>NC_086449.1:382020417-383220417 GCF_028390025.1 Pseudophryne corroboree
TTGACCTCGTCGACCTAATGCAGGTCAACCTTTCATGGTCAACCTAATGACTGTCGACCTAAGTTGAGATGACCCAATGACCCATACCCCTTCCTAGGGCACTGCCTGTAACTTCCTATTGCACTGCCTATAACGTCCGAGTGCACTGCCTATAACTTCCTAGTACGCTGCCTGTACTGTAACTGCCTAGTGCACTGCCCGTAACTTCCTAAAGCACTGCCTATAGCTTCCTATTGCAGTACCTATAACATCCTGGCTGAGGAGAAAGTCAGTGAGTAAAGGAGGCAAAACTTTTTTTTAGGTATATAAGCGAAAGGAGAAAAACAAAAGGCGGAATAATAAAACTAAAGACAGAGACTGGGAGTCTTGTTGAAGGAGACAATGCAATAGCAGATCATCTTAATAATTATTTTTGCTCACTATTCACTACTTAAAGAGAGGGGAAGGGGCCACAGTTAAGTTGCAGGGTTATTCAGGAAAATGAAACAAGTACATTTACTGAGGAGAAGGTCCTAACAGAACTCTTAAAGCTGAAAGTTGACAAATCTATTGGGCCAGATGGGATATATCCAAGGATACTAAAAGAACTTAAAGAGGTGCTGGTAGCACCATTGACAGAATTATTCAACCAGTCATTAGCTACAGGAGTAATTCCAGAGGACTGGAAAAGAGCAAACATAGTCCCACTGCACAAAAGTGGAAGCAAGGAAGATGCAAACAATTACAGACCAGTTAGTCTTAAATCAGTAGTAGGGAAATTGATGGAAACACTCTTAAAATAAAGAGTTGTAGATTATCTCAAATCCAGCAATTTATAGGATCCCAAACAGCATGGATTCACTGGGGGAAGATCATGTCAAATAAATCTTATTGACTTATTGACTGTGTGACTAAAGTGGTGGATAAAGGTGGAGCCGTGGATATAGCTTATCTAGACTTTAGTAAGGCTTTTGACACTGTTGCACATCGCAGACTGCTAAATAAACTTGAAAGTTTGGGATTGGGTACTAGGATTATTGAATGGATAAGATCTTGGTTGCAGGATAGAAAACAGAAAGTTGATACAAAGGTATGCAACAGGGTAGACACACCAGGAGGGGTAAAACAAATGATTGAGGATCTAGGAAGACTAGAGGTATGGTCAAGAGTGTGGCAATTACAGTTTATTGCCAAAAAATTCAAAACCAAGCACTTGGGTCTCAAAAATCCAGAGGCGAAATATAGTATTAATGGCACTATACTGGAAACTACTGAGGAGGAAAGGGATCTAGGCATCTCTATTTCAGGTGACTTAAAGGCAGGTAAGTAATGTAACAAAGCAAAGAGGAAGGCTAGTCAGATGCTTGGCTGCATTGGGAGAGGAATCAGCAGCAGAAAGAAAGAAGTAATAATACCACCACAGTATAGGTTATTGGTACAGCCTCATCTAGAATACTGTGTTCAATTCTGGAGGCCATATCTCCAGAAGGATATTAATACATTAGAGCAGGGGTGGCCAACCAGGCAGAGACAAAGAGCCAAAAAATCTTGTTAGGTACGTCAAAGAGCCGACATCGAGCCGAAGACGCGTGTGCAAAAATGGGGTGTGGCTTTACGCCAGCAAGGACACACCCCTTGTATAAAATACATTGAAAAAGCCAGATCCAGCATAAGATACATTTTAAAGCCAGATCCAACACAAAATACATTGAAATAGTCACTTTCACATAAAATAATTGAAAAAGCCAAATCCATATAAAATATATTGAAAAAGCCAGATTCACATAATACACTTCAGCTCCCCCATGTGTCACTCCAACCAGTTCCAACATATGTCACTCCAGCCAGCACCCTCCCACAGTATGTCACTACAGTCAGCTCCCCCATTGTGTCTCTCCTGCCAGAACACTCCTGTGTCACTCTAGCCAGCCCCGACTTGTGCCACTCCAGCCCACCCTCATATGTCACTGCAGTCCCCCCAACTTGTGCCCAGGGGCTGGTTGGGAAGGGGGGGTAAGGTGCCATCTGACCCCATGGCCAGTGCAATATAAGTGTTCCAGGGCCACTTGAATGCAGATTCCCTATAAAAAATGGGGCTGCTAGCTTGAGTCTGCCCCCCAGGCTAAAGGTTGCCAAGCCCCTGATTGCAGCAGCCCCTTATGTGTCCTCTATTTGCCAGTGGATGTCTCACTTATAGTATTTGGCTTCCTCAGTCTTCAGTCCCTGTAGTGTTGCTGCGTGTCTGGCTGAAGTGCAGCGGTTTCTGTATCTGTTGTGGTCACGTGACTTTGAGTGTTGGGAGACACATTTGAGTAAAGAAAGAGCCACATGTGGCTCAAGAGCCACAGGTTGGCCACCGCTACATTAGAGACTGTACAAAGAAGGGCAACTAAAATGGTGCATGGTCTACATCACAAAACATACACAGAAAGACTAAATAATCTCAATATGTATAGTTTGGAGCAGAGAAGGGAAAGGGGGGGGCATGATAGAAACTTTCAAATATATCAATGGGTTTAACAAGGTCCAGGAGGGAAACATTCTCCAAATGAAGAGAAGCAATAGGACACGAGGACATGCACTGAGACTGGAGGGGGGAGGTTCAGGGGAAATATGAGGAAAAATTACTTCACGGAAAGGGTAGTGGACAAGTGGAATAGCCTCCCATCAGAGGTGGTAGAGCATAGGTTCTCAAACTCAGTCCTCAGGAGCCCACACAGTGCATGTTTTGCAGGTAACCCAGCAGGGGCACAGGTGTATTAATTACTCACTGACACATTTTAAAAGGCCCACAGGTGCAGCTTATTATTTCACTTGTGATTCTGTGAGGAGACCTGCAAAACATGCACTGTGTGGGCTCCTGAGGACCGAGTTTGAGAACCTATGTGGTAGAGGCTAAGACAGTAGAGCAATTTAAACATGCATGAGATAGACATAAGGATATCCTTACAAAGAAATAAGGATCAAATAGAGTTTGAGATATATAAAAAAAAAAATATGGTAAAAACAGGGGCAGACTAGATGGGCCAAGTGGTTCTTATCTGCCGTCAAATTCTGTTTGTATCCTAGTACACTGCCTATACTGTAACTTCCTAGTGCACTACCTGTAACTTCCTAGTACACTGCCTATACTGTAACTTCCTAGTGCACTGCCTGTAACTTCCTAACACACTGCCTCTAGCTTCTTAGTGGAGTACCTATAACTTCCTGTTGCACTGCCTGTAACTTTCTATTGCACTGCCATTAACTTCCTAGTGCAGTGCCTATAACTTCCTAGTACACTGCCTTTACTGTAACTTCCTGGTACACTGCCTATACTGTAACTTCCTAGTGCACTGCCTATAGCTTCCTAGTACAGTTCCTATACCGTAACTTCCTAGTGCATTGCCTGTAACTTTCTAGTACACTTCCTATACTGTAACTTTTCTAATGCACTACCTGTAACTTCCTATTGCACTGCCTATAACTTCCTACTACACTGCCTATACTGTAACTTCCTAGTACAGGTCGAGTATCTCATATCTGGAATGCTAGTGATAATGGAATACCTATACTGTAACTTTTCTAATGCACTACCTGTAACTTCCTATTGCACTGCCTATAACTTCCTACTACACTGCCTATACTGTAACTTCCTAGTACAGGTCGAGTATCTCATATCTGGAATGCTAGTGATAATGGAATACCTATACTGTAACTTTTCTAATACACTACCTGTAACTTCCTATTGCACTGCCTATAACTTCCTACTACACTGCCTATACTGTAACTTCCTAGTACAGGTCGAGTATCTCATATCTGGAATGCTAGTGATAATGGAATACCTATACTGTAACTTTTCTAATGCACTACCTGTAACTTCCTATTGCACTGCCTATAACTTCCTACTACACTGCCTATACTGTAACTTCCTAGTACAGGTCGAGTATCTCATATCTGGAATGCTAGTGATAATGGAATACCTATACTGTAACTTTTCTAATACACTACCTGTAACTTCCTATTGCACTGCCTATAACTTCCTACTACACTGCCTATACTGTAACTTCCTAGTACAGGCCGAGTATCTCATATCTGGAATGCTAGTGATAATGGAATACCTATACTGTTACTTTTCTAATACACTACCTGTAACTTCCTATTGCACTGCCTATAACTTCCTACTACACTGCCTATACTGTAACTTCTTAGTACAGGTCAAGTATCCCATATTTGGAATGCTAGTGATAATGGAATACCTGGTCTGGCTGTCATCGCAGGGGTACGGCAGTCAATGTAGGGGTCTGGGAGGGTCGGTGGGGGTCTGCAGTGAGGTCATCAGGGGTCAAGTGGTCACTGCGTGGGTCCAGGAGGGTCAGCAGTGGTTCATGGCAATGTAAGCGGGGGTCCGTGTCAAGGTCAGCGGTGGTTAGCATGCACTATGTGGCAAGGGAATAGCTGCATAGCCCCCTCCCGCCAGCCATTGGTCTCAGTAGTAGTGATGTCATGATGTTGCGGCAGGTCATGATGTCACTACAGGTCCGGGATATTCCGGTTTTCATAATAATCCAGATAAGGGATAATGGAGACCCGACCTGTACACTGCATATACTGTAACTTCCTAGTGCCCTGCTTGTGACTTCCTAGTGTACTGCCTATAGCTTCCTAATGTAGTGCCAATAACTTCATAGTGCATTGCTAGAGTTCACACCACTACAACTATAAGAAAGATCTTTGTAATAAAATGTTTTAATAACAAAAATTTATATGAACAGTTCACATTTTATTTTTCCATAGTGGTTATTATTACATACATTTATTACTATGCATACTTCATAGGAGTGTCTGTGAGCTGCAGAGATCAAGTTCTAAACTAGATAAATATATTTTTTTTCATCTCTGGACTGTTTCAGGTATCACTAGCTTGGATAGTTGACGTTTGAACATTTATGTTGGTGTCTCGTTAGTTGTCACTTGCTTAAAAATCACTGTGTTGAGGGGGCGTGGCTTGGTGGGCATCGGAGAGCGACGTGTACCTGTGGAGCTCCTGCCAGGACCTGCAGAAAACCCCTCCTAGCCTGCGCTTCAGGGCAGCCGGAGAGATCTACTTCACTGCCTTCACTCTGTTGAATTTTTTGTATTTTTGACACTTCTTTTGATACCACACCTTAGATTAGGAACTGACAACTTTGATAGATATTTCTTGTGGTTTCTATATTCACAATGCACGTGTTTGTTTTCCCCCTTCTACCCTCATGTGTCTTTCCTCCTCAAGTTTATTGCTTTACCCACCACGTAAGATTCGGACGATACTCTTACGCAGCAAACCAAGATGTCGAGATGCTAGTTCACATACAATCGGCTCTATCTATGCATCTTTGAGCTAGTTTAAAACTGCTCTCCTATAATGTTAAAGGTCTCAATATACCAGAGAAACTATCCCATTTACTGCATACACTATGGGGGTAATTCCAAGTTGATCGCAGCAGGAAATTTTTTAGCAGTTGGGCAAAACCATGTGCACTGCAGGGGGGGCAGATATAACATTTGCAGAGAGAGTTAGGTTTGGGTGGGTTATTTTGTGTCTCTGCAGGGTAAATACTGGCTGCTTTATTTTTACACTGCAAATTAGATTGCAGATTGAACACACCACACCCAAATCTAACTCTCTCTGCACATGTTATATCTGCCTCCCCTGCAGTGCACATGGTTTTGCCCAATTGCTAACAGAATTCCTGCTGCGATCAACTTGGAATTACCCCCAATATACAGACAGGGCAGAGGTGGTGTTTTTACAGCAGAGCTGGCCAAACCAGTCCTCGAGATCTACCAACAGTTCACATTTTCCAGACCACCTAGCTGGTGCACAGGTGTAGTCATTACTAATTAAGATGTGCTGCATTCATTCCTAACTGACAATTCTACAGATCTCCAGGAGGCCTAGAAAACATGAACTGTTGGTAGATCTCGAGGACCGGTTTGGCCAGCCCTGTTCTACAGGAAATGCATTTTAAGAAAGGTGCTTCCCCGCGCCTTCGCTTCAGACATTTTCCACACGGTTATTTTAATAATTCCACAGGAGTGAAAGCTAGAGGTGTCGCTATACTATTTGCTAAACACGTTATATTGACGGATGTTTCGGAGATCCCAATCAGGGATGGTAGGGGAATAATGGGTAGGGGCACTATTGCCCAGAAAAAATTTTACTTTGTTAATCTATATCTCCCCAACCACGGACAATCTTGCTTTCTCAAAAAGTCCCTTGAATCCATAGAACACAATATAGAACTTGAACCTCTCTTAGACTCTACTACTGGTACTCCCAGGGCTTCTATGAAAGAGGTTAAGAGGTTTAGATTAAATTTACACGATTTTCAATTAGTAGACACTTGGCGTCTACTCCATCCAGCAGGCAGGGATTATATGTTTTATTCCCATCCTCATTACTCCTATTCTAGAATAGACTACTTCTGCGTGAGCCACGTGCACCTGCACCTTTTAATAGATGCTACTATAGGGTAGATAGTTGGTTCAGATCACGCCCCCATTACACTAACTATATCTCTCCACCATCCGCCTACCAGACATTGGCAGTGGCGTTTTAACGAACAACTACTTTGAGATGTAGAATGTCGCACTCAATTGGAGAAAGATATAGATGACTATGTTGAGATAAACTCAACTACTGACATTTCACCAGTCACACTGTGGGAGGCACACAAGTGTGTGATAAGAGGCAAGTGCATTCAATTAGGTTTCTACCTCAAAAAGCAAAAGATCGAATGCAGAAATGCTTTACTCTTGAAAATTAAACACTTAAGGCCCATATAGACGGGCCGATGTGGGAGAGATGTGTGCTGAGCGAACCAATCTAGCACCAGCGATAGCGGTGCGCGGGGCTGCGCATCGCTATCGCTGTAGGGGGTACACACGGAGCGATAATGCTTAAATTCGAAGCAATCTAGTCAGATTGCTTAGAATATCACTCCGTGAGTACCCCCCTTTAGAGATAAACAGATGCTTGCTTCTGACACACTAGTGGAACTTCAAAACGCAAGGGCTTTGCTTAATAGTTTACTTAATGACGGAACCCGTAAAGCATTTCACCACTGCCATCATAAATATTTCAGATGGGGTAATAAGCCTGGGAGAGTTTTAGCCCAAGATCTCAGAGCACAAAGATCACTCATTTACATTTCTAAGATTAAGGACTCCAAGGATGCCCTCCATGTCATCAATAAAGACATTGCAAATTTTTTTCCTAATTATACAGAATTATATCATTTGACTTTGAACCGCTTGATAGCTGATATTAAAAGCCATGAGGAATCCACTAGTGAGTTTTTAGAAGAAATTGAATTTCCTATTTTGCCAGAGGAAATAACACAAATCCTGGAGAAGCCTTTTACTGAAGGTGACTGTCTGTAGCTCTTAAATCTACTATGACAGGCAAAAGTCCTGGTCCTGATGGCTTTCCCATAACCTATTACAAAGCTTTTCAGGATAAACTTATGCCTCTTTTGCTGCAGGCCTGTAACACTATTTCTCAGAGTGTCCATTTTTCAGACCAGTCACTTGGAGCTCATACCACAGTAAATCCAAAAGAGGGCAAGGATCCCTCTCTCCCGTCCAGGGCCGGTGCAAGGTCTCTATGCACCCTAGGCAAATCTTCAGCCTAGCACCCCCTAGCCTGCAATCCCCAACACCACCTCTTGGAGGGGAGATGCAGGTGGGTTGGGGTGAGTTGTATCATTATACATATGATTAGACCTGCAGCAGCAGTCAGCGCAGTGTAAAAGGAGGAAGCTGCTTACAGAGACATCCTTCAGATTTTTGCTAGATTAATTCAATGGTGCCCCCCAAAGGCCGGTGCCCCTAGGCAGCCACCTAAAGCTGCCTAATGACAGAGCCGGCCCTGCTCCCGTCCAGTTATAGACCTATTTTGCTCTTGAATGTGGACGTTAAACTTTATGCAAAACTTGGACCTCTACTATCAGACATTATCCACCCTGATCAAGTTGGTTTTGTACCAGGCAGGGAGGCAAGGGATAATGACATAATAGCACACGCCCATTCTGCGAAGGCCGCTCTAATGCTTCTTTCTACTGATGCTGAAAAAGCCTTTGATCGGGTGGATTGGATTTTCATGGAGATGGTCCTGAGATGATTGGGATTAGGTGAAGCATTTGTACAAAAAATTATTGCGTTATATATCGGGCTCCCTCGGCCAAGGTCAGAGTAAACGGAACACTCTCAGACATAATCAAAATATCTATCTCGCCAAGGATGTCCACTCTCCCCTTTAATCTTTGTTATCTGTATGGAGGCATTGGCGGGGGCGATTAGACACAACCCCAATATTGCTGGATTGAGAGCTGGTAGGGTGGACCACCGCTTAGCTTTATTTGCAGATGACTTACTAGCAATTATAACTAACCCGGTTGTCTCTCTTCTGAATCTTATGGAAGAATTGGTCAAATTTGATAAACTTTCCAACTCCAAAATTTTTCGAAGTCTACAGCTTTAAATATTAACATGTCCGGGAACACGGTCTCAGCCTTGTCTTCTGCATTTCCATTTTCATGGCACCCGTCTCATATAAGGTATCTGGGTGTTTTAATACCCTCATCTCTCCATACCACGGTCAGTATAAATCATGTACCTCTTTTAAAGAAAGGTAAACAGGAAATGGCGCAGTAGCTCACGCAGAAGTTTTCATGGTTAGGATGTATGTATACTGTAAAAATGAATGTACTTTCCAGATTATTGTATTTGTTCCAGACAATCCCTTTGAAACTTCCATCTCACTTCCTCTTGGACGCTCATAAAGCTATCAGTCACTTTGTGTGGGGTTGTCAGAAGCCCAGATTCAAACATAGTAACCAGTTTTGCTGTAAAACCCAAGGAGGCCAGCAATCGCCTATGATAACTACGTATTACCAGGCCACGATTCTACATAGAATAGTGGATAGGACCAGATCTGATTCAAATAAACCACAATGGGGGTCATTCCGAGTTGATCGCTCGCTAGCAACTTTTTGCAGCTCTGCGATCAGGTTAAAACTCGACAAAACTGCGCATGCACCGCAATGCGCAGGCATGTCATACGGGTACAAAGAGGATCGTTGCTGTTCGATGGATTTAACGAAGAATCCATTCGCACAACCGATCGTAAGGTGATTGACAGAAAGAGGGCATTTATGGGTGTCAACTGACCGTTTTCTGGGAGTGTTTGGAAAAACGCAGGCGTGTCCAAGCGTTTGCAGGGCGGGTGTCTGACGTCAATTCCGGGACCAAAAAGTCTGAAGTGATCACAGCGGCTGAGTAAGTCCAGAGTTACTCAGAAACTGCAACAAACTTTTTTGTGCCGTCGGCTGCAAAAGCGTTCGCACACTGCAAAGCGAAAATTCACTCCCCCATAGGCGGCGACTATCTGATCGCAGCACAGCAAAAAGTTGCTAGCGAGCGATCAACTCGGAATGACCCCCCAATGGGTAGAGCTGGAGAATTCTCAGCAAATATAAGTTCACAGTTCGCTCCATGGCTTCCTACAATATGCAGATCATTGCACCCGACAGTAGGTCCCACCTTAGCACTTTGGAAGACTCTCCGTCTTAGAACGAGAATTTCCTCTGTTATTTCACCACTTCTGCCCTTCTTAGATAACCCTGATTTTCTCCCAGGTACTTCAGGTAAGACTGCTTCCAATTGGAGGGATACAGGGATATCCAGGATAACGCATTTATTGACAAATGGTAGGATTAAATCATTTTCTATGATTAGCGAAATTGCTGATACATTAATGAAAGATTACTGGTTTTGCTTACAGATACAGCATTTTATATTTTCACTAGGAGGACTTTCGAGGTTTGTTAGAGACCTCTCACCTATTGAAACGATGTGCTCTCAACCTTTAGAGCCCACGCATAAAATCTCAGGGATATATAAAATTTTAATACAGGGTTCCTTCCCAAATAATCCTACATATTTTGATGCTTGGGACAGAGATTTTATTTCCTGGGGTATTACTATTTCTTGGGAAAAACAGTGCCAAGTCACCACACAGTGCTCTACGAGCCTTGAAGTTATTGAAACTCAGTATAAATTGCTGACAAGATGGTACAGATGCCCCACCCTTCTCAACATTTTTTCCCCTCTGTTTCTCCCCTGTGCTGGCGCTGTGGTAAAGACAGAGGCACTTTAGTACACAGCTGGTGGGACTGTCCACTAATAATTCCCTTCTGGAATAAAATTATAGACCTGACGACCAAAATTGTGGGTTCCAGACGGTTTGGACTCCTGGCCATTATCCCACTCCAATATCCCTATATCTACTTACAAAAAGTCAATACTTAAACATTTAAATAATGCGGCTAGAGCCATTGTTCCGGTCCATTGGAGATCGGTGACTCCTCCAAAGATCTGTGAGTGGTGTCAGAGAATTGACTTCTACAGTATATAAATATGGAAGATATATTCTGTACAGCTTTGGAGAAACATTCAGATTACGTAGCAACATGGTTCAGCTGGATGGAATTTAAATCCACCCCACATTATGCTGCCCTGATACCCCCAATTGAATATGTTAGGACACTTGCCTTAAATATGAACTGTCTAATGTTTAATTATATTTTTGCATATACTGTTGCTTTTTCGATTGCGAACTCTTACCAACCCCACCCCCTTAACTTCCCTTATGTGTTACCCTTTGTCCTGTCCTGTCCTTTTTTGTTCACACTCCCTTTTTTGATAAACAAAACGGATGATTATCCACTGTTTTATGTGCATATTTGTTGGCTACAGGAATATAGGTGCTTATTTGAGACGTATTCAGAGTAATGACAAGATTGCAATTTTATTGATGTCATGTATAACACGAAATGCACCAATGACACTTTCTTGTTTCATTACAGATGTTTATTGTGGAAATTGTTCTTCTCAAAATAAAGAACTTATTTAAAAAAAAATCATTGTGTTAATATTTTATTTACAGTAGTGCTTGCAGCAGTTGTTAAACTTGAGTAAATTATTTGTTGTCTTCTTACCAGAGCTAATGTGGATCAGGAACATGAATTTATGGTTTTGTACAATTTCAGGTGAATTAACTGCAATCCACCACATCTCTGCCCTCTGCTTGTAGTCACCACCGATGTAACTGTGGCATCATTTATTTCAGTCACATAAGGAGGTTCTAGGAGAAAAGTGGAGCATGTGAGGCACATACAGGGATGCATAGAGGGGAGGGAAGTACTGATTACCTCTGTGAGGAAATGAGGTCTGTGACTATTAATATAGCTTTGCCTAACTTCCCATGTCAAATACAGTATGTACTGTACTTTTTATACCCATATCCGTATACATTCAATTTGTCTGTTCATTCTCCATAACATGTCAATTGCTGCTCACCCAATATTGTGTTTAAATACGTTATTGTTAACGTAACACAATTGCAGAAATTATCTGTTGCCCTTTAGATAATGTATTCATGTTAGACCTAGTTTCCTATTGTTTACTAACACTACAGTGGACACTCAAAGGGTAAATCATATAAAGTACCATTGTCCCTTTTTTGTTTACTCCCTATTGTCCAACAGTGAGCTGATCAGACATAGTGGCTCTCTGGCTGATGTAATCAACTTGATTAGAATATGGATTGTAATCCAATGCTGTAAAATCCTAAAACAAAGACAAAAGACAAAGAACACCTCTGAAATATGAAGCTTCTGGGGGTATAAATAGAGCTACCCAGAGAGCTGAGGAAGAATATCTGCTCCTTGACTAAGAACTCATGTTCTGTCAGGAGTTTGTGGTGGGAATTGTCATGTGGAATTGGATTACAGAGGTGTGCTGAGCTGTTTATAACCCATTCTGTTTAATAAACTACTGTTGGTTTTTTTATCGGCCACCGTGCCTGAGTGATTTGGAACCCAGTATCTTCACAACCTCAGCCGGTGTTTATCTTGGGGCAGGGTGGAGGCACAAGCTAGCCATGAAGGCAGATGAATGCCCCTATTTCACAGGGAATTGCCGTTTCCATATCCAAGACATCAAAGATCATCCATGAAGAAATTCTTAGATTTGCACTAAGAAATTTTTTTAGCACCACAAGATTCCTGCTTTTAGAGAATAACAAGAACTGGAAGTGATGTCTACTTCCTGCCCGGTGAATAAACGAAAACTCTAGAAGACGTTTACAACCTAGCTAGCAGCGTGAAATGGAAATGATGACTACTTCTGGTCTCAGCGGGACATGCAAATGACAATGACTTTGCCAGGACCAACTGATTTAGTGAATCTGTTAACCTTGAACCAACTGAAGGTGTTGGTACCGGAGTATGGTGGATACAGGGAGGATGAAGAAAGTTCAGTTTCAAATATTTATTAGAAAGCTACAATTCCAGTAAGGAGTTAAATGACAATCATTAGATACCATATATAAACTGACGTACTGCAATGAATGGCATAACGATAAGCAGGATCTGTATTAAATATGCATTGAAGATGTTTATATAAATAAGATCAAACATGCCTGAAGATTAGTGAAGAATTGTCCAATATGAAGCAAAGATTGGTGCCAAACTGTAAAGAAGTTTTAACTGTATATTGTAGACAAAGATGAATAACTGTGAAGACTTGTTACTGATGCTTAAAGGCAGAACTGAAGAACTGTGAAGAATTGTCTTTAAATGATGCAAAAATGTAGATATAATACTGAAAGAAGTACTTGCAGGTTGTGAAGATTATACTTGAAACACTGTGAAGAGCTGCAGCAGAAGACAACAGTGAGGAATGGGTTAATTGAGAGATAAGTAAACGAGGACCAGAATTAAGTATAAACTTCCACAGGCTGTGTGATTATAGCAGGCAGTCACTGAATGAACAGGGTTACCTCTCACGGGACTCTGGAATCTACTTGTTGCCACTTGGAGAGCGATTGACTGACAGCACAGCAGGGAGCTGGTGGGTCACTTGTGGTGAAGGCTGCAGGCAAACCTTTGGGAGCGTAGGCGATATCAGGACCACTGGATTCACACAGAAATTCACAGGAAGAGCACAGAGCAATGGTACAGAGTAGCTACAACAAAACACTGGCCAAGAGTGAAATAATCCCAGCCTACTTATAGGCAGCACAGGCACGGGATTGGCTAACACTTACCCACAAGTGTTGCATTTGGTTTCCAGCATGGCCACCTCCTATACTGCAGATACACAGAGGAGCCTCCGGCCATTAGGTCCCTGCACTCCCGACTCCCAGAACCTGCATCACCTCTGCCACTGACCCCGCCACGTCCCCAAATGGCCGCACAGCACCACGAGCAACCACACCGGCAACAGACGGACCCCAGAACACGCAGCGGGGAGTGACCGGTTCGTGATAGACTTCTGCTCCAGGCCAAACTAGAATTTCCAGAAGTGACGGGCTGCGCCATGCTGATAACTCTATAAATACTCCATAATAATACTCCATCATGCACTACCTTGAAAAGGATGCTCAAAACGCGTGGGTATGTGCATTCTGCATCCTGATACCCACACCCAGAGGGCAACAACGGTGAGCTATATAGGGAAATTCTGGAATCTTCTCTTATTTGCATCATCATGCTGTTTTTGATCTTCTGGCATGGGTTTATTTGACTTTCATATTTTGCTTCAGAGCTAATAGTCTACGAACTGACATTTAGGGGGAGATTCAAATGTTTGAAAAGTTGGTTGGGTGTCTGTTCTTTCCTGTCTATTAGATAGGAAAAAACAGACTCCCAACTGACTTTTCAAACATTTGAATCTCCCCCTTAAAGTGGTATACAGTACCTTCTGGAACTCAGTTTTGCAGGGATACAGTGGACATTTATGTTTGTTTTTAAGCTAACTGTATATGTTTGGCACTTTTTGGACATCATAGTCAATCCTATGCTATTTTTATACCTATTTTCACTCTATGCTTCAGAGTTAATTTTTACAACAGCTGGGTATATATTTATATTAGTGATGAGCGGGTTCGGTTCCTCGGGATCCGAACCCCCCTGAACTTCACCCATTTTACACGGTTCCGAGGCAGCCTTGGATCCTCCCGCCTTGCTCGGTTAACCCGAGCGCGCCTGAACGTCATCATCCCGCTGTCGGATTCTCGCGAGATTCGTATTCTATATAAGGAGCCGCGCATCGCCGCCATTTTCTCATGCATTGGAGATGATAGCGAGAGGACGTGCAGCGTTCTCTCAGTTTCTGTGTTCAGTGTGCTGCAAATATCTGCTCAGCAGCAGCACCGCAGACTGCTACAGTAAGCTACTATAGTAGTATGTATAAAGAAGAAAGAAAAAAAAACCACGGGTAGGTGGTATACAATTATGGATGGACGAGCGACTGCCGACACAGAGGTAGCTACAGCCGCGGACTACCGTACTGTGTCTGCTGCTAATATAGACTGGATGATAATGAGATGAAATCAATATATATTATATCACACTAGTACTGCAGCCGGACAGGTAGATATATTTATTATGTAATGACTGATGACGGACCTGCTGGACACTGTCAGCTCAGCAGCACCGCAGACTGCTACAGTAAGCTACTATAGTAGTATGTATAAAGAAGAAAGAAAAAAAAAAAAACACGGGTAGGTGGTATACAATTATGGATGGACGAGCGACTGCCGACACAGAGGTAGCTACAGCCGTGGACTACCGTACTGTGTCTGCTGCTAATATAGACTGGATGATAATGAGATGAAATCAATATATATTATATCACACTAGTACTGCAGCCGGACAGGTATATATATTTATTATGTAATGACTGATGACGGACCTGCTGGACACTGTCAGCTCAGCAGCACCGCAGACTGCTACAGTAAGCTACTATAGTAGTATGTATAAAGAAGAAAGAAAAGAAAAAAACCACGGGTAGGTGGTATACAATTATGGATGGACGAGCGACTGCCGACACAGAGGTAGCTACAGCCGTGGACTACCGTACTGTGTCTGCTGCTAATATAGACTGGATGATAATGAGATGAAATCAATATATATTATATCACACTAGTGCTGCAGCCGGACAGGTAGATATATTTATTATGTAATGACTGATGACGGACCTGCTGGACACTGTCAGCTCAGCAGCACCGCAGACTGCTACAGTAAGCTACTATAGTAGTATGTATAAAGAAGAAAGAAAAAAAAAAACCACGGGTAGGTGGTATACAATTATGGATGGACGAGCGACTGCCGACACAGAGGTAGCTACAGCCGTGGACTACCGTACTGTGTCTGCTGCTAATATAGACTGGATGATAATGAGATGAAATCAATATATATTATATCACACTAGTACTGCAGCCGGACAGGTAGATATATTTATTATGTAATGACTGATGACGGACCTGCTGGACACTGTCAGCTCAGCAGAACCGCAGACTGCTACAGTAAGCTACTATAGTAGTATGTATAAAGAAGAAAGAAAAAAAAAACCACGGGTAGGTGGTATACAATTATGGATGGACGAGCGACTGCCGACACAGAGGTAGCTACAGCCGTGGACTACCGTACTGTGTCTGCTGCTAATATAGACTGGATGATAATGAGATGAAATCAATATATATATATAATATCACTAGTACTGCAGCCGGACAGGTATATATATTTATTATGTAATGACTGATGACGGACCTGCTGGACACTGTCAGCTCAGCAGCACCGCAGACTGCTACAGTAAGCTACTATAGTAGTATGTATAAAGAAGAAAGAAAAAAAAAAAAACACGGGTAGGTGGTATACAATTATGGATGGACGAGCGACTGCCGACACAGAGGTAGCTACAGCCGTGGACTACCGTACTGTGTCTGCTGCTAATATAGACTGGATGATAATGAGATGAAATCAATATATATATATATAATATCACTAGTACTGCAGCCGGACAGGTATATATATTTATTATGTAATGACTGATGACGGACCTGCTGGACACAGTCAGCTCAGCAGCACCGCAGACTGCTACAGTAAGCTACTATAGTAGTATGTATAAGGAAGAAAGAAAAAAAAAAAAACCACGGGTAGGTGGTATACAATATTATATATATATTATATACAATTATATATATATATATATATATATATTAAACTGGTGGTGACTGGTGGTCAGGTCACTGGTCACACTATCAGCAACTTGCAAGTAGTACTCCTAAGCAGACAATCACAATATATATTATACTGGTGGTCAGTGTGGTCACAATGGCAGTGTGGCACTCTGGCAGCAAAAGTGTGCACTGTACGTTATATGTACTCCTGAGTCCTGCTCTCAGACTCTAACTGCTCCCCACTGTCAGTGTCTCCCCCACAAGTCAGATAATATACAGTCACACTATCTATCACTTCAGCAAGTAACTAGTACTCCTCCTAATGCTCCCCAAAATTACTACTGTGTCTCTCTCTACTGTCTCACTCTCTTCTCTATAAACGGAGAGGACGCCAGCCACGTCCTCTCCCTATGAATCTCAATGCACGTGTGAAAATGGCGGCGACGCGCGGCTCCTTATATAGAATCCGAGTCTCGCGATAGAATCCGAGCCTCGCGAGAATCCGACAGCGGGATGATGACGTTCGGGCGCGCTCGGGTTAACCGAGCAAGGCGGGAAGATCCGAGTCGCTCGGCCCCGTGTAAAAAAACATGAAGTTCGGGCGGGTTCGGATTCCGAGGAACCGAACCCGATCATCCCTAGTATATATATATATATATATATATCAGTACGGTACAGTAGTCCACTGCTCTACCTACCTCTGTGTCGTCAAGAATACTATGCATCCATACCTGTGCTGCATTTTAGTTGTGCGCAGTATATAGTAGGAGGGGACAGTGCAGAATGTTGCTGTGACCACCAGTATATATATATCAGTACGGTACAGTAGTCCACTGCTCTACCTACCTCTGTGTCATCAAGTATACTATGCATCCATACCTGTGCTGCATTTTAGTTGTGCGCAATATATAGTAGGAGGCAGGGCCGGACTGGGACTAAAAATAGGCCCTGGCATTTTTGAAGCACACAGGCCCACCTCTGTGACTCCTCCCCTTACTATTCCTGACTCCTCCCACTTATTAGTCTATGCTCTTACAAATATAATTAATATTCTAACAACATACAAGCGTACATCATTTTCTATTAAAATACACACAACCTGTGGTTGAGGTAGAAATTTTTAAGTGGGGGTATGTAAATGTGAAGCTTGTAAATAAGCGCGCGCCAAAGGTGCGCTCCGGAAAAGGGGGCGTGGCCACTCAAAAGGGGGCGTGTCCTTCAGTGTAGTTTATCACACCATACACCCCTTATACGCATTATGCACCACAATAGTAGGACCCCTTATACTATCTAGTACTGGTGCCTCTTTCACATTATGCCACACAGTATGAGCCGAAATTCACATTATAGCACCCAGTATGAGCCGAAATTTACATTATAGCACCCAGTATGAGCCAAAATTTACATTATATGCCCCCAATAGTGCAGTGCTAGATCCACAATTGCCCCCACAGTGCCAGGTATACAAATGCCCCCACAGTGCCAGGTACACAAATGCCCCCACAGTGCCAGGTAAACAATTGCCCCCACAGTGCCAGGTATACAAATGCCCCCACAGTGCCAGGTATACAAATGCCCCCACAGTGCCAGGTAAACAATTGCCCCCACAGTGCCAGGTATACAAATGCCCCACAGTGCCAGCCAATTGCCCCCACAGTGCCAGATATACAATTGTCCCCACAGCAGCCAGTGCTGCAGCTACTTACCGCTGCTGCACTGCTACTGCTGCTGCTGCTGCTGCTCCTCCGGGCTGTGAGGGATGGGGGTGAATCAGGAGAGCAGAGCGCCCGCCAGCGCGGCTGTGTCTGGTGCTGCGGCGGCTTCGTTCAAACCAGCCGCCGGTTCGTGAGCCAATCAGAGCTCGCGGACCGGCGGCTTCTGATTGGCTGCCGGTCCGCGAGCTCTGATTGGCTCACGAACTTGCGGCTGGTTTGAGCGAAGCCGCCGCAGCACCAGACACAGCCGCGCTGGCGGGCGCTCTGCTCTCCTCTCCTGACAGCTGAGACATGCTGCTGTCGGACTGAGCGTCAGCGTGTCTCAGTGACCGCTGGACCGGCCCAAGTGGCCATCGGCCCTTCTGGCATTTGCCAGAAGTGCCAGATGGCCAGTCCGGCCCTGGTAGGAGGGGACAGTGCAGAATGTTGCTGTGACCACCAGTATATATATAGCAGTACGGTACAGTAGTCCACTGCTGTACCTACCTCTGTGTCGTCAAGTATACTATGCATCCATACCTGTGCTGCATTTTAGTTGTGCGCAGTATATAGTAGGAGAGGACAGTGCAGAATGTTGCTGTGTCCACCAGTATATATATAGCAGTACGGTACAGTAGTCCACTGCTCTACCTACCTCTGTGTCATCAAGTATACTACAAAAGTTCAGTAAAATGACCCAAAAATCAAAATTAAAAGCGTCTGATGAGAAGCGTAAACTTGCCAATATGCCATTTACGACACGGAGTGGAAAGGAACGGCTGAGGCCCAGGCCTATGTTCATGGCTAGTGGTTCAGATTCACATGAGGATGGAAGCACTCATCCTCTCGCTAGAAAACTGCAGTGCCACTCCTAGATGGGCTAGGTATTTGTGTCGGCCACTTGGGTCGCTTAGCTTAGTCACACAGCTACCTCATTGGACCTCTTTTTTTCTTTGCATCATGTGCTGTTTGGGGACTATTTTTTTAAATCTGCCATCCTGTCTGACACTGCAGTGCCACTCCTAGATGGGCCAGGTGTTTGTGTCGGCCACTTGGGTCGCTTAGCTTAGTCACACAGCTACCTCATTGCACCTCTTTTTTTCTTTGCATCATGTGCTGTTTGGGGACTATTTTTTAAATCTGCCATCCTGTCTGACACTGCAGTGCCACTCCTAGATGGGCCAGGTGTTTGTGTCGGCCACTTGGGTCGCTTAGCTTAGTCACACAGCTACCTCATTGCACCTCTTTATTTCTTTGCATCATGTGCTGTTTGGGGACTATTTTTTTAAGTGCCATCCTGTCTGACACTGCAGTGCCACTCCTAGATGGTAACTAGATACTTAATAGTGATTGATATATACTTATTGGAGACCATACTGTTCCCAAGATCGGATATTACATCACGACATATTAATACATTGGGTACAGATCCTTTGCTCTCCCTTTATTTCCTGAATTTTTTCAGAAGAAATTTTTCATGGAGTCTTTTCACATATAGCGATCTTTTAATACACATTTTCATTCTCTTTGACACTTCTACACTTTCTCTTTTAAATTAATTTTTTGCTTTTTATGCATACCTTTTACTTAGAATACTAATAAAAGTTATATTTTAGCTACTATGTAATTTTTTTGTGCACCACATTTTGGACATTTTCCTCTTCTTCTTGAACCACTCCTAGATGGGCCAGGTGTTTGTGTCGGCCACTTGGGTCGCTTAGCTTAGTCATACAGCTACCTCATTGCACCTCTTTTTTTCTTTGCATCATGTGCTGTTTGGGGACTATTTTTAAAATCTCCCATCCTGTCTGACACTGCAGTGCCACTCCTAGATGGGCCAGGTGTTTGTGTCGGCCACTTGGGTCGCTTAGCTTAGTCACACAGCTACCTCATTGCACCTCTTTTTTTCTTTGCATCATGTGCTGTTTAGGGACTATTTTTTTAAGTGCCATCCTGTCTGACACTGCAGTGCCACTCCTAGATGGGCCAGGTGTTTGTGTCGGCCACTTGGGTCGCTTAGCTTAGTCACACAGCTACCTCATTGCACCTCTTTTTTTCTTTGCATCATGTGCTGTTTGGGGACTATTTTTAAAATCTGCCATCCTATCTGACACTGCAGTGCCACTCCTAGATGGGCCAGGTGTTTGTGTCGGCCACTTGGGCCGCTTAGCTTAGTAACACAGCTACCTCATTGCACCTCTTATTTTCTTTGCATCATGTGCTGTTTGGGGACTATTTTTTTAAGTGCCATCCTGTCTGACACTGCAGTGCCACTCCTATATGGGCCAGGTGTTTGTGTCGGCCACTTGGGTCGCTTAGCTTAGCCACACAGCTACCTCATTGCACCTCTTTTTTTCGTTGCATCATGTGCTGTTTGGGGACTATTTTTTAAGTGCCATCCTGTCTGACACTGCAGTGCCACTCCTAGATGGGCCAGGTGTTTGTGTCGGCCACTTGGGTCGCTTAGCTTAGTCACACAGCTACCTCATTGCACCTCTTTTTTTCTTTGCATCAAGTGCTGTTTGGGGACTATTTTTTAAATCTGCCATCCTGTCTGACACTGCAGTGCCACTCCTAGATGGGCCAGGTGTTTGTGTCGGCCACTTGGGTTGCTTAGCTTAGCCATCCAGCGACCTCGGTGCAAATTTTAGGACTAAAAATAATATTGTGAGGTGTGAGGTGTTCAGAATAGACTGGAAATGAGTAGAAATTATGGTTATTGAGGTTAATAATACTATTGGATTATAATGACCCCCAAATTCTATGATTTAAGCTGTTTTTGAGGGGTTTTTGTAAAAAAACACCCGAATCCAAAACAAACCCGAATCCAACAAAAAAATTTTAGGGAGGTTTTGCCAAAACGCGTCCGAATCCAAAACACGGCAGCGGAACCGAATCCAAAACCAAAACACAAAACCCGAAAAATTTCCGGTGCACATCACTAATTTATATATGTGTTTTTATTTGTACTCTACCTAATTTCTATAATTAGAGTCATTTCACGTTTGTGACTATTACTCTCTGACCTTTGCCATTCATATCTTATATTTCACCGGCATAGATCATAGAAACATAGAAACATAGAATTTGACGGCAGATAAGAACCACTTGGCCCATCTAGTCTGCCCCTTTTTTATTTTATCCTTTAGGCAATCTCAACCCTTTTTTAACCTTAATTCTTTGTAAGGATATTCATATGCCTGTCCCAAGCATGTTTAAATTGCCCTACAGTCTTAAGGGGGGTACTCACGGGAGAGATGTGTGCTGAGCGATCTTAACACAGACCGCTCAGCACACATCTCTCTCCCCGCTCAGCACAGCGCGATGTGCTGAGCGAGGGGGAAAGCCGACGGGGGGCCGCTCACTTCACACAACGGTGAAGTGAGCGACTCGCTAGATTAAGCCTGCATGCAGGCTCAATCTAGCATCGGCGATAGCGATGTGCGGGGCCGCGCATCGCTATCGCTG
This sequence comes from Pseudophryne corroboree, assembly GCF_028390025.1. Taxonomy (NCBI): domain Eukaryota; kingdom Metazoa; phylum Chordata; class Amphibia; order Anura; family Myobatrachidae; genus Pseudophryne; species Pseudophryne corroboree. The sequence goes on from NC_086449.1 coordinate 382,041,610, forward strand.
GAGGGCATACACACGGCAGATCCGTGCTTAAAATCTAAGCAATCTAGCAAGATTGCTTAGATTTTAAGCACGGATCTCTCCGTGTGTACCCCCCTTTAGCCTCTACCACCTCTGATGGGAGGCTATTCCACTTATCCACTACCCTTTCTGTGAAGTAATTTTTCCTTAAATTTCCCCTGAACCTCCCCCCCTCCAGTCTCAATGTATGCCCTCGAGTTCTAATACTTCTTTTCCTTTGAAGAATGTTTCCCTCCTGAACTTTGTTAAGACCCTTGATATATTTGAAAGTTTCTATCATGTCCCCCCTTTCCCTTCTCTCCTCCAAACTATACATGTTAAGATCTTTTAGCCTTTCCGGGTAAGTTTTGTGATGTAGGCCATGCACCATTTTAGTTGACCTTCTTTGTACACTCTCTAATGTATTTATATCCTTCTGGAGATAGGGTCTCCAGAACTGGACACAGTATTCCAGATGGGGCCGTACCAATGACCTATACAGTGGCATTATCACTTCTTTTTTCCTACTACTGATTCCTCTCCCTATGCAACCAAACATCTGACTTGCCTTTCTCATTGCTTTGTTGCATTGCTTTCCTGCCTTCAAGTCACTTGAAATAGTGACTCCTAAATCTCTTTCCTCCTCAGTAGTTTCCATTATAGTACCCTTGATACTATACTTAGCCTTTGGGATTTTGAGACCCAAGTGCATGATTTTGCATTTTTTTGCATTAAACTGTAGTTGCCACGTTCTTGACCATTTCTCAAGCCTACCTAGGTCATTAATCATTTGTTTGACCCCTCCCGGTGTGTCTACCCTGTTGCATATCTTTGTATCATCTGCAAAAAGGCATATCTTCCCTTCAATACCATCTGCAATGTCACCAACAAAGATATTAAAGAAAACTGGACCAAGTACAGATCCCTGGGGTACTCTACTGGTAACATTTCCCTCCATAGATTGCACTCCATTAACTACGACTGTCTGTTTCCTATCCTGCAACCAGGTTCTTATCCATTTAACTGATTTATAATCCACCCCCAGGCTTTCAAGTTTATTTAGCAGTCTGCGATGTGGGACAGTGTCAAATGCCTTACTAAAGTCTAGATATGCTACATCTACAGCTCCCCCTTGATCTATTATTTTCATCACAGAGTCAAAAAAGTCAATAAGATTTGTTTGGCATGATCTCCCACCAGTAAATCCATGCTGTTTTGGATCCTGTAAGTTGTTTGATTTAAGATATTCCACTACTCTTTCTTTTAATAGTTTTTCCATTACTTTCCCTACTACTGATGTAAGGCTTACTGGTCTGTAGTTACTTGCTTTTTCCTTGCTTCCACTTTTGTGCAGTGGAACTACATTTGCTCTTTTCCAGTCCTCTGGAATAGCACCTGCATTTAGTGACTGGTTAAATAATTCTGTTAAAGGTGTAACCAGCACATCTTTTTGCTCTTTGAGTATCCTTGGATCCACGTATATTTGTATTTTTCTTTGAACACTCAGCGCCTAAGTTTTCACTACTTCCTACCAGCACACATATCCAAATAGTGGGTTCTGACACCCAAAAGGAGGATCCCTAGGCAGCAGGGGTTGCACAGTTGATTTTGCGCTACATCTATATTTATTATTAAGAATCGTGTTTGACTTTTAAACCAAATGCAACTTAGATGCAAGCACAGAAGAAAAACATTGCACAAGAAAAAAATTAAACACAATGCCCCCACCACCTCCAAAAAAAACACACATTGGCCACCACAGAAAATGATAAAACAAATTTGCCCCAATAGGGGGAAAAAAAATGAATAATATGGCTTTTGGTGTTACAATTTGTTTCAAATTTCCACTGCTGTTTGAAAGGCCCAGTGAAACCAAGAAGATTTATAATTCTTGGCTATAACATCTATATATTCATTAATTTATTAACATTTATGTAGTGCTAACATATTCTGTTTCGCTTTCTTTCAAGATTGGGCAGAGGCAGATTGGGAACTGAAAGTGGCCCTGGAAAACAATTTTAGAAGTGTCCATACATGGGCAGAACCAGAGGTATACCGTGTAATCATGGCTGCAGCACCACCCTCACATGTCAACAAACAAAACAGGCCCACATGCACATCTACCCACTGTAAATCTTCTCCGTGAGCCCTATGGCAATCTGCCCCTGCATACATGGCACCGTATAAGTCTATTTTAAAATGTTTCCATTACAACGTGTGCTCATACTTAGAATAATCAACAGGCAGCAATTAAAGACACGATAGTCACCACCATGTCATAATACATGTTCTTATACACTTTACGCCTCACATTAGTGCTTTGTCCTTATGTACATGATGCCACACAGTTGTGCTCATTAAACAGGTGATGTCACACAGTAGAGGTCCTTATTCATGTTATGCAACAGTAGTACTCCTTATACATGTGATGCCACAAAGTAGTGCTCCTTATACATGTGACGCCACACAGTAGTGCTCCTTATACATGTGACGCCACAAAGTAGGGCTCCTTATACATGTGACGCCACACAGTAGTGCTTCTTATTCAAGTTACGCTACACAGTAGTAGCACCCCTTACACATTATGCACACACACAAGTAGTGACCCTTATAATACCCCACTATGGACCCTTTATAAAAACATATAAGGGGTTTCACACCTTAACACAGAGTATTAAATATGGTACTTTTATTTAAAGAATACTGTGTACGCAGCCTTGTGCATTTCAGGCAATCTCTCAGTCACCTATCTATATACATATTTGACAAGTGTCACTGACCTAGGTTGGGGGTGTTGTGAACTCGGGGGTTCTCTCGATGGCAGGGGAGAGGAACCACAGTTGGGTCGGAACAGGGATGGCCTGATATAGGTCTTCCTCATACAGGACTCTGACAGTAAAGCTTGGTGAAAATATTAAAGAACTTTATTGCAGGAAGGGAGCAACACAATGTTACATGGCAAAGAAGGAACGTATGGGGGAAAATGTCCAGGCTTATAGGAGAGCTTGTAAGCAATGTTGGAGATTCCAGAGAAAGAAGTACTTGTGAGTGTTGGTACTAGATAATAGTGACTGAAGAACTTGTGGGTCATGTTTTTAAGGATACTGGTGATTTGAAGAACTCGTGAACGGTGGTTAAAGACTCTGATGATTTGAAACACTTGTGAACGGTGGTTAAAGACACTGGGGATTTGTATGACTTGAGAGCGGTGATTAAAGACACTGATGATTTGTATGACTTGAGAACGGTGATTAAGGACACTGATGATTTGCGGAACTTGAGAGCGGTGGTTAAAGACACTGATGACTTGTATGACTTGAGAGCGGTGATTAAAGACACTGATGATTTGTAGAGCTTGAGAGTGGTGGTTAAAGACACTGATGATTTGTAGAACTTGAGAGCGATGGTTAAAGACACTGGTAACTTGCAAAACTTGGGAGCGGTGTTTAAAAACACTGATGACTTGTAGAACTTGAGAACTGCGTTTAAAGACACTGATGACTTGTAGAACTTGAGAGCGGCGTTTAGCCCGCAGCCCACGCTGACTCCAAGAAGCACTGGTGACTGGATTGCAGAGGAACACACCAGCCGCTGGATACGCTGGAACTGTGCAGCAGCTGACAGCTGAAAGTGCCGGAGACACTGGGGTACGACTGCAGAGAGATTCGCCGGGAACGAGAGCACTGGCTTCCACTTCAGGGGAAAAGACGATACTCTGCCCGGCGTTTGACTTTGAATCTCCCGCCTCCGCTGGATTGGCAGAACAGTCTGATGACATCACCCGCTCCCCGCCCACGTGATGCCGGGTGTCATGGCGGCGCCCCTGCCCCGGGGAACCGCCGGGAGCCACGCCAGCCAGACGCCGGAGCCCGTGGACCACCAAAGGCAGAGGCCGCAACACAGACCAGCAGGCATGCAGGGGTAAGCGCGGCGAACGCCGCCTATTGCGAGTGACAGTACCCCCTCCTCCAGGAGTGGCCCCCGGACACTTTCCAGGTTTTGTTGGATGTCTAGAATGGAAAATCCGCACCAGTCGGGGAGCCATAACTTCATTAGCCTTGACCCAGCTCCTCTCCTCGGGGCCAAAACCTTTCCACTCCACCAAATACTGCAGATTCTTGTGAAGATAACAAGAGTCAAGAATAGCTTCGATTTCAAAGTCCGTTCCAGCTTCAGTCTCTGCAGAGGTTGGCCTCGGGGACTTTAAATGGAACCGGTTTAAAATAAGGGAGCAAAGGAGAGAGACATGAAAGGAGTTTGGTATCCGGAGGTGGGAAGGCAATCCCAATTTGCAGACAACCGGATTCAGGACTTGTACCACAGAGTAAGGACCAATAAACTTTGGGGCGAACTTCATAGTGGGCACCCTTAACCGGAGGTTGCGGGTGGAGAGCCATACCCTGTCACCAACCTTGTATTGGGGAGCTGCTCGTCGCTTCCTATCCGCAAAGAACTTATAGTGACCGGAGACTCTCTTGAGGTTAGCATGAACTCAACTCCAAATTTGACTGAAGTGCCGGAGAGTAGAGGCTGCAGCAGGAACATCCTCTGGAGGACAAATGGGTAATTCAGGAACTTGAGGATGGAACCCATAATTAATGAAAAATGGGGACTCACCAGTCGAAGAGTGGTACAGATGATTATGGGCAAACTCGGCCCATGGCAACAGTTCCACCCAATTATCTTGCGAGGGAGAGAGATAAACACGGAGAAAAGTCTCTAAATTTTGATTGACGCGTTCAGTTTGCCCATTGGTTTGTGGATGGTAAGCGGATGAAAACTTGAGTTTTATTTGTAAGGCCGTACAGAGAGCTCTCCAGAATCTTGCAGTGAATTGTACCCCCCGGTCAGAGACGATTTCCTGAGGTAAGCCGTGCAGGCGGAAATGTTCTCGGATAAATAACAAAGCCAACTTGGGAGCTGATGGTAACCCGGTCAAAGGTACAAAATGTGCCATCTTAGAGAAACGGTCAATAATTATCCAGACAGTATTGTGACCCTTGGAGAGGGGCAATTCAGTGACAAAGTCCATAGAGATATGGGTCCAAGGCCTCTGAGGAATGGACAGTGGATGCAACAACCCCGCAGGAGGCAAACGAAGAATTTTGTGCTGGGCACACTGAGGACATGAGTTGACATAATCTTGAATATCCTTCTTCATAGTGTCCCACCAGTAAGACCTTCGTAGAAACTCCCACATCTTTTGTACTCCAGGATGACCGGAAAACTTGGAAATATGAGCCCACTGCAACAACCTTGGTCGAAATTTAGCTGGCACAGACATTCTCCCAGGAGGAGGACCCAAGGTGGTGGGAGCCGCTGACATAGAAACTGGACTGAGAATCAAAGCCTTCTCAACGGAATTCTCCTAATCCGAAGCTGTTAAGGAACGGGATAAAGCATCAGCCTTGGTGTTAAAAGTATTACTAGGTGGGGATTCACCCCAAAGAAAATTCCTTTTTGGAGCACACTTTTGTGTTAAAAGTGTGCTCCAAAAAGGAATTTTCTTCGGGGTGAATCCCCACCTAGTAATATGTTGATGAGTTTGTCTCATAATTCTGGGAGCACCTCCAGCCAAATAAAAAGGTACATGAATTGCCCATTAGATTAATTGTAGCTGGTTTTCGTTATATTTGGTACTTATTGTTTGTCTGGTGCAGGAGAATATACTGTTGTTGGTGTTAAAAGTCCCAGCCCGGTACTTAATAACAAACGAAAACCGAGTAAAGAAGAGCGCCCATCTAGCTTGACGGGGATTCAAGCACTGGGCCGTCTTGAGGTACAGCAAATTCTTATGATCAGTGAAAATTGTAATTAGGTGTTTAGCACCTTCCAAAAGATATCTCCATTCCTCCAAGGCAGATTTTATTGCCAAAAGCTCTTTGTCTCCAATGGTGTAATTCTGTTCTGCAGGAGAGAATTTGCGAGAATGGAAACCACATGGATGTAATTTCCCATCTGGAGCGTACTGCGAAAGCTTGGCACCTATGCCTACTGTGGAAGCATCAACCTCCAAAAAGAATGGTTTTGAAAAATTTGGTTGTTGAAGTACTGGAGCGGACATAAAGGCTGCCTTCAACTGAGCGAACGCTGCTACAGCTTCGGAGGACCAATGACTTGGGTCAGAACCCTTCTTGGTTAAGGCAGTAATAGGTGCCACGATGGTAGAGAATCCCTTTATGAACTTCCGGTAGTAATTTGCAAAACCCAGAAATCGTTATACCGCTTTCAAAGAAAGAGGCTGAGTCCAGTCCCGGATGGCAGTGAGTTTCTCTGGATCCATACGAAGCTCCGTGCCCGAAATAATGTACCCAAGAAATGGAATAGAAGGAACCTCAAAGGTACATTTGGAAATCTTGCCATAAAGATGATTCTCTCGCAACCGAATTAGTACCTCTTTGACCTGTATTCTGTGCTTTGTGAGATTCTTAGAAAATATCAGAATGTCACCCAAATATACCACTACACTTAGGTATAGCATATCCCGAAAGACTTCATTAATGAATCCCTGGAAGACGGCAGGGGCGTTGCTGAGGCCAAACGGCATTACCAGAAACTCGTAATGCCCGTCCCTGGTATTGAAGGCCGTCTTCCATTCGTCCCCCTGTCGGATACGTATCAGATTATAAGCTCACCTCAAATCAAGCTTGGTGAAAACTCGGGCTCCGCGAACTCTATCAAAAAGCTCCGTAATGAGCGGCAAAGGATACTTATTCTTAATGGTGACATCATTTAGACCACGATAGTCAATACATGGTCTCAGTCCTCCGTCCTTCTTCTTCACAAAAAAGAAAGCCGCCCCCGCCGGGGAGGTAGAGGGGCGGATGAATCCTTTCTGCAGATTAGACTTGATATAGTCCGACATAGCTTGGGTCTCGGGTAATGATAAAGGATAAGTGCGACCCCGAGGTGGCATTTTCCCCGGAATGAGCTTAATGGGGCAGTCCCAAGGTCTATGCAGTGGTATCTGATTGTCCGCTTGCTCCGAGAACACGTCAGAAAACTCTCAATAGGCCTCCGGAATGAGCCCTTCATCCGACTTGGAAGATACACGGAGCGGATAGACAGGAGTGAGACAATTTGAATGACAAAAAGGACTCCAAGATGTTATTTGTGTCGAACTCCAGTCGACGTGAGGGTTGTGAAGTTTAAGCCAAGGAAGGCCAAGAACCAGATCGTGGGGCATCTCCCGAATCACTAGGAACTCCAGGTGTTCTTGATGCAGAGCTCCCACTTGCAGTTTGATTGGTACTGTACAATTTGAAATCAGACAGTTAGAAATTTGGGTACCATTGATAGCAGTCAACGTAATAGGTCGTTCAACCGACCGTAACTGAAAACCCAGATTCTGGGCACAGGAAAGGGAAATAAAATTCCCTGCAGCCCCTGAGTCCAGCAGAGCCTTAATGGGTTTGGCTATTGACTCGGAGAACAGAGACATGGAGAGTAAACAGTCCACTGTCGGAGAAGGTTTAGAAGAAACCCCTAGCTCGACTCCTCCGGAACAAGCTAGGACTGCCCGTTTCCCGGTGAGACTTGCAAAACTTGAGAAAATGATCCGCGGCTCCACAGTAGAGGCAGAGTCTACCCTCACGACGACGTTCTTCTGGGGACAGCTGGGATCGATTAATCTGCATGGGTTCATCAGGACTTGGAATAACCGTTTGCTTAGACGGAAGAGATCGGACCCTTGATCGATCTAACCGACTACGTTCGCCACCTCGTTCCTGCATGCGAAGATCCACCTTCACACCGAGCGAGATCAACTGTTCTAAAGAATCCGGCAAATCTCTAGTGACCAACTCGTCCTTTAGACGATCGGAGAGCCCGTTCCAAAAGGCAGCCCGAAGGGCATCATTATTCCAGCGCAGTTCTGAAGCTATGGTCTGAAAGTTAATCACATACTGTCCCACTGAACGAGAGCCTTGTCGGACACGAAGCAAGTCTGTAGAGGCAGCGGTCATCCTGCCGGGCTCATCAAAGATCCTCCGGAATGACGTAATGAAATTGGTGTAACTAGAAACCAATGGATCAGATCGCTCCCATAATGGAGACACCCAATCCAACGCTGAACCCTCGAGCAAATAAATAATGTATGCCACCTTGGACCGATCAGTAGGGAAGTTATGTGAAAGAAGTTCAAAATGTACCTCGCACTGATTGAGAAAACCACGGCAATTCTTTGGATTCCCATTATAGCGAGAAGGAGTAGGGAGCTGAAGGCGTGACCTGTTTCCAGAGGAGGATGGAACATTAGTAGAGACAATCACTGGAGCGGGTACTGGAGCTGGGGCCGGTACTACTAAAGCCAGAGAAGTCTGAATTTGATCCAGCCGGCCAGATAATTCCTGGAGATAATGCATCACCTGGCCCTGAGCTGCTTCCTGACTTTGTACTCGAGAAATCAAGTCCTGGATGGTACTTGCCTCTGGGCTCCGATCCCCCGGGTCCATGAGGTCTGAGTATACTGTCACTGACCTAGGTTGGGGGTGTTGTGAACTCGTGGGTTCTCCCGATGGTAGGGGAGAGGAACCACAGTTGGGTCGGAACAGGGATGGCCTGATATAGGTCTTCCTTATACAGGACTCTGACAGTAAAGCTTGGTGAAAATATTAAAGAACTTTATTGCAGGAAGGGAGCAACACAATGTCACATGGCAAAGAAGGAATGTATGGGGGAAAATGTCCAAGCTTATAGGAGAGCTTGTAAGCAATGTTAAAGATTCCAGAGAAAGAAGTACTTGTGAGTGTTGGTACTAGATAATAGTGACTGAAGAACTTGTGGGTGATGTTTTTAAGGATACTGGTGATTTGAAGAACTCGTGAACGGTGGTTAAAGACTCTGTAGTTTGAAACACTTGTGAACGGCGGTTAAAGACACTGGGGATTTGTATGACTTGAGAGCGGTGATTAAAGACACTGATGATTTGTATGACTTGAGAACGGTGATTAAGGACACTGATGATTTGCGGAACTTGAGAGCGATGGTTAAAGACACTGATGACTTGTAGAGCTTGAGAGCGGTGGTTAAAGACACTGATGATTTGTATGACTTGAGAGCGGTGATTAAAGATACTGATGATTTGTAGAACTTGAGAGCGGTGGTTAAAAAAACTGATGACTTGTAGAACTTGAGAGCGGCGTTTAAAGACACTGATGACTTGTAGAACTTGAGACCGGCGTTTAGCCCGCAGCCCACGCTGACTCCAAGAAGCACTGGTGACTGGATTGCAGAGGAACACACCAGCCGCTGGATACGCTGGAACTGTGCAGCAGCTGACAGCTGAAAGTGGCGGAGACACTGGGGTACGACTGCAGAGAGATTCGCCGGGAACGAGAGCACTGGCATCCACTTCAGGGGAAAAGACGATACTCAGGCGCAGAGGCTCTGCCCGGCGTCTGACTTTGAATCTCCCGCCTCCGCTGGATTGGCGGAACAGTCTGATGACGTCACCCGCTCCCCGCCCACGTGATGCCGGGTGTCATGGCAGCGCCCCTGCCCCGGGGAACCGCCGGGAGCCGTGCCAGCCAGACGCCGGAGCCCGTGGACCACCGAAGGCCGCAACACAGACCAGCAGGCACGCAGGGGTAAGCGCGGCGAACGCCGCCTATGGCGTGTGACAACAAGATTATTTATCATTGGTGACAGTCGCAGGAACAAGGACAGCGCTTGGGGACAGACAGCAGTGCGTGGCTCCAGTGGGAACTGAAGCCAACACGTGCTGGCACACAGGGAGGTATCTAGGCACTTGGGCAACTAAACTGTAGGAGCCCACACTGACCCCTGGAAGTTCTGAGGTGGCTGCGGCAGGAACTGACCGCACTGCTGGATTCTCACTGGAGCTGCTCTAATTCGTGCTCTTGGGAAAAGTGGCAGAGCATTAGCAGTGTCCGTGTGGGCGCCGCAGCGTGACTGGACCCCAACACCATGAGGAGGCTCTTAGAGCTGAGGTGCAGCTGACAGCATCCTGCTAACAGCAGACAGCTGCTGCTATGACAAACTCGGGCTGATACTGGGATACTACCAGGGCCACTGTTCCATAGCTCAGTGTTCTACTTGATGGGCCAATCAAGGTCGTCGCACACACATGAAGCAACGTATGTACACAATGTACATACATTACTTCCGCACTGACTACCATTTAAACAAGCCACTGGTTGGCCGAGAGGCAGCCATTCTCAGCCATCCTCTGGTCTGTAACCATGGTATTGGCCACTGATTGGATCTGACAGTCAAAAGTGAGAGACAGCTTTCTGGACCAATACATGGATATCTGGTGGACCTCTGTGTTTTGGTTTGTTTTCAGATCCAAGCCCAGCAGGAAGAATCAAGCCAGGACTTGGATCTGTTCAGAACTACTAAGTTTGGGTGGGTTTGGTTTCCTGGAAGCCCAAACCCGTTCATCTCTAGTTTTAACTGTTTATGTAGTCTACTTCAATACCAGTGATGGCTAACCTTGACACTCCAGCTGTTGTTGAACTACACATTCCAGCATGCCCTGCTACAGTTTTGCTATTTGGCCTAGCTAAAACTGATGCAGGGCATGCTGGGATGTGTAGTTCAACAACAGCTGGAGTGTCAAGGTTAGCCATCACTGCTCTATACCGAAGTAGACATTTTTTTTTAAGCACGCCTTAACAATGTAGATTATTTAAGTCCTTGTACCTTTGTGTAATGAGATAACAGGGAATGCGATTAGCATCCCGGCTGTCAGGATGCCGGCGGTCAAGTGACCAACTCTGGAATCCCGACACCACTCGGAATCCCGGCGCTGGACACCGACTGCCAACATTATTAGAAGATGTTTAATTTAATGTATAACAGTTGTATTTTCTGACTTGAGTGCTTTGTTTAGTCTGGAAAATAGTATTAAGAATCAGGGCTTACCCAAGCAAAGTCAATTACACTTATTTTATCTCAAGAGCAGGAAAAGACAGATATTAACAAAACATCTGATGGATTTGCTATATATGGGAAACAGGCCAGCATATATGGATCTCTCTGTTAATGCTCTTTTCACATCAGGATCAGAAGTGGATAAGTGGAAGCTCCTACCCTAAAGAAATGTGTCCCATATAAGGACCCAACCAACACTAGTTCCAGCAAGCTGTTAGCGCCGGGAGGAGCATGTCCCGGCCGTTGCCATGGAGCCGGGACGCCGCACCTCCTGCTGACCACTGCCCGGCGCCAAGCAACAGATGGACGCCGGGCGCAAGGTTTTCTGGTGCCCGCCCGGTGCTTAGCAACAGGCAGACGCCAGGCGAGAAGTCTCCTGGTCCCCGCCCGGCACCTAGCAACAGGCAGACGCCGGGCGCTGTGAGCTGCCGGATCCCTAGCAACAGGGACGCTGGAGGCATTGGAATTTGGGCGGACCTAATTCGCCCATTCAAATGCGGCTACCATGGGCAGTAGAACACTAGCACTGCTGGCACCATCCAACCACTAAGAGGGGTAACGGAGTCAGGGGTAGAGCACGAGTTGCTGCAGACATCAATTCTAGCTGCAGCTTTACCTGTGAGTACTGGAACTTCCCAGTTGTCGCATACTCCCCTGAGTTCCAGGTACTCATCCATAACAGTATCACCAGCCCAAAAAAACGTAGCTCCGTGGGTCGTTTGTCTCCGGATGGAACCAACACAAAATCCGGCTCAGATTCTAGTGGGCCAGATCCAGGGTTTGACCCAGCAGCTATGGGATCTTACTCTTCGAGTGGACACTCAGGAGGAAACTCGTAGGACCCAGACTGTCTCATTATCCGCTCTCAGGGAACCTAAGCTAAACCTTCCAGATAGGTTTTCTGGAGACCATAAACAGTTTGTGAACTTCCAGGAAAGTTGCAAGCTGTATTTCAAGCTCAGGCCTTTCTCTTCGGGCACTGAGACCCAGCGAGTAGGGATCATAATTTCCCTGTTACAAGGTGACCCACAGTCTTGGGCCTTTGGCCTTTCAGAAGATCACCCTACTCTGCTTTCTGTGGATTCCTTCTTTAAAGCCTTAGGTGTTCTCTATGATGATCAAAACTGGGCAGCATCCTCTGAGGCCCATCTTCGTTCTCTTAAACAAGGGAGAAACTACCGAGGTGTATTGTACCAAATTTCGCAGATGGACCAATGATTGTGGCTGGAATGACCCAGCACTTCGGAGTCAGTTCCGGTTAGGATTAACAAATCAAGGATTTTCTCATCCAATATCCTTCTCTGGCCACCCTGGATGCACTCATGGAGTTAGCCAACAAAGTAGATAGGCGGATTCGGGAATGAAGAATGGAGAAGAAGGTCCCCTCACCTACGTCTCGTTGGATGGTGCCAGAGGTTGTAAGGGATATGGAAGAACCCATGCAAATCGAGGCTTTCTGTTTAACGCCTCAAGAGGAGACGAGATGTCTCACTCTTGGACTGTGTCTCTATTGTGGAACCAAGGGACATCTGGCGAACATTTGTCCACAGTAGGTGGAAAACTACTGGACCCAAGAAATTTTGGGAGAGTCTTTTTGGGTCTCTGTTTAATCTCCCCAAATAATTAGTTGTTGTTACCCGTTAGGATAACAACCCCTTCTGGTCCTAGTGAGGTTACTGCTTTTGTTGATTCCGGGGCTGCCGGAAATTTTATGGACTTGGAATTTGCTCTTGCCAGAGGAATTCCTATGGAAACTCTTTGCTCACCAATTTCCGTTTGTGGATTGGATGGTAGTCCTTTCCAAAACAGTCGGGTCACTACCCGGACTCCAGTCCTCCAGTTTTTTGTCAGAAAGTTCCATTGTGAAGAGTTTTTTTTTTCTGGTACATTGTCCCTGTAAATACCAAATTGTTTCCTTAAAAATATTTAAATGCCCACTCTAATATATATTGTAAACGCCTGCACCTCTTATTACCATGTGCCATGAATGTGCGCTATACATAGCAAAACACTGCATCCCATAAGAGAAAACAATACACCCACACATTATCTGAGTTCCAAAGCTCATTGATGTACAGTATATATTTGTTATTAAAAGGATATGGATTCAATATATTACAATGTACAGTATACACATAATTACATGGTTACAATTTATACAGTAAGCAGTTAATACATACAGTTACAGTTACAGGCCAGCATACAATACCATTATCTTTCTCATAGAAATTTGTCTCTCCATATCACTCTCTCTCTCTCTCTCTGTAAAATCATGCAGGAACTGGTCTAGAAGCAACTCCATCATCCTCTGAGACAAAACAGCAACTGCCTCCTGTGTGATCAGCAATGTGTTATCTAGTTTTTGGGGGAGGGGACTTTCTCATTAATGATGAGTCACTAGTCTATTTGTATATGCTCCACAGGTTCAGCCTTGAAGACATCCAAAGGGGCTGGCCTGAGTTTCCTGTCCATTGTACTAATAAGAGTGATTTTTAGCTTTCATACATTTAATCATAACTATTTGTTGCAATGTCCTACAACTTAATAACAAGTATCAAATGAATCTACACATTAATCTGGTTGCTTAAATACCAAATATGACAGGTGTATCTTGCTTCGTTCAAATAATACACATACATGACATTACTTCATTATATAATTTTAAATCATCATGATGTCTGGCGCTTGATATTATTATAATTATGTACTGTATGAAATAAGTGTCGAATCCATCTCTGTGGCATGTCCGTGTAAATGCGTGTGTTACCATATTTTGCTGTTCTCGCTGCGCGTATTTGCAAGTATAGTGACTCATAATGTGTGTAGTTTGTATGTTCTTTTTATGTAATATTTTTGACTTTGACAGTCCACCCTTTGGCAGTAAACAATAACTGCCATCAATTATTAACATAAGAAAAAAAATATTTCATACAATAATCGGTGACCTAGACACAAGTATGTATTAATTTTGCAAATCAGACACTTGACTATATTTGGGGAAGACAGGGAGGAGGACGAGCGAGACATCCTCTATATGCACTCAGCGGTCACGGGACCACTGGTTGGGTGTGGGACAACATTCAACCTATAGAGTATGCTGGGACAGTGCTTTGGCCTATAATGTCTGATTTGCTATAAACATTTCACACATACATCTTGTCATGACTGAGATTTTTGTGAACCCGGTGTAGTGAAGTCTGTGCGGGCGACTGGAGGATTATGTGAATACTACCACTGACCTGGTTTGGAAATGCCGTGGACTCTGGGTTTCCTCCGGAGACTGGGAAGAGGAACCGCAGCAGAGATGGCCGAATCTAGGTTCTCCTCATGCAGGATTAGGTCGGCAGACAGGAGGCATGCTGAAGGTCTCCTGAAAGACAGAACTGGAAAGGCACTGATGAATCAGTGAAGAATACCAGGTATAATTGTGCTAAAGGGCACGGGGTGCTTGGAGACACTGAGGTGCTTGCGGACACTGAGGTGCTTGCGGACACTGAGGTGCTTGGAGACACTGAGGTGCTTGGAGACACTGAGGTGCTTGGAGACACTGAGGTGCGTGGAGGCACTGAGGTGCGTAGAGACACTGGGGTGTGTAGGGGTGCTGAGGCACGGAGGTGCTGGAAGCACGGAGATGCTGTGGCACGGAGGTACTGAGGCACGGAGGTGCTGTGGCACGGAGGTGCTGGAAGCACGGAGGTGCTGGAAGCACGGAGGTGCTGGAAGCACAGAGGTACTGAGGCACTGAGGCACGGAGATGCTGAGGCACTGAGGTGCTGAGGCACGGAGATGCTGAGTCACGGAGATACTGAGGTGCTGGAAGCACGGAGGTACTGAGGCACGGAGGTACTGAGGCACGGAGGTACTGAGGTGCTGAGGCACGGAGGTGCTGTGGCACGGAGGTGCTGGAAGCACGGAGGTACTGAGGCACTGAGGCACGGAGATGCTGAGGCACTGAGGTGCTGAGGCACGGAGATGCTGAGGCACGGAGATACTGAGGTGCTGGAAGCACGGAGGTACTGAGGCACGGAGATGCTGAGGCACTGAGGTGCTGAGGCACGGAGATACTGAGGTGCTGGAAGCACGGAGGTGCTGAGGCACGGAGATGCTGAGGCACGGAGATGCTGGAAGCACGGAGATGCTGAGGCACGAGGTACTGAGCCCTGGAGATCCCAACTACAACAGTAGTAAAACTGAAACACGACAGCTGTGGTTTTCAGTGGAGAACACGGAATTCAGTACTGTGCCTTTAAGACGAAACATTGCAGCTGTACCTTTACATTGAGACTCAGGGAAATGGTGAAATCAAATGGCAACACACAAATAAACCAAACGGTAACAAGGGAACAGAGTTTCCACAGGAACTTAGGTACAAAGGTTACCTTTAGGGAGCTCAGCTTAAGACCCACACAAGGCTGTATGTGACACAAGGAACTGGCCCAGATTCCAACTCAGCCTCCTGATTTATACTTCCTGGTCCTTGATGATTGGTGGGCAGGATTAGGTGATGTCACTGTCATGTGACTACTCTAGCCAAGGCTGTGATGTAGAATGAGGCCTAGCAGGCCAAGAGAACACTGAAGCCTGGACTTCTGCAAAACACAGGATGCTTGCTTTTAGATTACTGAATTCAGCCTCACACAGGAGATCACCACAGGTGGAGCTAATTAACTATTACCTCTCAGGCAGAGAACTCAGGAAAACTGACAAGCTGTTTAACTCCGTGAGTGAAAAGACACAGGATCCAGGACAGATGGCAGGGGTAAGTCACCAAATATAAAACCTACAGTCAGGATTGTGACAGTATCCCCCTCTTCAAGGGTGGACTCCGGACACCCATCTTGAATCTTAGAGGAACTTGAGAAATTCATACAGAAGAATTTAGGACCTTCGTTGATGCAGATTCCAAAGGTTTAGGACTAAATTCTTTAACTACAGCGTTACTGAAAGTCTGTAAGTCATGGAACACAGGATCATTACTCTCAAAGAGCATGTTGGCCCACTCCAAAGCTCTTCCTCTGAATGCCAGGAACAGATATCGAGTAACGTTGGAAAGAGTTACTGCACCTGAAGGATCAGACTCCATCCGAGAGAGAAATTGTTCAACCAGAGCGGCATATTGCAATAAATCTCCATCAAAGTAAATAGGTGGAAAACCATCAGACGAAAGCTTAGAGGATGAAACTGAAGAAAGCTTTGGCAGGACGAGTAGGACTGGATTGGATCCAAGGATACTTGAATTGGCTGGAGCCAAAGGAGACGGACCAGGCTGGTCCTGGAGTATTGCTGGACCGGCTGGAACCGGAACGGACTGGCCAAGCTGGGCCTGGAGTATTGCTGGACCGGCTGGAACCGGGACGGACTGACCAGGCGGAGCCTGGAGTATTGATGGACCGGCTGGAACCAGGACGGACTGACCAGGCGGAGCCTGGAGTATTGCTGGACCGGCTGGAACCGGGACGGGCTGAGCCCTTTCTTCACAGGGCTGGGCTGAGGCAAGAGCCCCCACTTCACGGGGCTGGGCTGAGGCAAGAGCCCCCTCTTCACGGGGCTGGGCTGAGGCAAGAGCCCCCTCTTCACGGGGCTGGGCTGAGGCAAGAGCCCCCTCTTCACGGGGCTGGGCTGAGGCAAGAGCCCCCTCTTCACGGGGCTGGGCTGAGGCAAGAGCCCCCTCTTCACGGGGCTGGGCAGCACTCTGTAGAATCTCTGGCTGGGCAGCACTCTGTAGAATCTCTGGCTGGGCAGCACTCTGTAGAATCTCTGGCTGGGCAGCACTCTGTAGAATCTCTGGCTGGGCAGCACTCTGTAGAATCTCTGGCTGGGCAGCACTCTGTAGAATCACTGGCTGGGCAGCACTCTGTAGAATCACTGGCTGGGCAGCACTCTGTAGAATCTCTGGCTGGGCAGCACTCTGTAGAATCTCTGGCTGGGCAGCACTCTGTAGAATCTCTGGCTGGGCAGCACTCTGTAAACTCTCTGGCTGGGCAGCACTCTGTAAACTCTCTGGCTGGGCAGCACTCTGTAAACTCTCTGGCTGGGCAGCACTCTGTAGACTCTCTGGCTGGGCAGCACTCTGAAGACTCACTGGCTGGGCAGCACTCTGAAGACTCACTGGCTGGGCAGCACTCTGAAGACTCTCTGGGGCTGGACGCTCTGAAGACGCCCCTCCTGGGGCTGGACGCTCTGAAGACGCCCCTCCTGGGGCTGGACGCTCTGAAGACGCCCCTCCTGGGGCTGGACGCTCTGAAGACGCCCCTCCTGGGGCTGTGGACACGGACTCCTCTGTGACTGTAAATGGCTTGAACATTCTTCTCTGGACACCCAACTTGGGATAAGGTCTTTTAACCACCGGACCCCAGTCATAAATTTGAGTCTCTCTCAGAAGAGTAGCCTTCTTGATACCCCCGTCAGCAGCAGAAGAATCGGATACTGTGGATGACTTGTAGACATGAGCACTATGATACTGAGATTTGTCACTATTACCTGGCTTGCGAAGAATGCAGTCTTTAACAAAATGACCAGAATTTCCACAGTAAAGACAGAGATGTAGCTCCTTACGCCGCTGACGTTCAGCTTCAGAGAGCTTGGGCCGTGGATAGCTCTGATGAAAAACTTTCCCTTGCGCAGAGGAAGAGACACTATTAACTGGATGGGACAAAACAGGATCAACAACGTTGGTAGTATTCCTGAGGAGATCAGGCATCACAGAGAGAATACTAGACAAAAGTTCTTGTAACTGTAGTAACATCTGGTAGAAAATCTGCAGTTGGTCAGGAGTCTTAGAGCAGAAGGTCATAGAATCTCTGGAGGACGAATTCCGCTGCAGACACTGTGCCAATCGATGCTGAGTCGACTCCAGACCTTCCAAGCGTCCTGCAATATTGCTTAGGAGGTCATGCGTCAGACTAACACTTTCGGCCGGGTCCATGTGGCCAGTTCCTACTGTCATGACTGAGGTTTTTGTGAACCCGGTGTAGTGAAGTCTGTGCGGGCGACTGGAGGATTATGTGAATACTACCACTGACCTGGTTTGGAAATGCCGTGGACTCTGGGTTTCCTCCGGAGACTGGGAAGAGGAACCGCAGCAGAGATGGCCGAATCTAGGTTCTCCTCATGCAGGATTAGGTCGGCAGACTGGAGGCATGCTGAAGGTCTCCTGAAAGACAGAACTGGAAAGGCACTGATGAATCAGTGAAGAATACCAGGTATAATTGTGCTAAAGGGCACGGGGTGCTTGGAGACACTGAGGTGCTTGCGGACACTGAGGTGCTTGCGGACACTGAGGTGCTTGGAGACACTGAGGTGCTTGGAGACACTGAGGTG
Source organism: Pseudophryne corroboree (assembly GCF_028390025.1). NCBI lineage: Eukaryota > Metazoa > Chordata > Amphibia > Anura > Myobatrachidae > Pseudophryne > Pseudophryne corroboree. The sequence continues at coordinate 382,059,823 of NC_086449.1, forward strand.
CTTGGAGACACTGAGGTGCTTGGAGACACTGAGGTGCGTGGAGGCACTGAGGTGCGTAGAGACACTGGGGTGCGTAGAGACACTGGGGTGTGTAGGGGTGCTGAGGCACGGAGGTGCTGGAAGCACGGAGATGCTGTGGCACGGAGGTACTGAGGCACGGAGGTGCTGTGGCACGGAGGTGCTGGAAGCACGGAGGTACTGAGGCACTGAGGCACGGAGATGCTGAGGCACTGAGGTGCTGAGGCACGGAGATGCTGAGTCACGGAGATACTGAGGTGCTGGAAGCACGGAGGTACTGAGGCACGGAGGTACTGAGGCACGGAGGTACTGAGGTGCTGAGGCACGGAGGTGCTGTGGCACGGAGGTGCTGTGGCACGGAGGTGCTGGAAGCACGGAGGTACTGAGGCACTGAGGCACGGAGGCACTGAGGTGCTGAGGCACGGAGATGCTGAGGCACGGAGATACTGAGGTGCTGGAAGCACGGAGGTACTGAGGCACGGAGATGCTGAGGCACGGAGATGCTGGAAGCACGGAGATGCTGAGGCACGAGGTACTGAGCCCTGGAGATCCCAACTACAACAGTAGTAAAACTGAAACACGACAGCTGTGGTTTTCAGTGGAGAACACGGAATTCAGTACTGTGCCTTTAAGACGAAACATTGCAGCTGTACCTTTACATTGAGACTCAGGGAAATGGTGAAATCAAATGGCAACACACAAATAAACCAAACGGTAACAAGGGAACAGAGTTTCCACAGGAACTTAGGTACAAAGGTTACCTTTAGGGAGCTCAGCTTAAGACCCACACAAGGCTGTATGTGACACAAGGAACTGGCCCAGATTCCAACTCAGCCTCCTGATTTATACTTCCTGGTCCTTGATGATTGGTGGGCAGGATTAGGTGATGTCACTGTCATGTGACTACTCTAGCCAAGGCTGTGATGTAGAATGAGGCCTAGCAGGCCAAGAGAACACTGAAGCCTGGACTTCTGCAAAACACAGGATGCTTGCTTTTAGATTACTGAATTCAGCCTCACACAGGAGATCACCACAGGTGGAGCTAATTAACTATTACCTCTCAGGCAGAGAACTCAGGAAAACTGACAAGCTGTTTAACTCCGTGAGTGAAAAGACACAGGATCCAGGACAGATGGCAGGGGTAAGTCACCAAATATAAAACCTACAGTCAGGATTGTGACACATCTACATCTACATACATGTACCTACGTCTTTGTACACTGATGTTTGGATTCGATTGAGGTTCTGCTGGGTAGATGAAGAAGACACAAACAAATCGTGAAAGTGACATATAAAATATTCATGATCTACATATTCCTATCATTTTCTGAACATTGTTTCCATTTCTGGAACGTATGCTAGGTTTGTTTAATAATTGAACAAGGGTTATAAGTAGTGTCCTTCCTAAATAACATAAACCTTTGGAGTTCGGGGAGAGCCACTCATAAACCTTTCTTCCACACATATTAATGAGCTCTTTATCTGCAATGTGTGAATAGCCATTGTCTGATTGTTCCTGATTACCTCCGAACTCCATAACTACTAGACCTTTGATTTTTCTCTGACTTTAACAAACTGATTGGCTAATCCTGGGATCCTATAAGGAAATCACTCCTTCCTCCAGAACCAGTTCCAGTCCCACACTCGACTCCTCATAAAAAAAACCTTGCAAAAATAGAATATCCTGAAAAAAAATGTTTGTCAGCGGGAAAGAGAGAAAAGAGAAATAGAACAAAACAACTCTTGTTCATAACAAATGAATTACAATGACTGGTCTTTCTGCAATCCTTTAGTACGCTCAGGTAGTGTTCAACAGTGCCGCCTCTCAGTCTTCACGGAACAGAGTCTCTGGTGATACTTTTGCGATCTCACTCCATTCACGAGTTCCTTCCGGACTACCGACTTTCCTGTAATGGGAATCGTGGACCCAAGTCTCTCTCTCGGCTACTTTCACTGGGATAGTGCTGTCAACAAAACTTGGTATGGTCCTTCCCACCTGTCTATTAGGCAACCTGAGCGTAAGAACAATCACACAGTCTCTTGGTTCACAATCAAGACAGTTAGTATTTGGCATACCAGCAATCAACAGTTTAAAGTTCTTTTGTCAAGTTCTCAAATGCTGGCTCATCTCAATAAGGTACTGTACTGTCACCTCATTGGTGAATTTCTGATCATTGTGCGGATCAATCATGACATGAGGTTGTCTTCCAAAAACAACCCAACAAAAAAGACACAAATACCAAAACAAAAACAAATTTCGAAGAGGGTGATTCGTTGAGTGAAGATCTGGGAGTGGTTCCGATGCTACATAATACTAGTGGCAGTATCTATGATCACAATGGTACAATTTCAAGCTTTGCTCCTTCTTCTAGGGGTACCATTCTCTACACACAAATTTCTGAGCAATTTTTCTTTGCGGTAAACACAGCAGCATCCGTGGTGGCAGGAAATGCCTCTACCCAGTTTGAGAAAACATCAGTGCACACCAATACATAACAATAATTCCTAAAGGGTGTTAACTGTATGAAGTCGATTTGTATTTCCTGAAAAGATCCGTCTGCAGGAGGGATATGGGATGGCTCTGCTGGTATTGCTTTACCAATATTCTTCCTCAAGCAAGTAAGACAGGTCATTGATCTCTTACCTGCATGATAATAGAATCCTGGCGCACACCAGTAGGCTCTCATCAGCTTGCACTTACCCTCTTTGCCTAGATGAGTCAGACCGTGTGCCACCTCAGCTAGACTTGGAAGGTATGCTCTGGGGGCTACTGGCTTATCGTGTCCACCTGTCCACAGTCCTGAGGACTTCTGGCCATACCCCTTTGTCCTCCAGCCTGCCTTTTCCTGTAGGGAACACACATTTTTCATTTTAATTTAACTGTCGTGTGTTTGCAATGTAGAGTACCATGAGCATAACTCAAAAAAAAAACATCTCTAGAGGAGAGAAAGAAGAAGAAAATGAAAAAGAAAATGTCAGGTTTGCCATTCGCCAACAGGCATATCAGTGTCTATACAAAATTTTCCTTCACCAGTATTCCCATTCACCACCCTTTGTGCATGACAAGGCACACTGCAGTAATACTGGTGTTATCGTGCTGTTGAGATATACTGGGTTTGGGCAGAACTCTGAAGGACCTAGGCATGTGGAATTTGAACTGTAATTGGGTCCATGTATTGTACCACCCTGTGTGAACGCAAAAGATGAAGAGGAAACTGTAGAGAAACAGAATAGAGGTTGGTGACAGATGAGTTTGTAGAGGTGAAGATTTTATAAAAATTTGACAACTGGATTGGGCACTACGGGGAAGTGATTCTCTACTTGGTCTACTCCCCTTAAAAAAAAATTCTGTGTTTATCGTATCGCTATTGGGACTATCCCAGCCATCAATCCAGTGTCCTGTCCATGCTAAATTCATAGGGAACCCGGTACATGTGAGATAATTTCCTCTACCTGTGATGGACATGCATCTAGAACAGTAGAATGCAACATTAGTCTTCGTGGGTGTCTAACATACTTTGTACTTCCTGAGCGGGAGCACGGTATATGTATATTATATCTAACAAAATTAAGTTAATCAGGGGCCATTTCTGCTAGGAAAAAGAAGCAAAAGTTTAGAGGCCCCATCTTAACCCCAGCAAGTTTTGTCAAAGGGTAATGTTGCATTTATTTTGTTCTTCCCATTAGCCAAATCTGTGTTTTCTATATGGCTTATGATTCCTTAGTATATGTCCCTTGGTCCCGTCTATGTGTTTAATAATGTGGCTTGTGTTTTCTGTCTAGGGGGTCTATATTGACTATGTGTCCTACTACTCCTACAATCTCTGGCAAAATTCCCTTCCTTCCTACAAGTGTAACATATTATTGACCATTAGGGATCTGGGGTTTGGACTGATGGGTCTTTCCTGTATGTGCCAGTATACTTACCGTCCTCAACCTCTCCACCTGTTGTTCTCTGCGCCTAGCACTATTCTTGTGATGATCAATAGCACACTATCTAAGATTAGCTACTGTGACCCCTTTCCAATTTTGCAAAGAAGTCTGCTCCTGACACTCAATGCCTTATTAAGCCCGTCCATTTGCACAGAGACAGCCACCTCCCATTTGCCGAATTAGTGTTTACCAGTGATCTTATCCAGATGGAGAGTTTTCTATTACTGCAGGAGACTAAAACAAAAATTTTTTTTAACAAGCTTCTAGGTCATGCGAAGTATTCATTCAATCCTTCTCATCCCGTATTAAGGGTCTGTACATGGTCCAACAAACATTTCCGAGCTCATCTTGACTAGGGGCATTACTAGGAATGAATACTTCTTATATGGTAACTGAAAGAAATTCCCAGGGTGTTACCTTGTCTCTGTCCGCTTTCCTACTGGCAAATACTAATGTGCGGACAGGTTTTGTCTCCATTTCTGACGTTACTTTCTTGATTTTTGTTTTTGTTTTACTATATATGTACACGAATGATACCATACTTACCTGTTCCACTGGTCTCAGCCACTTCCCCCACAGGCTACTGCTCTTCTTTTACCGGTTGGATACTCCTCTGGGTGCATGAGAAATGGCTGAAAACAATCAGGTCACCTTCTCCTCCTAAATAAAACTTCAACATTCATTAGTACATATATAGGTTACAGTCATATTTTTCATATTTTTATTATTTTCTATAGTTTGTATGCTGGCTGTAACTGCTTCCACATCTACATATGGCGGTGTACTTGCATTCTTTTTTTTTCCCATCCTACTTGTTTATTGTTGCTACAAGTTCAAACAGTTCTTATATTTCCATTCTTGTCTTATATGACTTTGGTTAGACATACCACCTGCAATACCTTAGGATCAAACTCACCAACCCCTCTTGCTGCCACAGGTTTAAACACTTTGTATGTCTGACCCTTTTTTGGGGGGATTTTATCAGACATATTTTACTGCTTACATTGTGCAGTACCTCTGGTTCAAAGCTGCCCACCTTAGGGAATGGTACCCTATCTTTGTCAGTCATACGTACCCATTCAGCACAATAAACTTCAGCGTGTGGACCATATTTCCCACACATAATAAACCTCGCTGACCCCTCGGGCCGCGGCTCTTCAGCCTGAACCCTGTCTAAACGTCCCTTAGTTGAGCAACTGTCTCCCATAATTGTGGGCCTTTTCCCACAAACACCAAAATACTCAATATAAGGTGACGGTGAAAGTACTCCGAGCGCTTTCACCCACTCTCGCCCATGTTGGCCAGTACTACCATACACTGTTGATAGCGAAGGCAATGTACCCAACTTAGGGCCCCTATTGACCTATATTTACTGGAAGTTTTTAGGAATAACTTACCCTTTCCAGTAAAGTATCTGTCGTTGGAGATTTTCCTGAGAGAGACCAGCGAAAACTCCCTATGCACTTTTTATACACAAATAACGCTTGCGTATGCTGTATACAGCGCTAATGATACTGCGATTTTACGCAAAAGCTCGTAAAAGGGGTATCAAGTTGCACTATATATCGCACCCACAAACACGCGGTCCAATCGCACAGCGTATAGGTACTTGTTACCTATCCGCCGTACGACCACTGGAATCGAATCACAAGCTGCGAAACCTCAGCCAAAGCGTATTAAAAAAAACTACATGGGTCACACAGTTCACAATTCACAATTCCCTACCATGCTCCTGTGCAAGTCTCCTCACGACTTATGTATTTCAAATCCTATACTAACGTGAGTCAGCCGCCTCATGCCACCAAGCCTCCACTCACTTGGTGTACCGAACGATGGGATCCCGAATTCCGGGGTTCGAATCCACTCACTCCTACGTTCGCTCACTCAAATACACTTTGTTTTTCTGTACAGAAAATTTTAATTCATTCAGATTGGCAGCTTTATGTTATGCACACCAGTGCCTGCAGGAAAGTACTGGTGTCAGAACTGTTATGCACTCCAGTGTCTGCAGGAATGTACTGGTGTTTGAACTGTTATGCAAAACAAATGGACTCACAGACAAACTGGGGAATATGACATAACGTACACAGAAGGTAATAGGGTAACAAAATACACACAAAGTGAACAGAGAAGCCCAGAGGCTAAGGAACTGGGTATCTCCTTTGTATTAGAACTGCACAGATGGAAAAAGCAAGATGTTGTGTTTTAATACATAGAGACCCCGAAATGCTGTTGCTAAGGGCAACAGCAAAACCCTAAAGGGTTACCAACGGGTGTGGCAGTAAACTCCTTGGTCAGAGATGGAATGATAGACACAAGGAGAGTCTCCACAATCCTATTTCTCACTTGCAGTGCACAGGTTTTAGCTTACTGCCACTAAACTGACCCCTGACACCTAGCACAGTGAGACAGGATTAGACAGGCAAGTCTTAGAATACAGCCGCAAACTTGCTAAGTTCACAGAGTGGTAACAGAACCCCAGCAAGCTAAACGACTGACTCCAGTCTTACTGCTAGGTCTGGATTGGCAGAGTGTAATACCAAATCCCCAGGCCTATTTGCAGTAAGCAACAAACAAATACAAAGCTACACAGTACTGGCTAACTTTCATGAACTGACTAACCAACAAAGATTCAGCAGCATCTGCTTACCCTGAAAAGAGGCCTTATAAAGCAGGTGCTGTCCACGCCCCACTCAGACCTCACAGACTGTGAGCACAAAAACCAGCACCGGATCCCCTGCCGTGCACAGAGCCTATAACCACTGCACAGCAAAAGACCCGAACCGGAGTATCAGCTGCGCTCAGGTTACTCCACTAGCACTTGTCTCCCGGTTGCCATGACGACGTGGCAGCACAGGGCAGGAGACCCTAACAGTACCCCCCCTCTGACGAGGGGTCAAAGAACCCCTACCACCGGGTTTATCGGGGAACTGCGAGAAGAAAGAGCGTATCAGTCTGGGGGCATGAAGATCACAACTGCGCACCCACGACCGCTCCTCCGGGCCATACCCCTTCCAGTGCACCAAAAATGACAGCCGACCCCGAACCACCTTGGAGTCAAGAATCCTTTCAACAACAAACTCCCTCAGGCCACGTATCAGAAGAGGGGAAGGTCTTCCACTGGAAGAAGGATTACTAATCGCCCGTTTTAAAAGGGAACAATGAAATGTTTTATTGATACCCAAAGAACGGGGCAGATCTAACTGAAATGCCACCGGATTGATAACCCTGGTGATCTTATAAGGGCCGATGAACCGGGGCCCTAACTTATGAGATGGCTGTCTCAACTTCAAATTCTTGGTAGACAACCAGACGAAGTCTCCTAATTTGAAGCTGCAGGGTCTTTTCCGCTTATCAAAAACCCTTTTGGTCACTAATGACACAGACACAAGGGCTTTCTTCACTTTCCGCCAAATACCTCTAAGGACCGAAACCACAGAGGAACCACCAGGCGTGGAGTCCAGGGGGTCAAAAGAATTGGCCTTAGGATGATGCCCATACACACAAAGGAAGGGAGAGATCCCTGTAGCAGAGTGAGCCGCGTTGTTATAGGCAAACTCCGCCATGGACAGATGAGCAACCCAGTCAGTCTGACACTTGGAGACATAACACCTGAGGAACTGCTCCAAGGACTGGTTCACCCTTTCAGTCTGCCCATTAGACTGCGGATGGTAGCCTGACGACAAGCTGACAGAAATCTGGAGATCGGAACAAAATGCCCTCCAGAATTTGGCCACAAACTGGGATCCGCGGTCAGAGACCACATCAAGTGGCAACCCGTGGAGACGCACAACATGCAGCATAAATAATTCAGACAGGCGTCTGGCTGATGGCAGCCCAACCAGTGGAACGAAGTGCGCCATCTTCGAAAACCTGTCAACGACAACCCAGATGGCTGTCATCCCCGAGGATTTGGGCAAGTCCACCACAAAATCCATTGAAATGTGGGTCCATGGCTTAGATGGGATAGAGAGTGGATGTAATGGGCCAACAGGAACCCCTCTAGGAGTCTTATTTCGGGCACAGATGTCACATGCCCGAACCCACTGATCCACATCCTTAGCCACCGAGGGCCACCACACCGCCCTAGATAGCAACTCCCGAGTTCTGGAAATACCCGGGTGACCTGCCGACTTCTTGGCATGGAATTCCAGGAACACTCGCTGTCTTAACCTAGGAGGCACAAACAAAAGACCTACCGGAAGGTCTGGAGGAGCCTGCTCCTGTGCTCTAAGGACTAATGATAAGAGGTCCTGGGTAATGCCCACTTTAATACATGATGGGGAAACAATGGGCAACGGCTCCTCGGTGGTCTCCTGGATTGGAGCAAAACTCCGCGAGAGCGCATCAGCCTTGATGTTTTTTGACCCAGGGCGATATGTTATCAAAAAATTAAAGCGAGCAAAAAACAAAGCCCATCGTGCCTGCCTGGCATTGAGACGCTTCGCTGACTCTAAATATGCCAGATTCTTATGGTCAGTGAGAATTGAGACCACAAACTTAGCCCCCTCAAGCCAGTGTCTCCACTCCTCGAGTGCATCCTTAATAGCCAACAATTCCCGGTTACCCACGTCATAATTCATCTCGGCAGGCGAAAATTTACGGGAAAAGTAAGCACAGGGATGAAGGCGATTATCAGACACTCCCATCTGAGAAAGCACTGCCCCAATACCCATCTCAGAGGCATCCACCTCCACCACAAAAGGACGCTCTGGATCTGGGTGTCGCAGCACCTTGGCCGAAACAAATGCCCTTTTGAGACGGGCAAAAGCCGCATTAGCCTCACAAGACCAGTGAGCAACATCCGCCCCTTTCTTAGTGAGTGCCACCAAGGGCGCCACTATAGACGAAAATCCAGCGATAAATCGTCTATAAAAATTCGCAAAGCCCAGGAAACGCTGAAGCGCCTTCAAACTAGTGGGCTGCACCCAATCCAGGACTGCCTGTACCTTGGAACCCTCCATTTGGAAACCTTCTGGGGAGATAATATATCCTAGAAATGCGATTTGCTGAACTTCAAATTCGCACTTCTCCAGCTTCGCCCCAAGCCGGTGGTCTCTGAGTTTCTGGAGGACTAAGCGTACATGCTTCTGATGTTCCTCCAGGGAATGGGAGAAGATTAGGATGTCATCTAAGTATACAACTAAGAATCTATCCAAATATTCCCTGAGCACATCATTCATGAAATCCTGGAAGACTGCCGGGGCATTACAGAGCCCAAAAGGCATCACCAAATATTCATAATGCCCTGAGTGGGTATTAAAGGCAGTCTTCCATTCATCCCCCTCTCTTATTCGGATTAGATTGTACGCACCGCGTAGGTCAATTTTAGAAAAAATGGTGGCAGTACGAAGCTGGTCAAACAAGACCGAAATGAGAGGCAGTGGGTATGAGTTTTTAATCGTGATACGGTTCAATTCCCTGAAGTCGATGCAGGGTCGCAACGAACCATCCTTTAGTTTTTACCCACGAAGAAGAACCCCGACCCAACTGGAGACTGTGAAGGTCTGATAAATCCCTTAGCCAAGTTCTCCTGAATGTACTCTGCCATAGCATGAGTCTCAGGACGTGACAGGGAGTACAACCTGCTCTTGGGAAGCTTAGAATTTGGCAACAAATCAATGGCACAGTCATAGGGGCGATGGGGAGGTAGTACCTCTGCAACTTTTTTGGAGAACACGTCCGCAAAATCTGCATAACACCCTGGCAATCCTGGCAAACTTAGCTGCGAGAGCCTGACTGGAAGGCTCAAGCAACTCCTGAAACAATCAGTACCCCAACTAAGAATCTCCCTAGAGACCCAGTCAAATTGAGGATTGTGGGCCCTTAACCAGGGTAACCCCAACACCAATGTGGCAAAAGTACAGACAGTCACATAAAAGGACAATTTTTCAGAGTGTGTGGCTCCAATAAACAAAGAAATCTGGCTAGTGCAAGAGGTAATTTTACCTTGGGATAATGGTTCCCCGTTTAACCCACAAATCTCAATTTCCGATGCCAAGGGTACTAAGGGAACAGAGTGTTTCAGGGCAAATTGGCGGTCCATAAAAACCCCGTCGGCCCCACTGTCCACAAAGGCCTCAGTCTTGACAGTTTGACCGAGGATCTTCAAGGTCACCGGAATGATAAAAGTCTTCTTGGGAAATTCTGACTTCTGGCCTGACAGGATATTTCCCATCACCCTCAGGCCCTGAAGTTTTCCGGCTTTTCTGGGCATGATACTACCACATGACCTTTATTCCCACAGTACAAACACAACCCCTGCTGTCTCCTCCGCGTCTTCTCACGCGAGGAGAGGCGGGTAGCCCCAATCTGCATAGGCTCCTCAGAAAATTCCTCAGAGTCTGAGGTTCCCTTGGGAAGGAAGGAAATCTCAGTCTCCCTTTCAAGCCTACGCTCTCTCAGCCGTCTATCCACCCGGATGGATAACTGCATGAGCTGATCCAAGCTATCAGGCAAGGGATATTGTACCAGTTGGTCCTTTATCTGGTTAGAAAGACCTCTTCGGTACTGGTGTCTCAGGGCTGGGTCATTCCACTGGGTATCATGGGCCAACCTCCGAAACTCCGTACAGTAAACCTCAACTGGCCTTCGCCCTTGCTTAAGGATCGAAATCTGAGCCTCGGCTGAGGCCGTCTTGTCAGGGTCATCATACAACATGCCCAGTGCCGTAAAAAAAGCATCAACACTTTTAAGCGACGGACAGTCAGGCTGCAACCCATATGCCCAGACCTGTTGGTCTCCTTGTAGCAAGGAAATCACTATGCCCACCCGCTGAATCTCCGACCCAGAAGACTGAGGCCTAAGCCGGAAGTATAGCTTGCAGCTCTCCTTGAAACAAAAGAACTGAGAGCGATCTCCAGAAAAACGATCAGGGAGATTTACTTTCGGCTCCTTAACCCCTGCAGGTGCTGCTGCTGCGGGAGCTCCACCAGCAGCCTGGGAGGTGTGGATTTTAATGGACAAATCATTAAATTGTCGAGTCAGGACCTGCACCTGATCGACCACCTGTTGCAACGTATTTTGAGGGGTATGCTCCATATTCCCACAAAATTTCAACAGGAGTATTAGGCTGCTGAATATGTTATGCACACCAGTGCCTGCAGGAAAGTACTGGTGTCAGAACTGTTATGCACTCCAGTGTCTGCAGGAATGTACTGGTGTTTGCACTGTTATGCAAAACAAATGGACTCACAGACAAACTGGGGAATATGACATAACGTACACAGAAGGTAATAGGGTAACAAAATACACACAAAGTGAACAGAGAAGCCCAGAGGCTAAGGAACTGGGTATCTCCTTTGTATTAGAACTGCACAGATGGAAAAAGCAAGATGTTGTGTTTTAATACATAGAGAACCTGAAATGCTGTTGCTAAGGGCAACAGCAAAACCCTAAAGGGTTACCAACGGGTGTGGCAGTAAACTCCTTGGTCAGAGATGGAATGATAGACACAAGGAGAGTCTCCACAATCCTATTTCTCACTTGCAGTGCACAGGTTTTAGCTTACTGCCACTAAACTGACCCCTGACACCTAGCACAGTGAGACAGGATTAGACAGGCAAGTCTTAGAATACAGCCGCAAACTTGCTAAGTTCACAGAGTGGTAACAGAACCCCAGCAAGCTAAACGACTGACTCCAGTCTTACTGCTAGGTCTGGATTGGCAGAGTGTAATACCAAATCCCCAGGCCTATTTGCAGTAAGCAACAAACAAATACAAAGCTACACAGTACTGGCTAACTTTCATGAACTGACTAACCAACAAAGATTCAGCAGCATCTGCTTACCCTGAAAAGAGGCCTTATAAAGCAGGTGCTGTCCACGCCCCACTCAGACCTCACAGACTGTGAGCACAAAAACCAGCACCGGATCCCCTGCCGTGCACAGAGCCTATAACCACTGCACAGCAAAAGACCCGAACCGGAGTATCAGCTGCGCTCAGGTTACTCCACTAGCACTTGTCTCCCGGTTGCCATGACGACGTGGCAGCACAGGGCAGGAGACCCTAACACTTTACCCCCAGAGGCAATACATTTCAAACAAAAGTTTTATACTAATCTGCTTTAGAAACCGGGTAGTTTTGTGCTATTGTAGCATGGCTACTATCCCACCTTACTTGAACAAATTTCATGTGGTTTTATTATGCACACACAACCCTACGCAAGCTTGCGTAATTACGCAACCGTGCATACCCCTATGCCACGTGTGCGGCCTTGCGCCTTGTGCACGGTTTTTTTACGTTGTCCTCACGTTCCGTACCACGTGTACCAATGTGCGTACGCAATAAAACAAACCACACAGTCTCTATAAATGTGAGCAATACTAACTATAATCGCTCACTTAACACAACACCCAGTTTTTTTTCTGTATAAACCTTTAATAACACTGTTATTTCAAATTTACCTATATAGCAACAAATGTATTACGATTTCACACAGATCTATAATGACTGCAATAATCTATAATTTAAATGATATGATTCAGATTGGATAGCTATCTTGCAGAACAAACACTGATATAAATATACACATAATTATAATAATATTATATATATCTATCATTCACTAGCCTTCTATGTGACTCATTTACCCATTCAGTGCTTCTAATTTGCATATCAAAGCTATTTGCTTTTCACTGCTAAGAAAAAGCAGTTACACAGGTTAATTTGCATTTCAATGGCTATCCTATAGCAAACAGAGAGTTAACTAAATCCTGGGAAAGAAGAAGAAAAAAAAAGTATTTTTTTCTTTTCTTTTTTTGTGTGCAATTTCTTACACCAAGCCAAGCATTTATCTCACCATTTACTCTCACTAGGCCCAATTGAAACTATTTGTAATTGACTATGGTATGGGTTAAATAAATGCATTGGTAACTCATAAATGGTGCTTGATGTGACCAAGGAAACTGATTGTTCTGAGCAGACTGAAAATCAGCTATTTAGAAAATGACCTTCCTAAAATGGTCACTGCTCCTTCCCCTTCCACATCCATGAGGTTTACACAAAATGGTGGACAGGCCATGTGGTTAGTCCAAAATGGAGGACAGACCATGCGGCTTCCTTTGTCACAAAGAAATCACACATTATACAAGCACCAGAAGTTATTTTAGGCCTGACTTAAAAAAAAACTATATCAAGACTATGCAGCAACTTTTAAATGTACTTTTAAACCTACTTAACAGATAAACAATCCTATCTGAATCAAACACAATATGACTTATTTGAACTTTGTTTTGCAACAATAAAAATACATTTTAGCATTTTAAATATTATGAGAAACGCATTGTCCCTTGAAATTTCATATCATTGGCTTACAACAATACACACGGATATGATTTTCTCAGCTTTACGATGCGTCCACCACAAGCTGATTGACCACAGCATCGCGTTTATAATGTACAGTGCATCATTAAGACCATGATATCGCGGACCAGCCCCCATTTGTAAATACCAAATTGTTTCCTTAAAAATATTTAAAATGCCCACTCTTATATATATTGTAAATGCCTGCACCTCTTATTACCATGTGCCATGAATGATGTATATATTTGTTTTTAAAAGGATATGGATTCAATATATTACAATGTACAGTATACACATAATTACATGATTACAATTTATACTGTAAGCAGTTAATACATACAGTTACAGTTACAGGCCAGCATACAATACCATTATCTTTCTCATATAAATTTGTCTCTCCATATCACTCTCTCTCTCTGTAAAATCATGCAGGAACTGGTCTAGAAGCAACTCCATCATCCTCTGAGACAAAACAGCAACTGCCTCCTGTGTGATCAGCAATGTGTTATCTAGTTTTTGGGGGAGGGGACTTTCTCATTAATGATGAGTCACTAGTCTATTTGTATATGCTCCACAGGTTCAGCCTTGAAGACATCCAAAGGGGCTGGCCTGAGTTTCCTGTCCATTGTACTAATAAGAGTGATTTTTAGCTTTCATACATTTAATCATAACTATTTGTTGCAATGTCCTACAACTTAATAACAAGTATCAAATGAATCTACACATTAATCTGGTTGCTTAAATACCAAATATGACAGGTGTATCTTGCTTCGTTCAAATAATACACATACATGACATTACTTCATTATATAATTTTAAATCATCATGATGTCTGGCGCTTGATATTATTATAATTATGTACTGTATGAAATAAGTGTCGAATCCATCTCTGTGGCATGTCCGTGTAAATGTGTGTGTTACCATATTTTGCTGTTCTCGCTGCGCGTATTTGCAAGTATAGCGACTCATAATGTGTGTAGTTTGTATGTTCTTTTTATGTAATATTTTTTACTTCGACACCCCTAACGCCAATTGTTCTGAGCCTGCCTTGGCTAAAGATTCATAATCCACTATTCAACTAGAGTACTGGAGATCTGGTTTCTTGGGGCACGGAATGTGCAATCAAATGCCTGACCATGCCGGTTCGCTCAGCACTTCCTGTCCCTGAAGCATTGCCAACCCAGTACATATCTTTTACGGATGTTTTCTCCAAACAACAAGCTGAATCTCGGTCTCCTCACCATCTTTATGATTGTGCAATCAATCTCATACCTGAAGCTAGACTCCCCAAGGGCCGCCTTTATGCTCTGTCTTTGCCCGAGACGAAAGCTATGGAGGAATATATCTGGGAGAGTTTAGAAAAAGGCTTCATCAGGCCTTCTAAATCACCGGTAGGAGCCATTTTTTTCTTTGCCTATAAAAAGGACATCTCTTTTTATGGCCATGTATTGACTACAGGGGACTGAATAAGATTATAATCAAAAATTCATACCCATTACACCTGATCACTGTCTTATTTGATCAGCTCAGAAGTGCTACAATATTTTCCAAGACCGATTTTACGAGGGGCATATAATCTCATTCGGATCTGGCAGGGAGATGAATGGAAGACTGCATTCAATACTCATTCGGGTCACTATGAGTACTTGGTTATGCCTTTGGGAATCTCCAATGCTCCTGCCGTCTCCCAGGATCTCATAAATGATGTTCTTCGGGATTTCCTTGGAAAGTTCATGGTCGTCTATCGCGATGATATTCTGATCTACTCTGCCTCACTTAAAGAACATCGAGCTCATGTAAAGGCGGTCCTCACCAAACGAAGGGAGAATCATCTGTATGCAAAATTGGAGAAATGTGAAATTGAGGTCGAGAAGGTGACCTTCCTAGGATACATCATCACCTCCAAGGGGTTTTCTATGGATCCTAAGAAATGTCAGGCAACTGTGGAATGGGTCCGTCCTTCCAATTTAAAGCTACTCAATGTTTACTTGGTTTTGCAAACTATCACAGAAGATTCATTGATTATTTTTCCTCAATTGTTGCTCCAATTGTGAGTCTGACCAAGAAAGGTGCAGATCCTGCTCATTGGCCACCACAGGCGGTAAAGGCTTTTGAGGACCTCAAAAAAGCATTTCACTCTGCTCCTGTTTTTTGGCATCCCGATCCAAATCTACCTTTCATTGTAGAAGTGGATGCCTCTGAAGTAGGCGTTGGAGCTATCCCTTTGCAAGAGGATCCACTCAGTCATAAGCTCCATCCCTGTGCCTTTTTCTCTCAAAAATTTTCTCCTGCTGAAGTCAACTATGATGCAGGGAATCGAAAGCTTCTAGCAGTCAAATGTGCTTTGGAAGAATGGAGACACTGGCTGGAGGGTTTAAGGCATACAATAACCGTTTTCACAGACCAAAAAAAGTTAGTCTACCTTAAATCTGCTAAAAAATTAAATTCTCGACAAGCAGATGGGCAATTTTTTTGCCAGATTCAATTCCATTATTACCTATAGGCCCGACTCTAAAAACCTCAAAGCTGATGCTTTATCCCAAAGTTTTCTGTCTTGTCATGAAGTCTCTAATTGTCCGGAGCCGATTCTTTCCCCAGGGTGTATCCTTGCTGGCCTAACCATGAATCTTGTCTCTCAAGTCCAGTCAGCACAGATGCAGGCCCCATCTGAGACTGCTTCAGGACTCCTGTTTGTTGCAGAGAAACTCAGATCAGCTGTGTTATCTGAGTTCCATGACAACAAGACTTCAGGACATCCAGGGGTTAATAAGACTTTATATCTTCTCTCACGCTCTGTATGGTGGCCAACTATTAAGGCAGACATTCAAGAGTTTATTAGGGCCTGTCATGTCTGTGCCAAAAACAAGTCTCCTCCTCCTCGTGTTCTTGCTTCTGGACAATTACTTCCTTTATCTGTACCCTCCAAGCCATGGACCGATTTGTCAATGGATTTTATTGTAGATTTACCAAGATCTTCCAAATGTTCGGTCATCTGGGTGATGGTTGACCGTTTCTGTAAATGGCTCATTTCATTAATGCCTAATGCTAAGGATCTTGCTTCTTTATTTGTACAGCACATATTCCATATTAATGGCCTACCACAAGACATTGTCTCGGATAGAGGCTCTCAATTCATAGCCCGTTTCTGGAGATCTTTCTGTGCGGAACTAGGAATCAATATCAGTCTCTCGTCAGGATATCTACCACAGTCCAATGGCCAGACAGAAAGGGTTAATCAATCTTTGGAGCAATATCTACAATGTTATATCTCTAAATACCAGGATGATTGGGTTGACTATCTACCCTTTGCAGAGTTTGCGTATAATAATTCTGAACATTCTTCAACTTCCATGTCTCCTTTCTTCAGTGTTTCTGGTATTCATCCTAAATTCAATACTTTCACTCCATCACGACTGACTAGTTCTTCTTCTTTTTCTCCCGTTTCTCGCCTTAGGAGGATTTGGAGGAAAATACATCAAGCCTTGGAGAATGCGGCAGTCCGGTCTAAGAGATTTGCTGATATATTTTGGAAACCTTGTTCTTTTAAAGTAGGAGACATGGGGGTATATTTACTAAGCTCCCGATTTTGACCGATTTGGTGTTTTTTCATCAAAGTGTCATCTCGGGAATTTACTAAACACAAATCTCGGCAGTGATGAGGGCATTTGTATTTTTTTGGAAGTCAAAGAAAAAAAATATGAATGAATACACCATCGGTCAAATACACCTGTTACAGTATTTTAAACAACTCGGTAATTTACTAAAAATTCGAATTCACAAACACTGCCGGCAATAGCCAAACACTGCCGTGAAAAAATACAAATCGTAAAAAAAAGCCGTTTTAAAACAGACCTGCTTTTTTTTACCGTGTTCTGATAGGCATGCACGGATCCGTGAGATCCGTGAATGTTTATCAGTGGGAAGGGGTGGGAAAGAGTTAAAAATCAGAAAAAAAATTGCGTGGGGTCCCCCCTCCTAAGCATAACCAGCCTCGGGCTCTTTGAGCCGGTCCTGGTTGTAAAAATACGGGGGGGAAATTGACAGGGGTTCCCCATTATTTTAACAACCAGCACCGGGCTCTGCGCCTGGTCCTGGTGCAAGAAATATGGGGGACAAAAGACGTAGGGGTCCCCCGTATTTTTAACACCAGCACCAGGCTCCACTAGTCAGAGAGATAATGCCACAGCCGGGGGACACTTTTATATTGGTCCCTGCGGCCCTGGCATTAAATCACCAACTAGTCACCCCTGACTGGGGTACCCTGGAGGAGTGGGGACCCCTTAAAACAAGGGGTCCCCCCCTCCAGCCACCCAAGGGCCAGGGGTGAAGCCCGAGTCTGTCCACCCCCATCCAAGGGCGGCGGATGGGAGGCTGATAGACTTGTGTGTAAAAAAAATAATATTGTTTTTTGTAGCAGTACTACAAGTCCCAGCAAGCCTCCCCCGCAAGCTGGTACTTGGAGACCCACAAGTACCAGCATGCAGGGGAAAAAATGGGCCCACTGGTACCTGTAGTTATACTACAAAAAAACACAAATAAAAACAAAACACACACACCCTGATAGTACAGTTTTATTAAACATACATGCACACTTACATTCATACATACTTACCTATGTTGACACGAAGCAGTCGGTCCTCTTCTCCAGTAGAATCCAGGGGTACCTGTAAATAAAAATTATACTCACAAAATATCCGGTGTAGATTGGTCCTCTTCTTTAAGTCTGTAATCCAGGGACTTGGCAAAAAAAAAAAAACGGATTACCCGAACCACGCACTGAAAGGGGATCCATGTTTACACATGGATCCCCTTTCCCCGACTGTCGGGACCCCCCGTGACTCCTGTCAAAGACGGTCCCTTCAGCCAATCAGGGAGCGCCATGTCATGGCACTCTCCTGATTGGCTGTGCGCTCCTGATCTGTCAGTCAGGCTGCGCACTGTAGATACAATGTAGTGCATAGGCGCTCCATTGTATCCAATGGTGGGAACTTTGCGGTCTGCGGTAGACCGCGAGGTTAAGTGGGGCACACCACAAGAGTGACCCCACTTAACCTCGCTGTCCCCGCCCGGCTCCTAGCAACAGGCAGACACCGGGCGCTGTGAGCCCCTGGATCCCTAGCAACGGGGACGCCGAAGGCAGATGGCATTCCCCGTTGCTGGGTAACCAAGTACCCAGTTGTGTACAAGGACGTGCAGCAGGACAGCTGCACGATACTTGCAATTAAGGAATTTCTTCTGTGATTGGTGTAACACCATTTATATTTTCTTCCTGGTCACTCCAAAGATACTGGTGATAGTTCTTACTTCTGTGTGAACCTGTCAGCTCTTGAAGATCCTGCCTGTGTTGTGCTGTGACCTGGAGACTTTGATCGATTCTTGACCAGATCGTGCCAGCCGGTGTTCAGGTTTTCGTGTAGTATCCATGCTAAGAGTTCTTTGTTTAGATTTATATCTTTAACATACCTGAGCATTGTTGCTCTCACTGTTTATTTGCTTATAACATCTAAGACCATTGTTGGTCTCATTATCACTCGTGCATTGGTGTTGCAGGGTTAGTTAGGTTCCCCCTTACTCAGTGCCAGATTAAAGTCCACATGGGCCTGGAGCTGAAATTTATGAAGGGCCTATTGCGTGCCGTCATAAGGGGTGTGACCAGCTTCATGTGGGTTTGGTTTATAATGTGGAGGGCGTGACCAGTGCTTTGGGGAATGATCTGTACAGGGGGTGTAGCAAGCACTATGATGACCATAGCTACCACCTACTCTACTTTCAGCCACCTCAATGTTCCTCCCCTCGATGTGTGTGTGTGTGTGTGTGTGTGTGTGTGTGTGTGTGTGTGTATGCGTGTGAGTGTATATATATATATATATATATATATATAAAAATATAAATATACACACACATATACATTACATAGATAGATATGCCTCCCCCCCCCCCACCCCAAACATATTTTGGTAGGTTGATTGTAGTTACCTATGGTGATAGGCACAAATCGCACCACCTTTGTGCAGGCTCAGGGGTAAGTATTGCTGACTGAGCTACACTACCTTACCCACCACCCCCTTAAATCCTTGTTGAGCATCAGTCCTGTATACAGAACCTAATATCTACTACTACTCACAGATACTATCCCTCAAACGCTAAAATACCCCTCATTCATCACCACTACATGATCCCATACCACAGACACTGAAATACCCCTCACTCACCACCACATTTAACTATCTGTAATTTCTCTAACCACCACTCCCTGACCTTGTAATTGACAAACTGAAATACCCCTCACTCACCATCATGCCCTGACCACACAACAGACACACAAATACCCTCACTCACCATCATGCCCTGACCACACAACAGACACACAAATACCCTCACTCCCCATCATGCCCTCACCACATAACAGTGCAATATCACACAGTGATGTCATGCCACAGCTGGCCGGAGCATGAGTCCAAATTGAGCTGCATGCACATCCGAGAGCCCGAGGGTCATTAATGACCCACGGGGCCGTGCATCACTAGTCATTGGCGGCATACACACTTGGCGATATACTAGTAAACTATATCGCTCAGGAGGGGAAAAACGAGCGATATAGTTCACTAAATTGCTAAGTGTGTACCCACTTTAAGTCTTATGTGTGTTCAGGTCGGACAATAAATACTGTATTGTTTTATTTATATAAACAGAAGTCTCCTATCAATTTTATAATTAAGCAGATATATATCAACAATATTTTGCAGAGTTTTTTTACCCTTTTCATTGTGTTTTGTGTAGGGCCAGGCAAACAACAGGCCAGCTGACTAGCCGCAGTATACCTGTCATTATAAGACAATTTTATATTTTGAGAAATGACTATTCTATACTATCAG
The DNA here is from genome assembly GCF_028390025.1 of Pseudophryne corroboree. NCBI lineage: Eukaryota > Metazoa > Chordata > Amphibia > Anura > Myobatrachidae > Pseudophryne > Pseudophryne corroboree. The sequence goes on from NC_086449.1 coordinate 382,079,952, forward strand.
AAAAAGCTGCTACTAGTGAGCAATAACATGTTGCTCTTGATTTCTGCATTGCCCCCCTGTCTGTTATTATGCCCCACCCGCCCCTTCTGTGCCTATTTTTAGCCCTCTCTGTGCCCATTATTATGCCCCCTCTGCAGAGCTGGATTAAGGCTTCGGGGGGCCCGGGGGTACTTAAGACAGTGGGGCCCTAAAATCTAAAATTAAAATCACAACATCTTTATTTACTACAAAGAAAATTACAATTCGGTGGTAAATTTGAAAGAATCTTTCATATACATGTATGTATATATAATATATACGTGTGTATATATATAATATATACGTGTGTATGTATGTGTATATATATATATATATATATATATTTACCTATGTACAGTGGTCGAAGCGTAAATTTTGAAGTTGGGGTATGGAAAAGTGAAGGTTGCAATTATGCAAGTGCCTCCAGGGAAGGGGCATGGCCACTCAAAAGGAAGCGTGTCCTTCAGTGTAGTTTACAACACCATATACCCCTTATACACATTATGCACCACAATAGTAGGACCCCTTATACTACCTAGTACTGATGCCCCTTTCACATTATACCACACAGTATGAGCGGAAATTCACATTATACCACACAGTTTGAGCTGAAGTTCACATTATAGCACAAAGAATGAGCTGAAATTCACATTATAGCACACAGAATGAGACGAAATTCACATTATACCACAGAATGAGCCAAAATTCACATTATAGCACACAGAATGAGCCAAAATTCACATTATAGCACACGGTATGAGCTGAAATTCACATTATAGCACACGGTATGAGCCGAAATTCACATTATAGCACATAGAATGAGACAAATTTAACAATATAGCACACGGTATGAGTCAAAATTCACATTATAGCACAAAGAATGAGCCGAAATTCACATTATGCCACATGGAATGAGGAAAAATTCAGGGAGAGTGACAGAGGGACAGGGAAAGTGACAGCAGGGACATAGGGACATGGAGAGTGACAGAGGGACAGGGAGAGTGACAGCAGGGACATAGGGACAGAGAGTGACAGCAGGGACAGGGAGAGTGACAGGGAAAGTGACAGCAGGGACATAGGGACAGGGAGAGTGACGGAGAGAGGGACAGCAAGGGCGTACAGTAGGGACTAGGGAGATGGAAAGGCAGCAGGGTAAGATTACCTACAGTATGCGGCGGTTCTGAGGATGCTGTGGTCTGTGGTGCGGTGGATGAGGAGGCTGTGGCCGGCATGGTGCGGAGGAGGCAGAGATGCAGAGAAGGACTGAGGGTGGCGGCGGGGCAGCATGGGAAGCCCGGAAACGGTTTATAAGATGAGTGCTTAATACACCTTTGTGAATTGCTTCAAAGACTCTGAGTGCCGCCTTGTCTCTTTTCAAATATTGCTACCAATTTGGAGGGCACACACACACACACACACACACACACACACACACACACACACACACACACACACACACACACACACAAATCTATCTATCTATCTATCTATCTATCTATCTATCTATCTATCTATCTATCTATCTATCTATCTATCTATCTATCTATCTATCTATCTCTCTGTCTATCTATATAGCTATCTATCTCTATATATGTCCATATTGCCTGGTTCTCCCAATAAACAGTCAAATGCACCGGGGGCCCTCACAATATATTACATACAGTATCCAGAGGTGCGGCACTCCTAGTGGCTTAGAGAAAAAAGTCTGTATAGCAGCAAGTGAAGACAACGTTTCAAAGACTTTTATTCCGTCATTTTCATACCTGATGAAAATTACGGAATAAAAGTCATTTTCCAAGCTGCCAGGGGTGCCGCACCTCCGGATACTGTGTGTGTGTGTGTGCGTGTATGTATATATATATATATATATATACTGGAGGCACCGGGGCGCATTTACCATTTGAGGAATGCCGGGCTATATATATATATATATATATATATATATATGTATATGTGTGTGTATATATATGTATATATATATGTATATGTATATATATATGTATATATATATATGTATATGTGTGTGTATATATATATATATATGTATATATATATATGTATATGTATATATATTAGAGATGAGCGGGTTCGGTTTCTCTGAATCCGAACCCGCCAGAACTTCATGTTTTTTTTCACGGGTCCGAGCGACTCGGATCTTCCCGCCTTGCTCGGTTAACCCGAGCGCGCCCGAACGTCATCATGACGCTGTCGGATTCTCGCGAGGCTCGGATTCTATCGCGAGACTCGGATTCTATATAAGGAGCCGCGCGTCGCCGCCATTTTCACACGTGCATTGAGATTGATAGGGAGAGGACGTGGCTGGCGTCCTCTCCGTTTAGAATTAGAATAGATTAGAGAGACACTTGATTTACTAATTTTGGGGAGCATTAGGAGTACTCAGTAGTGTACAGTGCAGAGTTTTGCTGATAGTGACCAGTGACCACCACTTTTATTTATAATCCGTTCTCTGCCTGAAAAAAGCGATACACAGCACACAGTGACTCAGTCACATACCATATCTGTGTGCACTGCTCAGGCTCAGGCCAGTGTGCTGCATCATCTATATATATTATATATCTGTCTGACTGCTCAGCTCACACAGCTTATAATTGTGGGGGAGACTGGAGAGCACTACTGCAGTGCCAGTTATAGGTTATAGCAGGAGCCAGGAGTACATAATATTATATTAAAATTAAACAGTGCACACTTTTGCTGCAGGAGTGCCACTGCCAGTGTGACTAGTGACCAGTGACCTGACCACCAGTATATAATATTAGTAGTATACTATCTCTTTATCAACCAGTCTATATTAGCAGCAGACACAGTACAGTGCGGTAGTTCACGGCTGTGGCTACCTCTGTGTCGGCACTCGGCAGCCCGTCCATAATTGTATATACCAGTGACCTAACCGTGGTTTTTTTTTCTTTCTTTATACATACATACTAGTTACGAGTATACTATCTCTTTATCAACCAGTCTATATATTAGCAGCAGACACAGTACAGTGCGGTAGTTCACGGCTGTGGCTACCTCTGTGTCGGCACTCGGCAGCCCGTCCATAATTGTATATACCACCTAACCGTGGTTTTTTTTTCTTTCTTTATACATACATACTAGTTACGAGTATACTATCTCTTTATCAACCAGTCTATATATTAGCAGCAGACACAGTACAGTGCGGTAGTTCACGGCTGTGGCTACCTCTGTGTCGGCACTCGGCAGCCCGTCCATAATTGTATATACCACCTAACCGTGGTTTTTTTTTCTTTCTTTATACATACATACTAGTTACGAGTATACTATCTCTTTATCAACCAGTCTATATATTAGCAGCAGACACAGTACAGTGCGGTAGTTCACGGCTGTGGCTACCTCTGTGTCGGCACTCGGCAGCCCGTCCATAATTGTATATACCACCTAACCGTGGTTTTTTTTTCTTTCTTTATACATACATACTAGTTACGAGTATACTATCTCTTTATCAACCAGTCTATATATTAGCAGCAGACACAGTACAGTGCGGTAGTTCACGGCTGTGGCTACCTCTGTGTCGGCACTCGGCAGCCCGTCCATAATTGTATATACCACCTAACCGTGGTTTTTTTTTCTTTCTTTATACATACATACTAGTTACGAGTATACTATCTCTTTATCAACCAGTCTATATATTAGCAGCAGACACAGTACAGTGCGGTAGTTCACGGCTGTGGCTACCTCTGTGTCGGCACTCGGCAGCCCGTCCATAATTGTATATACCACCTAACCGTGGTTTTTTTTTCTTTCTTTATACATACATACTAGTTACGAGTATACTATCTCTTTATCAACCAGTCTATATATTAGCAGCAGACACAGTACAGTGCGGTAGTTCACGGCTGTGGCTACCTCTGTGTCGGCACTCGGCAGCCCGTCCATAATTGTATATACCACCTAACCGTGGTTTTTTTTTCTTTCTTTATACATACATACTAGTTACGAGTATACTATCTCTTTATCAACCAGTCTATATATTAGCAGCAGACACAGTACAGTGCGGTAGTTCACGGCTGTGGCTACCTCTGTGTCGGCACTCGGCAGCCCGTCCATAATTGTATATACCACCTAACCGTGGTTTTTTTTTCTTTCTTTATACATACATACTAGTTACGAGTATACTATCTCTTTATCAACCAGTCTATATATTAGCAGCAGACACAGTACAGTGCGGTAGTTCACGGCTGTGGCTACCTCTGTGTCGGCACTCGGCGGCAGCCCGTCCATAATTGTATATACCACCTAACCGTGGTTTTTTTTTCTTTCTTTATACATACATACTAGTTACGAGTATACTATCTCTTTATCAACCAGTCTATATATTAGCAGCAGACACAGTACAGTGCGGTAGTTCACGGCTGTGGCTACCTCTGTGTCGGCACTCGGCGGCAGCCCGTCCATAATTGTATATACCACCTAACCGTGGTTTTTTTTTCTTTCTTTATACATACATACTAGTTACGAGTATACTATCTCTTTATCAACCAGTCTATATATTAGCAGCAGACACAGTACAGTGCGGTAGTTCACGGCTGTGGCTACCTCTGTGTCGGCACTCGGCAGCCCGTCCATAATTGTATATACCACCTAACCGTGGTTTTTTTTTCTTTCTTTATACATACATACTAGTTACGAGTATACTATCTCTTTATCAACCAGTCTATATATTAGCAGCAGACACAGTACAGTGCGGTAGTTCACGGCTGTGGCTACCTCTGTGTCGGCACTCGGCAGCCCGTCCATAATTGTATACTAGTATCCAATCCATCCATCTCCATTGTTTACCTGAGGTGCCTTTTAGTTGTGCCTATTAAAATATGGAGAACAAAAATGTTGAGGTTCCAAAATTAGGGAAAGATCAAGATCCACTTCCACCTCGTGCTGAAGCTGCTGCCACTAGTCATGGCCGAGACGATGAAATGCCAGCAACGTCGTCTGCCAAGGCCGATGCCCAATGTCATAGTACAGAGCATGTCAAATCCAAAACACCAAATATCAGTAAAAAGCCTCTTTTTTTCTTTGCGTCATGTGCTGTTTGGGGAGGGTTTTTTGGAAGGGACATCCTGCGTGACACTGCAGTGCCACTCCTAGATGGGCCCGGTGTTTGTGTCGGCCACTAGGGTCGCTAATCTTACTCACACAGCTACCTCATTGCGCCTCTTTTTTTCTTTGCGTCATGTGCTGTTTGGGGAGGGTTTTTTGGAAGGGCCATCCTGCGTGACACTGCAGTGCCACTCCTAGATGGGCCCGGTGTTTGTGTCGGCCACTAGGGTCGCTAATCTTACTCACACAGCTACCTCATTGCGCCTCTTTTTTTCTTTGCGTCATGTGCTGTTTGGGGAGGGTTTTTTGGAAGGGACATCCTGCGTGACACTGCAGTGCCACTCCTAGATGGGCCCGGTGTTTGTGTCGGCCACTAGGGTCGCTTATCTTACTCACACAGCGACCTCGGTGCAAATTTTAGGACTAAAAATAATATTGTGAGGTGTGAGGTATTCAGAATAGACTGAAAATGAGTGTAAATTATGGTTTTTGAGGTTAATAATACTTTGGGATCAAAATGACCCCCAAATTCTATGATTTAAGCTGTTTTTTAGTGTTTTTTGAAAAAAACACCCGAATCCAAAACACACCCGAATCCGACAAAAAAAATTCGGTGAGGTTTTGCCAAAACGCGTTCGAACCCAAAACACGGCCGCGGAACCGAACCCAAAACCAAAACACAAAACCCGAAAAATTTCAGGCGCTCATCTCTAATATATATATATGTATATATATATATATATATGTATATATATATATATATATGCATGTGTATGTGTATATATATATATATATATATATGTATATATATATGTGTGTATATATATATATATATATATATATATATATATGTATATATATATATATATATATATTAATAGCCCAGAACCTAATACTGCTCTTACTATTGCTCTAATGATGGTGCTGGCTGGGTGCAGGCTGGCTCCACACGCTGTCCTCCCTGCAGCCTGCGCGCCCAGCCAATGGCTGAGCCACAGGCTGCTGCTCCACAGATGATTGGACAGCTGAGCCATCGCTCAGCTGTCCATCCTGTATACACTCCCTGCGTGCGGCGCCGCTGCCGCCAGCATCTTTAGGCAGTGAGCCGCGCAGTATTGAGCCGCCGAGGGAGTGGGGACAGAGATTGCACAGATGCCCTGCATGTGGAGCCGCCGCGCCTAGAGATCCGATCTGTGGCTGCAGCGGGGGGGCCTTTTAAAAAGGGGGGCCCGGGGTACTTATCCCCGGGGCCCCCCTCTTAATCCGGCTCTGCCCCTCTATGTCCATTTTTATGGCCCTTTCTGTGGCATTATTATGGCCCCTTCTGTGCCCATTATTAATCCCCCCTCTGTCTATTATTAATCCCCCCAGTGTCTATTATTATGTCTCCCCCTCTGCTCTGTCTACTCTTATGTCCCCGTCCCCCCTGTGACCATTATAAGCGGGCCCCTTTGTCAATTAGTACTGTGTGTTCTCCCACACCACTGCATCTACTATGGTGTTTCCCTCCTCCCTCTTTATACGTTTAGTGTGGTCTCTCCACCCTGAAGGTCACTTACGTTCTCGTGTCTTCTCTCCCCTGAAAAGCGCTGACAGCCAGGAAAGTCTGGCGCTGCCAGCGGTATAGCAACAGACAGCACTCCGGCAGTCAGGGGCATCCAGTGTGTGGAGGCTCCCATCCTCAGTCCTCCCCATGGTCTTCAGCATTACCCATGCAGAGCCCTGCGCGGTGGAGCCTATGTGACGTCACCCGGCCCGCCGCGCAGAGAGCGGGCAAAGTAGTAGTATGCGGCGCAGGGAGGGCTTGTGAAGCCTTCCGCTGCGTCGCCCTTTGAATGTATGTCCGGCCACCGGGTGGGGTATGTAGGAGCTTATTGGAGATGGGCTTTGAATGGGCAGAGCCTCGGACGGCCGCTGGTGGTGACAGGAAAATATTTTTTCCTGTCTCCAGCGGAACCTCCTTGGTGGTGTGGGCCTATTTTCATGGGTGGCCTGGAGCTGCAGCTCCATCCGCCCCATTGTTAATCCGGCCCTGCCCTTACTCATTCGCAGTATCGGGTGGGGCCTTGTCACTTAATAAGATCGGGGGGTATTAGAGTTTGGGCAGACCTAATTCGCCCATTCAAATGTGGCTGCCGTGGGCAGAAGAACACTAGCACCGCAGGCACCATCCGACCACTAAGAGGGGTAACAGAGTCAGGGGTAGAGCAGGAGTTGCTACAGACATCAATTTGAGCTGCAGCTTTACCTGTGAGTACTGGAACTTCCCAGTTGTCGCATACTCCCCTGAGTTCCAGGTACTCATCCATAACACAAGCAATACATGAATATGACTGCAAACTGAAATTTCATAAGAGGGACGCTGTCTGCATGTGACAGCTAATGTGAGCAATGAGAAGGGCGCAAACTGCTAACTTTAGTTAACAATGTTACTGAGCACATCCCTGCATTAGATTGGAGAACGTAATCAAATGCCCCTGTCCTAACTGGTCAGATTTTCAGCAATTTATTTTACATAAAAGGGCTTTTGGCTTAACAAGAACATTCTGGGCCAACAGACCAGAATCCAGTGAGGGTTTTTAGAACATGCAATGAACTTGCAGTATGGAACATAGGAACCTCAAACTCCCCAGAAGATAGGTTATTCAGACTACTTATTATTTTAGCCTAGTGCTTGTTGCTACAGTATAACTCACCAGAAAATACATCTGTGCCTATAAGGGGCCAGCACAAATATCAATAGATGACATCCTGTCGTCCTCTGATGTTCCAGAGTATGCCTAACCCTTCACTGGTTTCAAAATCAAATATGTTTTTGTAGAATATTCCCTAACAAATAATATAGAAAAATAAGTGATGCCCAACAAGTCCGTCGAAGTAGAGGCCCTAGATCTCCCCTCCTTATAACATACTCATATGAAAGCAATAAGACATTGCTTACTAGTCTTGAAGTAATGTTTGATCTGAGGAACTGCTCTTAGTCCCTCAATGTTACCAAGTAAGACCATCTAGAGAATGGTGCCAGGGCCAACAATGACATTCCGTCTATACTGGGTTGACATCTTGGCATACAGAATGAGGACAAATGAGACCCTACGAGCTAACCTCTGGAGTTGGTGCTTCTAACCGCACTCACTGAAAGTGAGATAAAGCTTGTGCCATGCAAAGGTCTATACCCAGAAAAGGATGAGCCCTGAAACTAATATTAGCTTCACAGAAATATAAAACGAGATGGCTTTATAAACACTAGGGTGAAGTAGGTCTCTAATCATTAGAGTAATAGTTTGAACAACCCCCAGATTGTCACATCAGAATATGATTTCTGGTGATAAAGGCGTTCTTTACCAAGTTTCACTTTTACAACTATAAGAAAAAGTTCCTATAGCAATGTGTTTGCTATTAACACAGGAGTGTGCCAAGAATGCGGCCTCCGTTTGGCACAACAATCACTATCTAAGTATACTCCAAAACTCCAAAACCCAAATATGACTGTGAATATTTAAATTTCAGGGACTAGTTAGGAGGAGTGGCGATATCAAGCACTGAGGGGTTAAGATCCTCTGCAGGCTTAGTTTTAGGGGGATATCCAATTACCGGTCATTGACAGGCAGGAAAAACCAAATCCCCGATAAGCAGCCCTGCTGCGTGCGCTGAAAACACACAGGTTTCACTGCACCTGTGTGTTTTTGTGAGGGAATGTATTTTTAGTACTGGTGATCAAATTTTATAGCCTGTAAGAAAATATCGGTGAAACATTGGGAAAAAGTGTAAAAAACGGACGTTTTACCGTATTTTGGGGTCTATTTACTAAGCCTTGGATGGAGATAAAGTCGCTGGAAATAAAGTACCAGCCAATCGGTTCCTAACTGCTATGCCATGGGCTGTGTTTGAAAAACGACAGTTAGGAGCCGATTGGCTGGTACTTTATCTCTAGCGACTTTATCTCCACTCAAGGCTTAGTAAGTAGACCCCATTGGATATCCCCCTTCGTAGAATGAACAGAAGTGAGCCATTGGAGAAGTTGCCCATGGCAACCAATCAGCATTGCTGTAACATTTATAATTTGCATACTATAAAAGTATACAGAGCAGCTGATTGGTTGTCAAGGGCAACTTCTCCACTGGCTCACTTCTCCACTTTTATCACTGCTTAGTACATGTCCCCCTTAACTACAGAGCTGGGTAGAAAAATGTGAAAAACAGAGGGCACCTCCAAGTTATATCACGGAGGCATTGCCTGGCTAATATTCATGAGGTCTGCCTTATAATCATGAGGTCCTGATAATGAATTAATATGTGAATTGATTTTTTTTATGAATACTACTGTAATTCATCTCTCAAATAGTTGCATGTGACAGATCACTTTAAATGCACAGAAAAGATTTTGTAGTGCACCGATAGTATGAAGTAATCAGCACATAAGCAGAAGGGAAAGCAGAAATCTGCATAAAATCTCACTATGTAATCCATAGATCAGTAGACAAACTGCCAGTTAATCCTCTATTTTTATAATAAAATCAGCTTTGCTTAGGCTGAGAAGGTTTTCTCAGGACATGGAGAGTTACAGAGCAAATTAAACTTCTTTATAGCTTACCGTTCTGTAACCCTTAAAAATGAACTGAATGAGTTAATATTGGCAGTAAAGTGGCCAATCCCGGCTGTCCTTTTAATCTCAGGTTTCGGTATTGAAAAAGATCAATTCCAGGATTTCTGGGATAACCGGGATTGGGTTGGTGCTTCAAAGTTAAAGAACATTATTTAATGCCCTCCAGCCCCCACAATATCTTACCATCCTCTAGGCGGGTGGGTGAGCGGGCCAGTTTGCTAAGGGCTCTGAACAGCAAGGTGAGCTATGGGTGTGGGCAGTCTGGCAGGCGGTGTGGCTGGCGTCACGCTGCACAACGTGACCTCTGACATCACATCATGCTGTGCACAGGCTGGGGCATGGGGAGCCGGCAACATTTTAGCCGTCTGCTGAAGATTCTCAGTGCTGCCCAGCATTGAAAAAAAGGATTTTTATGGCCCATCCCAAAATCTTATGATTGGAAGCTCCAATCCAGGGATTCAATCCCGGGCAATTTTAGGCCAAAATCCTGGGATCCTGATTCTATGATTGGCCACCCTAATCGGCAGAACCTATGATGTTGATAAGTGTTAGTGGTGTAAGCAGGGCAGTTTCTTGGGGCAGGCGAGCAGTGCAACCGCACTGGGCGCCCGCCGCGGCACTAACTATGACTCCCTGCTTCCCCCTCCTATTTCTCCCCGAGTAACCCGCTCGGGGGCGGAGTTTCACAGAATGATGCGGTTGCGTCGTTACGTCACGACGCAACCCCGTCACTCCACGAAACTCCCCCCCCCCCCCCCCGAGCGGATACAGAGGGGGATCCAAGTTAGGAAGAGGGAAAGGCCGGCGCGATGAGCGACTGGTGAGGCAGGCCAAAGAGCGGTAATCGCCTCTGTAAGTATTCTCTCTCTCTCTCAATGTGTAAAATGGGGACACCTGCCGTAATGTGTGAAATGGGGACTCTTGCCTGCCGTAGTGTGGGGATTTAATGTATCAAGGGCACTGCAGTGTGTGGCATAATATGGTGCAGGGGGCATTACTGTGTGGGGCTTAATATGGTAGAATTTTTTTTACCTGTGGTGGTCGTGATCTGTTGGAGCAGGGTCAAAAACTGGATTGTGAGGTAGTCTTTTCAGACGAGGCCATGCCCATTTAAATGAGGCCACACCCATTTAGATGAGGCCACGTCCCCTTGTCGGGTGCGCGCGCAATTTTTTTTTTAATCTAGGTGTGTGTGGGTGTATGTGGGGGGGGGGGCAGATTTTTTTATGTCATGGGGGGCGCATTTTTAAATCTCGCACTGGGAGCCAAATTGGCTAGAAACAGCCCTGGGTGTAAGATGGATATCAGTCCACACAGGAGAATACTTAACCAGTCTTACTGGTTTATTACCTAACAGATAAGAGGATGCAGGGTAAATCTGGGTTAATGCAGGAATGCACATATAGCTAGTACAAGTAGATCCAGCCAGGAGTTTAGGAGGTTAATGCAGGTGTTGTGGGTTTTAGGGTAACACACACCTCATACTTGCCTACCCTTCCGGATAGGCCGGAAGGCACCCAAAAATCCAGAAATTTCCCACCCTCCTGGAAAGGTAGGCAAGTCCCCCGGATCTGGCCTCATCCCAGCAGCCATTCTTCATAGTGGGCGGTCTGGGAAGACCGATGACGCGATTCGCACTGAATCAAGTTATTGGAGTCCCGCTGCTGCTATTCAATGCCGGTAATCTGGACATTGAATAGTGGGGGCAGGGACACAATAACGCAACTGCACGTCCATGACCCCATACTGCCCACCCGTGATGAGGAAACGGTCAGTAAAATAATGACATGGCAGCCCCCTCCCACATGGGGCAGCCAGAAAGTCTGTAAGCCTGACTCACCTGTATATACACTCAGGGATGGCAGTGGCCCTTTGACAGTGAGCAGTGGTGACACAACAAAATACCTCCACTATAGGATCCAGTCTCAGGGGCAGCTAGACGCTCAGGGACATGTCCGCTGAGAGAGAAGACACGTACTAAAATGCATACCTCCCAACATGACCCATTCCACAAGGGACAAAATTATCTGTTACTGGACTTCTCTCTTAATTTATGATTGCCATAACCTGGGTTCATCTATTTAATTGATAAGAAAGGTGTTTCAGCACAGGTGCTGACAATTATAAATTAAGAGGGAAGTCCAGAAACAGAGCATTTTATCAGTCCTGGATTGGGTTATGGGCCTAATTCAGACCTGATCGCTAGGCTGCGTTTTCGTACATCCTGCGATCAGGTCTAAACTGCGCATGTGTATGCACCGCAATGCGCAGGCGCGTTGGTCCGCAGCGACGGGGATCGACGGCAGCGACGGGATGGTGCGAGAAAAGCGATCGCACGGGGAATCGCAAGGTGACTGATAGGAAAAGACCATTTGTGGGTGGCAACTGACCATTTTTAAGGAGTGTCCCGAGAAACGCAGGAGGGACCAGGCGCTTGAAGGGAGGGCTTCTGACGTCAGCTCCGGCCCCAATCATCTCACTGGAAGAGTAAGTACTGGTCTGTGCAGAGACTGCACAAGCTTCTGTTTGTACAGCTCTCCTGCACATGCGATCGCACCCCTGCACAGCGATTTCCCCCTCCCCATGTAGGCGGCCACTACCTGATCGCAGGGATGCAAAAAATGCACCCTAGCGATCAGGTCTGAATTAGGCCCTGTGTTGGGTGGTATACACATGCGCAGAAGTGCACTTGGGTGTGAGTTTGCGCTGTTACGTCTACCTAGGTACAGAGCAACAGACCTTGTGGTGAGTGAGTGAGACAGCACAGGGAGCCCTGCCTTTCTAAGCCGTCCCCTGTTTAATGCTGCCTCTGGTTACACAACACATTATTCAGGGCCTGTCCTAGACCTTGTTTAGCTCAGGGAGACAGTTTCCTTTGGCCAACCCCCTCTATTCAAAACAGGGACAGTGCGCAACTTAGGCCCCTTATACATGTTACATCACAGGAGAGTTGCTATGGAAAAGCTGTAAGGTGAGTACAATAGAGAAAGGGGTGAAGACAAGAGAGAGAGGGGGGGGGGGTGGAGACGAGAGAGAGAGAGGGGTGTGGACAAGAGAAAGGGGGTGCAGACAAGAGAGGGAGGAGTGCAGACAAGAGAGGGGGTACGGACAAGAGAAGGGGTGCGTCAAGAGAAAGAGGCATGGGGACAAGATAAAGGGGGTGCAGATGAGAGATAGAGGGTGTGCAAACAAGAGAGACATAGAGGGGGTGCAGACGAGAGAGAGATGGGGTGTGGACAGAAGAGAGAGGGGGTGCAGACGAGAGAGAGAGAGGGGGGTGCAGACGAGAGAGAGAGAGAGAGAGGGTGGAGACGAGGGAGAGAGAAGGCAATGCGGACAAGAGGGGAGTGCAAACAAGAGAAATGGGGATGTTGACAAGTGAGAGAGGCGGGGTGCGTATAAGAGAGAGGGAAGGCGAGAGAGTTAGCCATCGCAAGTATACACCAACACTCACCATGGCACATAGATCTCTTATCCCCCGGCTGGGTATGCGGTTATCATACCGATAGTCAGGATCCCGGCAGTCCCAATACAGACGCCGGGATCCCGACAGGGGAACCGTACCGCCACCTGTACACAAGCGAGGTAGCTGATTCCCACTCTATGGGTGTCCACGACATCCATAGAAGGAGAATAGAACCTGTGGCGAGCTAACTTGCCACCAAGCCTGCAGCGTGGTGAGCGCAGCGTGATAAGCACAGCGAGCCTGCAAGGGGCTTAGTTGCGCTCGCACCCCTGCCAGCATTCCACCACTCAGGATGCTGATGTCGGTATACTTACATTCGGCATCCCGTGCAGCGGGCATTCATAACAAACCCCCTGGCTGATAGTGGCCACTTCGAGGCTGCTTCTGTCTTATTAAAAGAGGAAACACAGCGCGGGAAGAGGAGGATGCTGCCCTGGGATGAGAAAGAGAAGACCGCTCGCCTGGACCGGGACTGAGACCTGGGGTCGGTGGGGTCGGAGGCCAGACGAGAAGAGGCTGCCCAGCGGAGAGGAGAGTGCTGGAGGAACTGCTCCGGGATTCGGTCTGCTCCGGAGCTGTGCTAGAGAACATCGGAGGCCGAGGCAGGAGTTCAGAGCGGCGCAGTTGCCAGAGGACCCCTGCATGCTGAAGGAGCCACCCAAGCCGGAACCTGCCTGTTGGTGAAGACCATGGACAACCTGGGGAAAAGAAGAACCGGCTTCGTGGAGAAGACGGTCGCGACATGGACCAGGAGCCTTCAGGATCAGTCCAGCAAAGAGAGCCCAGCAGAGAAGGAAGAGACCAACCGAGGACATGATTATGGGCACCGCACCGGACGACCCCACACTAAGGACTTGCGCCAAGGACCCCATACCAGCTGAACGGAGATCAGCGGAGACCCAAAACGGAAACTGGAGTGAGGAGCCCGACTGGAGAGGACATCGCCGGCGGAGAAAGGAGTACAGTCGATCTTAGGTCAAGGGTGCAACCCCGGTGTGGTGCTCTGCATCCCGGTGGCGCCAAAGATCCTGGAGGCGGGTCAGAGGTGGCAGAAGAGCCGCAGAAGGTGGTGAGAAAATCTTGTTTATGCCCTTCCGCTGGGGTACTCTGCCCCTCTTAATGCCCTTCCGCTGCCAGAACTCTGCATTTGGGGACATAATGTTAAAAGGGGGTAGGCTCCCCTCATTACCTCAGTGCTCCACACATCATATAGGGAAGGGGGTAAGCTGCCCTCGGTTTTTTTGGCGCCCTGCAACTTAGTTTAATAAAGGGTAGTTACCCCTCATTATACAGTGCCCCTGTTTCACCCTTAACAATTCCGCTGCCCGTACTCTGCAAATTTGGGGCAATTTAGTGTATGCAAGGGGGAGGGGGGTGGTAGGCTCTCCCCTCAGTGTTATTGGTGCCTTTACCTAGGATTAATTATTAACAGTTAGGGGTATAGAATTTCCCCTTCATAACAGTGGCTGAAATATTGGTATTCTTTAATCATTTATGCAAGCTCCGCTCAGCAGTGTGATAGTTAAAAGGTATGCACCTGTTTGCTGTTCTGAAATGCTGGTATTCTTTGATCATTTGTGCAAGTTTCGCTCAACAGATTGATAGTTAAAGTTTATGCATCAGATTGCTATTACAAAGGCGGGTTATTATTGACTGTGTTATACAAGCTCCACCCAGCAGTGCCTGTCAAAGCTAATATACCTGTGCAATTATTGTTATTACAAGGGCTGGCTTAATATAGACTGTATGATATAAAAACGCCAGCTTGCTTACCTGTTCCCGCAATTTACCTGTTTAGCTATCAACGCTGGTTATACGAGACTGTGTTATATAAAGACGCCAGCTTGCTTACCTGTTCTCGCAATTTACCTGCTTTATTACCAACGCTGGTTATACAAGACTATGTTATATAACGCCAGCTTGCTTATCTGTTCCCGCAATTTACCTGCTTAGCTATTAATGCTGGTTATATGAGACTGTGTTATATAAAGACGCCAGCTTGCTTACCTGTTCCCACAATTTACCTGCTTCATTATCAACACTCGTTATACAAGACTGTGATATATTAAGACACCAGCTTACTTACCTGTGTCAGCAAACTCACCTGCCTACTTGCAATTTCAATTAGTACATGTCTAAGTTGCAAACACCCAAAACTGGCTTGTTGCCGGTTTTACTTGCTCGCATTAGCCTAAAGGGGTAATTCATTGTGCAAATTCCTTGTTCTTATTACTCCTGTGACACCTGTTTTAATTGTTAATACAATAAAATTGTGTTGTATTTATTACGGGCCAGTCTGTGTCTGCTTAACAAAGGAAATATTACGCTTGCCTCTTTGTCACGGTGTACTGGTAGCGACGAGGTAACGGAAGACCATCAGCTGGAAGTAAAAATATCAGTACACCCATGGACTGGGGGATTACATCACTTTTCTGGCATTACGAACAGGATCAGAGACTTCTGGCAAAAATGAGTTTGATGTTTACATTATACTCCCTTACTGAAAGTCAAAAGGTAGGCGTGTTGAAGGGACAGTTAAAGGATTCCGCTTTGAGGGAAGTTAATTCATGGCCTCACCGCAAGAAGAAGATGGTGGACCAGATCTTTGAAAGATTGACGAAGATATTTGAAATCAAAACCCTCTCTGAATTAAAAACACGCTTTTACGCTAGGATGCAACAACATGGGGAATCATTACGGGATTTTGCTCTTAGTTTACAAGAAGCATTGACAGCTATCCAACAAGCGGATACTGAGGAAATCCAGGACATAAAAAAGACCCTGATTGACCCAATTTATTGAAGGAACAAGAGAAGAAAGTGCTACAGTAAGTCCCAACTTAAATTATTGCAGAACCAAGCACCAGATGAAACTTTTCTGGATTTTAAAGAGACTGCTATCAAGATCTTGGGAACCAGTTCTGACAAGCGGGAATGCTCACCTCGGCCACATGTGGCCTCCACCACACAACGTGAAAAACCTGCTGCGAGTAGTACTATAGAAGTACTTATACCCCTTTCACACCGCAGCTTATACCCGGTATTTTGCCGTTTTAACTGGCTTCCTAAACGGGTCAAGCTGCGATGTGAAAGGGTCCCCTTCAATTTACCGTTTTCAAAATACCGGTATTTTGAAACGGTAAAAAAGCAGGGTCCTACCCGTTTCAGTCCCATTTCACTGTGCAGTGTGAAAGGGTCTGAAACGGTATTTGCAAGCCCCAGAAGATGATAGGCTGTCTCCATGTGTGATGTCACCAGCCACAACCAGGAAACAGCTTGGAAAACACAGGAGACACATGAGAGAGTGGCTTTATAAACGTTTAAATGTGAAAAACACGGAAAAAAATGGCGTGGGGTCCCCCCTCCAAAGCATAACCAGCCTCGGGCTCTTCGAGCTGGTCCTGGTTCTAAAAATGCGGGGAAAAAATTGACAGGGGATCCCCCGTATTTTTAAAACCAGCACCGGGCTCTGCGCCTGGTGCTGGTGCAAAAAATACGGGGGACAAAACGAGTAGGGGTCCCCCGTATTTTTCACACCAGCATCGGGCTCCACTAGCTGGACAGATAATGCCACAGCCGGGGGTCACTTTTATGCCGTGCCCTGCGGCCGTGGCATTAAATATCCAACTAGTCACCCCTGGCCGGGGTACCCTGGGGGAGTGGGGACCCCTTCAATCAAGGGGTCCCCCCCCCCAGCCACCCAAGGGCCAGGGGTGAAGCCCGAGGCTGTCCCCCCCATCCAATGGGCTGCGGATGGGGGGGCTGATAGCCTTTGTTGTAAATGAAAAGATATTGTTTTTTCCAGTAGTACTACAAGTCCCAGCAAGCCTCCCCCGCAAGCTGGTACTTGGAGAACCACAAGTACCAGCATGCGGGAGAAAAACGGGCCCGCTGGTACCTGTAGTTCTAATGGAAAAAAAATACCCAAATAAAAACAGGACACAGACACCGTCGACAGTAAAACTTTATTACACACTGCCGACACACACATACTTACCTATGTTCACACGCCGACATCGGTCCTCTTCTCCATGTAGAATCCAGGGGTACCTGAAAATAAAAGTTCAATATACTCACCTCAGCCATGGTCCAGAGATAAATCCACGGACTTGGCAAAAAAAGAAAACGAACACCCGGACCTGCGGACCGAAAGGGGTCCCATGCTAACATATGAGACCCCTCTCCCCGAATGCTGGGACATCACGTGACTCCTGTCACTGAAGTCCCTTCAGCCAATCAGGAAGCGCTACTTCCGTGGCGCTCACCTGATTGGCTGTGCACTGTCTGAGCTGTCAGACAGCGCATCGCAAAGCCGCTCCATTACTTTCAATGGTGGGAAGTTTGCGGCTAGCCGTGGGGCCACTCTATATTGAGGGTGCCTTTTCCTTTGTGGACAAAGATAATATGTATATCGAACACTAAAATCTAGGACTATACAATACTAATACCTGAATACTGGAATAGGTTGTCACGTGATTATATCTATATGATCTGGAACTATTTTAAGGTGTCATAAGTCCCTAATGAAGAAGGTGTCTCCCTTCTCGTGATAGTAATAATATATACACCTAAGCATTAGAACAGAGTGTTACACAGGTGATAATACATTATCTGTAATTGTCTCATTTACATTCCCCAATGCTCTCTTGAGATATCGTTCACTGACTAGACAAATATAGTAATAATGATATAATCAATTATCAATATAATACGTAGACGTTAGAGTAAACACGCGGACACATTTTTTAATCTTTTGATCACCTTTATTATATTCCATTGCACTTTTATGTTTTGTCTATGTCATATTTTAACCTCTATGTTTCGCCTATACTCCTAGTTTGTGTGTAACCATTTTGCACAATTCTTAAATATATAATAATAAAAGTTAAATTTTAAAACAATATAAGTGGATGCGATAACCAGATCGGATCTTCTTCATGTGCACCGACAATACAGCCCTTTTCCTCTTCTTCCTCTATGACTCTACGAGCTACACAGGAAGTGGAAAATGGAAATGGAACCCTGGAAACAGACACTGGCAAGAGACCCAAGAAGAAAGTCCCATAATTCAAGATTTGATACAGTTGCTTAGTTCGGAGGAAGGACTCACCAAGGCCCAATGACTGGGTGCTGACCAAGAATTGGTGAAACTCTGGAGGCAGATAGAAAAATTTCAGATACAGGGGGGACTCCGTCGTCGGTCCATTCATCCCAAGACCCATCACTCTACCCTGCAAATTGTGATTCTGTGAACACATGCACCTCGTATTCTAATGAAGTGTCATAATGAATCAGGACACTATGGATGGCAGAAAACAGAAAAAATGATAAGAGCCTGATTCTACTGGATAGGTCTACAGGAGGACCTAGAAAAATGGTGACAGTCATGTCATTACTGCAACTTGAAAAGGACTCCCGATCAAATACAGAGAGCTGCTCTTCATCCCATTGAGAGCGCCCAACCCCTGGAGCTGGTGGCCCTTGACCATGTCAAGTTGGAAGCAAGTCGCAGTGGTTATCAGTACGCCCTGACTATCATAGACCATTATAAGAAATTTGTTGTTGCGGTTCCAGTGAAAGACTTGTCTGCAAAGACTACAGCTGTCACCTTCTGGAAACGCTTCATTCAACCATACGGCTACCTGGCACAGATTTTAACTGATCAGGGAACCGCATTCGAATCTCAGCTATTTGCAGAATTGTGTTAGCTCTATCAGTGTCATAAACTGAGGACAACAGCATATCATCCCCAGTGTAATGGACTATGTGAGAAAATCAATCAAACCCTGATCAATATGCTTCGGGCCATTCCGTTGCCTCGAAGACTGGCCTAGTCTGTTACCCAAACTGACATTTCTGTACAACAATACCGTACACTGTTTCACGGGGTATACCCCCTATTATCTGATGTTTGGTCGACAAGGGAAGCTTCCCGCAGATTTGCAGATGGATATACCGACATTATTTGACGACGCCTACCAGCCCCTAGGAGATTGGGTAAAGGAACACCAAGGGCGAATGGAGGAAGCTAAAATGTTAGTGAAACAGCAAATGGATGAAGTGCACCACAAACAGGAGAGCTACTACAACCAGCGAGCAAATGCCAAACCCCTGAAGGTAGGAGATAAGGAGGAGGAGGTTTGGCTTAGGAAAAATGCACGGCACAGCAAATTGGACTCATGGTGGGAGGAGATTCCCTATCTGGTGGCCGAGAGACCAAACCCTGAACTGCCAACATACATGATAACAGCTTGCAAAAGACGGTACATCGTAATCACTTGCATCTTTGTAGCTCCCCCACTTTGGACGTTGTGGACTCTAGAGCTCCCCTGACAGAGGTTAAGTTTGCCTGCAGAACAACAAATTCACAATCCACTGGATATGCTGTGGTTTACTGGGTGCCCCATGCCAGTGAACGGGTTCGTTGATACCACGACAACCCCAGAACCTGTGGCTGAGGATGAGGTGGTCAGACGTCCCATAAGAAGTACTACGGGAATTCCCCCTCTGTGGTACAGAGACTGATCTAGACAGATTCTGGCGATGTAAAGATCAGATGTGTATTTACAAACACTTATGGTATTCAAATGTATAAATGTACTGGTTATCTGGTATTTTGTGAATTTGCTAATGTATGAAAAAGTCATACATGAGGACACGTATAATTTTAGGGGGGATGATTATGTAATACCCCATATATGTAGGTGCATTTTTTTTATTTTAATGTATACAAACAGGGATCCCCTTGGGTAAAATAGTTCCTCACAAATGGGTAAAATCATTAGAGCCCATAGAATAACATGGGCTGTGCTTTAGTTGACCCTGCTAGCCTTAGACAGGGAAAGTTTGGCGCCACTGCAAGAGGTGCTTGGGAATAGGGTGGTAGGCTCCCCTCAGTGTTATTGGTTCCTAAACCTAGGATTAATTATTAATAGTTAGGGATATAGAATTTCCCTTTGGTAGCCGTGGCTGAAAATAGGATTTTGGTACCTACCAGTAAATCCTTTTCTCATAGTCCGTAGAGGATGCTGGGGTCCACATAAGTACCATGGGGTATAGACGGGTCCACCAGGAGCCATTGGCACTTTGAGTTAGAGAGTGTGGGCTGGCTCCTTCCTCTATGCCCCTCCTACCAGACTTAGTCTAGAAACTGTGCCCAAGGAGACAACATACTTCGAGAGAAGCTCAGCTCTATCGTCATGGAAGATCAAGTAAGGGCTTTTGCATGACAAAGCCCCCAGCTCAGAGACACGCCTAGCAGAAGCTAAGGCCAACAAAGTGACCACCTTCCATGTAAGAAATTTGAGTTCCACCTCCTGTAGAGGCTCAAACCAATCCAACTGGAGAAACTGCAACACCACGTTAAGGTCCCAAGGCGCCGTAGGCGGTACAAAGGGAGGTTGGATATGCAGAACTACCTTCAAAAAGGACTGAACCTCCGGGAGGGCAGCCAATTGTTTCTGAAAGAAAATGGACAGGGCTGAAATCTGGACCTTCACAGATCCCAATCTCAGCCCCATATCCACTCTTGCCTGCAGGAAAAGGAGGAAACGTCCCAGTTGAAATTCCACCGCAGGAAACTTCTTGGACTCACACCAGGAGACATATTTCTTCCAAATACGATGGTAATGTTTAGACGTTACCCCTTTCCTAGCCTGTATGAGGGTAGGAATCACTTCTTTCGGAATACCCTTCCGAGCAAGAATCAGGCGCTCAACTTCCATGCCATCAAATGCAGCCGCGGTAAGTCTTGATAGGCAAACAGACCCTGCTGCAGCAGATCCTCCCGAAGAGGAAGAGGCCTTGGCTCTTCTTGCAGTAGATCCAGAAGGTCAGCATACCAAGCTTATCTTGGCCAGTCTGGGGCAATGAGGATCGCTTGAACCCTCATGCTCCTTATGAGCTTTAGGATTCTTGGGATGAGTGGGAGTGGTGGAAACACGTACACTGACTGGAACACCCACGGAGACACCAGGGCATCCACCGCCACTGCCTGAGGGTCCCTCGACCTAGAACAATAACGCTGAAGCTTCTTGTTGAGACGAGAGGCCATCATGTCTATTTGGGGTAGACCCCAAAGATCTGTTACCTCCCTTAACACTTCCGGATGGAGGCCCCACTCTCCAGGATGGAGATCATGTCTGCTGAGGAAGTCTGCTTCCCAGTTGTCTACTCCCGGAATGAAGATGGCTGACAGCACCAACGCGTGCTTTTCCGTTCAGAGGAGTATTCTTGTGACCTCTGACATCACCGCCCTGCTCTTCATTCCGCCCTGTCGGTTTATGTAGCCACTGTTGATACGTTGTCCGACTGTACTTGAATGGCCCTGTTTCTTAGAAGAGGGGCCGCCTGAAGAAGACCATTGTAGACTGCTTTTAGTTCCAGAATGTTGATGGGCAGGCCGGCTTCCAGGCTTGACCATCTTCCCTGGAAGGTCACCCCTTGAGTGACTGCTCCCCAGCCCCGGAGGCTCGCATCCATCATTAGCAGGACCCAGTCCTGAATCCCAAACCTGCGACCCTCCAGCAGGTGAGGCAATTGGAACCACCATAGGAGTGAAATCCTCGCCCTTGGCGACAGACAAATTCTCTGATGCATGTGGAGGTGAGATCCTGACCACTTGTCCAGGAGGTCCAGTTGGAAGGTCCGAGCATGAAACCTCCCGTACTGGAGAGCCTCGTAGGAGGCCACCATTTTTCCCAATAGGCGAATGCATTGATGAACCGACACCCGGGGTGGCTTCAAGACATCCCGGACCATGGATTGGCTCACCAACGCCTTGTCCCGTGGAAGGAACACCTGCTGTACTTCTGTATCCAGGATCATTCCCAGAAACGACAATCTCCGGGTCGGTTCCAAATGTGACTTTGGAAAATTCAGAATCCACCCGTGACTCTGAAGCAGCCGTGTTGTGAGAGCAATGGATTGGAGCAACCTTTCCCTGGACGATGCCTTTATCAGGAGATCGTCCAGATAAGGAATTATGTTTACACCCTGTTTTCGGAGTAGCATCATCATCTCCACCATCACCTTGGTAAACACCCGCAGTGCTGTGGAGAGGCCGAACGTCAGAGCCCGGAACTGAAAATGACAGTCCAGCAATGCGAATCGGAGATAAGCCTGATGCGGCAGCCAGATCGGAATGTGAAGGTACGCATCCTTGATATCCAGGGATACCAGGAATTCCCCCTCTTCCATACCTGCTATCACCACCCTGAGAAACTCCATCTTGAACTTGAACTCCTTTAGAAAGGAGATCAACGATTTTAGATTCAGGATAGGCCTGACCGAACCATCCGGTTTCGGTACCACTAAAAGGTTCGAATAGTAACCCTTTGTCAACATGTGCGGTGGTACCGGCACAATAACTTGAGCCTCCACCAGCTTTTGGACAGCGTTCTGTAGCACTGTGCTGTCCTGCAACAGAGTTGGTAAGCCTGACTTGAAAAAACGATGAGGAGGGAGACTTTGAAAGTGCAGCCTGTATCCCTGAGAGACAATATCTACCACCCAGGGATCCAGGCTGGACGAGACCCAGACCTGACTGAACTGTCTGAGTCTCGCTCCCATAGGCCCCACCTCTGGGCCCTCCCATCCACTGTCATGTGGAGGACTTAGGGGTACCTGAAGCAGGCTTTTGTTTCTGGGAACCTGCAGCGGCAGGTTTCTTGGACTTAACCTTACCTCCCCTGAAGAAGGTATTGAATGACTTGGCCTTTCTGGTCTTGTTGGGCCGAAAGGACTGCTGCGTAGCTGAGGTGAGTGATCTCTTCAATGCAGGAGCTGCTGAGGGAAGATACGGAGACTTACCCACTGTAGCGGTAGAAATCCACGCGTCTAGGGCTTCCCCAAAGAGAGCCTGGCCTCTATAGGGTAGAGACTCCACACTTCTTCTGGATTCTGCGTCGGCCGACCACTGGCAGAGCCACAGTCCCTGACGAGCTGAAACAGACATGGAAGAAATTCCTGCAGCTATGGAACCCAGGTCTTTCATGGATTCTACCATGAAACCTGCAGAATCATGAATGTTGCATAAATACAATGCAACCTCATCCCTATCCGTCGTATCCAAATCCTCCATCAAGGTAGCCAACCACTTCACTATTGCCTTTGCAATCCATGCACTAGCAATAGTGGGACGTAATATGGCCCCTGAAGCAGTGTACACTGATTTCAGAGTATTATCAATTTTCCTGTCTGCCGGCTCCTTTAAGGCCGTAGATACCGGTACCGGTAAAACCACATTCTTTGAGAGTCTGGATACAGATGCGTCAACAATGGGCGGATTTTCCCACTTTTACCTGTCCTCCTCAGGGAAAGGAAAAGCTACCAGAATCCTTTTAGGAATCTGAAACTTCTTTTCAGGGTTTACCCAGGCCTTTTCAAATATAGCATTCAGCTCTTTTGACGCAGGGAAGGTTAGCGAGGCTTTCTTGTTTACAGTGAAGAAAGTCTCCTCAACCTGCTCAGGTGTGTTATCATTAACATTTAACACATCCCTGATAGCCTCTATCAACAATTGTACCCCCCTTGCGAGAGATGCGGACCCACGCAATACACTGTAGTGTCAGAATCGGTATCCGTGTCATCCGGTGTTACCTGCACAAGCGCACGTTTGTGGGGGTATATTGTGGGGTGACACGAAGTACCCGACAAGGGCCACACAGCCACCGAGGACTGCAATACCTGGGTTGCAGACTCATTACTGGCAACCCTGTCAGAAATCTGAGAAATCCAAGTCCTGATAGAGGAAAACCACTCTGGTTCCCTTGCTGGAATCTGTGCTCAACCAGTGCTAACCTGATTGCATGGAATGGGATCATCCATGAGAGGATAAATCCTCTGCAGCATGACACTGTATCCCTGGACATTGCTGCTAGTGACCACCAAACACACCAAACACACACACAGGATGGGGTAAGACAGAGTTTCCCCCCCAAGAATGGCAAGAGAGAGACAGAGATTGGAGCCAACCCACACCAGCGCCTAAACCAAGGAGAAAGCCCCTTTCCAGCGCTGACTTGTGCACCTTAATAGGACACACAGTCAATTAATTAGCCTCCCCTCCCTTCTACAACCCTCTGGTACCATTACAGTAAACTGGAGCTGCTGTGGAGGGATCAGGATCTCCCTTCAGCCTGTCAGCATGCAGGAAAATGGCGCTGGAACGCTGCAGGTCCACTCTGAGGAGAAGCTCCGCCCCCTTCCCGGCACTGTCTTCCCGCTCTTCTGAGTTTAAATTTGGTCTGAGGGGTTGTGCTGGCTTGGATCCCAGGGGCCCGACAGGCTTGCTGACCAAAAGTGAGGGGTTAGCGCTGGCCCAGGGCGCCCCTCACACCGACACACAGTGTGCCTCTGGTACCGTCCGGGAGCGCGGTTAATACCGTGCTCCCTCCCCTGTTGCCGCCACCTTCACACCGGCCCCCCGCTTGGTAGGGGGGTCGGTGACTAACTCACCACTTTCTTCAGCTCTGTAAGGGGTCGTTGGCATGCTGCTGGGGTGAGCGGTTCCCCTGCGGCGGAGACCGATCAGCCCCTCTGGAGCTCAGTGTCCAGTCAGCGGAGTCAGTGGCTCAGACACCGCAGGGCGGACACTGCTCCCCCCCTTAGTCCCACGCTGCAGGGAGGCTGTTGCCAGCAGCCTCCCTGTAAAATAAAAAACTCTAAAACTAAACTTTATTAGGAAAGCTCAGGAGAGCTCCCCTAGCTGTGACCGGCTCCTCCGGGCACATTTTCTAAACAGAGTCTGGTAGGAGGGGCATAGAGGGAGGAGCAAGCCCACACTCTTAAATTCTTAAAGTGCCAATGGCTCCTGGTGGACCCGTCTATACCCCATGGTACTAATGTGGACCCCAGCATCCTCTAGGACATTAGAGAAATATTTGTATTCTTTGATCATTTATGCAAGCTCCGCTTAGTAGTGTGATAGTTAAAAGGTATGCACCTGTTTGCTGTTCTGAAATGCTGGTATTCTTTGATCATTTGTGCAAGCTTCGCTCAGCAGATTGATAGTTAAAGTTGATGCATCAGATTGCTATTACAAGGGCTGGCTTATTATTGACTGTGTTATGCAAGCTCCACCCAGCAGTGCCTGTCAAAGCTAATATACCTGTGTACTTATTGCTATTACAAGGGCTGTGTTATATAACACAGTCTATATATTGCTATATAGACTGTGTTATATAAAGACGCCAGCTTGCGTACCTGTTTACGCAATTTACCTGCTACATTATCAACGCTGTTTATATGAGACTGTGATATATTAAGACACCAGCTTACTTACCTGTGTCAGCAAACTCCCCTGCCTACTTGCAATTTCAATTAGTACATGTCTAAGTTGCAAACACTTAAAACTGGCTTGTTGTCGGTTTTACTTGCTCGCATTAGCCTAAAGGGGTAATTCATTGTGCAAATTCCTTGTTCTTATTACTCATGTGACTCCTTTTTTTAATTGTTAATACAATAAAATTGTGTTGTATTTATTACGGGCCAGTCTGTGTCTGCTTAACAGAGGGAATATCACGCTTGCCTCTCTGTCACGGTGTGCTGGTAGCAACGAGGTACCGGAAGACCGTCAGCTGGAAATAAAGATATCAGTACACCTGTGGGCTGGGGGATTACAAATATAGGGGGTCATTCCGAGTTGTTCGCTCGCAAGCTGCTTTTAGCAGCTTTGCACACGCTAAGCCGCCGCCTCCTGGGAGTGAATCTTAGCTTATCAAAATTGCGAACGAAAGATTAGCAGAATTGCGAATAGACACTTCTTAGCAGTTTCTGAGTAGCTCCAGACTTACTCGGCATCTGCGATCAGTTCAGTCAGTTTCGTTCCTGGTTTGACGTCACAAACACACCCAGCGTTCGCCCAGACACTCCTCCGTTTCTCCAGCCACTCCCGCGTTTTTCCCAGAAACGGTAGCGTTTTTTCGCACACACCCATAAAACGTCCAGTTTCCGCCCAGAAACACCCACTTCCTGTCAATCACATTACGATCACCAGAACGAAGAAAAAACCTTGTAATGCCGTGAGTAAAATACCTAACTGCATAGCAAATTTACTTGGTGCAGTCGCACTGCGGACATTGCGCATGCGCATTAGCGACTAATCGATCCGTTGCGAGAAAAAAATAACAAGCGAACAACTCGGATTGACCCCCATTGTACAGATGTGGTTTGTCTAATGTGGGTGTGGTTATATATAGCTAAGACAATCTAGGCACAGCATACCAGTAGGCAACTTAGTGGGTCTGATGCATGGTGACTGCTATGCAAGCTTATCTTATGTGAAACTTCTCTGTTTATCATACATATGCAAGTATGTAG
The DNA here is from genome assembly GCF_028390025.1 of Pseudophryne corroboree. Classification (NCBI taxonomy): domain Eukaryota; kingdom Metazoa; phylum Chordata; class Amphibia; order Anura; family Myobatrachidae; genus Pseudophryne; species Pseudophryne corroboree. The sequence continues at coordinate 382,106,436 of NC_086449.1, forward strand.
ATTTGCTTGATTTTGGTGCTTACAAGTCTGCCCTTGGGAATGGGTATGTAATGTGTACCACTGCTTACTTGTGCATTGCACTGCATTTCAGGTGTGTTGTCTTGGCTCTGACGAGAAAGAGAATATGAAATCTATTATGGGTCATTGGAGGGTATTATTTAGGACTACTGGCAGAAAATGTAGGACACATTCCAACACAAATTAATCCTTGACCTGTGGATAATAATTGAAGACAACTCTGGGTCCCCCCTCCCCAACCACCACGGGACACTGCAACTCGCGGGTGGGACAGTTCCCCAAAAAATGGGAATATCCCATGAAAATCAAGACAGTTGGGAGATATGTGGAGGGCAGTGCTTGCACATTACTAATCCGCCTGTCTTCTTGGTGATTATGAATGTGCTATGAAACACTGAGACTTGACTAATGCTGATTTCCGACTCTTGCTTTCACATTAATTCCGCTGCTGGCTCCTGGCTTATTTGCATGGTGGCATCAACGCACATTGCTGCTGTGACACAGCTGAAGGGGGGGCAGCCTTTTGTCTACCGAAGAGGAGATCTACTACAGTGGACGTCAGGGATGCAACAGATAGAACCAGATAGGGAGGTGATGTAGGGCCAGATATGATAAGGCAGCACAGCATTCCTGCATCAGAGCGGACAGCATATGAAAGAAATAATGGGAGGGCGAACGGCAAATATGGTAGAAATTGGGGTGAAAACATGGACAGAGTAGCACATGAAGGAGTCAAAGGCAGATAAAAGTAACAGGCAGCATTAGTGATGTAAAACAGCAGAGAACAAATGTGGTGATAAATGGTTGCGTAAAAGTTGAGACAAAGAAGATAGATATGGGGCAGATGCTGAGAGGGCAGACTTGAGACAGGGTAGGAAAAGGGGGGGCAGCCTATGGGGGAGACAGATGAAAGTAATCTTAGGGTAGAGAGACATGACAATAGCGTAAAACGGGGAGACATAGAGGGGTAAGAAATGGCCCTACTTTGCTGGGAGAGCAATGCATGATAAGAAAATCAGATGGTTTCTCAGTGCCTAATAGGGGTGATGTAGTTTGGTTTGTGGAATCAAGGCAAAGGAGATGTTGAAGGTAATGAAGGGGAGAAGGTGGATGGGTGTCTGACTTTAGCCAGTGATAGAGGCACTAGGATACTTTTATAGTGCTGCTGCTGCTCACTAACACCAGGGTGGGGGCCAAGCACTCTCTTGAACTGGGTACACACTAGACGAGGTGTACCCAGCGCAACATTGTGGGCGACGGACCTGGCATCTTCAAGCGCATAGACACTTGTTGATGATGGCATTGATTGTGTGTGTGTGTGGGGAGGTTTGCAGTGGCCAAGCTGCATGCACGCCCTCTATGCAACATGGCCCTCACTGGCAATGTCACCCGACGGACTTGCATTCTTCGTTCTCCACTGGTAACATAATCTCTAAGTGCTGTGCACTACTGCTGCCCTATTGTCATGGATCTGGCTTCCGTCTCCAACAGCCCCCTCTGTACTGGCTGTATGACTGTGGCTTCGGAACACCCTGGCTATCACTACCCGACCCATCCCTATACATCTCCGTTCACTTTCACTTAATTATCAATGACACACACCACCCGCTACTGCCTTATGGGATGTGTAGTTCTCAAGTACATTTAACCCGTTGGTTACTGCACGCACTGCCACACAGGGACACAACAGTTCCCAATGGACAGGGGTGGATCCAGGACAAAATGACAGGGGGGCACGATTTCAGAAGGGGAGAAGGCAGGGTATGTGCTCTGAAGTGTCAAAGTCAGAAAAATATCTCTATACACACTGCCATATTTGCACCTCATTCTGGTCCGCGCTGCGCATGCGTGCGCTCTCCCGTGCGTGCGCATACTCACAGTCGCGGGCACCCGCAGGCGCACGGTATGCGTATTTACGGTAGAGTTTATGTGATCGTAGCGTGCGACTCAATCGTTACATATTTTCAGTAATAATGTATTTTGTAGATCATGGTCCCTTTGATAGATTCTGAAAGTTTAGTTAATATAGCATGTTCCTGAACAGAGAGATCCCTCTTTGTATTGTACGAAGGGTCTAACAGGGGTCATACAGTGGTGTTTGGTACCCATCGGAAGAGTATTTAAATAGCAATATTCCGGTGTTGGTTTGGAGCGGATTAATCGCTCGTGCGAATAGTTATGGACATAAGAAGTTTATGTCCATTTACTATTATTTGTTCTTATTTAGTCATGCGGCGGGAAACTCAGTATCCCACCCACCTGAACAGTTGGAAGCAGTCACAGCCCACCTGTATGAATCAACCTATGACCTTTTGTTATAATGCGAAGCCGAATTCCTGTGTCCAATGAACAATGAGATTGTAGGGACCATTGAATTGTATTGTGTGTGGGGCATAAATAGGCAGGCCGATCACATCCAGCTCTCACTCTTCAACGGTTATCATTGCTGAAAATCGGGAGCTGGATGTCCAGAGGCGCATGCGATCGTTTCCCCTTGTGCGTAAGTTTTTCTCCGTAATCATACTGTTTCTCTCTTGTTATTATGGGCCATATCTCTCTCTCTCTTCTCTTTCTCTCATTCTTCTCTTAAACTTAATTGTATTGTATTTCCTGTGTAGTTATCTGGTTAGGTAGTCTGTGTTATATTGTAGTGTATGACTTGTATTGTGTTTAACTCTTTTGCAAGTATAGCATTCATAATATATATTTTAGGCGTTGGACCCTGAGCACGGTATCTGTGTGTTTCTTATAGTATTAAGTATTCTCAGAGCGTCGATGACGCTCGAACAGCTTTAAAGGTAATAAGGTTATACTGTGTTGCATTTACACTCTAACATTACACAAAGGTTTTACTGCACAATACACTGTTTATGGTTTAGATACAAAGGTTTAACATAGTGAGCGTCAGCGCCGCTGGTGATCTCCTCGTGGTCCCGAGCGTCCGCTACGCTATAGCGAATCATTACGTTAGTCAACAGCCAATAACGTGCCTGCCTGTGATCTCTTGGCCGTGAGTGAACGTGACGCTTGAGCGTCTCGATCACGGCAAAGCGATTGTTACGCAACTAGCGTACCCTTACGGTACTTCATACGTAAATAGCGTACAGTGTTCTTAGACCTCATAAAGGGTATTATATACGATAAATATTTAGCTTTATCAGAAGGCAGGCGCACGTCTGGGAAAGTGGGCATTGCCTCATAACAAGGGACGTGGCAGTGATTGATGCCAGGGGGAGGCAGTGGTTGACGCAGAGGATGACTGAGAGACAGTGGGAAATGGAGAGATAGTGGGTGACAGGAAAGGGTGATGGGGAGCGGCAGTGGGTGACAGGGAGAAGGTAATACGGAGAGGCAGTAAGTTACAGCGAGAGAGTGATAGGGAGAGAGTGATGCCTTGGAGAGGCAGAGGGTGAAAAGAGAGAGAGGGTGATGGGGAGATAGTGATGCAGGGGGTAGTGAGTGACAGGAGAGGGTGACTTGGAGAGACAGTGGATGATGCTATGTAGAAGGTGACGGGAGTGGCAGTAAGTGACAGGAAGAAAGTGATTGGGAGAGGCAGTGTGTGACTCCATGGAGAGCGTGACAGGCAGTAGGTGAGAAGAAGAGGCAGGGGGTGATGCCAGGTAGAGCTGAAAGGCAGTGGGTAACTAGGTGAGGCTGTGAGTGATACAGATGGAGCCACATTCATTGAGCGTGGCTACATCACAGGCAGGGGCGAGCGGCATGCTTAGGCACGCCTGCGCCTTGGCCCACCACCAAGTGTACACAGATGCTCCCATTCACTTTGAAAGGGCGTGTGCACGTCTACGACGCACGCATGCCCCGTATGCTCCTGGTGGTCTGCCTCACTGGGCACCACGCCCAAGGACACACGGAGCCACGATTAGCATGGCTTCATCTGTATATAGGGGGCACTAGGTGGATGGGAAGAGGGAAGTGACATGGGAGGGAAGGGGAACACTAGCCTGGAGAAGTGGGTACACTGGGTTGAATGAGGGGGACAGTGTGACTGGAGGGGAAGTGGGCTGGTTGGGGGAGGGAAGGGGGGGTGACACTGGGCTGGAAGGGTGGGAGACACTTGGTGAATGGGGGGGCAATGGACAGTGATAAAGAGGTGGGAGGGTGGGAACACTGGATTTAATGAGGATCACTGTGATTGGACACTGTGGGTTCTAGGTGTGGGAGAGGGGGCAGTGAGATGGGGGCCACACAGGGAATTACCCCTGGTGCTATGCAGTTTTAAAATTTGTCTCTGTATGCAGGAGTTCTGTTAAAAGTCAGTCACACTATTTTCCGCAAGTTATGCAATCATCCGGCAGTGATGAATAGTATGACAATAATAAACTGTATAGAAGTAAACGTGGTGAACTGGTCCCTTGGAATGGCATCCTGCTACCTCAGGTGACCTGATTTTTTCTTAGCTGTTGCTGTCCCCTGCAAACTGGAGCACTGGGAGTGCTGTTGGGTCATGGGGCTTTTTACTAGTCCTACTGGTTGTCATGGTTCTGGTCTCATCTTTGCGCCTGGATCCCAGTTTGCATGGACGGTGCACACACCTGCATTGTACCATGGTAGCCCTCTCAGTGCTCTCTGCAATTTGGAGACTTCTGGGTTGGGTCTCGCAATACTTCGTAGTGCAGTCACTGACTCAGTCGTTCTCTTTAGTAGCAATATGACTACACAACCTACTATCAATATTATGGGTGTATTGTGTTGCTGCATTATTAAAAATACAAAATTTATCTTTAACGACGAGGGATGCACTAAATAAGTGCAGGTGGACGGGGACTGATGGAGTGTGTACTGTAGATGCTAAACTTAATTGCAATGCGAGAATTGCCAGAGAAACTCAAGGCCCTGGCTTCAACTCAAACCCCCAAGCGGGCAGGCTGGTGTGTGTTGTCAGGGAGGTGTGTGGTGTCAGATCTTGGACGGCCGTTAGCAGCTTTTACCAGAAAGTTTTATTGTCCTGGCTCCATTGGGCCTATTTTCATGGGGGACCTGGAGCTGCATCTCCATTTGCCCAACTGTTAATCCGGCTCTGCTGACCCGCACATAGTTGAGGTATTTTTTGCAGCTGCACATTTGCAAAAACATTTCTAAAAACTCCAACGGCTCATGCACTAAATAGAGTTCACACACAAAGGTGCTGTTGCAATTAAGATTGGCGTTATCAGAAATGTTAGGCCACAAGATGCCTTTAGGCACAAATAATCCTTCCTTTAATGGATGATATTATGTCCACATAAGTGTCTTCATAAATCACAGTAATTTAGATAGATTAAAAGTTTCAATAAATGTTTTCTCAACTCAAGCATACTCAGTGCCATACTTACGGAGCCTTTTTAGGAATACAATGCTTCACTTCCAGAAATGTTGTCAAAAATTAATGGGCGTTCCTGGACGGTGACTGGGATGTGGTTACAAATGCACCTTCAGTGGGTATATTATGGAAGTGTTTCGGGCATTTCAATGCAAGTGGCTTCATTCACAGACGCACAGCTGCAGGTATAGGAGATAGAGGGTTATATTATCATATCTTGGGGAGAGATAAAGTGGAGAGGGATAAAGTACCAATCAGCTCCTAACTATCATTTTTCAAACATTTTTCAACCTTTAAAATGACAGAAGCTAATTGTTTAGTACCGTATCTCTCTACATTATCTCTCACCAAGCTTTGATAGATGTCCCTCAGAGAAAATGCACCTGCCATAGGGCTGGTGCAAGTTTTTATGGTGCGACCATTGGCAGGTATGCAGACATACCAATCAGTATTGCAGCGTGTGTGGAAGCTAAAAGTAGGTGTCTCAGTCCTTGCACATTCAGCTGTACAGATATAACCAAGGGAAGGAGTTTGTATCGGCATTTGCGTAAAGTCGCAGATGGAGATGACCGCCAATAGACGTTGCTGCTTATTGTGCATGTTTAAAATTTGTAACAGACTTTAACTGATTGGATGTGAAACAAACAGTGTATTTTATGATGGAATGACATGATGACATGCCATTTGGTGCAGACCAGGCAGAAGGATTGTAATATAAGAGCTTTATCCAACTTAAGAATTTGTCCTTAGACTCCATGTTTACCAATATGATGGCCAGCTGATAAGTGTCAGAATATTTTCAGCAATTAAGACCATAATGAAGCAGACCTGTGACCTGGTCTGGATTGTAAGAGGAAGGGGAGGATTTTATTTAATATAATAGCCAAGACTGTATAAAAAAGTTTAATATTTTGGAATCTGTAAAGCAATTAGGGCAATAACTGATTTTGGGATGACCGCAAGTTCGGATAGTGTAGTGGACTAGTCTAAAACACTGCCCTGTAATATATTATAAGTAAAGGGGTCTATTTACTAAGCCTTGGATGGAGATAAAGCAGAGATAAATGACCAGCCAAACAACTCCTAACTGCCATGTCACAGGCTGAGTTTGAAAAATGACAGGAGCCGATTGTCTGGTACTTTATCTCTGTCTGCTTTATCTCCATTTAAGGCTTAGTAAATAGACCCCTTAGTTTGGCAAAAAATAAATCATGTTTTCTTTATAATATTGGACTGTAAAGAAATGTGAATATGTGGCTGATGACTCTAACAAGTAGATTGTCTGGAGGGTTTTATCCACCTCCAAATTTGCATTTGTTCTTGCTATATAACTTCTGTGTATTTGTGGAGAATTGCAAATATGAAAATCTTTCTCCCTATTTTTAATATTGTTTTTTGCTTGGTTCTCTGAGATAAGAATCAGAAGAACTACATAAAGGCGAGGTAAATTGCAAAAACTGAGATCATAAGTCACATTTTTCTGCTTCATCTTAACTGAGTTAATTGTATTTCATACATTTTTATTTAAGTTTATTGAAGGCTATCTGTCTTGTCACCTCTATCATAAAGTCCCTGGTGTAATTACTTTAGTGTGCTCAGCTTTTTCTGATAAGCAAAGTAATCGTAAGAAAGAGTTTAGGATATGTGCGATTTTTATGTGATATGTGAAGGGAGTTGATTTATTTATTTAGATTTTCTTCATTTCCTTTTGTATTTTTCTAGTGAGCATTGACAATTTTCTGAGTTGTCTTATGGACATCCCAAACATACTAAAGAGATAGGTTCTCTGATCAAGTAGGGAAATTTACTAAGGTCCCGATTCCATTTGAATCCATTCAAGTTTTTTTTTTTTCTAAGTGGCATCTCGGTATTTTACTAAACATTAAATTCCGCAGTTGCAGAAGAGAGAAAAAAACTACCCTAAGGTAATTCTCTCCAGGCGCTGATTGGGGAGGTTCAACACAGCAGCTAAAAGAAGAGGTTGGTCAGACCTCATGAAAAATAGCAACAAAGAAATTTCTAGCGCTATACGGTCATAAATGAGATGAGCAGATCAATACACAAACATATTTAATTCATAATATGATTCAGTAAAACATCCATGGAATTAAACAAATAAAAGAATAGATAAAACCCTAGAAAAGGGTGTATGGCATAACTCCCAGTCACATTTAACTGAAAAAATGAAGGAGGTGATAGGACCTGTTCCTATATAGAAAGTCTCCTTCTGTATCCAAATGTACCAATAGGATAGTATTTTATTAGCAATAGTTACCACACATGATCAAGGATTATTAAGCGGCTCTGCACTCCGCAGTATTGCAGTTCCTTGGTGTAGTGGTGGGAGGAATTTCCTCAATTCAGGTGGTTTACCTCCAGCAAAGGTCCATGAGGTTCAGTGATGGGGGCTTGGTTCAGGTCCTCTGTCTCCAAATGTTTGTAAGTCCAGGGAGTGATGCAGGAGAGCAGCTCACACCAACGCGTTTCGTTGTGTTCACACAACTTTTTCAAGGTGCTAACTGGGCTGTAAATAAGGGTTTATATACCCAACCAATATGGCTGCTCATTTGCATAAATGATTGAGATTAACCAGCTCATCTCATAATATGACCAATTCATGACAGACATATATATCTAAAATAAACCACATAGTAGTGCATATTAAAAAGTACTTAAACTATTCTAATAATATGTTTGTTCACATATCCAATGGTCACATGACCGCTTAGAAATGCCTCACATGAAGTGTTATATCTAAGCCAAGGAGTAATATCCCATTATTCTTATCATATAAACTCCTATTAAGGTGTAATCCCAACCACATTTTTGTAATAGCCGCGTGAGGGTCTCATTCCCCTCACCTGTGGCTTTTATTCTACTTGTGCAGGTTGGTAAAGATGACGCGATCGGATCCCATCCCGTCGCGTCATCCATCTTTGTCCATCCGCATACAGTTACGCGGTCGGACTACTAGCGCCGCTTCATTCTCGCGCACCCAGAGGCGCGTATCCTGACGCGGCAAACAATCATTCTGGCGCAAATTTGAGTCCCTTAGCCAAGAGGGATTTCTCACTGGTAGTAAACTGTTTACTTGAGAGATTGTAGACATTAGTGGGAATGGGATTTGTTTGGTCAATTAGTCACACCCCCTTGGTTGTCTTCTTTTTCCCCCCTCTGCATCCTCTATACTTCTGGGTCTTCCTCTTTTTGGCGTTTTTCTTCCCCACTCTGTCCTTGTCGGGGACCCGTCGCATTTTTCGTATCTTTGCTCTAAAAAAACCTCAGAATTTTTTTGAGAATCATGATGGGGATCCAATCTCTGTTCCCTAGGTCTTGCGCCCAGCTCTGTCAATTTATTAGTACCTGATTGTGTCGGTCCATCTACTTTATCTCCATCTAGTCTATCAGTGGAAAATTTCCTATTATCCCTTCTTCCCCCTTCGTATCTGTGCGGATACGTCTTTGGGATTTCTCTCTGTTTCCCTCTCTTGTTTATGGGAACCTTTTCAGAGGGGTGGGCTATGGATCTAGTCCTTTCTCTATTATTATTCCTATAACTCCTCACTTGTCCAGTGTTATAATCCTCAAGATCCCTCTGAAATTTTTTGCATTTGTTGTCTACAACTGTCTGTTCGAATTTAGTCATCCTCTCCATAACTAGTAGATCCCTTTCTTTGTATTACTCTGGGATTCTAATTTATCTTTCAGGAACTCTATTTCTAATTCAATCTCTTTGACTTTCTGGTCTCTATATGTAATCACTATTTCCATAAGGCTCATAGAGCACTTATCTAGTGTCTTCTCCCATTTCTCTTCAAACTCTCTATCCCCATTAAATATAGAGGGTTTGAAGAGCCTGAGGCCCCTAGGAATCATATTCTTGTCAATCTATTTCTGTAAATTAATGCTGTCAAGCCAATGTTTTGTTTCTGATCTCATTAGATCCTCTAATTTATAGAACTCATTTTTCAACAGGTTAGTTTTAGACTCAGAATTCATTTCCGTAGGATCATCCCATTTCTTAAGGAAACCGATCCTTCTACTATGTCTGTCATTAAAAGTGGAGAAAGTCCCCATACCTGCAGCCTGGAGTGAGACTATGTGGAATTGCAGAAGAGAGAAAAAAACTACCCTAAGGTAATTCTCTCCAGGCGCTGATTGGGGAGGTTCAACACAGCAGCTAAAAGAAGAGGTTGGTCAGACCTCATGAAAAATAGCAACAAAGAAATTTCTATTTATTATTATTATCCTTTATTTATATGGCGCCACAAGGGTTCCGCAGTGCCCAATTACAGAGTACATTAATAATCAAACAGGAAAACAGCAACTTACAGTTAATGACAGTATAGGACAAGTACAGGGTAAATGAACATAGTTACATCAGCAGATGACACTGGAATAAGTATCAGGTGGCAGAAGACTGCTAAATTTGGTGCAGTTGAAGATTATTAAAGTAAGAAAGGATAAGCACATGAGGGAAGAGGGCCCTGCTCGTGAGAGCTTACATTCTAAAGGGGAGGGGAAGACAGACAGGGGTGACACAGATGGAGTAAATAGAGAGCATAGAACAGAGGGTTAGGATGAGATTTGGCTGGGTTTGGTGAAGAAGTGGGTCTTGAGAGCCCATTTGAAGTTTTGTAGAGAGGTGGAGAGTCTGAGGGGGAGAGGTAGGGAATTCCAGAGAAGTGCTGCAGCACGTGAAAAATCTTGGATGTAGGAGTGGGAGGAAGTAATCCGTAGGCAGGAGAGTAGCGCTGTACGGTCATAAATGAGATGAGCAGATCAATACACAAACATATTTAATTTATAATATGATTCACTAAAACATCCATGGAATTAAACAAATAAAAGAATAGATAAAACCCTAGAAAAGGGTGTATGGCATAACTCCCAGTCACATTTAACTGAAAAAATGGAGGAGGTGATAGGACCTGTTCCTATATAGAAAGTCCCCTTCTGTATCCAAATGTACCAATAGGATAGTCTTTTATTAGCAATAGTTACCACAGATGATCAAGGATTATTAAACGGCTCTGCACTCCGCAGTATTGCAGTTCCTTGGTGTAGTGGTGGAAGGAATTTCCTCAATTCAGGTGGTTTACCTCCAGCAAAGGTCCATGAGGTTCAGTGATGGGGGCTTGGTTCAGGTCCTCTGTCTCCAAATGTTTGTAAGTCCAGGGAGTGATGCAGGAGAGCAGCTCACACCAACGCGTTTCGTTGTGTTCACACAACTTTTTCAAGGTGCTAACTGGGCTGTAAATAAGGGTTTATATACCCAACCAATATGGCTGCTCATTTGCATAAATGATTGAGATTAACCAGCTCATCTCATAATATGACCAATTCATGACAGACATATATATCTAAAATAAACCACATACTAGTGCATATTAAAAAGTACTTAAATTATTCTAATAATATGTTTGTTCACATATCCAATGGTCACATGACCGCTTAGAAATGCCTCACATGAAGTGTTATATCTAAGCCAAGGAGTAATATCCCATTATTCTTATCATATAAACTCCTATTAAGGTGTAATCCCAACCACATTTTTGTAATAGCCGCGTGAGGGTCTCATTCCCCTCACCTGTGGCTTTTATTCTACTTGTGCAGGTTGGTAAAGATGACGCGATTGGATCCCATCCCGACGCATCATCCATCTTCGTCCGGCCACATACAGTGACGTGGTCGGACCACCAGCGCTGCGTCATTCTCGCGCGCCCAGACGCGCGTATCCTGACACGGCAAACAATCATTCTGGTTGTCAGGACAACGTGTCGTCACAGGCGCTGCCCCGTCCCGGCCAGACGGCACCCACACCGTCCGTCATTATGTAGTACATCCCGCACAGTGACGTCCCCGCGATCCTGCCAACCATTATGCCAACCACAATAGGGGCACAATATTTTACATATAGTTTAGATACAATTATAACAATATAGTCCACTCATGTTTCGCTATTTTATATATGTACACTCATATTAAAATCAGAAAATATAATATATATTTAAAGTAGATAAAGAAATACATATTTAAATATAAATAGAATATACTGTATATTAATTAGAAATAGTAGTAAATACTAAGCAGTAATTATTAATGCCAAACATCCATTAATTTCTCAATATCTATCTCTAGAAAAGGATTAATATTGTGGTTGGCAGGATCGTGGGGACGTCACTGTGCGGGATGTACTACATAATGACGGACGGTGTGGGTGCCGTCTGGCCGGGACGGGGCAGCGCCTGTGACGACGCATTGTCCTGACAACCAGAATGATTGTTTGCCGTGTCAGGATATGCGCGTCTGGGCGCGCGGGAATGACACGACGCTGGTGGTCCGACCACGTCACTGTATGCGGCCGGACGAAGATGGATGACGCGACGGGATGGGATCTGATCGCGTCATCTTTACCAACCTGCACAAGTAGAATAAAAGCCACAGGTGAGGGGAATGAGACCCTCACGCGGCTATTACAAAAATGTGGTTGGGATTACACCTTAATAGGAGTTTATATGATAAGAATAATGGGATATTACTCCTTGGCTTAGATATAACACTTCATGTGAGGCATTTCTAAGCGGTCATGTGACCATTGGATATGTGAACAAACATATTATTAGAATAGTTTAAGTACTTTTTAATATGCACTAGTATGTGGTTTATTTTAGATATATATGTCTGTCATGAATTGGTCATATTATGAGATGAGCTGGTTAATCTCAATCATTTATGCAAATGAGCAGCCATATTGGTTGGGTATATAAACCCTTATTTACAGCCCAGTTAGCACCTTGAAAAAGTTATGTGAACACAACGAAACGCGTTGGTGTGAGCTGCTCTCCTGCATCACTCCCTGGACTTACAAACATTTGGAGACATAGGACCTGAACCAAGTCCCCATCACTGAACCTCATGGACCTTTGCTGGAGGTAAACCACCTGAATTGAGGAAATTCCTTCCATCACTACACCAAGGAACTACAATACTGCGGAGTGCAGAGCCGCTTAATAATCCTTGATCATCTGTGGTAACTATTGCTAATAAAAGACTATCCTATTGGTACATTTGGATACAGAAGGGGACTTTCTATATAGGAACAGGTCCTATCATCTCCTCCATTTTTTCAGTTAAATGTGACTGGTAGTTATGCCATACACCCTTTTCTAGTGTTTTATCTATTCTTTTATTTGTTTAATTCCATGGATGTTTTACTGAATCATATTATGAATTAAATATGTTTGTGTATTGATCTGCTCATTTCATTTATGACCGTATAGTGCTAGTGTTCTATAAATTAGAGGATCTAATGAGATCAGAAACAAAACATTGGCTTGACAGCATTAATTTACAGAAATAGATTGACAAGAATATGATTCCTAGGGGCCTCAGGCACTTCAAACCTTCTATATTTAATGGGGATAGAGAGTTTGAAGAGAAATGGGAGAAGACACTAGATAAGTGCTCTATGAGCCTTATGGAAATAGTGATTACATATAGAGATCAGAAAGTCAAAGAGATTGAATTAGAAATAGAGTCCCTGAAAGATAAATTAGAATCCCAGAGTAATACAAAGGAATACAAAGAAAGGGATCTACTAGTTATGGAGAGGATGACTAAATTCGAACAGACAGTTGTAGACAACAAATGCAAAAAATTTCAGAGGGATCTTGAGGATTATAACACTGGACAAGTGAGGAGTTATAGGAATAATAATAGAGAAAGGACTAGATCCATAGCCCACCCCTCTGAAAAGGTTCCCATAAACAGGAGATGGAAACAGAGAGAAATCCCAAAGACGTATACGCACAGATACGAAGGGGGAAGAAGGGATAATAGGAAATTTTCCACTGATAGACTAGATGGAGATAAAGTAGATGGACCGACACAATCAGGTACTAATCAATTGACAGAGCTGGGAGCAAGACCTAGGGAACAGAGATTGGATCCCCATCATGATTCTCAAAAAAATTCTGAGGTTTTTTTAGAGCAAAGATACGAAAAACGCTACGGGTCCCCGACAAGGACAGAGTGGGGAAGAAAAACGCCAAAAAGAGGAAGACCCAGAAGTATAGAGGGTGCAGAGGGGGGGGAAAGAAGACAACCAAGGGGGTGTGACTAATTGACCAAACAAATCCCATTCCCACTAATGTCTACAATCTCTCAAGTAAACAGTTTACTACCAGTGAGAAATCCCTCTTGGCTAAGGGACTCAAATTTGCGCCTACAAGCAACCCTAATATATTTAATCTGTTCGTTGAGTTGAACAGATTTGTTCATACTTTATGTAGGAAACTTTACTTTATACAATGAAATTTACAACAACATAAAGAAGAGGGTATGGCCATCACCCTTGATTCAGGGGATGATTCAGCTCTCGAAATCTTACATACCCTTTTGGATGATAACACTAGCTCCGAAGGAACCGATACAAAGAAAGTATTTGATATTAAAAGGGGTGACTTTAGGCGCAAATCTGAGTTCTACCCCCTCACCTATAAGAGCCCCATGGTTGAGTGCTTTTACAAAACTACACTAGAGGACTTTAGGAATTTATGTCAACAAAAGAGACCTACTAACAGTAAGAAAATTAGTACCAATCTCACCAAATGGGAGAGGAAGGCCTTGCGTGACCTTACTAAGGACACTTCCCTAGTTTTCAGAGAGGCAGATAAGGGGGGCGGCCTGGTGGTACAGGATAGGGAGGAGTATATCATTGAAGCTTTTAGACAATTGAATAACATTGAATTTTATAAAATTTTGGATTTTGATCCAACATCGCAATATCTGAGACAATTACACAATTTATTGGATGATGCCCTGGCTGATGGAGTTATATCGAGGGAGGAATTCAATTTTTTGTTTATTAAGCACCCCACAGTTCCGATTTACTATCACCTCCCTAAAATACACAAGTCACTGAGTTCACCACCGGGGCGCCCGATTATTTCTGGTATAGGTTCACTGTCTACTAATTTGTCTTTTTATGTTGATTCTTTCCTCCAACCCCGTGTCTCTACCTTGAGGTCACACATTAAAGATACCACTCATTTTTTGCAACTGGTACAAGATCTTGTGTGGAAAGACACTTATGCGTTTCTGACTTTAGATGTACAGAGTCTTTATACTACCATCCCACACGATCTTGGTCGAGACGCAATAGCAACCAGATTAAGGACAAATGGTGACCTCTCGGAGAGACACGGGGCCTTTTTGGTAGATGCTATTTCCTTTATTCTTCAGCACAATTATTTTCTATTTATGGACACGTATTATCTACAGGTTATGGGGACGGCCATGGGGATGAGGTTTGCGCCTAGTTATGCCAACCTCTACATGGGTCTCTTTGAGGACACCCATGTGTGGGGTGGCAACTTTGGCGTGAATCTCGTCCTCTATGGCCGTTATATTGATGATCTTTTTATTATTTGGGATGGGGATTTACTATCGGCACAATCATTTGTTTCTAATTTGAACTCTAATCACTTTAATCTTCAATTCACCTATTCATTTCACCCTTCCACTATTAACTTCCTGGATGTAACTCTAGAGGCCAGGGACAACAAAATATATACCTCCAACTATAACAAGGAGGTTGATACTCACTCTTACCTGCACTACCAGAGCGCCCACTATCCCCCTTGGAAGAAGAATATTCCGAAGGGACAGCTAATGCGGCTACGACGCAATTGTACAGAAAAATCTACATTTCTGGAACAGGCTGACTCTATGGTGAAGATCTTTGGTGGAAAAGGATATCCTCAGTCACCGCTAAAGAAGGCCTTAGGGAGGTTTCAAATTTGGAGAGAGATACTTTACTCAGATCTAATAAAATACATAATAAAGAAAGGGATCCTAATGATAAACTAGAAAGTTTGGCTTTTATATCTACATTCAATAATGAAAGTATGCAGATTAAAAAGATTATATGTAAAAACTTTACCATTCTAAATCAGGATAATTTACTTAGAAGTCATTTACCACCTAAACCGAAATTTATTTTCAAAAAGAATAAATCACTCAAAAATATTCTTGCTCCCAGCTTTATCAAAAAAGTCTCTACACAGCAGACTATAGGGGATACCTGGTTGATGCCAAAACCTAAAGGTTTTTTTAGATGCGGAGCGACCAGGTGTACAACCTGTAAACATATGTTTAAGAAAACTACACATCTCCATGTTAGAGATGGGGAGAATCATGAACTTTTGAGTTTTATGAACTGTAATTCAACTTATATTATATATCTCCTCTCTTGCGGATGCGATCTGAGGTATGTGGGACGGACAACAAGAAGCATTAAAACCCGCTTCATGGATCACCGTCTCAATATTGTTAGGAAAATCTCTACACATAGTGTCTCTCGACACTTTAGAGATTATCATGAGGGTGATCCTAGCTCACTCCATCTAACAGCAATTGAACAGGTGGGCATGACGAAGAGGGGGGCGGATCGGTACAATATTTTGTGTAAACAAGAGTTATATTAGATGTTCAAATTGAACACTATATTTCTGAATGGATTAAACGAAACAGTGGAACTTAATTCAGTGTTATGATTGCCTTCTCCTCATTATTAACGTCACACATTTTTGTATTTAATTTTCCTTTCTCCTTTTTTCCTTCCCCTCCTTTCCTTCTTTTTCTTTTCTCCCCCTTTCCCTTCCCCCCTCTTTTTCTTCTTTCTTTTTTCTTTTCCCTTTTTATTGGGGATCATCCTCTATGGTATTATTCTTATTGGTATATTATGATTACTATTCATTGTGAATGTATAAGCTTAGTGCTATATTAGTACACTTTGATTTAAATATGATATGACATCTATGATATTAATGTCTAGACTATAGAGATATAATATACTAAAGGGCTATATATTTTGACCATATTAATCCTTTTCTAGAGATAGATATTGAGAAATTAATGGATGTTTGGCATTAATAATTACTGCTTAGTATTTACTACTATTTCTAATTAATATACAGTATATTCTATTTATATTTAAATATGTATTTCTTTGTCTACTTTAAATATATATTATATTTTCTGATTTTAATATGAGTGTACATTCGAAACATGAGTGGACTATATTGTTATAATTGTATCTAAACTATATGTAAAATATTGTGCCCCTATTGTGGTTGGCATAATGGTTGGCAGGATCGCGGGGTCGTCACTGTGCGGGATGTACTACATAATGACGGACAGTGTGGGTGCCGTCTGGCCGGGACGGGGCAGCGCCTGTGACGACGTGTTGTCCTGACAACCAGAATGATTGTTTGCCGTGTCAGGATACGCGCGTCTGGGCGCGCGAGAATGACGCAGCGCTGGTGGTCCGACCACGTCACTGTATGTGGCCGGACGAAGATGGATGATGCGTCGGGATGGGATCCAATCGCGTCATCTTTACCAACCTGCACAAGTAGAATAAAAGCCACAGGTGAGGGGAATGAGACCCTCACGCGGCTATTACAAAAATGTGGTTGGGATTACACCTTAATAGGAGTTTATATGATAAGAATAATGGGATATTACTCCTTGGCTTAGATATAACACTTCATGTGAGGCATTTCTAAGCGGTCATGTGACCATTGGATATGTGAACAAACATATTATTAGAATAGTTTAAGTACTTTTTAATATGCACTAGTATGTGGTTTATTTTAGATATATATGTCTGTCATGAATTGGTCATATTATGAGATGAGCTGGTTAATCTCAATCATTTATGCAAATGAGCAGCCATATTGGTTGGGTATATAAACCCTTATTTACAGCCCAGTTAGCACCTTGAAAAAGTTATGTGAACACAATGAAACGCGTTGGTGTGAGCTGCTCTCCTGCATCACTCCCTGGACTTACAAACATTTGGAGACATAGGACCTGAACCAAGCCCCCATCACTGAACCTCATGGACCTTTGCTGGAGGTAAACCACCTGAATTGAGGAAATTCCTTCCATCACTACACCAAGGAACTGCAATACTGCGGAGTGCAGAGCCGCTTAATAATCCTTGATCATCTGTGGTAACTATTGCTAATAAAAGACTATCCTATTGGTACATTTGGATACAGATGGGGACTTTCTATATAGGAACAGGTCCTATCACCTCCTCCATTTTTTCAGTTAAATGTGACTGGGAGTTATGCCGTACACCCTTTTCTAGGGTTTTATCTATTCTTTTATTTGTTTAATTCCATGGATGTTTTAGTGAATCATATTATGAATTAAATATGTTTGTGTATTGATCTGCTCATCTCATTTATGACCGTATAGCGCTAGAAATTTCTTTGTTGCTATTTTTCATGAGGTCTGACCAACCTCTTCTTTTAGCTGCTGTGTTGAACCTCCCCAATCAGCGCCTGGAGAGAATTACCTTAGGGTAGTTTTTTTCTCTCTTCTACAATTCCACATTGTCTCTCTCCAGGCTGCCGGTATGGGGAGTTTCTCCAATTTTAATGACAGACATAGTAGAAGGATCGGTTTCCTTAAGAAATGGGATGATCCTACGGAAATGAATTCTGAGTCTAAAACTAACCTGTTGAAAAATGAGTTCTATAAATTAGAGGATCTAATGAGATCAGAAACAAAACATTGGCTTGACAGCATTAATTTACAGAAATAGATTGACAAGAATATGATTCCTAGGGGCCTCAGGCTCTTCAAACCCTCTATATTTAATGGGGATAGAGAGTTTGAAGAGAAATGGGAGAAGACACTAGATAAGTGCTCTATGAGCCTTATGGAAATAGTGATTACATATAGAGACCAGAAAGTCAAAGAGATTGAATTAGAAATAGAGTTCCTGAAAGATAAATTAGAATCCCAGAGTAATACAAAGGAATACAACGAAAGGGATCTACTAGTTATGGAGAGGATGACTAAATTCGAACAGACAGTTGTAGACAACAAATGCAAAAAATTTCAGAGGGATCTTGAGGATTATAACACTGGACAAGTGAGGAGTTATAGGAATAATAATAGAGAAAGGACTAGATCCATAGCCCACCCCTCTGAAAAGGTTCCCATAAAGAGGAGATGGAAACAGAGAGAAATCCCAAAGACGTATCCGCACAGATACGAAGGGGGAAGAAGGGATAATAGGAAATTTTCCACTGATAGACTAGATGGAGATAAAGTAGATGGACCGACACAATCAGGTACTAATCAATTGACAGAGCTGGGAGCAAGACCTAGGGAACAGAGATTGGATCCCCATCATGATTCTCAGAAAAATTCTGAGGTTTTTTTAGAGCAAAGATACGAAAAACGCTACGGGTCCCCGACAAGGACAGAGTGGGGAAGAAAAACGCTAAAAAGAGGAAGACCCAGAAGTATAGAGGGTGAAGAGGGGGGGAAAAGAAGACAACCAAGGGGGTGGAACTAATTGACCAAACAAATCCCATTCCCACTAATGTCTACAATCTCTCAAGTAAACAGTTTACTACCAGTGAGAAATTCCTCTTGGCTAAGGGACTCAAATTTGCGCCTACAAGCAACCCTAATATATTTAATCTGTTCGTTGAGTTGAACAGATTTGTTCGTACTTTATGTAGGAAACGTTACTTTATACAATGAAATTTACAACAACATAAATAAGAGGGTATGGCCATCACCCTTGATTCAGGGGATGATTCAGCTCTCGAAATCTTACATACCCTTTTGGATGATAACACCAGCTCCGAAAGAACCGATACAAAGAAAGTATTTGATATTAAAAGGGGTGACTTTAGGCGCAAATCTGAGTTCTACCCCCTCACCTATAAGAGCCCCATGGTTGAGTGCTTTTACAAAACTACACTAGAGGACTTAAGGAATTTATGTCAACAAAAGAGACCTACTAACAATAAGAAAATTAATACCAATCTCACCAAATGGGAGAGGAAGGCCTTGCGTGACCTTACTAAGGACACTTCCCTAGTTTTCAGAGAGGCGGATAAGGGGGGCGGTCTGGTGGTACAGGATAGGGAGGAGTATATCATTGAAGCTTTTAGACAATTGAATAACATTGAATTTTATAAAATTTTGGATTTTGATCCAACATCGCAATATCTGAGACAATTACACAATTTATTGGATGATGCCCTGGCTGATGGAGTTATATCCAGGGAGGAATTCAATTTTTTGTTTATTAAGCACCCCACAGTTCCGATTTACTATCACCTCCCTAAAATACACAAGTCACTGAGTTCACCACCGGGGCGCCCGATTATTTCTGGTAAAGGTTCACTGTCTTCTAATTTGTCTTTTTATGTTGATTCTTTCCTCCAACCCCGTGTCTCTACCTTGAGGTCATACATTAAAGATACCACTCATTTTTTGCAACTGGTACAAGATCTTGTGTGGAAAGACACTTATGCGTTTCTGACTTTAGATGTACAGAGTCTTTATACTAACATCCCACATGATCTTGGTCGAGACGCAATAGCAACCAGATTAAGGACAGATGGTAACCTCTCGGAGAGACACGGGGCCTTTTTGGTAGATGCTATTTCCTTTATTCTTCAGCACAATTATTTTCTATTTATGGACACGTATTATCTACAGGTTATGGGGACGGCCATGGGGATGAGGTTTGCGCCTAGTTATGCCAACCTCTACATGGGTCTCTTTGAGGACACCCATGTGTGGGGTGGCGACTTTGGCGTGAATCTCATCCTCTATGGCCGTTATATTGATGATCTTTTTATTATTTGGGATGGGGATTTACTATCGGCACAATCATTTGTTTCTAATTTGAACTCTAATCACTTTAATCTTCAATTCACCTATTCATTTCACCCTTCCACTATTAACTTCCTGGATGTAACTCTAGAGGCCAGGGACAACAAAATATATACCTCCAACTATAACAAGGAGGTTGATACTCACTCTTACCTGCACTACCAGAGCGCCCACTATCCCCCTTGGAAGAAGAATATTCCGAAGGGACAGCTAATGCGGCTATGACGCAATTGTACAAAAAAATCTAAATTTCTGGAACAGGCTGACTCTATGGTGAAGATCTTTGGTGGAAGAGGATATCCTCAGTCACCGCTAAAGAAGGCCCTTAGGGAGGTTTCAAATTTGGAGAGATATACTTTACTCAGATCTAATAAAATACATAATAAAGAAAGGGATCCTAATGATAAACTAGAAAGTTTGGCTTTTATATCAACATTCAATAATGAAAGTATGCAGATTAAAAAGTTTATATGTAAAAACTTTACCATTCTAAATCAGGATAATTTACTTAGAAGTCATTTACCACCTAAACCGAAATTTATTTTCAAAAAGAATAAATCACTCAAAAATATTCTTGCTCCCAGCTTTATCAAAAAAGTCTCTACACAGCAGACTATAGGGGATACCTGGTTGATGCCAAAACCTAAAGGTTTTTTTAGATGCGGAGCGACCAGGTGTACAACCTGTAAACATATGTTTAAGAAAACTACACATCTCCATGTTAGAGATGGGGAGAATCATGAACTTTCGAGTTTTATGAACTGTAATTCAACTTATATTATATATCTCCTCTCTTGCGGATGCGATCTGAGGTATGTGGGACGGACAACAAGAAGCATTAAAACCCGCTTCATGGAACACCGTCGCAATATTGTTAGGAAAATCTCTACACATAGTGTCTCTCGACACTTTAGAGATTATCATGAGGGGGATCCTAGCTCACTCCATCTAACAGCAATTGAACAGGTGGGCATGACGAAGAGGGGGGCGGATCGGTACAATATTTTGTGTAAACAAGAGTTACATTGGATGTTCAAATTGAACACTATATTTCCGAATGGATTAAACGAAACAGTGGAACTTAATTCAGTGTTATGATTACCTTCTCCTCATTATTAACGTCACACATTTTTGTATTTCATTTTCCTTTCTCCTTTTTTCCTTCCCCTCCTTTCCTTCTTTTCCTCCCCCCCCCCCCCCCTTTCCCTTCCCCCCTGTTTTTCTTCTTTCTTTTTTTCTTTTTTCTTTTCCCTTTTTATTGGGGATCATCCTCTATGGTATTATTCTTATTGGTATATTATGATTACTATTCATTGTGAATGTATAAGCTTAGTGCTATATTAGTACACTTTGATTTAAATATGATATGACATCTATGATATTAATGTCTAGACTATAGAGATAGAATATACTTAATGCCTATATATTTTGACCATATTAATCCTTTTCTAGAGATAGATATTGAGAAATTAATGGATGTTTGGCATTAATAATTACTGCTTAGTATTTACTACTATTTCTAATTAATATACAGTATATTCTATTTATATTTAAATATGTATTTCTTTGTCTACTTTAAATATATATTATATTTTCTGATTTTAATATGAGTGTACATATATAAAATAGCGAAACATGAGTGGACTATATTGTTATAATTGTATCTAAACTATATGTAAAATATTGTGCCCCTATTGTGGTTGGCATAATGGTTGGCAGGATCGCGGGGACGTCACTGTGCGGGATGTACTACATAATGACGGACAGTGTGGGTGCCGTCTGGCCGGGACAGCGCCTGTGACGACGCGTTGTCCTGACAACCAGAGTGATTGTTTGCCGCGTCAGGATACGCGTGTCTGGGCGCGCGAGAATGACGCAGCGCTGGTGGTCCGACCACGTCACTGTATGTGGCCGGACGAAGATGGATGACACGACGGGATGGGATCCGATCGCGTCATCTTTACCAACCTGCACAAGTAGAATAAAAGCCACAGGTGAGGGGAATGAGACCCTCACGCGGCTAATACAAAAATGTGGTTGGGATTACACCTTAATAGGAGTTTATATGATAAGAATAATGGGATATTACTCCTTGGCTTAGATATAACACTTCATGTGAGGCATTTCTAAGCGGTCATGTGACCATTGGATATGTGAACAAACATATTATTAGAATAGTTTAAGTACTTTTTAATATGCACTAGTATGTGGTTTATTTTAGATATATATGTCTGTCATGAATTGGTCATATTATGAGATGAGCTGGTTAATCTCAATCATTTATGCAAATGAGCAGCCATATTGGTTGGGTATATAAACCCTTATTTACAGCCCAGTTAGCACCTTAAAAAAGTTGTGTGAACACAACGAAACGCGTTGGTGTGAGCTGCTCTCCTGCATCACTCCCTGGACTTACAAACATTTGGAGACAGAGGACCTGAACCAAGCCCCCATCACTGAACCTCATGGACCTTTGCTGGAGGTAAACCACCTGAATTGAGGAAATTCCTTCCACCACTACACCAAGGAACTGCAATACTGCGGAGTGCAGAGCCGCTTAATAATCCTTGATCATCTGTGGTAACTATTGCTAATAAAAGACTATCCTATTGGTACATTTGGATACAGAAGGGGACTTTCTATATAGGAACAGGTCCTATCACCTCCTCCATTTTTTCAGTTAAATGTGACTGGGAGTTATGCCAATGCCATACACCCTTTTCTAGGGTTTTATCTATTCTTTTATCTGTTTAATTCCATGGATGTTTTAGTGAATCATATTATGAATTAAAATAAGAATTTACTTACCGATAATTCTATTTCTCATAGTCCGTAGTGGATGCTGGGGACTCCGAAAGGACCATGGGGAATAGCGGCTCCGCAGGAGACTGGGCACAAAAGTAAAAGCTTTAGGACTACCTGGTGTGCACTGGCTCCTCCCCCTATGACCCTCCTCCAAGCCTCAGTTAGGATACTGTGCCCGGACGAGCGTACACAATAAGGAAGGATTTTGAATCCCGGGTAAGACTCATACCAGCCACACCAATCACACCGTACAACTTGTGATCTGAACCCAGTTAACAGCATGATAACAGAGGAGCCTCTGAAAAGATGGCTCACAACAATAATAACCCGATTTTTGTAACAATAACTATGTACAAGTATTGCAGACAATCCGCACTTGGGATGGGCGCCCAGCATCCACTACGGACTATGAGAAATAGAATTATCGGTAAGTAAATTCTTATTTTCTCTGACGTCCTAGTGGATGCTGGGGACTCCGAAAGGACCATGGGGATTATACCAAAGCTCCCAAACGGGCGGGAGAGTGCGGATGACTCTGCAGCACCGAATGAGAGAACTCCAGGTCCTCCACAGCCAGGGTATCAAATTTGTAGAATTTAGCAAACGTGTTTGCCCCTGACCAAGTAGCTGCTCGGCAAAGTTGTAAAGCCGAGACCCCTCGGGCAGCCGCCCAAGATGAGCCCACTTTCCGTGTGGAATGGACTTTTACAGATTTTGGCTGTGGCAGGCCTGCCACAGAATGTGCAAGCTGAATTGTACTACAAATCCAACGAGCAATAGTCTGCTTAGAAGCAGGAGCACCCAGCTTGTTGGGTGCATACAGGATAAACAGCGAGTCAGATTTTCTGACTCCAGCCGTCCTGGAAACATATATTTTCAGGGCCCTGACAACGTCTAGCAACTTGGAATCCTCCAAGTCCCTAGTAGCCGCAGGTACCACAATAGGCTGGTTTAAGTGAAACGCTGAAACCACCTTAGGGAGAAATTGAGGACGAGTCCTCAATTCTGCCCTGTCCGTATGAAAAATTAGGTAAGGGCTTTTATAGGATAAAGCCGCCAATTCTGAGACACGCCTGGCTGAAGCCAGGGCTAACAGCATTACCACTTTCCATGTGAGATATTTTAAGTCCACAGTGGTGAGTGGTTCAAACCAATGTGATTTTAGGAACCCCAAAACTACATTGAGATCCCAAGGTGCCACTGGAGGCACAAAAGGAGGCTGTATATGCAGTACCCCCTTGACAAACGTCTGAACTTCAGGAACTGAAGCTAGTTCTTTTTGGAAGAATATCGACAGGGCCGAAATTTGAACCTTAATGGACCCTAATTTTAGGCCCATAGACAGTCCTGTTTGCAGGAAATGCAGGAAACGACCCAGTTGAAATTCCTCCGTAGGGGCCTTCCTGGCCTCACACCACGCAACATATTTACGCCAAATACGGTGATAATGTTGCACAGTTACATCCTTCCTGGCTTTGATCAGGGTAGGGATGACTTCATCCGGAATGCCTTTTTCCTTCAGGATCCGGCGTTCAACCGCCATGCCGTCAAACGCAGCCGCGGTAAGTCTTGGAACAGACATGGTCCCTGCTGGAGCAGGTCCTTTCTTAGAGGTAGAGGCCACGGGTCTTCCGTGAGCATCTCTTGAAGTTCCGGGTACCAAGTCCTTCTTGGCCAATCCGGAGCCACGAGTATAGTCCTTACTCCTCTCCTTCTTATGATTCTCAGTACCTTGGGTATGAGAGGCAGAGGAGGGAACACATACACTGACTGGTACACCCACGGTGTTACCAGAGCGTCCACAGCTATTGCCTGAGGGTCCCTTGACCTGACGCAATATCTGTCCAGTTTTTTGTTGAGGCGGGACGCCATCATGTCCACCTTTGGTTTTTCCCAACGGTTCACAATCATGTGGAAGACTTCTGGGTGAAGTCCCCACTCCCCCGGGTGGAGGTCGTGTCTGCTGAGGAAGTCTGCTTCCCAGTTGTCCACTCCCGGAATGAACACTGCTGACAGTGCTATCATATGATTTTCCGCCCAGCGAAGAATCCTTGCAACTTCCGTCATTGCCCTCCTGCTTCTTGTGCCGCCCTGTCTGTTTACGTGGGCGACTGCCGTGATGTTGTCCGACTGGATCAACACCGGCTGACCCTGAAGCAGAGGCCTTGCCTGACTTAGGGCATTGTAAATGGCCCTTAGTTCCAGGATATTTATGTGAAGTGACGTTTCCATGCTTGACCACAAGCCCTGGAAATTTCTTCCCTGTGTGACTGCTCCCCAGCCTCTCAGGCTGGCATCCGTGGTCACCAGGACCCAGTCCTGAATGCCGAATCTGCGGCCCTCTAGAAGATGAGCACTCTGTAACCACCACAGGAGAGACACCCTTGTCCTTGGAGACAGGGTTATCCGCTGATGCATTTGAAGATGCGATCCGGACCATTTGTCCAGCAGATCCCACTGAAAAGTTCTTGCGTGGAATCTGCCGAATGGAATCGCTTCGTAAGAAGCCACCATTTTTCCCAGGACCCTTGTGCATTGATGCACTGACACTTGGCCTGGTTTTAGGAGGTTCCTGACTAGGTCGGATAACTCCCTGGCTTTCTCCTCCGGGAGAAACACCTTTTTCTGGACTGTGTCCAGAATCATCCCTAGGAACAGCAGACGTGTCGTCGGAATCAGCTGCGATTTTGGAATATTTAGAATCCACCCGTGCTGTCGTAGTACTACTTGAGATAGTGCTACTCCGACCTCTAACTGTTCTCTGGACCTTGCCCTTATCAGGAGATCGTCCAAGTAAGGGATAATTAAGACGCCTTTTCTTCGAAGAAGAATCATCATTTCGGCCATTACCTTGGTAAAGACCCGGGGTGCCGTGGACAATCCAAACGGCAGCGTCTGAAACTGATAGTGACAGTTCTGTACCACAAACCTGAGGTACCCTTGGTGAGAAGGGCAAATTGGGACATGGAGGTAAGCATCCTTGATGTCCAGAGACACCATATAGTCCCCTTCTTCCAGGTTCGCTATCACTGCTCTGAGTGACTCCATCTTGAATTTGAACCTTTGTATGTAAGTGTTCAAGGATTTCAGATTTAAAATAGGTCTCACCGAGCCGTCCGGCTTCGGTACCACAAACAGCGTGGAATAATACCCCTTTCCCTGTTGTAGGAGGGGTACCTTGATTATCACCTGCTGGGAATACAGCTTGTGAATGGCTTCCAATACCGCCTCCCTGTCGGAGGGAGACGTTGGTAAAGCAGACTTCAGGAACCGGCGAGGGGGAGACGTCTCGAATTCCAATTTGTACCCCTGAGATACTACCTGCAGGATCCAGGGGTCCACTTGCGAGTGAGCCCACTGCGCGCTGAAATTCTTGAGACGGGCCCCCACCGTGCCTGAGTCCGCTTGTAAGGCCCCAGCGTCATGCTGAGGACTTGGCAGAAGCGGGGGAGGGCTTCTGTTCCTGGGAAGAGGCTGCCTGCTGCAGTCTTTTTCCCCTTCCTCTGCCCCGGGGCAGATATGAGTGGCCTTTTGCCCGCTTGCCCTTATGGGGACGAAAGGACTGAGCCTGAAAAGACGGTGTCTTTTTCTGCTGAGAGGTGACCTGGGGTAAAAAGGTGGATTTCCCAGCCGTTGCCGTGGCCACCAGGTCCGATAGACCGACCCCAAATAACTCCTCCCCTTTATACGGCAATACTTCCATATGCCGTTTGGAATCCGCATCACCTGACCACTGTCGCGTCCATAACCCTCTTCTGGCAGAAATGGACAGCGCACTTACTCTTGATGCCAGAGTGCAAATATCCCTCTGTGCATCTCGCATATATAGAAATGCATCCTTTAAATGCTCTATAGTCAATAATATACTGTCCCTGTCAAGGGTATCAATATTTTCAGTCAGGGAATCCGACCAAGCCACCCCAGCACTGCACATCCAGGCTGAGGCGATTGCTGGTCGCAGTATAATACCAGTATGTGTGTATATACTTTTTAGGATATTTTCCAGCTTCCTATCAGCTGGTTCCTTGAGGGCGGCCGTATCAGGAGACGGTAACGCCACTTGTTTTGATAAGCGTGTGAGCGCCTTATCTACCCTAGGGGGTGTTTCCCAACGCGCCCTAACCTCTGGCGGGAAAGGGTATAATGCCAATAATTTTTTAGAAATTAGCAGTTTTTTATCGGGGGAAACCCACGCTTCATCACACACCTCATTTAATTCATCTGATTCAGGAAAAACTACGGGTAGTTTTTTCACACCCCACATAATACCCTTTTTTGTGGTACTTGTAGTATCAGAAATGTTCAAAACCTCCTTCATTGCCGTGATCATGTAACGTGTGGCCCTACTGGAAAATACGTTTGTTTCCTCACCGTCGACACTGGAGTCAGTGTCCGTGTCTGGGTCTGTGTCGACCATCTGAGGTAACGGGCGCTTTAGAGCCCCTGACGGTGTTTGAGACGCCTGTACAGGTAATAACTGATTTGCCGGCTGTCTCATGTCGTCAACAGTCTTTTGTAAAGTGCTGACACTATCACGTAATTCCTTCCATAAGACCATCCAGTCAGGTGTCGACTCCCTAGGGGGTGACATCACTATTACAGGCAATTGCTCCGCCTCCATACCATTTTCCTCCTCATACATGTCGACACAACGTACCGACACACAGCACACACACAGGGAATGCTCTGATAGAGGACAGGACCCCACTAGCCCTTTGGGGAGACAGAGGGAGAGTTTGCCAGCACACACCAGAGCGCTATATATATATACAGGGATAACCTTATATAAGTGTTTTTCCCTTATATAGCTGCTGTATAGATTTATCTGCCAAATTAGTGCCCCCCCCTCTCTTGTTTTACCCTGTTTCTGTAGTGCAGGACTGCAGGGGAGAGTCAGGGAGCTTCCCTCCAACGGAGCTGTGAGGAAAAATGGCGCTAGTGTGCTGAGGAGATAGGCTCCGCCCCCTTCTCGACGGCCTTTCTCCCGCTTTTATTAAGGAAAAATTGGCAGGGGTTAAATGCATCCATATAGCCCAGGAGCTATATGTGATGTATTTTTTGCCATATAAGGTGTTTTTATTGCGTCTCAGGGCGCCCCCCCCCAGCGCCCTGCACCCTCAGTGACCGGAGTGTGAAGTGTGCTGAGAGCAATGGCGCACAGCTGCGGTGCTGTGCGCTACCTTATTGAAGACAGGACGTCTTCTGCCGCCGATTTTCCGGACCTCTTCAGTCTTCTGGCTCTGTAAGGGGGCCGGCGGCGCGGCTCTGGGACCCATCCATGGCTGGGCCTGTGATCGTCCCTCTGGAGCTAATGTCCAGTAGCCTAAGAAGCCCAATCCACTCTGCACGCAGGTGAGTTTGCTTCTTCTCCCCTTAGTCCCTCGGTGCAGTGAACCTGTTGCCAGCAGGATTCACTGAAAATAAAAAACCTATACTTAAACTTTTTTACTAAGCAGCTCAGGAGAGCCACCTAGTGAGCACCCTTCTCGTTCGGGCACAAAAATCTAACTGAGGCTTGGAGGAGGGTCATAGGGGGAGGAGCCAGTGCACACCAGGTAGTCCTAAAGCTTTTACTTTTGTGCCCAGTCTCCTGCGGAGCCGCTATTCCCCATGGTCCTTTCGGAGTCCCCAGCATCCACTAGGACGTCAGAGAAATATGTTTGTGTATTGATCTGCTCATCTCATTTATGACCGTATAGCGCTAGAAATTTCTTTGTTGCTATTAAATTCCGCAGTGTTTGGCCCATTCGTATTTTTCTTCACGGCCGTCTACACAAATACGAATGAACAGACCATCGGTCAAATACGGTTGTTATTTCATACAACGCGGTAATTTACCATGGATTTGTATTTATGAATGCGGTCGGAATTACCTTCAACTCGGCTGCAAAAGGCCTCGATTTGTAGAAATGAAGACATTTCAAACAGAACTGCTTTTGGCTGGCGTGTTTAACATCTCTCACTACTGTCCAATTGCTAAGGTAAGTGTTATAATATCCCTGTATTGTTGTGAAGATAGTGTTTAAGTTTTATTGTGTTAGGTTTTTAACAACATAAAGCTTTTTTCTATATGCATTATACATTTAAAAAAAATAATAAATGCAAGTAAATTTGGATTAAACCTTATAGTAGCACACTATTCTATGTGGAATTGTGTTAGTTTTGTGTATGTTTGCTTTCACATCTCCCTAAGGTAATTGTTAAAAATAGAATTAACTGTTATTAAGGACACTCTTCTCTATATCAATACTTAACCACTGCTGAATGTGTAAACTATGTTGCTTGAATATGCATATTATATACTTAAACAACTGTACTCTAATTACTCTAGAAATAATTGTCAGACAACATTTTTATTTTTTGCCTTGGTTTTAGTTTTGGATATGTTAATTAGTAACATTTGTTTTCAAATCATAAACCATTTCCTTAATTTTGTAAAGAACATGTAAAATGCTACTTACATAGAATTACCAATGTCCATTTCAACACATGATTATGAACAATAATTTTGCAGGTCATCCTCTGGATCTGGATGGGCCTTTCCCACTTGTGTCTGGTCGTGTTCATCCAGAACGTGTTGGTGGTGAGGTTACAGGTGACACTAAAGGGGTTGTGGCTGTTGAGCTGGTACTTGTTTGCTCAGATTGATTGAGATACTGGGTTAGGGTAATTAGAGTGACATTCAAGTCTCTAGGTGCTGTCGTGTGTGGCTGTCATGTGGGTTTCCATTATTCTGACCATGTTCTCGTCTGTTTTTTGTGTTGCAGTTAATATCTGCAGGTATGATTGATGGAGCCTGTCATTCTCATCCATAATTTGTTGGTATGTGTCTAGCATCCTATTATTGTTTGTCCTCATTAATTCCAGGGTGTTAGCCATTCTGATGAGTTCTGTGGTTTGTCTGGTGTTGCTTCTGCATAATCTTGGGACATGATGGGCCAGACTAGCAATAAATTGGGTTTGCCTACGCAAACAATCTAATTATTGGCTTGCTGGGTGGACCAGCTGTCCCATAAAACCTGTTCCTGAGACTGTGGTAGTGGTGTGGTAGGGCTTATGTCCTGTTGTGGTGTCCTTTGAGTGGGTGGAGTAGACAAATGTGTAGTTGTCGGGTCAGGTGGTGGTATTACTGTGAGATTTAAAGTTAATGTATCTTCATTGTCAGGTTCCTGCACTTGGCCTGACTGAGTTGGGTGAAGAATGGGTTCCCCTGAAATGAGAGACCAGTTTTGTGTAAGTATAAGCTTATTAACTAATGAAGAATGTCCTGTGTTATGTTTCCTCGAGCTACAAATGTTAACTTACTTTAATTATTAATTAGTGTATGTACTTATCCACATTTTGAATATTTGCTGATTTGTTTGGGTCAATAATTTGCAAAATTATATTTTATATTTTGTTTGCTGGGTAACGTCAACATATGTTCATCAATTGTTTTAG
The DNA here is from genome assembly GCF_028390025.1 of Pseudophryne corroboree. Taxonomy (NCBI): domain Eukaryota; kingdom Metazoa; phylum Chordata; class Amphibia; order Anura; family Myobatrachidae; genus Pseudophryne; species Pseudophryne corroboree. The sequence goes on from NC_086449.1 coordinate 382,136,743, forward strand.
TTTAAGTAATTTAAGACCATAATGATAAGTTTGTTAGCGGTGCATTATTTACATCACCACTCTATTACTAAGCTGCTGCCTTAAACTGTGAAACTACAAAGGGGTAATTTTTCTAAGATGGGTGTTCTTTTTAAGCTTGGATGTTGCACATAACAACCAATCACATTCAAAGATGTTTATAGTATAAGGTGTAACATAAATGATAGGTAGAATCTGATTGGTTACTATGGCCAACACTCCATCTTAAATAGAAATTCCATCTTTGAAGATTTAGCCAAATGTTTGACTTATGGTAGTGTGTGTGTGTGTGTGTGTGTGTGTGTGTGTGTGTGTGTGTGTGTGTGTGTGTGTGTGTGTGTGTGTGTGTGTGTGTAAGTATATATACATATATTTATTTTTACTCACAAGACAGGTGTGGCAAATGTGGTGACAATGGCTGCGGGCTGTCAAGGAGTTGCATTGGTGGGACAGCTGATACCTCCGACATGCGTCAACATGGTGTTGTGATCTGTATTGGCCGTTAAGACACACCCAGACTGCATTTCCGTTGTGGCACCACATGTGTGGATGGACCTAAAAAAAAACAAATTTAATATTTTATCCAAATTGGTGTGAAAACACACCCAATGCTAATTTACTTACCAGAATCATCAGCATCTTCAGCATTAAGTAGGAGTGGAAATAAGTAAGGGAAGGAGGGAATGGATATCTTCTGCACTAGTCAAAAGTCAATTAACATTCCATTAAATGTAAACTGTGAATTCTCCATTTACATATGTATTATGGTTTCATTTGTAATCCATACATTGGGGGTGCTGCCATAGACAATAAAGGAGGAGGTAGAAGTGAGATAGAAAATATTGTCTCTTGGTTGGCGCACTATAAGGAGAGAAAGTTAATTGTGTTTAAAATATAGCTTTTAATATTAATCAATTAAAAATGATGTGAAATATATATAGGAGAAATACAGTAAATAAAAATACTATATCAATTAAAAATATGTTCACTGTGTCTTATTTATTATAGTTCTATATCGCTTATAATTGTGTTAACTTTTGTGGGATCAGACCCACTGAGCGGTTGTCACACAATCCTGTCCTTATTATATTGACTGGCACAGGTACGATCACCTGTATAATTTTGGGTCCAACAAATTATTATAGAATATATCACAATGTCAGATGAAGTGCTATTCTGACTTTTACTCCGTCAACCTAAGTTGTAACTTATTTTGGTCCCTTACCATGTATCTATGGTCATTTGTATACTATTCTGGGATCATGTATCTATGGTCATTCGCATACTATTCTGTGACAGGTAATTTTTTATGCACAATACCCATAAAAATAAAGTGCTGTCCACAAAACACTGCCTCACTTTAAAATTATGAAACATGCATCCAAATATCCATGTTCAGCCAGACACAAACACATACGGCCGGAAAAAACACACACCAAAAATACGATTGATATCGGAAAATATGAATATGACAAATATGGTAGCTTAGTAAATTACCGATTACAATACCAAAAAGTTGCAGTTTTGCATGGCCGATGTGAGTCAACTTCTATTTTGACTGAAATCAGGCAAAATATGAATTTTAGTAAATATACCCCAAAGTAATCTCTTTTTAATGTTTTAGTGGAGTTCATAAAAATACAGTTGTTTATCTAAAAGTTAAATTGGTTAGAAGGTAGGTGTGATATTGAGCAAAGAATAAGAGGCTGTGTGGTCACACAATGAGAAGAGGTAACGCGCAAATTCATGACTAGTTGGGAGAGGTAAGTGTCAAGAAATATCACATTAATATGAAAATACAGGTGTTTTGGGGAGCTGAATTGGAAGTAAAGTTTTAAGTTGTGGCATTTTGTAGATATAATGAGATATTTACAAAGCAAGGGAATTGGCTTTTCTGAGGCTTTCCAGCGGTTTTACATTCCATTGATTTACTAAAGATCAACTCTCCAGGAAGCTGTTAAGAAGTCAGACTCTACAATACAACTGAACTTTGTGACACCCTCTAAATTTTATAGAGATGAGCGCCTGAAATTTTTCGGGTTTTGTGTTTTGGTTTTGGGTTCGGTTCCGCGGCCGTGTTTTGGGTTCGAACGCGTTTTGGCAAAACCTCACCGAATTTTTTTTGTCGGATTCGGGTGTGTTTTGGATTCGGGTGTTTTTTTCAAAAAACACTAAAAAACAGCTTAAATCATAGAATTTGGGGGTCATTTTGATCCCAAAGTATTATTAACCTCAAAAACCATAATTTACACTCATTTTCAGTCTATTCTGAATACCTCACACCTCACAATATTATTTTTAGTCCTAAAATTTGCACCGAGGTCGCTGTGTGAGTAAGATAAGCGACCCTAGTGGCCGACACAAACACCGGGCCCATCTAGGAGTGGCACTGCAGTGTCACGCAGGATGTCCCTTCCAAAAAACCCTCCCCAAACAGCACATGACGCAAAGAAAAAAAGAGGCGCAATGAGGTAGCTGTGTGAGTAAGATTAGCGACCCTAGTGGCCGACACAAACACCGGGCCCATCTAGGAGTGGCACTGCAGTGTCACGCAGGATGGCCCTTCCAAAAAACCCTCCCCAAACAGCACATGACGCAAAGAAAAAAAGAGGCGCAATGAGGTAGCTGTGTGAGTAAGATTAGCGACCCTAGTGGCCGACACAAACACCGGGCCCATCTAGGAGTGGCACTGCAGTGTCACGCAGGATGGCCCTTCCAAAAAACCCTCCCCAAACAGCACATGACGCAAAGAAAAAAAGAGGCGCAATGAGGTAGCTGTGTGAGTAAGATTAGCGACCCTAGTGGCCGACACAAACACCGGGCCCATCTAGGAGTGGCACTGCAGTGTCACGCAGGATGTCCCTTCCAAAAAACCCTCCCCAAACAGCACATGACGCAAAGAAAAAAAGAGGCGCAATGAGGTAGCTGTGTGAGTAAGATTAGCGACCCTAGTGGCCGACACAAACACCGGGCCCATCTAGGAGTGGCACTGCAGTGTCACGCAGGATGTCCCTTCCAAAAAACCCTCCCCAAACAGCACATGACGCAAAGAAAAAAAGAGGCGCAATGAGGTAGCTGACTGTGTGAGTAAGATTAGCGACCCTAGTGGCCGACACAAACACCGGGCCCATTTAGGAGTGGCACTGCAGTGTCACGCAGGATGTCCCTTCCAAAAAACCCTCCCCAATCAGCACATGATGCAAAGAAAAAGAAAAGAAAAAAGAGGTGCAAGATGGAATTGTCCTTGGGCCCTCCCACCCACCCTTATGTTGTATAAACAAAACAGGACATGCACACTTTAACCAACCCATCATTTCAGTGACAGGGTCTGCCACACGACTGTGACTGATATGACGGGTTGGTTTGGACCCCCCCCAAAAAAGAAGCAATTAATCTCTCCTTGCACAAACTGGCTCTACAGAGGCAAGATGTCCACCTCATCATCACCCTCCGATATATCACCGTGTACATCCCCCTCCTCACAGATTATCAATTCGTCCCCACTGGAATCCACCATCTCAGCTCCCTGTGTACTTTGTGGAGGCAATTGCTGCTGGTCAATGTCTCCGCGGAGGAATTGATTATAATTCATTTTAATGAACATCATCTTCTCCACATTTTCTGGATGTAACCTCGTACGCCGATTGCTGACAAGGTGAGCGGCGGCACTAAACACTCTTTCGGAGTACACACTTGTGGGAGGGCAACTTAGGTAGAATAAAGCCAGTTTGTGCAAGGGCCTCCAAATTGCCTCTTTTTCCTGCCAGTATAAGTACGGACTGTGTGACGTGCCTACTTGGATGCGGTCACTCATATAATCCTCCACCATTCTATCAATGTTGAGAGAATCATATGCAGTGACAGTAGACGACATGTCCGTAATCGTTGTCAGGTCCTTCAGTCCGGACCAGATGTCAGCATCAGCAGTCGCTCCAGACTGCCCTGCATCACCGCCAGCGGGTGGGCTCGGAATTCTGAGCCTTTTCCTCGCACCCCCAGTTGCGGGAGAATGTGAAGGAGGAGATGTTGACAGGTCGCGTTCCGCTTGACTTGACAATTTTGTCACCAGCAGGTCTTTCAACCCCAGCAGACTTATGTCTGCCGGAAAGAGAGATCCAAGGTAGGCTTTAAATCTAGGATCGAGCACGGTGGCCAAAATGTAGTGCTCTGATTTCAACAGATTGACCATTCGTGAATCCTTGTTAAGCGAATTAAGGGCTCCATCCACAAGTCCCACATGCCTAGCGGAATCGCTCCGTGTTAGCTCCTCCTTCAATGTCTCCAGCTTCTTCTGCAAAAGCCTGATGAGGGGAATGACCTGACTCAGGCTGGCAGTGTCTGAACTGACTTCACGTGTGGCAAGTTCAAAGGGCATCAGAACCTTGCACAACGTTGAAATCATTCTCCACTGCGCTTGAGACAGGTGCATTCCACCTACTATATCGTGCTCAATTGTATAGGCTTGAATGGCCTTTTGCTGCTCCTCCAACCTCTGAAGCATATAGAGGGTTGAATTCCACCTCGTTACCACTTCTTGCTTCAGATGATGGCAGGGCAGGTTCAGTAGTTTTTGGTGGTGCTCCAGTCTTCTGTACGTGGTGCCTGTACGCCGAAAGTGTCCCGCAATTCTTCTGGCCACCGACAGCATCTCTTGCACGCCCCTGTCGTTTTTTAAAAAATTCTGCACCACCAAATTCAAGGTATGTGCAAAACATGGGACGTGCTGGAATTTGCCCATATTTAATGCACACACAATATTGCTGGCGTTGTCCGATGCCACAAATCCACAGGAGAGTCCAATTGGGGTAAGCCATTCCGCGATGATCTTCCTCAGTTGCCGTAAGAGGTTTTCAGCTGTGTGCGTATTCTGGAAAGCGGTGATACAAAGCGTAGCCTGCCTAGGAAAGAGTTGGCGTTTGCGAGATGCTGCTACTGGTGCCGCCGCTGCTGTTCTTGCGGCGGGAGTCCATACATCTACCCAGTGGGCTGTCACAGTCATATAGTCCTGACCCTGCCCTGCTCCACTTGTCCACATGTCCGTGGTTAAGTGGACATTGGGTACAGCTGCATTTTTTAGGACACTGGTGACTCTTTTTCTGAGGTCTGTGTACATTTTCGGTATCGCCTGCCTAGAGAAATGGAACCTAGATGGTATTTGGTACCGGGGACACAGTACCTCCAACAAGTCTCTAGTTGGCTCTGCAGTAATGATGGATACCGGAACCACGTTTCTCACCACCCAGGATGCCAAGGCCTCAGTTATCCGCTTTGCAGTAGGATGACTGCTGTGATATTTCATCTTCCTCGCAAAGGACTGTTGGACAGTCAATTGCTTGGTGGAAGTAGTAAAAGTGGTCTTACGACTTCCCCTCTGGGATGACCATCGACTCCCAGCAGCAACAACAGCAGCGCCAGCAGCAGTAGGCGTTACACGCAAGGATGCATCGGAGGAATCCCAGGCAGGAGAGGAATCGTCAGAATTGCCAGTGACATGGCCTGCAGGACTATTGGCATTCCTGGGGAAGGAGGAAATTGACACTGAGGGAGTTGGTGGGGTGGTTTGCGTGAGCTTGGTTACAAGAGGAAGGGATTTACTGGTCAGTGGACTGCTTCCGCTGTCACCCAAAGTTTTTGAACTTGTCACTGACTTATTATGAATGCGCTGCAGGTGACGTATAAGGGAGGATGTTCCGAGGTGGTTAACGTCCTTACCCCTACTTATTACAGCTTGACAAAGGGAACACACGGCTTGACACCTGTTGTCCGCATTTCTGGTGAAATACCTCCACACCGAAGAGCTGATTTTTTTGGTATTTTCACCTGGCATGTCAACGGCCATATTCCTCCCACGGACAACAGGTGTCTCCCCGGGTGCCTGACTTAAACAAACCACCTCACCATCAGAATCCTCCTGGTCAATTTCCTCCCCAGCGCCAGCAACACCCATATCCTCCTCATCCTGGTGTACTTCAACACTGACATCTTCAATCTGACTATCAGGAACTGGACTGCGGGTGCTCCTTCCAGCACTTGCAGGGGGCGTGCAAATGGTGGAAGGCGCATGCTCTTCACGTCCAGTGTTGGGAAGGTCAGGCATCGCAACCGACACAATTGGACTCTCCTTGTGGATTTGGGATTTCGAAGAATGCACAGTTCTTTGCTGTGCTGCTTTTGCCAGCTTGAGTCTTTTCATTTTTCTAGCGAGAGGCTGAGTGCTTCCATCCTCATGTGAAGCTGAACCACTAGCCATGAACATAGGCCAGGGCCTCAGCCGTTCCTTGCCACTCCGTGTCGTAAATGGCATATTGGCAAGTTTACGCTTCTCCTCCGACAATTTTATTTTAGGTTTTGGAGTCCTTTTTTTTCTGATATTTGGTGTTTTGGATTTGACATGCTCTGTACTATGACATTGGGCATCGGCCTTGGCAGACGACGTTGCTGGCATTTCATCGTCTCGGCCATGACTAGTGGCAGCAGCTTCAGCACGAGGTGGAAGTGGATCTTGATCTTTCCCTAATTTTGGAACCTCAACATTTTTGTTCTCCATATTTTAATAGGCACAACTAAAAGGCACCTCAGGTAAACAATGGAGATGGATACTAGTATACAATTATGGACTGCCTGCCGAGTGCAGACACAGAGGTAGCCACAGCCGTGAACTACCGTACTGTACTGTGTCTGCTGCTAATATAGACTGGTTGATAAAGAGATGTCTATGTAACTATGTATGTATAAAGAAGAAAGAAAAAAAAACCACGGTTAGGTGGTATACAATTATGGACGGACTGCCTGCCGAGTGCAGACACAGAGGTAGCCACAGCCGTGAACTACCGTACTGTACTGTGTCTGCTGCTAATATAGACTGGTTGATAAAGAGATGTCTATGTAACTATGTATGTATAAAGAAGAAAGAAAAAAAAACCACGGTTAGGTGGTATACAATTATGGACGGACTGCCTGCCGAGTGCAGACACAGAGGTAGCCACAGCCGTGAACTACCGTACTGTACTGTGTCTGCTGCTAATATAGACTGGTTGATAAAGAGATGTCGTAGTAATATGTATGTATAAAGAAGAAAAAAAAACCACGGTTAGGTGGTATACAATTATGGACGGACTGCCTGCCGAGTGCAGACACAGAGGTAGCCACAGCCGTGAACTACCGTACTGTGTCTGCTGCGACTGGATGATAAATGATATAAAAAATATATATATATCACTACTGCAGCCGGACAGGTATATATTATATATTATATAATGACGGACCTGCTGGACACTGTCTGTCAGCAGAATGAGTTTTATTTTTATAGAATAAAAAAAACAACAACACACAAGTGAAGTCACACGACGAGTGTTTAACTTTTTCAGGCAATCACAATATAAGTATACTACTAACTATACTGGTGGTCAGTGTGGTCAGGTCACTGGTCAGTCACACTGGCAGTGGCACTCCTGCAGCAAAAGTGTGCACTGTTTAATTTTAATATAATATTATGTACTCCTGGCTCCTGCTATAACCTATAACTGGCACTGCAGTACTCCCCAGTCTCCCCCACAATTATAAGCTGTGTGAGCTGAGCAGTCAGACAGATATATAATATATATAGATGATGCAGCACACTGGGCTGAGCCTGAGCAGTGCACACAGATATGGTATGTGACTGAGTCACTGTGTGTATCGCTTTTTTCAGGCAGAGAACGGATATATTAAATAAACTGCACTGTCTGGTGGTCACTCACTATATAATATTATGTACTCCTGGCTCCTGCTATAACCTATAACTGGCACTGCAGTGCTCCCCAGTCTCCCCCACAATTATAAGCTGTGTGAGCTGAGCAGTCAGACAGATATATAATATATATAGATGATGCAGCACACTGGGCTGAGCCTGAGCAGTGCACACAGATATGGTATGTGACTGAGTCACTGTGTGTATCGCTTTTTTCAGGCAGAGAACGGATATATTAAATAAACTGCACTGTCTGGTGGTCACTCACTAGTAAACTCTCTGCACTCTCTACACTTCTACAGTACTCCTCCTAGTCCTAAGCTCCAGTAAATCTCTCTCTCTTATAATCTAAATGGAGAGGACGCCAGCCACGTCCTCTCCCTATCAATCTCAATGCACGTGTGAAAATGGCGGCGACGCGCGGCTCCTTATATAGAATCCGAGTCTCGCGATAGAATCCGAGCCTCGCGAGAATCCGACAGCGTCATGATGACGTTCGGGCGCGCTCGGGTTAACCGAGCAAGGCGGGAAGATCCGAGTCGCTCGGATCCGTGTAAAAAAAGCTGAAGTTCGGGCGGGTTCGGATTCCGAGGAACCGAACCCGCTCATCTCTAAATTTTAACAGTACAAATATAGAAACCATGAAATGTCTACCACTCAAAAGGCCCCATGGTAATGAGGTCCAATGGTATCTATTATGGCTTTAATAACTTTGAAGTCTGAAGATGTTATATGTTGGACAATTGATGTAATACTTTTCTCCTAGCTGGAAAGATGATCAGTGTAGCTCCCAATCCGTTATATCATTCAAGCCATCTCACATAATAAAATGTATGTTACTTTTCTCTGACGTCCTAAGTGGATGCTGGGGACTCCGTCAGGACCATGGGGAATAGCGGCTCCGCAGGAGACAGGGCACAAAAGTAAAAGCTTTAGGATCAGGTGGTGTGCACTGGCTCCTCCCCCTATGACCCTCCTCCAAGCCTCAGTTAGGTTTTTGTGCCCGGCCGAGAAGGGTGCAATCTAGGTGGCTCTCCTAAAGAGCTGCTTAGAGTAAAAGTTTTATTAGGTTTTTTATTTTCAGTGAGTCCTGCTGGCAACAGGCTCACTGCAACGAGGGACTTAGGGGAGAAGAAGTGAACTCACCTGCGTGCAGGATGGATTGGCTTCTTAGGCTACTGGACACTAGCTCCAGAGGGACGATCACAGGTACAGCCTGGATGGGTCACCGGAGCCGCGCCGCCGACCCCCTTGCAGATGCTGAAGAGAGAAGAGGTCCAGAAATCGGCGGCTGAAGACTTCTCAGTCTTCATGAGGTAGCGCACAGCACTGCAGCTGTGCGCCATTGCTCTCAGCACACTTCACACCAACGGTCACTGAGGGTACAGGGCGCTGGGGGGGGCGCCCTGGGCAGCAATGAAAGTACCTATACTGGCTAAAAATACATCACATATAGCCTCTGGGGCTATATGGATGTATTTAACCCCTGCCAGGTTGTCAGAAAAACGGGAGAAGAAGCCCGCCGAAAAGGGGGCGGGGCCTATTCTCCTCAGCACACAGCGCCATTTTCCCTCACAGAACTGCTGGTGGGAAGGCTCCCAGGCTCTCCCCTGCACTGCACTACAGAAACAGGGTTAAAACAGAGAGGGGGGGCACTTATTTGGCGATATGCTTATATATTAAGATGCTATAAGGGAAAACACTTATATAAAGGTTGTCCCTGTATAATTATAGCGTTTTGGTGTGTGCTGGCAAACTCTCCCTCTGTCTCCCCAAAGGGCTAGTGGGGTCCTGTCCTCTATCAGAGCATTCCCAGTGTGTGTGCTGTGTGTCGGTACGTGTGTGTCGACATGTATGAGGACGATGTTGGTGAGGAGGCGGAGCAATTGCCTGTAATGGTGATGTCACTCTCTAGGGAGTCGACTCCGGAATGGATGGCGTATTTAGGGAATTACGTGATAATGTCAACACGCTGCAAGGTCGGTTGACGACATGAGACGGCCGGCAAACAAATTAGTACCTGTCCAGGCGTCTCAAACACCGTCAGGGGCTTTAAAACGCCCATTTACCTCAGTCGGTCGACACAGACACAGACACGGACACTGACTCCAGTGTCGACGGTGAAGAAACAAACGTATTTTCCTTTAGGGCCACACGTTACATGTTAAGGGCAATGAAGGAGGTGTTACATATTTCTGATACTACAAGTACCACAAAAAAGGGTATTATGTGGGGTGTGAAAAAACTACCTGTAGTTTTTCCTGAATCAGATAAATTAAATGAAGTGTGTGATGATGCGTGGGTTTCCCCCGATAGAAAATTATTGGCGGTATACCCTTTCCCGCCAGAAGTTAGGGCGCGTTGGGAAACACCCCTTAGGGTGGATAAGACGCTCACACGCTTATCAAGTGGCGTTACCGTCTCCAGATACGGCCGCCCTCAAGGAGCCAACTGATAGGAGGCTGGAAAATATCCTAAAAAGTATATACACACATACTGGTGTTATACTGCGACCAGCGATCGCCTCAGCCTGGATGTGCAGCGCTGGGGTGGCTTGGTCGGATTCCCTGACTGAAAATATTGATACCCTTGACAGGGACAGTATTTTATTGACTATAGAGCATTTAAAGGATGCATTTCTATATATGCGAGATGCACAGAGGGATATTTGCACTCTGGCATCAAGAGTAAGTGCGATGTCCATATCTGCCAGAAGATGTTTATGGACACGACAGTGGTCAGGTGATGCAGATTCCAAACGGCACATGGAAGTATTGCCGTATAAAGGGGAGGAGTTATTTGGGGTCGGTCCATCGGACCTGGTGGCCACGGCAACAGCTGGAAAATCCACCTTTTTTACCCCAAGTCACATCTCAGCAGAAAAAGACACCATCTTTTCAGCCTCAGTCCTTTCGTCCCCATAAGGGCAAGCGGGCAAAAGGCCAGTCATATCTGCCCAGGGATAGAGGAAAGGGAAGAAGACTGCAGCAGGCAGCCCATTCCCAGGAACAGAAGCCCTCCACCGCTTCTGCCAAGTCCTCAGCATGACGCTGGGGCCGTACAAGCGGACTCAGGTGCGGTGGGGGGTCGTCTCAAGAGTTTCAGCACGCAGTGGCCTCACTCGCAAGTGGACCCCTGGATCCTACAAGTAGTATCCCAGGGGTACAGATTGAAAATTCGAGACGTCTCCCCCTCGCAGGTTCCTGAAGTCTGCTTTACCAACGTCTCCCTCCGACAGGGAGGCAGTATTGGAAACAATTCACAAACTGTATTCCCAGCAGGTGATAATCAAAGTACCCCTCCTACAACAAGGAAAGGGGTATTATTCCACACTATATTGTGGTACTGAAGCCAGACGGCTCGGTGAGACCTATTCTAAATCTGAAATATTTGAACACTTACATACAAAGGTTCAAATCAAGATGGAGTCACTCAGAGCAGTGATAGCGAACCAGGAAGAAGGGGACTATATGGTGTCCCTGGACATCAGGGATGCTTACCTCCATGTCCCAATTTGCCCTTCTCACCAAGGGTACCTCAGGTTCGTGGTACAGAACTGTCACTATTAGTTTCAGACGCTGCCGTTTGGATTGTCCACGGCACCCCGGGTCTTTACCAAGGTAATGGCCGAAATGATGATTCTTCTTCAAAGAAAATGGACGATCTCCTGATAAGGGCAAGGTCCAGAGAACAGTTGGAGGTCGGAGTAGCACTATCTCAAGTAGTTCTACGACAGCACGGGTGGATTCTAAATATTCCAAAATCGCAGCTGTTTCCGACGACACGTCTGCTGTTCCTAGGGATGATTCTGGACACAGTCCAGAAAAGGGTGTTTCTCCCGGAGAAGAAAGCCAGGGAGTTATCCGAGCTAGTCAGGAACCTCCTAAAACCAGGAAAAGTGTCAGTGCATCATTGCACAAGGGTCCTGGGAAAAATGGTGGCTTCTTACGAAGCGATTCCATTCGGCAGATTTCACGCAAGAACTTTTCAGTGGGATCTGCTGGAAAAATGGTCCGGATCGCATCTTCAGATGCATCAGCGGATAACCCTGTCTCCAAGGACAAGGGTGTTTCTTCTGCGGTGGCTGCAGAGTGCTCATCTACTAAAGGGCCGCAGATTCGGCATTCAGGACTGGGTCCTGGTAACCACGGATGCCAGCCTGAGAGGCTGGGGAGCAGTCACACAGGGAAAAAATTTCCAGGGAGTGTGATCAAGTCTGGAGACTTCTCTCCACATAAATATACTGGAGCTAAGGACAATTTACAATGCTCTAAGCTTAGCAAGACCTCTGCTTCAAGGTCAGCCGGTATTGATCCAGTGGGACAACATCACGGCAGTCGCCCACGTAAACAGACAGGGCGGCACAAGAAGCAGGAGGGCAATGGCAGAAACTGCAAGGATTCTTCGCTGGGCGGAAAATCATGTGATAGCACTGTCAGCAGTGTTCATTCCGGGAGTGGACAACTGGGAAGCAGACTTCCTCAGCAGGCACGACCTCCACCCGGGAGAGTGGGGACTTCATCGGGAAGTCTTCCACATGATTGTGAACCGTTGGGAAAGACCAAAGGTGGACATGATGGCGTCCCGCCTGAACAAAAAACTGGACAGGTATTGCGCCAGGTCAAGAGACCCTCAGGCAATAGCTGTGGACGTTCTGGTAACACCGTGGGTGTACCAGTCGGTGTATGTGTTCCCTCCTCTGCTTCTCATACCCAAGGTACTGAGAATTATAAGACGTAGAGGAGTAAGAACTATACTCGTGGCTCCAGATTGGCCAAGAAGGACTTGGTACCCGGAACTTCAAGAAATGCTCACAGAGGACTCATGGCCTCTGCCGCTAAGAAGGGACTTGCTTCAGCAAGTACCATGTCTGTTCCAAGACATACCGCGGCTGCGTTTGACGGCATGGCGGTGGAACGCCGGATCCTAAGGGAAAAAGGCATTCCGGAAGAGGTCATTCCTACCCTGGTCAAAGCCAGGAAGGAGGTGACCGCACAACATTATCACCACATGTGGCGAAAATATGTTGCGTGGTGTGAGGCCAGGAAGGCCCCACGAAGAAATTTCAACTCGGTCGATTCCTGCATTTCCTGCAAACAGGAGTGTCTATGGGCCTCAAATTGGGGTCCATTAAGGTTCAAATTTCGGCCCTGTCAATTTTCTTCCAGAAAGAATTGGCTTCAGTTCCTGAAGTCCAGAAGTTTGTCAAGGGAGTACTGCATATACAACCCCCTTTTGTGCCTCCAGTGGCACTGTGGGATCTCAACGTAGTTCTGGGATTCCTCAAATCACATTGGTTTAAACCGCTCAAATCTGTGGATTTGAAATATCTCACATGAAAAGTGACCATGCTGTTGGCCCTGGCCTCGGCCAGGCGAGTGTCAGAATTGGCGGCTTTGTCTCACAAAGCCCATATCTGATTGTCCATTCGGACAGGGCAGAGCTGCGGACTCGTCCCCAGTTTCTCCCTAAGGTGGTGTCAGCGTTTCACCTGCACCAGCTTATTGTGGTACCTGCGGCTACTAGGGACTTGGAGGACTCCAAGTTGCTAGATGTTGCCAGGGCCCTGAAAATATAGGTTTCCAGGACGGCTGGAGTCAGGAAAACTGACTTGCTGTTATCCTGTAGGCACCCAAAAAACTGGGTGCTCTTGCTTCTAAGCAGACGATTGCTAGTTGGATGTGTAGTACAATTCAGCTTGCACATTCTGTGGCAGGCCTGCCACAGCCAAAATATGTAAATGCCCATTCCACAAGGAAGGTGGGCTCATCTTGGGCGGCTGCCCGAGGGGTCTCGGCTTTACAACTTTGCCGAGCTGCTACTTGGTCAGGGGCACACTCTGGCTGAGGAGGACCTGGAGTTCTCTCATTCGGTGCTGCAGAGTCATCCGCACTCTCCCGCCCGTTTGGGAGCTTTGGTATAATCCCCATGGTCCTGACGGAGTCCCCAGCATCCACTTAGGACGTCAGAGAAAATAAGAATTTACTTACCGATAATTCTATTTCTCATAGTCCATAGTGGATGCTGGGCGCCCATCCCAAGTGCGGATTGTCTGCAATACTTGTACATAGTTATTGTTACAAAAATCGGGTTATTATTGTTGTGAGCCATCTTTTCAGAGGCTCCGCTGTTATCATGCTGTTAACTGGGTTCAGATCACAGGTTGTACAGTGTGATTGGTGTGGCTGGTATGAGTCTTACCCGGGATTCAAAATCCTTCCTTATTGTGTACGCTCGTCCGGGCACAGTATCCTAACTGAGGCTTGGAGGAGGGTCATAGGGGGAGTAGCCAGTGCACACCACCTGATCCTAAAGCTTTTACTTTTGTGCCCTGTCTCCTGCGGAGCCGCTATTCCCCATGGTCCTGACGGAGTCCCCAGCATCCACTACGGACTACGAGAAATAGAATTATCGGTAAGTAAATTCTTATTATTTCTGTTTCCCCCTTTCATTTGTGTGAGATGGCTTGAGGGCCTGATTCTGCATTGGGAACAAAGTAAATTAAAGCCAAAACTTTGCACTTGGACAACACGGTTGCAAGGTAAGGGGTGAAAATACTTTTGTTTTATGCATTGCCGGGTTTATACTGGCTGCATTTGCATTTAGTCCACTAATACTGGGAAACTTTATTTTACATTTAAAGTTAGATTTGAATGTCTAGATGCCCCTTGCATATCTAAATTTCCCTGCACATTTTATATCTGCCCCACCTGCATTGCAACATGGTTTTATCAAAGTGCACAGTTACTTGCTCTTTTTTGCTGTTGTTCCAACCCAGAATCATCCCTGGCTGTGTCTTACCAAATGTTCTCACAAGAAAATACACAATCATTCTTGACCAGTGAATAACATAACTTTTTACATGTGATATAATTTTGAACTTGAACCATAGTGAGAGTCTATGGAGGTCATTCAGATCTGATTGCCGGGCTGTGTTTTTTGCAGACCTGCGTTCAGATAGTCGCCGCCTACAGGGTGAGTGTATTTTCACTGTGTGTGATCGCATGTGTAGCTGAGCTGCTAAAAATCAGTTTGTACAGTCTCTGCGCAGCCCAGGACTTACTTTTCCAGTGCGATTGAATCCTGCTGATCAGGCCAGAGCTCAAGTCAGACACCCTCCCTGAAAACGCTCGAGCCTTCCTGCGTTTTTCTGGACACTCCCTGAAAATGGTCAGTTGCCACCCACAAATGGCCGCCTCCTGTCAATCACCTTGCGTACACCCGTGCAAATGGATCCTTCTCACCATCCTGTCGCTGACCGGCAATGCCCGTTGCAGCTGTCCGACATGCGTGCGCATTGCAGTGCACGGGCAGTTCGGATCTGATCGCCTGCTGTGCGAAAACACACAGCAGCGATCGGATCTGGATGACCCCTATGTTTCCTACTATAATACTCACTGAACAGTGAGGGTTATTCTGATGTGCTGCAGCAGGACTGTTTCTAGACAACAGACATTCTATAATGCACCACACCCATATACATAAAATAATATTTTTTTAAATTATCTTGAGTGTGCTCCTGATGAAGGTATGTGACCCCGTTAAAATGGGCATGGCCTCACATGGAAAGACTACCTTACACCCCAGTTTTTGACCTTTAACCAACAGACATTGGCCACCACAGGAAAGAAAATAGGAATTTATTACCTACCGGTAATTCCTTTTATCGTAGTCCGTAGGAGATACTGGGATTGTCTTAATACCATGGGGTATAGATGGGGTCCGTTGGTGCCTTGGCACTTTAAAAATTCTTCAGTGTGTGCTGGCTCCTCCCCTCTATGCCCCTCCTGCAGACTCAGTCTAGAAAAACTGTGCCTAAGGAAACGGACATACTGTGAGAGGAGGAAAACAGCGTCATAGAGAACAAAAAGCGAGTGAGATGTCCTGTGACGAGCCGTCCTCTTGACATAAATTGTCAAAGCCTGAACCACATCCAGAGACTTATGTGTAACAGACGCGTCAGACACCACAGAAACCACTGTTGGTTGATGTGAAACGCCGACACCAACATAGGCAAAAGTTGCAAATAAGTCCTGAGCTCCGCTCTATCCTCGTGAAGCACCAGATAAGGGCTCTTACAGGATAAGGCCTCCAATTCCAAGACGCGCCTCGCTGAGGCCAAGGCCAACAACATGACAGTCTTCCAAGTCAAATATTTCGTGTCCACCCTGTGAAAAGGTTCAAACCAATCCGATTGGAGAAAAGACAGACCCAAATTGAGATCCCACGGAGCCATGGGACGTACAAAGGGAGGTTGAATACGAAGGACTCCCTTCAAGAACGTCTGGACTTCTGGAATAACAACCAACTGTCTCTGGAAGAAAATAGACAAAACTGAAATCTGGACTTTAATGGATACTAAGGCAGGCCCAAATACACTCCTGTCTGCAAGAAGCGCAAGAAACATCCTAGATGAAAATCTACAGTAGAATGCTGCCGAACCTCACACAAAGAGACTTGTTTCTGCCATATGCGATTGTAATGCTTCGACGTGACCATCTTCCTGGCCTGGACCATAGTCGAGATTGTCATGCTTGGCTTGAGTTGAGGATCTGACTGACAATTGACTGAGGGAGCAGCTTTCGGCAAAGGAAGGAAACGAGGTGGCAGAATATAGTTCTTACTCATGGATTGAAGAGTTGGCCCGAAGATGAAGAGGGGTAAGCAATGAGGGCAATGACTGAGAATGATACACTGAAGAAAGATTAATTCAGTTTTAATGAGACTTCAATAATACACCACAACTAGGAGATAAGTCCGAATGAGTTCTGAAGAACAAAATGTTCATGACTTGTAGATAGTGCTGAAGAATACTGAATGGAGAAGTGACTTGTGATTTGTAAATTATGCTGAAATACACTAAATGAAGAGATGACATGTGATTTGTGAACGATGCTGAAGAACACTGAATGAGATGACTTGTTATTTGTAAATGATGCTGAAGAACACTGAATGAGGAGATGACTTGTGATTTGTAAACAATGCTGAAGAACACTGAATAAGGAGATGACTTGTGATTTGTAAACAATGCTGAAGAACACCAAATGAGGAGATGACTTGTGATTTGTAAACGATGCTGAAGAACACCAAATGAGGAGATGACTTGTAATTTGTAAACAATGCTGAAATACACTAAATGAAGAGATGACTTGTGATTTGTAAACGATGCTGAAGAACACTGAATAAGGAGATGACTTGTGATTTGTAAACAATGCTGAAGAACACCAAATGAGGAGATGACTTGTGATTTGTAAACGATGCTGAAGAACACCAAATGAGGAGATGACTTGTAATTTGTAAACAATGCTGAAATACACTAAATGAAGAGATGACTTGTGATTTGTGAACGATGCTGAAGAACACTGAATGAGGAGATGACTTGTTATTTGTAAATGATGCTGAAGAGCACTGAATGAGGAGATGACTTGTAATTTGTAAACAATGCTGAAATACACTGGATGAAGAGATGACTTGGGATTTGTAAACGATGCTGGAGAACACTGAATGATGAGATGACTTGAAGAACGATGTTGAAGAGAGGATCACTGTGAGCACTGACAGCAAATGGAGACCCTCTAGTCTACCAGATAGAGGACCCAGCAGTTAAACCACAGGGACAGGTGGACTGGAAGCAAAGCACTGCAATAACAGAACTGACCACCAGGCAGCCTCCATAGAACCAGGAGTTAACCTGGGAGCACAGAGCTTGAGCACCTTACAGCAGCAAGTACAGTAACTTGAAGCACTGGCACCATAGCTAAGCATCAACCCCTTTTTATAAGGGAAAACAGCACCAGATTGACTGGATGCGAACTGGGATACCTATTGGCTTGGCTTGGTCTCCAACATGGCGGCTCCCTGCACAGAGGACACATGTGGAACAAGCATACAGCCACTACCTCTGGCCTCAGCCTCCCAGATTCCACATTCCAGTGACAGGACACTTGGAAACAGACACCTCCAGCTGCCATGTTCAGCTCCCCAGGACCTGGACCCCAGCCTCCAGACGCCCGGCAGCCACACCGGAGGACCTCGCTGCCACAGTTCCTATCCGCCGCAGCCACACCAGCCAGCTAACAGGAAGGCCGCAGAGACCAGAACCGGAGGTAAGACTCTGAATGCTGACAGTACCCCCCTTTTTAGAGTGGTCTCTGAACACCAACGCTGCTTAGTGTGATTCTTGGTATGAAAGGCACGAATCAGTCTTGGAGCATGAACATCCTCTGCAGCCACCCAAGATCTCTCCTCTGGACCATATCCTTTCCAATCTATGAGATACTGGAGACGACCAT
Source organism: Pseudophryne corroboree (assembly GCF_028390025.1). Taxonomy (NCBI): domain Eukaryota; kingdom Metazoa; phylum Chordata; class Amphibia; order Anura; family Myobatrachidae; genus Pseudophryne; species Pseudophryne corroboree. Next base: position 382,154,782 of record NC_086449.1, read on the forward strand.
ACCTCTTGCGGGAGTCAAGAATCTTATGAACCTCGAATTACTCATTTTGAGCGGCTTGAACCTTGGGAGGTTAAGGGAAAGCTGCCTGAAAATGATTTAGTACAAGAGGCTTTAGCAGAGAAATGTGAAACACTTTTTCAATAGGATACAGACCAATGAATCTTGGAGCAAACTTTTTGGTAGGAACTTTGAGTCTGAGGTTTCTGGTGGATATCCAAACACGATCCAGCCCTCCGTTTCTGATTGGCGTAGGTCTTATATTTCTGGGAAGTCTTAAGTAGCGCCTTATGAATTTATCCTTAAATATTAATGAACTGACTAAGAGCGGATTCAGCAGCAGGAACCTCAAGAGCTGGGAGAGATTCGAAGGAAGGAACTTGTGGATGAAAACCGTAGTTAATGAAGAAAGGAGTGGCATCGGTAGAAGAATGATATAGGTTATTGCGTGCGAACTCAGCAATTGGGAGGTAATCTATCCAGTCATCCTGAGCATGGGACATAAACATCCGTAAGAAAGTTTCCAGATCTTGGATGTCTCTTTCAGTCTGTCCGTCAGTCTGGGGATGATAGGCTGAAGAGAAGTTCAACTTGATTCCTAGAACAGAGCTTTCCAGAACTTGGCCACGAACTGAGGACCCCGATCAGAAACTATTTCCTGTGGGAGACCATGCAAATGGAAAATCTCTGAGAAAAACAGTTTGGATAGCTGAGGAGCAGAGGAAAGACTGGTGAGGGGTATGAAGTGAGCCATCTTCGAAAATCGGTCCACAATGACCCAAATGGTGTTGTGCCCTCTAGAGACTGGCAAATCGGTTATGAAATCCATAGAGATGTGAGTCCAAGCCTTTTGAGGTATTGGAAGTGGATGAAGAAGACCCGAAGGAGATGTTCATGGACTTTTATGTTGAGCACACTTGGAACAGGCTGCTACAAATTCTAAGACATCCGTTTTAAGATGTGGCAACCTGTAGAATCGTTGAATGAACTTGAGAGTCTTATGACCACCGGCATGACCCATGAAAGGCGAGGAATGAGCCCACATAAGCAATTTCCTGCAAAGTTTTGGTGCCACAAAAGTTCTCCCCGGAGGAGGAAGAGGAACAGTATGAGCTGAAGCAAATGAAGCTGGATTCAGAATAAATTGTTTCTCAGAGGAGTTGAGTGAATCATCCATTTGAAAAGAACGAGAAAAAGCATCTGCTCTTTGATTTAAGGTTCCTGGGTGGTAGGAGAGTTTTAAGGAGAACCAAGAGAAGAAGACAGCCCACCTGGCTTGCCGTGGGTTTAAACAACGAACTGTCTGGAGGTACAGAAGATTCTTGTGATCCATGATAACAGAGATAGGGTGTTGAGCTCCCTCTAATAAATATCGCCACTCTTCAAAAGCTAATTTTATGGCCAACAGTTCTTGTTCCCCAATAGGATAATTTTGCTCTGCTTGGGATAATCTTTGAGAAAAATATGCACAAAGATGACTTTTCTTATCTTCGAAGAGCTGAGAAAGAACTGCCCCGACTCCCACAGAAGAAGCATCTGCTTACACCTGAAAGGGGCGATTGAGATCAGATTGGTGAAGAATTGGAGAGGGCATGAAGGCCTCTTTTAAGTTCATGAAGGCTTTCAGAGCCTCGGGTGGCCAAATTGAAGGATTGGCTCCTTTCCTGGTTAACATGGTAATTGGGGCGATAATAGTGGAGTAATTCTTGATACATTTTCTGTAAAAGTTGGCAAAGCCAAGAAATCGTTGGATCCCTTTGAGACTGGTAGGAAGAGTCCAAACACATATCGCTTGGACCTTGGTTGAATCCATCTGTAGCTCCTGTCTGGAGATGACATAACCGAGTAAGACGATGGAGGGTACCTCGAAGGTGAATTTTTGTAACTTCCTAAGATGGCTTAAGACCTCTTTGACTTGCTCACAATGGACCTTCAAATCTTTAGAAAAAATTAGAATTTTGTCAAAGTATACCACTAGACAACTGTAAAGAAGATCTCTGAATATCTCGTACATGAAGTTCTGAAAGACTGCCGGGGCATTGTAGAGACCGAAGGGCATCACTAGATACTAGTAATGCCCATCCCGGGTGTTAAAGGCGGTCTTCCATTCATCTCCAGAATGGATGCGTATCAGGTTATAAGTCCCTTGAAGGTCCAGCTTAGTGAAAACGGTGTCCCCTTTCACACGATTGAATAACTCAGGAATCATGGGCAGAGGATATCTGTTCTTCACAGTGATCTCATTTAACCGATAGTCTATGCATGGCCGCAGACCCCCATCATTCTTTTTTACAAAAAAGAAACCTGCCCCGGCCAGAGAGGAAGAGGGGCGAATAAAACCAACAGGACACTTGGAAACAGACACCTCCGGCTGCCATGCTCCACTTCCCAGGAATCAGACCCAGGCCTCCAGATGCCTGGAAGACACACAGGAGGCCCTCGCTGCCGCAGCTCCTATCTGCCACAAGAGCCAGTTAACAGGAAGGCCGCTGGGACCAGCACCAGAGGTAAGTGTTATGCATGAGTACCTGGAACTCAGGGGAGTATGCGACAACTGGGAAGTTCCAGTACTCACAGGTAAAGCTGCAGCTAGAATTGATATCTGCAGCAACTGGTGCTATACCTCTGACTCCGTTACCCCTCTTAGTGGTCGGATGGTGCCTGTGGTGCTATTGTTCTTCTGCCCATGGCAGCCGCGTTTGAATGGGCGAATTAGGTCCGCCCAAACGCTGATGCCCCCCGGTCTTAAGTGACAAGGCACTGCGAGTGAGTAAGGAGGAACCTAACTAACCCTGCAACACCAATGCATGAGTGATTATGAGAACAACAATGGTCTTAAATGTTATAAGCAAATAAATAGTGAGAGCAACAATGCTCAGGGATGTTAAAGATATAAATATAAACAAAGAACTGTTAGCATGGATACTCCATGAAAACCTGAACACCGGCTGGCAAGATCTGGTCAAGAATCGATCAAAGTCTCCAGGTCACAGTACAACACAGGCAGGATCTCCAATGAGCTCACAGGATCACACAGAAGTAAGAACTATCACCAGCATGATTGGAGTGACCAGGAAGAGAATATAAATGGTGCTGCACCAATCACAGAAGAAACTCCTTAATTGCAAATATCGTGCAGCTGTCGTCCTGCACGTCCTTGTACACAGCTGGGTACTTAATTACCCAGCAACGGGGAATGCCATCTGCCTCCGGCGTCCCCGTTGCTAGGGATCCGGCGGCTCAAAGCGCCCGGCGTCTGCCTGTTGCTAGGCGCAGGCCGCAAAGTCTCCTGGTCCCTGCCCAGCACCTAGCCTCAGGCAGATGCCAGGCGTTCTGAGCAACGGGGAACGCCGTTTGCCTCTGGCATTTCTGTTGCTAGGGATCTGGCAGCTCACAGCACCCGGCGTCTGCCTTTTGCTAGGCACCGGGCGGGGACCAGGAGACTTTGTGCCCGCTGTCTGCCGGCTGCTAGGCGCGGGGCGGGGACCAGAAAACCTTGCGCCCGGCGTCCGCCTGTTGCTAGGCGCCGGGTGGGGGTCAGCGGCAGGTGCGGCGTCCCGGCTCCACGGCAACGGCCGGGACAACACACCTTGAAGAGGGGTTAAGAAACCCCTAGATCCAGGCTTCTGGGGATATTTCTTGAAAAATCCTTTCTTTAATTCTGGAGCATGAAGGAACTTCCCAGGTACCCAAGTTCTCTCTTCAGGACCATAGCCTTTCCAATGATCTAAAAAAATTACTTGACCCTGTACAAACTTGGAGTCCAGAATTTTCTCAACAACAAATTCTTGATGTCCTTGAATCAAGATTGGAGAAGGTCTCTGATAACCTCTTACTTTAAATTTCTTAGAAACAAATGCCAATTTAAATAGAGAACAATGGAAGGTATTATTGATTCTCAAAGACCTGGGCAATTGCAGACAAAAAGCAACAGGATTGATTTTCTGGATGATTTGAAATGGTCCAATGTAACAAGGACCCAATTTTTTAGATTTCTGGGGGAGCTTGATGTTTCGGGCAGATAACCATACCATGTCTCCTACTTTAAAAGAAGAAGGTTTCCCAAATCTGTCAGCAAATCTCTTAGACCGGACTGCCGCATCCTCCAAGGCTTGAAGTACTTTCCTCCAAAGCCTCCTAATGCGAGAAAAAGAAGAAGAACTAGACAGTCGTGATGGAGTGAAAGTATTGAATTTAGGATGAGTACCGGAAACACAGAAGAAAGGAGACATGGAAGTTGAAGAATGTTCAGAATTATTATACGCAAACTCTGCAAAGGGTAGATAGTCAACCCAATCATCCTGGCATTTAGAGATATAACATCATAGATATTGCGCCAAAGATTAACACATTCTGTCTGACCATTGGCTGTGAGTGATATCCTGATGAGAGACTGATATTGATTCCTAGTTCCGCACAGAAAAATCTCCAGAAATGGGCTATGAACTGAAAGCCTCTATCCGAGACAATGTCTTGTGATAGGCCATGAATACAGAATATGTGCTGAACGAATAAAGAAGCAAGATTCTTAGCATTAGGCAATTTAGACAGAGGAATGAAATGAGCCATTTTACTGAAACTGTCACCCACCACCCAGATGACCGAACATTTGGAAGATCTTAGTAAATCTACAATAAAATCCATTGACAAATGGGTCCATGGCTTGGAGGGTACAGACAGAGGAAGTAATTGTCCAGAAGGAAGAACACGAGGAGAAGGAGACTTGATTTTGGCACAGACATGACAGGCCCTAACAAACTCTTGAACGTCTGCCTTAATAGTTGGCCACCATACAGAGCGTGAGAGAAGATATAAAGTCTTATTAAACCCTGGATGTCCCGAAGTCTTGTTATCATGGAACTCCGATAACACAGCTGATCTGAGTTTCTCTGGAACAAACAGGAGTCCTGAAGGAGTCTCAGATGGGGCCTGCATCTGTGCTGACTGGACTTGAGAGACAAGATTCATGGTTAGGCCAGCAAGGATACACCCTGGGGAAAGAATCGGCTCCGGACGCTTAGAGACTCCATGACAAGACAGAAAACTTTGGGATAAAGCTTTAGCTTTGATGTTTTTAGAGTCGGGCCTATAGGTAATAATGAAATTGAACCTGGCAAAAAACAGTGCCCATCTGGCTTGTTGAGAATTTAATCTTTTAACAGATTTAAGGTAGACTAAATTTTTGTGGTCTGTGAAAACGGTTATTGTATGCCTTGCTCCCTCCACCCAGCGTCTCCATTCTTCCAAAGCACATTTGACTGCTAGAAGCTCTCGATTCCCTACATCATAGTTGACTTCAGCAGGAAAACAATTTTGAGAGAAAAAGGCACAGGGATGGAGCTTATGACTGAGTGGATCCTCTTGCGAAAGGATAGCTCCAATGCCTACTTCGGAGGCATCCACTTCTACAATGAAAGGCAGATTTGGATCGGGATGCCAAAGAACAGGAGCAGAGATAAACGCTTTTTGAGGTTCTCAAAAGCCTTTACTGCCTGTGGTGGCCAATGAGCAGGATCTGCACCTTTCTTCGTCAGGCTCACAATTGGAGCAACAACTGAGAAAAAAGAATCAATGAATCTTCTGTAATAGTTTGCAAAACCAAGGAAACGTTAAGTAGCTTTTAAATTGGAAGGATGGACCCATTCCACAATTGCCTGAAGTTTCTTAGGATCCATAGAAAACCACTTGGAGGTGATGTATCCTAGGAAGGCCACCTTCTCAATCTCAAATTCACATTTTTCCAATTTTGCATACAGATGATTCTCCCTTAGTTTGGTAAGAACCGCTTTTACATGAGCTCGATGGTCTTTAAGTGAGGCAGAGTAGATCAGAATATCATCGAGATAGACAACCACGAATTTTCCAAGAAAATCCCGAAGAACATCATTTATGAGATCCTGGAAGATGGCATGAGCATTGGAGATTCCAAAAGGCATAACCAAGTACTCATAGTGACCCGAATGAGTATTGAATGCAGTCTTTCATTCATCTCCCTGCCGGATCTGAATGAGATTATATGGCCCTCGTAAATCGATCATGGAAAATATTGTAGCACTTCTGAGCTGATCAAATAAGACAGTGATCAGGGGTAATGGGTATGAATTTTTGATTGTAATCTTACTCAGTCCCCTGTAGTCAATACATGACCGTAAAGAGCCGTCCTTTTTACAGACGAAGAAAAAAATGTCTCCTACAGTACCAGTGATTTAGAAGGCCTGATGAAGCCTTTTTCTAAACTCTGCGGCCCTTGGGGAGTCTAGCTTCAGGTATGAGATTGATTGCACAATCATAAGGACGGTGAGGATGCAGAGATTCAACTTGTTTGGAGAAAACGTCCGTAAAAGATATGTACTGGGTTGGCAACCCTTTAGGGACAGGAAATGTTGAGCGAACCGGCATGGTCAGGCATTTGATTGCACATTCCGTGCATCAAGAAACCAGATCTCCAGTACTCCAGTTGAATACTGGATTATGAATCTTAAGCCAAGGCAGGCCCAGAACAATTGGAGTTAGGGGACAATGTACCAGAAAAAAAGATAACTCTTCACAATGGAACATTCTGACAAAAAACTGGAGGACTGGAGTCCGGGTACTGACCTGACAGTTTTGGAGAGGACTACTATCCAATCCACAAATGGAAATTGGTGAGCAAAGAGTTTCCGTAGGAATTCCTCTGGCAAGAGCAAATTCCAAGTCCATAAAATTTCCGGCAGCCCCGGAATCAACAAAAGCAGTAACCTCACTAGGACCAACAAATTATTTGGGGAGATTGAACACAGATCCGAAAAGACTCTCCCAAAATTTCTCGGGTCTACTAGTTTTCTGCCTTCTGTGGACAAATGTTCGCCAAATGTCACTTGGTCCCACAATAGAGACACAGTCCAAGAGTGCGAAGTCTCGCCTTCTCTTGAGGCGTTAAACGGAAATCCCCGATTTGCATGGGTTCCTCCATATTCCCTACAACCTCTGGCACCGTCCAACAAAACGTAGGTGAGGGTAGCTCCTTCTCCATTCTTCGTTCCAGAATCCGCCTATCTACTTTGATGGCTAACTCCATGAGTGCATCCAGCGTGGCTGGAGAAGGATACTGGATGAGAAAATCCTTGATTTGTTCTGTTAATCCTAACCAGAACTGACTCAGAAGTGCTGGGTCATTCCAGCCACAATCATTGGCCCATCGGCAAAATTCGGTACAATACACCTCGGCAGAGTTTCTCCCCTGTTTAACATAATGAAGATGGGCCTTTGCGGATGCTGCCCAATCTGGATCATCATAGAGAACACGTAATGATTTAAAGAAGGAATCAACGGAAAGCAGACTACGGTGATCTGCTGAAAGGCCAAAGGCCCAAGACTGTGGGTCACCTTGTAACAGGGAAATTATGATCCCTACTCGCTGGGTCTCAGTTCCCTAAGAGTAAGGCCTGACCTTGAAATACAGCTTGGAACTTTCCCGGAAGTTCACAAACTGTTTACGGTCTCCAGAAAACCTATCTGGGAGGTTTAGCTTAGGCTCCCTGGGAGCGGATAATGAGACAGTCTGGGTCCTTTGAGTTTCCTCCTGAGTGTCCACTCGAAGAGTAAGATCCCGTAGCTACTGGATCAAACCCTGGATCTGGCACGCCAGAATCTGAGCCAGATTTTGTGTTGGTTCCATCCGGAGACACACGACCTATGGAGCTACGGTTTTTCGGCTGATGATACCGTTATGGATGAGTACTTGGAACTCAGGGGAGTATGCGACAACTGGGAAGTTCCAGTACTCACAGGTAAAGCTGCAGCTAGAATTGATGTCTGCAGCAACTCGTGCTCTACCCCTGACTCCGTTACCCCTCTTAGTGGTCGGATGGTGCCTGCGGTGCTAGTGTTCTTCTGCCCACAGCAGCTGCGTTTGAATGGGCGAATTAGGTCCGCCCAAACTCCGATGCCCCCGGTCTTATTAAGTGACAATGTACCACCCGAAACTGCGAGTGAGTAAGGGGGAGCCTAACTAACCCTGCAAAACCAATGCACGAGTGATAATGAGAACAACAATGATCTTAGATGTTATAAGCAAATAAACAGTGACAGCAACAATGCTCAGGGATGTTTAAGATATAAATATAAACAAAGAACTGTTAGCGTGGATACTCCACGAAAACCTGAACACCAGCTGGCAATATCTGGTCAAGAATCGATCAGTTAAAGTCTCCAGGTCACAGCACAACACAGACAGCATCTCTAATGAGCTGACAGGTTCACACAGAAGTAAGAACTATCACCAGCGTCTTTGGAGTGACCAGGAAGAGAATATAAATGGTGCTGCACCAATCACAGAAGAAACTCCTTAATTGCAAATATTGTGCAACTGTCCTGCTGCACGTCCTTGTAAACAGCTGGGTACTTAATTACCCATCAACGGGGAACGCCATCTGCCTCCAGCATCCCCGTTGCTAGGGATCCGGCAGCTCACAGTGCCCGGCATCTGCCTGTTGCTAGGCGCCAGGCAGGGACCAGAAAATCTTGCGCCAAGTGTCTGCCTGTTGCTAGGTGCCGGGCGGGGGTCAGTGGGAAGTGCGGCATCCCGGCTCCATGGCAACAGCCGGGACACGCGCTTCCTGGCGCTAAGAGTAAGACTCCAAATGCCGACAGATAACCTTTCCAGGAATCCCTTTTCTGGCTAAAATCTTCCTTTCAACTTCCATACCATCAAACGTAGCCATGGTAAGTCTTGATCGATGAACGGCCTTTGCAGAAGAAGATCTTCCTGAAGAGGCAGAGGCCAGAGGGCTCGACGAGGGATATGGCTAGGAGGTCTGCATACCAGACCAGAATTGCCTGAACTCTTTCCCTTTTTAGTCTTTTTAGAACTCTGGGAATGAGAGGAATTCGAGGAAACAACTAGATCAACTGGTAAACCCACGACATTGTCAGAGCTTCCACCGCTGCAGCCAGTGGAACCCTAGTTCTATAACAGTAGCGACGCATCTTTTTGTTGAGCTGTGAAGCCATCATGTCGATCAGTGGGCAGCCCCACCGTTGAACCAACAGCTGAAACACTTGCAGGTGAAGGCCCCATTCCCCTGGGTGCAGATCGTGTCTGCTGAGAAAGTCTGCTTCCCAATTGTCCACTCCCGAAATTAATATGGCCGACATGGCCCTGGAATTGCGTTCCGCCCAGATGAGTATCCGGGACACCTCTTGCATTGTGGCTCTGCTTTTTGTTCCTCCCTGTCGGTTTATGTAGGCCACCGCCGTGGCATTGTCCAACTGGACCTGTATGGCCTGATGTTGAAGGAGAGAAGAAGCCTGTAGAAGGGCATTGTATATCGCCCTGAGTTCCAGAATGCTTATCGCAAGGGAAGCTTCCCGAGGTGACCACCTTCCCTGAAACTGAGCACCCTGGGTTAGAGAACCCCAACTCCGTTGCCATAAGAATCCAAGACTGAATTCCGAAGTATCGACCCTTCACTAGGTGGGAGATCTGCAGTCACCACAATAGGGAAATCCGTGCCTTTGGTGCAGGAGATATTCTCTGGTGCATGTGCAGATGAGACCGTGAACATTTGTCCAGCAGATCCAGCTGGAACAGACGGCCATGGAATCTTTCGTACTGAATTGCCTCGTTGGAGGCCACCATTTTGCCCAGTAGGCGAATGCAAAGATGCACCGAGATTTTTTGTGGTTTCAGCATGGAGCGAACCATAGACTGAATTGTTTAGGCCTTGTCCATAGGAAGAAACGTTTTTTGAGAAACCGTGTCCAGTATCATCCCCAGGAACTGAAGTTGTTGCGAAGGTTCCAGGTGTGACTTTTGCAGATTGAGAATTCATCCGTGAGTCATGAGGAGCCGCACAGTTAGGTTAGGCTTCCAGGCAAGAAACCACCGCTCTCAGAGATTCCATTTTGAACTTGAACACCCGTAGGTACAGGTTCAGATTTTTGAGGTTCAGGATCGGCTGTACCAAACTGTCCGGTTTTGGTACCTCAAACAGGCTGGAATAAAATTCCTTGTTTCGGAGTAGAGATGGAACCGGAACAATAGCCTGTGTCTGTCGCAGTTTTTGGATGGCTTCTTGCAAGGTAACTCTTGATACAGGTGGAGCTGGTAAGCCCAACTTGAAGAATCTGTGAGGAGGGAGTGCTTGAAACTCCAACCGGTATCCTTGGAAGATTAGGTCTCTTACCCAAGGGTCCCGGCAGGACTCCGCCCAAACGTGACTGAAATATTGGAGGCGAGCACCCATCTGAAAGTCCACCTGCAGTTGGGCCAACCGTCACGTGGAGGGCTTTGTTGAGGAAGAGCCTAAAGTCTGTTCCAGTGTGTCACGATCCGGGTATCTGGACGCCATTACTTACCCTTCAGATGCTTCCTAAGGCTGGCTCAGCGTTCCAGGACCGGATCCCGCTGTTCCTGAGTTTCCACATGCAGAATGTCAGAGTGGTGATTTCATCAGCCGCGGCCTCCGCTGTGCCCGCGTGGTTAAATGTGCGCTTGTCAGTCTGGCATCTCCTGTCTCCTGTGGCCGGCGTCGCCATTACTGTTTCAATTCTCACATGGATTAGAAACCAAACTTCCCTCCAAGTGTCTGCATGGGCGCAGCCATCTTGGATTTTGTCATCTGAGCATTTCCACCAATCTGCTGTCTGTATTGTTGATTTGCATAATTGCCTAGCCAACCCCTTCCTTGCTGCAGGTATAAGTAAGCTGTGCCTGAGCAAGGAAGGCGTCAGTGCTTTGGTTGTCTAACCTAGTTCCAGTTTGTCTCTCTCCTGTGGTTGTCTTCCAGGTTCCAGCTCCTGTCTCCAGACTTCTGCTATAGAGACCCGCACCAGCATTCCATCTGCGGTGTAGCCTGACTCTCCGATCCATTCTGGACTCACCTGTTTCCAGTTACAACAATCACCTGCTTCCAGCCCAGCTTCCAGCAGTGTACAGCTTCTCTTAAAGGGCCGGTGTCCTTTCTGCAGTTTACCACTCTCCACCGGTATTATTATTTCACCGCTCTCAAACTCCAAACTTCATCAATCACCTGCTTCCAGCCCAGCTTCCAGCAGTGTACAGCTTCTCTTAAAGGGCCGGCGTCCTTTCTGCAGTTTACCACTCTCCACCGGTATTATTATTTCACCGCTCTTAAACTCAAAACTTCATTATTATTTCATCGCTCTCAAGTTCGTTTATTATTTAACTGGTTCCAGCCAGTATCCACTCCGTACCAACAACAGTCTGGTTCCAGCCAGTATCCACAGCAGCCGTTTTATCTTCAGCAACCCAGCCTTTCCTGGAACACCAGCTGGTACGATCCTGGGTTCTCTCCATTGCTACAGTCAGGTCTGGTAAGAACTTTCCAACTAGAAGATTATAAGAACTGTCTCACTCTACCAGTGCCTGTGGCCCTTGCCACCCTGTAGTACCCAGGAATTGTATTTATCCTCTGTTGACTTTTATGTTTCCTTTACTGCTGCTGTGTTACGGAGTTTGTCATAATAAACATCATTGACTTTTATCCTGGTTGTCGTGGTCACGCCTTCGGGCAGTTATTCTACATGTTACTTACATGTCTAGGGGTCTGATACAACCTCCCAGGTTCCGTTACATCTCAGCCCCTACAACTGAGGCTGCCTCCCGTCAGCTCAGGCCCTCAGTTGTGACAGTAAGCACTGACCTAATGAATCCAGCCGGAGACCAGGATCAAGCGGCCAGGCCAATGCAAGAACTGGCAGCCCGACTTGAACATCAGGAGGCTGCACAGGGCCACATCATCCGCTGTCTCCAGGATCTCTCTACACGGCTGGATGGGATTCAAACGACCCTCCGTGGACCTGGCACGTCCGGTGCGTCCACTACAGTGACACCAGCTGTAACCCCACCCACCTTACCCATTTCCAGTCCACATCTTCATCTTCCAACGCCAGCAAAATTTGATGGATCTCCAAGGTTCTGCAGGGGATTTCTCAATCAATGTGAAATCCACTTTGAGCTTCTACCTGGCAATTTCTTCAGTGACCGTACCAAAATTGCCTATATCATCTCCCTTCTCAGTGGCTCAGCCCTTGACTGGGCATCACCTTTATGGGAGAAGTCTGATCCCCTGCTATCCTCCTATACTGACTTTGTAGCTACATTCAGGCGCATCTTCGACGAGCCAGGCCGGATAACATCTGCTTCATCTGAGATTCTCCGTTTACGCCAGGGAACACGTACTGTGGGACAGTATCTTATACAGTTTAAAATCCTGGCATCCGAACTGGCATGGAACGACGAGGCCCTGTATGCTGCATTCTGGCATGGCTTATCAGAACGCATCAAGGATGAGTTAGCTACCAGAGACTTGCCCTCTAAGTTGGATGAGCTAATTTCTCTTTGCACGAAGGTTGATCTACGTTTCAGAGAGAGAGCAACTGAGCGAGGAAGATCATCTACTCCTAAATCTTCTGCTCCTCCTCCTCGTCAACCATCTCCATCCAAGGATGAGCCTATGCAAATTAGTCGTTCTCGTCTATCTCCCGCTGAGCGCCGAAGACGTCTCTCTGAGTCTCTCTGTCTCTACTGTGCAGCTCCGTCGCACACTATCAATGCCTGTCCCAAACGTCCGGGAAACTCCAGATCCTAGCTCGCCAAGGAGAGGGCCGGCTAGGAGTAATGATCTCCTCTCCATCTCCTCATGACTGTAACCTCCCAGTGTCGCTCCAAATTGCTCAACGTTACAGGAACGTCATTGCCCTCCTTGATTCCGGAGCAGCTGGGAATTTCATAACCGAAGCTTATGTTAAACGGTGGTCCCTACCCACCGAGAGACTGTCCTCGTCCATCTCTTTGACTGCCGTGGATGGCAGCAAGATTTTTGACGCAGTCATTTCCTTAAGGACTCTTCCAGTTCGTCTGAGAGTGGGAGTTCTTCATTCTGAGTATATTTCTTTTTTAGTGATTCCAAGAGCCACACATCCAGTGGTTTTAGGCCTTCCATGGCTCCGTCTCCACAACCCATCAATTGACTGGACGACTACGCAAATACTGGCATGGGGTCCCTCCTGTGCTGAGACTTGTTTAGCCAAAGTTCTTCCTGTTTGTTCTTCCTTCCCCAGGTCATCTGATGTTCCGCCTTCTCCATATCAAGACTTCACGGACGTGTTCAGTAAAGCCTCTGCTGATATCCTTCCTCCTCATAGAGAATGGGACTGCCCAATCGACCTCATTCCAGGGAAGGTTCCACCGCGAGGCTGAACTTATCCGTTGTCTGAGACACACTCCATGGAAGAGTACATCAAAGAGAACCTGGCGAAGGGTTTCATCCGACCATCTTCTTCTCCAGCCGGCGCAGGCTTCTTCTTCGTTAAGAAGAAAGACGGTGGTCTGTGTCCGTGCATCGACTACAGAGGTCTGAACGACATTACCGTCAAGAACCGATACCCTTTACCCCTGATTACCGAGCTCTTTGATAGAGTTAGTGGTGCAACTATTTTCACAAAGCTGGACTTGAGGGGTGCCTACAATCTCATCCGAATCCGTGAGGGTGACGAGTGGAAGACCGCCTTTAACACCCGTGACGGACATTATGAGTACCTCGTCATGCCCTTCGGATTGAGCAATGCTCCAGCAGTCTTCCAGCACTTCGTGAATGAGATTTTCAGGGACATCTTGTACCGCCATGTCGTGGTTTATCTAGACGACATCCTCATCTTTGCTAATAATCTCGAAGATCATCGTTTCTGGGTAAAAGAGGTTCTTTCCCGTCTCCGTGTCAATCACCTCTATTGTAAATTGGAGAAGTGTGTGTTTGAAGTTAAAACCATTCCGTTTCTAGGTTACATTGTGTCCGGTTCCGGACTAGAGATGGATCCTGAGAAACTCCAAGCAATCCAGAATTGGCCTATACCCTTAAGCCTCAAAGGGGTCCAGAGGTTCTTAGGGTTCGCCAATTATTATAGAAAATTTATACGAGACTTTTCCACCATTGTGGCGCCTATCACTGCATTAACCAAGAAAGGTGCTAATCCGTCCAAGTGGTCCGAGGAAGCTACACAGGCCTTTCACCTTCTGAAGCAACGGTTCATCTCTGCACCAGTTCTGAAACAGCCCGACACCGACTCTCCTTTTATCTTAGAGGTAGATGCCTCCTCCGTTGGAGTAGGAGCAGTGTTATCCCAGAGGGCCAAAGATGGACATCTACATCCTTGCAGTTTCTTCTCCCGGAAGTTCTCCCCAGCTGAGCGCAACTATGCCATTGGCGATCAGGAGTTGCTAGCCATCAAGCTCGCTCTGGAGGAGTGGAGATACCTGTTGGAGGGAGCTTCCCACTCAATCACCATTCTTACCGACCACAAAAATCTTTTATATCTCAAAGGCGCACAATGTCTGAATCCTCGTCAGGCCAGATGGGCACTTTTCTTCTCTAGGTTTGACTTTAAACTCCAGTTCTGTCCGGGTTCTCAGAATCGTAAGGCCGATGCCCTTTCCCGCTCATGGGAGCAAGAAAATGAGTCCGAGTCTGCAGACAAGCATCCTATTATTAATCCGTTGGCATTCTCCACGGTAGGGATGGACTCTACGCCTCCACCAGGGAAAAGTTTTGTTAAGCCAGTTCTAAGGAAGAAGCTCATGCATTGGGCCCATGCTTCCCGTTTTGCTGGACATACAGGCATTCAGAAAACCCTTGAATTTATTTCTAGGTCCTACTGGTGGCCAACTCTGAAGAAGGACGTTATGGAATTTATTGCCTCCTGCCCAAAGTGTGCCCAACACAAAGTCTCCTGCCAGTCGCCTGCGGGGCAACTGGTTCCATTATCTGTTCCCCGTCGACCTTGGACCCATTTGTCGATGGACTTTGTTTCCGATCTACCTATCTGCAACAAGTTTAATACCATCTGGGTGGTAGTTGACCGGTTCACCAAGATGGCACATTTCATCCCTCTCACCGGTCTTCCGTCAGCTTCCAAGTTGGCTCAAGTGTTTATACAAGAGATCTTCCGACTTCACGGTCTTCCTGAAGAGATCATCTCGGATCGTGGAGTACAATTTGTAGCCAAATTTTGGCGAAGTTTGTGTCAAGCCCTCCAAGTCAAGTTAAAGTTTTCCACGGCTTACCATCCTCAGACCAATGGTCAAACCGAGAGGGTGAATCAGGACTTGGAGGCCTTCCTCCGTATATATGTGTCTTCCTCTCAAGATGACTGGGTTCAACTCCTTCCTTGGGCCGAGTTCAGCCACAACAATCAATACCATTCCTCATCTTCTTCTACACCATTCTTCATTAATTATGGATTCCACCCTAAAGTCCCAGAATTCCAACCGCTTCCCGCAACTTCTGTTCCAGCAGTGGATGTCACCTTGCGTCAGTTTTCAAATAACTGGAGGAACGTCCGCGCAGCCCTGCTTAAAGCCTCATTCAGGTATAAGAAGTTTGCCGATAGAAAGCGTAGAGCGGTTCCTGCTCTCAAGGTGGGTGATCGTGTGTGGCTGTCCACGAAGAATTTGAGGTTGAGAGTTCCCAGCATGAAATTTGCACCTCGCTACATCGGACCCTTCAAGATTGAACAAGTCATCAATCCTGTTGCCTACAGGTTACAGTTACCATCCTTCTTGAAAATACCCAGGACATTTCATATTTCTTTGTTGAAACCGCTGATCCTGAATCGGTTTCATTCCGCACTTCCTCCAGCTCCCAAAGTTCAGACTCAACGGGGAGTCGAGTACGAGGTGGCCAAGATTTTGGACTCACGTTTCCGTTACGGTCAGTTACAATACCTCATTGACTGGAAGGGCTATGGTCCTGAAGAACGCTCTTGGACCAATGCCTCAGACGTCCATGCTCCTGCCTTGGTCCGAAATTTCCACGCAAAGTTTCCTTTAAAGCCTAAGAAGTGTCCTGGGGCCACTCCTAAAGGGGGGGGGGGTGCTGTCACGATCCGGGTATCTGGACGCCATTACTTACCCTTCAGATGCTTCCTAAGGCTGGCTCAGCGTTCCAGGACCGGATCCCGCTGTTCCTGAGTTTCCACATGCAGAATGTCAGAGTGGTGATTTCATCAGCCGCGGCCTCCGCTGTGCCCGCGTGGTTAAATGTGCGCTTGTCAGTCTGGCGTCTCCTGTCTCCTGTGGCCGGCGTCGCCATTACTGTTTCAATTCTCACATGGATTACAAACCAAACTTCCCTCCAAGTGTCTGCATGGGCGCAGCCATCTTGGATTTTGTCATCTGAGCATTTCCACCAATCTGCTGTCTGTATTGTTGATTTGCATAATTGCCTAGCCAACCCCTTCCTTGCTGCAGGTATAAGTAAGCTGTGCCTGAGCAAGGAAGGCGTCAGTGCTTTGGTTGTCTAACCTAGTTCCAGTTTGTCTCTCTCCTGTGGTTGTCTTCCAGGTTCCAGCTCCTGTCTCCAGACTTCTGCTATAGAGACCCGCACCAGCATTCCATCTGCGGTGTAGCCTGACTCTCCGATCCATTCTGGACTCACCTGTTTCCAGTTACAACAATCACCTGCTTCCAGCCCAGCTTCCAGCAGTGTACAGCTTCTCTTAAAGGGCCGGTGTCCTTTCTGCAGTTTACCACTCTCCACCGGTATTATTATTTCACCGCTCTCAAACTCCAAACTTCATCAATCACCTGCTTCCAGCCCAGCTTCCAGCAGTGTACAGCTTCTCTTAAAGGGCCGGTGTCCTTTCTGCAGTTTACCACTCTCCACCGGTATTATTATTTCACCGCTCTTAAACTCCAAACTTCATTATTATTTCATCGCTCTCAAGTTCGTTTATTATTTAACTGGTTCCAGCCAGTATCCACTCCGTACCAACAACAGTCTGGTTCCAGCCAGTATCCACAGCAGCCGTTTTATCTTCAGCAACCCAGCCTTTCCTGGAACACCAGCTGGTACGATCCTGGGTTCTCTCCATTGCTACAGTCAGGTCTGGTAAGAACTTTCCAACTAGAAGATTATAAGAACTGTCTCACTCTACCAGTGCCTGTGGCCCTTGCCACCCTGTAGTACCCAGGAATTGTATTTATCCTCTGTTGACTTTTATGTTTCCTTTACTGCTGCTGTGTTACGGAGTTTGTCATAATAAACATCATTGACTTTTATCCTGGTTGTCGTGGTCACGCCTTCGGGCAGTTATTCTACATGTTACTTACATGTCTAGGGGTCTGATACAACCTCCCAGGTTCCGTTACATCTCAGCCCCTACAACTGAGGCTGCCTCCCGTCAGCTCAGGCCCTCAGTTGTGACACAGTGATCCAGAGTCCTCTGGTCTGCGTGGTTTACCTTGATTTCCTCTAGCTGCATTAGAGGCACCCCTGGCCCTACCCCTAAATCTCGCCACATGAAAGGAGTGTAGACAGGGGCCAGGGTAAGCATGACTAGCCGGAGGAGCCGCACGCGGCAGATAGGTTGACTTACCTGCCGTTGCTTGTGAAATCCACTTGTTTAGTTCCTCACCAAACAAAGCCTCCCCCATAACGGGAAGATTCTCAACACCCCTTTTGGAATCAGCATCCACTGTCCACTGTCGCAGCCACAGCGCCCTGCGAGCCGACACAGCTATAGCCGTAGAGCGTGAATCGATCAGGCCAATCTCCTTTATAGCCTCACTCATGAAGTTAGTGGAATCCTGAATATGTCGTAGGAGTGTGAGAAGCTCACCCTGAGGCATAGTATCAAAACCCTCAAGTACGTTACCAGTCCATTTAACAATGGCCCTTGTGATCCAACCACAAGCAATGGTGGGTCCCTGTGTGACTCCCACTGCAGTGTAAATGGATTTGAGCGTAGTTTCAATCTTACAATCAGGAGAGTCCTTTAAGGAGATAGTTCCCAGGTACAGGCAGTACAATTTTGCGTGACAGCCTGGACACTGAGGTATCCACAGCAGTATTCTCCCACACCTTCCTATCCTCAGGGGAAATGGGAAGGAAGTTAGCAACCACTTAGGGGTTTGAAATTTCTTGTCAGGATTAACCCATGTTTATTTAAAAAGTATGTTTAATTCCTTTGAGACACGGAAGGTAGCAGTAGACTTAGGTTTTACATTAAAAAACCCACTCCTCATCGGGTTCTGTCTCCTTATCAGGGATATTCAGGACCTCCCTATAGAATATATAAGGGCTTCTACACCCTGAGACAGAATACTGTCTCCCTTATCAACCTCCACTTCCCCCTCCTTTCAAATCTGGCAACTCCTCATCAGACTCAGATTGGAGCACATGGGGCAGTGTACGTTTCTGTGAAACTGACAGGGGGGGTTGAGAAGCAGGTCTGAAGTGTGAACCAGAAAATCATCTATTTGCCTTTCCTGCCTGGCAGTAGCCAGTTCAGATGCTATGATATGATAATCATCCCCTTAATAGAATCCAGCCATTCTGGTTCCTGTGTGCTGTTTCCCTGAGAAGGGAGACTGCACTGAGTACACAACAGAGACCCCCCCTGGAGTAGGGGAAAACTTTGTGCTACAGGAATGACATACAATTTTGTTGACTGATATACTGTACAACAGAATACACACACAGGAGCAGTGAAATAACACCGTAACCCAGAGAGCCTGGATGGAGTGAGACAGAGAGGGAGAAACCAGCACACTCTTGCCTCAAACCTCAACAGCTAAAGCAGTGCTTTGCCAGGCAGTAACTAGAACCTTAGCTAAGGTAACTAGCTATAATCAGATAGTATATTGCTCCCCCCCACTACAAACCCCCTTGGTACCAGTTCAAGGTGCTTTAGAGGGTCCTTGGAGGAGCAGCACTTCCGTGCATGCAGCCTGGACTGTGATGCAGCAGGAAATGGTGCCCTGAGCCGCTGGTCCGCTCTCCAGGAAACCCCGCCCCTTTAATGGCATGCAGTGTCCCTGTATTAATTTATACTGGCAATGCCAGTGTGGCTATATGCAGCAGACACCGCAGCCCCGCAGCACCGAGTGCCCGACGCACCCTTATGCTGCCATATGAACCGGGAACCCGCTAACCGGGACCCTGGCTCCCGTACTCACCAACCAGCATCTTCAGCTCTGTTAGGGGTGGTGGCGTGCTGTGGGGAGTGAGCGCTCACCCTGCGAGCGAGCAAAATAACACCTCAGGAGCTAGTGTCCTGTCAGAGGGGATCCGGATCATTAACCCTTCAAGAGGTGCCAACCAGTGCTGCCTGAAAATAATAAACTAAAATAAAGTTTTTGAAGAAAACTCTCTGGAGCTCCAGAGAATGCTCCCGGCTTCTTGGGCACATTTTTCTAAACTGAGTCTGCAGAAGGGGCATAGAGGGGATTTTTAAAGTGCCAAGGCTCTAATGGACCCCATCTATACCCCATGGTACTAAGACCATCCCAGTATCCCCTAGGAAGTTAGAGAAAATAGGATTTTAATACCTACCGGTAAATCCTTTTCTCTTAGTCCGTAGAGGATGCTGGGGACGCTTTAAGAACCATGGGGTATAGACGGGATCTGCAGGAGACATGGGCACTCCAAGACCTGGAATGGGTGTGAACTGGCTCCTCCCTCCATGCCCCTCCTCCAGACCCCAGTTATAGGAACTGTGCCCAGGGAGACGGACATTTCGAGGAAAAGGATTTATTGTTAAACTAAGGGTGAGATAGATACCAGCTCACACCACAAACACACCGTACAACATGGCATTTTACATAAGTCCAGTCAACAGCATGAACAATGTCAGCAACAGGCTAACCATAAGAGAAACACAACCTGTGTGTAACAGTGGCGTAACTAGAAATTTTTCTCCCCCAAGCCAAAAAATCCTTCGGCGCCCCCCCCCCCCCCCCCCCATACCCCCCGTAATTGGCACTAGCAAAGGTAGAAAAATGCGCGCGCCGCGGCAAAAAGGGTGTGTGGCTTTGTCAAAATGGGCGTGGCTTTGCGTGGAGGGCGTGGCATTGCAGGAAAAGACTACCTTATACCCCAGTTTTGCAACCTGCACGCCCAGACGTTGGCCACCACAGGAAAGAAAAATAATCCTGATTCATGCCCCTTACATTATTTGTCATTTTTCCTCCTTATAGTAATGCCCAGTGTACATTATTCCACATACTGCAATGGCCCTTAGACATTATTCCACACACAATAATGCACATGACACAATATGCACACACTGTAATGCCCCAGACACATTATGCCACACACCGTAATGCCTGTGACACATTATGACAGGAATCGCAATGCCCGTTATACATTATGCTACACACTGCAATGCCCCTGATACATTATAGCACATACAATGTCTGTGACACAGTATGACACACACCACAATGATCCTGAGACATTATACCACATACCACAATGCCCGTGATATAGTATACAACACACCGTAATGCCTGATACATTATGACACACACCGTAATGCCCATTACACATTAAGTTCTACAGTAAGGCTTCTAATTACTTTTCTCTGACGTCCTAGTGGATGCTGGGGACTCCGTCAGGACCATGGGGAATAGCGGCTCCGCAGGAGACAGGGCACAAAATTTAAAAGTTTGACCACTAGGTGGTGTGTACTGGCTCCTCCCCCTATGACCCTCCTCCAAGCCTCAGTTAGGTTTTTGTGCCCGTCCGAGCAGGGTGCAATCTAGGTGGCTCTCATAAAGAGCTGCTTAGAGTAAAAGTTTTGATAGTTTTATTATTTTCAGTGAGTCCTGCTGGCAACAGGCTCACTGCAACGAGGGACCTAGGAGAGAAGAAGTGAACTCACCTGCGTGCAGGATGGATTTGCTTCTTAGGCTACTGGACACTAGCTCCAGAGGGACGATCACAGGTACAGCCTGGATGGGTCACCGGAGCCGCGCCGCCGACCCCCTTGCAGATGCCGAAGTAAGAAGAGGTCCAGAAACCGGCGGCTGAAGGCTTTTCAGTCTTCATGAGGTAGCGCACAGCACTGCAGCTGTACGCCATTGCGCTCAGGCACACTTCACACCGGCGGTCACTGAGGGTGCAGGGCGCTGGGGGGGGCGCCCTGGGCAGCAATGTTAATACCTTTCTGGCTAAAAAGAATACATCACATATAGTTCATGAGGCTATATGGATGTATTTCACCCCTGCCAGGTCTCAGAAAAACCGTGAGAAGAGCCCGCCGGAATAGGGGGCGGGGCCTATCTCCTCAGCACACAGCACCATTTTCCTACACAGCTCCGCTGCTAGGAAGGCTCCCAGGCTCTCCCCTGCACTGCACTACAGAAACAGGGTAAAAAACAGAGAGGGGGGGCATTTTTTGGCGATATTATATATTTAAGCAGCTATAAGGAAACAACACTTATATAAGGTTGTTCCTATATAATTATAGCGCTTTGGTGTGTGCTGGCAAACTCTCCCTCTGTCTCCCCAAAGGGCTAGTGGGGTCCTGTCTTCTATCAGAGCATTCCCTGTGTGTCTGCTGTGTGTCGGTACGTGTGTGTCGACATGTATGAGGACGATGTTGGTGTGGAGGCGGAGCAATTGCCGGTAATGGTGATGTCACCCCCTAGGGAGTCGACACCGGAATGGATGGCTTTGTTTATGGAATTACGTGATAATGTCAGCACGCTGCAAAAGTCGGTTGACGAAATGAGACGACCGGCAAACCAGTTAGTACCTGTACAGGCGTCTCAAACACCGTCAGGGGCTGTAAAACGCCCTTTGCCTCAGTCGGTCGACACAGACCCAGACACGGACACCGAATCTAGTGTCGACGGTGAAGAAACAAACGTATTTTCCAGTAGGGCCACACGTTATATGATCACGGCAATGAAGGAGGCTTTGCATATCTCTGATACTGCAAGTACCACAAAAAGGGGTATTATGTGGGGTCTGAAAAAACTACCTGTAGTTTTTCCTGAATCAGAGGAATTGAATGACGTGTGTGATGAAGCGTGGGTTACCCCTGATAAAAAACTGCTAATTTCAAAGAAGTTATTGGCGTTATACCCTTTCCCGCCAGAGGTTAGGGCGCGCTGGGAAACACCCCCTAGGGTGGACAAGGCGCTCACACGTTTATCCAAACAAGTGGCGTTACCGTCTCCTGATACGGCCGCCCTCAAGGATCCAGCTGATAGGAGGCTGGAAAATACTCTAAAAAGTATATACACACATACTGGTGTTATACTGCGACCAGCAATCGCCTCAGCCTGGATGTGCAGTGCTGGGGTGGCTTGGTCGGATTCCCTGACTGAAAATATTGATACCCTGGATAGGGACAGTATTTTATTGACTATAGAGCAATTAAAGGATGCATTCCTTTATATGCGAGATGCACAGAGGGATATCTGCACTCTGGCATCAAGAGTAAGTGCGATGTCCATATCTGCCAGAAGAAGTCTATGGACACGACAGTGGTCAGGCGATGCGGATTCCAAACGGCATATGGAAGTATTGCCGTATAAAGGGGAGGAATTATTTGGGGTCGGTCTATCGGATTTGGTAGCCACGGCAACAGCCGGAAAGTCCACCTTTTTACCTCAAGTCCCCTCCCAGCAGAAAAAGACGCAGTCTTTTCAGCCGCAGTCCTTTCGTTCCTATAAGAACAAGCGAGCAAAAGGACATTCATATTTGCCCCGAGGCAAAGGAAAGGGTAAGAGACTGCAGCAAGCAGCCCCTTCCCAGGAGCAGAAGTCCTCCCCGGCTTCTGCAAAGGCCTCAGCATGACGCTGGGACCTTACAAGCGGACTCAGGGGCGGTGGGGGGTCGCCTCAAGAATTTCAGCGCACAGTGGGCTCACTCGCAGGTGGACCCCTGGATCCTGCAGGTAGTATCTCAGGGTTACAGGTTGGAATTCGAGAAGTCTCCCCCTCGCCGGTTCCTAAAATCTGCTTTGCCAACGTCTCCCTCAGACAGGGCGACGGTATTGGAAGCCATTCACAAGCTGTATTCTCAGCAGGTGATAATCAAGGTACCCCTTCTACAACAGGGAAAGGGGTATTACTCCACGCTAATTGTGGTACCGAAGCCGGACGGCTCGGTAAGACCTATTCTAAATCTGAAATCTCTGAACCTGTACATACAAAAATTCAAGTTCAAGATGGAGTCACTCAGAGCAGTGATAGCGAATCTGGAAGAAGGGGATTTTATGGTGTCCTTGGACATCAAGGATGCTTACCTTCATGTCCCAATTTGCCCTTCACACCAAGGGTACCTCAGGTTCGTGGTACAAAACTGTCATTATCAGTTTCAGACGCTGCCATTTGGATTGTCCACGGCACCCAGGGTCTTTACCAAGGTAATGGCCGAAATGATGATCCTTCTTCTAAGAGAAGGCGTATTAATTATCCCTTACTTGGACGATCTCCTGATAAGGGCAAGATCCAGAGAACAGCTGGAGGTCGGAGTAGCACTAACTCAAGTAGTGCTCCAACAGCACGGGTGGATTCTGAATTTTCCAAAATCCCAACTGATCCCGACGACACGTCTGCTGTTCCTAGGGATGATTCTGGATATTTCTTCCGGAGGAGAAAGCCAGGGAGTTATCCGAACTCGTCAGGAACCTCCTAAAACCAGGGACAGTGTCTGTGCATCAATGCACAAGAGTCCTGGGAAAAATGGTGGCTTCTTACAAAGCGATTCCATTCGGCAGATTCCATGCACGAATTTTTCAGTGGGATCTGCTAGACAAATGGTCCGGATCGCATCTGCAGATGCATCAGCGGATAAAATTGTCGACAAGGACAAGGGTCTCTCTGCTATGGTGGTTGCAGAGTGCTCATCTGTTAGAGGGCCGCAGATTCGGCATACAGAACTGGGTCCTAGTGACCACGGATGCCAGCCTGAGAGGCTGGGGAGCGGTCACACAAGGAAGAAACTTCCAGGGCATGTGGTCAAGCCTGGAAACGTCTCTTCACATAAATATACTGGAACTAAGAGCAATCTACAATGCTCTAAGCCTGGCAAAACCTCTGCTTCAGGGTCAGCCGGTGTTGATCCAGTCGGACAACATCACGGCAGTCGCCCACGTAAACAGACAGGGCGGCACAAGAAGCAGGAGGGCAATGGCAGAAGCTGCAAGGATTCTTCGCTGGGCGGAAAATCATGTGATAGCACTGTCAGCAGTGTTCACCACATGATTGTAGTCCATTGGGAAAGACCAATGGTGGACATGATGGCGTCCCGCCTCAACAAAAAACTGGACAGGTATTGCGCCAGGTCAAGAGACCCTCAGGCAATAGCTGTGGACGCTCTGGTAACACCATGGGTGTACCAGTCAGTGTATGTGTTCCCTCCTCTGCCTCTCATACCCAAGGTACTGAGAATTATACGGCAAAGGGGAGTAAGAACGATACTAGTGGCTCCGGACTGGCCAAGAAGGACTTGGTACCCGGAACTTCAGGAGATGCTCACGGAAGATCCGTGGCCTCTACCTCTAAGAAGGGATCTGCTTCAGCAGAGACCGTGTCTATTCCAAGACTTACCGCGGCTGCGTTTGACGGCATGGCGGTTGAACGCCGGATCCTAAGGGAAAAAGGCATTCCGGAAGAGGTCATCCCTACCCTGGTCAA
Organism: Pseudophryne corroboree; assembly: GCF_028390025.1. NCBI lineage: Eukaryota > Metazoa > Chordata > Amphibia > Anura > Myobatrachidae > Pseudophryne > Pseudophryne corroboree. The sequence goes on from NC_086449.1 coordinate 382,179,212, forward strand.
AGCCAGGAAGGAGGTGACTGCACAACATTATCACCGCATTTGGAGAAAATATGTTGCATGGTGTGAGGCCAGGAAGGCCCCGACAGAGGAATTTCAACTGGGTCGATTCCTACATTTCCTGCAAACAGGATTATCTATGGGCCTCAAATTAGGGTCCATTAAGGTTCAAATTTCGGCCCTGTCGATTTTCTTCCAGAAAGAATTGGCTTCAGTTCCTGAAGTCCAGACTTTTGTAAAAGGAGTACTACATATACAGCCCCCGGTTGTGCCCCCAGTGGCACCGTGGGATCTCAATGTAGTTTTGGATTTTCTCAAATCCCATTGGTTTGAGCCACTCAAATCGGTAGATTTGAAATATCTTACATGGAAAGTAACCATGCTACTGGCCCTGGCTTCAGCCAGGAGAGTGTCGGAATTGGCGGCTTTATCGTATAAAAGCCCATATCTGATTTTCCATTCGGACAGGGCAGAATTGAGGACGCGTCCTCATTTTCTGCCTAAGGTGGTATCAGCGTTTCACCTGAACCAGCCTATTGTGGTGCCTGCGGCTACTAGCGATTTGGAGGATTCCAAGTTGCTGGACGTTGTCAGAGCATTGAAAATATATATTTCAAGGACGGCTGGAGTCAGAAAATCTGACTCGCTGTTTATACTGTATGCACCCAACAAGCTGGGTGCTCCTGCTTCTAAGCAGACGATTGCTCGTTGGATTTGTAGCACAATTCAACTGGCACATTCTGTGGCAGGCCTGCCACAGCCTAAATCTGTCAATGCCCACTCCACAAGGAAGGTGGGCTCATCTTGGGCGGCTGCCCGAGGGGTCTCGGCATTACAACTCTGCCGAGCAGCTACGTGGTCAGGGGAGAACACGTTTGTAAAATTCTACAAATTTGATACCCTGGCTAAGGAGGACCTGGAGTTCTCTCATTCGGTGCTGCAGAGTCATCCGCACTCTCCCGCCCGTTTGGGAGCTTTGGTATAATCCCCATGGCCCTGACGGAGTCCCCAGCATCCACTAGGACGTCAGAGAAAATAAGAATTTACTCACCGGTAATTCTATTTCTCGTAGTCCGTAGTGGATGCTGGGCGCCCATCCCAAGTGCGGATTGTCTGCAATACTTGTACATAGTTATTGTTACAAAAAAATCGGGTTGTTTATTGTTGTGAGCCATCTTTTCAGAGGCTCCTACGTTATCATACTGTTAACTGGGTTCAGATCACAAGTTGTACGGTGTGATTGGTGTGGCTGGTATGAGTCTTACCCGGGATTCAAAATCCTTCCTTATTGTGTACGCTCGTCCGGGCACAGTATCCTAACTGAGGCTTGGAGGAGGGTCATAGGGGGAGGAGCCAGTACACACCACCTAGTGGTCAAACTTTTAAATTTTGTGCCCTGTCTCCTGCGGAGCATCTATTCCCCATGGTCCTGACGGAGTCCCCAGCATCCACTACGGACTACGAGAAATAGAATTACCGGTGAGTAAATTCTTATTTTAAATTACCTGCTCGTTGCCAGGGGTTTCATGCTCTTGGTTCCATGCACGGTGCCAGGGGTTTTCATGCTCAGGGTGTCATGCTCGTTGCCAGGGGTTTCATGCACTGGGTGTCATGCTCGTTGCTAGGGGGTAGTGCTTGTTGCTAGGGCCATGCTCCCAGTGCCACATATGCCCCAGTGCCAGATATTCCCCCACAGTGCCAGGTATATGCCCCTAGTGCCAGATATTCCCCCACAGTGCCAGGTACATGCCCCCAGTGCCACATATACCCCCCCCCCAGTGCCACATATGCCCCCTCAGTGCCTGCTCCCCCCAGTGCCAAATATTCCCCCACAGTGCCACATATGCCCCCTCAGTGCCTGCTCCCCCCAGTGCCAAATATTCCCCCACAGTGCCAGGTATATGCCCCCAGTGCCAGATATTCCCCCACAGTGCCAGGTATATGCCTCCAGTGCCAGATCTTCCCCCCACAGTGCCATGTATATGCCCCCAGTGCCAGATCTGCCCCCACAGTGCCAGGTATATGCCCCCAGTGCCAGATCTGCCCCCACAGTGCCAGGTATATGCCCCCAGTGCCAGATCTGCCCCCACAGTGCCAGGTATATGCCTCCAGTGCCAGATCTTCCCCCCACAGTGCCAGGTATATGCCCCCAGTGCCAGATCTGCCCCCACAGTGCCAGGTATATGCCCCCAGTGCCAGATCTGCCCCCACAGTGCCAAGTATATGCCCCCAGTGCCAGATCTGCCCCCACAGTGCCAGGTATATGCCCCCAGTGCCAGATCTTCCCCCCACAGTGCCAGGTATATGCCCCCAGTGCCAGATCTGCCCCCACAGTGCCAGGTATATGCCCCCAGTGCCAGATCTGCCCCCACAGTGCCAGGTATATGCCCCCAGTGCCAGATCTGCCCCCACAGTGCCAGGTATATGCCTCCAGTGCCAGATCTTCCCCCCACAGTGCCAGGTATATGCCCCCAGTGCCAGATCTGCCCCCACAGTGCCAGGTATATGCCCCCAGTGCCAGATCTGCCCCCCACAGTGCCAGGTATATGCCCCCAGTGCCAGATCTTCCCCCCACAGTGCCAGGTATATGCCCCCAGTGCCAGATCTACCCCCCACAGTGCCAGGTATATGCCCCCAGTGCCAGATCTGCCCCCCACAGTGCCAGGTATATGCCCCAAGTGCCAGATCTTCCCCCCACAGTGCCAGGTATATGCCCCCAGTGCCAGGTATATGCCCACAGTGCCAGGTATATGCCCCAAGTGCCTGCTCTCCCCCCCCCCCCATGTGTTGGAGGGACACGGAGCGCATCGCGCGTCTCTCCTGCGTCCCTCCTGGCTCTCCCCCCGGCTGGTCTAATAAAGGAAGTGCCGGTTCGTGAGCCAATCAGAGCTCACGAACGGCACTTCCTTAGACCGGCCGGGGGAGAGCCAGGGAGGGACACAGGAGAGACGCGCGATGTGCGTTCCGTGTCCCTCCAACACAGCAGGGAGGGAGAGGAGACCGCAGATTGACATGCGGACGCTCGTCCGCATGTCAATCTGTTCTAAGTCAGTGGCGCCCCCGCAGCCCCTCGCCCCCAAGCCACCGCGAGGACTGCGGGGGCAGTAGTTACGCCACTGGTGTGTAACACAACCAATAACTATTAAGCAAGTACTGTAGCTAGAGTCCGCACTGGGACGGGCGCCCAGCATCCTCTACGGACTAAGAGAAAAGGATTTACCAGTAGGTATTAAAATCCTATTTTCTCCTACGTCCTAGAGGATGCTGGGGATGCTTCAAGAACCATGGGGTTTATACCAAAGCTCCAGAACGGGCGGGAGAGTGCGGACGACTCTGCAGCACCGATTGACCAAACATGAGGTCCTCTTCAGCCAGGGTATCAAACTTGTAGAATTTCGCAAAAGTGTTTGAACCCGACCAAGTAGCCGCTTGGCAAAGCTGTAACGCCGAGACCCCCCGGGCCGCCACCCAAGATGAGCCCACCTTGCTGGTAAAGTGGGCCTTCACTGATTTCGGTAATGGCAATCCAGCCGTAGAATGAGCATTCTGAATCGTAGTACAGATCCAGCGTGCAATAGTCTGTTTGGAAGCAGGAGCCCCAATCTTGTTGGGATCATACAGGACAAACAGAGCGTCTGTTTTCCTAAGTTGAGCCGCCCTAGCGACATAAATCTTCAAAGCCCTAACCACATCGAGGGATTTTGACTCAGCGAAGGCGGCCGTAGCCACAGGCACCACAATAGGTTGGTTCATGTGGAACGCTGAAACCACCTTCGGTAGAGACTGTTGACGAGTCCTCAACTCCACTCTATCTTCATGGAAGATTAAATAAGGGCTCTTGTGAGACAAGGCCGCTAACTCAGACACCCGCCTTGCGGATGCCAAGGCCAACAGCATGACCACTTTCCACGTGAGAAATTTCAACTCTATCTTCTGTAGAGGTTCAAACCAATGAGATTGAAGGAACTGTAACACCACGTTAAGATCCCATGGTGCCACTGGGGGCACAAATGGAGGTTGGATGTGCAGCACGCCTTTCACGAAAGTCTGAACTTCCGGAAGGGAGGCCAATTCTTTTTGAAAGAAAATTGATAATGCCGAAATTTGCACTTTAATTGAGCCCAAATTTAGACCTGCATCCACACCTGCTTGCAGAAAATGGAGAAACCGAACTAGCTGAAACTCTTCCGCAGGAGCCTTCTTGGACTCACTCCAAGACACATATTTCCTCCAAATACGTTGATAATGTTTTGCTGTCACTTCTTTTCTAGCCTGAAGAAGTGTGGGAATGACTTCACTGGGAATACCCTTTCGGGCTAGGATACGACGTTCAACCGCAAAGCCGTCAAACGAAGACGTGGTAAGTCTTGGAACACGCACGGCCCCTGCTGTAACAGATCCTCTCGTAGAGGAAGAGGCCAGGGATCTCCCATGAGTAATTCCTGAAGATCTGTATACCAAGCCCTTCTTGGCCAGTCTGGAACAATGAGGATTGTCTGAACCTTTGTTTTTCTTATTATCTTCAGCACCTTTGGAATGAGTGGAAGCGGAGGGAACACGTACACCGACTGAAACACCCATGGTGTCACTAGGGCGTCCACTGCTATTGCTTGAGGGTCTCTCGACCTGGAACAATATCTTTGAAGTTTATTGTTGAGGCGGGACGCCATCATGTCTATTTGAGGAATTCCCCAAAGACTTGTCACTTCTGCGAAGACCTCTCGATGAAGACCCCACTCTCCGGGATGGAGATCGTGTCTGCTGAGGAAGTCTGCTTCCCAGTTGTCCACTCCTGGAATGAATATTGCCAACAGAGAGCTTGTATGTCTTTCTGCCCAGTGGAGAATTTTTGTGGCCTCTGCCATTGCCGCTCTGCTCTTTGTTCCGCCCTGGCGGTTTATGTGCGCCACTGCTGTCACATTGTCTGACTGGATCAGGACGGGCAGGTTGCGAAGAAGACTTTCCGCTCGAAGAAGGCCGTTGTAAATGGCCCTTAACTCCAACACGTTAATGTGTAGAGAAACTTCCTGGCTTGACCATCTTTCCTGGAAAGTTTCCCCCTGTGTGACTGCTCCCCAGCCTCGGAGACTCGCATCCGTGGTCACTAGGATCCAATCCTGAATCCCGAACCTGCACCCCTCTAGGAGGTGAGAGCTGTGTAGCCACCACAGGAGTGAGATTCTGGTCTTGGAGGACAGGATTACTTTCCGGTGCATGTGCAGATGAGATCCGGACTATTTGTCCAACAGATCCCACTGAAACACTCTGGCATGGAACCTGCCAAATGGAATGGCCTCGTAGGCCGCCACCATCTTCCCCAGCACTCGAGTACATTGATGGATTGACACTCTAGCTGGCTTCAGAATTTGTTTGACCAGACTCTGAATTTCCAGAGCCCTCTCTTCTGGAAGAAAAACTCTCTGTACTTCTGTGTCCAGAATCATTCCCAAAAACAACAGTCATTTTGTCGGACTCAACTGTGACTTTGGCAAGTTTAGGAGCCAACCATGTTGTTGCAAAACTGTCAGGGAAATCGTAATGTTCTGCAGTAATTGGTCCCTGGATCTCGCCTGGTAATGACAATCCTGAATAGCAAACCTCAGGTAAGCCTGATGCGGAGGATATATGGGGACGTGTAAGTAGGCATCCTTTATGTCGACCGACACCATAAAATCCCCCTCCTCCAGACTGGAGATCACTGCTCGGAGAGATTCCATCTTGAATTTGAATTTTCTCAGATAGAAATTGAGGGATTTTAGGTTCAGAATTGGTCTGACCGAGCCGTCCGGCTTCGGGACCACGAACAGGCTCGAACAAAAGCTTTCTCCCTGTTGTGACGGGGGCACCTTGACAATTGTCACGATCCGGGTATCTGGACACCATTTCTTACCCATCAGATGCCTCCTAAGGCTGGCTCAGCGCTCCAGGACCGGATCCCATCTGTTATCCTGATGTGTACATTCCTGTATCCTCTCCTGTCACTCTGGGACGCTGTCACAGTAAACGCCATATTACACCTGGCATGGCGTCTCCCGCGGCCTCCGCCGCCGTCCCTGAACTTCTGCATGCAGAGTGTCTGAGTGGCGATTACGTCAGCCGCGGCCTCCGCTGTGTCCGCGTGGTTGGATGTGCATCTGTCAGCCTGGCGCCTCCTGTCTCCGGTGGCCGGCGCCGCCATTACTGTTTTCATTACCACATGGATTACAAACCAAATTTCCCTCCAAGTGTCTGCATGGGCGCAGCCATCTTGGATTCTGTCAGATGATCATTTCCACCAATCTGTTCTCAGTATTGATAATCTGCATGATTGCCTAGCCAATCCCTTCCTTGCTGCAGGTATAAATACACTGTGCCTGAGCAAGGAAGGCGTCAGTGCTTTGGTTGTCAAACCTAGTTCCTGTTTGTCTCTCTCCTGTGATTGTCTTCCAGGTTCCAGCTCCTGTCTCAAGACTTCCACCATAGAGACCCGCACCAGCATTCCACCTGCGGTGTAGCCTGACTCTCCAATCCATTGTGGATTCATCTGTTTCCAGCTACAACATTACCTGCTTCCAGCTCAGCTTCCAGCAGAGTACAGCTTCCCTTAAAGGGCCGGTGTCCTTTCTACACTTTACCACTCTCCACCGGTATTATTATTTCTCCGCTCTCAAGTTCTACATTTCAGTTCATATTTCATCGCTCCCAAGTTCATTTATTATTTAACTGGTTCCAGCCAGTATCCACTCCGTGCTAACAACAGTCTGGTTCCAGCCAGTATCCACAGCAGCTGTTTTATCTTCAGCAACCCAGCTTTTCCTGGAACACCAGCTGGCACAATCCTGGGTTATCTCCATTGCTACAGTCGGGCCTGGTAAGGACTTTCCATCTAGAAGATCATAAGAACTATCTCACACTACCAGTGCCCTGTGGCTCCTGCCATCCTGTAGTACCCAGGAACTGTATTTATTCTTTGCTGACTTTTACATTTTCTTTTACTGCTGCTGTGTTGCGGAGTTGTCATAATAAACATCATTGACTTTTATCCAAGTTGTCGTGGTCACGCCTTCGGGCAGTTATTATTCATGTTACTTACATGTCCAGGGGTCTGATACAACCTCCCAGGTTCCGGTACATCTCAGCCCCTACAACTGAGGCTGCCTCCCGTCAGCTCAGGCCCTCAGTTGTGACAGTAAGCACTGACCTAATGAATCCAGCCGGAGACCAGGATCAAGCGGCCAGGCCGATGCAAGAACTGGCAGCCCGACTAGAACATCAGGAGGCTGCACAGGGCCACATCATCCGCTGTCTCCAGGATCTCTCTACTCGGCTGGATGGGATTCAGACAACTCTCCGTGGATCAGGCGCGTCTGGTGCGTCAACCACAGTGACTCCAGCTATAACCCCACCCACCTTACCCATTTCTGCTCCACGTCTTCATCTTCCAACGCCAGCAAAATTTGACGGATCTCCAAGATTCTGCAGGGGATTTCTCAACCAGTGTGAGATTCAGTTTGAGCTACAACCTGGCAATTTTCCCAGTGACCGTACAAAAATTGCCTACATTATTTCTCTTCTCAGTGGCTCAGCCCTTGATTGGGCATCACCGTTATGGGAGAGGTCCGACACCCTGCTATCTTCCTACACTGCCTTCGTGTCAACATTCAGGCGCATCTTCGACGAGCCAGGCCGGGTAACCTCAGCTTCATCCGAGATTCTCCGTTTACGCCAGGGGTCACGTACTGTAGGACAATATCTGATACAGTTCCAGATCCTGGCATCCGAACTGGCATGGAACGACGAGGCCCTGTATGCTGCATTCTGGCATGGCTTATCTGAGCGTATTAAAGATGAGTTAGCTACCAGAGACTTACCTTCTAAATTAGATGAGCTAATCTCACTCTGCACGAAAGTTGATTTACGTTTCAGAGAGAGAGCAACTGAGCGTGGAAGATCATCTGCTCCAAAATCTTCTGCTCCTCCTCCTCGTCAACTGTCACCATCTAAAGATGAGCCCATGCAACTTGGCCGTTCCCGTTTAACTCCTGCTGAGCGCCGAAGACGTCTCTCCGAGTTTCTCTGTCTCTATTGTGCAGCTCCGTCTCACACCATTAATGCCTGTCCCAAACGTCCGGGAAACTCCAAATCCTAGCTCGCCAAGGAGAGGGCCGGCTAGGAGTAATGATCTCCTCTCCATCTCCTCAAGATTGTAATCTCCCAGTCTCGCTTCAAGTTGCTCAACGTTATCGGAACGTCATTGCCCTCCTTGATTCCGGAGCAGCTGGGAACTTTATTACCGAAGCCTATGTTAAACGGTGGTCCCTACCCTCCGAGAGACTTCCTTCGTCCATTTCTTTAACTGCCGTGGATGGCAGCAAAATTTTTGATGCAGTTATTTCTTTAAGGACTCTACCAGTTCGTCTGAGAGTGGGAGTTCTTCATTCCGAACTTATTTCTTTTTTAGTGATTCCAAGAGCCACACATCCTGTGGTCCTGGGCCTTCCATGGCTCCGTCTTCACAATCCTACAATTGATTGGACGACTACGCAAATCCTGGCATGGGGTTCCTCCTGTGCTGAGACATGTTTGTTTAAAGTATTGCCTGTCTGTTCTTCCTCCCCCAGGTCGTCTGATGTTCCACCTCCTCCATATCAAGATTTCACGGATGTGTTCAGTAAAGCTTCTGCTGATATCCTTCCTCCTCATAGAGAATGGGACTGTCCGATTGATCTCGTTCCAGGGAAGGTTCCACCTCGAGGCCGAACTTATCCGTTGTCTCTGCCTGAGACGCATTCTATGGAGGAATATATTAAAGAGAACCTAGCAAAGGGGTTCATTCGACCTTCTTCTTCTCCAGCCGGCGCAGGCTTCTTTTTTGTAAAAAAGAAAGATGGTGGTCTGCGGCCGTGCATCGACTACAGAGGTTTGAACGACATTACCATCAAGAACCGTTATCCTTTACCCCTGATTACTGAGCTCTTTGACAGAGTTAGCGGAGCTACCATCTTTACAAAGCTGGACTTGCGAGGTGCATACAATCTCATCCGGATCCGTGAGGGTGACGAGTGGAAGACCGCCTTTAACACCCGTGACGGACATTATGAGTACCTCGTCATGCCCTTCGGATTGAGCAATGCTCCAGCTGTCTTCCAGCATTTTGTCAATGAGATCTTCAGAGACATTCTATACCGTCATGTCGTGGTCTATCTAGACGATATCCTCATTTTTGCCAACGATTTAGAGGAACATCGTTTTTGGGTTAAAGAGGTTCTGTCCCGTCTCCGTGTCAATCATCTCTATTGCAAATTAGAAAAATGCGTCTTTGAAGTCAAGTCCATTCCGTTTCTAGGGTACATTGTGTCCGGTTCCGGACTAGAGATGGATCCTGAGAAACTACAAGCAATCCAAAATTGGCCGGTACCCTTAACCCTCAAAGGGGTCCAGAGGTTCTTAGGGTTCGCCAACTATTACCGAAAGTTTATACGAGACTTTTCCACCATTGTGGCGCCTATTACTGCTTTCACTAAGAAGGGTGCTAACCCGTCCAAGTGGTCTGAAGAAGCCATGCAAGCATTTCATCTTTTAAAACAAAGGTTCATCTCTGCGCCTGTTCTGAAACAGCCTGACATCGACTCTCCTTTCATCTTAGAGGTGGATGCCTCCTCCGTTGGAGTAGGAGCGGTGTTATCTCAGAGGGCTAAAGATGGCCATTTACACCCTTGCAGTTTCTTCTCCCGGAAGTTCTCCCCAGCTGAGCGCAACTATGCCATTGGCGACCAGGAGTTGCTAGCCATCAAGCTCGCTCTAGAAGAGTGGAGGTATCTGTTGGAGGGAGCTTCTCATTCAATCACCATACTTACAGACCACAAGAACCTTTTATACCTGAAGGGCGCACAATGTCTCAACCCTCGTCAGGCCAGATGGGCACTTTTCTTTTCCAGGTTCGACTTTAAACTCCAGTTCTGTCCGGGCTCTCAGAATCGCAAGGCCGATGCCCTTTCCCGCTCATGGGAGCAAGAAAATGAGTCAGAGTCTTCAGACAAGCATCCTATTATAAATCCGTTGGCATTCTCCACGGTAGGGATGGACTCTACGCCCCCATCAGGGAAAAGTTTTGTGAAGCCGATGCTAAGGAAGAAGCTCATGCATTGGGCCCATGCTTCCCGTTTTGCCGGACATACAGGTATCCAAAAAACCCTGGAGTTTATCTCTAGGTCCTATTGGTGGCCAACTCTGAAAAAGGACGTCTTGGAGTTTATTGCATCTTGCCCAAAGTGTGCCCAACATAAAGTATCCCGCCAGTCGCCTGCGGGGCAACTGGTTCCACTATCCGTTCCCCGTCGACCATGGACCCACTTGTCGATGGATTTCATTACAGACTTACCCATGTGCAACAAGTTCAATACCATCTGGGTGGTAGTTGACCGGTTCACCAAGATGGCACACTTCATTCCTCTCACCGGTCTTCCGTCAGCTTCCAAGTTGGCTCAAGTATTCATACAAGAGATCTTCCGACTCCACGGTCTTCCTGAAGAAATTATCTCAGATCGAGGAGTTCAATTCACAGCCAAATTCTGGCGAAGTTTATGTCAAGTCCTCCAAGTCAAGCTAAAGTTTTCCACGGCTTACCATCCTCAGACCAATGGTCAAACCGAGAGGGTGAATCAGGACTTGGAGGCCTTCCTCCGCATCTATGTGTCCTCCTCTCAAGATGACTGGGTTCAATTACTTCCCTGGGCCGAGTTCTGTCATAACAACCAGTATCATTCTTCATCTACTTCAACACCATTCTTCACTAACTTTGGATTCCACCCTAAAGTCCCTGAGTTCCAACCGCTTCCAGCAACTTCTGTTCCCGCAGTGGATATCACCTTGCATCAGTTTGCCAATATCTGGAAGAGCGTACGATCAGCTCTGCTCAAGGCATCGTTCAGGTACAAGAAGTTTGCGGATAAGAAGCGTCGAGCAGTTCCTGCTCTCAAGGTGGGTGATCGGGTATGGTTATCCACGAAGAATTTGAGGTTAAGAGTTCCCAGTATGAAGTTTGCACCTCGCTATATCGGTCCTTTCAAGATTGAACAAGTCATCAATCCTGTTGCTTACAGACTCCAGTTGCCTCCCTTCTTAAAAATACCCAGGACATTCCATGTTTCCCTGTTGAAACCGCTGATCTTGAATCGGTTTCATTCCTCACTTCCTCCAACTCCGAAAGTCCAAACTCAACGAGGCGTTGAGTATGAAGTGGCCAAGATCCTGGACTCACGTCACCGTTACGGTCAACTACAATACCTTATTGACTGGAAGGGTTATGGTCCTGAGGAACGTTCATGGACCAATGCTTCTGATGTCCATGCTCCTGCCTTGGTCCGGAGATTCCATTCCAAGTTTCCTCAAAAGCCAAAGAAGTGTCCTGGGGCCACTCCTAAAGGGGGGGGTGCTGTCACGATCCGGGTATCTGGACGCCATTTCTTACCCATCAGATGCCTCCTAAGGCTGGCTCAGCGCTCCAGGACCGGATCCCATCTGTTATCCTGATGTGTACATTCCTGTATCCTCTCCTGTCACTCTGGGACGCTGTCACAGTAAACGCCATATTACACCTGGCATGGCGTCTCCCGCGGCCTCCGCCGCCGTCCCTGAACTTCTGCATGCAGAGTGTCTGAGTGGCGATTACGTCAGCCGCGGCCTCCGCTGTGTCCGCGTGGTTGGATGTGCATCTGTCAGCCTGGCGCCTCCTGTCTCCGGTGGCCGGCGCCGCCATTACTGTTTTCATTACCACATGGATTACAAACCAAATTTCCCTCCAAGTGTCTGCATGGGCGCAGCCATCTTGGATTCTGTCAGATGATCATTTCCACCAATCTGTTCTCAGTATTGATAATCTGCATAATTGCCTAGCCAATCCCTTCCTTGCTGCAGGTATAAATACACTGTGCCTGAGCAAGGAAGGCGTCAGTGCTTTGGTTGTCAAACCTAGTTCCTGTTTGTCTCTCTCCTGTGATTGTCTTCCAGGTTCCAGCTCCTGTCTCAAGACTTCCACCATAGAGACCCGCACCAGCATTCCACCTGCGGTGTAGCCTGACTCTCCAATCCATTGTGGATTCATCTGTTTCCAGCTACAACATTACCTGCTTCCAGCTCAGCTTCCAGCAGAGTACAGCTTCCCTTAAAGGGCCGGTGTCCTTTCTACACTTTACCACTCTCCACCGGTATTATTATTTCTCCGCTCTCAAGTTCTACATTTCAGTTCATATTTCATCGCTCCCAAGTTCATTTATTATTTAACTGGTTCCAGCCAGTATCCACTCCGTGCTAACAACAGTCTGGTTCCAGCCAGTATCCACAGCAGCTGTTTTATCTTCAGCAACCCAGCTTTTCCTGGAACACCAGCTGGCACAATCCTGGGTTATCTCCATTGCTACAGTCGGGCCTGGTAAGGACTTTCCATCTAGAAGATCATAAGAACTATCTCACACTACCAGTGCCCTGTGGCTCCTGCCATCCTGTAGTACCCAGGAACTGTATTTATTCTTTGCTGACTTTTACGTTTTCTTTTACTGCTGCTGTGTTGCGGAGTTGTCATAATAAACATCATTGACTTTTATCCAAGTTGTCGTGGTCACGCCTTCGGGCAGTTATTATTCATGTTACTTACATGTCCAGGGGTCTGATACAACCTCCCAGGTTCCGGTACATCTCAGCCCCTACAACTGAGGCTGCCTCCCGTCAGCTCAGGCCCTCAGTTGTGACAACAATGACTTGATTTTGACACAGCTTTTGTATTGCATCGCATACTATCTCCCTGTCCAGAAGAGAAGCTGGTAAGGCCGATTTGAAAAATCGGTGAGGGGGACCGTCTTGAAACTCCAGTTTGTACCCTTGGGACACTATTTCTAATACCTAAGGATCCAGGCCCGAACGAACCCAGACCTGACTGAAGAGTTGGAGACGTGCCCCCACCGGTGCGGACTCCCGCAGAGGAGTCCCAGCGTCATGCGGTGGATTTGGCAGAAGCCGGAGAGGACTTCTGCTCCTGGGAACCTGCCACCGCTGGTGACCTTTTTCCCTTTCCTCTTCCTCTAGCAGCAAGGAAGGAAGACCCTCGTCCTTTTTTGTATTTATTGGGCCGAAAGGACTGCATCTGATAGTGGGGCATTTTCTTTTGTTGTGCAGGAACATAAGGTAAAAATTATTACTTACCCGCGGTAGCCATAGATACCAGGTCAGCGAGGCCGTCACCAAACAAGAAACCACCTTTATACAGCAGAGACTCCATAGCCTTCTTAGAGTCAGCATCAGCATTCCATTGATGAATCCACAATGCTCTCCTGGCTGAGACTGCCATGGCATTGGCCCTTGATCCCAAAAGGCCAATGTCCCTCGCAGCTTCCTTTAGATAGACTGCAGCGTCCCTGATATAACCCAGTGTCAAAAGAATGCTATCCCTATCCAGGGTATCTATCTCAGATGACAAGTTATCTGCCCACTTTTCAATAGCGCTACTCACCCATGCCGATGCAACGGCAGGTCTGAGCAGCGTACCCGTAGTGACATAAATGCATTTCAATGTATTTTCCTGCTTATGATCCACAGGATCCTTTAGGGCCACCGTGTCAGGAGACGGAAGCGCCACCTTCTTGGACAGCCGTGATAGAGCTTTGTCTACAGTGGGGGGTGACTCCCATTTATCCCTATCCCCAGAAGGGAACGGATATGTCACCGGAATTCTCTTGGGAATCTGAAACTTCTTGTGAGGATTTTCCCAGACCTGTTCAAAAAGCGTGTTCAGTTCATGAGACGGAGGAAACGTTACCTCAGGTTTCTTTCCTTTATACATACAGACCCTTGTATCAGGAAACGTAGGGTCTTCCGAGATATGTAACACGTCTTTTATCGACACAATCATGTACTGAATGCTCTTAGCCAGTTTAGGATTCAATCTAGCATCACTATAGTCGACACTGGAGTCCGTGTCGGTATCTGTATCTGCTATCTGGGTAAATGAACGCTTTTGTGACCCCGAGGGGTTATGGACTTGTGACAACACATCCTCCACGGATTTTTTCCATGCCTGGTTCTGAGACTCAGATTTATCCAATCTCTTATTTAATAGAGCCACATTTGCATTCAAAACACTCAAAACATTTACCCAATCAGCAGTCGGCGGTGCCGACAGGGTCACTCCCACAGTCTTTTCTGTCCCCACTCCAGCTTCCTCCTGGGAAGAGCACTCAGCCTCAGACATGCCGACACACGTGTACCGACACCCACAACCACACTGGGGCTATAGGGGACAGACCCACAGTAAAGCCTGTCAGAGAAACACAGAGGGAGTTTGCCAGCTCACAACCCAGCCCCTATCCTGGTACTGAAACGGTTTATACAATGCCTCAGACCTGTTAGCGCTTTCATTATTATTAAACCAGCACCAAATTAACTGTGCCCCCCCCACTGTTTTGCACCCTGTTACTTGTACAGCAGTGTAGGAGGACAGGACCAGCGTCTCTGCAGCTCTGTGAAGAGAAAATGGCGCTGATGAGAGCTGTGAGGGCTAAGCCATGCCCCCTTAATGGCGCGCTTCAGCCCCGCTATTTTTCAAATATTTATACTGGCGGGGGTTCGGATTCAGTGCCCAGGCACTATATACCACTTTTGCCAGTCACTTAAATGAGGATTTATGCTGCCCAGGGTGCCCCCCCCTCCGCGCCCTGCACCCTGTAGTGCCGCTGTGTGTGTGGGAGAATGGCGCGCAGCGCGGCTGCTGTGCGGTACCTCAAAGCCGTCACTGAAGTCTTCTGATCTTCCTCTACTCACCAGTCTTCTGACTTCTGGCTCTGCAAGGGGGGTGATGGCGGGCTCCGGGAACGAGCATCTAGGCGTACCTAGCGATCAGACCCTCAGGAGCTAATGGTGTCCTGTAGCCTAAGAAGCAGAGCCTTGAAACTCACAGAAGTAGGTCTGCTTCTCTCCCCTAAGTCCCACGAAGCAGGGAGCCTGTTGCCAGCAGTGCTCCCTGAAAATATAAAACCTAACAAAAGTCTTTTTCACAGAAACTCAGGAGAGCTCCTCAGAGTGCATCCAGTCTCACTGGGCACAGAATCTAACTGGGGTCTGGAGGAGGGGCATGGAGGGAGGAGCCAGTTCACACCCATTCAAGGTCTTGGAATGCCCATGTCTCCTGCGGATCCCGTCTATAACCCATGGTTCTTGAAGCGTCCCCAGCATCCTCTAGGACGTATGAGAAAATAATTCCACCATATTATGCCACACACCACAATGCATGTGATACATTATGGCCTACAGTAAGGCTTCTAATTACTTTTAAATCGCCTGCTCGTTGCCAGGGGTTTCATGCTCTGGGATGTCATGCTCATTGCCAGTGGTTTCATGCTCTGGGCTGGGTATCAGGCTCGTTGCCAGGAGTATGTAATGCTTGTTACCAGGGGTTCCATGCTTGTTGCCAGGGGTTTCATGTTCTGGGTGTCATGCTCATTCCCAGGAGTCTGAAATACTCATTGCTAGGGGTTTTTATGCTGTAATGCTCATTGCTAGGGGTTACGCTCGTTGCTAGGGGTGTACACAGTCGCTGGCGCCAGGCCTGCTATTCTGCTCCTTCTCCTCCCGCTCATAGTACTCCATTTAGGGGGCGGAGTTTCACAAATTGACACGGTTGTGTCGTAACGTCATGACGCAATCGCGTCATTTCAGGACTCGTTCTGCACATGCACTCAACAAGTCCTGTGCACACAGCTTCTCCACCATCAGATTTGTAAGTAAACCTCGGCTTTGCGTACAAATCCAAATCAGGCCCAGAGTTTTATGTTGAGAGGACGAACCCATGTCTGGTGGATGGGGAAGAGTACTTGTACGTTACTAAGTAGTAGAGAGCCCATCTTTTCTTTTAAATAACTGTCCTGTTTCGTTATGGACATTTCTTTCTCTGTGAGTGTCTGAAATATTCAGTGTAATATATAGGTTCTACAGAGATTAATTTAGGATATTATAAATATAGAGGGACAGAGCTCAGCACTCATCCAACTGCTCTCTTCTAGCAACCCCATGAAATGTTTATGTTTTTATTTTTATATATGTCACACGATAACAACTGTGACAGAGTAATATGTATTATCAAGGGGAGATTATCAGAAATTTGAGCAGATTTGGAACCCTTTGCTGAAAAGATGATATACAACCCACTTTAGACAAAATCAACATCTTATATAAAATTAAAACAGTTCAGCTAAAGAACAAAATAAAAATGGAAAGCCTACACTTTCCCAGTCACTGGATAGATTTAAAAGGGAGATAAGTTTGGAAAAAACCTCAATTCCTGGCTTGCCTAGTCTCTCCCTTGTCTGTGATCAAATATTGCCGACCTACCGCGTGCACACACTCCAGCAATTAGTAGTTCATTCTATTACCTGCACAGGTACAGGAATGACTAGGCAGGGAAAATGGAGGGAATACAACCTCTCTTCTGTCACTTGCTAGTGCTTGATATAAATATATGGTAAGCACTAAGATGCACCACTCGGGTGATAATGTGAATAATTAGTCTATTTGAAGTGTTACTGTATAGTTTATAATTAATGGTCATTATAAAAACAAACCTTCAGAATTAGGCATGGGTGAGAGCTGGTGTGAAGAGATAGATAGTAAGTGGCTAGTTACTTGACGAAACAGCAAGCTATTGAAACACACACAGATGTTGGGCATAATCCATCTTGGAATGTAGAAGTGTGGAAAGCGCTATCTGGTGATTTCCAAACATCTGCGCATGCATTTAGATTAAGATCACACGCAACTGCAATTTATGTCCTGGTGGGGGCAGCGACCCAGCGTTAGGAGGACGCAGTCCGGACAATGGGGGTCATTCCGACCCGTTCGCACGCAGCGGTTCTTCGCTGCAGTGCAAACGGGTCGGAAATGCGCATGCATGGCGGACGCATTGCGCACGTATGTCGTTGCCTGGCGACGCTCGTCGCTGGCCAACAACGCCGCCCGCAAGAAATGTGATTGCAGCGGCGATCGCAAGAAGACGGGACAGGTGGGAGGCGTTACGGGACGGATACTCACCGTTTTCCAGGCGTGGTGAGTCCAACGCAGGCAGATCCAGGCATTTGGAGGGCGGATGTCTTACGTCAGGACCGGGACCTTCATCGCTGGATCCGCTGCACTGGGTGAGTAACTACAGCCCTGGTCTTGTTTTGCTTGAAACTTTTTTAGCATAGCTGGGCTGCACAAGCGTTCGCAGCCCTGCTATGCTAAAATACACTCCCCCATAGGCGGCGTCAGGTTGATCGCACGAGCAGCAAAAAGTTGCTACATGCGATCAACTCCGAATGACCCCCAATGGAGGCGTGCCCGGACTGCTTGCAGGGCAGGTCACTTGACATTGCACGCAACAGCTGCAACACAAAACATGGTGGACATGTTTCGCAGCTAGGTTACCCTTAAGATGCAAGTGCATTGCTGCATGGTGATGTGCTCGCATCTCAGCAAGGGGTGGGGGGTGGGGGGGAGACCGAGCATGCGGGGCAGCCGCGGCCCCTGCATGCAAAAGAGTTGTAGCTTTGCGATTTCTTGCAAAACTACAACTCATGCTGAATTAGGCACGTAGGCCCTCATTCCGAGTTGTTCGCTCGCAAGGCGATTTTAGCAGAGTTACACACGCTAAGCCTCCGCCTACTGGGAGTGAATCTTAGCTTCTTAAAATTGCAAACGATGTATTCGCAATATTGCGATTACAAACTACTTAGCAGTTTCAGAGTAGCTTCTGACTTACTCGGCATCTGCGATCAGTTCAGTGCTTGTCGTTCCTGGTTTGACGTCACAAACACACCCAGCGTTCGCCCAGACACTCCCCCGTTTCTCCAGCCACTCCCGCGTTTTTTCCGGAAACGGTAGCATTTTTATCCGCACGCCCATAAAACGCCGTGTTTCCGCCCAGTAACACCCATTTCCTGTCAATCACATTACGATCGCCGTCGCGAAGAAAAAGCCGTGAGTAAAAAAACTATCTTCATAGCAAAATTACTTGGCGCAGTCGCAGTGCGAACATTGCGCATGCGTACTAAGCAGAAAAACGCTGCGATGCGAAGAAAATTACCGAGCGAACGACTCGGAATGAGGGCCGTAGTCTTTTATTTACTGCTTTTAAAGAGAATTTAAATCTAATCCTTAAAAATTTGCTTACATCCTGATTACAATTTATATAATACACTGTTATCTTTATAGGTCCTGTGGTGTGATCCCATACGTTGATATGGCAAGCCTTGATAGAGCATAAAATAGTGCACTAGTACTGTGCAGACAATGAGTTATGAATGACAGTATATGGTGTGAGCGTTCTCTGTTCCAGCCTCACTGGCATATTACTAGTTACTAGTACAAACCAGCTAGAGTGCTGACAGGCTGTGACAGCGGCATCACCTTCCCATTGCAAGATACACAACAGGAGCAAATGCGAGCACTGTTACACTCACATACAGCACACGCACATGCACAGTCTCACACACACGCACGTTTGAAATTGTTCCCAAACTTTCCGCCTCAATGTTGTCATGGCAGCAGTCCGCCAATAACCAACCTGCATGATATTGTGGGGGCGGGCCTTCGGTCGCAGCTGCCAATTAGCACACTTGTAGTTGTTAAGCTGCTGCCGGCTGCTGTCTTCACTTGCTGCGGCCTGTGTGATCCGGGTGCTGTCCGCTGGAGAGTGGCCCTAAGCCTGACTGTGGGATATGGGGGGCAGCGTGAGCACCAGGAGAGTCTCCTTCGAGGCTGACGAGAACGACAACATCACGGTGGTGAAGGGGATCCGGGTGAGTGAGGGCCGGATTTGACACTGACAAGGACATGTCCTACTGCCCACACATTGGACACATGTGACACTCACAAGGGCATGCCCTGCTGTCCACATATGTGACATGTAACACTCACAAGGACATGATACCCTGCTGCCCACACGTGTAATATTGACAAGGACACGATACCCTGCTGCCCACACATGTGACATGTAACACCGACAAGGGCATGATGCACTGCTTCCCACACATGGGACTTTGCTATTGCTGCTCCTCTGCTTCTTCTCCTTGGAAGCTCCATATACCTGACCCCTACATTTCTACAGTACTAGCTGGATTACCCGGCGTTGCCCGGGATTTTAAGAATGTTTGTTTACAAAAATTAATTTAAATATTAAACACAGTATAAATAACAATATGCTCGTATGTAAAATTTCACGATCTTCGCTCGTAAACTGTGGATTTGTATAAAAAGACAGAAGCACAATTTTTTGCTTTTATATATTAGATAAGTATCTAGATAGAGCCTCCTCCCCAAACACTCCACAGTTTCTTATATACCACAGCACATTATGTATCCCCTGATATACTCTGCTGCTGGGGGACTGTGCTACTTCCACTATATAACTCTGTGTGTGGATTCGTGCTAACACCATTCTCCTCCTCACATCATGTCACTGGCCCTGTCACATGCAGCCCTGTCATCACTGAAATATCATGCATGTCCTGATCTAGTCTGTGCTGCTGGCCCACCCCTAGGGGTGCTAGTGGTGTGTTAACCCCACAGTGTTTGTTTCCAGAGTGTAAGTGATATGTGTCGCAAGTTTGGTGTAATTTGGTCCAGGCATTCCAGAGTTATGCTGTCTGCTGAAAAACTCTGTGCTGCTGCCGCCTCAACCCTAGGGGTGTCTGACACAGTTTTTGTTCCCAGCTTGTAAGTCATGTGTGTACCTAGTTTGTTGGAAATTGGTATAGGCATTCTGGAGTTATGCTGTCTCCTTTAATACTCTGTGCTGCTGTCCCACCCCTAGGGGTGCTAGGGGTGTCTAACCACCACAGAGTTAATTCCCAGATTGTAAAAGTCAGATGTGTACCAAGTATTGTGTAAATTGCTCCAGGCCTTCCATAGTTATGCTGTCCGCTGACATACTTCGTACTGCTGTCCCACCCCTAGGGGTGCTAGGTGTGTCTGACCCCCATGGTGTTTGTTTTCCGAGTGTAAGTAATATGTGTACCCAGCTTGTTGTAAATTGATCTAGCCATTCAGGAGTTATGCTGTCTCCTGCAATACTCTGTGCCGCTGTTCCACCCCTAGGGGTGCTAGAGGTGTCTAACCCCCACAGAGTTTGTTCCAAGACTGTAAGTTAGACGTGTACCAAGTTCGGTGTAAATTGCTGTAGGCATTCCAGAGTTATGCTGTCTGCTGAAATACTCAGTGCTGCTGCCCCACCCCTAAGGGTGCTAGGGGTGTCTTCCCCCCACAGTGTTTGTTGCCAGATTGTAAGGCATATGTGTACCAATTTTTGAGTACATTACTCGTGCAATTCTGAAGTTATGCTGTCTCCTGATATACTTTATGCCAGAGCTTCCCAAACGCTGTCCTCAAGGCACCCCAACAGTCCAGGTTTTAGTTATATCCATGGCTCAGCACAGATGGTTAAATCAAATTGATTAAGGTGCTAATTAAGTCACCTGTGGCCAAGCATGGATACATTTAAAACCAGGACCGTTTGGGTGCCTTGAGGACCGCATTTGGGAACCTCTGCTCTATGCTGCTGTCTGCCCCCCAGTGGTGCTTGGGGATTTCAAATTGTTTTAGTTGCCTCCGCCATGTTTTAATATGCTTGTATGTAGAATTTCACGATCTTCGCTTGTAAACTGTGGATTTGTATAGAAATACAATACAGAAGGACACATTTTCATTTCTCTAACGTCCTAGTGGATGCTGGGGACCCTGTAAGGACCATGGGGAATAGACTGTCTCCGCAGGAGACATGGGCACTTTAAGAAAGAATTTGGATTCTGGTGTGCTCTGGCTCTTCCCTCTATGTCCCTCCTCCAGACCTCAGTTTGAATCTGTGCCCGGACGAGCTGGGTGCTGTTTAGTGAGCTCTCCTTAGCTTGCTATAAGAAAGTATTTTTTGTTAGGTTTTTTTATTTTCAGGGAGCTCTGCTGGCAACAGACTCCCTGCATCGTGGGACTGAGGGGAGAGAAGCAGCCCTACTCTCTGCAGATAGATCCTGCTTCTTAGGCTACTGGACACCATTAGCTCCAGAGGGATCTTACACAGGATCTCACCCTTTGTCGTCCGATCCCGGAGCCGCGCCGCCGTCCCCCTCGCCGCCGTCCCCCTCGCAGAGCCGGAAGACAGAAGCCGGGTGAAAGAAGCAAGAAGACTTCGAAATCGGAGGCAGAAGACTCCAGTCTTCACTGAGGTAGCGCACAGCACTGCAGCTGTGCGCCATTGCTCCCACACTACACCCACATACTTCGGTCACTGTAGGGTGCAGGACGCAGGGGGGCGCCCTGGGCAGCAATTAGGACCTCTTGGCGAAAGTTACACATATATACAGTTGGGCACTGTATATATGTATGAGCCCCCGCCATATTATTATACATAAACGCGGGACTGAAGCCCGCCGCTGAGGGGGCGGGGCTTCTTCCTCAGCACTCACCAGCGCCATTTTTTCTCCACAGCTCTGCTGAGAGGAAGCTCCCCAGGCTCTCCCCTGCAGATTCACGGTGGAAGAGGGTAAAAAGGGAGGGGGGGCACATAAATTAGGCGCAAAAACATAATATACAGCAGCTACTGGGTTAACACTAAGTTACTGTGTGATTCCTGGGACATATAGCGCTGGGGTGTGTGCTGGCATACTCTCTCTGTCTCTCCAAAGGGCCTTGTGGGGGAACTGTCTTCAAAAAGAGCATCCCCTGTGTGTGTGGTGTCGGTACGCTTGTGTCGACATGTTTGACGAGGAAGGCTATGTGGAAGCAGAGCGGGAGCAAATGAATGTAGTGTCTCCGCCGACGGCGCCGTCACCTGATTGGATGGATATGTGGAAGGTTTTAAATGATAATGTTAATTCCTTGCATAAAAGGTTGGATAAAGCTGAAACCTTAGGACAGTCGGGGTCTCAGCCCATGCCTGATCCTATGTCGCAGAGGCCGTCAGGGTCTCGGAAGCACCCACTATCCCAAATTGTTGACACAGATACCGACATGGATTCTGACTCCAGTGTCGATTACGATGATGCAAAGTTACAGCATAAATTGGCTAAATCCATCCGTTATATGATTATAGCAATTAAGGATGTGTTGCACATCACAGAGGAAACCCCAGTCCCTGACAAGAGGGTTCATATGTATGGGGAAAAAAAGGCAGGTGGTGACCTTTCCCCCTTCACACGAGCTAAATGAGTTATGTGAAAAGGCTTGGGAATCTCCAGATAAAAAACTGCAGATTTCCAAACGGATGCTTATGGCGTATCCTTTCCCGCCAACGGACAGGTTACGCTGGGAATCCTCCCCTAGGGTGGACATAGCTCTAACACGCTTATCCAAGAGGGTAGCCCTGCCGTCACAGGATACGGCCACCCTAAAAGATTCTGCGGATAGAAAGCAAGAGGGTACCCTGAAGTCCATTTATACACATTCAGGTACCTTACTAAGGCCGGCAATTGGGTCGGCCTGGGTGTGTAGTGCTGTAGCAGCATGGACGGATACCTTGTCTGAGGAACTTGATACCTTAGACAAGGATACTATATTAATGACCCTGGGGCATATAAAAGACGCTGTCCTATATATGAGAGATGCTCAAAGAGACATTGGCCTACTGGGCTCTAGAATAAATGCAATGTCGATTTCTGCCAGAAGGGTCCTGTGGACTCGGCAATGGACAGGTGATGCCGACTCAAAAAGGCACATGGAGGTTTTACCTTACAAGGGTGAGGAATTGTTTGGGGAGGGTCTCTCGGACCTGGTCTCCACAGCTGTTGCTGGAAAGTCAAATTTTTTGCCATATGTTTCCTCACAACCTAAGAAAGCACCGTATTACCAAATGCAGTCCTTTCGATCACAAAAAGGCAAGAAAGTCCGAGGTGCGTCCTTTCTTGCCAGAGGCAGGGGCAGAGGAGGGAAGCTGCACAACACAGCTAGTTCCCAGGAACAGAAGTCCTCCCCGGCTTCCACTAAATCCACCGCATGACGCTGGGGCTCCACAGGCGGAGCTAGGCCCGGTGGGGGCGCGTCTCCGAAATTTCAGCCACAAGTGGGTTCACTCCCAGGTGGATCCCTGGGCAATAGATATTGTGTCTCAGGGATACAAGCTGGAATTCGAAGAGATGCCCCCTCACCGATACCTCAAATCGGCCCTGCCAGCTTCCCCCTTAGAGAGGGAAATAGTGTTAGCTGCAATTCACAAATTGTATCTTCAACAGGTGGTGGTCAAGGTTCCCCTCCTTCAACAAGGAAGGGGTTATTATTCAGCCATGTTTGTGGTACCGAAACTGGACGGTTCGGTCAGACCCATATTGAATTTAAAATCCCTGAACATATACCTGAAAAGGTTCAAGTTCAAGATGGAATCGCTCAGAGCGGTCATCGCAAGCCTGGAAGGGGGGGATTTTATGGTGTCTCTGAACATAAAGGATGCATACCTTCATGTCCCCATTTATCCACCTCATCAGGCGTACCTCAGATTTGTGGTACAGGATTGTCATTACCAGTTTCAGATGTTGCCGTTTGGTCTCTCCACGGCACCGAGAATATTTACCAAGGTAATGGCGGAAATGATGGTACTCCTGCGGAAGCAAGGGGTCACAATTATCCCATACTTGGACGATCTCCTCATAAAGGCAAGGTCCAGAGAGCAGTTGCTGACCAGCGTAGCACGCTCTCTGGAAGTGTTATGACAGCACGGCTGGATTCTAAATACTCCAAAGTCGCAGTTGGTTCCTACGACTCGTCTGCCCTTCCTGGGCATGGTTCTGGACACAGACCAGAAAAGGGTTTATCTCCCGATAGAGAAAGCTCAGGAACTCATGACACTGGTCAGAAACCTATTGAAACCAAAACAGGTGTCGGTGCATCACTGCACGCGAGTCCTGGGAAAGTTGGTGGCATCGTACGAGGCCATTCCCTTCGGCAGGTTCCATGCGATGACCTTTCAATGGGATCTACTGGACAAATGGTCCGGATCACATCTTCAAATGCATCGGTTAATCACCCTATCCCCCAGGGCCAGGGTGTCTCTCCTGTGGTTGCTGCAGAGTGCTCACCTCCTCGAGGGCCGCAGATTCGGCATTCAGGACTGGGTCCTGGTGACCACGGATGCAAGCCTCCGAGGGTGGGGGGCAGTCACACAGGGAAGAAATTTCCAAGGTCTGTGGTCAAGTCAGGAGACTTGCCTCCACATCAACATCCTGGAACTAAGGGCCATATACAACGCCCTACGCCAAGCGGAGTCCCTACTTCGCGACCAACCGGTTCTGATTCAGTCAGACAACATCACCGCAGTGGCTCATGTAAACCGCCAAGGCGGCACAAGGAGCAGGGTGGCGATGGTAGAAGCCACCAGGATTCTTCGCTGGGCGGAGAATCACGTAAGCGCACTGTCAGCAGTGTTCATTCCGGGTGTGGACAACTGGGAAGCAGACTTCCTCAGCAGGCACGACCTCCACCCATGAGAATGGGGACTTCATCAAGAAGTCTTCGTGCAGGTTGCGAGTCGGTGGGAACTGCCACAGGTGGACATGATGGCATCCCGCCTCAACAAAAAGCTACTGAAGTATTGCGCCAGGTCAAGAGACCCTCAGGCGATAGCTGTGGACGCACTGGTGACGCCTTGGGTGTTCCAGTCGGTCTATGTATTTCCTTCTCTTCCTCTCATACCAAAGGTGCTGAGAATCCTAAGAAAAAGAGGAGTGAGAACAATACTCATTGTTCCGGATTGGCCAAGAAGGACTTGGTATCCAGATCTGCAAGAAATGCTCACAGAGGACCCTTGGCCTCTGCCTCTAAGACAGGACTTGTTGCAGACAGGGGCCCTGTCTGTTCCAAGACTTGCTGCGTTTGACGGCATGGCGGTTGAACGCCGGATCCTAGCAGAAAAAGGTATTCCGGATGAGGTCATTCCTACGCTGATAAAGGCTAGGAAGGACGTGACGGCTCAACATTATCACTGTATATGGCGAAAATATTTTGCTTGGTGTGAGGCCAGGAATGCCCCTACGGAGGAATTCCAGCTGGGCCGTTTCCTTCACTTCCTACAGTCGGGAGTGACTTTGGGCCTAAAATTGGGTTCCATTAAGGTCCAGATTTCGGCCCTATCCATTTTCTTTCAAAAAGAACTGGCTTCTCTGCCTGAAGTTCAGACGTTTGTAAAGGGAGTGCTGCATATTCAGACCCCTTTTGTGCCTCCGGTGGCACCTTGGGATCTTAACGTGGTGTTGAGTTTCCTGAAATCACACTGGTTTGAACCACTCAAGACGGTGGAATTGAAATATCTCACGTGGAAGGTGGTTATGCTGCTAGCCTTGGCTTCGGCTAGGCGTGTGTCAGAATTGGCGGCTTTGTCACATCAAAGCCCTTATCTGGTTTTCCATGCGGATAGAGCAGAATTGCGGACCCGCCCACAATTTCTTCCAAAAGTGGTTTCATCCTTTCATATAAACCAACCCATTGTGGTGCCTGTGGCTACTACTGACTTGGAGGATTCCGAGTTACTGGATGTGTTCAGGGCTTTGAAGGTTTATGTAGCCATAACGGCTAGGGTCAGGAAAACTGAATCTTTGTTTATCCTGTATGCTTCCAACAAGCTTGGGGCGCCTGTTTCTAAGCAGACTATTGCTCGCTGGATCTGTAACACGATTCAGCAGGCTCATTCTGCGGCTGGATTGCCGCTGCCTAAATCAGTTAAGGCCCATTCCACAAGGAAGGTGGGCTCTTCTTGGGCGGCTGCCCGAGGGGTCTCGGCATTACAGCTTTGCCGAGTGGCTACTTGGTCAGGTTCAAACACCTTTGCAAAGTTCTACAAGTTTGATACCCTGGCTGAGGAGGACCTTGTGTTTGCTCATTCGGTGCTGCAGAGTCATCCGCACTCTCCCGCCCGTTTGGGAGCTTTGGTATAATCCCCATGGTCCTTACGGAGTCCCCAGCATCCACTAGGACGTTAGAGAAAATAAGATTTTACTTACCGGTAAATCTATTTCTCGTAGTCCGTAGTGGATGCTGGGCGCCCGTCCCAAGTGCGGACTTCTTCTGCAATACTTGTATATAGTTATTGCTTAAATAAGGGTTATGTATAGTTGCATCAGGGTTGATCTGATGCTCTGTTTTTTGTTCATACTATTAACTGGGTAAAGTTATCACAAGTTATACGGTGTGATTGGTGTGGCTGGTATGAGTCTTACCCTGGATTCCCAAAATCCTTTCCTTGTACTGTCAGCTCTTCCGGGCACAGTTTCTCTAACTGAGGTCTGGAGGAGGGACATAGAGGGAGGAGCCAGAGCACACCAGAATCCAAATTCTTTCTTAAAGTGCCCATGTCTCCTGCGGAGCCCGTCTATTCCCCATGGTCCTTACGGAGTACCCAGCATCCACTACGGACTACGAGAAATAGATTTACCGGTAAGTAAAATCTTATTTTTTATATATTAGATAGATTATGATCATGTCACAGTAAATCGCTGAAACTAAGGGGTATATGCAATTGCGGTCGAATTCCCGAAATTGTCGAATTTCGGGAATTTTTCGCCCCAAAAAAAAAATCGACAATGCAATTCAGTACTTTCCGACAAAAAAACTGACTTTCAAAATTCGACTTTTTGAAATTCGACTTTTGACAAATTCGACTTTTTTGCAATGATACACATGCTGCAATTCGACCAAAGTCTATTCAATTCAAGTTTGGAAATTCGACAACAGTGCTTTTAGACAGTAAATTCGTCATTTTCAATCTGACACACTTTGGAGGGTGAAACCAATAAAAAAAATTTAAAACTTGTTTTTTTTGGTGTTTTTTTCTTTTTGGTAATAGCATATCTATTTATATTAGAAGGGATTAGGTACTTGGTTTGTCTTTTTTGGAGGCACAAGTATTATTTATATATTTAATTTTTTTTTTTTTTTTTTTTTTTTTTTTATAGCTGGAACGGTAAAATCAAGGAAAAAAATGGCGTGGGGTCCCCCCTCCAAAGCATAACCAGCCTCGGGCTCTTCGAGCTGGTCCTGGTTCTAAAAATGCGGGGAAAAATTTGACGGGATCCCCCGTATTTTTAAAACCAGCACCGGGCTCTGCGCCTGATGCTGGTGCAAAAAATACGGGGGACAAAAAGAGTAGGGGTCCCCCGTATTTTATACACCAGCATCGGGCTCCACTAGCTGGACAGATAATGCCACAGCCGGGGGTCACTTTTATACAGCGCCCTGCGGCCGTGGCATTAAAATTCCAACTAGTCACCCCTGGCTGGGGTACCCTGGGGGAGTGGGGACCCCTTCAATCAAGGGGTCCCCCCCCCCAGCCACCCAAGGGCCAGGGATGAAGCCCGAGGCTGTCCCCCCCCCCCCATCCAAGGGCTGCGGATGGGAGGCTGATAGCCTTGAGAAAAATGTCAGAATATTGTTTTTTCCAGTAGTACTACAAGTCCCAGCAAGCCGGTACTTGGAGAACCACAAGTACCAGCATGCGGGAGAAAAACGGGCCCGCTGGTACCTGTAGTACTACTGGAAAAAAAATACCCAAATAAAAACAGGACACACACACCGTGACAAGTACAACTTTATTACATACTGCCGACACACACATACTTACCTATGTTGACACGCCGACTGCCACAGTCTCCGACGATCCGAGGGTACCTGTTAAAAAATTATACTCACCTTCCAGCGTCCAGAGATAAATCCACGTCCAGAGTATAATCCAGGTACTTGGCAAAATAACAAAACGCAAAAACCCGTGCCAGCGGACTGAAAGGGGTCCCATGTTGACACATGAGACCCCTTTCCCCGAATGCAGAGCCCTCTACGTGACAGCTGTCACTGAAAGGTCTCTTCAGCCAATCAGCGAGTGCAACGTCCTTGCACTCTGCTGATTGGCTCTGCGCGTCTGAGCTCAGACAGCGCATCGCAAAGACTCTCCATTATATTCAATGGTGGGAACCTTGCGGTTAGCGGGGGGGTCACCCGCAGGTCAGCGGCTGACCGCGGGTAACCCCCCCGCTGACGGCAAAGTTCCCACCATTGAATATAATGGAGAGGCTTTGCGATGCGCTGTCACAGCACAGACAGCGCACAGCCAATCAGGTGAGCGCCACGTAGTAGCGCTTCCTGATTGGCTGAAGGGACCTCAGTGACAGGAGTCACGTGGGGTCCCGACACATTCGGGGAAAGGGGTCTCGTGTCAATATGGGACCCCTTCCAGTCCGCAGGATCGGGTCATTGCGTTTTTTTTTTTTTGCCAAGTACCTGGATTATTTTCTGGACGTGGAAGTATCTCTGGACGCTGGAAGGTGAGTATAATTATCTTTTATTTTCAGGTATCCGTGGATTCTACTTGGAGAAGAGGACCGACTGCTTCATGTCAACATAGGTAAGTATGTGTGTGTCGGCAGTATGTAATAAAGTTGTACTTGTCACGGTGTGTGTGTCCTGTTTTTATTTGGGTATTTTTTTTCCAGTAGTACTACAGGTACCAGCGGGCCCGTTTTTCTCCCGCATGCTGGTACTTGTGGTTCTCCAAGTACCAGCTTGCGGGGGAGGCTTGCTGGGACTTGTAGTACTACTGGAAAAACCAATATTCTGACATTTTTCTCAAGGCTATCAGCCTCCCATCCGCAGCCCTTGGATGGGGGGGACAGCCTCGGGCTTCATCCCTGGCCCTTGGGTGGCTGGGGGGGGGGGACCCCATAATTGAAGGGGTCCCCACTCCCCCAGGGTACCCCGGCCAGGGGTGACTAGTTGGATATTTAATGCCACGGCCGCAGGGCACTGTATAAAAGTGACCCCTGGCTGTGGCATTATCTGTCCAGCTAGTGGAGCCCGATGCTGGTGTAAAAAATACGGGGGACCCCTACTCGTTTTGTCCCCCGTATTTTTTGCACCAGCATCAGGCGCAGAGCCCGGTGCTGGTTTTAAAAATACGGGGGATCCGCTGTAAATTTTGACCCCTGATTTTTAAAACCAGGACCAGCTCGAAGAGCCCGAGGCTGGTTATGCTTTGGAGGGGGGACCCCACGCCATTTTTTTTCCGGGTTTTTCCCGTTTTTTTAATTCGCTGCAAAATCCGGCAAATCGGCCGTTTTTCGCCCGCGGGACTGTCGAATCCGTTTTTCATTGAATATGGTGAATTCCGGCAGCCACCTGCCGGAATTTACCTGTCGAATTAAAAAACGGCGATAATTTCCCGCGATTCGCCGTGAATTGCATATACCCCTAAATGTTTACCTCCCAACATGACCCTCTCCAGGAGGGACAGAATGCTCTGCTCTTGGACTTCCCTCTTAATGTATGATTGCCATCACCTGTGGTGAAACACCTTTCTTATCCATTAACTTGTTCAACACAGGTGATGGTGATCACAAATTAAGAGAGAATTTCCAGGAGCAGAACATTTATGTAAATGTGTATCTTATGTGGGATTGGTATCAATATACTGGTGCCCGTCATCCCGGCGGTCAGAATCCCGACAGCAGAATGCCTGCAGCGGAGCAAGCACAAAAGAGCCCCTTGTCGGCTTGCTGCGCTCGCCACAGGCACAGTAGCACGCTATTTATTCCTCCTCCAGGGGTGTTAGGAACACCCCAAGAGGGAGAATTGGTGTCTGTATCCCGGTGGTTGGGATCCCGGCGCCGATATGCTGAGTGCTGGGATCTCGACAGCCGGGATCTTGAATGCATCCTTCTAAGGGTACCTACACAGCAGCGCGATGCAGCTTGGACCACGATCACTAGCTGATTGTGGTCCGATCCCCCAGTTAGCTCCCTACTTCCCGATGCGCTGCCGATGTGCACGGGAAACAGAGAGTGGGTCCCCCGATACCGATCCGATGTACGGTGACATGTATTCACTGTGCATCGGATCGGGTGATCCTAACTGCAGCAGTCAAGATCTCCGATCCGATGTGCAAGCAGCGGCTACGCGCATCGGATCGGAATAGTTAGCAGAAAAGGTAAATTTCTGCAACGATTCCCATCCAATCGCTTGCACGACGCATCGAAATTGGGGCCATTGGGACAAAATCGTCTTGGTGTGTACCCATACTTATACGTCTGTCATACTTCATTTTCCAGCTATTGTGTAAGCAGAGTTTAGTCTTCCCACAATGACTTTATGTGTATATGTACAGGTAGTGCAAATATATACCATTGTATTGACATGTCTACAGTGTTATATACAGTGAATGACATTATGGGGGGATTAATTTGAATCAATAGTAGATTGCATATAAACAAAAGAAATGCATTTAATTAAATACCATACATTTTTCAAAACTGTATGGACAGAGATAAAAACAATGTAAATAACGTCCCAACAGGAAAACGTATAGGAGAACAAATGTGCATGAAAGAGTCCTACTGGAAGGATTGTAGGGGAGCTGCAGGGCACGATAAGGTACAGAGTAGTCCGGATTTATGCAGCACAAAGCTCCCAGATCTTAAGTCCTGACTTTATGCACATTTGCCACTTTGCATTGTCCTATACATTTCCCTGTTGGGACGTTATTTACATTGTTTTTATCTTCGTCCATATGGTTTTAAAACGTATGGTATTTTATGAAATGTGTTTTATTTGTTTTTATGCAATCTACTATTGATTAAAATTACTCTGTACTTCTGTGTTTGCAACTGGGTAGCACCATTCTTTTTAGCACACCACCATTTTTGCTCAAACTATTTCTTCAGGGTTTGGGGTTACCCACTTTGGTATTAAGGGATAGCTTAAACCCAGTGAAGCGCCCAGGAGTCTGTCACCATCATTTGTCCAACATACATAGTAATATCTACAACATAGATTTCTTTAATAAAATATGCTTTTTGGTTTTTACTAGAGAATATTTTAAATCTGTATTGACCCACCCAATCAAATCTTTCCCCTTAGCGTTGCTCCATCTGCAAATTTCAGAACAATGGTTCTTGAGTAGCAAAGGAAAAAAGAGAACAGTCTCATAATGTGCCAGCTTTGTAAACTGATGCTCCATTTTATAAAATTGTCTCCATAGTTATTCTAATTCTTCCAAATTGATGTGCTCAGCTACCTTCAGCAAGAGGTGAGGGGTAATGGCTGAGTTTCTGAAACCCACATATAATGAAACATAGGTCTCAAGTTAACACACCTGCTGCTTAAAACTGAAAACCATAAACAATGTGGTGGACAGTTGTACAGCTAATGTAATAAGTTGAGCTCTGCTTGTATAATGCATAATAGATCTTTTCATCTGTTGAAATTGACATAACATTTTAGGAAATGATATGCAGGTGCACTTTAAATGTGTGTGCATAAAGCAGAAATTATTATGAATGATTATAAGGGTTGAATAATGGGGGTAATTCCAAGTTGATCGCAGCAGGATTTTTGATAGTAATTGGGAAAAACCATGTGCACTGCAGGGGGGGGGCAGATATAACATTTGCAGAGAGAATTAGATTTGGGTGGGTTATTTTATTTCTGTGCAGGGTAAATACTGGCTGCTTTATTTTTACACTGCAAATTAGATTGCAGATTGAACACCCCCCACATCTAACTCTCTCTGCACATGTTATATCTGCCTCCCCTGCAGTGCACATGGTTTTGCCCAATTGGTAACAAAAATCCTGCTGCGATCAACTTGGAATTACCCCCAATGTGATTGCCAGATTTCCAGTGTATCTAATTCACAAGGTAAGGCTGGATGGGCCGTGTGCATGAGTCCTATTGGGTTCTTTTTCATGCTGGTACAGGTTGAGTATCCCATATCCAAATATTCCGAAATACGGACTTTTTTGAGTGAAAGTGAGATAGTGAAACCTTTGTTTTTTGATGGCTCAATGTACACAAACTTTGTTTAATACACAAAGTTATTAAAAATATTGTATTAAATGACCCCCAGGCTGTGTGTATAAGGTGTATATGAAACATAAATGAATTGTGTGAATATACACACACTTTGTTTAATGCCCAAAGTTATAAAAAATATTGGCTAAAATGACCTTCAGGCTGTGTGTATAAGGTGTATATGTAACATAAATGCATTCTGTGCTTAGATTTAGGTCCCATCATCATGACATCTCATTATGGTATGCAATTATTCCAAAATACGGAAAAATCCGATATCCAAAATACCTCTGGTCCCAAGCATTTTGGATAAGGGATACTCAACCTGTACCAGGTCTCACTGGGTTGAGTATAAAGATGGTTAGTTATGCAGCGCTCTGACTTGTTTCTGTGTGAATTAAGTTACGGTCTGTGATCTATAAATTAATATGGAATGGGTATGTGCGTGACAAGATTTATTTAGGTGCAGTAAATGTGACAACTGAACAATCAAAATAACACAAAGACAAAGTTATATGGTGCGATCATCAAGCAAACGAAAAAAAAAGTGTTCAACTCCGCTTCATAAGATAAATAATGCATTTGAAATCAAAGTAACAATGTAAAGTTTGGATACTGGTGAGATAACAGTTCTTGCAAAGGTGGCGATTATCTTCCATCGGTTACAGATTGTTTTGGGGGCGGGTGGCGTGGGATTCATGCTGGAAGGCCGGTGTCCCGTAACCCTCCAGCCTCCGCAAAACGTAGCCCTCCAATATGTAGGATGTGCGTTTCCTGGATGTGTGTGGTATCAGCCGCGATTGTTGTTCCTCCGTCCACCAGGCGCCTGTGCTTTGCTAGTAAGCGTCTCTTCTCACAAAGCTGGTTGCCTGGGGGACTGCCGGTCTCTGCACTGACATCAGGATAGCGCTGATTCCGTGGTCAATTGCTGAGTTACCGGCCGCTCGACTCGCTGGCTGGTAAGGAGACTTGTGGGGTTAGCGGTCAGTGGTTGGTGTTGAAGGATGTTTGTTATATGCACCAACGCATTTCTGCTTTAGCAGGCCTTCCTGCTTTCAATTCCAATCACCTGAAGCGTGTGTTTTAATGTAGTTTCTGCTGCGGGGGGGTACACTGGGCTCCACAGAGAATGACATTGGGGTGTAGAGTAGGATCTTGATCCAAGGCCACCAACAGGCTCAAAGCTTTGACCTTCCCAGAATGCATAGCTCCACCTCCTCTATAACCCCGCCTCCGTGCACAGGAGCTCAATTTTGTAGTTGGTGCCATGCAGTAAGCAGGCATACAACAGGGGGGCTGCTCCTGCAGCCCTGAGAAGAAGCTTTTAAGAAAAAATGTTTATATAAGCCCACAGTACCCGGTGGTGAAGTCCTGCAGGGGGATAAGGCTTTGACCTGTAGCCCCTCCCCCAGCCACAGGGCGCCATTTAGAGAAAATGTTCCCGCCCTGGAGCTGCATATCTCTATCACCCTCACTCCCTGTCAGCGCTTGGGCGACATTAGGACAAGCTGAGCTGATCCTGGGACTGTTTGAGCAAATCCTCCTCTGGAAAGCCGCCTGCATGTCAGCGCTGTGCATTTTACAGGTCACATAAGTATTCTACATGTCTGCTGACAGTGTTGATTAAGAAAGAGTGCGTTTAGTCAGGGTTATGTAGTACAAGTACCCTGTGATATACATCCAGTCTTTACTGTGCATTGTTATATCTATTGAGTGTTTAGCTATACGTAGTACTACTCTGTATTGCTAGTCCAGTGCAGTTTTATTGCATGTCATAATTTCTGCATTGTACAATGTGAATATGTGTGTGTGCATATAGCTGCTGTGTGGCCTCCATTTCGTGTATCTCACTCAGATTGCTATCCCTATATTTTATAACCTGAATGGGCTAGGTGCGTCAGGTTTATCATTTAATATAGGTAGTTCACAGGATATTCTCAGTGTGTATGTTTCTCTGTGATCTTTAGTCACCATACACCTCTTGAATTCCCTGTTTATGCTGATACACTGCACAGGGGGTTCTTGTCAGTTATTGTGCTGCTGATATTGGTGGTCTTTCCGAGTTGCTTTCTAACAGTTTTTAGCCGCCGTCCACTGGGAGTGTATTTTAGATTAGCAGAAGTGCGAACGAATGGTTCGCAGAGCGGCTACAAAGTTTTTTTTTTTTTTCCTCTGACGTCCTAAGTGGATGCTGGGGACTCCGTCAGGACCACAGGGGGATTAGCGGCTCCGCAGGAGACAGGGCACAAAAGTAAAAGCTTTAGGATCAGGTGGTGTGCACTGGCTCCTCCCCCTATGACCCTCCTCCAAGCCTCAGTTAGGTTTTTGTGCCCGGCCGAGAAGGGTGCAATCTAGGTGGCTCTCCTAAAGAGCTGCTTAGAGTAAAAGTTTTATTAGGTTTTTTATTTTCAGTGAGTCCTGCTGGCAACAGGCTCACTGCAACGAGGGACTTAGGGGAGAAGAAGTGAACTCACCTGCGTGCAGGATGGATTGGCTTCTTAGGCTACTGGACACTAGCTCCAGAGGGACGATCACAGGTACAGCCTGGATGGGTCACCGGAGCCGCGCCGCCGACCCCCTTGCAGATGCTGAAGAGAGAAGAGGTCCAGAAATCGGCGGCTGAAGACTTCTCAGTCTTCATGAGGTAGCGCACAGCACTGCAGCTGTGCGCCATTGCTCTCAGCACACTTCACACCAACGGTCACTGAGGGTGCAGGGCGCTGGGGGGGGCGCCCTGGGCAGCAATGAAAGTACCTATACTGGCTAAAAATACATCACATATAGCCTCTGGGGCTATATGGATGTATTTAACCCCTGCCAGGTTGTCAGAAAAACGGGAGAAGAAGCCAGCCGAAAAGGGGGGCGGGGCCTATTCTCCTCAGCACACAGCGCCATTTTCCCTCACAGAACTGCTGGAGGGAAGGCTTCCAGGCTCTCCCCTGCACTGCACTACAGAAACAGGGTTAAAACAGAGAGGGGGGGCACTTATTTGGCGATATGATTATATATTAAGATGCTATAAGGGAAAACACTTATATAAAGGTTGTCCCTGTATAATTATAGCGTTTTGGTGTGTGCTGGCAAACTCTCCCTCTGTCTCCCCAAAGGGCTAGTGGGGTCCTGTCCTCTATCAGAGCATTCCCTGTGTGTGTGCTGTGTGTCGGTACGTGTGTGTCGACATGTATGAGGACGATGTTGGTGAGGAGGCGGAGCAATTGCCTATAATGGTGATGTCACTCTCTAGGGAGTCGACACCGGAATGGATGGCTTATTTAGGGAATTACGTGATAATGTCAACACGCTGCAAGGTCGGTTGACGACATGAGACGGCCGGCAAACAAATTAGTACCTGTCCAGGCGTCTCAAACACCGTCAGGGGCTTTAAAACGCCCATTTACCTCAGTCGGTCGACACAGACACGGACACTGACTCCAGTGTCGACGGTGAAGAAACAAACGTATTTTCCTTTAGGGCCACACGTTACATGTTAAGGGCAATGAAGGAGGTGTTACATATTTCTGATACTACAAGTACCACAAAAAAGGGTATTATGTGGGGTGTGAAAAAACTACCTGTAGTTTTTCCTGAATCAGATAAATTAAATGAAGGCGCTCACACGCTTATCACAAGTGGCGTTACCGTCTCCAGATACGGCCGCCCTCAAGGAGCCAGCTGATAGGAGGCTGGAAAATATCCTAAAAAGTATATACACACATACTGGTGTTATACTGCGACCAGCGATCGCCTCAGCCTGGATGTGCAGCGCTGGGGTGGCTTGGTCGGATTCCCTGACTGAAAATATTGATACCCTTGACAGGGACAGTATTTTATTGACTATAGAGCATTTAAAGGATGCATTTCTATACATGCGAGATGCACAGAGGGATATTTGCACTCTTGCATCAAGAGTAAGTGCGATGTCCATATCTGCCAGAAGATGTTTATGGACACGACAGTGGTCAGGTGATGCAGATTCCAAACGGCATATGGAAGTATTGCCGTATAAAGGGG
This sequence comes from Pseudophryne corroboree, assembly GCF_028390025.1. Classification (NCBI taxonomy): domain Eukaryota; kingdom Metazoa; phylum Chordata; class Amphibia; order Anura; family Myobatrachidae; genus Pseudophryne; species Pseudophryne corroboree. The sequence goes on from NC_086449.1 coordinate 382,215,029, forward strand.
AGGAGTTATTTGGGGTCGGTCCATCGGACCTGGTGGCCACGGCAACAGCTGGAAAATCCACCTTTTTTACCCCAAGTCACATCTCAGCAGAAAAAGACACCGTCTTTTCAGCCTCGGTCCTTTCGTCCCCATAAGGGCAAGCGGGCAAAAGGCCAGTCATATCTGCCCAGGGATAGAGGAAAGGGAAGAAGACTGCAGCAGGCAGCCCATTCCCAGGAACAGAAGCCCTCCACCGCTTCTACCAAGTCCTCAGCATGACGCTGGGGCCGTACAAGCGGACTCAGGTGCGGTGGGGGGTCGTCTCAAGAGTTTCAGCACGCAGTGGGCTCACTCGCAAGTGGACCCCTGGAGCTTACAAGTAGTATCCCAGGGGTACAGATTGGAAATTCGAGACGTCTCCCCCTCGCAGGTTCCTGAAGTCTGCTTTACCAACGTCTCCCTCCGACAGGGAGGCAGTATTGGAAACAATTCACAAGCTGTATTCCCAGCAGGTGATAATCAAAGTACCCCTCCTACAACAAGGAAAGGGGTATTATTCCACACTATATTGTGGTACTGAAGCCAGACGGCTCGGTGAGACCTATTCTAAATCTGAAATATTTGAACACTTACATACAAAGGTTCAAATCAAGATGGAGTCACTCAGAGCAGTGATAGCGAACCAGGAAGAAGGGGACTATATGGTGTCCCTGGACATCAGGGATGCTTACCTCCATGTCCCAATTTGCCCTTCTCACCAAGGGTACCTCAGGTTCGTGGTACAGAACTGTCACTATCCGTTTCAGACGCTGCCGTTTGGATTGTCCACGGCACCCCGGGTCTTTACCAAGGTAATGACCGAAATGATGATTCTTCTTCAAAGAAAATGGACGATCTCCTGATAAGGGCAAGGTCCAGAGAACAGTTGGAGGTCGGAGTAGCACTATCTTAAGTAGTTCTACGACACCACGGGTGGATTCTAAATATTCCAAAATCGCAGCTGTTTCCGACGACACGTCTGCTGTTCCTAGGGATGATTCTGGACACAGTCCAGAAAAGGGTGTTTCTCCCGGAGAAGAAAGCCAGGGAGTTATCCGAGCTAGTCGGGAACCTCCTAAAACCAGGAAAAGTGTCAGTGCATCATTGCACAAGGGTCCTGGGAAAAATGGTGGCTTCTTACGAAGCGATTCCATTCGGCAGATTTCACGCAAGAACTTTTCAGTGGGATCTGCTGGAAAAATGGTCCGGATCGCATCTTCAGATGCATCAGCGGATAACCCTGTCTCCAAGGACAAGGGTGTTTCTTCTGCGGTGGCTGCAGAGTGCTCATCTATTAAATGGCCGCAGATTCGGCATTCAGGACTGGGTCCTGGTGACCACGGATGCCAGCCTGAGAGGCTGGGGAGCAGTCACACAGGGAAAAAATTTCCAGGGAGTGTGATATAGTCTGGAGACTTCTCTCCACATAAATATACTGGAGCTAAGGGCAATTTACAATGCTCTAAGCTTAGCAAGACCTCTGCTTCAAGGTCAGCCGGTATTGATCCAGTGGGACAACATCACGGCAGTCGCCCACGTAAACAGACAGGGCGGCACAAGAAGCAGGAGGGCAATGGCAGAAACTGCAAGGATTCTTCGCTGGGCGGAAAATCATGTGATAACACTGTCAGCAGTGTTCATTCCGGGAGTGGACAACTGGGAAGCAGACTTCCTCAGCAGGCACGACCTCCACCCGGGAGAGTGGGGACTTCATCGGGAAGTCTTCCACATGATTGTGAACCATTGGGAAAGACCAAAGGTGGACATGATGGCGTCCCGCCTGAACAAAAAACTGGACAGGTATTGCGCCAGGTCAAGAGACCCTCAGGCAATAGCTGTGGACGTTCTGGTAACACCGTGGGTGTACCAGTCGGTGTATGTGTTCCCTCCTCTGCTTCTCATACCCAAGGTACTGAGAATTATAAGACGTAGAGGAGTAAGAACTATACTCGTGGCTCCGGATTGGCCAAGAAGGACTTGGTACCCGGAACTTCAAGAAATGCTCACAGAGGACTCATGGCCTCTGCCGCTAAGAAGGGACTTGCTTCAGCAAGTACCATGTCTGTTCCAAGACTTACCGCGGCTGCGTTTGACGGCATGGCGGTGGAACGCCGGATCCTAAGGGAAAAAGGCATTCCGGAAGAGGTCATTCCTACCCTGGTCAAAGCCAGGAAGGAGGTGACCGCACAACATTATCACCACATGTGGCGAAAATATGTTGCGTGGTGTGAGGCCAGGAAGGCCCCACGAAGAAATTTCAACTCGGTCGATTCCTGCATTTCCTGCAAACAGGAGTGTCTATGGGCCTCAAATTGGGGTCCATTAGGGTTCAAATTTCGGCCCTGTCAATTTTCTTCCAGAAAAGATTGGCTTCAGTTCCTGAAGTCCAGAAGTTTGTCAAGGGAGTACTGCATATACAACCCCCTTTTGTGCCTCCAGTGGCACTGTGGGATCTCAACGTAGTTCTGGGATTCCTCAAATCACATTGGTTTAAACCGCTCAAATCTGTGGATTTGAAATATCTCACATGGAAAGTGACCATGCTGTTGGCCCTGGCCTCGGCCAGGCGAGTGTCAGAATTGGCGGCTTTGTCTCAAAAAGCCCATATCTGATTGTCCATTCGGACAGGGCAGAGCTGCGGACTCGTCCCCAGTTTCTCCCTAAGGTGGTGTCAGCGTTTCACCTGCACCAGCTTATTGTGGTACCTGCGGCTACTAGGGACTTGGAGGACTCTAAGTTGCTGGATGTTGTCAGGGCCCTGAAAATATGGGTTCCAGGACGGCTGGAGTCAGGAAAACTGACTTGCGGTTATCCTGTAGGCACCCAAAAAACTGGGTGCTCTTGCTTCTAAGCAGACGATTGCTAGTTGGATGTGTAGTACAATTCAGCTTGCACATTCTGTGGCAGGCCTGCCACAGCCAAAATATGTAAATGCCCATTCCACAAGGAAGGTGGGCTTATCTTGGGCGGCTGCCCGAGGGGTCTCGGCTTTACAACTTTGCCGAGCTGCTACTTGGTCAGGGGCACACCCTGGCTGAGGAGGACCTGGAGTTCTCTCATTCGGTGCTGCAGAGTCATCCGCACTTTCCCGCCCGTTTGGGAGCTTTGGTATAATCCCCATGGTCCTGACGGAGTCCCCAGCATCCACTTAGGACGTCAGAGAAAATAAGAATTTACTTACCGATAATTCTATTTCTCGTAGTCCGTAGTGGATGCTGGGCGCCCATCCCAAGTGCGGATTGTCTGCAATACTTGTACATAGTTATTGTTAACCCGATTTTTGTATTATTGTTGTGAGCCATCTTTTCAGAGGCTCCGCTGTTATCATGCTGTTAACTGGGTTCAGATCACAGGTTGTACAGTGTGATTGGTGTGGCTGGTATGAGTCTTACCCGGGATTCAAAATCCTTCCTTATTGTGTACGCTCGTCCGGGCACAGTATCCTAACTGAGGCTTGGAGGAGGGTCATAGGGGGAGGAGCCAGTGCACACCACCTGATCCTAAAGCTTTTACTTTTGTGCCCTGTCTCCTGCGGAGCCGCTAATCCCCTTGTGGTCCTGACGGAGTCCCCAGCATCCACTACGGACTACGAGAAATAGAATTATCGGTAAGTAAATTCTTATTTTTGTGCAGTTTCAGAGTAGCTCAAAACCTACTCGGCGCTTGTGATCACTTCAGACTGTTCAGTTCCTGTTTTGACGTAAAAAAACCGCCCAGCCACGTCTGCGTTTTTCCGAACGCTCCCTGAAAATGGTCAGTTGACATCCAGAAACGCCCTCTTAATGTCAATCACACTGCGGCCACCAGTGCGACTGAAATGCTTCGCTAGACCCTGTGCAGAACTACATCGTTCGTTGTGCTTGTACGACGCGCGTGCGCATTGTGCTGCATACACATGCACAGAACAGCCTTTTTTTAGCCTGATCGCTGCGCTGCGAACTACTGCAGCTAGCGATCAACTCGGAATGACCACCATTGTACTGTGTTACCTTGCATTGAGCTTTTGGATATTTCAGCTACAAAGGGCAATGGTGCTGGGGCTGATTCCACATTGCGTGGTGGTGACGCTGCAGACACATTTGAGGAAAACAGCAGCTGAGGGTTCAGGTTCTGGGGGATCCTTATCCCCAAGTGGGACTGTAGCAACGGGGGTTCAAAATGACCCACCTTGAACTACCGTCTCCATGCAATTGAATACGCTGGTAACTAGACTAACGCCCCCTATGGGACCTCCTGTGCCGGTACAACCGCTTATGGTCGCCGCGGTTAACCCGCCGTGGGCAGATCAACTGTCCGCTCAGTTACAGTAATTGAACCAATCACTGACTTCTCAGAAGTCTAACCCTCACCCGCCTAAGACCAAGGGGTCTTCTAAGCGGGCCATTACTTCCTCACAATCCACCAACGTCCCAGACACCTCGTCTGATGAGGATAGCGTTTATACTGACCCTACAGATTCTGATCCCGACGCTTCTGATGGGGAAGCTGTTTCACAGGTGGATGTCCCTGACTTGTTGGAGGCTATCATGCTCATTCTTCAAATTACTGATGACCCGGAGCCTGATGAAACCGGACAGGTTTAAACGTCAGAAAGTGGTTAAACAAGTTTTACCTCATTCTGACCATTTAGTTGACATACAGTACGTCGGGAGTCCTGGGAAAATCCAGGAAAGAAATTCACGCCTCACAAGAAGATGCTGGCTCGCTGCCCCTTCGCAGCGGAGCTAAATAAAAATTGGTAAACACCCCCGCCAGTGGATTTGCAGGTGGCACGGCTGGTGGTATCCTCGGCTCTGCCTGTAACTACCGTCACGTCTCTGAATGAACCGATGGATAAGCATGTGGAGGGTTGTTTAAAGGCAATTTACACCCTAACTGGTGCTGCGCGTAGGCCGACCATTGCAGCGACATGGGCTGCAGAGGCTGTTGAAGCGTGGTCTCAGGAGCTGGAGGCGGAGTTGCCTTCCAACGCTTCTGATCATGCTAGACAATGTCTGTCATATATTGTCACAGCGTTTCATTATATTAAGGAGGCGGCTTCTGATGCCGGTATTCTGGCGGCCAAGGCTTCTACTACGTCCATTTTGGCTCGCCAGATTCTCTGGTTACGGTCCTGGTCTGTGGATCTGGACGCTAAGAAAACGCTGGAGGTACTCACTTTCAAGGGAGACATTCTTTTCGGAGAAGACCTCAAAAAGATAGTAGCTGACTTAGCTTCTGCTAAAACAGCATGTCTACCTATTACTGCTCCTTCGGTGCTGAAGGCTAAGAGCACTCCCTTTCGTCCTTCAGGGAAAGCAAAATGTCAGGTGTACCCGAAACAGGTTCGCACTTCCAAACTCAATAAGCCCAAATCCAAATGGACTTGGGCTGCCCGTCAGCCTGCTTCCAAAACTGACAAGCCTGCCGCATGACTGGGTGGGTCTCCCTCTGGGGGATCCCAGGGTGGGGGGCCGACTTCTAGGGTTTACCCAGGAATGGTTGAAGACCACTTCCGATGCCTGGGTATGGGAAGTCGTCACTCGAGGTTACGCCGTATCCTCCAAGAATCATCCGCCTCATCGATTTTGTCTGACAGACGTCCCTTCGGATCAGGTGAATGCGAAAACTCTTTATTCGGTGGTACAGTCCCTCCTGGACACAGGAGTGGTAGTACAGGTGCCTCTGGCTCAGAGAGGCAAGGGGTACTATACAAATTTGTGAAGGTCTCCAAGTTTCGTATGGAAACTCCGCTCTATTGTTCTGGCATTGGAACCTGGGGATTATATGGTCTCCCTGGACATACAGGATGCTTAGCTGCATATTCCCATTGCAGTGTCGCATCAGCAGTACCTGAGGTTTGCGGTCGGCAAACTCCAGTACCAATTTCGGGCATTACCTATTGGTTTGACCATGGTCCTGCGAGTCTTCACCAAGGTCATGGCGGTAATGACGGCTGTACTTCGGGGTCAGTATCCTACTGTACCTGGATGACTTGTTGATCCTGGCAAATTTCCCAGAAATTCCCCTACGCCATCTGGATCTGACTATCCAGTTTCTGCAAGCCCACGGTTGGCTCATCAACTGGAAGAAATCTTCCCTGGTCACTGCTCAGAGCATGGTGCACCTTGGGGTGTTGTTGTACACTGACAACCAGTGGTTGTTCTTGTCTCAGGAGAAAGTCCTGAAGCTTCAGGACAGGATTCGATGCTTCCTATCTCGTCGGCAAGTGTCGATACATTCGTCAATGCAAGTGCTAGGTCTCATCGTGTCGGCTTTCGACATGGTGGAGTACGCTCAATTTCATTCCCGCCCACTGCAGAAGCGGATTCTTGCCAAGTGGGACGGCCTGCCTCACCAGATCAGGTCTCAAATGATCTCCTTGTCTCCGGAGGTCCGTCTGTCACTGAGCTGGTGGCTTCAGGACCAACGATTGAGCAGGGGTCGTCCCTTCTGGATCTCCGACTGGGTCCTTCTGACGACGGATGCCAGGCTGAGAGTTTGGGGCGCTGTGTTGGAGCAACACTCCCTTCAGGGTCGGTGGACCAAGGAGGAGTCTCTCCTCCCGATAAACATTCTGGAACTGCGGGCGGTGTTCAATGCTCTGAACTTGTCCTAGCATTTAATACAGAACAGACCTATTCAAGTACAGTCGGACAACGCCACCACGGTGGCGTACATCAATCGTCAAGGTGGCACTCAAAGCCGCATGGCAATGCGGGAAGTATCACGGATTCTTCAATGGGCAGAACGCCATCTGCCAGCCATATTGGCAGTGTTCATTCCGGGGGTCCTAAACTGTGAATTTGACTTTCTCAGTCGTCAGGACGTACACGCCGGAGAGTGGAGCCTCCATCCAGAAGTTTTTCAACTCCTTGTGGACAGGTGGGGCCTTCCAGATGTGGCCCTGATGGCGTCTCGACATAATCACAAGGTTCCGGTCTTCGGAGCAAGGACGAGGGATCCTCGAGCAGCGTTCGTAGACGCACTGGCAATTCCATGGAACTTTCAGCTGCCATACGTGTTCCCTCCGGTGTCACTCCTGCCCAGAGTAATAAGGAAGTTCAAGCAAGAGGGAGGAATCCTACTTCTGATGGCTCCCGTTTGGCCCAGACGGCATTGGTTCTCAGACCTTCAGGGTCTCTCGATAGAGCGTCCTCTTCTTCCACAGCGCCCAGATCTCCTCGTTCAGGGCCCCTCTGTATATCAGGATTTAGCTCGGTTGGCTTTGACGGCGTGGCTCTTGAAGCTTCCGTCTTGAGGGCCAAAGGATTTTCTGAGGCGGTCATTCAAACCATGTTGAAGGCCCGGAAACCGGCTTCTGCTCGGATTTACCACAGGGTCTGGAATTCTTACTTTGCTTAGTGCGCATCTAACAATCATGACGCTTAGAAGTTTGGTATGGCCAAACTTTTGGCCTTTTTACAACAGGGCCTGGACTTGTGCCTTCGTCTGGCCTCCATCAAGGTTCATATTTCTGCTTTGTCGGTTTGATTCCAGAGAAAAATTGCGACTTAACCTGATGTACATACGTTCACTCAGGGTGTTTTGCGGATTCATCCTCCCCATATTCCGCCGGTGGCCCCTTGGGACTTGTCGGTGGTTTTGGAGGCGTTGCAAGGGTCTCCGTTTGAGCCTCTTGAATCTGCAGACCTTAAGGTATTGTTTCTGCTGGCTATTGCCTCTGCTAGATGGGTGTCGGATCTGGGTGCCTTGTCTTGTAGGTCACCATATCTGATTTTTCACCGTGATCAGGCGGTTCTTAAAACATGTCCCGGGTATTTTACCTAAGGTGGTGTCTTCTTTCCACGTTAATCAGGAGATTGTGGTTCCGGCCTTTGCATCTCCTGAATTGTCTTCCAAAGAGCGGTCTTTGGATGTGGAACGGGCTCTCGGTATCATCTACGTGAAGAGAACTTCCTCCATCAGGAAGTCTGATTCTCTTTGTTCTGTTTGGTTTTCACAAAAGTGGCTGGCCTGCTCACAAGCAGACCCTGGCCAGATGGATTAGAATGGTGATTGCACATGCTTATGTACAGGCTGGCCTTCCAGCTCTTGCTCCCATAAAGGCCCATTCTACTTGGTCGGTTGGACCTTCTTGGGCGGGCCGCCGTGGTGCGACCCTTGAACAATTGTGCAAGGCGGCTATGTGGTCCTCAGTGAACACGTTCATATGCCTTCGATACTTTCGCCTCCCAGGATGCTTCCTTTGGACGCCGGGTTCTTGTGCCCGCTACAGTGCATTCCCTCCCATAAGGAACTGCTTTAGGACATCCCCAATGTCATTACCTGTGGAGCCCAGTGTACCCCGCAGCAGAAAACGAGATTTATGGTAAGAACTTAACGTTGTTAAATTTCTTTCTGCAAGGTACACTGGGCTTCACAGGGCACCCACCCTGACGCACTTAACTTCTTTGGGTTGGTAAGGTATTAGCCTCTGACACTTTCTCCTGTCGTGAGAATGTGGTGTATGTGGCTACTAACAGTTGTCGTCTCTTTTGCCTGCTACTGCATTGGACTTGTTAACAAAACTGAGCTCCTGTGCACGGAGGCGGGGTTATAGAGGAGGTGGCGGCGCTATGCATTCCTGGAAGAAGGTCAAAGCTTTGAGCCTGTTGGTGCCTCTGATCAAGATCCTACTCTACACCCCAATATCATTCCCTGTGGAGCCCAGTGTACCTCACAGAAAGAGATTTAACAACGGTAAGTTCTTACCATAAATCTCGTTTTTCTTGTAAATGTCAACAGTAGTGCAGTTTCAAAGTAGTGTGTGCATGTAAGGTAATGTTCTTAATATATTTTTTTCGTCTTGTTAACAGCTATCTGATAAAGTCATCAACCGTATGAGAGAACCAGTTTCTACGGTTTCCAGTCTGCAGCCTCCACCACCTCAACAACCAATACTTTCCACTGAGCAGCCTAGTACTACCGCTTATGCAGGTATGCTTAAAGTAAGCAGTTGCAAGTTGCAATAAAATATTAAGGTGTGCATATATTTAGCTGCGATAAAGAGGTAATTTACCATAATCGAACATTTTCGCGGACATCACCCAAAAATGACAGTGAAAAGTAGCGAATTGCGTGCTCCAGCGTTTCGATATATCCTATTACAAATTTGCAAAAATGGGATAATTTTGGAAATTCTTCTTGACAAAAGCAGAGAAAAGTGTAGGAAAAAAATGGGGATATCTAAAATAACGGGAGATGGGGGGTGATATTCAATAGAGCTTTTTGTTATCGGGCACATCGCCCCCCAGAGAGGTCTGCTTTAGTGGCATAAAGCAGTTATACATGACCCAAGTAATGGGTGCGATGCAAAAAGACTCGGGGTTGGTGTGGGGGTTGTGGGCTTGCAGAAATACAGGCACCTGCCTATATGGAGAAACGGTTGAATAGCTCTGTTGGGAGCCATCTACATGCTGCTGGTGGTGCTCACAGTTGAATCAGGGATACAGTATAGAAGTATCTTAATATAAAGATCTGGGGTATTTAAATTTGGTCAAGTGGCTGTATTTTTTTGTGTAAAAGTGGAAAAATTATAGAAAGCAAATGTGGTGTGTATTCAGCAAAAGAAGTGCTCAAATTCAATTGGGGGTACTTAAAAATTAGTATATGTTTGGGCCACTTTAAAAACTCCCCCCCCCCCCCCCCCCAAAAAAAAAAAAAAAAGACTCACACCTACGAGCATTAAAACACTTGTCCCACTCATAAAGCACCCCAATATCCCTGTCCCCTACCTTGTATCCCAATTTCCATCACTTTGCATTTTTTGACCCAAAATATATGTCCTTATTGTCTAATTAAAAATAATGAAAAATTCTGAGTGCCTATTTAGTAATTCAGGGGAGTGTCCCAGGAGTACTTTAAAATAGGGATTTTCCCCAAGCTTACAGATGTGTCCTCATACATCTAACCTCAATACACCATGTAGCGCGAGATGTCTGGCGTGAGTGAGCTGCTAGGTCACATGCAAGTCTGCTATTGTCTTGCATTTTTTTGTAACTTAAAATGCGTCTTATTCACAACGCGATGCGACTAGAATGCACTAGGGAGACTCTGCTGATTAATTTGATATGACACTTGTAAAGTATATTGTGTGAGCCTGTATATGGAACGGAAGAGAACTTGTATTGGTAAAAAGCTGCCACTGCTACATTGTAGCACTTTGCATACAGATTCGCATTTTCCGCAAAACAGACACCAAGAGTGGCTGTTGGGCGTAACTGAAGCAAATATGTATGAGGACACATCTGTATCACCTGCTCAGAGATGGTGAAGTGAAATTCTCAACAATCCTTTTGAGAATTATCGCCATTAATTTTTACGGACAATTAAAAAGGGGCTTATTGCAGGTTGCAATAAAATCTTAGTTTTTAACTACAAAAATGGGTTATCTATTATGGATAATTGAATTCCCCTGTAAGAATAGATTTCTATAAAAAAAATAAACTGTCATGGGGTTGTCTACTTATGAATGCATGTTTGGCTATACAACTTATCAATAGGAAACCCCATGCTCCTGTTCCAGCGTAGCTTGCTTGTTTTTCTTCTGAAGATATCCTTTTTTGAATTGTTCATGAAGATGAAGTTATTTGTATATGCACTTGTTGTGTGGTGCAGAACAGTTTTACGCATAATTATACACATCATTATATTTAAATATATATTTCTCTGACGTCCTAAGTGGATGCTGGGACTCCGTAAGGACCATGGGGAATAGCGGCTCCGCAGGAGACTGGGCACAACTAAAAGAAAGCTTTAGACTACTGGTGTGCACTGGCTCCTCCCACTATGACCCTCCTCCAGACTTCAGTTAGAATCTTGTGCCCGGCTGAGCTGGATGCACACTAGGGGCTCTCCTGAGCTCCTAGAAAGAAAGTATATTTTAGGTTTTTTATTTTACAGTGAGATCTGCTGGCAACAGACTCACTGCAGCGAGGGACTAAGGGGAGAAGAAGCGAACCTACCTAACTGGTGGTAGCTTGGGCTTCTTAGGCTACTGGACACCATTAGCTCCAGAGGGATCGAACACAGGACCCGACCTCGATCATTCGGTCCCGGAGCCGCGCCGCCGGCCCCCTTACAGAGCCAGAAGCAAGAAGTGTTCCGGAAAATCGGCGGCAGAAGACTTCTGTCTTCAACAAGATAGCGCACAGCACTGCAGCTGTGCGCCATTGCTCCTCATGCACACCTCACACTCCGGTCACTGATGGGTGCAGGGCGCTGGGGGGGCGCCCTGAGGGCAATATAATACACCTTGGCGCAAATCTACACCATATATAGTCAGGAAGGCTATATAGGTGTAAAAATACCCCTGCCAGAATTCCAGAAAAAGCGGGAGAAGTCCGCCGGAAAAGGGGCGGGGCCATCTCCCTCAGCACACTCGCGCCATTTTCCCCTCACAGCTCCGCTGGAAGGACGCTCCCTGGCTCTCCCCTGCAGTGTCAAGCTACATAAGGGTAAAAAAGAGAGGGGGGGCACTAAATTTAGGCGCAGTATATATATATATATATATATATATATATATATATATATATATATATATATATATATATATATATATATATATTAAGCAGCTATAAGGGAAAAAACACTCATTTATAGTGGGATCCCTGTGTTATATAGCGCTCTGGTGTGTGCTGGCATACTCTCTCTCTGTCTCCCCAAAGGGCTTTGTGGGGTCCTGTCCTCAGTCAGAGCATTCCCTGTGTGTATGCGGTGTGTCGGTACGGCTGTGTCGACATGTTTGAGGAGGCTTATGTGGAGGCGGAGCAGATGCCGATAAATGTGATGTCACCCCCTGCGGGGTCGACACCTGAGTGGATGGTCCTGTGGAAGGAATTACTCGACAGCGTCGACTCCTTGCATAAAAGGTTTGACGACATACCAAATATGGGACAGCCGGCTTCTCAGCCTGTGCCTGCCCAGGCGTCTCAAAAGCCATCAGGGGCTCTAAAACGCCCGCTACCTCAGATGTCGACACAGATACTGAATCCAGTGTCGACGACGATGAGACTAATGTATCTTCCAATAGGGCCACACGTTATATGATTGAGGCAATGAAAAATGTGTTGCATATTTCTGATGTTACCCCGGGTACCACAAAAAAGGGTATTATGTTTGGAGAGAAAAAACTACCAGTTGTTTTTCCTCCATCTGAGGAATTAAATGAAGTGTGTGAAGAAGCGTGGGCTTCCCCCGATAAGAAACTGGTAATTTCTAAGAGGTTACTAATGGTGTACCCTTTCCTGCCAGAGGATAGGTCACGTTGGGAAACATCCCCTAGGGTGGATAAAGCGCTCACACGCTTGTCAAAGAAGGTGGCACTACCGTCTCCGGATACGGCCGCCCTGAAGGAATCTGCTGATAGAAAGCAGGAGGCTATCCTGAAGTCTATATATACACACACAGGTGTTATACTGAGACCAGCTATTGCTTCAGCATGGATGCGCAGTGCTGCAGCTGCGTGGTCAGATTCCCTGTCGGAAAATATTGATACCCTAGACAGGGACACTATATTGCTAACCGTAGAGCATATTAAAGACGCACTCTTATACATGAGGGATGCACAGAGGGATATTTGCCGGCTGGCATCTAAAATAAGTGCAATGTCCATTTCTGCCAGGAGAGGGTTATGGACTCGGCAGTGGACAGGAGATGCAGATTCTAAAAGGCACATGGAAGTTTTGCCTTATAAGGGTGAGGAATTGTTCGGGGATGGTCTCTCGGACCTCGTTTCCACAGCAACAGCTGGGAAGTCTACATTTTTACCCCATGTTCCCGCACAGCCAAAGAAAGCACCGTATTATCGGGTACAGTCCTTTCGGCCCGATAAGGGCAAGCGGGTTAAAGGCGCGTCCTTTCTGCCCAGAGGCAGAGGTAGAGGGAAAAAGCTGCAGCATACAGCCAGTTCCCAGGAGCAAAAGTCCTCCCCCGCTTCCTCTAAGTCCACAGCATGACGCTGGGGCTCCACAGGCGGAGCCAGGTACGGTGGGGGCCCGTCTCAAAAATTTCAGCGATCAGTGGGCTCGCTCACGGGTGGATCCCTGGATCTTTCAAGTAGTATCTCAGGGGTACAAGCTGGAATTCGAGACGTCTCCCCCCCGCCGTTTCCTCAAATCTGCCTTGCCAACAACTCCCTCAGGCAGGGAGGCAGTGTTAGAGGCAATTCACAAGCTGTATTCCCAGCAGGTGATAATCAAGGTACCCCTACTTCAACAAGGACGGGGTTACTATTCCACAATGTTTGTGGTACCGAAACCGGACGGTTCGGTGAGACCCATTTTAAATTTGAAATCCTTGAACACGTATATAAAAAAATTCAAGTTCAAGATGGAATCGCTCAGGGCGGTTATTGCAAGCCTGGACGAGGGGGATTACATGGTATCACTGGACATCAAGGATGCTTACCTGCATGTCCCCATTTACCATCCTCACCAGGAGTACCTCAGATTTGTGGTACAGGATTGTCATTACCAATTCCAGACGTTGCCGTTCGGTCTATCCACGGCTCCGAGGGTCTTTACCAAGGTAATGGCCGAAATGATGATACTCCTTCGAAAGAAGGGAGTTTTAATTATCCTGTACTTGGACGATCTCCTGATAAAGGCGAGGTCCAGGGAGCAGTTGTTGGTCGGGGTAGCACTATATCGGGAGGTGCTACAACAGCACGGCTGGATTCTAAATATTCCAAAGTCACAGCTGGTCCCTACGACACGTCTACTGTTCCTGGGGATGGTTCTGGACACAGAACAGAAAAAAGTGTTTCTCCCAGAGGAGAAGGCCAAGGAGCTGTCATCTCTAGTCAGAGGCCTCCTAAAACAAAAACAGGTGTCGGTGCATCACTGCACGCGGATCCTGGGAAAGATGGTAGCTTCCTACGAAGCAATTCCATTCGGCAGGTTCCATGCAAGAACCTTTCAGTGGGACCTGTTGGACAAGTGGTCCGGATCGCATCTTCAGATGCATCGGCGGATGACCCTGTCTCCAAGGACCAGGGTGTCTCTGCTGTCGTGGCTGCAGAGTGCTCATCTTCGAGAGGGCCGCAGATTCGGCATACAGGACTGGGTCCTGGTGACCACGGATGCCAGCCTTCGAGGCTGGGGGGCAGTCACACAGGGAAGAAACTTCCAAGGACTATGGTCAAGTCAGGAGACTTCCCTGCACATAAATATTCTGGAGCTGAGGGCCATTTGCAATGCCCTAAGTCAGGCAAAACCCCTGCTTCAAAACCAGCCGGTACTGATCCAGTCAGACAACATCACGGCGGTCGCCCATGTAAACCGACAGGGCGGCACGAGAAGCAGGACGGCGATGGCAGAAGCCACAAGGATTCTCCGATGGGCGGAAAATCATGTGTTAGCACTGTCAGCAGTGTTCATTCCGGGAGTGGACAACTGGGAAGCAGACTTCCTCAGCAGGCACGACCTCCACCCGGGAGAGTGGGGACTTCATCCAGAAGTCTTCCAACTGATTGTAAACCGTTGGGAAAGGCCACAGGTGGACATGATGGCGTCCCGCTTAAACAAAAAGCTAGAAAGATATTGCGCCAGGTCAAGAGACCCGCAGGCGATAGCTGTGGACGCTCTAGTGCATGGGTCTTCAACCTGTGGCCCTCCAGCTGCTGCGGAACTACACATCCCACCATGCCCTGCCACAGTTTTGCTATTAAGGCATGGTAAAACTGAGGCAGGGCATGCTGGGATGTGTAGTTCCGCAGCAGCTGGAGGGCCACAGGTTGAAGACCTATGCTCTAGTGACACCGTGGGTGTACCAGTCGGTTTATGTGTTCCCTCCTCTGCCTCTCATACCAAAGGTACTGAGGATAATAAGGAGAAGAGGAGTAAGAACTATACTCATTGTTCCGGATTGGCCAAGAAGAGCTTGGTACCCGGAACTTCAAGAAATGATCTCAGAGGACCCATGGCCTCTGCCGCTCAGTCAGGACCTGCTGCAGCAGGGGCCCTGTCTGTTCCAAGACTTACCGCGGCTGCGTTTGACGGCATGGCGGTTGAACACCGGATCCTGAAGGAAAAGGGCATTCCGGAGGAAGTCATTCCTACGCTGATTAAAGCTAGGAAAGAAGTAACCGCAAACCATTATCACCGCATATGGCGAAAATATGTTGCGTGGTGTGAGGCCAGGAAGGCCCCAACAGAAGAATTTCAGCTGGGCCGTTTCCTGCACTTCCTACAGTCAGGGGTGACTATGGGCCTAAAATTGGGTTCCATTAAGGTCCAGATTTCGGCTCTATCGATTTTCTTCCAGAGAGAACTGGCTTCACTACCTGAAGTTCAAACTTTTGTTAAGGGAGTGCTGCATATTCAGCCCCCTTTTGTGCCTCCAGTGGCACCTTGGGATCTCAACGTGGTGTTGGATTTCCTAAAGTCACATTGGTTTGAGCCACTTAAAACCGTGGAATTGAAGTATCTCGCGTGGAAAGTGGTCATGTTGTTGGCCTTGGCTTCGGCCAGGCGTGTATCAAAATTGGCGGCTTTGTCATGTAAAAGCCCTTATCTGATTTTCCATATGGATAGGGCAGAATTGAGGACTCGTCCCCCAATTTCTCCCTAAGGTGGTATCAGCCTTTCATCTGAACCAACCTATCGTGGTGCCTGCGGCTACTAAAGACTTGGAGGCTTCCAAGTTGTTGGACGTAGTCAGGGCCCTGAAAATTTATGTTTCCAGGACAGCTGGAGTCAGAAAGACTGACTCCCTATTTATCCTGTATGCGCCCAACAAGTTGGGTGCACCTGCTTCAAAGCAGACTATTGCTCGCTGGATCTGTAGTACGATTCAGCTTGCACATTCTGCGGCTGGACTGCCGCACCCTAAATCAGTGAAAGCCCATTCCACGAGGAAGGTGGGCTCTTCTTGGGTGGCTGCCCGAGGGGTCTCGGCTCTACAACTTTGCAGAGCAGCTACTTGGTCGGGGTCAAACACATTTGCTAAATTCTACAAGTTTGACACCCTGGCTGAGGAGGACCTAGAGTTTGCCCATTCGGTGCTGCAGAGTCATCCGCACTCTCCCGCCCGTTTGGGAGCTTTGGTATAATCCCCATGGTCCTTACGGAGTCCCAGCATCCACTTAGGACGTCAGAGAAAATAAGAATTTACTCACCGGTAATTCTATTTCTCGTAGTCCGTAGTGGATGCTGGGCGCCCATCCCAAGTGCGGATTGTCTGTTATACTTGTATATAGTTATTGTTTAACTAAAGGGTTATTGTTGAGCCATCTGTTGAGAGGCTCAGTTGTTATCATACTGTTAACTGGGTATTGTATCACGAGTTATACGGTGTGATTGGTGTGGCTGGTATGAGTCTTACCCGGGATTCAAAATCCTTCCTTATTGTGTCAGCTCTTCCGGGCACAGTATCCTAACTGAGGTCTGGAGGAGGGTCATAGTGGGAGGAGCCAGTGCACACCAGTAGTCTAAAGCTTTCTTTTAGTTGTGCCCAGTCTCCTGCGGAGCCGCTATTCCCCATGGTCCTTACGGAGTCCCAGCATCCACTACGGACTACGAGAAATAGAATTACCGGTGAGTAAATTCTTATTTGTTCTCAACTGTTCTATTTGAGATACAGGATTGTTCTATTTCTTAAGTTAAACATACACACTTTGATGTAATCCATTTGATCTCAATGTGTTGCCCCCAAAAAAGCCCAATGCTTTTATAATAATCCGATGGACTCCACATGAAATCTACAGTACACCCTCCTGCGGATTGCACTTGCAGCATAGTTGTGTAAACTTAATTGCAGCATTTCATGCCTGATTTGTCCCCTACGCCTCTGCACGTTTTGTAACTTAATTACATCACACTGTGGGATGCATAATACAATTTATTTTTTGTACTTGTCATTAATATCATTATCTATTTGGGTGCAGATACAGTTATTTCATTGTGATCTCCACTAGTTTATTTAGTTAAACACTCTGACCGCTACAAATTGCAAATGTTTTCTGTTGTCATTGATGCCAGTTAGTTATTTAGGTGTACAAATACATTAGGCAGAGTGGAATAATAGTCTTTCAAGCTTATTACATTTTTGCAATGTTAAAATGTGATGGCTTGTTTAACACGGAGATGGAAAATACCTAGAGTAGTCACTGTAATCTTTTTATTTCTTTCAAATTGTCTTTACTTTATATACAGTTGTGATATTCTCATCAGCAAACAAATGGTCATGCTCAAAATTCTAATATATACAGTGCATCCGGAAAGCGCTTCACTTTTTTCACATTTTGTTATGTTGCAGCCTTATTCCAAAATGGAATAAATTGAATTTTTCCCCTCAAAATTCTACACACAATACCCCATAATGACAACGTGAAAAAAGTTTTTTTTTATTTACATTTTTGCTAACTAAGGGTGTGTACACACGGTGAGATCTTTTCTTCCGATTCTGACTATATAGTCAGAATCGGAAGAAAAGATAGTGCAGATCGCAAGGTGACAGTCACCTTGCGATCCTGATTCGATGCCGATGCGCGGCCCCACGCGGTCGGCATCGGCAGAAAAAATAGACTGTGCAGGCAAGTCAATCTTGACTATCTTTATAGAAGAGATAGTCAAGATTGACACTTAGCCAAAATCGCACAGAACCAGGATCGCAAGCACACTCATTATGTGCTTGCAATACTGGCTAAGTGCCAACCCGGCCCTTGTCGCACAGTGAGAATCGGTTAAGTCCGAATCTCACCGTGTGTACACACCCTTACTAAAAATAAAAAACAAAGAAATCACATGTACATAAGTATTCACAGCCTTTGCCATGAAGCTCATTCTTGAGAAGATCATTCTTGAGATGTTTCTACAGCTTAATTGGAGTCCACCTGTGGTAAATTCAGTTGATTAAACATGATTTGGAAAGGCACACACCTGTCTATATATGAAGTCAAAGGAATTGTCTGTAGACCTCCGAGACAGGATTGTCTCGAGGCACAAATTTGGGGAAGGGTACAGAAAAATATCTGCTGCTTTGAAGGTCCCAATGAGGTCCCATCATCTGTAAATGGAAGAAGTTCGGAACCACTAGGACTCTTCTTAGAGCTGGCTGGCCATCTAAACTGAGCAATCGCAGGAGAAGGGCCCTAGTCAGGGAGGTGACCAAGAACCCGATGATCACTCTATCAGAGCTACAGCATTCCTCTGAGGAGGGAGGAAAACCTTCCAGAAGGACAACCATCTCTGCAGCAATTCACTAATCAGGCCAGTATGGTAGAGTGGCCAGACGGAAGCCACTACGTAGTAAAAACCACATTGCAGCCCGCCTGGAGTTTGGCAAAATGCGCCTGAAGGACTCCCAGACCATGAGAAACAAAATTCTCTGGTTTGATAAGACAAAAAGACTTGAGGCTGTAATTGCTACCTAAGTTGCATCAAGAAAGTATTGAGCAAAGGCTGTGAATACTTTTCGGATGCAATGTATGTGTATTTTTTATGGAACGGAAGTCCTCCCCGGCCTCTACTACATCCACCACATGACGCGGGAGCTCCGCTAAGGGAGTCCGTCCCAGGGAAAGCACGTCTTCGACTCTTCAGCCACATCTGAGTTCACTCACAGGTGGATCCCGGGGCAATAAAAAATTGTTCTCATGGTTACAAGCTGGAATTCGAAAGGTGCCTCCTCACTGGTTTTCCTTATCGGACCTACCGGCTTCTCCCCCAGAAAGGGAGATAATATTAAATACAATTCACACATTGTATCTCCAACAGGGGGTGATCAAGGTTCTCCTCCTGCAACAAGGAAGGGGATATTACTCAACGTTGGCTGTAGTCCCGAAACCGTACGGTTCGGTCAGACCTATTTTAAAATTAAAAACTCTGAACCTATACTGGAAAAGGTTCAAATTTAAAGTGGAATCGCTCAGAGCGATCATGGCCAGCCTGGGGAGGGGGGATTCGATGGTGTATCTAGACATAAAGGCTGCATACCTTCATGTTCCCATTTATCCACCCCATCAGGCGTACCTGAGAATTGCGGTACAGTATTGTCATTACCAATTTCAGGGTAATTGGCGGAAATGATGGTGCTCCTACGCAAGCAAGGAGTCACAGTTATCCCATACTTGGACGATCTCCTATAAGGGTGAGATCAAAAGAGCAGTTGTTGAACAGCGTGTCACTTTCGCTGAAGGTGTCACAGCAACACGGCTGGATTCTCAATATCCCGAAGTCACAGTTGGTTCCTATGACTAGTCTGCCCTTCTTGGGTATGATTCTGGATACGGACCAGTAATGGGTTTACCTACGGTGAGAGAAGGCCCAGGAACTCATGACTCTGGTCAGGAACTTATTGAAACCAAGACAGGTGTCAGTGCATCACTGCACCCAAGTCCGGGGAAAAACATTCCATTCGGCAGGTTCCATGCGAGGACTTTCAAATGGGACCTACTGGACAAGTGGTCCGGGTCACATCTACAGATTCATCAGTTGATCACCCTCTCCCCCAGGGCCAGGGTATCTCTCCTGTGGTTAAACAAAGAAAGTGTGAAACCGCACTAGACCTGTGGAAAGTGACCACAGACAATTTCAACTCACTAGGAGTTGTATAATGGTGTCTAAACCAACATAGAGGCTCTTGGTGAAATACCTATGGCACTGGGTTGGTGGTGCTCCCGGAAAATTAGTTCAATAAACTATGAAAAAGGATCGACCTACAAGAGAGCAGGGCAAAAAAAGACTAAAAAGCCTGACCCGGGGCACACTTTTATTATCTATAATTTAAAATTTAACTTTTATTATCACTTGATAAAACTGTGAATTACACAACAAACACTAGGTAAAGTAGACAATTTAGTACATGCAAAGATATAAGGTCAACAGACCAATATGCAGGATAAGGTCATGGGACCATTCATAAAGGTATAATCAAAGATAAATATATTTTAGTGGGGCAGACCTTTAACTGCCACGAGCGAAAATATTGTTCAGTAATAGTACTCTAAATAATCATGCGGAAAAAATATTTATTAGGCCAGATATCAATGATATCATATGTAAGTGGGCTGGTTTACCGCATGAATTTATCGAGCACCAAAATCAGATTATAAACTCTCCCCTGGTATGTAACCAATTATCACAGTAGCAAGGAGAGTGGACTTCCCTGTGTGCGACTTCTAACCATCAGATATCCAAAATCCCAAAAGCTTCCATATATAATTCATATGTATGCCATATCATAAATGCAGGTAAATAAACCGGAATCTGTATATTTCCAAACCCAATTGCATATGCATAGGACTGTAGGTCTCCATTTTGGGGGACACAGCTCCAACAGGATGATGCGCACTTTGTTGTTTGTGTAGAATTAATACGTGCCTCAAAACATCATTCAAAAATTCCTATGCATAATATAATTTATAATCAATTAAGATATGGGATTGGAAAGTATCATATATCATTGATTTCAATACAAATTTCATACCAATCAGTATACCCTTATATGGAAGCAGAGAGATGATACAGCACATTGATCATGCTTAAATTTTGTCACTGTGTGAAGTTTATATGTGCTTCAAATCACATAAAAAAAACATTGATTTCATCCCAGTGTGGAGTTTGTATGTGCTTCAAACCACAGAAATTGGATAAGCAGTCAGTTTCTCTTGAAAAATAACCCCATATGGGAATTAAATGCACAATTTTGAATATCCTATATCAATATTATATATACAGCTACGGGGGTCGTCTGCAGGGTGCTCACCTTCTATAGGGCCGCAGGTTTGGCATTCAGGACTGGATCCTGGTGACCACGGACGCGAGCCTCCGAGGTTGGGGAGCAGTCACACAGGGAAGAAATTTCCAAGGACTTTGGTCAAGTCAAGAAACTTGTCTTCACATCAACATCCTGGAACTAAGGGCCATATACAACGCCCTACGTCAAGCGGAGATCTTACTTCGCAATCGACCAGTTCTGATCCAGTCAGACAACATCACCGCAGTAGCTCATGTAAACCGCCAAGGCGGCACAAGGAGCAGAGTGGCAATGGCGGAAGCCACCACCATTCTTCGCTGGGCGGAGAATCATGTAAGCGCTCTGTCAGCAGTGTTCATTCCGGGAGTGGACAACTGGAAAGCAGACTTCCTCAGCAGACACGATCTGCATCCGGGAGAGTGGGGACTTCATCAGGAAGTCTTCGCGCAGATTGCAAGTCGGTGGGGACTACCCCAAATAGACATGATGGCATCCCGTCTCAAAAAAAAGCTACAAAGGTATTGCACCAGGTTGAGAGACCCTCAGGCGGTAGCTGTGGACGCCCTAGTGACACCGTGGGTGTTCCAGTCGGTATATGTGTTTCCTCCTCTTCCTCTCATACCCAAGGTGTTGAGGATAATGAGAAAAAGAGGAGTGAGAACAATTCTCATTGTTCCAGATTGGCCACGAAGGACCTGGTATCCGGATCTGCAAGAAATGCTCACACAAGATCCGTGGCCTCTTCCTCTAAGGTCCCTGTCTGTTCCAAGACTTACCGCAGCTGCGTTTGACGGCATGGCGGTTGAACGCCGGATCCTAGCGGAAAAAGGTATTCCGGATGAGGTCATTCCTACGCTAATAAAGGCTAGGAAGGACGTGACATCTAAACATTATCACTGAATATGGAGAAAATGTTTCTTGGTGTGAGGTCAGGAATGCTCCTACGGAAGAATTCCACCTGGGCCGTTTTCTTCACTTCCTACAAACTGGAGTGAATTTGGGCCTAAAATTAGGCTCCATTAAAGTAAAGATTTCGGCCTTATCCATTTTCTTTCAAAAGGAATTGGCCTCATTACCTGAAGTACAGACTTTTGTGAAGGGAGTACTGCATATTCAGCCTCCTTTTGTACTTCCGGTGGCGCCTTGGGACCTTTAACGTGGTGTTAAGTTTCCTTAAGTCACATTGGTTTGAACCACTTAAGACAGTGGAGTTAAAATATCTCACCTGGAAGGTGGTCATGTTGTTAGCCTTGGCTTCGGCTAGGCGAGTTCGGAATTGGCGGCTTTATCACATAAAAGCCATATGGATAGAGCGGAATTGCGGACCCGTCCTCAATTTCTGCCCAAGGTGGTCTCATACTTTCATATGAACCAACCTATTGTCGTGCCTGTGGCTACGCGTGACTTGGAGGATTCCGAGTCCCTTGATGTGGTCAGGGCTTTGAAAATTTACGTGTCCAGAACGGCTAGGATCAGAAAAACAGAAGCACTGTTTGTCCTGTATGCAGCCAACAAGGTTGGCGGCCCTGCTTCAAAGCAGACTATTGTTCGCTGGATCTGTAACACGATTCAGCAGGCGCATTCTACGGCAGGATTGCCGTTACCAAAATCGGTTAAGGCCCATTCCACTAGGAAGGTGGGCTCTTCTTGGGCGGCTGCCCGAGGGGTCTCGGCACTACAGCTGTGCCGAGCTGCTACTGCCCGAGGGGTCTCGGCACTACAGCTGTGCCGAGCTGCCACTTGGTCGGGGTCAAACACCTTTTTAAAGTTCTATAAGTTTGATACCCTGGCTGAGGAGGACCTCCTGTTTGCTCAGTCGGTGCTGCAGAGTCATCCGCACTCTCCCGCCCGTTTGGGAGCTTTGGTATAATCCCCATGGTCCTTACGGAGTCCCAGCATCCTCTAGGACGTTAGAGAAATAAGATTTTAAACCTACCGGTAAATCTTTTTCTCATAGTCCGTAGAGGATGCTGGGCGCCCGTCCCAAGTGCGGACTACTTCTGCAAGACTTGTATATAGTTATTGCTTATATAAGGGTCATGTTTTAGTTTCATCGGTCTTGGACTGATGCTATGTTGTTTTTCATACTGTTAACTGGGTAGTTTATCACCAGTTATACGGTGTGATTGGTGTGGCTGGTATGAATCTTGTCCTTGGATTACAAAAATCCTTTCCTCGTACTGTCCGTCTCCTCTGGGCACAGTTTCTCTAACTGAGGTCTGGAGGAGGGGCATAGAGGGAGGTGCCAGTACACACCCAGAGTCAGTCTTTTTTAAAGTGCCCGTGTCTCCTGCGGAGCCCGTCTATTCCCCATGGTCCTTACGGAGTCCCAGCATCCTCTACGGACTACGAGAAAAAGATTTACCGGTAGGTTTAAAATCTTATTTTTTTTTTTTTTTTTTTTTTTTTTTATAGAAATCAAATTACACCTATTAAGCTGATTTCAGACAGTTTGTGGCACAGTGAATTTTGGGAATTCATACATTTGCAGCCAACATATAGGCTGACAAGGACTACAGTAATGTTTTTTATGTAAAGTTCAAATGTATAGATATGTATTTGAAGTATGTGTTCCTTGAAGTATTTTAATTTATTTTATTTTAACCCACACTATTTCCTTGTGGAACAATCTGATCTACATTATTCATGGAGCCACAGAAATTGCATGGCGGACAGGTTTAGTGATTCTGTCTGTCCAAGAAAGACTGTCACTGTTGTGTGTGCATGATATGTTTTGGTGCATTATTTGAGCTTGTATGCCATTTTAATAGTGCAGGAGATTTCCCTTGGGGTTCAATAGAAATGAATGATTGATACTATGAGGAAGTGTCTGTGAGCTCTCTGGATATTGAAGTAATATTGAATTATTATTCTGCCCCATGATAAGTTCCTTAAAAAGTGTTGTTTTTGTTTTGTTAAATAGCATTTTTTTTTTCTTCTTTCAAGATCTGGCTAACTTGCCTGAAATTAATTTTGTATTTAATATATTTTTTTTTTTATGGCATACTAAACTGAAATGAAAAGCTTCTTTGAGCTACAGCTATTTTAATGTTTTAATTCCCAACTAAATTGCATTTTTCTATTATACTGCAAATAATTAATATGGTCACTAATTTAGTGATTGTGTTTATAGCATATGGATAACCTGCATTAGGCTAAATGAGTGATATTATAGAGTAAATCCTAATTTCTGTACATAAATTGTAGACGCGCAGTTGCATGCGCTACCCATGATTCAAATCAATAGAAGTTAATTTAAAATTAATTAAAGCGGAGCTTGGTAACAGTACTGGTTTATTTAAAACCATATTTTTCATGGTGTCCTCTCTTTTAAATATTCAGTTTCGAGTTAAAGTACAACAGCCTCATCTGCTTGTTGTTGTACTAGAGAGCAAATATTCTGAAATGCATACTGTACATCTCTTTGTCACTTGCTTGATGGTGCAGGCTTTTTGTTTTTCTCAGTGTTTACTGCTGTTAATTTTGTGCTCCTCACTACATTCCCACTCTGTCCTTTCATGTTAGCTTTGTGAAATGGTACACTTGGTGTTGAGGAATTGTATTTTAATGTTATATCACCAACACATTTAAGAAGCACTTTACAACAAATTTATTTACTCCTTTTCATCACCTGGACCATTAACTATCATTTTTTTGGGGTGTCTGGGAGGAAACCAAAGCATCTGGAGGAAACCCACGTGACTACTGGTCAACAGAAGTTACAGTACTTACCTGACCCCTCTATCGGCAATACAACCGTGAACCTTACCTCTCAAGTCCGTGGTCTAGGTGTCATCTTTGATTGTGAGCTGTCCATTGTTCCCCACATTCAATCTGTTTCCAAATCCTGTTACACATGTATTATGGAAATATTTATTATGTGTGTATCTCACACATGACAATGCAAAAACTTTAATCTATGCATTCACTGGGGGGATTCAGTTGTTTTGGGCTTCTAAAAATCCCATTGAAACGGGACTGATAAATGCTCAATTATCACTATTAATTTGTTGTTAGAGCACCCATGCACATCGCGCATGTCACGCCCAAACAGGGTGTAGCCACGTAAAATGGCTAAACCCGTCTAAACTCCTGCTATGGATGGCCAAAGTGCCACGTTTAGACGCATTTCTTTTTGCACCTCAGGAGGCTGCGAGAAAAAATGTGTCCTCTGCGGCCGCCGGGTGCCTAAACGGCAGAGAAAATTGAATTGCTGCCGTTGGGTGCCCTCTAGTGGCGGCCGGGAAAAAAACATTTGAATCGGACCCATTATCTCCTGCATTAGTTATTAAAAGTATCCTTAATGGGTATTTCCCAAAAATAAACTCTCACCACTATGATTAATGTTGAATGTAGCTGCGAGGCTGATCTTCCTCGACAACAGTTTATCGTCTCCTGATCCTCTAAGTCCCTCCATTGGTTACCTGTATTCTAGCAAAAACACTAATTCCCCCCCCCCCCCCCCCCCCCCACCACCACCACCACCACAGAGGTGAACAGCATCGTTAGCCTTTTATTATATAGGATACACTAGAACAGTGGTTCTCAACCTCAGTCCTCAAGTACCCCCAACAGTTCATGTTTTCCAGGTCACTTAGCAGTTGAACAGGTGTATTCATTACTCACTGACACATTATAAAAGACCCACAGGTGGAGCAAATTATTTCACTTGCAATCCTGTGAGGAGACATGGAAAACATGAACTGTGGGGGGTACTTGAGGACCGAGGTTGAGAACCACTGTTCTAGTGTATCCTATATAATAAAAGTCTAGCGATGCTGTTCACCTCGGTGGTGGTGGGGGAATTAGTGTTTTTGCTTCCTATCCAATTACGTTCCCTACCCTTTCACAACCTACTGACCCCTGGCCAACATTACTGTGTGACCATATCATGCTACCCATCAAGAACCTTTTGGAATCTGGCTGGACCACAATGCAATATGTAGCACCTATCCTTGTGTGTCAATGCCTATTCACCTGTAGATTGTAAGCTTTCGAGCAGGGCCTTCTTACCCAGTTTTGTTCTATTACTGTTGTTCCAATTGTTAAGCACAACGATATATACTATGCTGCTGTTTATAAGAAACTGCAAATAAATAAATAAATCTACAATCCCTCAATATGGTTATCTGACTCTCTTCCTCTTGGTTTACGGTTTATGTCAGTGTATATGCACCATGCTTTCTTTACCAGTTTGCTTTTAAACTTCCTTTAAATAAAAAAAATTAAAAACAGTAATGAAAGAGAATAAAAAATATTTAACAATGCAGTTTTGATAATTAGTGGGGATTTCACTTGCTCTAGTATTTTGTTTGCTTTAAATTTCATAGTCCTTAAATAGACTGTTTAGTAAATGCCACAGATTTCAGTATGAGAAGGACCTTGCTTTCTCCATCTTTGAGAAATCTCAGGATTTGGAGGACCTAAGAGCTCCTGTTTAGGATTGTTTGCCAATCTTCTTATTGCAGTTGTTCTTAAACTGTCCTCGGGACCCCAAACAGTTCACGTTTTCCAGATCACCTAGAAGGTGCGCAGGTGTATTCATTACTCACTGATACATTTTAAAAGATTCACAGGTGGAGCTGATTATTTCCCTTGAAATCCTGTGAGGAGACCTGGAAAACGTGAACGGTTTGGGGTCCTGTGGACCGAGTTTGAGAACCTGTTACTTATAGTGATAATAGAGTAGTGTTTCCTTAATGTTTGACACAGCTGCATCTGAGTCCTTTTCAATCATCAGGCACATACTGTACTTCAATGCTTCCATTGCTTTTTATTCCCCCATATGTTCTTGTGTGTAACTACACAGAAGGCAACCACTCGAAAGAAAAAAAAAAAACCCCCATAAAAAACCCAAGAGGCATTTGTACTTTGCATGCTGAATGTGTAATTATGTTGATCTCCTTCTGCACCGCTTTATTTACAGCGTTTATGAAAATGTGACCTTTTACATTTTTGGCAAAGTTAATGACTCACTGACAAGCCTTCATACATTTTTCATATTAATATTTTTTTCTTCATACAATTTATCAGAAAATATAAATGTATTAAGTTGTTTTTAACAACTGTTAGCCATATATACAGTTTGCTGCATGTGTATTTATATAATGATGATATTTGGGCATTTCCAAGAAATAGGTATTCTGTAAGACATTCCCAACCTTGGTCCTCAAGGCACAGTAACGGTCCAAGTCTTACTGATATTCATGCTTGAGCACAAGTGATTTAATCAGTACCTCGGTTATTTTGATTTAGCCATCTGTACTGAAGCCTGGATATTACTAAAACCTAACTGAGAGTTACATTTTCTGTGTCCTTCTCCAATGAGCTGCTGTGAATTGTAGATTCGTTAAAGATGGCAAAGAAATATCATTGATAAGTGCATTCTACAAGTAATTGTGTTTTTGTTTGAGTAGAATTTCACTGTAACGTTCTCCCTTTCTGTGACAGCCCTATACAGGTGTGTATTAGAAACTTTAAGTGGCAATCCATTAGTCATAGCCACAATACAATATACACAGCATTTGCATGACTGCCTTACAATATAGAGCACATCCCAGTGACTGGAATTCTCTCAAAGAGCATGCAATGTGATAGATGTTCAATTACCTGAGCATTCCAGTGAACGCCATTCAAACCATAAAACATCTCAGTTATCGCTGTACTATACACTGATAATCCTACTAACTGCTATAAAGTACATTAAGCATACCAGTTATAGGGAGTGGGAGTGTTGGGGTGGGGGAGAGAAGAAGGCAGAGATGAAGGGAGAGACATGGGGAAAAGCAAGACTGTGATGAATTGGAGACCTAAAGATAGAATGGGATGCAGAGACACATGGGGCAAAAAGAGTAGATAGCTAGGGGTGGGTCGGGTGTATAGAAAAAAGTGACTGACAGAGGAGCTCTGTGAATGACTGATTGAAAATACTAGTTTGTTACAATGTTGGTACGTTTTATACCTAATGCAGACTTTTTAATAACGCACACTATAGTAGTATATACTTGGAGGGGGTAATTAACAACAAATCAAACACAATTATTCAATAAAGCCCAGAATCAATGTAGGCAAGTTTATATCTGTATGTATATAAAAAGTTAATAATATAACACTTTGCAAGATGTACAGGTTAAACTCACAAAATTAGAATATCGTGCAAAAGTTCTTTTATTTCAGAAATTCAACTTAAAAGGTGAAACTTATATTTCTGCTGCGGGCTCCACAGGGATTGACATTGGGGGTATAGAGTAGGATCTTGAGTCGAGGCACCAACAGGCTCAAAGCTTTGACCTTCTTCCAGAATGCCTAGCGCCGCCTCCTATATAACCCCGTACCCAGGCACAGGAGCTCAGTTTTGTAGTTGGTGCCATGCAGTAAGCAGGCATACAACAGGGGGGCTGCTCCAGCAGCCCTGAGAAGACGCTTTTAAAGAAAAACGAAGACTTCAAGGTTTGCAGCAGAGACATTGACTGTGTTCGATGTCAGCCAGACATTTTCTGCAGCTCCATCACTTCCCCCAGCGGCGCTGTACACTCCCGCGCCCTGGTTGCAGGGTACCTACAGCGGAGGCTCTGGTTTACTTCCAGTTAGTCACACACACGACCGCTGTTCTCCTGGATCGCGTGGCCGCACTCAGGGAGGAGGTAAGTGGGTCCCCCCGGCGGGACCCGCTGTAAATCGCGATCCCGCGCAGCCA
Organism: Pseudophryne corroboree; assembly: GCF_028390025.1. Classification (NCBI taxonomy): domain Eukaryota; kingdom Metazoa; phylum Chordata; class Amphibia; order Anura; family Myobatrachidae; genus Pseudophryne; species Pseudophryne corroboree. The sequence continues at coordinate 382,243,422 of NC_086449.1, forward strand.
GTGGGAGGCGGGCCGTGCGCGCTGGCGTGGACACTGTGGTAGTACAGGGACCCCACTAGACCACCAGGGCAAGGGCACAGATCAGTTTTCTTTCATAAACCGTTTCTATAAGCCCCCAGTACCCAGTGGTGAAGTCCAGCAGGGGGATAAGGCTTTGACCTGTAGCCCCTCCCCCAGCCCTGAAGCTGCATCTCTTTCTCTCCCTCACTCCCTGTCAGCGTTTGGGCGCCATTACACAGAGCAGCACTGTTCCTGGGACTGTTGGGGCAAATCCTCCTCTGTAAAGCCGCCTGCCTGTCAGCGCTGTGCATTTTACAGGACACAAGTTTTCTACATGTCTGCTGACAGTGAAGGTTAAGAAAAAGTGCATTTAGTCAGGGTTATATAGTACAAGTACCCTGTGATATACATTAAGTCTTTACTGTGCATTGTTATATCTAATTCAGTGTATAGCTATACATAGTACTACTCTGTATTGCTAGTCCAGTGCAGTTTTATTGCATGTCATAATTTCTGCTTTATACAAACTGTGACTCTGTGTGTGTGCATATAGCTGCTGTGTGAACTCCATATTGTGTGTCTCACTCAGCTTGCTATCCCTATATTCTATAACCTGAGGGGGCTAAGTGTGTCAGGTTTACCATAATATAGGCAGTTCACAGGATATACTCCAGTGTGTATTTTTCTCTGTGAGTTTTAGTCACGATATCCCTCTTGAATTCCCTGTTTGTGCTGAAACACTGCACAGGGGGTTCTTGTCAGGTGTTTTGCTGCTGATATTGTACTGTGTTGCCTTGCATTGAGCTTTTGAAAATGCCAGCTACAAAGGGCAACGGAGCTGGGGCTGATCCCACACAGTGTGGTGTTGACTCTGCAGACGCATTTGAGGATAACATAGCAGCTGAGGGTTCAGGTTCTGGGGGTTCCTTGCCCCCCAGTGGGACTGTAGCAACGGGGGTGCAAAATGACCCACCTTGGGCTACCTTCTCCACGCTATTATATACGCTGGTAACTCTGCCGGTACAACCGCTTATGGTCCCCGCAGTTAACCTGCTATGGGCAGATCAACTGTCCGCTCAGTTACAGCAATTGAACCAATCACTGACTACTCAGAAGTCTAACCCTCGCCCGCCTAAGACCAAGGGGTCCTCTAAGCGGGCAATTACTTCCTCACAATCCACCCATATCCCAGACGCCTCGTCTGATGAGGATGGCGCTTATGCAGACCCCACAGATTCTGATCCTGATGCTTCTGATGGGGAAGTTGTTTCGCAGGTGGATGTTCCTGACTTGTTGGAGGCGATCAGGCTCATTCTTCAGTTTGATGATGAACAGGAGCCTGTCACTGTACTCTGCCGTCAAGGGGTCAGGATCCTACCGTACTTAGACGACTTGTTGATCCTGGCAAATTTCCCAGAGATTCTCCTACGTCATCTATATTTCACTATCCGTTTCCTGCAAGCCCACGGGTGGCTTATCAACTGGAAGAAATCCTCCCTGGTCCCTGCTCAGAGCATGGTGCACCTGGGAGCGTTGTTGGACACTCACAACCAGCGGTTGTTCTTGTCTCAGGAGAAAGTCCTGAAGCTTAAGTACAGGATTTGATGCTTCCTATCTCGTCCGCAAGTGTCGATACATTCAGCAATGCAAGTGCTATGTCTCATGGTGTTGGCTTTCAACATGGTGGAGTACGCTCAATTCCATTCCCGCCCTCTCCAGAGGCTGATTCTTGCCAAGTGGGACGGCCTGCCTCTTCGGATCAGGTCTCATATGATCTCATTTTCTCCGGAGGTCCGCCTGTCACTAAGTTGGTGGCTTCAGGACCAACGATTGAGCAGGGGTCGTTCCTTCTGGGTCCTTCTGACAACGAATGCTAGTCTGAGGGATTGTGGCACGGTGTTGGAGCAACACTCCCTTTAGGGTCGGTGGAGTCTCTCCTCCCGATGAACATTCTGGAATTGCAGGCGGTGTTCAACTCATTGAACTTGGCCCAGCATCTAATACAGAACAGACCTGTTCAAGTACAGTTGGACAACGCCACCACAGTGGCGTACATAAATCATCAAGGCAGCACTCGAAGCCGCATGGCAATGAGGGAAGTGTCAAGGATTCTTCAGTGGGAGAAATGCCATCTACCAGCCATATCGACAGTGTTCATTCCGGGGGTCCTAAACTGGGAAGCGGACTTTCTCAGTCGTCAGTATGTACACGCCGGAGAGTGGAGCCTCCATCCAGAAGTTTTTCAACTCCTCGTGGACAAGTGGGGCCTTCCAGATGTGGACCTGATGGCATCTCGGCACAATCACAAGGTTCCGGTCTTCGGAGCAAGGACAAGGGATCCTCAAGCAGCGTAAGTGGACGCACTAGCAATCCCATGGAACATTCGGCTGCCATACGTTCCCCCCCCCCCCCCCCCCCCCTGGTGTCACTCCCGCCCAGAGTAATAAGGAAGTTTAAACAAGAAGGAGGAATCCTACTTCTGATCGCTTCAGCGTGGCCCAGGGGGCACTGGTTCTCAGACCTTCAGAGGGTCTCGATAGAGCGTCCTCTTCTACTTCCGCAGTGCCCAGATCTCCACGTTCAGGGCCCCTGTGTATATCAGGATTTAGCCCGGTTTGGCTTTGACGGCGTGGCTCTTGAAGCTTCCGTCTTAAGGGCCAAAGGATTTTCTGTGGCGGTTATTCAAACCATGTTGAAGGCCCGAAAACCAGCTTCTGCTCGGATTTATCATAGGGTCTGGAATTCTTACTTTGCTTGGTGCGCATCTAACAATCATGACGCTTCCAACTGGACTTGGGCCTTCGTCTGGGCTCCATCAAGGTTCTTATTTCTGCCTTGTCGGTTTAGTTTCAGAGAAAAATTGCAACTTTTTACCTGATGTGCATACATTCACTCAGGGTGTGTTGCTGATTCAACCTCCTTATGTCCCGTCTGTGTCCCCTTGGGACTTGTCGGTGGTCCTGGAGGCATTACATGGGTCTCCGTTTGAGCCTCTTGAATCTGCTGACCTTAAGTGGTTTACTCTTAAGGTAGTGTTTCTGCTAGCTATTGCTTCCGCTAGACAGGTGTCAGATTTGGGTGCCTTGTCTTGTAGGTCTCCCTATCTGATTTTTCACCGTGATTGGGCGGTTCTTAGAACGTGTCCTGGATATTTACCTAAGGTGGTGTCTTTCCACCTTAATCAGGAGATCGTGGTTCCGGCCTTGGCCTCTCCTGATTTGTCTTCCAAAGAGCTGTCTTTGGATGTGGTACGGGCTCTCCGTATCTACATGAAGAGAACTGCCTCCATCAGGAAGTCGGATTCTCTCTTTGTTCTGTTTTGGTTTTCACAAACGTGTCTGGCCTGCTCACAAGCAGACCGTGGCCAGATGGATTAGAATGGTGATAGCACATGCTTACGTACAGGCTGGTCTTCCAGCTCCTGCTCCCATAAATGCCCATATTACTCGGTCGGTTAGACCTTCTTGGGCGGTCCGCCGTGGTACGACCCTTGAACAATTGTGCAAGGCGGCTATGTGGTCCTCAGTGAACACATTCATAAGGTTCTATGCCTTCGATACTTTCGCCTCCCAGGATGCTTCCTTTAGACGCCGGGTTCTTGTGCCCGCTACAGTGCGTCCCCTCTCATGAGGAACTGCTTTAGGACATCCCCTATGTCATTCCCTGTGGAGCCCAGTGTACCCCGCAGCAGAAACCGAGATTTATGGTAACAACTTACCTTTGTTAAATCTCTTTCTGCGAGGTACACTGGGCTCCACAGGGCGCCCACCCTGACGCACTTAGCTTCTTTGGGTTGGTATGGCATTAGCCGCTGACACTTTCTCCTGTCGTGAGAATGTGGTGTTTGTGGCTACAGGTTGAGTATCCCTTATCCAAAATGCTTGGGACCAGAGGTATTTTGGATATTGGATTTTTCCGTATTTCGGAATAATTGCATACCATAATGAGATATCATGGTGATGGGACCTAAATCTAAGCACAGAATGCATTTATGTTACATATACACCTTATACACGCAGCCTGAAGGTCATTTTAGACAATATTTTTTATAACTTTGTGCATTAAACAAAGTGTGTCTACATTCACACAATTCATTAATGTTTCATTTACACCTTATACACACAGCCTGAAGGTCATTTAATACAATATTTTTAATAACTGTGTATTAAACAAAGTTTGTGTACATTAAGCCATCAAAAAACAAAGGTTTCACTATCTCACTCTCACACAAAAAAGTCCGTATTTCGGAATATTCCGTATTTCGGAATATATGGATATGGGATACTCAACCTGTACTAACAGTTTTCGTCTCTTTTGCCTGCTACTGCATTGGGCTGGTTAAAAAAAACTGAGCTCCTGTGCACGAAGGCGGGGCTATAGAGGAGGCGTTGCTAGGCATTCTGGGAACAGTCAAAGCTTTGAGCCTGTTGGTGCCTCGGATTAAGATCCTACTCTACACTAGTGATGTGCACCGGAAATTTTTCGGGTTTTGGTTTTGGGTTCGGTTCCGCGGCCGTGTTTTGGGTTCGACCGCGTTTTGGCAAAACCTCACCGAATTTTTTTTGTCGGATTCGGGTGTGTTTTGGATTCGGGTGTTTTTTTCAAAAAACCCTAAAAAACAGCTTAAATCATAGAATTTGGGGGTCATTTTGATCCCAAAGTATTATTAACCTCAAAAACCATAATTTACACTCATTTTCAGTCTATTCTGAATACCTCACACCTCACAATATTATTTTTAGTCCTAAAATTTGCACCTAGGTCGCTGGATGACTAAGCTAAGCGACCCTAGTGGCCGACACAAACACCGGGCCCATCTAGGAGTGGCAGGATGTCCCTTCACCGGGCCCATCTAGGAGTGGCAGGATGTCCCTTCCAAAAAACCCTCCCCAAACAGCACATGACGCAAAGAAAAAAAGAGGCGCAATGAGGTAGCTGTGTGAGTAAGATAAGCGACCCTAGTGGCCGACACAAACACCGGGCCCATCTAGGAGTGGCACTGCAGTGTCACGCAGGATGTCCCTTCCAAAAAACCCTCCCCAAACAGCTCATGACGCAAAGAAAAAAAGAGGCGCAATGAGGTAGCTGTGTGAGTAAGATAAGCGACCCTAGTGGCCGACACAAACACCGGGCCCATCTAGGAGTGGCACTGCAGTGTCACGCAGGATGTCCCTTCCAAAAAACCCTCCCCAAACAGCACATGACGCAAAGAAAAAAAGAGGCGCAATGAGGTAGCTGTGTGAGTAAGATAAGCGACCCTAGTGGCCGACACAAACACCGGGCCCATCTAGGAGTGGCACTGCAGTGTCACGCAGGATGTCCCTTCCAAAAAACCCTCCCCAAACAGCACATGACGCAAAGAAAAAAAGAGGCGCAATGAGGTAGCTGTGTGAGTAAGATAAGCGACCCTAGTGGCCGACACAAACACCGGGCCCATCTAGGAGTAGCACTGCAGTGTCACGCAGGATGGCCCTTCCAAAAAACATTCCACAAACAGCACATGACGCAAAGAAAAATTAAAGAAAAAAGAGGTGCAAGATGGAATTGTCCTTGGGCCCTCCCACCCACCCTTATGTTGTATAAACAGGACATGCACACTTTAACCAACCCATCATTTCAGTGACAGGGTCTGCCACACGACTGTGACTGAAATGACGGGTTGGTTTGGACCCCCACCAAAAAAGAAGCAATTAATCTCTCCTTGCACAAACTGGCTCTACAGAGGCAAGATGTCCACCTCATCATCATCCTCCGATATATCACCGTGTACATCCCCCTCCTCACAGATTATCAATTCGTCCCCACTGGAATCCACCATCTCAGCTCCCTGTGTACTTTGTGGAGGCAATTGCTGCTGGTCAATGTCTCCACGGAGGAATTGATTATAATTCATTTTAATGAACATCATCTTCTCCACATTTTCTGGATGTAACCTCGTACGCCGATTGCTGACAAGGTGAGCGGCGGCACTAAACACTCTTTCGGAGTACACACTTGTGGGAGGGCAACTTAGGTAGAATAAAGCCAGTTTGTGCAAGGGCCTCCAAATTGCCTCTTTTTCCTGCCAGTATAAGTACGGACTGTGTGACGTGCCTACTTGGATGCGGTCACTCATATAATCCTCCACCATTCTTTCAATGGGGAGAGAATCATATGCAGTGACAGTAGACGACATGTCCGTAATCGTTGTCAGGTCCTTCAGTCCGGACCAGATGTCAGCATCAGCAGTCGCTCCAGACTGCCCTGCATCACCGCCAGCGGGTGGGCTCGGAATTCTGAGCCTTTTCCTCGCACCCCCAGTTGCGGGAGAATGTGAAGGAGGAGATGTTGACAGGTCGCGTTCCGCTTGACTTGACAATTTTCTCACCAGCAGGTCTTTCAACCCCAGCAGACTTGTGTCTGCCGGAAAGAGAGATCCAAGGTAGGCTTTAAATCTAGGATCGAGCACGGTGGCCAAAATGTAGTGCTCTGATTTCAACAGATTGACCACCCGTGAATCCTTGTTAAGCGAATTAAGGGCTCCATCCACAAGTCCCACATGCCTAGCGGAATCGCTCCGTGTTAGCTCCTCCTTCAATGTCTCCAGCTTCTTCTGCAAAAGCCTGATGAGGGGAATGACCTGACTCAGGCTGGCAGTGTCTGAACTGACTTCACGTGTGGCAAGTTCAAAGGGCATCAGAACCTTGCACAACGTTGAAATCATTCTCCACTGCACTTGAGACAGGTGCATTCCACCTCCTATATCGTGCTCAATTGTATAGGCTTGAATGGCCTTTTGCTGCTCCTCCAACCTCTGAAGCATATAGAGGGTTGAATTCCACCTCGTTACCACTTCTTGCTTCAGATGATGGCAGGGCAGGTTCAGTAGTTTTTGGTGGTGCTCCAGTCTTCTGTACGTGGTGCCTGTACGCCGAAAGTGTCCCGCAATTCTTCTGGCCACCGACAGCATCTCTTGCACGCCCCTGTCGTTTTTAAAAAAATTCTGCACCACCAAATTCAAGGTATGTGCAAAACATGGGATGTGCTGGAATTTGCCCATATTTAATGCACACACAATATTGCTGGCGTTGTCCGATGCCACAAATCCACAGGAGAGTCCAATTGGGGTAAGCCATTCCGCGATGATCTTCCTCAGTTGCCGTAAGAGGTTTTCAGCTGTGTGCGTATTCTGGAAAGCGGTGATACAAAGCGTAGCCTGCCTAGGAAAGAGTTGGCGTTTGCGAGATGCTGCTACTGGTGCCGCCGCTGCTGTTCTTGCGGCGGGAGTCCATACATCTACCCAGTGGGCTGTCACAGTCATATAGTCCTGACCCTGCCCTGCTCCACTTGTCCACATGTCCGTGGTTAAGTGGACATTGGGTACAGCTGCATTTTTTAGGACACTGGTGAGTCTTTTTCTGAGGTCTGTGTACATTTTCGGTATCGCCTGCCTAGAGAAGTGGAACCTAGATGGTATTTGGTAACGGGGGCACACTACCTCAAGAAATTGTCTAGTTCCCTGTGAACTAACGGCGGATACCGGACGCACGTCTAACACCAACATAGTTGTCAAGGCCTCAGTTATCCGCTTTGCAGCAGGATGACTGCTGTGATATTTCATCTTCCTCGCAAAGGACTGTTGGACAGTCAATTGCTTACTGGAAGTCGTACAAGTGGTCTTCCGACTTCCCCTCTGGGATGACCATCGACTCCCAGCAGCAACAACAGCAGCGCCAGCAGCAGTAGGCGTTACACGCAAGGATGCATCGGAGGAATCCCAGGCAGGAGAGGACTCGTCAGAATTGCCAGTGACATGGCCTGCAGGACTATTGGCATTCCTGGGGAAGGAGGAAATTGACACTGAGGGAGTTGGTGGGGTGGTTTGCGTGAGCTTGGTTACAAGAGGAAGGGATTTACTGGTCAGTGGACTGCTTCCGCTGTCACCCAAAGTTTTTGAACTTGTCACTGACTTATTATGAATGCGCTGCAGGTGACGTATAAGGGAGGATGTTCCGAGGTGGTTAACGTCCTTACCCCTACTTATTACAGCTTGACAAAGGCAACACACGGCTTGACACCTGTTGTCCGCATTTCTGTTGAAATACCTCCACACTGAAGAGCTGATTTTTTTGGTATTTTCACCAGGCATGTCAACGGCCATATTCCTCCCACGGACAACAGGTGTCTCCCCGGGTGCCTGACTTAAACAAACCACCTCATCATCAGAATCCTCCTGGTCAATTTCCTCCCCTGCGCCAGCAACACCCATATCCTCCTCATCCTGGTGTACTTCAACACTGACATCTTCAATCTGACTATCAGGAACTGGACTGCGGGTGCTCCTTCCAGCACTTGCAGGGGGCGTGCAAATGGTGGAAGGCGCATGCTCTTCACGTCCAGTGTTGGGAAGGTCGGGCATCGCAACCGACACAATTGGACTCTCCTTGTGGATTTGGGATTTCGAAGAACGCACAGTTCTTTGCGGTGCTTTTGCCAGCTTGAGTCTTTTCAGTTTTCTAGCGAGAGGCTGAGTGCTTCCATCCTCATGTGAAGCTGAACCACTAGCCATGAACATAGGCCAGGGCCTCAGCCGTTCCTTGCCACTCCGTGTGGTAAATGGCATATTGGCAAGTTTACGCTTCTCCTCCGACAATTTTATTTTAGGTTTTGGAGTCCTTTTTTTACTGATATTTGGTGTTTTGGATTTGACATGCTCTGTACTATGACATTGGGCATCGGCCTTGGCAGACGACGTTGCTGGCATTTCATCGTCTCGGCCATGACTAGTGGCAGCAGCTTCAGCACGAGGTGGAAGTGGATCTTGATCTTTCCCTAATTTTGGAACCTCAACATTTTTGTTCTCCATATTTTAATAGGCACAACTAAAAGGCACCTCAGGTAAACAATGGAGATGGATGGATACTAGTATACTTATGGATGGACTGCCGAGTGCCGACACAGAGGTAGCTACAGCCGTGGACTACCGTACTGTCTGCTGCTAATATAGACTGGATGATTGATAATGAGATGAAATCAATATATATATGTATGTATATATAATATCACTAGTACTGCAGCCGGACAGGTAGATAATATATTTATTAGGTAATGATGACTGATGACGGACCTGCTGGACACTGTCAGCTCAGCAGCACCGCAGACTGCTACAGTAAGCTACTATACTATAGTAGTATGTACAAAGAAGAAAGAAAAAAAAAAACCCACGGGTAGGTGGTATACAATTATGGATGGACTGCCGAGTGCCGACACAGAGGTAGCTACAGCCGTGGACTAACGTACTGTGTCTGCTGCTAATATAGAGTCTAGACTGGATGATAAATTATTGATAATGAGATGAAATCAATATAATATCACTAGTACTGCAGCCGGACAGGTACTATATATATTTATTATGTAATGACTGATGACGGACCTGCTGGACACTGTCAGGTCAGCACAGCACCGCAGACTGCTACAGTAAGCTACTATAGTAGTATGTATAAAGAAGAATGAAAAAAAAAAAACCCACTGGTAGGTGGTATACAATATTATATATATATATATATATATATATATATTATATACAATTATATATATATATATATATATATATATATATATATAATATATATTAAACTGGTGGTGATTGATTATTAAACTGGTGGTCAGGTCACGTTGCAACTAGTACTCAGAGTCCTAAGCAGACAATCACAAAATATATTATTATACTGGTGGTCAGTGTGGTCACAACAATGGCATTGTGGCACTGACTCTGGCAGCAAAAGTGTGCACTGTACGTTATATGTACTCCTGAGTCCTGCTCTCAGACTCTAACTGCTCCCCACTGTCAGTGTCTCCCCCACAAGTCAGATAATTAATACAATACACAGTCACACTATCTAATCTATATCACTTCAGCAAGTAGTATAGTAGTACTCCTCCTAATAGTAATAATGCTCCCCAAAATACTGTGTCTCTCTCGTCTCTACTGTGTCGCTCTCTTCTCTAAACGGAGAGGACGCCAGCCACGTCCTCTCCCTATGACTCTCAATGCACGTGTGAAAATGGCGGCGACGCGCGGCTCCTTATATAGAATCCGAGTCTCGCGAGAATCCGACAGCGGGATGATGACGTTCGGGCGCGCTCGGGTTAACCGAGCAAGGCGGGAAGATCAGAGTCGCTCGGACCCGTGAAGAAAAAACTGAAGTTCGGGCGGGTTCGGATTCAGAGGAACCGAACCCGCTCATCACTACTCTACACCCCAATGTCATTCCCTGTGGAGCCCAGTGTACCCCGCAGAAAGAGATTTAACAAAGGTAAGTTCTTACCATAAATCTCGTTTTCATGCAGTTTCTTACTTTGGGGGAGTGTGTATAAGATCTCTAGAATAAGTAGTACAGTTGATACATTTGGCCAAAAAGCAAGTCCCAACTTTCAACAGAATAATAAATAATATATAATTTTATAACCTATACTCCTTTCACACTGCCAAAAAGAACCCGGGTTATTGAATGTGAACGCCCAGCAACCCGGGTTTTTGTGCAGTGTAAAAGGGTCCAAGGGACCCGGTAGATCAACCTGTTACTAAAGCAGGATTTCATATGGGTACAACCCGGGTTGAGGGGCAGTGTCAACGGATTATTGGGTCAGTGTGACAAGCTACCCGTTCACTGAAGGGGAAAAGGTGGCGCTTGGAGATCATCTGACTCGTCAATATGCTGCGTTGGGGCCGCCATTTGAATTTCTTAGCGGCTCTCACCCAGGAAGGACCCGTGCACAAGTCCCAGGTGCGACCCGCTAAATGCAGTGTGAAAGCGGTAATGGGTGGTCTTCAGTATGCCGAATGTCGGGATCCCGGCGCACAGTATACTGGCTCCGGAATCCCGACACCCGGCATACCGACAGCTATTCTCCCTCGTGGGGGCCCACGACCCCCCTGGAGGGAGAATACGCTGTCGGTATGCCGCGCCGGTATGCTGGTCGCCGGGAGCCCGAGTGCCGGCATACCGTACTACACCCGCGGTAATAGGTAGTTACAGTTAAGTCCACATATATTTGGACAGACACTGACACAATCTTCATAAGTGCTGCCACAGTGGAATTTAAATTAAACCATAGAGATTCAATTGAAGTTCAGACTTTCAGCTTTTAATGCAAAAGGGTGAACAAAAATATCTGAAGCATTTATGAATTGCAACCATTTTTAATACTGTCCACTGTTTTCATGGGCTCAAATGTAATTGGACAAATGAATATAATCACAAATAAAAAGTTTTTAGTACTTTTGTAGAGAATCCTTTGCTGTCCAGAATGACTGACTGAAGTCTGGAACCCATGGACATCGTCAAATGCTAGGTTTCCTCCTATCTTATGCTTTGCCACATAATTGCAGCTGTCTTCAGTTGTTTGTGGGTCTTTCTGCCTATATTTTTGCCTTCTGCAAGTGAAATGCATGCTTGAATGGTTGAACTGGTTGCATTGCAGAATATTCCACTTCTTTGCCTTATAAAAACCCTGGGTTGTTTTCACAATACGTTTTTTTGTAGTTGTCCATCAGCGAAGCGCCGTCCAGTCAACGCTGCTAAATTTGGCCGAATCTGGGCAGACCATATATCCCTATAAACTTCAAACTTTTTCCGTCTGCTTCTGTATTCTGTCACATCCTATATAATAAAAGGCTAACACTGTTCCTCACCTGTAAAGGGGGGTGGGATTCAAGTGTTTTGCGTGCCTGTGACCACAAGATGACGCAATATAAAGCAATTGAAGTGTTGCTCTGTTCGTGCGCACAGCCGCTTGCGCTGTCATTATTGTTATGATGTTCCGTCATTTTGACAGGCTGGTAACCAGTCCTTAATAAACACTAGTGACCCAGTGCGATTGGAAGCCATGCATGCCTATGCAATCACACTTACTCTACCATGTTTTATAGATGATGTGGTATGCTTCAGATCATGAGCCATTCTAGACCTTCTACATACTTTTCTCTTCCCATCATTCTGTTACAGGTTGATCTTCATTTCATATGTCTGACGCACGTACCCACTTACTGCGACTCGTTTGTAAGATCAGGTTGGGCACATCTGTACTGTATATCTTGTCCAGTTTTGAATTAATCTGCAATGGTTTTGGGTACTGTATATTATTCACTTCTTTAATCTTAAAAATATAGAAGTGAGTCCCTGATACAAAACAAAGCAAAGCCTACTACTAGGTTTGTGTAGTGCATTGCATTTCAGTCTGATAATAAACACTTTAGTTTTATTCCTCAGCAATGTATTTTGTTTGCGTCTTCCTGACTTAGACGGATGAGATAGCTGTCACTGATATTTCTTATCAAGATCCAAAAGCTCATATATTTCGTTTCACTCATGTCGAATTCATAAATGTGCTTTGTCTTTGTGTGGTATGCAATATCCAACCGTGACACATCCTGCGGTCCTTAGGTGGCACAAAATAGAATGAAGATTATTTGCATATTATGCGTTTCAAATTGGAATGAAATAAAGAAACAGATTAATCCTGAAGGAGCAATAAAAGCAGATAATAAACTCTTGCCTTGATGCTGTTAATGCTGCAGGTCGCTATACCGTTTGTAACTGTGCTTTCTGACTCAATATTTATGATTATTAGTGTGCTGTTAATACTTTCATTTTTGACATCTTCATTAACATTTATGTCTGTAGAGCTGCTGCTACCCTGCCAGTTACTGTATTCAAACAGATGGTACTGTCCTAAAAGGGCTTTAGGATCTCTGTCCTGTGTTTGGAAGTTTATGAATGTGTGAATTTATTTAAAATGTGCACTGTAAATACATTGATTGGGAAGCCATTGGGGGATTTAAGCAGCAGGTTAACTTTGAATTTTAACCTTCCTAGGTTGTTTTAATGGAGCATACACCTAAGGTGTATTTTACATAGGTCAAAAAAGCCCAGAACAGCCTAGGAAGGTTAAAGGAGGTCTCCAACTGCGATTGGTATGTGATCCATGCAGACGGGATGCCAGCGGGCAGAATACCGATGCCGGCATTCCCCCTACCTTACCACAGCCTAACCCTATCCTTCCCCTTTAGTGCCCAAACCTAACCCCCCTTTTTCACAGCTAACTCTCTCCACTTAGTGCCTAAACCTAACCCCCTTGGCCCCCGGTGCTGACTAATCGTAAGCCCCCTGGGTGGTGCCTAAACCTAATGACCAGCCTTCCTGTCTGCCAGTATTTCGGCTTCTGGATGCTAACCTCGTCGGAATTTTGACACCGGTCTTCTGACGGCTGTCAGGATTTCGTTGTTGAAATTTCGGCAACCAGGATCCTGACAGCTGGGATTCTGAACATATATCTTGCAACCATCTTTTCTCTTACGTCCCAGAGGATACTGGGGATCCATTTAGTACCATGGGGTATAGACTGGTCCACTAGGAGCCATGGGCAATGGGAATTTGATAGTGTGGGCTGGCTCCTCCCTCTATGCCCCTCCTACCAGACTCAGTTTAGAAAATGTGCCCGGAGGAGCCGGTCACGCTGAAGGAAGCTTCTGAAGTGTTTTCTGCATTTCATTTATATGTTTGTGATTTTCAGGCAGGGCTGCTTCGTGGGACTTAGGGGGGGGGGGGGGAGGGGACGGCCCAACCTCTTGAAGGGTTAATGGAACCGGTCCCCGCTGACAGGACACTAGCTCCTGAGGGAACTATTCGCAAGCCCCACCACGGCAAGCGTACATTCCCGCAGCACGCCGCCACCCCTAACAGAGCCAGAAGGAAAAAGAGGGGTGAGTACTAAGCCGGCATCCCGGTTATCGGGTCACCGGCCACTATGGCAGCATGAGGGTACGGAGATGCACGGCTTCTAACCGGGGCGGATTGTGTCTCCAGACTCCGTACACAACTGCGTCTCAGTACACTGTACACGGTACTCAGACTGGCAATCAAAGCCTTAAAACGGATCTGTCTCCATTTTAAGCACAAAATTACCTCAGCCAGTATAAAAAAGCGGGAAGACTGCGCGCCATTGAAGAAGCGGGACTTCACTATGAGCGGATCCAGCAACTCGTTAGCACCATTTTCCCTCTGCAGTGGACACAGACGCTGACTGACAGGGACGTGCAGCTCCTCCGGTGTGACTCTAGATTACCTCAGCGTTACCAGGGGGTCATAGCAGGGGGGGGGGGGGGAGCGATTATTAGTGTACCAAGTTTCCAATCTGGGTACTTAGTCTGCGACCCGGCTAAGCTTGGCATTAGCAATAAGGGCTCTGTGTGCTGGCTCCGAAATATGTCTCTCCCTGAAAGGGCTCTTTTTGGGTTAATTGTGCTTTTAACCTCGTGTGTGTGTGTGTGTGTGTGTGTGTGTGTGTGTGTGTGCTCTGTAACATTTTACAATATGTCAGGCAAAGAGTGTGTTTCATGTACGGCAGAGTGTTCTTCTTCCCCAGGGAACTCACTACTATGTACTCGGTGTAGTGCACCTTCTCAGGCTAGTGGGGCTGAACCAGCGTGGCTGAATTCCATTAAAGGAATGATTTCCAATATCTCTAATAAATTTTCCCGCCATGAGAAAGAGACGCAATACTTAAGACAGTCTATGAATAAGATTATGAATAGAGACTCAGTCACCAAACAAGCATCACAGTCCCTTGCCATTTGTCCGCAAAAAATGAACTCTGGCCCATATCCTGCAGTCTGACTCTGACGCTGAGGGGTCAGACATGGAGGAAGGGGAGGTGGACTCAGAGGGGGAATGCTGCTCTGTCACAGGGAATAGAGACTCTTATAGAAGCCATCAGAGATGTTCTGCAAATTCCTGATAAGGTGGCAGAGGAGTATGAGGAATCTTATTTTAATGTAAAAAAGAAGTCCTCAGTCACTTTTCCTGTGTCAAAGGAATTGAGGGGCTAATTCAGGTTGGATCGCAAATCGCGATCCGGCCGGAATTTTTGCGAGGGTGCCACGGATGCATGCTCAGCGTGCCCTACTGCGCTTGTGTCCGCATTTTCTGTGGGGGCCGCAGAAAATGTGGCTGCCTCTGCCTGTCAGTCAGGCAGAGGCAGTCGCAGGGAGTAAACGGAGCATTTAGGGGGCAGGGCAACTCATACGGTTGGCTGTGCGGTGCGAACGGGGGCGTGTCGGGGTTGCAGCGGCTGCGTGACTTCACACGCAGCTGCCGCGACAGGTAAGATGGCACTGGGACTCCTGCGGCCTCAGCTAAGCTGTGCCAGCAGGAGTCAACCCTAGTTTCTCTAACGTCCTAGTGGATGCTGGGGACTCCGTAAGGACCAGGGGAATAGACGGGTTCCGCAGGAGACTGGGCACTCTAAGAAAGATTTAGTACTACTGGTGTGCACTGGCCCCTCCCTTTATGCCCCTCCTCCAGACCTCAGTTAGAATCTGTGCCCGGACAGAGCTGGGTGCATTTTAGTGAGCTCTCCTGAGCTTGCTAATAAGAAAGTATTTTAGTTAGGTTTTTTATTTTCAGAGAGCTTCTGCTGGCAACAGACTCTCTGCTACGTGGGACTGAGGGGAGAGAGAAGCAAACCTACTAACTGCGGCTAGGTTGCGCTTCTTAGGCTACTGGACACCATTAGCTCCAGAGGGATCGAACACAGGACCTGACCTTGTCGTCCGTTCCCGGAGCCGCGCCGCTGTCCCCCTCGCAGAGCCAGAAGTTAGAAGCCGGCGAGTTGAAGCAAGAAGACGTCAAAATCGGCGGCAGAAGACTCCTGTCTTCATATGAGGTAGCCATTGCGCCCACACTAACCCACACACTCCGGTCACTGTAGGGTGCGGGGGGGGGCGCCCTGGGCAGCAATTGATTACCTCCTGGCAAAAAGCAGCATATATACAGTTGGACACTGTTATATGCATGAGCCCCCGCCATTCATTTTACACAAAATCGCGGGAGAAGCCCGCCGCTGAGGGGGCGGGGCCTTCTTCCTCAGCACTCACCAGCGCCATTTTCTCTCCACAGCTCCGCTGAGAGGAAGCTCCCCAGGCTCTCCCCTGCAGAAGCACGATAGAGAGGGTGAAAAAGAGAGGGGGGGCACATAAATTTGGCGTAAAAACAATATATACAGCAGCTACTGGGTTAACACTAAGTTACTGTGTGATTCCTGGGTCATATAGCGCTGGGGTGTGTGCTGGCATACTCTGTCTCTCCAAAGGGCCTTGTGGGGGAACTGTCTTCAAATAGAGCATCCCCTGTGTGTGTGGTGTGTCGGTACGTGTGTGTCGACATGTCTGAGGTAAAAGGCTCCCCTAAGGAGGAGATAGAGCAAATATGTGTGTGAGAGGGTGTCTCCGTCGACAACGCCGACACCTGTTTGGCTATGTGTAAGTGCTGAGGTGAATTTATTGCACAAAAGATTAGAGAACAGACAGGAAATCTAGCCATGTCTGTCCCTATGTCACAGAGACCTTCAGAGTCTCACAATGCTCACTATCCAAAATAATAAACACTGATATCGACACGGAGTTTGACTCCAGTGTCGACTACGATAATGCAAAGTTACAGCCAAAATGGCTGAAAGGTATTCAATATATGATTATTGTAATAAAAGATGATTTGCATATCACTGATGACTCATTTGTCCCTGACACAAGGGTACACATGTTAAGGGGAAGAAAGCTGAGGTAAATTTCCCTCCTCTCATGAGGAAAAAGAGCGGGAATCTCCAGACAAGAGACTTCAGCTTCCCACAAAAAATTCTCAGGCAGTATCCTTTCCCCACTAGGGCCAGGATGTGATGGGAATCTTCCCCTAGGGTGTCACGTTTGCACAGAAGGTAGCACTAGCTATTCTCAGGGATCCTGCAGATAGCGTGCACATTCTAGTACACTACTCAGACCGGCGATTGTGTCGGCATGTGTTTATAGCACTGTGGCAGCGTGGACAGGTACCTTATCGGCAGAGATTGAGACCCTAATATAAATATATATATATAATGTATATATCTAATCTGTACAGCCCGGCACTCCACTGATCATAGGAGAGGATTGCCCCGGTGCCTTCCGTGTGAGATCAATGATAGAGGAAAATAACCAGCGGCACTCAGGGTCTTGTTGCGAAATAGATTGTATTTAAAACATCAATACAAGATGGTCTTGTATTGATGTTTTAAATACAATCTATTTCGCAACAAGACCCTGAGTGCCGCTGGTTATTTTCCTCTATGTGTGTATGTATGTGTGTGTGTATGTGTATGTATATATATATATATATATATATATATATATATATATATATATATATAATGTGTGTGTGTGTGTGTATGTATATATATATATATATATATATATATATATATATATAATGTGTGTGTGTATGTATATATATATATGTATATATATATATATGTGTGTGTATATATATGTATATATATATATATATATATATATATGTATATATATATATATATATATATATATATATATATATATATATATATATATATATATATATATATATATATATATATATATATATATATGTAGAGTCCAGAATGACCCGGCACTCACCCGCCCTTGATGTGGAAAAGATGCGCTCACGGTGCCTTCCCTCCAGGTTGCTTCCCAGGAATATAATAGAACAGAATGGGCGGCACTCCGAGACTTGATATAAGTGAAAAATAAAGTGCTGAGACTTTTATTTGTCAAATACGCATGATCTACGTTTCGGGGTCGCAGCCCCGTCGTCAGGATAAATGTATATGACATATGGTGCTATATAAATACCTTAATTTCAGAATGACTCCTCCCGCCGGCGTTACCCACGCTGCTCGGATCCCGGCCGTTACACTCCGTCTCACCGGAAGTGACGTCGCGCCGGTCCGTCCAGCTGGCGTGATGACGCTGTAAACAAGGTTGCCATAGTTACATATAAACAGTGCACATAGTATCAACAGTTCAGTGTTAATATTCGTTTTGCAAAAAAATATATAACATACTCAGTGTAGCTGTAAACATTGTGGAGTGGCAATCAAAACACTTAAATCAGGTGTGTAATAAAACGCTAAAAACGTGTTAAAAAACCACAGAGTATGTGCATGAATAAAAGTGCGCTGGATTATTGGCTGTCACAAGTCTTAAAACATTACCGCTGCTGGCTTGCTTGAGTTGTACACTCATAATCCATTAAAGGTCATGTTGCAGAAATATACACAGGGGTTGATTGGGTGTATAGTACTCTGTTACATTTAAACCCATAAAGTACCTGTATCTAGGGATGATAATATTTATATAAAACATCTCAGGTTCAACGCATCATTTAGGCCATTAGGGTGGATCGTATTGAGTCTATATATCCATCTAGACTCAAGTTGAAGAAGCCTTTTTGATCTATCACCCCCTCGCAATGACTGTGGTATATGATCAATAATCATATATCTAAGTGTGGCCATACTGTGCTTTGCTTTAGCAAAGTGTCTGGCCACCGGCTGTTCACTATCTCCACTTTTAATTGCCTCCCGTATGGCATATCTGTGCTGCGCCATACGTGTCTTAAAGGCACAGTCAGTTTTACCCACGTAGGATAACCCACATGGGCATGTGAGGAGGTAGACAACAAATTTAGAGTCACAGGATAACGGATGTAAAATCCTGAAGAGTTTACCTGTGTGCGGGTGTCTAAATTTGTCACCTTGCGTGAGGTAGCTGCATGTCGTGCAGCCACTACATCTAAAACACCCTTGCCTCTTGCTGAGGAAATGCCGTTTTGGTTTCTCAAAATCAGAGATGTCAGTTTTTACAACATAATCTCTTATGCTCTTATTCCTCTTGTGACTGATTAATAACCTAGAGTTAAACACCTCACCTAGTTCTTTGTCTGTGGACACTATGGGCCATAATTGTTTAACTCTTCTATTAAGATGCGCGCTGCTCGAGTTATATTGAGTAACCCACGGGAACCTGCCCTCCAGTGTTTTCTTTTTGGCAGGTCTCAATAGCTGTTCTCGAGACACTTTAAGAGCTTTGTGTTTGGCTTTCAGCAATTCCTCAGCCGGGTATCCACGTTCTAAGAATTTTTTTGTCATTTTAATCAACTCAAGGTCTCTGGTTTCTACTTTGCTGTTTATCCGACAAACCCTCAGGTATTGAGAATAGGGTAAACTAGCGACTGTCGCTCGTGGGTGAAAACTGTCAAATTTTAACAAGTTATTTCTGTCTGTGGGCTTAACAAAAAGGGCTGTGCTGATATTACCCTCCTGTACGTCAATTTGAACATCTAGAAAACTAACAGTTGTATTGTCCACCTTCATGGTGAATTTGACTGGACTGGCTGATTGATTATGACCTTCTATAATTTCTATTAATTGGTCCTGTGTGCCTGTCCACACGATGAGTATGTCATCTATATATCTATAGTAACCCCTTAGATGTTCTGTTATGGATTTATCTTGCAAAAATAGATCCTTCTCAACCTCCTACATGTATGCATTAGCAAAGGAAGGGGCCACCGGGGACCCCATCGCACAACCCATACGTTGAATGTAATAACTCCTATCATAAAGAAAGTAGTTGTGCTTCAATGTAAATTGTAACAATTCTAGAAAAAAAGCGACATGTGGACCTTTGTAAAGTGGGTTGTTAGTTATAAGGCGCCTTACTGCCTCCACACCAGCCTCTTGAGGAATACATGTATATAGGCTGGTGACGTCTATTGACGCCAAGCATGTGTGTGGTGGTAATACTCCTAATGTATCCAATTTAGTTAACAGCATCGAGGTGTCTTTCAAGTGAGTGTTTGTCTGTTGTATGCAAGGTTGCAAGTACATGTCACAAAAGATTGCCAAGGATTCACATAACGACCCACGGGCAGAAATTATCGGCCTGCCTGGGGGGTTATGCGCATCCTTGTGCAGTTTGGGAATACAATAAAAAATAGGTACCACTGGATGATCCTTTAACAATGCTTTGGACAATGCGACTGAAATAAAACCTTCATCTACTGCTCTGGTTAATAATAATTCCAATTCCTGTTTAAAGGCTTTTGTCGGATCAGACTGTAAAGGACCATATGTTTCTTGGTCCGAGAGAAGCCTTTCACATTCTTCCTTATATTGTCCCGTGTCCAACACAACTATGCCACCCCCCTTGTCGGCATTCCTAATTATGTCCCGTCTCTTACCCAAGTTTTTTAGCGCATTAAACTCGTCTTTGGACATATTTGGATGTGGTTTAATGCACGGTTCATTGTCCAAAGAGTCCATCATTCTATGAAAAGTTCTAATAGAAGGATTGATGGAGTTGGGTTCAAATGTCGATTTGTTCAGGTTACTCACCTGTATGGGGATGTCACTTGCTGGGACAGTTCTAGAATTCAACTGTGTTTTATTAAAGAATTCTTTAAGTTTCAATGAACGTGTCAATTTATATGTCTCAATCTTCCATTGCATGGGATCCAAAGAATTCGTGGGTATAAAACCCAAGCCCTTACTTAGGACCTTGTTTTCTATGGGAGTTAACTCTTTGGTGGAAAGATTGAAGATTAATTGCGTCCCCTCCTGGGTGGTTTTGAACTTGTTCTGGGACCTCGCCTGCCTCCTCGTCTGTCCCCCTCGCCTCGTGAACGAACTCCTCTTCCTGCGGCTATGGCTCTGGTACGTATCCCTAAAGGGACTTCATCCGCTTGTTGGTTGCGTCCTGCGGGGTTATCTTCCAACTCACTTGCCGAGGTACTTGAATATATTGGGCGTTGTTCGCGTCGTCTCACCAATTGTTGACGTCCAAGTGGCTGTCTCGATGGATTGTTTGACAGCCAGGAATACACCCTGTGTTGGGCGTAGTCCTGTTGTACTTTTACTAATTTTTGTTTTTTGAACTTAATCAAATTAATTTTATACTGCTCCAATTCGACTTCCATTTTGGATAACCAGTCAGGGGACGGAGATGTTGATATCGCATGCTCAGTGGTAAAGGCCTCAATTTTCTGTTTGGTACTGTTCATCTCTTTGGCTGCCTCTTCTATTACGAGCAGAAGCAGATCCATAGAGCATTTGTTTAGAATCGATATCCATTTCTTACAGAAAGTTACATCATATCTGCCTATAGTAGGCATATTATGTATCCGGAATCCTCTCGGTATCTGCTTTGCCCTATAATAGTCAGATAACGTCATTCCGTGGTATTGGAAATCAATTTCACGCTTGCGTAATTTTAAGAGGTCTCTGTAAAGGTCTTCTTTGGAGGCCACATTTTTAGCGTTTTATTACACACGTTTTTAGCGTTTTATTACACACCTGATTTAAGTGTTTTGATTGCCACTCCACAATGTTTACAGCTACACTGAGTATGTTATATATTTTTTTGCAAAACGAATATTAACACTGAACTGTTGATACTATGTGCACTGTTTATATGTAACTATGGCAACCTTGTTTACAGCGTCATCACGCCAGCTGGACGGACCGGCGCGACGTCACTTCCGGTGAGACGGAGTGTAACGGCCGGGATCCGAGCAGCGTGGGTAACGCCGGCGGGAGGAGTCATTCTGAAATTAAGGTATTTATATAGCACCATATGTCATATACATTTATCCTGACGACGGGGCTGCGACCCCGAAACGTAGATCATGCGTATTTGACAAATAAAAGTCTCAGCACTTTATTTTTCACTTATATCAAGTCTCGGAGTGCCGCCCATTCTGTTCTATTATATTCCTGGGAAGCAACCTGGAGGGAAGGCACCGTGAGCGCATCTTTTCCACATCAAGGGCGGGTGAGTGCCGAGTCATTCTGGACTCTGTATTTGATTTGGATCCTTGCAATAGGTTCCTAATTACAGACCAAGGCACCTTTAAGTCCCTGTTATTTATTCAGGATTTTTACTTCACCTGCACAGCATTTTTGCACAGCTTATTTGCACATATCTGCACTCAGCACTTTTTTCTCAAGTTTGTCCACATATCTACCATGGCCCATGATGGCAATGCTGGATGACAGAGCTGGAGATGGGGCTACCCATTTTTTACAATGTGACAACTCAGATACATTAAGCTTCTCTGAAGCTGAAGCAGAGAATATCCTGTTTAAAGGTTCAGCGTTTGGGACAGACAATGTGGCCTCCAAAGAAGACCTTTACAGAGACCTCTTAAAATTACGCAAGCGTGAAATTGATTTCCAATACCACGGAATGACGTTATCTGACTATTATAGGGCAAAGCAGATACCGAGAGGATTCCGGATACATAATATGCCTACTATAGGCAGATATGATGTAACTTTCTGTAAGAAATGGATATCGATTCTAAACAAATGCTCTATGGATCTGCTTCTGCTCGTAATAGAAGAGGCAGCCAAAGAGATGAACAGTACCAAACAGAAAATTGAGGCCTTTACCACTGAGCATGCGATATCAACATCTCCGTCCCCTGACTGGTTATCCAAAATGGAAGTCGAATTGGAGCAGTATAAAATTAATTTGATTAAGTTCAAAAAACAAAAATTAGTAAAAGTACAACAGGACTACGCCCAACACAGGGTGTATTCCTGGCTGTCAAACAATCCATCGAGACAGCCACTTGGACGTCAACAATTGGTGAGACGACGCGAACAACGCCCAATATATTCAAGTACCTCGGCAAGTGAGTTGGAAGATAACCCCGCAGGACGCAACCAACAAGCGGATGAAGTCCCTTTAGGGATACGTACCAGAGCCATAGCCGCAGGAAGAGGAGTTCGTTCACGAGGCGAGGGGGACAGACGAGGAGGCAGGCGAGGTCCCAGAACAAGTTCAAAACCACCCAGGAGGGGACGCAATTAATCTTCAATCTTTCCACCAAAGAGTTAACTCCCATAGAAAACAAGGTCCTAAGTAAGGGCTTGGGTTTTATACCCACGAATTCTTTGGATCCCATGCAATGGAAGATTGAGACATATAAATTGACACGTTCATTGAAACTTAAAGAATTCTTTAATAAAACACAGTTGAATTCTAGAACCGTCCCAGCAAGTGACATCCCCATACAGGTGAGTAACCTGAACAAATCGACATTTGAACCCAACTCCATCAATCCTTCTATTAGAACTTTTCATAGAATGATGGACTCTTTGGACAATGAACCGTGCATTAAACCACATCCAAATATGTCCAAAGACGAGTTTAATGCGCTAAAAAACTTGGGTAAGAGACGGGACATAATTAGGAATGCCGACAAGGGGGGTGGCATAGTTGTGTTGGACACGGGACAATATAAGGAAGAATGTGAAAGGCTTCTCTCGGACCAAGAAACATATGGTCCTTTACAGTCTGATCCGACAAAAGCCTTTAAACAGGAATTGGAATTATTATTAACCAGAGCAGTAGATGAAGGTTTTATTTCAGTCGCATTGTCCAAAGCATTGTTAAAGGATCATCCAGTGGTACCTATTTTTTATTGTATTCCCAAACTGCACAAGGATGCGCATAACCCCCCAGGCAGGCCGATAATTTCTGCCCGTGGGTCGTTATGTGAATCCTTGGCAATCTTTTGTGACATGTACTTGCAACCTTGCATACAACAGACAAACACTCACTTGAAAGACACCTCGATGCTGTTAACTAAATTGGATACATTAGGAGTATTACCACCACACACATGCTTGGCGTCAATAGACGTCACCAGCCTATATACATGTATTCCTCAAGAGGCTGGTGTGGAGGCAGTAAGGCGCCTTATAACTAACAACCCACTTTACAAAGGTCCACATGTCGCTTTTTTTCTAGAATTGTTACAATTTACATTGAAGCACAACTACTTTCTTTATGATAGGAGTTATTACATTCAACGTATGGGTTGTGCGATGGGGTCCCCGGTGGCCCCTTCCTTTGCTAATGCATACATGTGGGAGGTTGAGAAGGATCTATTTTTGCAAGATAAATCCATAACAGAACATCTAAGGGGTTACTATAGATATATAGATGACATACTCATCGTGTGGACAGGCACACAGGACCAATTAATAGAAATTATAGAAGGTCATAATCAATCAGCCAGTCCAGTCAAATTCACCATGAAGGTGGACAATACAACTGTTAGTTTTCTAGATGTTCAAATTGACGTACAGGAGGGTAATATCAGCACAGCCCTTTTTGTTAAGCCCACAGACAGAAATAACTTGTTAAAATTTGACAGTTTTCACCCACGAGCGACAGTCGCTAGTTTACCCTATTCTCAATACCTGAGGGTTTGTCGGATAAACAGCAAAGTAGAAACCAGAGACCTTGAGTTGATTAAAATGACAAAAAAATTCTTAGAACGTGGATACCCGGCTGAGGAATTGCTGAAAGCCAAACACAAAGCTCTTAAAGTGTCTCGAGAACAGCTATTGAGACCTGCCAAAAAGAAAACACTGGAGGGCAGGTTCCCGTGGGTTACTCAATATAACTCGAGCCGCGCGCATCTTAATAGAAGAGTTAAACAATTATGGCCCATAGTGTCCACAGACAAAGAACTAGGTGAGGTGTTTAACTCTAGGTTATTAATCAGTCACAAGAGGAATAAGAGCATAAGAGATTATGTTGTAAAAACTGACATCTCTGATTTTGAGAAACCAAAACGGCATTTCCTCAGCAAGAGGCAAGGGTGTTTTAGATGTAGTGGCTGCACGACATGCAGCTACCTCACGCAAGGTGACAAATTTAGACACCCGCACACAGGTAAACTCTTCAGGATTTTACATCCGTTATCCTGTGACTCTAAATTTGTTGTCTACCTCCTCACATGCCCATGTGGGTTATCCTACGTGGGTAAAACTGACTGTGCCTTTAAGACACGTATGGCGCAGCACAGATATGCCATACGGGAGGCAATTAAAAGTGGAGATAGTGAACAGCCGGTGGCCAGACACTTTGCTAAAGCAAAGCACAGTATGGCCACACTTAGATATATGATTATTGATCATATACCACAGTCATTGCGAGGGGGTGATAGATCAAAAAGGCTTCTTCAACTTGAGTCTAGATGGATATATAGACTCAATACGATCCACCCTAATGGCCTAAATGATGCGTTGAACCTGAGATGTTTTATATAAATATTATCATCCCTAGATACAGGTACTTTATGGGTTTAAATGTAACAGAGTACTATACACCCAATCAACCCCTGTGTATATTTCTGCAACATGACCTTTAATGGATTATGAGTGTACAACTCAAGCAAGCCAGCAGCGGTAATGTTTTAAGACTTGTGACAGCCAATAATCCAGCGCACTTTTATTCATGCACATACTCTGTGGTTTTTTAACACGTTTTTAGCGTTTTATTACACACCTGATTTAAGTGTTTTGATTGCCACTCCACAATGTTTACAGCTACACTGAGTATGTTATATATTTTTTTGCAAAACGAATATTAACACTGAACTGTTGATACTATGTGCACTGTTTATATGTAACTATGGCAACCTTGTTTACAGCGTCATCACGCCAGCTGGACGGACCGGCGCGACGTCACTTCCGGTGAGACGGAGTGTAACGGCCGGGATCCGAGCAGCGTGGGTAACGCCGGCGGGAGGAGTCATTCTGAAATTAAGGTATTTATATAGCACCATATGTCATATACATTTATCCTGACGACGGGGCTGCGACCCCGAAACGTAGATCATGCGTATTTGACAAATAAAAGTCTCAGCACTTTATTTTTCACTTATATCAAGTCTCGGAGTGCCGCCCATTCTGTTCTATTATATGTATATGTATATATATTAAAGATGCTGTCTTAAGAGATAGGTATGTGTATATATGTGTGTGTGTATATATACATATATGTGTATATATATATATATATATATATATATATATGTATATGTATGTATGTATGTATGTGTGTGTATATATATATATATATAATATATATATATATATATATAACATGCCCAAAGAGACATGAGTATACTGGGTCCTAGAGTCAAAGCTATGTCGATTTATGCTTGACGTGTCCTGTAGAATGTGCAATGGACAGATGATGCCGACTTAAGAGGCATATGGAAGGCTGAGGATTGTGTGGAGAAGGGTTCTCGGACCTGGTCTCCACAGCTATAGCTGGTAATTCTGATATTTTGCCTTATATTCCTGCACAGCCTAGGAAAGCACGACATTATCAAATGCAGACTTTCGAATAAAGAAACAAGAAAGTCCGAGGTGCGTCCTTTCTCGCCAGAAGCGGGGGCAGAGGAAAAAAGCTGCACAACACAGCTAGTTCCCAGGAACAGGAGTCCTCCCCGGCCTCTACAAAGATCCACCGCATGTCGCTGGGGCTCCACAGGCGGAGCTAGGCCCGGTGGGGACACGCCTTCGTAAGTTCAGCCACAAGTGGGTTCACTCCCTGTTAGATCCCTGGGCAATAGATATTGTGTCTCAGGGATACAAGCTGGACTTTGAGAAGATGCCCCCTCACCGACGGCCCTGCCGGCTTCCCCCCACGAGAGGGAAACAGTGTTAACTGCAATTCACAAATTGTATCTTCAACAGGTGGTGGTCAAGGTTCCCCTCCTTCAACAAGGAGGGGGTTATTATTCGACCATGTTGTAGTCCCGAAACCAGTCGGTCGGACCCATATTGAATTTAAAATACCTGAAAAGGTTCAAGTTCAAGATGGAATCGCTAAGAGCGGTTATTGCAAGCCTGAAAGGGGGAGATTTTATGTTGACTCGGAACATAAAGGATGCATACCTTCATGTCCCCATTTATCCACCTCATCAGGCGTACCTCAGAATTGCGGTACGGGATTGTCATTACCAATTTCAGACGTTGCCGTTTGGTCTCTCCACGGCCTTGAGAATATTCACCAAGGTAATGGCGGAAATGATGGTGCTCCTGCGGAAGCAAGGTGTCACTATTATCACGTACTTGGACGATCTCATAAAAGCGAGATCAGTTGCGGCTGGCTTGCCTCCTCCAAAATCAGTTGCTGAACAGCGTATCACTTTCTCTGGAAGTGTAACGGCAACACGGCTGGATTCTATATATTCCAAAGTCACAGTTGGTTCTTACAGCTCATCTGCCTCTCCTAGGCATGATCCTAGACACAGACCAGAAAAGGGTTTATCTCCCGATAGAGAGAGCTCAGGAGCTCGTGACACTGGTCAGGAATCTATTAAAACCAGAACAGGTGTCAGTGCATCACTGCACTCGGGTCCTGGGAAGGAGGGTGGCATCATACGAGGCCATTCCCTTCGGCAGGTTCCATACGAGGACCTTCCAATGGGACTTACTGGAGAAGTGGTCCGGATCACATCTTCAGATGCATCGGTTAATCACCCTATCCCCCAGAGCCAGGGTGTCTCTCCTGTGGTGACTGCAGAGTGCTCACCTTCTCGAAGGTCGCCGATTCGGCATTCAGGACTGGGTCCTGGTGACCACGGATGCAAGCCTCCGAGGGTGGGGGGCAGTCACACAGGGAAGAAATTTCCAAGGGCTGTGGTCAAGGCAGGAAACTTGCCTTCACATCAATATCCTGGAACTAAGGTCCATATACAACGCCCTACGTCAAGCGGAGACCCTGCTTCGCGACCAACCGGTTCTGATTCAGTCAGACGATATCACCGCAGTGGATCATGTAAACCGCCTAGGCGGCACAAGGAGCAGGGTGGCGATGGTGGAAGCCACCAGAATTCTTAGCTGGGCGGAGAATCACGTAAGCGCACTGTCAGCAGTGTTCATTCCGGGAGTGGACAACTGGGAAGCAGACTTCCTGAGCAGGCACGACCTCCACCCGGGAGAGTGGGGACTTCATCAAGAAGTCTTCGCGCAGCTTGTAGGTCGGTGGGAACTGCCACAGGGGGACATGATGGCATCCCGCCTCAACAAAAAGCTACAGAGGTATTGCGCCTTGTCAAGAGACTCTCAGGCTATAGCTGTAGACGCACTGGTGACACCGTGGATGTTCCAGTCGGTTTATGTGTTTCCTCCTTTTCCTCTCTTACCCAAGGTGCTGAGAATCATAAGGAAAAGAGGAGTGAGAACAATACTCATTGTTCCGGATTGGCCAAGAAGGACTTGGTATACAGAGCTGCAAGAAATGCTCACAGAGGACCCATGGCCTCTGCCTCTAGGACAGGATCTGTTGCAGCAGAGACCTTGTATGTTCCAAGACTTACCGCAGCTGCGTTTGACGGCATGGCGGTTGGACGCCGGATCCTAGTAGAAAAGAGGAATTCCGGATGATGTTATTCCTACGCTGATAAGGGCTAGGAAGAACGTGACGGCTAAACATTATCACCGTATACGGCGAAAATATGTTGCTGGGTGTGAGGCCAGGAATGCCTCTACAGAGGAAGTCCAGCTGGGCCGTTTCCTTCACTTCCTACAGTCGGGATTGACTTTGGGCCTAGAATTGGGGTCCATTAAGGTCCAGATTTCGGCCCGATCCATTTTCTTCATACAAAAACTAGCTTCTCTACCTGAAGTTCAGACGTTTGTAAAGGGAGTGCTGCATTTTCAGCCCCATTTTTGTGCCACCAGTGGCACCTTGGGATCTTAACGTGGTGTTGAGTTTCCTGAAATCTCACTGGTTTGAGCCGCTTAAGACCGTGGAGTTAAAATCTCACATGGAAAGTGGTCAAAAATTGGCGGCTTTGTCATGTAGAAGCCCCTATCTGGTTTTACATATGGACAGGGCAGCATTACGGACTCGTCCGCAATTTCTGCCAAAGGTGGTGTCATCTTTTCATGTGAACCAACCTATTGTAGTGCCTGCGGCTACTCGTGACTTGGATGATTCCAAGTTACTAGATGTAGTCAGGGCTTTGCAGATTTATGTAGCCAGATCGGCTGGAGTCAGGAAACCTGACTCGCTGTTTATCCTGTATGCATCCAACAAGCTGGGTGCTCCTGCTTCAAAGCAAACTATTGCTCGCTGGAGCTGTAACACGATTCAGCAGGCTCATTCTACGGCTGGCTTGCCTCCTCCAAAATCAGTAAAAGCCTATTCCACAAGGAAGGTGGGCTCTTCTTGGGCGGCTGCCCGAGGGATCTCGGCCTTACAACTTTGCTGAGCAGCTGCTTGGTCGGGTTCAAACACTTTTGCAAAGTTCTACAAGTTTGATACCCTGGCTGAGGAGGACCTTGTGTTTGCTCATTCGGTGCTGCAGAGTCATCCGCACTCTCCCGCCCGTTTGGGAGCTTTGGTATAATCCCCATGGTCCTTACGGAGTCCCCAGCATCCACTAGGACGTTAGAGAAAATAAGATTTTACTCACCGGTAAATCTATTTCTCGTAGTCCGTAGTGGATGCTGGGCGCCCGTCCCAAGTGCGGACTTCTTTTGCAATACTGGTATATAGTTATTGCTTACATAAGGGTTATGTTATGGTTGCATCAGGTTTGTCTGATGTTCTGTTGTTGTTCATACTGTTGACTGGGTATGTTATCACAAGTTATATGGTGTGATTGGTGTGGCTGGTATGAGTCTTACCCTGGATTCCAAAATCCTTTCCTTGTAATGTCAGCTCTTCCGGGCACAGTTTCCTTAACTGAGGTCTGGAGGAGGGGCATAGAGGGAGGAGCCAGTGCACACCAGTAGTACTAAATCTTTCTTAGAGTGCCCAGTCTCCTGCGGAGCCCGTCTATTCCCATGGTCCTTACGGAGTCCCCAGCATCCACTACGGACTACAAGAAATAGATTTACCGGTGAGTAAAATCTTATTTTCTGCTGATAAGCAGAAATTGCGAGGCGATCGCAATTTCTGCTTGTAGCAGGGGAGAAGGCGTCGGTCAGCATGCTGGGCGGCCTCCAGCATGTGTGCAAAAGGATAGCAAATTCTGCTGATTACCAGAACTTGCTATCCTTACTGAATTGGCCCCTGTATACCCTGTTTGAAGAACCGTCAATTAATCCTGATAAGAAATTTAAAATCCCTAGGAGGTTACTCTCATCTTTTCCTTTTTCCTCCTGAGGATAGGAAAAAATGTGAAAGTCCACCGATAGTGGATGCATCAGTGTCCATGAATGTTACGAAAAAATTGTATTGCCTGTCCCTGGTGCAGCCTTCCTGAAAGACACGGCTGATCATAAAATTGAGACTACACTCAAATCCTTGTATACGGCTGCTGGGGTGGCCCACAGACCCACTATAGCATGTGCGTGGATTACTAAAGCCATTGCTAAATGGTCAGGTAACCTAATTGAGGAGTTGGATTCGTTATCTAGGGGGGAGATTGTTTTACTCCTGCAACATATACAAGGCTCTGCGAACTTTATGGTGGAAGCCATAAAAGAAGTAGGTTTGCTTAATGCATGCACCACTGCTATGGCAGTGTCAGCACGCAGGGGCTCATGGTTACGCCAGTGGACGCGGACTCCAGGAAAGGCGTGGAAGGCCTTATTTGGAGGCGAATTAGACAAGTGGATCTAACCAGCTACTGCGTGTAAGTCCACATATCTTCCTTCTATAACCTCTTGGAGGGGGTGGAGCTTTGGGATACAGGATTGGATTCTCTTGATCACGGACGCGAGCCTTTGGGGCTGGGGAACCATCACCCAAGGGGCACAGTTTCAGGGCAGGTGGTGAAGCCTCAAAGACTGCGTTCCTATAAACCTACTAGAACTAGTGATATACTATGCTCTGCTGCAGGCTTCTCATCTACTCCACTGTCGAGCCATTCAAGTTCAATCAGACAATGCACGGCAATGACTTACTTAAATCAACAAGGAGGGATGAAGAGCAGGGCCTGCATGCGGGAGATATCCAAAATTCTCCTCTGGGTTGAGAGAAATGCAAGGGCTGTATCGGCCATTTTCATTCCAGGAGTAGACAACTGGGAAGCAGACTTCCTGAGTCGTCACGACCTACACCCAGGAGAATGGGGTTTCCACCCGCAGGTGTCTCAACTGATAGCAGATAGGTGGGGCTGTCCGCAGATCGATCTCATGGCCTCTCGTCTCGACAACAAGCTTCAGTGCTATTGTTCCAGGACGAGGGACCCTCTGGCGGAGGCAGTGGACCCGTTGACAACGCAATAGGTTTACTGGCTGGTGTACCTGTTTCCTCCGATTCCGTTGCTCCCCAGTGTTCTAAAAAGAATCAGGAGAGAGGGAGTTCAGGCAATTCTCATTGCCCCCGACTGACCTCGAAGGGTTTGGTATGCGGATCTTCTGGCCATGGCAATAGAAGACCCCTTCCACTTTGAGAGGATCTTCTTCTGCAAGGACAGTTCGTCTACTTGAACTTACGGCAGCTTCGTTTAACGGCATGAGCAAAACCTTCTAGGTGAGAAGGGAAAGCCAGGTAAGGTTATTACCACCATGATTCAAGCCAGTAAAGCTGTCACGTCTAAGCATTACCACCATATCTGGAAACGATGCGTCTCCTGGCATGAGGGCCGAAAATATCCACCTGCAGATTTCAACCTGGCTGGGACGCTTTTTGGTTTTAGAACTTGGCGCTTTGTCCTGTAGGAGTGCCTACCTGGTCTTTCATGAGGACAGAGCGGAACTCAGGACTCGACAACAATTCCTGCTTAAGTTGGTTTCTGCATTCCACCTAAATCAGCCTATTGTGGTTCCGGCGGCTTTGGCCACTTCGTCAGTTCCTGAGTCTTTGGATGTGGTGCGAGCCATGAGGATTTACGTCAAGATGACTACTGCTGTCCGAAAGTCGGATTCCTTCTTTGTGCTATATGATGCTCACAAAAAGGGTCGTCCTGCTTCAAAGCAGTCTAATCCCTGTTGGATTAGGCTTACTATTCAACAGGCGTACGCTTCTGCGGCCTTGCCTATTCCTTGGTCTGTCAAAGCCCAGTTTACCAGGTCTGTGGGTTCTTCCTGGGCGGCTACCCGTGGTGTCTCGGCCTTGCAACTGTGCCGGGCCGCTACCTGGTTGGGGATAAACACGTTTGTAAAGTTCTACAGTTTTGATACCCTGGATACAGAGGATGTCCAGTTTGGACATGCGGTGCTGCAGGCGTCTCAGCATGTTCCCACCCGTTCTGGAATCTTTGGGACATCCCCATCGTACTTAGGGGGTAATTTTGAGTTGATCGCAGCAGGAACGTTGTTAGCAGTTGGGCATAACCATGTGCACTGCAGGGGAGGCAGATATAACATGTGCAGAAAGAGTTAGATTTGGGTGTGGTGTGTTCAATCTGCAGTCTCAATTGCATTGTAAAAATAAAGCAGCCAGTATTTACCCTGCACAGAAACAAAATAACTCACCCAAATTTAACTCTCTCTGCAGATGCTATATCTGCCTCCCCTGCAGTGCACATGGTTTTGCCCAACTGCTAACAAAGTTCCTGCTGCGATCAACTCAGAATTACTCCCTAAGTGTCCCCAGTATCCCTTATGGATGATAGAGAAAAGAGGATTTTAATTACCTATCGGTAAATACTTTAATCGTAGTCAATAAGGAATACTGGGCGCCCGCCTTTGTGCTACGACTTTCCTGCAAGTTGTTGTTCTTGTGTGAAGTTGTTTACATCAGCTGTTGCTTTTTCTGGTTTCACTAGCTGTTGCTAGTATGTTTTGATCTGATGAGTGCTGGTTCGTTAATCTCTCCACTAGTTGTATTGTCATGTTTCCTCCTCTCAAGTATGTCCATCTTCTTCGGGCACAGTTTTCCTAGACTGAGCTGTGAGGGAGGGCATGGAGGTGAGAAGCTAACACTCCCTGTTGAAGAAATTTAAAGTGCTCCGGCTCCTTTAGAGCCCATCTATACCCCATCGTACTAAGTGTCCCCAGTTTCCATTATGGACTACGAGAAAAGGATTTACCGGTAGGTAATTTTAAAATCCTCTTATTTGCCTTCAGGATTTCAACACTCATTCCTCTAAAGATTAAGGTCGATTTTCACCACTGAACATATACATACAGATGTAGCCACGCTCATCCAGCCTGCGGGTTGGCGTGTTCACGGCAATATAAGTGTGTCAAGTGTGCCCATTACAAGCGTGCGTCTAAGTACGTGCACCCATAGGAATACATGGGTGGTGTACATAGATGCAGCTAGGCCTGCTTAGGTACATTTGCACCTAGGCATGACAAATGTACCCGTGTGGCCGAGTTGCAGGCTGGATGAGCATGGCCACATCTGTACATAGTTCACTTCACCATTTTTAAAGACTTTAGAGGCAATTCAGTTGTTTTGTGCACCTCTTGCTGGGCTGTTTTATATGAATAGGCACTTATGGAGAAATTTAATTGTATCTAGGTTCTGGCACCTATTAGTATTGATGATCCTAAAAGCACTGGGTTTATCAATGCAAAACGTCTAAATCCATCTAAAGAAGAGTTTTGTGCTCCCAAACAACGGACTTTGCACACATCTCTTCTTGCACCTCAGGATGCTGCGAGAAGAAATGCAAATGTCTCCCCCCCCCCCCCCCCCCCCCCCCTTCTAATTGGAACAACAGTTGAATTTCTCCGCTTCCTCCCCCCTAGTGGTAGCCGTGGGGGAAAACAATTAAATTGCCCCCTGTGAGTGACACTTTATTTATTTATTTTTACTTTGCAAGGTCATTTCACAAGCCTAACAATTGTATTTCAAAGTGGCTTCCCCCTCACCACATTTGCTTTAGACTAGAATAGAAGCTCAAGCCTAAGTAGCATATTGCGCTGGATTTTCCATTTTGCCCACGCTAGTTATAGCTCTTTCCTGTCGTTGAGATAAAGTACAAAATTCTTAGCAGATGTTGTAGATGTCTGACTTCACTCTATAATGTGATTCCTGACCACTGAGGCCACAGGCTCTCAGTACACCTTTCCACATCTTTTGGTGCTGTTCCGCATTGACAGACTATTAGCACATGATTATTTCTGAACAAATAATAAAATTCTCACTACTTTGCACTCCTGAGTTTTAGCTCCTAAATTTAATGGATCTAAAAATTGTTTACTTAAAAAAAAAAAAAAAAACAACAAAAAAAAAAAACATTACTTACTGTAAGCATCTGATGGATACTGCCAGATCCATTATTTCTTATCTGTGGCTATCCTCCTCCTCCTCCCAGAAGTGTTCCTCAGTGGTTCAAAAAAATAGATCTCCATATAATCATAATAGATCTTACACAACGGATATATAACTTTATGAACGGCGGCAGGAAATATATCTGGAAATAATTTTACATTCGCAACGCAAGAAGA
The DNA here is from genome assembly GCF_028390025.1 of Pseudophryne corroboree. Lineage (NCBI taxonomy): Eukaryota > Metazoa > Chordata > Amphibia > Anura > Myobatrachidae > Pseudophryne > Pseudophryne corroboree. Next base: position 382,277,445 of record NC_086449.1, read on the forward strand.
CACATTGAGTCTGAAACATTTTTGAATAATCGTTTCAGCCAGTCAGTAACTATTCAGGGAACACAACAGTATGATGCTTTTATACTTGTTGATTCAAGTACATCAAAAATATCTGTGAAAACCTTTTTCTAAGGCTACAACATCATCTACAGTATTCGTTACAAAATCTCAAGTCAAACTCCAGTTTAAAAATAAATGGTTATATATCCGTTTTGTGAAATGGTGGCTTGCTTATGTGATGGATGAGAATGAAGATAAAGATTAATTAAAAGTGACCTTCCTTCATCCAGAAGGACCTTCACCATCTTTCTTCTATCCAAGGAAGCCTGATATACTATGATATACTATGATATACTATGGATACCTCTAATAGATGTCTTATGCAAAGTCGACCCTATAACTCCAACTGGAAGAATTTGTCACGACTCCTGATGACACTGTAAAACCTCTGAGGCATTGTCAAACTACAGTGCCTTGCTAAAGTATTAACCCCCCTTGGCTTTTTACCTATTTTGTTACATTACAACAGAGGTTCCCAAACTGTGTGCCGTGGCTCCCTGGGGTGCCTCGGGACACTTGTAGGGGTGCCCTGGGTTGGTGGTCCAGGACCAATTCAAATTATTCATGGTCAGTATAATAGGCAAAACCAGTGCTGGTGGTTGCCAGTCATAAAATATGTGGCCAAACAGAAGCAAATCTTGTCCCTCACCACACAACTGACCCTAAGGATGACATATAAACGCAATCGACTTAATGTAATATTTCTTTCTTAATTTCTCAATAAGAAATTTTTGGCCTAGGGGTGCCGTGAAAAAAATTCTGATATTCTAGGGTGTCGTGATTCAAAAAAGTTTTGAAACCACTGCATTACAACCTGTAATTTTAATAATACAGTATATATAATTTTAATCTGAATTTTATGTGATGGATCTACACAAAATAGTCTAAGTTTTAGAAGTGAAATGAGAAAAATTTGATATGAAAATAATTTTTATAAATAAAAATTAGAAAATTGGCATGTGCATATGTATTCACCCCCTTTGCTATGAAGCCCCTCAAAAGTTCAGGCGCAACCAGTCACATAATTAGTGAAATGAAGTCCACCTGTGTGCAATATAAGTGTCACATGATCTGTCAGTCTAAACACACCTTTTCTAAAAGGCCCCAGAGGCTGCAACACCAATACACAAGAGGCATCATACAATGAAGACCAAGGAGCTTTCCAAACAAGTCAGGGACACAGTTGTTGAGAAGTACAAGTCAGGGTTGGGTTATAAAAAAAATAATATCCAAATATTTGATGATCTCTTGGAGCACCATCAAATCTATCATCTTCAAATGGAAAGAACATGGTATCACAACAAACCTGCCAAGAGAGGGCCGGCCACCAAAACTCAGAGACCGGGCAAGGAGGGCATTAATCAGAGAGGCAACCCAGAGACCATAGGTAACCCTGAAGGAGCTGCAGAGTTCCACAGCAGAGACTGGTGTATCTGTGCATGTGTCCACAATAAGCCGTACACTCTTGAGCAAAACCTGTTTCAGTCTGCCTGTGATTTGAGACTGGGACGGAGTTTCACCTTCCAGCAGACAATGACCCGAAGCATACTGCTAAAGCAACACTCGTGTGGTTTAAGGGGAAACATTTAAATGTGTTGGAATGGCCTAGTCAAAGCCCAGATCTCAATCCAATTGAGAATCTGTGGTCAGATTTGAAGATTGCTGTTCACAAGCGGAAACCATCCAACATGAAGGAGCTGGAGCAGTTTTTCCTTGAGGAATGGGCAATAATCCCAGTGGTAAAATGTGCTACATCTGTATTTCCTGAAATTTTTGTAACTTTTTTTTTTAATCGAGGCCCTTTTTGAGGTTAACATGATCAAAAATTTCAGTTTCAATTTGGAAAATGTTTATCTGCACAAAGCCTATTGTATTGTATATCATAGGAAAGGACATAAAAAACACAACAAAATAGCACTACTCCCACCTCTCTTGCATACTTGAGAGAACTGCTATGGCAATTTGAAAATATGCCGGTTGTGAGTTTTTGACAGATTTTTGAAAATTTTACATAGCCATATTTTGGAAACTGCATGAGATATTTAAATAATATTTAGTATTTTTCTTAGACTACTTAAACTCTCTATATAGTAAATGTAATCAGTGTCTCAGCTACTGAGGTAAAATTTTAACAAAAAGTGTGTTGCTTTGACACTGAATGACCCGACCCGCCTGTCTTCTGTTACTATTACAGTGCTGTTGAACAATCTTTGTAAACATTTTGGCATTTTCAATAAAACATACTGTACCAAAATAAGTAAGTAAATAAATAAATAAATAGAATCATTCCTCAATTGTGAGAGCAGTCTGTAAACTCCATTGGACAAGTAAGGTTTTTCACTGATGCTCTCAAGTTATTGAAAAAAAGCAAGAAATATCTTTTACAAATTATCTTTACTTGTGTAAACCACACATACAAATGTATAAAAACACCCCAGTCATACATATTTGCATATGGTAAAAACTAAAATAATAATCTTAAATCCTCAAACTTGATAATAATCCAGTCCTGATGTGTACACAACTGAGACCAATGTTGCAGTGGTAAAGCTCTCCATGAAGTACATGGTTAAAACAATTCTGCTTCGAAAAAGTGATTCTTGTATGTTCCAATTAATGAGGCAGTAATTGCCCAAGGCCAGTATTTATATTAATGGAGATGTTATTAAAGCCGGTTTTGTTAGTGATGTTAAGCCTCATACAAACATTCCTAATTTATAGTCTCACATGACCATGATAACACAAAATAGCTCAAATAAGTATTCAGTCTGGACATGATAAATAGCCTAAAGCAGATGGTTTTCATGACCATAGTTTAAGTACCTTCTCACCCAGGAGTTCATTGGCTGTCTGTATTTTGTGGAATCATGTAAAGGGGCAGTACGAATGGTGTAATGGTTAGCATTACTGCCTCACAGCACTGAGGTCATGGGTTCAATTCCCACCATGGCCCTAACTGTGTGGAGTTTGTATATTCTCCCCGTACTTGCGTGGGTTGCCTCCGGGTACTCCGGTTTCCTCCCACAATCCCAAAAATATTCTGGTAGGTTAATTGGCTCCCAACAAAATTAACTCAAGCATGAATGTGTGCGCGTGTACTTGTGATAGGGAATATAGATTGTAAGCTCCACTGGGGCAGGGACTGATGTGAATGGCCAGATATTCTCTGTAAAGCGCAAGCGGAATATGTGTGCACTATATACATAACTGGTAATAAATAAATAACAGTAAAGGTTCTTTTTTCAATATACTGTAGTAAGGAATGGGCAGTGGCAGTGTAGTACGTGCTGCTCGCTCATGTGATTCAGACCAGCACATGCGTTTTGCCCCCAAGCACATCTCGGTTTCGTTAGAGAAAATGATGTGTGTTTTCTGGCACTTTTTAAGTCTACTATTGCCAATCAGAAGGCACAGTACTTGTAATATTAAAATTAAATTAATATAATCCACATAACATTGGTGATCCTGAATCCACCCATCTCATCCAACATGCCTCCTCGTAAAATCACTTTTTGTAGACCAAATCTATTTGTCTGGGAATCAAATGCCCACCCACAATGAAGGTCCCCTCTTGTGTGTTCCTATTTGTGGTAGAGCCTTTGCTAAGAATGCTGGGTGACCTCTGCCATCACCAACTGGGAGCTCCGTTATTACTGTTGGTCTCAACTGCTTGGAAAAAGTGACTCTGAGATTCTCCGTTTTACTAGTTGTAGAATGCAGAAGGGTAATACCAGTTTTTCATGACAGGAGCTTGCACTTTTTAAAAATGTGTCTTATGAATAAAAGCCATCTTCTCTATTAGTATTTTCTGTAAGATTTAACTTTTCTTTTCAGCTGACATGTCTCCTTTCTGAAGAAAATTGGCATGAACGTCTAGATCCTTGGGGGTGAAGAGACGGGATAGGGGAAAGGTTAGAGGAGAGAGAGAGAAAGGAATAAAAACAAATAGAAAAAGCGGCAACACTTTGAGCCATCATGAACACACAAATATTTTAAGTCTTTTGCCAAATTATAAAATAGCATGTTGAGCTAGCCATATTGTTAACTCTCTCTTTTTAAACATAGGTCAAGCTCATCCCAACAATAAGTCATATGTTCAGACAATTGTCTCTAAATCTTAGCATGCTAATCCCTGATATTTTTGCAGGACAATCACCCCACCCCTGTTATTCGCCAGACATATCACTGCACCTTTGTCCATACTCCAAGGCTTGAGTGCCACCGTCTCTTGTTAGGACAAATTAATTGGAATTGTACAGTACTTGTTAAACTCCTAGCATTCATAGGGCAGAATTCAATTGTTTTTCCGCCAGCTGCCTCCCAGGGGTGGCGAGCTGAAATGCGCAAAAAGTGACTAGTTTCTATCCCCAAACTGAACTTTTTGGCAATCGCGCCGATCACTTTGGTCAGTTTTAGCTTCTTTACGCTTCTAAACCTGACACCTATGACCGCGAAAAACAGTTAGTTGAATATCGCCCCCGCGATCTCCTGTCATGTGATAATAAGCGCGATAATCAATTAAATATTGCCCATATTTTGAGGACCTGCTTATCAATGTTTAAATTACTCTTTGTCAATAAATTACTTTCTTAATCTTCACATGCTTTCTAATTTGTAGTCGTTTGTTTTAAAACTTTTGACGCCCACAATGGGTACGAATATTATGCCTTTATTAAGTAGAGAGATCCCACATGGTGTCAGTTGGTGATCAGATTGTTTAAAGAACAATTTCGTTGCGCTCTCTTACTGATATGGCCGCTTACACTTAAGTACACATATGCAAATACACATATTTGTGCATACACCGATCAGCCATAACATTAAAACCATTTCCTAATATTGTGTAGGACCCCTTTGTTCCACCAAAACAGCTCTGATGAAGGCATGGACTCCACAAGACTTCTGAAAGTGTCCTATCGTATCTGGCATCAAGACGTTAGCAAGAGATGCTTTAAGTCCTGTAAATTGCCCATTGTAGGTGCTTTTGGTGGACAGGGCACTCACTGGTCTGTGGCTACGCAATCCCATATGCAGCAAGCTGCGATGAACTATATGTTTGTGCACCTTTTGTATCACAGCTTGAACTTTTTCAGGATTTTGTGCTATAGTAGCTCTTCTGTGGGATAGGTCTAGACAGGCTAGCCTTCACTCTCCATGCACATCAAGTGAGCCTTAGTGACCATAACATTGACACCGGTTTACTGGTTGTACTTCCTTGGACCACTTGTGACAGCACTATCCCATAAATCACCATTGCCTCTACACATTTGAACTGCTTTATATTTGGGATAAGTTCATTATGTGGGAGGTAGGGCACAGGGCTATCCAAAGTGAAGAGCTATTATGATCCTGTTTCTGATGGTATTAAAAAAAATATTTCTTTGACGTCCTAGTGGATGCTGGGAACTCCGTAAGGACCATGGGGAATAGCGGCTCCGCAGGAGACTGGGCACATCTAAAGAAAGCTTTAGGATCACCTGGTGTGCACTGGCTCCTCCCCCTATGACCCTCCTCCAAGCCTCAGTTAGATTTCTGTGCCCGACGAGAAGGGTGCACACTAGGGGCTCTCCTGAGCTCTTTGTGAAAGTTTTAGTTTAGGTTTATTATTTTCAGTGAGACCTGCTGGCAACAGGCTCACTGCATCGAGGGACTAAGGGGAGAAGAAGCGAACTCACCTGCGTGCAGAGTGGATTGGGCTTCTTAGGCTACTGGACATTAGCTCCAGAGGGACGATCACAGGTTCAGCCTGGATGGGTCACCGGAGCCGCGCCGCCGTCCCCCTTACAGAGCCAGAAGAGCGAAGAGGTCCGGAAAAATCGGCGGCAGAAGACGATCCTGTCTTCAGATAAGGTAGCGCACAGCACCGCAGCTGTGCGCCATTGCTCTCAGCACACTTCACACTCCGGTCACTGAGGGTGCAGGGCGCTGGGGGGGGCAGCGCCCTGAGACGCAATAAATCGATAAAAAAACCTTATATGGCTAAAATAAATGCATCACATATAACTCCTGGGCTATATGGATGCATTTAACCCCTGCCAAAACATACAGAAAAAGGATGATAAGGACGCCGAGAAAGGGGCGGAGCCTATCTCCTCAGCACACTGGCGCCATTTTCCCTCACAGCTCAGTTGGAGGGAAGCTCCCTGGCTCTCCCCTGCAGTCACTACACTACAGAAAGGGGTTAAAAAAGAGAGGGGGGCACAAATTAGGCGCAGTATATAACAATACAGCAGCTATAAAGGGAAAAACACTTATATAAGGTTATCCCTGTATATATATAGCGCTCTGGTGTGTGCTGGCAAACTCTCCCTCTGTCTCCCCAAAGGGCTAGTGGGGTCCTGTCCTCTATCAGAGCATTCCCTGTGTGTGTGCTGTGTGTCGGTACGTTGGTGTCGACATGTATGAGGAGAAAAATGATGAGGAGACGGAGTAGAGTGTCTGAAATAGTGTTGTCACCCCCTAGGGGGTCGACACCTGAGTGGATGTACTGTTGAAATTGCGTGACAGTGTCAGCTTTGTATAAAAGACAGTGGTTGACATGAGACAGCCGGCTACTCAGCTTGTGCATGTCCAGACGTCTCATACAGGGGCCCTAAAGCGCCCGTTACCTCAGATACAGACGCCGACAGGGGTACTGACTCCTGTGTCGAGGGTGAAGAGACAACCGTGATTTCCAATAGGGCCACACATTGCATGATTGAGGCAATGGAAAAAGTTTACACTTTTCTGATAATATGAATACCACCAAAAAAAAGGGGTATTATGTTTGGTGAGGAAAAACTTCCTGTAGTTTTCCTGAATCTGAGAAATAAAATGAGGTGTGTGATGATGCGTGGATTTCCCCCCGATAACAATTGATATTTTCTAAAAAGTTATTGGCAGTATACCTTTTCCCGCCAGAGGTTAGGGTGCGTTGGGAAACACCCCCTAGGGTGGATAAAGCGCTCACACGCTTTTAAAAACAAGGGCTCTACCCTCTCCTGAGATGGCCGCCCTTAAGGATCCTGCTGATAGAAAGCAGGAGCGTATCCTAAAATGTATTTACACACATACTGGTGTTATACTGCGACCAGCAATCGCCTCAGCCTGGATGTGCAGTGCTGGGTTGGCGTGGTCGGATTCCCTGACTGGAAATGATATCCTAGATAAGGACAGTATATTATTGCCTATAGAGCAATTAAAAGATGCATTTCTATATATGCAGGATGCACAGCGGAATATTTGCCGACTGGCATCAAGTATAAGTGCGTTGTCCAATTATTCCAGTAAAGTGGTCAGGTGATGCGGATTCCAAACGGCATTTGGAAGTATTGCCTTAAAAGAGGGGATGTACCCCAGGTCGCCTCTCAAAATAAGACGCCGTATTATCAGGCGCAGTCCTGGTTGGCAAGCGGACAAAAGGGTTCCTCTTTTCTGCTCGTGACAGAGGGAGAGGAAAATGGCTGCAGAGATCAGCCAGTTCCAAGGAACAGAAACCCTTTTCCGCCGCTGCCAAGCCCTCAGTATGACGCTAGGGCTTTACAAGTTCAGGCACGGTGGGGTCCCGTTCTCAATGAATTTCAGTGCGCAGTGGGCTCACTCGCAAGTAGACCCCTGGATCCTTCAGATAATATTTCAGGGGTACAAATTGGAATTCGAGACGTATTCCCCTCGCCGTTTCCAAAAGTCTGTTTTACCGACGTCTCCCGCTGACAGGGAGGCAGTTTTGGAAGCCATTCACAAGCTGTATTCCCAGCAGGTGATAATCAAGGTACCCCTCCTGCAACAGGGAACGGGGTATTATTCCACACTATTGTGGTACCGAAGCCAGACGGCTCGGTGAGACCGATTTTAAAATCTAAAATCTAAAATCTTTGAACACTTGCATACAGAGGTTCAAATTCAAAATTGAGTCACTCAGAGCAGTGATTGCAAACCTGGAAGAATGGGACTACATGATGTCTCGGGACATCAAGGAGGCTTACCTTCATGTCAAAATTTACCCTTCTCACCAAGGGTATTTCAGGTTATGGTACAGAACTGTATCAGTTCGGACGCTGCCGTAGGGATGGTCCACGGCACCCCGGGTCTTTACTGAAGTAATGACCGAAATGATGATATTCCTTCGAAGGAAGGGAATTTTAGTTATCCTTTACTTGGACGATTCCCTGATAAGGGTTAGATCCAGGGAACAGTTGGAGATCGGTGTAGCACTATATCAGGTAGTGTTGCGGCAGCACGATTGGATTTTCAATATTCCAAAATCGCAGCTGGTTCCGACGACTTGTCTTCTGTTCCTAGGGATGATTCTGGACATAGTCCAGAAAGAAGGTGCTTCTCCCGGAGGAGAAAGCCAGGGAGTTATCCGAGCTAGTCTGGAACCTCCTAAAACCGAACCAAGTCTCAGTGCATCAATGCACAAGGGTTCTGGGTAAAAATGGTGGCTTCCTACGAAGCAATCCCATTCGGCAGATTCCACGCACAGTGGAACCTTCTGGACAAATGGTCCGGGTCGCATCTTCAGATGCTTCAGCGGATAACCCTGTCACCAGGGACAAGGGTATCCCTCCTGTGGTGGTTGCAGAGTGCTCATCTTCTAGAGGGCCGCAGATTCGGCATTCGGGACTGGGTCCTGGTGGCCACGGATGCCAGCCTGCGAGGCTGGGGAGCAGTCACACAGGGAAGGAATTTCCAGGGCTTATGGTCAAGCCTGGAGACATCTCTTCATATAAACATTCTGGAACTAAGGGCCATTTACAATGCCCTAAGTCAAGCGAAACCCCTGCTTCAGGGTCAGGCGGTATTGATCCAATCGGACAACATCACGTCAGTCGCCCACGTAAACAGACAGGGCGGCACGAGAAGCAGGAGGACAATGGCAGAAGCTGCAAGGATTTTCGCTGGGCGGAAAATCATGTGATAGCACTGTCAGCAGTGTTCATTCCGGGAGTGGACAACTGGGAAGCAGACTTCCTCAGCAGACACGACCTTCACCCGGGAGAGTGGGGACTTCACCCAGAAGTCTTCCACCTGATTGTAAACCGTTGGGAAAAACAAAAGGTGGACATAATGGCGTCCCGTCTAAACAAAAAACTAGACAGATATTGCGCCAGGTCAAGGGACCCTCAGGCAATAGCGGTGGACGCTCTGGTAACACCGTGGGTGTACCAGTCAGTGTATGTGTTCCCTCCTCTGCCCCTCATACCAAAAGTACTGAGAATCATAAGAAGGAGAGGAGTAAGAACTATACTCGTGGTTCCGGATTGGCCAAGAAGGACTTGGTATCCGGAACTTCAAGAGATGCTCACGGACGAACCGTGGCCTCTACCTCTAAGAAAGGACCTGCTCCAGCAAGGGCCTTGTCTGTTCCAAGACTTACCGCGGCTGCGTTTGACGGCATGGCGGTTGAACGCCGGATCCTGAAGATCCCTACCCTGGTCAAGGCCAGGAAGGACATAACCGCAAAACATTATCACCGCATTTGGCGAAAATATGTTGCGTGGGGTGAGGCCAAGAAGGCCCCTACAGAGGAATTTCAACTGGGTCGTTTCCTCCATTTCCTGCAAACAGGACGGTCTATGGGCCTAAAATTAGGGTCCATTAAGGTTCAAATTTCGGCCCTGTCGATTTTCTTCCAAAAAGAACTGGCTTCAGTGCCTGAAGTTCAGACATTTGTAAAAGGGGTACTGCATATACAGTCTCCTTTTGTGCCTCCAGTGGCACCTTGGGGATCTCAATGTTGTGTTGAGTTTCCTAAAGTCACATTGGTTTGAACCACTCACCACTGTGGACTTAAAATATCTCACATGGAAGTGACGAGTTAGCCCTGGTTTCAGCCAGGCGGGTGTCAGAATTGGCGGCTTTATCATATAAAAGCCCTTACTTAATATTTCATTCTGAAAGGGCAGAATTGAGGACTCGTCCTCAAATTTTCTACCTAAGGTTGTTTCTGCATTTCACATGAACCAACCTATTGTGGTACCTGCGGCTACTAAGGACTTGGAGGATTCCAAGTTGCTTGACGTGGTCAGGACCCTGAAAATACATGTTTCCAGGACGGCTGGAGTCAGAAAATCTGACTCGCTGTTTATCCTGTATGCACCCAACAAACTGGGTGCTCCTGCTTCTAAGCAGACGATTGCTCGTTGGATTTGTAGTACAATTCAGCTTGCACATTCTGTGGCAGGCCTGCCACAGCCAAAAATCTTAAAATGCCCACTCCACAAGGAAGGTGGGCTCATCTTGGGCAGCTGCCCGAGGGGTCTCGGCTTTACAACTTTGCCGAGCAGTTACTTGGTCAGGAGCAAATACGTTTGTAAAATTCTACAAATTTGATATCTTGGCTGAGGAGGACCTGGAGTTCTCTCATTCGGTGCTGCAGAGTTATCCGCACTCTCCCGCCCGTTTGGGAGCTTTGGTATAATCCCCATGGTCCTTACGGAGTTCCCAGCATCCACTAGGACGTCAGAGAAAATAAGAATTTACTTACCGATAATTCTATTTCTCGTAGTCCGTAGTGGATGCTGGGCGCCCATCCCAAGTGCGGATTGTCTGCAATACTGGTACATAATTATTGTTACCAAAAAATTCGGGTTATTGTTGTAGTGAGCCATCTTTTCTAGAGGCTCCTCTATTATCATGCTGTTAACTGGGTTCAGATCACAAGTTGTACAGTGTGATTGGTGTGGCTGGTATGAGTCTTACCCGGGATTCAAAATCCTTCCTTATTGTGTACGCTCGTCCGGGCACAGTATCCTAACTGAGGCTTGGAGGAGGGTCATAGGGGGAGGAGCCAGTGCACACCAGGTGATCCTAAAGCTTTCTTTAGATGTGCCCAGTCTCCTGCGGAGCCGCTATTCCCCATGGTCCTTACGGAGTTCCCAGCATCCACTACGGACTACGAGAAATAGAATTATCGGTAAGTAAATTCTTATTTTTTTATTTTCTCGAACAGTGGCTCTCAAACTCTGTCTTCAGGACTCCACATAGCTCACGTTTTCCAAGTCACCCAGAAGCTGCACTGTGTATCACCAATTGTCACATTTTCCAAATCAACTGTTGGCCTGGAAACCATGAACTATGTGGGGTCCTAAGGACCGAGTTTGAGAGCCTGTGTTCTAGAAGGTGGTTTGGTTTTTGTTATGGTACTTGTTTGCAAGAAAGGAAAATGTAAACTTCTATGGGGTCGATTCTATTCGGCAACTAATGAATAGCGCCGGGAATTAGCTCCCGACGCTATTCAATTCAGCAACTAGTTACCTGCAATTGTCGGGAATTCTTCTCTCATCCCCGGGGGATGAGAAGAGAAACCCGACAAAAGTGCTGCCTCGCGGCCGGCGCGAGGCTGATTCTGTCGGGAATCAGCCTCTCGCCGGGGAGTTAAGTCGGAGAATGCCCGTTCTCCCGACAAAACTACCTGTTTTGTCGGCGAGAACGGGCCATCGCCGACGTAACTAGTTGCTGAATTGAATAGCGTCGGGAGCTAATTCCCGGCGCTATTCATTAGTTGCCGAATAGAATCGACCCCTATGAATGATAAGGTATATGTGTCCGTTTTAGCACTACTGTAGGTTAACGGCAAACATAAAATCAAAACACATACTGTACCATTTTCTGCAACATTGCTGTTGCAGGTCATGTTTAAATTTTATAATTGCCTTTTCAAGAAGTTCTATTCCAGCTTTTGAATGAGTTCTGTGTGGGAGAGAACATCAATAGAGAATGTTTTTATGATTTATTTAAGGGTAACTATACCTTCTTTGAATACTACAGATTTTATACAGCAACTAAATGCTATTTCACTTTTTTGTGGTGGTTATTACAACTGAATGTAATATCTTAATGACCTGTTATTTAGTTGTGACTCATGTCTCCTAGAAAGCTGGCTCCTCTTTATCAACACCAGAAGTACAGTATATGTTTTTTTGTTTGATAGTCCATACCCACTTAAAACACACCAATAGGGACTTTTTTGCCAGTATACAGATGTGTCCACTTACATCTAGCCTCCATGCACGTTAAGAAGCCCTTATAGTTACGCCATGCCGTGTCGTTAAATGTCTTTTTCACAAAACAATGCATATAAGATGCACAAGCAGTTTTTGCTGATTAAAGTGATAGGCAACATGTGTGACACAGTATATAAGCATGCCACATATAATTTTAATCAGCAGAGTCTGCTAGTGCATCTTATTTACATAGTGATGCGAATCGGATGCATTTACGGCAAAACGACGTCCGATGCTAGTGGAGTTACACAGGATCTGTCAGCTCACTCATGCCAGGCATCTCCCGCTGCGTAGCTTAATGAGGCTAGATGTGTGAGGACACATTTCTATGTCTTTAGTATTAGAAGTTTCTTGTAGTGGCAAATCTTTGCAGTCCTCACTATTCTGAGTGTGCCGTAACTGACTTAAGAACCATTTTCTGCTATGATTCTGTCTGCATCAATCAAGTTCTTGTATTTGTTATCGGACTTACCTTGTTGCCTGGCCTGCAGGTCAGGTTTCCTGTTTTGTCTTGTGAACTGTTGCTGTCCTCTGATTGCATTCCCTCCAGTCAGAATGCTCCTTTTCTTAGCTGATATTAGCAACCAATCACAGAATTCTTATGTATTCCCTATCTGCGTTGTGTTCTGTGCCAGAGAATAAGTATTTCTGACTCCTAGCACGTCACTACCTGCCTAGTGAGCTTCAGCTTGCAACTAGCTGTACTGATTATTCTGGCTCCTGTCTATAGAAGACTTCAGTTCCATTGTTCCTGCTTTGATATTAAATTGTGCTTTTTTTATTGAACTGATTGCGCCCAGAGAGGTCCAGTTTAGCCGTGTAAAGCAGCTAAACGTGACCAAACTAATGGACGCAGGGGGCTAGCGAGCTGAAATGCTGGCGCTGGCAATTCAATAGCTCAGTTGGGCACCATCTGATGGCACCTAAAACAATTGAATGTCACCCATAGATGCCACAAAATAACAAAAAATGGGATATTTCAAGACAACAGTGGTAGTACTTTGTTTCAAAACCATTTGCTGCTATGACCTGGCATCTATGGGATACTTATTAGGTAGTATTCCTGAAGAATATTTGTCCATTTCCTTTGGAAAGCTTGAAAATAGTGTCCTGGTTTAAGCTGTTTTGAGTTCTTAAATGCTTATTTAGCTCTTCCCATATGTACTCAGTGGGGTTTAGGTTGGGACTTTGACTTGGCCCCTTGAGTACATTGATTTTATTTTTGTTGCACTGGTCCTTAATCATTTCGCAGTGGTATTTGGGATCGTTTTCTTGTTGGAAGATCCATTTGTGGGGCATATTCTTTATTACAAACAGTAGCTTTTGTTTATCTTATATTTCTGTCAACAAACTGATCCATGATACAACTTACTAGAGAAACTAGTTACTAGAGAAACCATGGTATAGACAACCAACAATCTTTGCTGTCAGGTCTGTGTCTGTTCCTGGAGGGGGCACTAGTGGGTCAGTGGTGGTGTGGTGGAGGAAACGAGGAGGCTGCAATAAGTTACTTCTCATTTGCGCAATGATGTTTTATTGAAAGCACACAGAGAATATAATAATCACTGGAGCAAATGGCAAATACAGGAGAATCTTAGCATGGAAGCTGACAGAGTCTTAAGTTAAACAGTCACATACAATGGTCTGGAAACCAATAACAACTTGTAATTAACGATGGTTGGTCTGGAAGCCGATGGCAACTACAGTCAATTCTCTGATGGTAAGTAATACAACCGATGATCGGCCTGGAAACTGATGGTGATTTGTATTGGAATAATATAGGCAATTGGTAACTCCGGTAAATGGCCTGGAAACCGATAGCACTTTGTAATAAGATCACACAGTCCGTTAGAAATGCACAATAACCACAGAGCCAGGCTAGGCTATTATAAGGAGACAGTTGGTACTTTTAAGCTGGTTGCTTTAGTGCTATATGGATAGCACAGTGCTGATGCAGAGTAACAACACACAGATGAGTATGGAAAGGCAGCACCTGGAGAGAGTCACTTACTGCAAGTAGAAGTGGTAGCAGACTGTGGAAGGAGCCGTAGCAGAGCTGGATGGCTGGTGCCTGTAGTTCCACGGAGGAGCTGACACTAGGAAGTCTCAGGAGACAGTAACTGTAGCCAGGAGACGCTATGCACTGGATGCAACGCGTTGTTCAAGGCAATGAGACTGAGCCGATGTTCTGGCTTTATACCCCCTGCTCAGCAGGCATTGGTTGCTTGAGTCATGTGTGCAGACACAGCGCAGGATTGGATGTTTCTGGTCAGCTGACTGCAAGTGTCATGGCGGCACCCATGCAGTACAGATGGTGGGAACACACCGGTGGTACTCGCCAGATGGAATTCAGGGGTTCACAGCGGTAGTGGGTACTGTGCACTGCGGACAGAGTACTAAGGCAGCATCAAGCTGGGGGCGGGACCTCCGGAGGCCTGCGCACCAGCGTGCTGCTAAGTGAGATACCGCTGAACGCTGATTCCTGACACTTGCTAGAGAAACCCTCAAAAAATGTGTGCTCCTACATGTTTAGGGCAGTGGAAATACTTTATTCTGCCAGAGGACACCGGATTAAATTTGCTGTTGTCACTCCATAACACGCTGGACCAAGCAGTGTCCATCCAGTTGAGGTGCTTCTTAGCAAAAGCAACCCTTGTACTGCTGTCCTTGGCACTGATTGAGGGCTTCTTGATAATCCAGTATGCCGTGATCCTTGAGTTGAGGCTTTTCAATTGACTTATGGACGTGTTTTTTTAATAGTTTACCCATAAATCTTGGGTTAATTATTGTGCAGACTTGCAAGGATCAGCTACTGACTTAATTGTAATCATTCTGTCCATCTTGGTTGTGGTGGGTTTGTTGGCATGGCTTCAGACCCTCTGGAGATGACTAAAAACATTAACTGCTTAATGCGAGATGCTAAAATAGTGTACAGTGCTTACTTGAATATGTCACTGACTTGGAGCATGTATGGCAGCCTCCCTCGTGTTTTCCAAGTATTATTTTCTGCTGGTTTGCACCATACTTATGAGGGGATGCCATAACACAGTCTGTGAGAAATGTAAACAATATTCAGCAAAGGCACAAATTAATAGAGGGCTAAGGACCTTTGAACCATTAACCCAAGATATTTTTCAGATTTAAACCACTTACCAATATCTCGTGAAGACGCTGTTCTCAAGGTAAAATGTGTGTACTCATGATATGCTTTTGTATGTTAACTATGACTAGATTACTAATTCTAATAGCGAAACCCATTTCTCACAAAACTTTTGAGCTGTGTTGTATCTCTGCTGCTGGTTCAACAAGTTGTTCTTGACCTCGGTAATGTATCTTTCACTGCAGTGTTGGCCATAAACTGCACAATAGTGAGTCTGACCTGCAGACACGGAAGAGAGTAGTAGCGGCCACATGTTAATTGGGCTGCCGCCATGCACTGCACAATGGGGGTAATTCCAAGTTGATCGCAGCAGGAATTTTGTTAGCAGTTGGGCAAAACCATGTGCACTGCAGGGGAGTCAGATTTAACATGTGCAGAGAGAGTTAGATTTGGGTGTGGTGTGTTCAATCTGCAATCTAATTTGCTTCTAGGAGTGGGCTGAATGCTGCTCTGGGGGATCAGAGAGGTGTGATAACCAAATCAGATTATCCACGATAATTCAAGCCAGTTGTTTACTCTGCTGGTTTACGCGATTATCGAACAGTGTTTGGCCAGCTTTAGTCTAATTTCTACTAGTCAAAGATATTGTTTTCATTTGATAGTATTTTCTTGTATGCTTTCACTGCCCAAATGGTTGATTTCCCCCACTACCCACCCAAACTTGAATGTTCTGTTTAGCATTTAACCACTTTGCTGTGGAGGAGTTGTAGGACTCATTTTCTGCATATATGTTAAAACTGTGGACAAAAAGTGGGCGATTCAGTTATTTAAGGAGCGCTTATAATTGCATATCTCCTGTCTCTTTAGGCAGGGTGTTATGCAATTGTCTGGGCATCCATTATTTTATTGCACTGATAATTAAATTCTCCCCCAACGTTTCCACTTTTTGGGCTATTTGTGAGTACATTTTATTTGACAATAGAGAAGGAAAATGAGGCTGCGCTGTTAGAGGAAAGAACAGTACCATTCACTATGTGTATAACTTTTAAAAACAATTTATTAAAACAATAATAACGCTTTAAAAAGCAGTATTATGTGCAAGATAAGCCAATTATAAGCAGGAAATGATTTAGCCAATTATATAGGATGGATAGAGTTTACCCCTGGAGGTGATTCAGGACTGATGTTTTGTGTTCTCTAGGATCCGTTCCACATTTTGCCCATAGATATTATGTCCAGTAAAATTCCACTGTAGAGTCCCTTTCAGATGGTATTGTAGAGAGTCCAAATTAGAATTCCATATGCCGCTAGAGGGTTAGTGCAAAATCCCATGTATGGTGGGTACCTCATGCGTTGCGGAGACAGGATGGTGCCTCTCTAGGACTCCACTGGATGTCTGGTACGTGATGTGGGCTGGTTCGGGTCCGGTTCAAGATTGTCCTGTTCCAAGGGTAAATGGCTGACGTGTTTCGCTACATAAACCTTGCAGCTTTTTTTCCCCATCTCTACATCTCACATTTTATTTGACGTTTTAGAAGAAGCAATAAGACAAACTGCATTTTAATAAAATTCAGTTTTAAGAAACAAAAAAACAAAACAAAACCGGTATTTAGATATTGCATACTAAATTACAGCTATTGATGTTTTAATGTAACCTATGCAAAAGTGGAAAAATAGACACTGCACAAAAGCAAATACCCAGCAATGACAGGGTTAAAACAACCTATGGTGGAGCTTCTGATCTTTTGTCCCTTTTTTCCCTTGGATTCTTGTGTTCAAGTTCCGTTTAGTAAATAATCACAGTGGATTTGTGGCTCTGTCAGTTGTCATTCTCCACCCCATATAGTTTGCTTCTGGGAGTTGGTGGTAGAGGATCTGAAAGAGCAATACATTCTCTTGGTTTATGTGTCTAATTTACAGTTCACTTTAATGTATACAACCTACAGTATGTATACATCCATGTGCTTACTGCTTGTAAAGTGAGGAAACTGTCTGCTTTTTCTGTTGATTTCCTTATGGAAAATTCATCTGTCAAATAAGTGACTACTTCCTTTAATTTTACTTGACAAACAGAATTTTTAATTTGTACAGATGGAGTTAATGGGATTATGCTTTTAGCTGTTTTTCATTTTATATTCTCTGAGGTCTAAAGCTCATGACATTTATTAATTTGCTGTATCCCTCAAGGAATTAAGAGTAATGCTGCTGTATATTAGGGATTTAATTCCATGTAATAGCAGCATTGTAATGGTAGAACTGTGAGTTGAAATTCTGATTTTCAGATTAAATGTCAGTACCTTGTATAGTAATTGTTGTGCAAACCCATTTGTGTTGTGGATCTTATTGTCATTAGATATATCAAACCTAAATTTTGTTTAGAAGATTCTGCTGTAATTTTAATTAAAATTATGTGTATTACAGAGATAAAAACATATACAGAGAATGGGGGGTAAGCCCTGGGTAGATTATGCACAGGATATGAGAATATTAGTAGCGTCAGTTTATGAACCAGCAATTTAGAAGAAAATTGTTATTAATAAATTCCAATAGTGATATATTGTGCTGGAGGTGCACCAGAAAGCAATTTACAATGTCAAAGTTTGCGAATGGGTAGGTTATGAGAGAGACCTGGTCCATGAAGGCTTTCTTGCTGGTGCACTCTTTTTTTATTTTGAAATTTTAGTTAATTAAAACATAACTTTTATTAGGATTTTTTGTAAAAAAAGGTTTTTAGTAATATTTAAACAAATATTGTGGAATAAGGAATGATATATATATATATATATATATATATATATATATATACAGTGATCGCGCGGAGCAAAATAATTTGTGGGTCCTGGGGACCCCTCACTTGAAAAAATGTGGGTCCTACGCCACTATTTCTGGGTCCCATCACATATTATGGGGGATGAGGTCAGAAAGCAGATGGGACAGTGCTGGGGAACAAGGAGAGGGTTAGGAGCAGGTAGTGCTGGGGGTAGGAAGGGGGTAAGGGTTCATAGTTAGGGCAGTGTTGGCGGCGAGGGTTTAGGGCCAGGCAGTACAGGGGGGAGTGATGGTGGTAGAGGGAGGTGGTAAAGGTAGATAGCAGTCGGGGCAGTACTCAGGGCAAGGAGGTGGTTAGGGGCAGAAAGTGCTGGGGGTATGCATATAAAACATAACTGTGACAGGTAAGATGGGCCCCTCTCAGCTGCACTCCCTGCACCTATGGTAGCTACATCCTATGGAGGGGGTAAGGGTATAAAGCAGTTTGGGCAGTACTGGTGGGAAAGGAGGTGATTGACAAGTGATAGGGCCACTGAGGAATGATCGGGTCCTGCATTACGCTCTGTGAGTCAGAATCCTGTGTGCACCTCAGTCAATACCATTCCTTAGTATTGGCTGAGGCACACACAGGACTCTGACTCACAGCGTGTCCTGCTGGATCCGGTCTGTTGTCCTCTAGTCATTGCAGAGGGGTGGCACTCCTTATACCGGCTGTCGGGATCCCGGCGCTCAGCATACCGGCACTGGGATCCCGACCGCCGATATATTCACAAATTTTCTTCCTCTTGGGGTGTCCATGACACCCCTGGAGGGAGAATATGCGCGCCACCGTGCCTGTAGCTTGGCGATCGCAGCGAGCCCGCAAGGGGCTCTTTTGCGCTCACCCTGCTGCCAGCATGCGGGCTGTCGCGACCCGGTGCCAGTATACTGGGCGCCGGGATCCCGACAGCCCGCATTTCGTAGTACACCGATTGCAGAGCTATAAATAATTGATACTAATAATGCAATGCCCAGCATGCAGACAGTAAAAGGCTTTCTCTATTCTAACATCCAGATTTACCTGAGCTACTATCTACAGTATATAAAAACAAAACAGGTCAGGCTGCAGGGGAGGGATGGTTAGATTTAGGCAGCAGGGATGGGGGGTGGTTAGGGTCAGACACTAAGGGGGAGGTTAGTCTGCGGGAACAGAGTGTTAGGGTTATGGAGCAGGGGTATATACCATCTAGTCATCCCTGTCTGTATTTTATATATCAGGATTCTGGCATCGGTGTCATGAATGCCGGGATCCCATGCTCTGGCATTACATATTGATTCCCCATAGGCCAGATACACAACCTGCTCAGGCTCCCAGGTGCAGTAACAATCAGTAAGCCTGCGTCTTTTACCTGCACCGTAGCCATAGAGAGTCACAGGTTGCCTCGTCCTGCTGTACAGGCCAGAGAGGGAGCGAACAGAGCAACATGGGAAAGGGACCTGGGACGGCTGTATGCATGTATGTGCGCCACGTGGTCACATGAATGGGTGACGGAGCCCCCTACTGTGACAGCGTCGCCATACCTTGTTACCTGGCCCTGCTGTTCGTGCAGTAGTGGGGAAATAGATACGCGCCCCCGCAGCGCTACTGAGGCCGCACAACACACCACAAATACCACTCCCCACCTGCTGTCGGCTATTGCAGGGTCAACCAACAGTCTGGACCAATCCTGGTTCCCACCCTGAGATGACTGACACATGATCACGCAGCCTGTATATGGCATGTGCAGATAAACACAGTGCGGTGGTTGTCAATCATCCTTGCCCATGCAGAACCTGCGTGCAGCTCAGAACCAGCCAGTTGCCCATGCTGATACTACTCAGCGCCCAGCTAGAGACACACCACCACCGTCATGGTGGTGGTGTGTCTCTGGCAGGGCGCTGAGTAGTATCAGCATCATGCCCATATCAGCGTCATGCCCATTGACCGCACTTGCCTGCACGTCTCCCGGGAAGTAGACAACGTGGTACAGCCGCTACCCTCTCCCCCGCGGTGGGCACAGCAGCACGTCATTAAACCTGCTGGGCTCAGCCCCGGCCTCCGCCGGCAGCCAGAGCAGCGGGACGGCCTCAGGCGCGCGGAAACATCTCCACACACATGCTCATCACACTGGCCACAGCCCGAAGCAGCAGCGGTAACCAGGACAGGTTACCACGGAACCTAATCACGGGTACCATGGTAACAAGGCAGGAAGTCCCTGGCGTGTAGTCAGCTATTGGCTTCACACACGCACACTGGCCCCGCCCCCTCTTCTCAGTTACAAGAAGGACGGATGGGGCATGCTGCCAGCGGTGAGTGACAGGGGTAACGGCCACTGAGGAATAAGCAGGTCCTGCATGACGCGCTGAGTCCTGTGTGCGCTTCATCCAATAGCATTTCAGTATTGGCTGAGGCGCACACAGGACTGACTCACAGCGCGTCCTGCAGGACCCGCTCATTTTTAAAAAGTGAGTCCCTTGTGTGCTGTAGCGCGTAAAAACGCGCTACAGCGCGTATTTTGCGATCACTGCATATATATATATATATATATATATATATATATATATATATATATATTTATTCCTATAGGAGTAAGCAATAATCAAAACTCCTTATTGCATAGTAGTATAACTACTTTTCTATAGATACTGAATATTAATTCACTCAGTGCGAAGATATAATAATTCAATTTTCCACAAATTGTGGACAGTGCGTTTGAAGACAAGGTTTTATACAAAAAGGTTGGTGTTTATATAAAAATCCAAAATGGATTATCTAATACAGATCAAAGATAAGTTTGTCAAACTTACACTGATTGCGTGGCAGCAGTCACAAATAACGGCATGGGCGGTGTGTAAACATGAGATTTTTAAACCTTAATAGTAATATTCATAAAAGCAGCCAGCTTAACCGTATATTTCACTAAATGAAGAATCAGCAATTGTAGCAGAAGAAGATAAAAACATACCTGAGTTTCTTTAAATTAGGACGGAATTCATTTAGCGGTAGATTACTGCGGGATGATTGATCCACCAGGGCTATTCATTTAGCCCCGAAACCAGGAGTTATCGTGTTGGTTTTTTATTCATCTGTCTCAGCAGGTTGAAAAAAAAAATCCCTGAAAACTCAGGGGTTTAACAGATGGCACAACCCTCTTAATGCACAAACCCATGTTAATGGGCAGTACATCTGTTGTTATGGTTAGCTTTACAACCTCACAGCACTGAGTTCATGGGTTCGATTCCCCACCATGCCCTTAATAATGTGGAGTTTGTATAGTCTTCCTGTGCTTGCTTGGGTTTCCTCTGGGTACTTTGGTTTCCTTCCACAATCAAAAAATATACTGATAGGTTAATTGACCCTAGGGTCATTCCATGTCAGTTCACCCAGGCATGACACCCACCGATCCAGATTTTCATGATACTTTGTACACTTGATACTACCACAGAGCTACTAACCCATGCCACATTTTTCTTCTCTAGGCCTCACAGTTTTTTGAGATCTGGTGGGTCAAAGTTTCGAAAAATTGCTGGTTAATGCCACTACTGTTGCTCTGATTCTTTTTTCTGAAGTGTATCTGGAAAAAATTTACATCTCCGTGACTTATCCACATATCACTTTGAAATTTTGACCATTTGTCAATAAAAACGTGGAGAATCCAGTAAAAAATGTTTTATCCATCTTGCCTGACTCAAGAGAGGGGTTACGGTCATTAGGTCGACCACTATTGGTCGACATGTACTAGATCGACATGAGTTTTTCACTTTTTTTTCATATTTTGAACTTTTTCATACTTTACGATCCACGTGGCCTACAATTGGGAACGGTAACCTGTGCCGAGCACAGCGGAGTGAGGTACCTTCGCTCGCCATGCGAGGGTACACTGTGCACTGATTGGGGTTTCCCGTCACTTTACGAAGAAAACGACACCAAAAACAGTAAAAAATAAATAAAAATTCATGTCGGCCTATTGACCATGTCGACTTAATGCATGTCAACCAATAGTGGTTGACCTAATGGCTGTCGACCCAAGTGTGGTCGACCTAATGACCCATACCCCTCCGAGAGTTCATTATACATTCCTTTACTTCATACCTAATACTTTTTTTTTGCACCAAAAACAAAAATAACCATTACGTGTAACTTTGCCTGCCAGTGGAGTATTTTCATTTGTATATTTCTATGTATATGTGCAGATTTCTAATTACATGTAGTGGAGTATTTAGTTAGCTGCAGTAACCCGTTTTTTTGTGCAAAAAACTAATCGTAAAAGACCCCTATTCAATTAGCTGCAATAATTTATTGTCAATTTTACCATGAATTTCACTTTACCTTCTCTGAGCAGGTGCAAAGTTGGGGAAAACCTCAATTGATTGGGGAAAACAACCTCTATTAACCTCTAATGAACTGAGTCGGGCAAGATTAATAAAACATATTTTTTTACTGGAATCTCCATATTTTGTTTAACAAAGGGTCAACATTTCAAAGTGATACGTGGATTAGGCACTGAGATGAGATTTTATTTCCTGATACACCTCAGAAAAAATGGAGCATCAGTAGTGGCATTTCCCAGCAATATTTCAAAACTTTGACCCCCAATATCTCAAAAACTGTGAGGCCTAGAGAAGAAAAATTTGGCATGGGTTAGTAGCTCTTAGTATTTTTGATCTTCAATGACTCGCTTACATCAGGCATGGTTCCCAAAGACTGGCGTATAGCGGAAGTAGTGCCGATATTCAAATTGGAAAGTAAATCTGAACTGTTAGATAGACCAGTTAGTTTTAGATCTATAGTGGGGAAAGTACTAGAAGGTATTTTTAAGGGATAGTATACAGAATTTGCTTGAAGCCAATAAGGTTGTTATTAGGAACCAACATGGATTTGTGAAGGATAGATCATGTCAAAGAAACTTATTAGGCTTTCATGAAACAGTTAGCGAGAACCTAGACCAGGGTAAGGAGGTGGATGTAATCTTTTTAGACTTTGCTAAAGCTTTCAACACAGTTCCGCACATAAGACTTATCTATAAGTTACAAGAACTGGAGCTAGGGTGCGGGTGTGTTATAAAAGATAGTGTCTAGATAGACACCATATGTTAGACCGACATTAGGTCGACAGGGTCAAAAGGTCGACATGAAAAAGGTAGACCGTACAAAAGGTGGACAGGGTCAAAAGGTCGATATGAAAATGGTCGACATAAAAAAGGTAGACACCATGTTTTTTGCATTTTTGTGGTTTGTGTGGATAGTTTTGTCATCTGGGACCCCCATTTGTAGAAAGGCATACCCTCGCGGGGCTCGCTTCGCTCGCCACGCTTCAGACTCGGTGGCTCGCTGCGCTCGCCACAAGGTTTATAACCAACTCTATGCCGACATGGATATAGAAGGTATGAAATAGTCCAAAATCATATTAAATTTATAAAAAACCATTTGTCTACCTTTTTCATGTCGACCTTTTGACCCTTTCGACCTAATGTCTGTCTAACATATGGTGTCTATCTATTGACTGTCTAACTAGACACTATCTATCAACCGGATACCCTAGGGAGCACAATATGTACTTGGGTTAGAAATTGGTTAGATTATAGGGAGCACTGAGTTGTGGTAAATGGAACTTTCTCTTACGTCCTAGAGGATGCTGGGTACTCCGTAAGGACCATGGGGTATAGACGGGCTCCGCCGGAGACATGGGCACGCTAAAGACTTTAGATGGGTGTGCACTAGCTCCTCCCTCTATGCCCCTCCTCCAGACCTCCGTTAGATCCTGTGCCCAGAGGAGACTGGATGCACTGCAGGGGAGCTCTACTGAGTTTCTCTGAAAGACTTTTTGTTAGGTTTTTTATTTTCAGGGAGCACTGCTGGCAACATGCTCCCTGCATCGTGGGACTAAGGGGAGAGAAGCAGACCTACTTAACTTATAGGCTCTGCTTCTTAGGCTACTGGACACCATTAGCTCCAGAGGGTCGGAACACAGGTGTCGTCCTCGCTGTTCGTCCCAGAGCTGCGCCGCCGTCCTCCTCACAGAGCCGGAAGATAGAAGCTGGGTGAGTATAAGAAGAAAGAAGACTTCAGATCTTCACTGAGGTACCGCGCAGCGGTAACGCTGCGCGCAATTGCTCCCACACATACACACACACACAGAAGGCACTGTACGGGTGCAGGGCGCAGGGGGGGCACCCTGGGCAGCAATATTCACCTCAAGGGACACTGGCTAATATATTAGATACTACAGAGGCAGTATATTGAACCCCCCCCGCCAGTATAAAGAATTTGAGCGGGACCGAAGCCCGCCGTTGAGGGGGCGGAGCTTGATCCTCCAGCACTATAACCAGCGCCATTTTTCTCCACAGCAAGCTGCAGAGAAGCTGTTTCCCGGACTCTCCCCTGCTGAGCAAGTACAAGGGGCAAAAGAGGGCGGGGGCACATTTAATTGGCGCAGTGAGTGTATTATTTATTCTATGAAAGAGCGCTGTACAGTCTGGGATTTCATTCCAGTGTCCAGTGGCGCTGGGTGTGTGCTGGCATACTCTCTCTCTGTCTCTCCAAAGGGCCTTATTGGGGGGCTGTCCCCATAATTGTATATCCCAGTGTGTGTGGGAGTGTCAGTACGTGTGTGTCGACATGTCTGAAACGGAAGGCTCGTCTGAGGAGGAGGTAGAGCAGATGATTGTGGTGTCTCCGTTGGCGATGCCGACACCTGATTGGTTGGATATGTGGAATGTTTTAAATGCAAATGTGTCTTTATTACATAAAATATTGGACAAAGCAGAGTCCAGAGAAAAAGCAGGGAATCAATCCATGGCTTTGACTGTGTCACAAGGCTCCAGTGTCGACTACGATGATGCGAAGTTACACCCAAGGGTGGCCAAAAGTATTCATTATATGATTATTGCAATAAAAGATGTTTTGAATATTAGAGGACCCCTCGGTGCCTGGCACGAGGGTATGCATGTTTGAGAGGAAACCTGAGGTAACCTTTCCCCCATCTCATGAGCTGAACGCTTTATTTGAAAAAGCTTGGGAAACTCCGGACAAGAAACTGCAGATTCCCAAGAGAATTGTTATGGCGTATCCTTTCCCCGCACAGGACAGGTTACGGTGGGAATCCTCGCCCAGGGTGGACAAGGCTTTGATGCGCTTGTCCAAAAAGGTGGCGTTACCGTCTCCAGACACGGCAGCCCTCAAGGATCCTGCTGATCACAGACAGGAGACTACCTTAAAATCAATTTATACACATACGGGTGCCTTGCTCAGACCGGCAGTAGCGTCGGCATGGGTATGTAGCGCAATAGCAGCATGGGCAGATAACTTGTCATCTGACATTGACACCCTAGATAAGGATAGCATTTTATTGACCTTGGGTCATATTAAAGATGCAGCATTATATATGAGAGACGTTGGGCTGTAGGGTTCAAGAGCCAATGCCATGGCAATTTCTGCTAGGCGAGCCCTGTATACCCGCCAATGGACGGGTGATGCCGATTCAAAGAGACATATGGAAACTTTGCCTTTACAAGGGTGAGGTTTTATTTGGGGAGGGCCTCACGGACCTAGTTTCCACAGCTATCGCGGGTAAATCTTCTTTTTTGCCTTATGTTCCCCCACAGCAAAAGAAACACCTCAATATCAGATGCAGAAAGAATGAAATAAGAGTGCGCTATCAGCGGCAGCCTGTATAGGGAAGGTCAATTCCCTGAATAATTATAGAAATAAGAGAAAGTGTATATACTGGTGCCGGCTATAAGTCAAATAATAAGATTTTACTTACCGGTAAATCTATTTCTCGTAGTCCGTAGAGGATGCTGGTACTCCGTAAGGACCATGGGGAACAGACGGGCTCCGCGGGAGATAGGGCACTCCAAGAAAGCTTTGGATTCTGGGTGTGCACTGGCTCCTCCCTCCATGCCCCTCCTCCAGACCCCAGCCAGGGAAACTGTGCCCAGAGAAGATGGACAGTACAAGGAAGGATTTTTGTAAATCTAAGGGCGAGATCGATACCAGCCACACCAATCACACCGTATAACTTGTGATAAACTACCCAGTTAACAGTATGAACAACAACATAGCCTCGGTTCAACCGATTAAACTATAACATAACCCTTATGTAAGCAATAACTATATACAAGTCTTGCAGAAGAAGTCCGCACTTGGGACGGGCGCCCAGCATCCTCTACGGACTACGAGAAATAGATTTACCGGTAAGTAAAATCTTATTTTCTCTAACGTCCTTGAAGATGCTGGGACTCCGTAAGGACCATGGGGATTATACCAAAGCTCCCAAACGGGCGGGAGAGCAGCCGCCCAAGAAGAGCCCACCTTCCTAGTGGAATGGGCCTAAACCGATTTAGGTAACGGCAATCCTGCCGTGGAATGCTCCAGCTGAATCGTGTTACAGATCCAGCGAGCAATAGTCTGCTTTGAAGCAGGGCCGCCAACCTTGTTGGCTGTATACAGGACAAACAGTGCTTCTGTTTTTCTGATCCTAGCCGTTCTGGCCACGTAAATTTTCAAAGCCCTGACCACATCAAGGGACTCGGAATCCTCCAAGTCACGCGTAGCCACAGGCACGACAATAGGTTGGTTCTGTTAGGGTCTCCTGCTCTGTGCTGCCATGTCGTCATGGCAACCGGGAGACAAGTGCTAGCGGAGTAACCTGAGCGTAGCTGATACTCCGGTTCGGGTCTTTTGCTGTGCAGTGGTTACAGGCTCTGTGCACGGCAGGGGATCCGGTGCTGGTTTTTGTGCTCACAGTCTGTGAGGTCTGAGTGGGGCGTGGACAGCACCTGCTATATAAACCCTCTTCTCAGGTTAGGCAGATGCTGCTGAATCTTTGTTGGTTAGTCAGTTCCTGAAAGCTAGCTAGTACTGTGTAAACTTTGTATTTGTTTGTTGCTTACTGCAAATAGGCCTTGGGATTTGGTATTACACTCTGCCAATCCAGACCTAGCAGTAAGACTGGAGTCAGTCGTTTAACCTGCTGGGGTTCTTTTGCTACTCTGTGAACCTAGCAGGTTTGCGGCTGTATTCTCAGACTTGCCTGCCAAAATCCTTTATCACTGTGCAAGGTGTTCAGGTGTCAGTTTAGTGGCAGTAAGCTGAACCAGTGCACTGCAAGTGAGGACTAGGATTGTGGAGACTCTCCTTGTGTCTATTACTCCATCTCTGACCAAGGAGTTTACTGCCACACCCGTTGGTAACCCTTTAGGGTTTTGCTGTTGCCCTTAGCAACAGCATTTCGGGTTCTCTACGTATTAAATCACAACATCTCGCTTCTTTCCATCTGAGCATTCCTAATACTAGGGAGACACCCAGTTTCTTAGCCTTTGGGCTTCTCTGTTCACTTTGTGTTTATTTTGTTACCCTATCACCTTCTATGTATGTAATGTCATATTCCCCATTCTGTCTGTGAGTTCATTTGTTTTGCATCCCTCTCCGTTCAGACACTAGTACATTCCTGCTGGCACTGGTGTGCATAACAGGTTCATATGAAAGAATGAGACCACCTTTGGCAGGAATTGAGGACGGGTCCGCAATTTCGCTCTATCCATATGGACAATCAGATAGGGCTTTTAGTGATAAAAGCCTCCAATTTCCGAAACTCGCCTAGCCGAAGCCAAGGCTAACAACATGACCACCTTCCAGGTGAAATATTTCAACACCACTGACTTAAGTGGTTCAAACCAATGAGACTTAAGGAACCGTAACACCACGTTAAGGTCCCAAGGCGCCACCGGCGGTACAAAAGGAGGCTAAAAATGCCGTACTCCCTACTCAAAAGTTTGTACTTCAGGAAGAGAAGCCAAATCTTTTTGGAAGAAAATGGATAAGGCCGAAATTTGAACCTTATCGATCCTAATTTTAGGCCCAAGTTCACTCCAGTTTGAAGGAAGTGAAGCAGACGGCCCAAAAGGAATTCCTCCGTAGGAGCATTCCTGGCCTCGCATCAGGAAACATATTTTCGCCATATTCGGTGATAATGTTTCAATGTCACTTCCTTCCTAGCCTTAATTAGGGTAGGAATGACCTCCTCCGGAATACCCATTACCGCTAAGATCCTGCGTTGAACCGCCATGCCGTCAAACGCAGCCGCGGTAAGTCTGGGAACAGACCGGGCCCCTGCTACAGCAGGTCCTGTCTTAGAGGAAGAGGCCACGGATTCTCTGAGCATTTCCTGCAGATCTGGATACCAGGTCCTCCGTGTCCAATCTGGAACAATGAGAATTGGTCTTACTCCTCTTTTTCTTATTATCCTCAACACCATGGGTGTGAGAGGAAGAGGAGTAAACACAGAAACTGACCGGAACACCCACGGTGTCACTAGGGCGTCCACAGCTTAGTGCCTGAGGGTCTCCTGACCTGGCGCAATAACTCTGCGGCTTTGTGTTGAGGCAGGACGCCATCATGTCTATCAGTGGCAGTCTCCACCGAATTGCAATCTCTGCTAAGACTTCCTGATGAAGTCCCCACTCTCCAGGACGTAGGTCGTGTCCGCTGAGGAAGTTTGCTTCCCAGTCGCCAACTCCCGGAATGAACACTGCTGACAGTGCGCTTACATGATTCTCCGCCCAGCGAAGAATTCTGGTGGCTTCCGCCATCGCCACTCTGCTCCTTGTGCCACCTTGGCGGTTTACATGAGCTAATGCGGTGACGTTGTCCGACTGGATCAGAACCGGTTGGTCGCGAAGTAAGGTCTCCGCCTGACGTAGGGCGTTGTATATGGCCCTTAGTTCCAAGAAGTGAAGACAAGTCTCTTGACTTGACCAAAGACCTTGGACATTTTATTTTTCCCTGTGTGACTGCTCCCCAACCTCGGAGGCTCGCGTCCGTGGTCACCAGGATCCTGTACTGAATGCCGAACCTGCGGCCCTATAGAAGGTGAGCATCTTGCAGCCACCACAGGAGAGATACCCTGGCCCTGGGGGAGAGGGTGATCAACTGATGAATCTGTAGATGTGACCCAGACCACTTGTCCAGTAGGTCCCATTTGAAAGACCTCGCATGGAACCTGCCGAAGGGAATGTTTTTCCCCGGACTCGGGTGCAGTGATGCCGACACCTGTCTTGGTTTCAAAAAGTTCCTGACCAGAGTCATGAGTTCCCGGGCCTTCTCTATCTGAAGGTAAACCCCTTTCTGGTCCGTATCCAGAATCATACCCAAGAAGGGAAGACTAGTCATAGGAACCAACTGTGACTTCTGGATATTGAGAAACTAGCAGTGTTGCTGTGACACCTTCAGCGAAAGTGACACGCTGCTTTTTTGATCTCGCCTCATAGGAGATCGTCCAAGTATGGGATAACTGTGACTCCTTGCTTGCGTAGGAGCCCCATCATTTCTGCCAATTACCCTGAAATTGGTAATGACAATACTGTACCGCAATTGTCAGGTACGCCTGATGGGGTGGATAAATGGGAACACGAAGGTATGCAGCCTTTATGTCTAGATACACCATTAAATCCCCCCTTTCCAGGCTGGCCATGATCGCTCTGAGCGATTCCACTTTAATTTTGAACCTTTTCTAGTATAGGTTCAGAGGTTTTAATTTTAAATAGGTCTGACCGAATCGTACGTATTCGGAACTACAGCCAAGGTTGAGTAATAGCCCCTTCCTTGTTGCAGGAGGAGAACCTTGAGCACCACCTGTTGGAGATGCAATGTGTGAATTGTATTGAATATAACTCCCTTTCTGGGGGAGAAACCGGTAGGTCCGATAAGGAAAAACCGGCGAGGAGGCACCTTTCGAATTCCTTTGTAACCCTGAGAACAATTTTTATTGCCCCGGGATCCACCTGTGAGTGAACTCAGATGTGGCTGAAGAGTCGAAGACGGACTCCCTTAGCGGAGCTCCCGCATCCTGCGGTGGATGTAGTAGAGGCCGGGGAGGACTTCTGTTCCTGGGAACTAGCTGTGCCCCGTGCCCTACCTCTGGTAAGAAAGGACACTCATACTTTTTTGTTATTCTGTGACCGAAAGGACTGCATTTGATAATGTTGTGCTTTCTTAGTCTGTGAGGGAATATAAGGCAAAAGATCAGAATTACCAGCTATAGCTGTGGAGACCAGGTCCGAGAGCCCTTCTCCACACAATTCCTCAGCCTAGTGAGGTAAACCCTCCATATGCCTCTTTTAGTCGGTATCACCTGTCCATTGCATGTTCCACAGGACAAGTCTAGCAGAAATCGACATAGCGTTGACTCTAGAACCCAGTAGACTAACGTCTCTTTGGGCATGTCTTTTATATATATATATATATATATAAGACAACATCTTTTACATATAAATAAATAAATATATATATAATACCAACATCTTTTACATATAAATATATATATATATTAGGGACAATAATATGTCATCCTTATCTAGGGTTTCAACCTCCGCTGATAAGGTATCTGACTACGCTGCTACCGCGCTATAAACCCATGCCGACACAATCGCCGGTCTGAGTAGTGTACCAGAATGTGTGTAAATGGACTTCAAAGTACTTCTACTGCATGCTATCTGCAGGATCCCTGAGGATAGCTGTTAAGTCAGCGCTACCTTTTTGGTTAAACGTGTCAATGCCTTGTACACCCTAGGGGAAGATTCCCATCGTATCCTGGCCCCATTAGGGAAAGGATACTCCCTGAGAGTTCTTTTTGGGAAGCTGCAGTCTCTTGTCTGGAGATTCCCGCTCTTTTTCTTCATGAGAGGAGGAAAATTTACCTCGGCTTTCTTCCCCTTAAACATGTGTACCCTCGTGTCAGGGACAGATTAGTCATCGGTGATATGCAAAACATCTTTTATTACAATAATCATATATTGAATACTTTTATGCCAGTCTTGGCTGTACTTTGCCTTAACGTAGTCGACACTGGAGTCAGACTCCGTGTCGATATCAGTGTCTATTATTTTGGATAGTGAGCGTTGTGAGACTCTGAAGGTCTCTGTGACATAGGGGCAGACATGGGTAGATTCCCTGTCTGTTCTCTAATCTTTTGTAATAAGTTCATTTTAGCACTTAATTTCACATATCCAATCAGGTGTCGGCGTTGTCGACGGAGACACCAGGCACCCACACAGATTTGCTCCATCTCTTCCTTAGGAGAGCCTTTTACCGCAGACATGTCGAGACACATGTACCGACACACT
The DNA here is from genome assembly GCF_028390025.1 of Pseudophryne corroboree. Taxonomy (NCBI): domain Eukaryota; kingdom Metazoa; phylum Chordata; class Amphibia; order Anura; family Myobatrachidae; genus Pseudophryne; species Pseudophryne corroboree. Next base: position 382,308,503 of record NC_086449.1, read on the forward strand.
CCACATACACAGGGAATCTCTTATCTGAAGACAGGTTCCCCCCCAGTCCCTTTAGAGAGACAGAGAGAGAGAATGCCAGCACACACCCCAGTGCTATATAACCCAGGAAAAAACACAATGTTTACCCAGTAGCGCTGCTGTAATGTATAATCGCCAAATATGTGCCCCCCCTCTACTTTAAAACCCTCTTCACCGTGTGTCAAGCAGGGGAGAGTCCGGGGAGCTTCCTCTCAGCAGTGCTGTGGAGAGAAAATGGCGCTGGTGAGTGCTGAGGGAGAAGCCCCGCCCCCTCGGAGGCGGGCTTCTGTCCCGCTCAAACTTACTAAAATATGGCGGGGGCTCTTTTATATACATGTACAGTGCCCACCTGTACATGTATATATACTTTTTGCCATGAGAGGTGTTATATTGCTGCCCAGGGCGCCCCCCCCTGCACCCTTACAGTGACCGGAGTTTGTGAGGTGTATGGGAGCAATGACGCACAGCTGCGGTGCTGTGCGTTACCTCAGTGAAGCTCTGAAGGCTTCTGCCGCCTGAGACGTCTTCTGACTTCGTTTCATCTTGCTCTGTGAGGAGAACGGCGGCGCGGCTCTGTGGGTGGACGCCCAGTAAGAACCTGTGTTCACCCCCTCTGGAGCTAATGGTGTCCAGTAGCCGAGGAAGTAGAGCCTATCTTAGACAAGAAGGTCAGCCCCTCTCTCCTCAGTCCCTCGATGCAGGGAGCCTGTTGCCAGCAGTGCTCCCTGTAAAAATGTAGAAAAAATCCAAACAAAAATGCTTTCTAGGCAGAGAACTCAGGGAGCTCCCTGCAGTGCACCCATCTCGCTCTGGGCACAGTATAAAACTGGAGGAGGGGCATGGAGGGAGGAGCCAGTGCACACCCAGAATCCAAAGCTTTCTTGGAGTGCCCGATCTCCTGCGGAGCCAGTCTGTTCCCCATGGTCCTTACGAAGTCCCAGCATCCTCTAGGACGTTAGAGAAAATGATATACATAATACCAATAAAAATCTAAACACTAATTTATTTAAACAATCTTACCAGATTCTAATTATTAAAATATATTTATATGTGTGTGTATGTATATATGTATATATGTATATATATATATATATGTATATATATATATATATATATATATATAAACAAACCAGCGGCACTCAGGGACTTATAAAGTAGTCAATTTGTATTAAGACATCAATGAAAAGAACATCAACGTTTCGGGGAGTTGAACCCCTTTGTCAAGATGTGAGGTAGTGTGTGTGTGTGTGTATATATATATATATATATATATATATATATCTATCCCAAATGGGACTGGCACTCTCCTGACTAGCGTAAAGGTACCCCGGTGCCTTCTGTGGAAGAAATGCAGAAATCCGGAAGAAACAGCGGCACTCGAGGATTTTCGTGAAGTATTGAAAATTACCTGTAACCTTTTTTGAATACAATTTTCAATACTTCACGAAAATCCTCGAGTGCCGCTGTTTCTTCCGGATTTCTATATATATATATATATATATATATATATATATATATATATATATATATATATATATATATATATATATATATATATATATATATATATATATTTTTTGCTCAAAAACGGTGAATAAAAGATTAAAAATAGGATGTACCACTGGTTATTCCCTTTGAAACTAAATGTCCAGAACTCCTGGCTAGGACTCTATTCCACTTATGCTCACAAGTTCAATTGATGAGATGAATTGTTACCAGACTTGCTTCCGGAAAAAAAGTCCCCCTAGGTATCTCTTACATGAAGATCCAAATTAGCAAGCAGGGATATATCCGGGTCTGTAGATGACTTGTGCTGGAATTTTATCCGGTGGATGCAAAGGAGTCCATGCCGTCGGGAATGTCAATAGGGAAAAGCACCTTGTGGTCCTTAGATATATAGCTCAACGCGTTTCGCTGGTCTTGTAGCTGCCAGCTTCCTCAGGAGCATAAAACCAGTGTGTTACCGATACCCTTTATATACCCTTATAATCAAAGGGCAACACAAAACATCTGTCATCTCCATTCTGATGCATTGAATAATATTACACAAAACTTAGTTTAAAACACAGCAGAAAGCAATCATTAATGTGCCCAAGTTGAACATTATATTTATTTATAAAAACGAAGTTTGGAAATAGTAAAAAACACCTAAAGTATTTACTAAGATTTATGTCACATGACCATCCCTTAGAATGTAACCTCTCACGAGTAGGGCCCTCTTCCCTCATGTGCTTATCCTTTTCTTACTTTAATAATCCTCAACTGCCCAAATCCTGCAGTTTTTTGACCACCTGGAACTTCTCTGTCATTTACTGGTGTAGATATGCTTACTTACCCTGTACTTGTCCTAAATTGTCTTCAACTGTAAGTCACTGTTTTCCTGTTTTGATTATGTGCATATGTACTCTGTAATTGGGCGCTACGGAACCCTTGTGGCGCCATATAAATAAAGGATGATGATAATAATAATAATAATAATTGTCAGCCAATAAACACCGTCTGCAAGGTATTCATAACTTCCCGCCCATGGTCACGTGACCGCATCCGATCACATGATCCCAGGGACTGCCGAGTCTCTTCCTTGCGGTTCACAGACCCGGAAGTGACGGTGCGCTGAATGGAGCGCAGTACACACAGGGAGGAAGTATGCGCTGCACTCCATTCTCAATGAAGTCCAGCGTTCACATTTAATATGTCCTTAAAGGGATATGTTCAGTATATGTAGAAAGAGAGGAAACTGGATACAGAAATACGGCTATTCAACCGTCTGGTAAGGAATATCCTTTCTAGCATAAGGAATATTAGTAATAAACACAAACACAGTTGTTTCCGATATAACACCAATGGTGCAGCCCATATACAATGAAACTTCTCCACAATAAAATAGTATCCATACAATACAATTGAGTCTGATAAATAATAAATAATATCGTATAAGAAGTATGAAAGACACAGTGTATCGAGGCATTTTACACAGACTCATTCAGGGGACCCAAAGAGTCTCTCTTAGGTTTGTGTTGAACATGTCCCCCCCCACACCTAGGGGGGGGGGGAAATAGGTTCAATAAATTATGTTCAAGAGAAATATATTGGATACTAAAATTTGTCTCTCTATACCCGGACGGGTTAAATGAAAGTATTGAATTAAATACAATACAATAAAAACTTAATACTCCTAAGGCTTATGTTTTCTGTCAATTTTATTAGAATATTAAGATCGATTCTGGTATTGGTATACCCCTATACTTTAAGTAGGTTTAGTGGGTAGTGTGTGTGTCGGCACGGAGACGTGTGCTCTCACCTTTGTGGGGTACACACGCTTGTACATGCTTTCATACACACATGCTACAAATTGGGTGTGCCCCCTTTCTCTGGTCTTCGAATTTCTTCTGTCTCTTCTCTTGCTTGCTGTATTATATTAAATACCAATATTCCTTAAAGTTTTGGGATATATAATGATAAAATTATAAAAGAAATTTGAACATTCATACCATCCTTTTTTGATTAGAAATGTTATCTAATTCTATATACGTAGAAAGTGGATAATTGATTCATACTGTATGTTAGTAATATTATATTAGAGACTAAATACAGTGCATTATTAATGAATAATGTCTATAGAAATTTGTTTTATAAATATGATAACTATAGGATATATCCTACTATCTGTTAGTCATTGGATCGTTGAAGTTATTTTATACGATATTATTTATTATTTATCAGACTCAATTGTATTGTATGGAAACTATTTTATTGTGGAGAAGTTTCATTGTATATGGGCTGCACCATTGGTGTTATATCGGAAACAACTGTGTTTGTGTTTATTACTAATATTCCTTATGCTAGAAAGGATATTCCTTACCAGACGTCTGAATAGCCGTATTTCTCTAACGTCCTAGTGGATGCTGGGGACTCCGTAAGGACCATGGGGAATAGCGGGCTCCGCAGGAGACTGGGCACTCTACAGAAAGATTTAGTACTATCTGGTGTGCACTGGCTCCTCCCTCTATGCCCCTCCTCCAGTTAGAATCTGTGCCCGGCCAGAGCTGGGTGCTCCTAGTGGGCTCTCCTGAGCTTGCTAGAAAAGAAAGTATTTTGTTAGGTTTTTTATTTTCAGAGAGCTTCTGCTGGCAACAGACTCTCTGCTACGAGGGACTGAGGGGAGAGAAGCAAACCTACTCACGGCAGCTAGGTAGCGCTTCTTAGGCTACTGGACACCATTAGCTCCAGAGGGATCGAACACAGGTACCTAACCTTGATCGTCCGTTCCCGGAGCCGCTCCGCCATCCCCCTCGCAGAGCCAGAAGAACAGAAGCAGCAGAAGCATGAAGACATCGAAATCGGCGGCTGAAGACTCCTGTCTTCACTTAAGGTAACGCACAGCACTGCAGCTGTGCGCCATTGCTCCCACAGCACACCGCACACTCCGGTCACTGTAGGGTGCAGGGCGCAGGGGGGGGGGGGGGCGCCCTGGGCAGCAATTAAGATACCTTTTGGAAAAATTATACATATATACAGTCAGGCACTGACAAAAACAATATATACAGCAGCTACTGGGTTAACACTAAGTTACTGTGTGATTCCTGGGTCATATAGCGCTGGGGTGTGTGCTGGCATACTCTCTCTCTGTCTCTCCAAAGGGCCTTGTGGGGGAACTGTCTTCAAATAGAGCATCCCCTGTGTGTGTGTGGTGTGTCGGTACATGTGTGTCGACATGTCTGAGGTAAAAGGCTCCCCTAAGGAGGAGATAGGGCAAATATGTGTGAGAGAGGGTGTCTCCGCCGACACCTGTTTGGATATGTGTAAGTGCTGAGGTGAATTTATTGCACAAAAGATTAGAGAACAGACAGGAAATCTACCCATGTCTGTCCCTATGTCACAGAGACCTTCAGAGTCTCACAATGCTCACTATCCAAAATAATAAACACTGATATCGACACGGAGTTTGGCTCCAGTGTCGACTACGATAATGCAAAGTTACAGCCAAAATGGCTGAAAGGTATTCAATATATGATTATTGTAATAAGAGGATTTGCATATCACTGATGACTCATTTGTCCCTGACACAAGGGTACACATGTTAAGGGGAAGAGAGCTGAGATAAATTTCCCTCCTCTCATGAGGAAAAAGAGCGGGAAACTCCAGACAAGAGACTGCAGCTTCCCACAAAAAATTCTCAAGCAGTATCCTTTGCCCACTAGGGCCAGGATGTGATGGGAATCTTCCCCTAGGGTGTCCAGTTTGCCCAGAAGGTAGCACTAGCTATTCTCAGGGATCCTGCAGATAGCGTGCACATTCTAGTATATTACTCAGACCGGCGATTGTGTCGGCATGGGTTTATAGCGCTGTGGCAGCGTGGACAGGTACCTTATCAGCAGAGATTGAGACCCTAGTATGTGTGTGTGTGTGTGTGTGTGTGTGTGTGTGTATGTATGTATATATATATATATATATATATATATATATATATATATATATATATTAAAGATGCTGTCTTAAGTTATATATATATATATATATATATGTTTCTCTATCGTCCTAGTGGATGCTGGGGTTCCTGAAAGGACCATGGGGAATAGCGGCTCCGCAGGAGACAGGGCACAAAAAGTAAAGCTTTAGGATCAGGTGGTGTGCACTGGCTCCTCCCCCTATGACCCTCCTCCAAGCCTCAGTTAGATTTTTGTGCCCGGCCGAGAAGGGTGCAATCTAGGTGGCTCTCCTAAAGAGCTGCTTAGAAAAGTTTAGCTTAGGTTTTTTATTTTACAGTGAGTCCTGCTGGCAACAGGATCACTGCAACGAGGGACTTAGGGGAGAAGAAGTGAACTCACCTGCGTGCAGGATGGATTGGCTTCTTTGGCTACTGGACATTAGCTCCAGAGGGACGATCACAGGTACAGCCTGGATGGTCACCGGAGCCTCGCCGCCGGCCCCCTTGCAGATGCTGAAACAAGAAGAAGGTCCAGAATCGGCGGCATGAAGACTCCTCAGTCTTCTTAAGGTAGCGCACAGCACTGCAGCTGTGCGCCATTTCCTCTCAGCACACTTCACACGGCAGTCACTGAGGGTGCATGGCGCTGGGAGGGGGGCGCCCTGGGAGGCAATGAAAACCTATTTTTGGCTAAAAATACCTCACATATACCCTCCGGGGGCTATATGGAGATATTTAACCCCTGCCAGAATCCGTTAAGAGCGGGAGACGAGGCCGCCGAAAAAGGGGCGGGGCCTATCTCCTCAGCACACAGCGCCATTTTCCCTCACAGAAAGGCTGGAGGGAAGGCTCCCAGGCTCTCCCCTGCACTGCACTACAGAAACAGGGTTAAAACAGAGAGGGGGGGCACTAATTTGGCATTAAAAATATATAAAAAAGATGCTATAAGGGAAAACACTTATATAAGGTTGTCCCTATATAATTATAGCGTTTTTGGTGTGTGCTGGCAAACTCTCCCTCTGTCTCTCCAAAGGGCTAGTAGGTCCTGTCCTCTATCAGAGCATTCCCTGTGTGTGTGCTGTGTGTCGGTACGTGTGTGTCGACATGTATGAGGACGATGTTGGTGAGGAGGCGGAGCAATTGCCTGTAATGGTGATGTCACTCTCTAGGGAGTCGACACCGGAATGGATGGCTTATTTAGGGAATTACGTGATAATGTCAACACGCGGCAAGGTCGGTTGACGACATGAGACGGCCGACAAACAATTAGTACCGGTCCAGACGTCTCAAAAACACCGTCAGGGGTTTTAAAACGCCCGTTTACTTTAGTCGGTCGACACAGACACAGACAGGGACACTGAATCCAGTCTCGACGGTGAATAAACAAACGTATTCCTTATTAGGGCCACACGTTAAGGGCAATGAAGGAGGTGTTACATATTTCTGATACTACAAGTACCACAAAAGAGGGTATTATGTGGGATGTGAAAAAACTACCGTAGTTTTTCCTGAATCAGATAAATTAAATGAAGTGTGTGATGATGCGTGGGTTCCCCCCGATAGAAAATATGGGCGGTATACCCTTTCCCGCCAGAAGTTAGGGCGCGTTGGGAAACACCCCTTAGGGTGGATAAGGCGCTCACACGCTTATCAGAACAAGTGACGGTACCGTCTATAGATAGGGCCGTCCTCAAGGAGCCAGCTGACAGGAGGCTGGAAAATATCATAAAAAGTATATACACACATACTGGTGTTATACTGCGACCAGCGATCGCCTCAGCCTGGATGTGCAGAGCTGGGGTGGCTTGGTCGGATTCCCTGACTAAAAATATTGATACCCTTGACAGGGACAGTATTTTATTGACTATAGAGCATTTAAAGGATGCATTTCTATATATGCGAGATGCACAGAGGGATATTTGCACTCTGGCATCAAGAGTAAGTGCGATGTCCATATCTGCCAGAAGATGTTTATGGACACGACAGTGGTCAGGTGATGCAGATTCCAAACGGCACAAAGGTGTATTGCCGTATAAAGGAAGAGGAGTTATTTGGGGTCGGTCCATCGGACCTGGTGGCCACGGCAACTGCTGGAAAATCCACCGTTTTTACCCTAAGTCACATCTCTGCAGAAAAAGACACCGTCTTTTCAGCTTCAGTCCTTTCGTCCCTATAAGAGTCATATCTGCCCAGGGATAGAGGAAAGGGAAGAAGACTGCAGCAGGCAGCCCATTCCCAGGAACAGAAGCGTTCCACCGCTTCTGACAAGCTCTCAGCATGACGCTGAGACCGTACAGGACCCCTGGATCCTACAAGTAGTATCCCAGGGGTACAGATTGGAATGTCGAGACGTTTCCCCTGCGCAGGCTCCTGAAGTCTGCTTTACCAAGGTCTCCCTCCGACAAGGAGGCAGTATGGGAAACAATTCACGAGCTGTATTCCCAGCAGGTGATAATTAAATTACCCCTCCTACAACAAGAAAAGGGGTATTATTCCACACTATATTGTGGTACTGAAGCCAGAAGGCTAGGTGAGACCTATTCTAAATCTAAAAAAATTTGAACACTTACAAAGGTTCAAATCAAGATGGAGTCACTCAGAGCAGTGATAACGAACCGGGAAGAAGGGGACTATATGGTGTCCCGAGACATCAGGGATGCTTACCTCCATGTCCCAAATTTGCCCTTATCACTAAGGGTACCTCAGGTTCGTGGTACAGAACTGTCACTATCAGTTTCAGACGCTGCCGTTTGGATTGTCCACGGCACCCCGGGTCTTTACCAAGGTAATGGCCGAAATGATGGTTCTTCTTCGAAGAAAAGGCGTCTTAATTATCCCTTACTTGGACGATCTCTTGATAAGGGCAAAGTCCAGGGAACAGTTGGAGGTCGGAGTGGCACTATCTCGGATACTGTTACAACAGCAGGGGTGGATTCTAAATATTCCAAAATCGCAGCTGATCCCGACAACAAGTCTCCTGTGCTTAGGGATGATTCTGGACACAGTCCAGAAAAAGGTGTTTCTCCCGGAAGAGAAAGCCAGGGAGTTATCCGAGCTAGTCAGGAACCTCCTAAAATCAGTGCATCATTGCACAAGGGCCATGGTAAAAAAATGGTGACTTCCTTCGAAGCAATTCCAGTCGGCAGATTTCATGCAAGAACTTTTCAGTGGGATCTGCTGGACAAATGGTCCGGATCGCATCTTCAGATGCATCAGCGGATAACCCTATATCCAAGGACAAGGGTGTCTCTCCTGTGGTGGTTACAGAGTGCTCATCTTCTAGAGGGCCGCAGATTCGGCATTCAGTTTTGGATGTTGGTGACCACGGAGGCCAGCCCGAGAGGCTGGGGAGCAGTCACACAAGGAAAAAATTTCCAGGGAGTGTGATCAAGTCTGGAGACTTTTCTCCACATAAATATAGCTAAGGGTAAATTTATAATGCTCTAAGCTTAGCAAGACCTCTGCTTCAAGGTCAGCCGGTATTGATCCAGTGGGATAAAACATCACGGCAGTCGCCCACGTAAATAGACAGGGCGGCACAAGAAGCAGGAGGGCAGTGGCAAAAACTGCAAGGACTTTTCGCTGGGCGGAAAATCATGTGATAGCACTGTCAGCAGTGTTTCATTCCGGGAATGGAAACTGGGAAGCAGACTTCCTCAGTAGGCACGACCTCCACCCGGCAGAGTGGGAACTTCATGGGGAAGTTTTCCACATGATTGTAAACCGTTGGGAATTACCAAAGGTGGACATGATGGCGTCCCGTCTGAACAAAAAACGGGACAGGTATTGCGCCAGGTTAAGAGACCCTCAGGCAATAGCTGTGGACGTTCTGGTAACACCGTGGGTGTACCAGTCGGTGTATGTGTTCCATCCTCTGCTTTTCATACCTAAGGTACTGAGAATTATAAGACGTAGAGGAGTAAGAACTATACTCATGGCTCCGGATTGGCCAAGAAGGACTTGGTACCCGGAACTTCAAGAGATGCTCACAGAGGACTTATGGCCTCTGCCGCTAAGAAGGGACTTGTTTCAGCAAGTACCATGTCTGTTCCAAGACTTACCGCAGCTGCGTTTGACGGCATGGCGGTGGAACGCCGGATCCTAAGGGAAAAGGCATTCAGGAAGAGGTCATTCCTACCCTGGTCAAAGCCAGAAAGGAGGTGACCGCACAACATTATCACCACATGTGGCGAAAATATGTTGCGTGGTGTGAGGCCAGGAAGGCCCCACGAAGAAATTTCAACTCGGTCGATTCCTGCATTTCCTGCAAACAGGAGTGTCTATGGGCCTCAAATTGGGGTCCATTAAGGTTCAAATTTCGGCCCTGTCGATTTTTCTTCCAGAAAGAATTGGCTTCAGTTCCTGAAGTCCAGAAGTTTGTCAAGGGAGTATTGCATATACAACCCCCTTTTGTGCCTCCAGTGGCACTGTGGGATCTCAACGTAGTTCTGGGATTCCTCAAAACACATTGGTTTAAAACCAGTCAAATCTGTGGATTTGAAGCATCTCGCATGAAAAGTGAACATGCTCTTGGACCTGGCCTGGACCAGGCGAGTGTCAAATTGGTGGTTTTTTTTTTTTTTTTCTCAAAAAAGCCCATATCTGTTTGTCCATTCGGACAGGGCAGAGCTGCGGACTCGTCCCCAGTTCTCTCCCTAAGGTGGTGTCAGTGTTTCACCTGAACCAGCTTATTGTGGTGTCTTGCGCCTACTAGGGACTTGGAGGACTCCAAGTTGCTAGATGTGGTCAGGGCCCTGAAAATATAGGTTCCAGGACGGCTGGAGTCAGGAAAACTGACTTGCTGTTATCCTGTATGCACCCAACAAACTGGGTGCTCTTGCTTCTAAGCAGACTTTTGCTAGTTGGATGTGTAATACAATTCAGCTTGCACATTCTGTGGCAGGCCTGCCACAGCCAAAATATGTAAATGCCCATTCCACAAGGGAGGTGGGCTCATCTTGGGCGGCTGCCCGAGGGGTCTCGGCTTTACAACTTTGCCGAGCGGCTATTTAGTCAGGGGCAAACACGTTTGTAAAATCCTACAAATTTGATAACCTGGCTAAGGAGGACCTGGAGTTCTCTCATTCGGTGCTGCAGAGTCATCCGCACTCTCCCGCCCGTTTGGGAGTTTTGGTATAATCCCCATGGTCCTTTCAGGAACCCCAGCATCCACTAGGACGATAGAGAAAATAAGAATTTACTTACCGATAATTCTATTTCTCGGAGTCCGTAGTGGATGCTGGGCGCCCATCCCAAGTGCGGATTATCTGCAATACTTGTACATAGTTACAAAAATCGGGTTATTATTGTTGTGAGCCATCTTTCAGAGGCTCCGCTGTTATCATACTGTTAACTGGGTTCAGATCACAGGTTGTACAGTGTGATTGGTGTGGCTGGTATGAGTCTTACCCGGGATTCATAAATCCTTCCTTATTGTGTACGCTCGTCCGGGCACAGTATCCTAACTGAGGCTTGGAGGAGGGTCATAGGGGGAGGAGCCAGTGCACACCACCTGATCCTAAAGCTTTACTTTTTGTGCCCTGTCTCCTGCGGAGCCGCTATTCCCCATGGTCCTTTCAGGAACCCCAGCATCCACTACGGACTCCGAGAAATAGAATTATCGGTAAGTAAATTCTTATTTAAACATGCCCAAAGAGACATGAGTATACTGGGTCCTAGAGTCAAAGCTATGTCGATTTCTGCTTTACGTGTACTGTAGAATATGCAATGGACAGATGATGCCGACTTAAGAGGCATGTGGAAGGCTGAGGATTGTGTGGAGAAGGGTTCTCGGACCTGGTCTCCACAGCTATAGCTGGTAATTCTGATATTTTGCCTTATATCCTGCACAGCCTAGGAAAGCACGACATTATCAAATGCAGCCTTTCGAATAAAGAAACAAGAAAGTCCGAGGTGCGTCCTTTCTTACCAGAGGCGGGGGCAGAGGAAAGAAGCTGCACAACACAGCTAGTTCCCAGGAACAGAAGTCCTCCCCGGCCTCTACAAAAATCCACCGCATGTCGCTGGGGCTCCACAGGCGGAGCTAGGCCCGGTGGGGGCACGCCTTCGTAAGTTCAGCCACAAGTGGGTTCACTCCCTGTTAGATCCCTGGGCAATAGATATTGTGTCTCAGGGATACAAGCTGGACTTTGAGAAGATGCCCCCTCACCGACGGCCCTGCCGGCTTCCCCCCACAAGAGGGAAACCGTGTTAACTGCAATTCAGAAATTGTATCTTCAACAGGTGGTGGTCAAGGTTCCCCTCCTTCAACAAGGAGGGGGTTATTATTTGACCATGTTGTAGTCCCGAAACCAGACGGTTCGGTTGGACCCATATTGAATTTAAAATCCCTGAACATATACCTGAAAGGGTTAAAGGTCAAGTTAGAATCGCTAAGAGCGGTGATTGCAAGCCTGAAGGGGGAGATTTTATGGTGACTCGGGACATAAAGGATGCATTCCTTCATGTCCCCATTTATCCACCTCATCAGGCGTACCTCAGAATTGCGGTACGGGATGGTCATTACCAATTTAAAACGTTGGCGTTTGGTCTCTCCACGGCCTTGAGAATATTCACCAAGGTAATGGCGGAAATGATGGTACTCCTGCGGAAGCAAGGTGTCACTATTATCACGTACTTGGACGATCTCCTCATAAAAGCGAGATCAAGAGAGCAGTTGCTGAACAGCGTATCGCTTTATCCGGAAGTGAAACGGCAACACGGCTGGATTCTATATATTCCAAAGTCGCAGTTGGTTCTTACAGCTCATCTGCCTCTCCTAGGCATGATCCTAGACACAGACCAGAAAAAGGTTTATCTCCCGATAGAGAGAGCTCAGGAGCTCGTGACACTGGTCAGGAATCTATTAAAACTAAAACAGGTGTCAGTCCATTACTGCACTCGAGTCCTGGGAAGGAGGGTGGCATCATACGAGGCCATTCCCTTCGGCAGGTTCCATACCTTCCAATGGGACTTACTGGACAAGTGGTCCGGATCACATCTTCGGATGCATCGGTTAATCACCCTATCCCCCAGAGCAAGGGTGTCTCTCCTGTGGTGACTGCAGAGTGCTCACCTTCTCGAAGGTCGCAGATTCGGCATTCAGGACTGGGTCCTGGTGACCACGGATGCAAGCCTCCGAGGGTGGGGGGCAGTCACACAGGGAAGAAATTTCCAAGGGCTGTGGTCCAGGCAGGAGACTTGCCTTCACATCAATATCCTGGAACTAAGGGCCATATACAATGCCCTAAGTCAAGCAGAGACCCTGCTTCGCGACCAACCGGTTCTGATCCAGTCAGACAATATCACCGCAGTGGCTCATGTAAACCGCCAAGGCGGCACAAGGAGCAGGGTGGCGATGGTAGAAGCCACCAGAATTCTTCGCTGGGCGGAGAATCACGTAAGCACACTGTCAGCAGTGTTCATCCCGGGAGTGGACAACTGGGAAGCAGACTTCCTCAGCAGGCACGACCTCCACCCGGGAGAGTGGGGACTTCACCAAGAAGTCTTCACGCAGATTGCAAATCGATGGGAACTGCCACAGGTGGACATGATGGCGTCCCGCCTCGACAAAAAGCTAAAATGGTATTGCGCCAGGTCAAGAGACCCTCAGGCGATAGCTGTGGACGCACTAGTAACACCGTGGGTGTTCCAGTCGGTCTATGTGTTTCCTCCTCTTCCTCTCATACCAAAGGTGCTGAGAATTGTAAGAAAAAGAGGAGTGAGAACAATACTCATTGTTCCGGATTGGCCATGAAGGACTTGGTACCCGGAACTGCAAGAAATGCTCACAGAGGACCCATGGCCTCTGCCTCTCACAGGACCTGTTGCAACAAGGGCCCTGTCTGTTCCAAGACTTACCGCGGCTGCGTTTGACGGCATGGCGGTTGAACATCGGATCCTAGCGGAAAAAGGCATTCCGGATGAAGTTATTCCTACGCTGATAAAGGACGTGACAGGAAAGCATTATCACCGTATATGGTGAAAATATGTGCTTGGTGTGAGGCCAGGAAGGCCCTACAGAAGAATTCCAGCTGGGTCGATTCCTGCACTTCCTACAGTCAGGAGTGACTATGGGCCTAAACTTAGGGTCCATACTGACAATGCTAAATTCCTTTGTCGTATGAACAACCCTTATGAAGCTAAGAACACTGTACGCTGCTTACTTAAGAAATACCGTAATGATACGCTATTTGCGTAACGATCGCTCAGCCGTAGGCGAGACGCTCAAGCGTCACGTTCGCTCACGGCCCAGTGATCACAGGACACTTTATTGGTTATGTCTAGGGGAAAGATTCGCTGTAACGTAGCATACGCTAGAGACCACGAGGAGGTCACCAGCGGTGCAGACGCTCACAACACTATACCTTGATATTAAACCTTATACCGATGAAACACACAGAATACCTTAATGTGAGTACAGGGTGTAAATGCAACCTTGTGTAACCTGACTACCTACAAAGCTGTTTGAGCGTCACCGACGCTCAAGTGAACACAACACTATAGTAAATACACTGATACTGGTTTTAGGTTTCCAAAGCCTATTAACTGTATTATGTCTAATATACTTGTAAAAGGGGATAACAGTACATATGATACACTACAATATAACAGAGACTTCCTAACCACAGAACTAAACAATAAATACAAAAAGACAATACTACACTGACCTAAATGCAATACAATACAATACTACTATGAAGTATTTAAGAGAAAAAAGAGGAGAGAGAGAGATAGAGAGAGAGAGAGAGAGAAATTGGCTCGCAGAAAGACAATGATAACGGAGAGAAAACTTACGCACAAAGGGTATGATCGCCTGCGCCTCGATATCCAGCTCCCGGTTATCAGCAGATAACCGTTGATGAGAGAGTGAGAGCTGGATGTGGTCGGCCTGCCTATTTATGCCCCACACACAATGCAATCTCCTGGTCCTACAATCCCATTGTCCATTGGCCGAAGGAATTCGGCCCTGTATCATAACAAAAGGTCATAGGGTGATTCATACAGGTGGGCTGTGACGATTTCCAACAGCTCAGGTGGGTGGGAAACTGGGTTTCCCGCCGCATACCTGAGTATGTGTAAATAATAGAAATGGACATAAACTTCTTATGTCCATAACTATTCGCACGAGCGATTAATACGCTCCAAACCAACACCGGAATATTGCTAATTAAATACTCTTCCGATGGGTACCAAACACTGCTGTATAATTCCTGTTAGACCCTTCGTACGATATAAGGAGGGATTCCTCAGTTCTGGGACATTGTACTTTAACCAAACTTACAGAATCTATCAAAGGGACCATGATCTATAAACTACATTAATTGTGAACTTTTGTAACGAATGAGTCGCACGCTACGATCACATAAACTCTACCGTAAATGCGCATACTGCGCGTGCGAGTGCACACTATTGCGGGTATGCGCTTCCACGGGAGAGCGTACGCATGCGCAGCACGGACCAGTGTGCGGTGCAAATATGGCAGTGTGCACTAAGACATTTTTCTGACTTTGACAATACAGGTCCAGATTTCGGCCCTATCCATTTTCTTTCAAAGAGAACTGGCTTCACTGCCTGAGGTTCAGACGTTTGTTAAGGGAGTGCTGCATATTCAGCACCCTTTTGTGCCACCAGTGGCACTTTGGGATCTTAACGTGGTGTTGGGTTTCCTGAAATCCCACTGGTTTGAGCCATTTAAGACTGTGGAGCTAAGATATCTCACGTGGAAAGTGGTCATGCTGTTGGCCTTAGCTTCGGCTAGGCGTGTGTCAGAATTGACGTCTTTGTCATGTAAAAGCCCCTATCTGGTTTTCCAGATGGACAGGGCAGAATTGCGGACTCGTCCGCAATTTCTGCAAAAGGGTGGTGTCATCTTTTCATTTGAACCAACCTATTGTGGTGCCTGCGGCTACTTGTGACTTGGAAGATTCCAAGTTACTTGACGTAGTCCGGGCTTTGAAGAATTATGTAACCAGAATGGCTGGGGTCAGGAAGACTGACTCGCTGTTTATCCTGTATGCATCCAACAAACTGGGTGCTCCTGCTTCAAAGCAAGCTATTGCTCGCTGGATCTGTAACACGATTCAGCAGGCTTATTCTGCGGCTGGATTGCCGCATCCAAAATCAGTGAAAGCCCATTCCACAAGGAAGGTGGGCTCTTCTTGGGCAGCTGCCCGAGGGGTCTCGGCATTACAGCTTTGCCGAGCTGCTACTTGGTCGGGTTCAAACATAATTGCAAAATTCCTCAAGTTTGATACCCTGGCTGAGGAGGACCTTGTGTTTGCCCATTCGGTGCTGCAGAGTCATCCGCACTCTCCCGCCCGTTTGGGAGCTTTGGTATAATCCCCATGGTCCTTACGGAGTCCCCAGCATCCACTAGGACGTTAGAGAAAATAAGATTTTACTCACCGGTAAATCTATTTCTCGTAGTCCGTTGTGGATGCTGGGCGCCCGTCCCAAGTGCGGACTTCTTCTGCAATACTTGTATATAGTTATTGCTTAACAAAGGTTTATGGTTATGTAGCATCGGTTGAGTGATGCTCAGTTGTTGTTCATACTGTTAACTGGGTAAGTTTATCACAAGTTGTACAGTGTGATTGATGTGGCTGGTATGAGTCTTACCCTGGATTCCAAAATCCTTTCCTTATAATGTCAGCTCTTCCGGGCACAGTTTCCTTAACTGAGATCTGGAGGAGGGGCATAGAGGGAGGAGCCAGTGCACACCAGATAGTACTAAATCTTTCTTTAGAGTGCCCAGTCTGCTGCGGAGCCCGCTATTCCCCATGGTCCTTACGGAGTCCCCAGCATCCACTACGGACTACGAGAAATAGATTTACTGGTGAGTAAAATCTTATTTTCTGTATCCAGTTTCCTCTCTTTCTACATATACTGAACATATCCCTTTAAGGACATATTAAATGTTAACGCTGGACGTCATTGAGAATGGAGTGCAGTGCATACTTCCTCCCTGTGCGTACTGCGCTCCATTCAGCGCACCGTCACTTCCGGGTCTGTGAACCGCACGGAAGAGACTCTGCCGTCCCTGGGATCATGTGATCGGATGCTGTCACGTGACCATGGGCGGGAAGTTATGAACACCTTGCAGACGGTGTTTATTGGCTGACAATGGTCATGTGATCGGAATCGATCACATGACATCAATCTTAGTAAATACTTTAGGTGTTTTTTTACTATTTCCAAACTTCGTTTTTATAAATAAATATAATGTTCAACTTGGGCACATTAATGATTGCTTTCTGCTGTGTTTTAAACTAAGTTTTGTGTAATATTATTCAATGCATCAGAATGGAGATGACAGATGTTTTGTGTTGCCCTTTGATTATAAGGGTATATCTGTAACACACTTTTTTTATGCTCCTGAGGAAGCTGGCAGCTACAAGACCAGCGAAACGCGTTGAGCTATATACCTAAGGACCACAAGGTGCTTTTCCCTATTGACGTTCCTGACGGCATGGACTCTTTTGCATCCACCGGATAAAATTCCAGCACAAGTCATCTACAGACCCGGATATATCCCTGCTTGCTAATTTGGATCTTCATATAAGAGATACCTAGGGGGACTTTTTTTCCGGAAGCAAGTCTGGTAACAATTCATCTCATCAATTGAACTTGTGAGCATAAGTGGAATAGAGTCCTAGCCAGGAGTTCTGGACATTTAGTTTCAAAGGGAATAACCAGTGGTACCTCCTAATTTTTAACCTTTTATTCACCATTTTGAGCAATTGCTATATATATATATATATATATATATATATATATATATATATATATATATATGGAAAGAATTGAGGCGGCACTCAGAGACTTGAAACAGCATTCATATATTTGTGCAAAAGGTGCAAAGCGTATCAACGTTTCGGGGACCTATTCCCCTTCTTCAGGATAACACAAGTGGCAAACAAAGGTGTTTAAATAGACAGTACAAACACTTACCCCCTGTCCCCATCCAATCTGCAGCTGCAGCGTGTCCGTCCGGCCGCCCTAACGTGACTTCCGCCCGGCTGTTCGCGTCACCGCGGGACCGGAAGTGATGTATCGCATGCAGGGCGCGTTACCATGGTGACTGCTCTGTCTGAGTATCATCTCACGGCCGCTTCACTTGCACTGCCCTTCACCTAATGCTCGATCCCGCGAGATCTCGGGTCCTGGCTGGAGAGATAGCTGGCGTTACCATAGACTCGCTGTCAGCTGTGAAACAGTAAAAACAAAAGTGAACAAACAAATAGCAACAAGTGACATGTTAAGATGACATATAGCAGTCAATATTGTGACAAAACGACAATTTTAAAAAAGCAATTTTTTGTGTACTAGTGCAAACTCAATAGAGCATGTATTTAAAAACATCTGAAAGTGAGAAGCAGAGCAAAAAGCACCAATAGGTATCCATGTCATAAAAACACACCGACAACCTATTAAAAGAAATTCTAAAACGGGCACCTTGTATATATAGCAGCTTGAGTTTCATAATGCTGTGTTATGTTAGAAAAATACACTATGAGTGCCCCAGGCACGGAGTCCCCAAGGGCTGACTAATCTTGCATCTAGAGTCAACTGACTAAGGCCCAATCGGGTTCACAAAAAATTGATTAATCCCAAATTGTCATTAAGCCCCCCTGGTTTCAAAGTGTTGAGCCTGTATATCCACATGGACTCCAACTGTAATAGTCTTCGTCCACGATCTCCACCCCGTATTGACTCGGGGACGTGGTCTATGATACGATGTTTAAAAGTGGCCATCGAGTGTCTGAATGTCACGAAATGTTTGGCCACGGGCTGTTCACCACTGCCCGAAGCCAACGCATTCCTAATGGCAAGTCTGTGTTGAGCCATTCTGATTTTAAATTGGCATTCTGTTTTGCCAACGTAATATCGCCCACATGGGCAAATGATGGCGTAAATGACAAACTTCGTGCTACATGTGAGAGGCCATTTGATTTTAAACAACTTTCCTGTAAATGGGTGGGCTATAGTGGTCCCTATTGACATATGGGAACAAGTGGTGCATCCGGTACACTTAAAGCAACCATTGCGTCTGGTAAGAAAATGTGTGGGATTAGATCGCATTTTTGTCATGTCAGTTTTTACTAATATGTCCCTAATACTTCTTCCTTTTTTGTAACTGGGCATGATGCGTTTATCATGTAGCATCTTTAGTTCTGGATCAGATGCTACTATGGGCCACAATTGTCTTAAATGACGTTGCTTTTCCTTACTGGTTACATCATATTCACACACCCATGGGATGATTTTAGACATGTCTTTGGTGTGTTTACTTTTCTTTGAGGCATCCCTCTGAGTGGCCTCAGCCTTTAGGCGGGCCGATCGTATTAATGCCCGAGGGTAACCTCTGGTCAGGAATCTGTCCTCCATTTCTCTCAGCTGATCCATCTTGGTGGACTCACTGTTGTTGGCCCTACACACCCTTAGGAACTGAGAGTATGGAAGACCCCTGACGGTGGAACGGGGGTGAAAGCTATCAAAACGCAAAAGCGTGTTGCGATCAGTTGGCTTTCTATAAAGGCATGTCAGGATTTTGTTCTCCTGGATTTTGATTAGGATGTCAAGAAAGCAGATTTCAACTGGACTGCTGGTCATGGTAAGTTTGGCCGGATTATCAGATTGATTGTGTGAATCAATCAATGAGCCTAAGTCCTGTATATCACCCCTCCAAAAGATCAGCACATCATCTATGTATCTAAAATACACAAACAATCTATCGGAAATGTTTCTGTTGACTAAAAATAACTCTCGTTCAGTTTCCCACATGAAGGCATTTGCGAACGAGGGTGCCACAGAAGACCCCATAGCACACCCCGTTCGCTGCCTGTAAAATTTACCGTCAAAAATAAAGAAATTATGTGTCAACGTGAAACATAACAATTCAAGGAAAAACTCAATGTCTGGCCCAGTGTACCGTGCATTTCCTACTATGAGATGTCGCACAGCCTGCAACCCCTGCTGGTGAGGAATGCAGGTGTATAGGCTGGTGACATCTACCGAGGCCAGCGACACATCGGTGGGAATATCATCAAAAGTGCTGAGTGTCTGTAATAAAGTGCTAGAGTCTTTTAAATAAGTGCAAATACCTTGAATACAGGGTTGTAAATAAGTGTCCAGAAAAATGGCCACCGGCTCACACAGAGACCCACGGGCAGATATGATCGGTCTGCCCGGGGGTCTCTGTGCGTCCTTGTTGACCTTGGGTATGGTGTAAAAAATGGGGACCACTGGTTTGTCAGGTACCAATCTCTGAAAAATGTCTGTTGAAATTAAATCTTGCGATTTAGCATTTTCCAACAATGATGTTAATTCAACATTATAGTCTGCAGAGGGATCCTTTTCCAAACAACAGTATGTTTCACTGTCAGCAAGAAGTCTCAGACACTCGGTTGTATAGTCTGTGGTATTCTGCACGACTATGGATCCGCCTTTATCGGCACCACGAATTATGATGTCCTTCCTGTTGCTCAATGCTTTTAGAGCTGCCCGCTCGTCATGCTGCAAATTATGAAATTGACGTTTTTTGCGGTCAACATCTGAACTTTCAAGCATTCTATTGAAGGTTTTCAGGGAAGCATTGGTGGAGACTGGATCGAACCGTGATTTTGGGCCCAATTTCTGGACTCTTGGAGGTAATGGATCCTTAGATGGCAATGCTGGTTGTTTTCCAAAGTGCTCTTTGATTTTTAAAGTGCGGTGCAATTTGAACGTACTGCCGTTTCTTTCTTGACCCGCGATGATAGCGCGGGTCCTGACCCCTAAAGGGGTATTACGCTTGAAGTTTGTTGCCACCGCAGCTCACCAGACGAGGGAGACAAAACCAAAGGCAAAAACAAAGCAAAGCCTCCAAAACCGAAGAAGCGCTAATTTTTAATTTGTCCAGCACACCATTATCATCAGCTGAAAGACGTGTGCTTAACAAAGGGCTGTCGTTCATTCCCACCAATTATGGTGACGAGTTCAAAAACAAGATCAGTACGTTCAAATTGCACCGCACTTTAAAAATCAAAGAGCACTTTGGAAAACAACCAGCATTGCCATCTAAGGATCCATTACCTCCAAGAGTCCAGAAATTGGGCCCAAAATCACGGTTCGATCCAGTCTCCACCAATGCTTCCCTGAAAACCTTCAATAGAATGCTTGAAAGTTCAGATGTTGACCGCAAAAAACGTCAATTTCATAATTTGCAGCATGACGAGCGGGCAGCTCTAAAAGCATTGAGCAACAGGAAGGACATCATAATTCGTGGTGCCGATAAAGGCGGATCCATAGTCGTGCAGAATACCACAGACTATACAACCGAGTGTCTGAGACTTCTTGCTGACAGTGAAACATACTGTTGTTTGGAAAAGGATCCCTCTGCAGACTATAATGTTGAATTAACATCATTGTTGGAAAATGCTAAATCGCAAGATTTAATTTCAACAGACATTTTTCAGAGATTGGTACCTGACAAACCAGTGGTCCCCATTTTTTACACCATACCCAAGGTCCACAAGGACGCACAGAGACCCCCGGGCAGACCGATCATATCTGCCCGTGGGTCTCTGTGTGAGCCGGTGGCCATTTTTCTGGACACTTATTTACAACCCTGTATTCAAGGTATTTGCACTTATTTAAAAGACTCTAGCACTTTATTACAGACACTCAGCACTTTTGATGATATTCCCACCGATGTGTCGCTGGCCTCGGTAGATGTCACCAGCCTATACACCTGCATTCCTCACCAGCAGGGGTTGCAGGCTGTGCGACATCTCATAGTAGGAAATGCACGGTACACTGGGCCAGACATTGAGTTTTTCCTTGAATTGTTATGTTTCACGTTGACACATAATTTCTTTATTTTTGACGGTAAATTTTACAGGCAGCGAACGGGGTGTGCTATGGGGTCTTCTGTGGCACCCTCGTTCGCAAATGCCTTCATGTGGGAAACTGAACGAGAGTTATTTTTAGTCAACAGAAACATTTCCGATAGATTGTTTGTGTATTTTAGATACATAGATGATGTGCTGATCTTTTGGAGGGGTGATATACAGGACTTAGGCTCATTGATTGATTCACACAATCAATCTGATAATCCGGCCAAACTTACCATGACCAGCAGTCCAGTTGAAATCTGCTTTCTTGACATCCTAATCAAAATCCAGGAGAACAAAATCCTGACATGCCTTTATAGAAAGCCAACTGATCGCAACACGCTTTTGCGTTTTGATAGCTTTCACCCCCGTTCCACCGTCAGGGGTCTTCCATACTCTCAGTTCCTAAGGGTGTGTAGGGCCAACAACAGTGAGTCCACCAAGATGGATCAGCTGAGAGAAATGGAGGACAGATTCCTGACCAGAGGTTACCCTCGGGCATTAATACGATCGGCCCGCCTAAAGGCTGAGGCCACTCAGAGGGATGCCTCAAAGAAAAGTAAACACACCAAAGACATGTCTAAAATCATCCCGTGGGTGTGTGAATATGATGTAACCAGTAAGGAAAAGCAACGTCATTTAAGACAATTGTGGCCCATAGTAGCATCTGATCCAGAACTAAAGATGCTACATGATAAACGCATCATGCCCAGTTACAAAAAAGGAAGAAGTATTAGGGACATATTAGTAAAAACTGACATGACAAAAATGCGATCTAATCCCACACATTTTCTTACCAGACGCAATGGTTGCTTTAAGTGTACCGGATGCACCACTTGTTCCCATATGTCAATAGGGACCACTATAGCCCACCCATTTACAGGAAAGTTGTTTAAAATCAAATGGCCTCTCACATGTAGCACGAAGTTTGTCATTTATGCCATCATTTGCCCATGTGGGCGATATTACGTTGGCAAAACAGAATGCCAATTTAAAATCAGAATGGCTCAACACAGACTTGCCATTAGGAATGCGTTGGCTTCGGGCAGTGGTGAACAGCCCGTGGCCAAACATTTCGTGACATTCAGACACTCGATGGCCACTTTTAAACATCGTATCATAGACCACGTCCCCGAGTCAATACGGGGTGGAGATCGTGGACGAAGACTATTACAATTGGAGTCCATGTGGATATACAGGCTCAACACTTTGAAACCAGGGGGGCTTAATGACAATTTGGGATTAATCAATTTTTTGTGAACCCGATTGGGCCTTAGTCAGTTGACTCTAGATGCAAGATTAGTCAGCCCTTGGGGACTCCGTGCCTGGGGCACTCATAGTGTATTTTTCTAACATAACACAGCATTATGAAACTCAAGCTGCTATATATACAAGGTGCCCGTTTTAGAATTTCTTTTAATAGGTTGTCGGTGTGTTTTTATGACATGGATACCTATTGGTGCTTTTTGCTCTGCTTCTCACTTTCAGATGTTTTTAAATACATGCTCTATTGAGTTTGCACTAGTACACAAAAAATTGCTTTTTTAAAATTGTCGTTTTGTCACAATATTGACTGCTATATGTCATCTTAACATGTCACTTGTTGCTATTTGTTTGTTCACTTTTGTTTTTACTGTTTCACAGCTGACAGCGAGTCTATGGTAACGCCAGCTATCTCTCCAGCCAGGACCCGAGATCTCGCGGGATCGAGCATTAGGTGAAGGGCAGTGCAAGTGAAGCGGCCGTGAGATGATACTCAGACAGAGCAGTCACCATGGTAACGCGCCCTGCATGCGATACATCACTTCCGGTCCCGCGGTGACGCGAACAGCCGGGCGGAAGTCACGTTAGGGCGGCCGGACGGACACGCTGCAGCTGCAGATTGGATGGGGACAGGGGGTAAGTGTTTGTACTGTCTATTTAAACACCTTTGTTTGCCACTTGTGTTATCCTGAAGAAGGGGAATAGGTCCCCGAAACGTTGATACGCTTTGCACCTTTTGCACAAATATATGAATGCTGTTTCAAGTCTCTGAGTGCCGCCTCAATTCTTTCCCTGCATGTCACCGGCTCCCGGTCGTGGATGGCACCAGAGCAAGATTAGTCCAGCATTGGACTATGTGGAGTGCCGGAGCAGTCGTTTATCTTATATATATATATATATATATAAAATATATCCACGTCCACAGTTAGGGCAGCACTCCCATTAAGAAATACGACTGCTCCGGTGCCCTCCAAGGATCCCAAGTAAGGCCCACAATATACAACCCGGTATGGCGGCACTCAGATATCATTCACGTCTCAAGGCAGAAGTACAACGTTTCGGAGAACTTTATTCACACTTCGTCATCAGGTTTACCTGATGACGGAGTGTGAATAAAGTTCTCCGAAACGTTGTACTTCTGCCTTGAGACGTGAATGATATCCGAGTGCCGCCATACCGGGTTATTTATATATATATTTTAATAATTAGAATCTGGTAAGATTGTTTAAATAAATGAGTGTTTATATTTTTATTGGTATTTTCTCTAACGTCCTAGTGGATGCTGGGGACTCCGTCAGGACCATGGGGAATAGCGGCTCCGCAGGAGACAGGGCACAAAAGCAAGCTTTTAGGATCACATGGTGTGTACTGGCTCCTCCCCCTATGACCCTCCTCCAAGCCTCAGTTAGGTTTTTGTGCCCGGCCGAGAAGGGTGCAATCTAGGTGGCTCTCTTAAAGAGTTGCTTAGAAAAAGTTTTTAGGTTCTTTATTTTCAGTGAGTCCTGCTGGCAACAGGCTCACTGCATCGAGGGACTTAGGGGAGAGATTTTCAACTCACCTGCGTGCAGGATGGATTGGATTCTTAGGCTACTGGACATAGCTCCAGAGGGAGTCGGAACACAGGGCTCGCCCTGGGGTTCGTCCCGGAGCCGCGCCGCCGACCCCCCTTGCAGATGCTGAAGATGAAGAGGTCCGGAACCAGGCGGCAGAAGACTCTCAGCCTTCATCAGGTAGCGCACAGCACTGCAGCTGTGCGCCATTGTTGTCAGCACACTTCACACAGCGGTCACGGAGGGTGCAGGGCGCTGGGGGGGGCGCCCTGGGCAGCAATGTATAATACCTGTATGGCGAAAAATACATCACATATAGCCCTTGAGGCTATATGGATGTATTTAACCCCTGCCAGATATCTAAAACTCCGGAGAAGAAGCCCGCCGAAAAGGGGGCGGGGCCTATTCTCCTCAGCACACAGCGCCATTTTCCCTCACAGAAAGGCTGGTGGGAAGGCTCCCATGATCTCCCCTGCACTGCACTACAGAAACAGGGTTAAAACAGAGAGGGGGGGCACTGATTTGGCGATATGTATATATATTAAAATGCTATAAAAGGAACACTTATATAAAGGTTGTCCCTGGATAATTATAGCGTTTTGGTGTGTGCTGGCAAACTCTCCCTCTGTCTCCCCAAAGGGCTAGTGGGTCCTGTCCTCTATCAGAGCATTCCCTATGTGTGTGCTGTATGTCGGTACGTGTGTGTCGACATGTATGAGGAAAATATTGGTGAGGAGGCGGAGCAAATTGCCTGTAATGGTGATGTCACTCTCTAGGGAGTCGACACCGGAATGGATGGCTTATTTATGGAAATTACGTGACAATGTCAACACGCTGCAAGCCGGTTGACGACATGAGAGGGCCGGCGAACAAATTAGTATCTGTCCAGGCGTCTCAAACACCGTCAGGGGCTGTAAAATGCCCATTTACCTCAGTCGGTCGACACAGACCCAGACACGGACACTGATTTCAGTGTCGACGGTGAAGAAACAAACGTATTTTCTTTTAGGGCCACACGTTAAGGGCAATGAAGGAGGTGTTACATATTTCTGATACTCCAAGTACCACAAAAAAGGGTATTATGTGTGAGGTGAAAAAACTACCTGTAGTTTTTCCTGAATCAGATAAATTAAATGAAGTGTGTGATGATGCGTGGGTTTCCCCCGATAGAAAATTATTGGCGGTATACCTTTTCCCGCCAGAAGTTAAGGCGCGGTGGGAAACACCCCTCAGGGTGGATAAGGCGCTCACACGCTTATCAGAACAAGTGGCGGTACCATCTACGGATAGGGCCGTACTTAAGGAGCCAGCTGATAGGAGGCTGAAAAATATCCTAAAAAGTATACACACACATGCTGGTGTTATACTGCGACCAGCGATCGCCTCAGCCTGGATGTGCAGAGCTGAGGTGGCTTGGTCGGATTCCCTGACTAAAAATATTGATACCTTTGACAGGGACAGTATTTTATTGACTATAGAGCATTTAAAGGATGCATTTCTATATATGCGAGATGCGCAGAGGGATATTTGCACTCTGTCATCAAGAGTAAATGCGATGTCCATATCTGCAAGAAGATGTTTATGGACACGACAGTGGTCAGGTGATGCAGATTCCAAACGGCACAAAGATGTATTGCCGTATAAAGGGGAGGAGTTATTTGGGGTCGGTCCATGGGACCTGGTGGCCAGGGCAACTGCTGGAAAATCCACCGTTTTTTACCCTAAGTCACATCTCTGCAGAAAAAGACACCGTCTTTTCAGCCTCAGTCCTTTCGTCCCTATAAGAGTCATATCTGCCCAGGGATAGAGGAAAGGGAAGAAGACTGCAGCAGGCATCCCATTCCCAGGAACAGAAGCCCTCCACCGCTTCTACCAAGTTCTCAGCATGACGCTGGGACCGTACAGGACCCCTGGATCCTACAAGTAGTATCCAAGGGGTACAGATTGGAATGTCGAGAGGTTTCCCCCCTCGCAGGTTCCTGTAGTCTGCTGTACCAATGTCTCCCTCCGACAGGGAGGCAGTATTGAAAACAATTCACAAGCTGTATTCCCAGCAGGTGATAATAAAATTACCCCTCCGACAACAAGGAAAGGGGTATTACTCCACACTATATGGTGGTACTGAAGGCTAGGTGAGACCTATTCTAAATCTGAAAAATTTGAACACTTGCAAGGGTTCAAATCCAGATGGAGTCACTCAGAGCAGTGATAGCAAAGAACAAGGGGACTATATGGTGTCCCGGGACATCAGGGATGCTTACCTCCATGTCCCAAAATTTGCCTTTTCTCACCAAGGGTACCTCAGGTTCGTGGTACAGAACTGTCACTATCAGTTTCAAGACGATGCCGTTGGATTGTCCAAGGCACCCCGGGTCCTTACCAAGGTAATGACCGAAAGGAGGATTCGTCTTCAAAGAAAATGGACGACCTCCTGATAAGAACAAGGTCCAGAGAACAGTTGGAGGTCGGAGTAGCACTATCTCAAGTAGTTCTACGACAGCACGGGTGGATTTTAAATATTCCAAAACCGCAGTTGTTCCGACGACACGTCTGCTGGTCCTTGGGATGATTCTGGACACAGTCCAGGAAAAGGTGTTTCTCCCAGAGGAGAAAGCCAGGGAGTTATCCGAGCTAATCGGGATCCTCCTAAAACCAGGAAAAGTGTCAGTGCATCATTGCACAAGAGTCCTGGTAAAAATGGTGGCTTATTACGAAGCGCTTCCATTCGGCAGATTTCACGCAAGAACTTTTCAGTGGGATCTGCTGGACAAATGGTCCGGATCGCATCTTCAGATGCATCAGCGGATAACCCTATATCCAAGGACAAGGGTGTCTCTCCTGTGGTGATTACAGAGTGCTCATCTTCTAGAGGGCCGCAGATTCGGCATTCAGGATTGGATGCTGGTGACCACGGAGGCCAGCCTGAGAGGCTGGGGAGCAGTCACACAAGGAGTGTGATCAAGTCTGGAGAATTCTCTCCACATAAATATACTGGAGCTAAGAGCAAATTTATAATGCTCTAAGCTTAGCAAGACCTCTGCTTCAAGGTCAGCCGGTATTGATCCAGTGGGATAACATCACGGCAGTCGCCCACGTAAACAGAAAGGGTGGCACAAGAAGCAGGAGGGCAGTGGCAAAACTGCAAGGATTTTTCGCTAGGCGGAAAATCATGTGATAGCACTGTCAGCAGTGTTCATTCCGGGAGTGGACGACTGGGAAGCAGACTTCCTCAGCAGGCACGACCTCCACCCGGGAGAGTGGGAACTTCATCGGGAAGTTTTCCGCATGATTGTGAACAGTTGGGAAAGACCAAAGGTGGACATGATGGCGTCCCGCCCGAACAAAAAATGGGACAGGTATTGCGCCAGGTCACGAGACCTTCAGGCGATAGCTGTGGACGTCCTGGTAACACCGTGGGTGTAACAGTCGGTGTATGTGTTCCCTCCTCTGCTTCTCATAACCAAGGTATTGAGAATTATAAGACATAGAGGAGTAAGAACTATACTCGTGGCTCCGGATTGGCCAAGAGGGACTTGGTAACCGGAACTTCAAGAGATGCTCACAGAGGACTAATGGCCTCGGGAGCTAAGAAGGGATTTGCTTTCAGCAAGTACCATGTCTGTTCCAAGAGGAAATGTGGCATCGGCCTTTAAGAAAGGACCTGCTCCAGCAGGGACCTTGTCTGTTCCAAGACTTACCGCGACTGCGTTTGACGGCAGGGCGGTTTGAACGCCGGATCCTAAGGGAAAAGGCATTCCGGAAGAGGTCATACCTACCCTGGTCAAAGCCAGAAGGAAGTGACCGCACAACGTTATCACCACATGTGGTAAAAATATGTTGCGTGGGTGAGGCCAGGAAGGCCCCACGAAAAAATTTCAACTAGGTCGATTTCTGCACTTCCTGCAAACAGGAGTGTCTATGAGCCTCAAATTGGGGTCCATTAAGGTTCAAGTTTCGGCCCTATAGATTTTCTTCCAGAAAGAATTGGCTTCAGTTCCTGAAGTCCAGACGTTTGTCAAGGGAGTATTGCATATACAGCCCTTGTGTGCCTCCAGTGGCACCGTGGGATCTCAACGTAGTGTTGGGATTCCTCAAATCATATTGGTTTGAACCACTCAAATCTGTGGATTTGAAATATCTCACATGGAAAGTGACCATGCTGTTGGCCCTGGCCTCGGCCAGGCGATTGTCAAAATTGGCGGCTTTGTCTTACAAAAGCCCATATTTGATTTTCCATTCGGACAGGGCAGAACTGCGGACTCGTCCCCAGTTTCTTCCTAAGGTGGTGTCAGCGTTTCACCTGAAACAACCTATTGTGGTGCCTGCGGCTACAAGGGACTTGGAGGACTCCAAGTTGCTAGACGTTGTCAGGGCCCTGAAAATATATATATATATATATATATATATAATTCCAGGACGGCTGGAGTCAGAAAGTCTGACTTGCTGTTTATATTGTAGGCACCCAAAAAGCTGGGTGCTCCTGCTTCTAAGCAGACTATTGCTCGTTGGATTTGTAGTACAATTCAGCTTGCACATTCTGTGGCAGGCCTGCCACAGCCAAAATCTGTAAATGCCCATTCCACAAGGAAGGTGGGCTCATCTTGGGCGGCTGCCCGAGGGGTCTCGGCTTTACAACTTTGCCGAGCAGCTACTTGGTCAGGGGCAAACACGTTTGAAAAATTCTACAAATTTGATACCCTGGCTGAGGAGGACCTGGAGTTCTCTCATTCGGTGCTGCAGAGTCATCCGCACTCTCCCGCCCGTTTGGGAGCTTTGGTATAATCCCCATGGTCCTGACGGAGTCCCCAGCATCCACTAGGACGTTAGAGAAAATAAGATTTTACTTACCGATAAATCTATTTCTCATAGTCCGTAGTGGATGCTGGGCGCCCATCCCAAGTGCGGATTGTCTGCATTACTTGTACATAGTTATTGTTACAAAAAATCGGGTTATTATTGTTGTGAGCCATCTTTTTTAGAGGCTACTTCATTGTTATCATACTGTTAACTGGGTTCAAATCACAAGTTGTACGGTGTGATTGGTGTGGCTGGTATGAGTCTTACCCGGGATTCAAGATCCTTCCTTATTGTGTACGCTCGTCCGGGCACAGTACCTAACTGAGGCTTGGAGGAGGGTCATAGGGGGAGATGCCAGTACACACCATGTGATCCTAAAAGCTTGCTTTTGTGCCCTGTCTCTTGCGGAGCCGCTATTCCCCATGGTCCTGACGGAGTCCCCAGCATCCACTACGGACTATGAGAAATAGATTTATCGGTAAGTAAAATCTTATTATGTATATCATTATTTGACTTACAGCCGGCGCCAGTATATACACTTTCTCTTATCAATATCAGATGCAGTCCTTTCGGTCGCATAAGTCCAGAAGAGGTCGGGGCTCATCCTTCCTCGCCAGAGGTAAGGGTAGAGGGAAAAGAATGCCTACTACGGCTAGTTCCCAGGAACAGAAGCCCTCCCCGGCTTCTACAAAATCCACCGCATGACGCTGGGGCTCCACTGCGGGAGTCCAGGTCTGGATTCTGTCAGATTTAGATCCTTGGGCGATAGAAATTGTATCCCAAGGCTACAAACTGGAATTCGAAGAAGTGCCTCCTCGCCGATTTTTCAAATCTGCTTTGCCAGCTTCTCCCCCAGAGAGGGAAATAGTTTTAGCTGCAATACAAAAGCTGTGTCGACCTCAGGTTGATTATCAAGGTTCCCCTAATACAACAGGGGAAAGGGTACTATTCTACCCTATTTGTGGTTCTGAAACCGGATGGCTCGGTCAGACCCATTCTGAATCTAAAATCCCTAAACCTGTATTTAAAGAGGTTCAAATTCAAGATGGAATCTCTCCGGGCAGTGATCTCCAGCCTGGAAGGGGGGGAATTTATGGTATCACTAGACATAAAGGATGCATACCTTCATGTCCCCATTTATCCTCCTCATCAGGCGTACCTAAGATTCGCTGTACAGGACTGTCATTACCAGTTTCAGATGTTGCCGTTTGGGCTGTCCACGGCCCCGAGGATTTTCATCAAGGTAATGGCGGAAATGATGGTGCTCCTACACAGGCAAGGAGTCACAATTATTCCATACTTGGACGATCTCCTGATAAAAGCGAGATCGAGAGATCAGTTGCTGAAAAGCGTGTCACTCTCCCTGAGAGTGCAGCAGCAACACGGCTGGATCCTAAATCTGCCAATGTCGCAGTTGATTCCAACGACTCGGCTATCATTTTTAGGCATGATTCTGGACACGGAAAAGAAGAGGGTTTCTCTGACGTCCTAGTGGATGCTGGGAACTCCGTAAGGACCATGGGGAATAGACGGGCTCCGCAGGAGACTGGGAACTCTAAAAGAAAGATTAGGTACTATCTGGTGTGCACTGGCTCCTCCCTCTATGCCCCTCCTCCAGACCTCAGTTAGAATCTGTGCCCGGCCAGAGCTGGGTGCTCCTAGTGGGCTCTCCTGAGCTTGCTAGAAAAGAAAGTATTTGTTAGGTTTTTTATTTTCAGTGAGATCTGCTGGCAACAGACTCACTGCTACGTGGGACTGAGGGGAGAGAAGCAAACCTACCTGCTTGCAGCTAGCTTGTGCTTCTTAGGCTACTGGACACCATTAGCTCCAGAGGGTTCGAACACAGGGCCTGACCTCGATCGTCCGTTTCCGGAGCCGCACCGCCGTCCCCCTTGCAGAGCCAGAAGACAGAAGAACGATGAAATCGGCGGCAGAAGACTCCTGTCTTCATTAAGGTAGCGCACAGCACTGCAGCTGTGCGCCATTGCTCCCACAGCACACCACACACTCCGGTCACTGTAGGGTGCAGGGCGCTGGGGGGGGCGCCCTGGGCAGCAATTATATTACCTTTTGGCAAAAAAATACACAATACAGTCAGTTAACTGTATATGTGTAAAAACCCCCGCCATTAAGTTACAAAAAACGCGGGACAGAAGGCCGCCGCTGAGGGGGCGGGGCCTTCTTCCTCAGCACACCAGCGCCATTTTCCCTTCACAGCTCCGCTGGAAGCACGCTCCCCAGGCTCTCCCCTGCAGTATCCAGGTACAAGACAGGTTAAAAAGAGAGGGGGGCACATAAATTTAGGCGCAAATCGATACAAACAAGCAGCTATTGGGAAAATCACTTATTAGCAGTGTAAATCCCTGTGTTATTTAGCGCTGTGGTGTGTGCTGGCATACTCTCTCTCTGTCTCCCCAAAGGACTTTGTGGGGTCCTGTCCTCAGTCTGAGCATTCCCTGTGTGTGTGCGGTGTGTCGGTACGGCTGTGTCGACATGTTTGATGAGGAGGGTTACGTGGAGGCGGAGCAGGGGCACATACATGTGGTGTCGCCCCCGACGGGGCCGACACCTGATTGGATAGATATGTGGAAAGTCTTTACCGACAGTGTCAACTCCTTACATAAAAGGTTCGATGACGCAGCAGCCTTGGGACAGCCGGGGTCTCAGCCTGCGCCTGCCCAGGCGACTCAGAAGCCGTCAGGGGCTCATAAACGCCCGCTAGCTCTGATGGTAGACACAGATGTCGACACGGAGTCTGACTCCAGTGTAGATGAGGATGAGACAAATGTACAGTCTACAAAAGCCATCCGATGCATGATTACTGCAATGAAAGATGTATTGCACATTTCTGATATTAACCCGGTTACCACCAAAAGGGGTATTGTGTTTGGTGACTTTTCCCCCATCTGATGAATTAAATGATTTGTGTGAAGAAGCGTGGAGTTCCCCTGATAAGAAACTAGTGATTTCTAAGAGGTTACTGATGGCGTACCCTTTCCCGCCAACGGATAGGTTACGTTGGGAAACATCCCCTATGGTGGACAAGGCGCTAACACGCTTATCTAAAAGGGTGGCACTGCCGTCTCAGGATACGGCCGCCCTAAAGGATCCTGCGGATAGAAAGCAGGAAGCTATCCTGAAGTCTGTGTATACACACTCTGGTACTCTACTGAGACTTGCTATTGCTTCAGCCTGGATGTGTAGTGCTGCAGCAGCATGGACAACATTGATTCCTTCGACAGGGATACTATTTTGCTAACCATCGAACATATAAAAGACGTCGTCTTATATATGCGGGATGCACAGAGGGACATTTTCCTGCTGGCATCTAGAATTAATGCAATGTCCATTTCTGCCAGGAGAGTATTATGGACTCGGCAGTGGACAGGTGATGCTGATTCTAAAAAACACATGGAGGTTTTGCCTTATAAGGGTGAGGAATTATTTGGGGACGGTCTCTCGGACCTCGTATCCACAGCAACTGCTGGGAAGTCGACTTTTTTACCTCAGGTTCCCTCACAGCCTAAGAAAGCCGTATTATCAAATGCAGTCCTTTCGGCCTCAGAAAGGCAAGCGGGTCAGAGGAGCATCCTTTCTGGCCAGAGGCAAGGGTAGAGGAAAGAAGCTGCACCAGGCAGCCAGTTCCCAGGAACAAAAATCCTCCCCTGCTTCCACTAAGTCCACCGCATGACGTTGGGGCTCCACAGGCGGAGCCAGGTGCGGTAGTGGCGCGTCTCCGAAACTTCAGCAACCAGTGGGTTCGCTCACAAGTGGATCTATGGGCTGTACATATTGTATCTCAGGGATACAAGCTGGAGTTCGAGGCGACTCCCCCTCGCCGTTACCTCAAATCAGCCTTGCCAGCTGCTCCCAGGGAAAGGGAGGTAGTACTGGCGGCAATTCACAAGCTGTACCTCCAGCAGGTGATAATCAAGGTCCCCCTCCTTCAACAGGGCAGGGGTTACTATTCCACAATGTTTGTGGTACCGAAACCGGACGGTTCAGTGAGACCCATCCTGAATTTAAAATCCTTGAACAGTTATATAAAGAAGTTCAAGTTCAAAATGGAATCGCTCAGGGCGGTTATTGAAAGCCTGGAAGAGGGGGATTTTATGGTGTCGCTGGACATCAATGATGCTTACTTGCATGTCCCCATTTTCCCACCTCACCAGGAGTACCTCAGGTTTGTGGTATAGAACTGTCATTACCAATTCCAGACGTTGCCGTTTGGTCTCTCCACGGCTCCGAGAATATTTACCAAGGTAATGGCCGAAATGATGATACTCCTTCGAAGAAAGGGAGTTATAATTATCCCGTACTTGGACGATCTCATAAAGGCGAGGTACAAAGAGCAGTTGTTGGTCAGCGTAGCACTCTCTCAGGAAGTGTTGCAACAGCACGGCTGGATTCTGAATATCCCAAAGTCGCAGCTGATTCCTACGACGCGTCTGCTTTTCCTGGGAATGATTCTGGACACAGAACAGAAGAAGGTGTTTCTCCCGGAGGAGAAGGCCCAGGAACTGTCATCTCTGGTCAGGGACCTCCTGAAACCAAAACGGGTGTCGGTGCATCACTGCACGCAAGTCCTGGGAAAGATGGTGGCTTCTTACAAAGCAATTCCCTTTGGCAGGTTCCATGCAAGGATCTTTCAGTGGGATCTGTTGGACAAATGGTCCGGATCGCATCTTCAGATGCATCGGTTGATCACCCTGTCCCCAAGGGCCAGGGTGTCTCTGCTGTGGTGGCTGCAGAGTGCTCATCTTCTCGAGGGACGCAGGTTCGGCATACAGGACTGGATCCTAGTGACCACGGATGCAAGCCTCCGAGGATGGGGGGCAGTCACTCAGGGAAGAAACTTCCAAGGACAGTGGTCAAGTCTGGAGACTTCTCTACACATAAATATATTGGAACTAAGGGCCATCTATAACGCCCTGAGTCAAGCAGAGCCCCTGCTTCAAAACCAATCTGTACTGATTCAGTCAGACAACATCACGGCGGTCGCCCATGTAAACCGCCAGGGCGGCACAAGAAGCAGGATGGCAATGGCAGAAGCCACAAGGATTCTTCGATAGGCGGAGAATCACGTGATAGCACTGTCAGCAGTGTTCATTCCGGGAGTGGACAACTGGGAAGCAGACTTCCTCAGCAGGCACGACCTCCACCCGGGAGAGTGGGGACTTCATCAAGAAGTCTTCACACAGATTGTAAATCGTTGGGAACTGCCACAGGTGGACATGATGGCGTCCCGCCTCAACAAAAAGCTAAAAAAATATTGCGCCAGGTCACGGGACCCTCAGGCGATAGCTGTGGACGCACTAGTGACACCGTGGGTGTACCAGTCGGTTTATGTGTTCCCTCCTCTAACTCTCATACCCAAGGTACTGAGGATAGTAAGAAAGAGAGGAGTAAGAACTATACTCATCATTCCGGATTGGCCAAGAAGAACTTGGTACCCAGAACTACAAGAAATTATCTCAGAGGACCCATGGCCTCTACCTCTCAGACAGGACCTGTTACAGCAGGGGCCCTGTCTGTTCCAAGATTACCGCGGCTGCGTTTGACGGCATGGCGGTTGAACGCCGGATCCTAGCGGAAAAGGGCATTCCAGATGAAGTTATTCCTACGCTGAAAAAGGCTAGGAAAGACGTGACAGCAAAACATTATCACCGTATATGGCGAAAATATGTTGCTTGGTGTGAGGCCAGGAAGGCCCCTACAGAGGAATTCCAGCTGGGTCGATTCCTGCACTTCCTACAGTCAGGAGTGACTATGGGCCTAAAATTAGGATCCATAAAGGTCCAGATTTCGGCCCTATCTATTTTCTTTCAAAAAGAACTGGCTTCACTGCCTGAAGTTCAGACGTTTGTTAAGGGAGTGCTGCATATTCAGCCCCCTTTTGTGCCTCCAGTGGCACCTTGGGATCTTAACGTTGTGTTGGATTTACTGAAATCACACTGGTTTGAGCCACTTAAGACCGTGGAGCTAAAGTATCTCACGTGGAAGGTGGTCATGCTGTTGGCCTTGGCTTCAGCTAGGCGTGTGTCAAAATTGGCGGCTTTGTCATGTAAAAGCTTGTATCTGATTTTCCATATGGACAGGGCAGAATTGAGGACTCGTCCCCAATTTCTCCCAAAGGTGGTATCAGCGTTTCATTTGAACCAACCTATTGTGGTGCCTGCGGCTACTCGGGACTCGGAGGCTTCCAAGTTGCTGGACGTAGTCAGGGCTTTGAAAATCTATGTAGCCAGGACGGCTGGAGTCAGGAAAACTGACTCGCTGTTTATCCTGCATGCACCCAACAAACTGGGTGCTCCGGCTTCAAAGCAAACTATTGCTCGCTGGATCTGTAACACGATTCAGCAAGCTCATTCTGCGGCAGGGTTACCGCATCCTAAATCAGTAAAAGCCCATTCCACAAGGAAGGTGGGCTCTTCTTGGGCGGCTGCCCGAGGGGTCTCTGCTTTGCAGCTTTGCCGAGCTGCTACTTGGTCGGGTTCAAACACATTTGCTAAGTTCTACAAGTTTGATACCCTGGCTGAGGAGGACCTTGCCTTTGCTCATTCGGTGCTGCAGAGTCATCCGCACTCTCCCGCCCGTTTGGGAGCTTTGGTATAATCCCCATGGTCCTTACGGAGTTCCCAGCATCCACTAGGACGTCAGAGAAAATAGAATTACCGGTGAGTAAATTCTTATTTCTCGTAGTCCGTAGTGGATACTGGGCGCCCGTCCCAAGTGCGGACTCTCTGCAATACATGTACATAGTTATTGCTTAACTAAAGGGTTATTGTTATGAGCCATCTGTTACTGAGGCTCAGTTGTTGTTCATACTGTTAACTGGGTATGGTTATCACAAGTTGTACAGTGTGATTGGTGTGGCTGGTATGAGTCTTACCCTGGATTCCAAATCCTTTCCTTGTTGTGTCAGCTCTTCCGGGCACAGTTTCCTTAACTGATGTCTGGAGGAGGGGCATAGAGGGAGGAGCCAGTGCACACCAGATAGTACCTAATCTTTCTTTTAGAGTGCCCAGTCTCCTGCGGAGCCCGTCTATTCCCCATGGTCCTTACGGAGTTCCCAGCATCCACTACGGACTATGAGAAATAGAATTACCGGTGAGTAAATTCTTATTTTTTCTCCCAACGGAAAAAGCCCAGGAACTCCAGAGCATGGTCAGAGACCTGTTAAAGCCAAAAAGAGTGTCAGTTCATCAATGCACTCGAGTACTGGGAAAGATGGTGGCGGCCTACGAGGCCATCCCCTTCGGCAGGTTCCATGCGAGGACATTTCAGTGGGACCTTCTGGACAAGTG
The DNA here is from genome assembly GCF_028390025.1 of Pseudophryne corroboree. Taxonomy (NCBI): domain Eukaryota; kingdom Metazoa; phylum Chordata; class Amphibia; order Anura; family Myobatrachidae; genus Pseudophryne; species Pseudophryne corroboree. The sequence continues at coordinate 382,344,741 of NC_086449.1, forward strand.
GTCGGGGTCCCATCTACAAATACATCAGAAAATAAGCCTGTCCCCCAGGGTAAGGGTGTCTCTCCTGTGGTGGCTGCAGAGTGCTCACCTTCTAGAGGGTCGCAGGTTCGGCATTCAAGACTGGATTCTGGTAACCACGGAACCGAGCCTCCGAGGATGGGGAGCAGTCACACAAGGAATACATTTTCAGGGACTGTGGTCGAGCCAGGAGGCTTGTCTACACATCAACGTGCTGGAATTAAGGGCCATATACAACGGCCTACGACAAGCGGAGACTCTTCTTTGCGACCTACCTGTTCTGATTCAATCGGACAACGTCACAGCAGTGGCTCATGTAAACTGCCAAGGCGGGACAAGGAGCAGAGTGGCAATGGCGGAAGCCACCAGGATTCTTCGCTGGGCGGAAAATCACGTAAGCGCGCTGTCAGCAGTCTTCATTCCGGGAGTGGACAACTGGGAAGCAGACTTCCTCAGCAGACACTATCTCCATCCAGGAGAGTGGGGTCTTCATCAATAAGTTTTTGCAGTCGTTGGGGGCTTCCTCAAATAGACATGATGGCGTCATGCCTCAACAAGAAACTTCGGCGGTATTGTTCCAGGTCAAGGGACCCTCGCGATGTAGCGGTAGACGCCCTGGTGACACTGTGGTTGTTTCCGTCGGTCTTTGTCTTCTCTCCTCTTCCACTCATTTCAAAAATACTGAGAATCATAAGACGAAAAAGAGTCCAGACAATACTCATTGTTCCGGATTGGCCTCGAAGGCCCTGGTATTCAGATCTTCAGGAAATGCTCACAGAGATCCGTGGCCTCTTCCTCCCAGGGAGGACCTGTTGCAGCAGGGGCCCTGCGTGTTCTAAGACTTACTACGGTTACGTTTGACGGCATGGCTTTTGAACGCCAAATCCTAGCTAGGAAAGGTATTCCGGGGAAGTCATCCCTACTCTGATAAAAGCTAGGAAGGAGGTGACGGCGAAACATTATCACCGTGTCTGGAGGAAATATGTATCTTGGTGTGAAGCCAAGAATGCTCCTCCGGAAGATTTCCACCTGGGCCGTTTTCTCCACTTTCTGCAGACAGGAGTGGATATGGGCCTAAAGTTAGGCTCCATTAAGGTGCAGTTTTCGGCCCTGTCCATATTCTTTCAGAAGGAATTGGCTTCTCTCCCAGAAGTCCAGACTTTTGTAAAGGGAGTGCTGCACATCCAGCCTCCTTTTGTGTCCCCAGTGGCGCCATGGGACCTTAACGTGGTGTTACAGTTCCTTAAGTCACACTGGTTTGAACCTTTTCAAACAGTTGAGTTAAAATTTCTCACTTGGAAAGTGGTCATGTTGTTAGCCTTGGCATCTGCGAGGCGGGTGTCCGAATTGGCGGCTTTGTCTCACAAAAGCCCCTGTCTGATTTTCCATGTGGATAGAGCGGAGTTGAGGACTCGTCCTCAATTTCTGCCTAAGGTGGTTTCATAGTTTCATATGAACCAACCTATTGTGGTGCCTGTGGCTACGGGTGACTTGGAGGATTCCAAGTCTCTTGATGTAGTCAGGGCCTTAAAAGTTTATGTAGCGAGGATAGCTCGGGTTAGGAAAACAGAGGCGCTGTTTGTCCTGTATGCAGCCAACTAGGTTGGCGCTACTGCTTCTAAGCAGACTATTGCCCGCTTGATCTGAACACGATTCAGCAGGCTCATTCTACGGCTGGATTGCCGTTACCAAATTCGGTAAAGGCCCATCCCACTAGGAAGGTGGGCTCTTCTTGGGCGGCTGCCCGAGGTGTCTCGGCATTACAACTTTGCCGAGCAGCTACTTGGTCGGGTTCAAACACTTTTGCTAAATTCTATAAGTTTGATACCCTGGCTGATGAGGACCTCATGTTTGCTCAATCGGTGCTGCAGAGTCATCCGCACTCTCCCGCCTGGTCTGGAGCTTTGGTATACTCCCCATGGTCCTTACGGAGTCCCCAGCATCCTCTAGGACGTAAGAGAAAATAAGATTTTAAACCTACCGGTAAATCTTTTTCTCGTAGTCCGTAGAGGATGCTGGGCGCCCGTCCCAGTGCGGACTAAATTCTGCAAGGCTTGTATATCCAAATATCCGAAATACGGAATATTCCGAAATACGTACTTTTTTGAGCGAGAGTGAGATAGTGAAACTTTTGTTTTCTGATTGCTCAGTGTACACAAACTTTGTTTAATACACAGTTATTAAAAATATTGTATTAAATTACCTTCAGGCTGTGTGTATAAGGTGTATATGAAACATAAATGAATTGTGTGAATGTAGACACACTTTGTTTAATGCACAAAGTTATAAAAAATATTGGCTAAAATTACCTTCAGGCTGTGTGTATAAGGTGCATATAATACATAAATGCATTCTGTGCTTAGATTTAGGTCCCATTGCCATGATATCTCATTATGGTATGCAATTATTCCAAAATACGGAAAAATCCGATATCCAAAATACCTCTGGTCCCAAGCATTTTGGATAAGGGATACTCAACCTGTAGTTATTGCTTTCATAAGGGTTATGTTACTGTTTTGATCAGTCTCTGGCTGATGCTGTTTTGTTTCATACTGTTAACTGGTTCATATATTCCATGTTGTACAGTGTGGATGGTGTGGGCTGGTATGTATCTTGCCCTTAGTTTAACAAAAATCCTTTCCTCGTACTGTCCGTCTCCTCTGGGCACAGTACTTTAACTGAGGTCTGCAGGAGGGGCATAGAGGGAGGAGCCAGTGCACACCCATCTAAAGTCTATAGAGTGCCCATGTCTCCTGCGGAGCCCGTCTATACCCCATGGTCCTTACGGAGTCCCCAGCATCCTCTACGGACTAGGAGAAAAAGATTTACCGGTATGTTCAAAATCTTTTTTTCTCTAACGTCCTAGTGGATGCTGGGGACTCCGTAAGGACCATGGGGAATAGACGGGCTCCGCAGGGGACAGGGCACTTTAAGAAAGAATTAGGAATACTGGTGTGCACTGGCTCCTCCCTCTATGTCCCTCCTCCAGACCTCAGTTTGAATCTGTGCCCGGACGAGCTGGGTTCACCTTAGTGAGCTCTGCTGAGCTTGCTAAATAGAAAGTATTTCTCTAACGTCCTAGTGGATGCTGGGAACTCCGTAAGGACCATGGGGGAATAGCGGGCTCCGAAGGAGGCTGGGCACTCTAGAAAGATCTTAGACTACCTGGTGTGCACTGGCTCCTCCCACTATGACCCTCCTCCAAGCCTCAGTTAGATTTCGTGCCCGGCCGAGGTTGGATGCACACTAGGGGCTCTCCTGAGCTCTTAGAAAGTTATAGTCTTAGAATTTGTTCTTTTCAGTGAGACCTGCTGGCAACAGGCTCACTGCAGCGAGGGACTAAGGGGAGAAGAAGCGAACTCGCCTGCTTGCAGCCGGATTGGGCTTCTTAGGCTACTGGACACCATTAGCTCCAGAGGGATCGACCGCAGGCCCAGCCTTGATGTTCGGTCCCGGAGCTGCGCCGCCGTCCCCCTTACAGAGCCAGAAGCAAGAAGATGGTCCGGAAAATCGGCGGCATGAAGACTCAGTTTTCACCAAGGTAGCGCACAGCACTGCAGCTGTGCGCCATTGCTCCTCTCACACACTTCATACTCCGGTCACTGAGGGTGCAGGGCGCTGGGGGGGGGCGCCCTGAGGCAGCAATAAAAAACACCTTGGCTGGCAAAAATACCTCAATATATAGCCCCAGGGGCTATATATGAGGTAAATACCCCTGCCAGAAGTCCATAAAAAACGTGAGAATAGGCCGCGAAAAAGGGGCGGAGCCTATCTCCTCAGCACACTGGCGCCATTTTCCCTCACAGCTCCGTTGGAGGGAAGCTTCCTGGCTCTCCCCTGCAGTCTACAAGGGTTAAAAAAAAGAGAGAGGGGGCACTAAACTTAGGCGCAGTATACATTATATATATATATATAGATATAAAGCTATAGGGGACATAACTCAGTTAGTCCCTGCAGTATATAGCGCTCTGGTGTGTGCTGGCATACTCTCACTCTGTCCCCCCAAAGGGCTTTTGTGGGTCCTGTCCTCGTTTAGAGCATTCCCTGTGTGTCTGCGGTGTGTCGGTACGGCTGTGTTGACATGTTGAATGAGGAGGCTTATATGGTGACGGAACAGAGGCCGATATATGTGATGTCGCCCCCTGTGGGGCCGACACCAGAGTGGATAGAGAGGTAAAAGGTATTAACCGACAGTGTCAACTCCTTACATAAAAGGGTGGATGACGTAACAGCTGTGGGACAGCCGGCTTCGCAGCCCGCGCCTGCCCAGGCGTCTCAAAGGCCATCAGGGGCTCAAAAACGCCCGCTCTCTCAGATGGCAGACACAGATGTCGACACGGAGTCTGACTCCAGTGTCGACAAGGTGGAGACATATACACAATCCAATCCGTGACTTGATCCCGGCAATAAAAAATGTGTTATACATTTCTGACTTTAACCTCTATAAATGGGTTTTAGGTTTGGGGAGAAAAAACAGGCAGTGTTTTGTTCCCCCATCAGATGAATAAATGAAGTGTGTGAAAAGCGTGGGTTCCCCCGTTAAGAAACTGGTAATTTATAAAAAGTTACTGATGGCGTACCCTTTCCCGCCAGGAGGATAAGTTACGCTGGGAGATATCCCCTAGGGTGGATAAGGCGCTCACACGTTTGTCAAAAAAGGTGGCACTGCCGTCTTAGGATACGGCCACTTTAATAGGTACCTGTTGATAAAAAAAACAGGAGGCTATCCTGAAGTCTGTATTTACACACTCAGGTACTAGACTGAGACCTGCAGATAGTGCTGCTGCAGCGTGGTTGGTGACCCTGTCAAACAGGGATAATAGTTGGCAAACATAAAAACATATTAAAGACGTTGTCTTATATATGGGGGATGCACAGAGGGATATTTTGCCGGCTGGCATCCAAAATAAATGTAATGTCCATTCTGTCAGGAGGGTATTAGAGACCTGTCACTGGACAGGTGATGCTGACTTAAAAAGCGCATAGAGAGCCTTATAAGAGTGAGGAATTATTTGGGGATGGTCTCTGGGACCTCGTATCCACAGCAACTGCTGGGAAGAAATAATTTTACCTCAGGTTTCCTCACAGAAAAAGGTACAGTCCTTTCGGCTTCAGAAAAGCAAGCGGGTCAAATGGCGCTTCCTTTCTGTACAGAGACAAGGGTAGAGGGAAAAAGCTGCACCAGTCAGCCTGTTCCCAGAATCAAGATTCTTCCCCCGCCTCCTGTGAGTACACACCATGACGCGGGTGCTCCACAGGTGTAGCCAGGTACGGTGGGGGGCCGCCTCAAAAATTTCAGCAATTAGTGGGCTCGCTCACAGGTGGATCCCTGTTTCTTCCAAGTAGTATTTCAGGGGTACAAGCTGGAATTAGAGATGTCTCCCCCCAGCCGTTTCCTAAAATATGCCTTGCTGACAACTCCCTCAAGCAGGGAGGCTGTGCTAGAGGCAATTAATAAGCGGTATTCCCAGCAGGTAATACTCAAGGTGCCCCTACTTCAACAAGGACGGGGTTACTATTCCACACGGGTTGGGGTACCGAAACCGCATGGTTCGGTGTGACCCATTTTATATTTAAAATCCTTGAACATAAAAAAATTCAAGTTCAAGATGGAATCGCTCAGGGCGGTTATTGCAAGCCTGGACGAGGGGGATTACATGGTATCCCGGGACATCAAGGATGCTTACCTGCATGTCCCCATTTACCATCCTCGCCAGGAGTACCTCAGATTTGTGGTACAGGATTACCATTACCAAGTCCAGACACTGCCGTTTGGACTGTACATGGCACCGAGGGTGTTTTATCAAGGTAATGGCCGAAATGATGATACTCCTTCAAAAAAAGGGAGTTGTAATTATCCCGTAATTGGACAATCTCGTTATAAGGGCGAGGTCCAAGGAGCAGTTGGTAGTCGGGGTAGCACTATTTTGGAAAGTGCTACAACAGCATAGGTGGATTCTAAACAGTCCAAAGTCACAGCTGGTTCCTATGACACGTCTACTGTTCCTGGGGATGGTTCTGGACATAAACCAGAAATAGTGTTTCTCCCGGAGGAGAAAGCCAAGGAGTTGTCATCTCTAGTCAGAGACCTCCTGAAACCAAAATAGGTAGCGGTGCATCATTGCACGCGAGTCCTGGGAAAAATGGTAGCTTCTTACGAAGCAATCCCATTAGGCAGGTTCCATACAAGAACTTTTCAGAGGGACTTGTTGGACAAGTGGTCCGGATCGCATCTTCCGATGCATAGGCTGATAACCCTGTCTACAAGGACCAGGGTATCTCTACTGTGGTGGCTGCAGAGTGCCCATCTTCAAGAGGGCCGCAGGTTCGGCATACAGGACTAGGTCCTAGTGACCATGGATTCCAGCCTTTGAGGCTGGGGGGCAGTCGCATAGGGAAGAAACTTCCAGGGACTTTGGTCAAGTCAGGTTATTTCCCTACACATAAATATTCTGGATCTGAGGGCCATTTACAATGCCCTGAGGCCAGCAAGGCCTCTACTTCAAAACCAGCCGGTACTGATCCAATCAGACAACATCACGGCAGTCGCCCATGTAATCAACAGGGCGGCACAAAAAGCATGATGGCGATGGCAGAAGCCACAAGGATTCTCCGATAGGCGGAAAATCATGTGTTAGCACTGTCAGCAGTGTTCATTCCCGGAGTGGACAACTGGGAAGCAGATCTTCTCAACAGACACGACCTCCACCCGGGAGAATGGGGACTTCCTCCAGAAGTCTTCCAATAGGATTGTACACCATTGGGAAAGGCCACAGGTGGACATGATGGCGTCCCGCCTTAACAAAAAGCTATAAAAGATATTGCTCCAGGTCAAGGGACCCTCAGGCGATAGCTATGGACGCTCTGGTAACACCGTGGGTGTACCAGTTGGTTTAGGTGTTCTCCCCTCTGCCTCTCATACCAAAGGTACTGAGAATAATAAGAAGGCGAGGAGTAAGAACGATACTCGTGGATGGCCAAGAAGAGCTTGGTACCCAGAACTTCAAGAATTTATATCAGAGGACCAATGGCCTCTGCCACTCAGTCAGGACCTGCGGCAGCAGGGGCCCTGTCTGTTCCAAGACTTACCGCGGCTGCGTTTGACGGCATGGCGGTTGAACGCCGGATCCTGAAGGAAAAGGGTATTCCGGAGGAAGTAATTCCTACGCTTACTAAAGCCAGGAAAGAGGTTACAGCAACTCATTATCACCGCATATGGCGAAAATATGTTGCATGGTGTGAGGCCGAAAGGGCCCCAACAGAGGAATTTCAACTAGGTCGATTTCTGCATTTCCTGCAAGCAGGAGTGACTATGGGCCTTAAATTGGGTTCCATTAAGGTACAGATCTCGGCTCTGTCGATTTTCTTTCAAAAAAGAACTAGCTTCAGTACCTGAAGTTCAGACATTTATAAAAGGAGTGCTGCATAGTCAGCCCCCGTTTGTGCCTCCTGTGGCACCTTGGGATCTCAACGTGGTGTTGAGTTTTCTTAAAATCACTTTGGTTTGAACCACTGAAAACCGTGGATCTGAAATATCTCACATGGAAGGTGGTTATGTTATTGGCCTTGGCTTCTGCCAGGCGAGTATCAGAATTGGCGGCTTTGTCTTGTAAAAGCCCTTATTTGATTTTCCATATGGATAGGGCAGAATTGAGGACTCGTCCCCAGTTTCTCCCTAAGGTGGTGTCAGCGTTTCACCTGAACCAGCCTATTGTGGTGCCTGCGGCTACTAAGGATTTGGAGGACTCCAAGTTGCTAGACGTTGTCAGGGCCCTGAAAAGATATGTTTCCAGGACGGCTGGAGTCAGAAAATCTGACTCGCTGTTTATCCTATATGCACCCAACAAGCTGGGTGCTCCTGCTTCTAAGCAGACTATTGCTCGTTGGATTTGTAGTACAATTCAACTTGCACATACTGTGGCAGGCCTGCCACAGCCAAAATCTGTCAATGCCCATTCCACAAGGAAGGTGGGCTCATCTTGGGCGGCTGCCCGAGGGGTCTCGGCTTTACAACTTTGCCGAGCAGCTACTTAGTCAGGGGCAAACACGTTTGCAAAATTCTAAAAATTTGATACCCTGGCTGAGGAGGACCTGGAGTTCTCTCATTCGGTGCTGCAGAGTCATCCGCACTCTCCCGCCCGTTTGGGAGCTTTGGTATAATCCCCATGGTCCTTACGGAGTTCCCAGCATCCACTAGGACGTTAGAGAAAATAAGAATTTACTCACCGGTAATTCTATTTCTCGTAGTCCGTAGTGGATGCTGGGCGCCCATCCCAAGTGCGGTTTATCTGCATTACTTGTACATAGTTATTGTTAACTAAATCGGGTTATTGTTGAGCCATCTGTTGAGAGGCTCTATTGTTTCATACTGTTAACTGTGTTTCATATCACGAGTTGTACGGTGTGATTGGTGTGGCTGGTATGAGTCTTACCCGGGATTCAAAATCCTTCCTTATTGTGTACGCTCGTCCGGGCACAGTACCTAACTGAGGCTTGGAGGAGGGTCATAGTGGGAGGAGCCAGTGCACACCAGGTAGTCTAAGATCTTTCTAGAGTGCCCAGCCTCCTTCGGAGCCCGCTATTCCCCCATGGTCCTTACGGAGTTCCCAGCATCCACTACGGACTACGAGAAATAGAATTACCGGTGAGTAAATTCTTATTTTTGTTAGGATTTTTTTATTTTCAGAGAGATCTGCTGGCAACAGACTCTCTGCTACGTGGGACTGAGGGGAGAGAAGCAGCCCTACTCACTGTGGATAGGTCATGCTTCTTAGGCTACTGGACACCATTAGCTCCAGAGGGATGGAACACAGGAACGCACCCTTGGTCGTCCGATCCCAGAGCCGCGCCGCCGTCCCCCTCGCAGAGCCAGAAGCCGGCGTGAGAAGCAAGAAGACGTCAAAAGTGGCGGCAGAAGACTCCAGTCTTCATATGAGGAAGATCACAGCACTGCAGCTGTGCGCCATTGCTCCCACATTAAACCCACACACTCCGGTCACTGTAGGGTGCAGGGCGCAGGGGAGGGGCACCCTGGGCAGCAATTAGAGACCTCTTTGCAAAGTGGCATATATACAGTTGGGCACTGTATATGTGCATGAGCCCCCGCCATTATTTTACACAAAATCGCGGGACAGAAGCCCGCCGCTGAGGGGGCGGGGCTTCTTCCTCAGCACTCACCAGCGCCATTTTCTCTCCACAGCTCCGCTGAGAGGAAGCTCCCCAGGCGCTCCCCTGCAGATTCACGGTAGAAAGAGGGTAAAAAGAGAGGGGGGGGGGCACATAAATTTAGCGCAAAATCAGTATATACAGCAGCTACGGGTAAACACTAAGTTACTGTGTAATTCCTGGGTCATATAGCGCTGGGGTGTGTACTGGCATACTCTCTCTCTGTCTCTCCAAAGGGCCTTGTGGGGGTTCTGTCCTCAAATAGAGCATCCCCTGTGTGTGTGGTGTGTCTGTACGCTTGTGTCGGCATGTTTGACGAGGAAGGCTATGTGGAAGCAGAGCAGGTACAAATGAATGTGGGATCGCCGCCGACGCCCGATTGGATGGATATGTGGAAGGTTTTAAATGATAATGTTACTTCCTTGCATAAAAGGTTGGATAAAGCTGAAGCCTTGGGACAGTCAGGATCTCAACCCATGCCTGATCCTACAGCGCAGAGGCCGTCAGGGTCTCAGAAGCGCCCACTATCCCAAATTGTTGGCACAGATATCGACACGGATTCTGACTCCAGTGTCGATGGCGATGATGCAAAGTTGCAGCCTAAAATGGCTAAAGCCATCCGCTACATGATTATAGCAATGAAGGATGTTTTGCACATATCAGAATCTCCAGATAGAAAAATGCAGATTTCCAAACGGTTGCTTATGGCGTATCCTTTCCCGCCAGCGGACAGGTTACGCTGGGAATCCTCCCCTAGGGTAGACAAAGCTTTGACACACTTATCTAAGAAGGTAGCCCTGCCGTCACAGGATACGGCCACCCTAAAAGATCCTGCGGACAGATACTTTATCTGAGGAACTTGATACCTTGGACAAGGATACTATATTACTGACCATGGGGCATATAAATGACGCTGTCCTATATATGAGAGATGCCCAGAGAGACATTAGCCTACTGGGCTCTAGAATAAATGCAATGTCGATTTCTGCCAGAAGGGTCCTGTGGACTCGGCAATGGACAGGTGATGCCGACTCAAAAAGGCACATGGAGGTTTTACCTTATAAGGGTGAGGAATTGTTTGGGGACGGTCTCTCGGACCTAGTTTCCACAGCTACGGCTGGGAAGTCAAATTTTTAGCCATATATTCCCTCACAACCTAAGAAAGCACCATATTACCAAATGCAGTCCTTTCGATCACAAAGAGGCAAGAAAGTCCGAGGTGCGTCCTTTCTTGCCAGAGGCAGGGGTAGAGGAAAGAAGCTGCACAATACAGCTAGTTCCCAGGAACAGAAGTCCTCCCCGGCTTCCACTAAATCCACCGCATGACGCTGGGGCTCCACACGGGTGGATCCCTGGGCTATACAGATTGTATCTCAGGGATACAAGCTGGAATTTGAAGTGATGCCCCCTCACCGTTACCTCAAATCGGCCCTGCCAGCTTCCCCCATAGAGAGGGAAATAGGGTTAGCGGCAATTCACAAGTTATATCTCCAGCAGGTGGTGGTAAAGGTTCCCCTCCTTCAACAGGGAAGGGGTTACTATTCGACAATGTTTGTGGTACCGAAACCGGACGGTTCGGTCAGACCCATATTGAATTTAAAATCCCTGACCATTTACCTGAAAAGGTTCAAGTTCAAGATGGAATCGCTCAGAGCGGTCATTGCAAGCCTGGAAGAGGGGGATTTTATGGTGTCTCTGGACATAAAGGATGCTTACCTGCATGTCCCCATTTATCCACCTCATCAGGAGTACCTCAGATTTGTGGTACAGGACTGTCATTACCAATTCCAGACGTTGCCGTTTGGTCTGTCCACGGCACCGAGAATATTTACCAAGGTAATGGCAGAAATGATGGTGCTTCTGCGAAAGCAAGGAGTCACAATTATCCCATACTTGGACGATCTCCTCATAAAGGCGAGGTCCAGAGAGCAGTTGCTGATCAGCGTAGCACACTCTCGGGAAGTGTTGCAACAGCACGGCTGGATTCTGAATATTCCAAAGTCGCAGCTGATTCCTACGACACATCTCTGCCCTTCCTGGGCATGATTCTGGACACAGACCAGAAGAAGGTTTTTCTCCCGGCGGAGAAGGCTTAGGAGCTCGTGACTCTGGTCAGAGACCTCTTTAAAACAAAAACAGGTGTCGGTGCATCAATGCACGCGAGTCCTGGAAAAGATGGTGGCGTCATACGAAGCCATTCCCTTAGGCAGGTTCCATGCGAGGACCTTTCAGTGGGATCTGTTGGACAAGTGGTCCGGATCGCATCTTCAGATGAACCGGATGATCACCCTATCCCCCAGGGCCAGGGTGTCTCTTCTGTGGTGGCTGCAGAGTGCTCACCTTCTCGAGGTTCGCAGGTTCGGCATTCAGGACTGGGTCCTGGTGACCACGGATGCAAGCCTCCGAGGGTGGGGGGCAGTCACACAGGGAAGAAATTTCCAGGGTCTGTGGTCAAGTCGCTTGTCTGCACATCAATATCCTGGAACTAAGGGCCATATACAACGCCCTACGTCAAGCGGAGCCTCTGCTTCGCAACCAACCGGTGCTGATTCAGTCAGACAACATCACCGCAGTGGCTCATGTAAACCACCAAGGCGGCACAAGGAGCAGGGTGGCGATGGCAGAAGCCACCAGAATTCTTCGCTGGGCGGAGAATCACGTAAAAGCACTGTCAGCAGTGTTCATTCCGGGAGTGGACAACTGGGAAGCAGACTTCCTCAGCAGGCACGACCTCCACCCGGGAGAGTGGGGACTTCATCAAGAAGTCTTCACACAGATTACAAGTCGTTGGGAACTGCCACAGGTGGACATGATGGCATCCCGCCTCAACAAGAAGCTACAAATGTATTGCGCCAGGTCAAGAGACCCTCAGGCGATAGCTTTGGACGCACTAGTGACACCGTGGGTGTTCCAGTCGGTTTATGTGTTTCCTCCTCTTCCTCTCATACACAAGGTGCTGAGAATCGTAAGCAAAAGAGGAGTGAGAACAATACTCATTGTTCCGGATTCGCCAAGAAGGACTTGGTATCCGGAACTGCAAGAAATGCTCACAGAGGAACCATGGCCTCTGCCTCTCAGACAGGATCTGTTGCAACAGGGGCCCTGTCTGTTCCAAGACTTACCGCTGCTGCGTTTGACGGCATGGCGGTTGAACGCCGGATCCTAGCAGAAAAAGGCATTCCGGATGAGGTTATTCCTACGCTAATAAAGGCTAGGAAGGACGTGACTGCTAAACATTATCACCGTATATGGCGAACATATGTTGCTTGGTGTGAGGCCAGGAATGCCCCTACAGAGGAATTCCAGCTGGGCCGTGTCCTTCACTTCCTACAGTCGGGAGTGACTTTGGGCTTAAAATTGGGGACCATTAAGGTCCAGATGTCAGCCCTATCCATTTTCTTTCAAAAGGAACTGGCTTCTCTTCCTGAAGTTCAAACGTTTGTAAAGGGAGTGCTGCATATTCAGCCCCCTTTTGTGCCACCAGTGGCACCTTGGGATCTTAACGTGGTGTTGAGTTTCCTGAAATCACACTGGTTTGAGCCACTTAAAACCGTGGAGTTAAAATATCTCACGTGGAAGGTGGTCATGCTATTGGCCTTAGCTTCGGCTAGGCGTGTGTGAGAATTGGCGGCTTTGTCACATAAAAGCCCCTATCTGGTTTTCCATATGGACAGGGCAGAATTACGGACTCGTCCGCAATTTCTGCCAAAAGTGGTGTCATCTTTTCATTTGAACCAACCTATTGTGGTGCCTGCGGCTACTCGTGACTTGGAGGATGCCAAGTTACTAGATGTAGTCAGGGCTTTGAAAGTTTATCTAGCCAGAACGGCTAGAGTCAGGAAAACGGAGTCGCTGTTTATCCTGTATGCATCCAACAAGCTGGGTGCTCCTGCTTCAAAGCAAACTATTGCTCGCTGGATCTGTAACACGATTCAGCAGGCTCATTCTGCGGCTGGATTGCCGCCTCCAAAATCCGTAAAAGCCCATTCCACAAGGAAGGTGGGCTCTTCTTGGGCGGCTGCCCGAGGGGTCTCGGCATTACAGCTTTGCCGAGCAGCTACTTGGTCGGGTTCAAACACTTTTGCAAAGTTCTACAAGTTTGATACCCTGGCTGAGGAGGACTTTGTGTTTGCTCATTCGGTGCTGCAGAGTCATCCGCACTCTCCCGCCCGTTTGGGAGCTTTGGTATAATCCCCATGGTCCTTACGGAGTCCCCAGCATCCACTAGGACGTTAGAGAAAATAAGATTTTACTTACCGGTTAATCTATTTCTCGTAGTCCGTAGTGGATGCTGGGCGCCCGTCCCAAGTGCAGACTTCTGCAATACTTGTATATAGTTATTGCTTAAATAAGGGTTATGTTATGGTTGCATCAGGTTTATCTGATGCTCTGTTGTTGTTCATACTGTTAACTGGGTAAGTTTATCATGAGTTATACGGTGTGTTTGGTGTGGCTGGTATGAGTCTTACCCTGGATTCCAAAATCCTTTCCTTGGACTGTCCGCTCTTCCGGGCACAGTTTCCTTAACTGAGGTCTGGAGGAGGGACATAGAGGGACGAGGCAGTGCACACCATTATTCCTAATTCTTTCTTAAAGTGCCCTGTCTCCTGCGGAGCCCGTCTATTCCCCATGGTCCTTACGGAGTCCCCAGCATCCACTACGGACTACGAGAAATAGATTTACCGGTAAGTAAAATCTTATTTTTTCAAATTGGAAAACGAAGTGGTGTGCCACAAGGGTGTGTACTTGGACCACTATTGTTCAACATTTTCATAAATGATCTAGCAGTAGGTCTAGAGAGTATGGTGTCAATTATTGCAGACTATACCAAACTATATAAGGTTATAAATTCAGAGGGAGATGCTGTCTCTTTAGAACTATTTATTTAAACTGGAAGCATGGGCTGCAAAATGGAGAATGAGGTTCAATACAGACAAGTGTAAGGTAATGCACTTTGTCTGAGGCATTCACATAGATAGCAAACTTAGCAGCAGTATCCAAAGTAGGACTGCAGCAAAGAATGCAAACAAGGTATTAGCATGCATTAAGCGGGGAATTGATGCAAGGGATGAGTGTGTTGTACTCCCATTATATAAATACCTAGTGAGGCAACATGTGAATACTGTGCACAATTTTGGATATCATACTACAAAAAGGATATCCTGGAACTAGAATAGGTACAGAGGTGGGTGACCAAACTGATCATGGGGATGGAGACGCTGGAATACGAGGAGAGGCTTGCTCGGGTAGGCATGTTTACATTGGAAAAGAGGAGGTTTAGAGGAGACATTTTTAACATATATATAATCGACATACACGTGGACATCCGCTCAGGTTGGAGGAGAGGAGAACTTGCACACAGAGGCGAAAAGGTTTCTTCACAGTAAGTACAATATGTGTTTGGAATTCTCTGCCTGAGAGAGTAGTAATGGCGGACTCAGTCAATTCTTTTAAGAATGGGCTAGATAAATTCCTAATGGATAAGGATATACAGGGTTATGGTGGGTAGATCACGCACTATAATAAAAAAACAAAAAACAAAAACAATGGCCATCATCCACAGCAGATAAAATTAGTCCTAAAAATAATACAGCGTAGAATACCACAAATAGGTTGAACTCGATGGACAAATTGTCTTTTTTTCAACCTCAGAACTGTTACTATCTATGTGAACCCTGTGTGTCCTCCCTCCCCTTTAGAATGTAAGCGCTCATGAGCAGGGCCTTTTCCCCCTTATTCCATATGTGTACTTTTGCTTCACTGACTTGTATGGTCTTCTACTCCATACTCCCTACAGCGGCACTTATCCCTTGGTTGCTGCTGTCCTGCTGCTTAGTTGAGAGTTATGACCACTGATGCAGCAATGTAAACCATGTACTTGTCCAGAATGGTTCATTATAATATCCCGCCTCACGGGATGCCAATTGTCAGTATACCGTCATCTGGTTCCCGAACAGTGGAATGACGGCAGGGGGGCAAGCGCAAGAAAGCTCATAGCGGGCTCGCCACGCTGCGTACTCTGTGGCGAGCTATGCTCGCCACAGATTCTATTCTACCTCTATGGGTGTTGTGAACACCCATAGAGGGGGAATTACCTACCTAGCCGGTATACCGTCAGTGGCAGCATGGTTCCCCTGTTGGAATCCCGGAGTCGGTATTGTGACAGCCGGGATCCCGATGAGCTGTACGCTAACCGCATACCATCCAGTGTTGTCTTGTACTGTAAGTCACTGTTTTCTTTTTCTGCTATTTTGTTTATGTACTTTGTTATAAATTAATAATAAGTAGTGATTATTATACTGTGTAATATTGGCCATATTCAAGCATTAGTTTACATCAAAGGATCCCAATAATTGACACGCTGCATTTATTCTATTATTCTTACAATTAATGACACTTATTAATTTTACTATTGGCATCTTGTATTCATTTAATTTCCAGCAATGATGATGAAACATTCAGATAGAAGACCAATATATGTTCCATCGTTAGCTGCATTTTTGGCACTATTTACCTCTACCTATAGACTTTGATTTTTTTTTAACCATTAAAGAGCTGTGAGAATATTGAATATTGTATCTATGGATACAGCTTCCAACTGATACGTTTTACACAACATACACATTCTACAACTACAGTCTATATAGCTTCCTACTGATACATCATATATATCAACTAAGTCACTGTTATTCATCCTCAATAAACTCCAGCAATACAGTAGTAGTATTATTATTATTATTATTATTATTATTACCACCACTATTTTTATTATTATTATTATTATTATTATTTACTCTAAACCAGTGGTCGAAGTGGAAATTTTGAAGTGGGGGTATACAAAAGTCAAGGACGTAATTATGCGCGCACTAAAAAAAGGGCGTGGTCACCCAAAAAGGGCGTGTGTGCAGTGTAATAGAACCCCTTATACTATCTTGTACTGGTGCCCCTATCACCTTATAGCACGCGGTACGAGCTGAAATTCATATTATAGCACACGGTACGAGCTGAAATTCATATTATAGCACACGGTACGAGCCGAAATTCACATTATAGCACATGGTACGAGCCGAAATTCACATTGTAGCACACTGAATGAGCCGAAATTCACATTGTAGCACACTGAATGAGCCGAAATTCACATTGTAGCACACTGAATGAGCCGAAATTCACATTGTAGCACACTGAATGAGCCGAAATTCACATTGTAGCACACTGAATGAGCTGAAATTGTGACGACAGGGAGAGAGAGAGAGTGACGACAGGGAGGGAGAGAGTGACGACAGTGACGACTGAGAGAGAGAGGGGATGACAGAGAGAGAGAGGTACGAGGGAGAGAGAGGGAAGACCATGACGACAGGGAGGGAGAGTGACAACAATGACTGCAGGGAGAGAGTGACGACGGGGAGAGAGAGTGACAGCAGGGGAACATTACCTCATTTGTTGCTGGTGGCTGGCAGCGGTGAGTGGCTGGCGGCTGGCAGCGTGCGGTGAGCGGCTGGCAGCGGCGGGCGTCTGGTGGCTGGCTGTGAGCGGCGGCGGGCGGCTGAGAGCTAATACAGCACTCTACACAGCCGCCGGTCGCCATGCAGGGACGGGGAGCACAATGTGCAGCAGGATGGCCACTTCCCTCGCCTCCTGCTGCACTTTCGGTGCATTTCCGGGTCAGTGGAAGAAGTGGCGGTATACCATACCGCCGTATACCGCCCCACTTTGACCATTGCTCTAAACACAGTAGTAAGTTTTGGAACGCGTAGTAGTTGAGCCCGGAGTTCCATTACCTTACTTCACCTTCTTATGGTGAAATCACTGCGAACTTGTAGAATGCTACAGTGATGATCAAAACCGGTGTACAAAATAGGGTGTAGCCGCTGAGTTGAGAAGGCCAGTAGGTGAGAACTTGTATCTGTTTCTCTTTAACCAGGAGCTCACAATGGTAATCAGCACTATGCTTAAGCTACAATTAATTTTTAATGAAATCTATAATCTTTCTTTACTTGATTTAGAAATATTTATTATATATCCCAAACTTAGAATTTAGGATTGCTGTTTATCAAATACAAAAATATCTTTGGGATTTCTAGAATTTCATTTCACCTTTGAAAATTTTGCTGCATGCTTGACAGAATTTATATTTTTAAACGGGTAAAAAAGTTAAACCTGATTACAAATCTCTGAATACAAATGTTTTATGTTCATTGGGTAATTTAAAAAATGTATGTATGTGCTTTATTTGTGCGTGTTCCACTCAAGACAGTTGTAATCTTACTTTTATGCTTATTCTTTATTAGTTAATGAAGATGAACTTAGAAGAAAAATTGCAGAAGAACTGGCTCTAGAGCAAGCAAGGAGGAAGTCGGAGAATCAAAAAAGGTTTGTTACATTCGTAACACAAGTAACAGTTTATCATTGTATTTCATTTATGTATTTACACTGTAGGGTTGGCAAGGAAACCTACATTTTTTTTAATACAATTTTTTTCTTTGTTTTAATACTAAGGGCGTACCTACCATGTGTAGCTGCTATGGTGTCGGGGCCCAGAGCTGGGAGGGGCCTACCTCCCCTGTCAAAGTTACATGTGTTATATACATTTTTCACCAATGGTTGGTACATAGGCGCCCTTACAAACCTGTGGCCTACACCATATGTAATTATATCCCTTTACCTGTTCATTGTAATGTGGTATAAAATGAACTGGAGAGCATTATAATGTGATATTGGGGACATGTACCAAGCAGTGATAAAAGTGGTGAAGTGAGCCAGTGGCGAAGTTGCCCATGACAACCAAACAGCTGCTCTGTATATGTTTATAAGATGCAAATTATAAATGTTACTTCAATGCTGATTGGTTGCCATGGACAACTTCTCCACTGGCTCACTTCTCCACTTTTATCACTACATGTCCCCCATAGTATGAATTGGGGCACTGTAATGTGGCACAGTATGTAGTGGAGTCACTAAAGTGTGGCATAATATGAACTGGGGGCGCTGTACTGTATCATTAAATGAAGTGGAGTCATTGTACTGTGACATAATATGAACCGGGTGCACTGTGGAACCGATTCAACTGTGGCGCGCGCCACCTGCTGGTTGTATGTGTTGCATAATTTGTACGGTCAGCTCTACAGTGTGACATCATGTGAACTAGGGCACTACTGTGGTTCATAAAATTAACTAAGACAGTGTTATGGGGCATAAAATGAACAACTGCTATGGAGAGCTGTCTTGGTCCCTTCAAAATGTTGCTATGGGACCCACAAAGTTCTGACTACGCCCCTAATTATTTTAATAATAATAATAATTTATTATTATTTCTCTAACGTCCTAGAGGGTGCTGGGACTCCGTAAGGACCATGGGGAATAGACGGGCTCCGCAGGAGACATGGGCACTTTAAGAAAGACTTTAGACTCTGGGTGTGCACTGGCTCCTCCCTCTATGCCCCTCCTCCAGACCTCGGTTTTAGACTGTGCCCAGAAGAGATGGGTGCACTGAAAGGAGCTCTCCTGAGTTTCCTGCTAAGAAAGCATATTTGTTAGTTTTTTTCTTATTTTCAGGGAGCACTGCTGGCAACAGACTCCCTGCATCGAGGGACTGAGGAGAGAGGAGCAGACCTATTAAAATGATTGGCTCTGCTTCTCGGCTACTGGACACCATTAGCTCCAGAGGGAGTGGAACACAGGTTCGTCCTGGGCGTTCATCCCAGAGCCGCGCCGCCGTTCTCCTCACAGAGCCGGAAGAAATGAAGAAAGAAGATTCTGAGGCGGCAGAAGCCTTTCGGGTGCTTCACTGAGGTAACGCACAGCACGGCAGCTGTGCGCCATTGCTCACATACACCTCACACACTCCGGTCACTGTAAGGGTGCAGGGGTGCAGGGGGGGCGCCCTGGGCAGCAATAAACCTCTCCTATGGCAAAATGACCTATATACATGTATAGGTGGGCACTGTACATGTATATAAAAGAGCCCCCGCCATGTTTTACAAAGTTTGAGCGGGACAGAAGCCCGCCGCCGAGGGGGCGGGGCTTCTCCCTCAGCACTCACCAGCGCCATTTTCTCTCCACAGCACCGCTGAGAGGAAGCTCCCCGGACTCTCCCCTGCTTGACACACCGTGAAAGAGGGTTTTAAAGTAGAGGGGAGGCACATAATTGGCGATTATACATTACAGCAGCGCTACTGGGTAAACATTCTGACTGGGTAAACATTCTGTGTTTTTCTCCTGGGTCATATAGCGCTGGGGTGTGTGCTGGTATTCTCTCTCTGTCTCTCCAAAGGGCCTAAGGAGGAACCTGTCTTCAGAATAGATTTTCCCTGTGTGTGTGAAGTGTGTCGGTACACGTGTGTCGACATGTTTGACGAAGGCTCGCCTAAGGAGGAGGGGGAGGGCATGAATGTCAGGTCGCCGACGGCAACGCCGACATCGGACTGGATGGATATGTGGAATGTCTTGAATGCTAATGTAAATTTCTCTGACGTCCTAGTGGATGCTGGGAACTCCGTAAGGACCATGGGGAATAGACGGGCTCCGCAGGAGACTGGGCATTCTAAGAAAGAATTAGGACTACTGGTGTGCACTGGCTCCTCCCTCTATGCCCCTCCTCCAGACCTCAGTTAGAATCTGTGCCCGGCTCGAGCTGGTTGCACACTAGGGGCTCTCCTGAGCTCCTAGTAAAGAAAGTATTTATTAGGTTTTTTATTTTCAGTGAGATCTGCTGGCAACAAACTCACTGCTACGAGGGACTTAGGGGAGAGAAGCGAACCTACCTGCTTGGAGCTTGCTTGGGCTTCTAGGCTACTGGACACCATTAGCTCCAGAGGGATCGAACACAGGCCCAGCCTCGGTCGTCCGGTCCCGAAGCCGCGCCGCCGTCCCCCTTGCAGAGCCAGAAGACGGAAGATTCCGAGGAGAAAATCGGCGGCTGAAGACTCCGGTCTTTATTAAGGTAACGCACAGCACTGCAGCTGTGCGCCATTGCTCCCCATGCACACCACATACTCCGGTCACTGATCGGTGCAGGGCGCTGGGGGGGGGGGGCGCGGCGCGCCCTGGGCTGCAATTAGATTACCTTTAAAAATGGCAAAAAACACATAATATAGTCTAATACACTATATATGTGTAAAAATCCCCTGCCATAATATTAATATAAAGAGCGGGAGAAGCCCGCCGAAAAAGGGGCGGGGCTATCTCCCTCAGCACACTGGCGCCATTTCCTTTTCACAGCTCCGCTCGAAGGACGCTCCCCAGGCTCTCCCCTGCAGTTTCCAGGCTCAATAGGGTAAAAAAGAGAGGGGGGGGGGCACTAAATTTAGGCGCAATACTGTGTATTATAGCTGCTATAGGGAAAATCACTTTGTGTAGTGTAAATCCCTGTGTTATATAGCGCTGTGGTGTGTGCTGGCATACTCTCTCTCTGTCTCCCCAAAGGACTTGGTGGGGTCCTGTCCTCAGTCAGAGCATTCCCTGTGTGTGTGCGGTGTGTCGGTACGGCTGTGTCGACATGTTTGATGAGGAGGCTTATGTGGAGGCGGAGCAGGTGCCGATAAATGTGATGTCACCCCCTGCGGGGTCGACACCAGAGTGGATGGATATGTGGAAGGTATTAACCGACAGTGTCAACTCCTTACACAAAAGGTTTGATGACATAACAGCTGTGGGACAGCCGGCTTCTCAGCCAGTGCCTGCCCAGGCGTCTCAAAGGCCATCAGGGGCTCAAAAACGCCCGCTACCTCAGATGGCAGACACAGATGTCGACACGGAGTCTGACTCCAGTGTCGACGACGACGAGACAAATGTACATTCCACTAAGGCTTATCCGTTGCATGATTACGGCAATGAAAAATGTGTTGCACATTTCTGACATTAACCCAGGTACCACTAAAAAGGGTATTATGTTTGGGGAGAAAAAGCAACCAGTGGTTTTTCCCCCTTCAGATGAGTTAAATGAAGTGTGTGAAGAAGCGTGGGCATCCCCTGATAAAAAATAAGTGATTTCTAAAAAGTTACTAATGGCGTACCCCTTCCCGCCAGAGGACAGGGTACGTTGGGAGACATCCCCGAGGGTGGATAAAGCGCTCACACGCTTGTCAAAAAAGGTGGCACTACCGTCTCAGGATTCGGCCGCCTTAAAGGAGCCTGCGGATAGAAAGCAGGAGGCTATCCTGAAGTCTGTATATACACACTCAGGTACTATACTGAGACCTGCTATTGCTTCAGCATGGATGCGCAGTGCTGCAGCAGCGTGGTTTGATTCCCTGTCTGATAATATTGATTGCCTTGACAGGGACACTATATTGCTAACCATAGAGCATATTAAAGACGTAGTCTTATACATGAGAGATGCACAGAGGGATATTTGCCGGCTGGCATCTAGAATAAATGCAATGTCCATTTCTGCCAGGAGAGTATTATGGACTCGGCAGTGGACAGGTGATGCGGATTCTAAAAGGCACATGGAGGTTTTGCCTTACAAGGGTGAGGAATTGTTTGGGGATGGTCTCTCGGACCTCGTTTCCACAGCGACAGCTGGGAAGTCGACATTTTTACCCCAGGTTCCCTCACAGCCAAAGAAAGCACCGTATTATCAGGTACAGTCCTTTCGGCCCCAGAAAGGCAAGCGGGTTAAAGGCGTGTCCTTTCTGCCCAGAGGCAGGGGTAGAGGGAAAAAGCTGCACCATACAGCCAGTTCCCAAGAACAGAAATCCTCCCCTGCTTCCACTAAATCCACCGCATGACGCTGGGGCTCCACTGGTGGAGCCAGGTGCGGTGGGGGCCCGTCTCCGGAACTTCAGCGACCAGTGGGTTCGCTCACAGGTGGATCCCTGGGTTCTACAAGTGGTATATCGGGGATACAAGCTGGAATTCGAGACGTCTCCCCCTCGCCGTTACCTCAAATCAGCCTTGCCAGCTACTCCCCCGGACAGGGAGGTGGTGCTGGCGGCAATTCACAAGCTGTATTCCCAGCAGGTGATAATAAAAGTTCCCCTCCTTCAACAGGGACGGGGTTACTATTCCACGATGTTTGTGGTACCGAAACCAGACTGTTCGGTGAGACCCATTCTAAATTTAAAATCCTTGAACACTTATATAAGAAGGTTCAAGTTCAAAATGGAATCGCTCAGGGCGGTTATTTCAAGCCTGGAAGAAGGGGATTACATGGTATCACTGGACATCAAGGATGCGTACCTGCATGTCCCCATTTACCCACCTCACCAGGTGTACCTCCGTTTTGTGGTACAAGACTGCCATTACCAATTCCAGACGTTGCCGTTTGGTTTGTCCACGGCACCGAGGGTATTTACCAAGGTAATGGCTGAAATGATGATACTCCTTCGAAAAAAGGGAGTTATAATTATCCCATACTTGGACGATCTCCTTATAAAGGTGAGGTCCAGGGAGCAGTTGTTGGTCGGAGTAGCACTATCTCAGGAAGTGCTACAACAGCACGGCTGGATTCTGAATATTCCAAAGTCGCAGCTGGTTCCTACGACGCGTCTGCTGTTCCTGGGTATGATTCTGGACACAGAATAGAAGAAGGTGTTTCTCCCGGAGGAGAAGGCCAAGGAGTTGTCATCTCTGGTCAGAGACCTCCTGAAACCAAAACAGGTGTCGGTGCATCACTGCACGCGAGTCCTGGGAAAGATGGTAGCTTCTTACGAAGAAATTCCATTCGGCAGGTTCCATGCAAGGATCTTTCAGTGGGATCTGTTAGACAAGTGGTCCGGATCGCATCTTCATATGCATCGGCTGATCACCCTGTCCCCAAGGGCTAGGGTGTCTCTGCTGTGGTGGCTGCAGAGTGCTCATCTTCTAGAGGGCCGCAGATTCGGCATACAGGACTGGGTCCTGGTGACCACGGATGCAAGCCTCCGAGGTTGGGGGGCAGTCACGCAGGGAAGAAACTTCCAAGGACAATGGTCGAGTCAGGAGGCTTCCCTACACATAAATATTCTGGAACTAAGGGCCATTTACAATGCCCTAAGTCAGGCAAGACCCCTGCTTCAAAACCAGCCGGTGCTGATTCAGTCAGACAACATCATGGCGGTCGCCCATGTAAACCGACAGGGCGGCACAAGAAGCAGGATGGCGATGGCAGAAGCCACAAGGATTCTCCGATGGGCGGAAAATCACGTGATAGCACTGTCAGCAGTGTTCATTCCGGGAGTAGACAACTGCGAAGCAGACTTCCTCAGCAGGCACGACCTCCACCCGGGAGAGTGGGGACTTCATCCAGAAGTCTTCCAACTAAACCGTTCGGAAAGGCCACAGGTGGAAATGATGGCGTCCCGGCTAAACAAAAAGCTCAAAAGATATTGTGCCAGGTCAAGGGACCCTCAGGCGATAGCTGTGGACGCTCTAGTGACACCGTGGGTGTACCAGTCGGTTTATGTGTTCCCTCCTCTTCCTCTCATACCAAAGGTGCTGAGGATAATAAGAAAGAGAGGAGTAAGAACTATACTCATCGTTCCGGATTGGCCAAGAAGGACTTGGTACCCGGAACTACAAGAAATGATCTCAGAGGACCCTTGGCCTCTACCTCTCAGACTGGACCTGCTACAGCAGGGGCCCTGTCTGTTCCAAGACTTACCGCGGCTGCGTTTGACGGCATGGCGGTTGAACGCCGGATCCTGATGGAAAAGGGCATTCCGGTTGAAGTCATTCCTACGCTGATAAAGGCTAGGAAAGAGGTGACAGCAAAGCATTATCACCGCATATGGCGAAAATATGTTGCTTGGTGTGAGGCTATGAAGGCCCCCACAGAAGAATTTCAGCTGGGTCGATTTCTGCACTTCCTACAGTCAGGAGTGACTATGGGCCTAAAATTGGGATCCATTAAAGTCCAGATTTCAGTCCTGTCTATTTTCTTTCAAAAAGAACTGGCTTCACTGCCTGAAGTTCAGACGTTTGTTAAGGGAGTGCTGCATATTCAGCCCCCTTTTGTGCCCCCAGTGGCACCTTGGGATCTCAACGTTGTGTTGGATTTCCTAAAATCACATTGGTTTGAGCCACTTCAGACCGTGGAGTTAAAATATCTCACGTGGAAAGTGGTCATGCTTTTGGCCTTGGCTTCGGCTAGGCGTGTGTCAGAATTGGCGGCTTTGTCTTGTAAAAGCCCCTATCTGATCTTCCATATGTATAGGGCAGAATTGAGGACTCGTCCCCAATTTCTCCCTAAGGTGGTATCAGCGTTTCATTTGAACCAACCTATTGTGGTACCTGCGGCTACTCGGGACTTGGAGGCTTCCAAGTTGCTGGACGTAGTCCGGGCCCTGAAAATCTATGTTTCTAGGACGGATAGAGTCAGAAAGACTGACTCGCTGTTTATCCTGCATGCACCCAACAAGTTGGGTGCTCCTGCTTCTAAGCAGACTATTGCTCGCTGGATCTGCTCCACGATTCAACTTGCACATTCTGCGGCTGGACTGCCGCATCCTAAATCAGTCAAAGCCCATTCCACGAGGAAGGTTGGCTCTTCTTGGGCGGCTGCCCGAGGGGTCTCGGCTTTACAACTTTGCCGAGCTGCTACCTGGTCGGGATCAAACACGTTTGCAAAATTCTACAAGTTTGATACCCTGGCTGAGGAGGACCTTGAGTTTGCTCATTCGGTGCTGCAGAGTCATCCGTACTCTCCCGCCCGTTTAGAAGCTTTGGTATAATCCCCATGGTCCTTACGGAGTTCCCAGCATCCACTAGGACGTCAGAGAAAATAAGAATTTACTCACCGGTAATTCTATTTCTCGTAGTCCGTAGTGGATGCTGGGCGCCCATCCCAAGTGCGGATTGTCTGCAATACTTGTATATAGTTATTGCCTAACTAAAGGGTTATTGTTATGAGCCATCTGTTCGTGAGGCTCAGTTGTTATTCATACTGTTAACTGGGTATAGTATCACGAGTTGTACGGTGTGATTGGTGTGGCTGGTATGAGTCTTACCCGGGATTCCAAATCCTTTCCTTATTGTGTCAGCTCTTCCAGGCACAGTTTCCCTAACTGAGGTCTGGAGGAGGGGCATAGAGGGAGGAGCCTGTGCACACCAGTAGTCCTAATTCTTTCTTAGAGTGCCCAGTCTCCTGCGGAGCCCGTCTATTCCCCATGGTCCTTACGGAGTTCCCAGCATCCACTACGGACTACGAGAAATAGAATTACCGGTGAGTAAATTCTTATTTTATTGCATAAGAGATTGGACAAGACTGAGGCTAGGGATCAGTCAGGTAGTCAGACCATGCCTGTCCCAGTGGCACAGGGACCTTCTGGGTCTCAGAAACGCACATTATCCCAGATCACTGACACAGATACCGACACGGATTCAGATTGCAGTGTCGACTATGAGGATGCAAAATTACAGGCAAAAGTGGCTAAAGGTACAAGTTCCCAAAAGGATTCTTATGGCGTATCCCTTCCCACAAAAGGACAGGATACGATGGGAATCTTCGCCTAAAGTAGACAAGGCGTTGACACGCTTATCCAAGAAGGTGGCACTGCCTTACCAGGATACTGCTACCTTCAAGGATCCTGCTGATCGTAAGCAAGAAGTTACCATGAAGTACATTTACACACATTCTGGTACTATTGTTAGGCCGGCTATGGCATCTGCCTGGGTTTGTAGTGCTGTCGCAGCATGGACAGATTCCTTATCTACGGAGATTGAGACCGTGGATAAGGATACCATTCTAATGACCCTAGAGCATATCAAGGATGCAGCGTTATATATGAGGGATGCTCAAAGAGACATTTGTTTACTAAGCTCCAGAATAAATGCTATGTCTGTTTCTGCTAGGCGACTCTTGTGGACCCGACAGTGGACGGGGGATGCCGACTCAAAGCGGCATATGGAGTCGTTGCCTTACAAGGGGGAGGAGTTGTTTGGAGAAGGCCTCTCGGACCTTGTCTCTACTGCTACGGCTGGTAAATCGAATTTTTTACCTTATGTTCCCCTGCAACATACTAAGAAGGCACCTCATTACCAAATGCAGTCCTTTCATTCAAATAAAAGCAAAAAGGTACGGGGATCGTCCTTTCTTGCCAGAGGTAAAGGCAATGGAAAAAAGCTGCACACAGCTAGTTCCCAGGAGCAGAAGTCCTCCCCTACGTCTGCAAAATCCACCACATGAGCTGGGGCTTCCCTGGGGGGGTCAGCTCAAGTGGGGGCACGTCTTCGATTTTTCAGCCACGTCTGGGTTCACTCACAGGTGGATCCCTGGGCAATAGGGATTGTTTCTCATGGATACAGGCTGGAATTCGAAGAGATGCCTCCTCGCCGGTTTTTCAAATCTGCTCTCCCAGCTTCTCCCTCAGAAAGGGAGTTAGTGTTAACTGCAATTCAAAAATAGTATCTGCAATAGGTGATAGTCAAGGTTCCTCTTCTCCAGCAAGGGAAGGGGTATTACTCAACCCTGTTTGTGGTCCCGAAACCGGACGGTTCGGTCAGACCCATTTTGAATCTGAAATCCCTGAACCTGTACTTGAAAAAGTTCAAGTTCAAGATGGAATTGCTCAGAGTGGTCATCGCCAGCCTGGAGGGGGGGGATTGGATGGTTTCCCTGGACATAAAGGATGCTTACCTTCATGTTCCGATTTTTCTTCCTCACCAGGCATTCCGGAGATTTGCGGTACAGGACTGTCATTACCAATTTCAGACGTTGCCGTTTGGGTTTTCCACGGCCCCGAGAATTTTCACCAAGGTGATGGCGAAAATGATGGTGCTCCTGCGCAGGCATGGTGTCACAATTATCCCATACTTGGACGATCTCCTCATAAAGGCGAGATCTCGAGAGAAGTTACTGGACAGCGTGTCACTGGCTGTGAGGACGTTGCAACAGCACGGCTGGATTCTCAATATTCCGAAGTCCCAGCTGGTTCCTACAATGCGTCTGACCTTTTTGGGCCTGATTCTGGACACAGACCAGAAAAGGGTTTTTCTTCCGATGGAAAAGGCTCAGGAGCTCATCGCTCTGGTCAGGAACCTATTAAAGCCAAAAAAGGTTTCAGTGCTTCACTGCACACGTGTCCTGGGGAAGATGGTGGCATCGTACGAGGCCATCCCCTTCGGCAGGTTCCATGCGAGGACCTTTCAATGGGACCTGCTGAACAAACGGTCCGGGTCTCATTTACAAATGCATCGAAGGATCACCCTGTCTCCCAGAGCCAGGATATCTCTCCTGTGGTGGCTGCACAGTGCTCACCTCCTAGAAGGGCGCAGGTTCGGCATTAAGGACTGGATCCTGGTGACCACGGACGCAAGCCTCTGAGGTTGGGGAGCAGTCACACTGGGAAGAAATTTCCAAGGTCTCTGGTCAAGTCTAGAGACTTGTCTCCACATCAACGTACTGGAGTTGAGGGCCATATACAACGGCCTACGTCAAGCGGAGGCATTACTTCGGGGCAAACCGGTTCTGATTCAGTCGGACAATGTCACAGCAGTGGCTCATGTAAACCGCCAAGGTGGCACAAGGAGCAGAGTGGCCATGGCAGAAGCAACCAGGATTCTTCGCTGGGCGGAGAATCATGTAAGCGCACTGTCGGCAGTGGTCATCCCGGGGGTGGACAACTGGGAAGCGGACTTCCTCAGCAGACACGACCTGCATCCGGGAGAGTGGGGACTTCATCAGGAAGTCTTCGCACAGATCGCGGGGAACAGCCTCAGATAGACATGATGGCGTCCCGTCTCAACAAAAAGCTGAAGCGATATTGCGCCAGGTCAAGAGATCCTCAGGCGGTAGCTGTAGACGCTCTGGTGACACCATGGGTGTTCAGATCGGTCTATGTGTTCCCTCCTTTGCCTCTCATTCCCAAGGTGTTTAGAATAATAAGACAAAGAAGAGTGAGAACAATCCTCATTGTTCCAGATTGGCCACGAAGGACTTGGTATCCAGATCTGCAAGAGTTGCTCACAGACGATCCGTGGCCTCATCCTCTAAGGCAGGACCTGCTGCAACAGGGGCCCTGTCTGTTCCAAGGCTTACCGCGGCTGCGTTTGACGGCATGGCAGTTGAACGCCGGATCCTAGCGGAAAAAGGTATTCCGGAGGAGGTCATTCCTACCCTGATTAAGGCTAGGAAGGAAGTGACAGCAAAACATTATCACCGCATATGGCAAAAATATGTTTCTTGGTGTGAGGCCAGGACTGCTCCTACAGAGGAGTTCCATTTGGGCCGTCTACTTCACTTCCTTCAAACAGGAATAAATTTGGGCCTAAAATTAGGATCCATAAAGGTTCAAATTTCGGCCTTGTCCATTTTCTTTCAAAAAGAATTGGCTTCTCTTCCCGAAGTACAGACATTTGTGAAGGGAGTGCTGCATATTCAGCCTCCTTTTGTACCTCCGGTGGCGCCTTGGGATCTTAACGTGGTATTAAGTTTCCTCAAGTCACATTGGTTTGAACCACTCAACACCGTGGAGTTGAAATATCTTACTTGGAAGGTGGTCATGTTGATGGCCCTAGCTTCTGCAAGGTGTGTTTCGGAATTAGCGGCTTTGTCATATAAAAGTCCCTATCTGGTTTTTCACGTGGATAGGGCAGAATTGAGGACTCGTCCTCAATTCCTGCCTAAAGTGGTCTCATCTTTTCATATGAACCAACCTATTGTCGTGCCTGTGGCTACGCGTGATTTGGTGGATTCCGAGTCACTCCGATGTGGTCAGGGCTTTGAAGATTTATGTGGCCAGAACAGCTAGGGTCAGGAAGACAGAGGCGCTGTTTATCCTGTATGCAGCCAATAAGGTTGGCGCACCGGCTTCAAAGCAGACTATTGCTCGCTGGATCTGTAACACGATTCAGCAAGCACATTCTTCGGCAGGATTGCCATTGCCAAAATCGGTTAAGGCCCATTCCACTAGGAAGGTGGGCTCTTCTTGGGCAGCTGCCCGAGGGGTCTCGGCATTACAGTTGTGCCGAGCAGCTACTTGGTTGGGTTCAAACACCTTTGCAAAGTTCTATAAGTTTGATACTCAATCGGTGCTGCTGAGTCATCCGCACTCTCCCGCCCGTTTGGGAGCTTTGGTATAATCCCCATGGTCCTTACGGAGTCCCAGCATCCTCTAGGACGTTAGAGAAAATAAGATTTTACACTTACCGGTAAATCTATTTCTCGTAGTCCGTAGAGGATGCTGGGCGCCCGTCCCATGTGCGGAATTCTTCTGCAAGACTTGTATATAGTTATTGCTTACATAAGGGTTTTCTTATAGTTCATCGGTTTGGACCGGGACTATGTTGTTTGTTCATACTGTTAACTGGGTAGTTTATCACAAGTTAGACCAGAGGTTCTCAAACTCGGTCCTCGGGGGCCCACACAGTGCATGTTTTGCAGGTCTCCTCACAGAATCGCAAGTGAAATAATTAGCTCCACCTGTGGACCTTTTAAAATGTGTCAGTGAGTAATTAATACACCTGTGCACCTGCTGGGTTACCTGCAAAACATGCACTGTGTGGGCTCCCGAGGACCGAGTTTGAGAACCTCTGAGTTAGACGGTGTGATTGGTGTGGCTGGTATGAATCTTGCCCTTGGATTAACAAAAATCCTTTCCTCGTACTGTCCATCTCCACTGGGCACAGTTTCTCTAACTGAGGTCTGGAGGAGGGGCATTGAGGGAGGAGCCAGTGCACACCCAGAGTTTAAAGTCTTTCTTAAAGTGCCCATGTCTCCTGCGGAGCCTGTCTATTCCCCATGGTCCTTACGGAGTACCAGCATCCTCTACGGACTATGAGAAATAGATTTACCGGTAAGTGTAAAATCTTATTATTTGTTGTTTAAAACCAGTATATTAATCTCTTATTAAGGCTTTCAAAATATAATGAAGCATGCAGATTTTGTAAAATTAAAGTGGCAACTTTAGTGCAGTACAGAACTTGTATGTAAATCCTCTTAAGGAGTACAAATTGGGTAAATTTGGGGTATTGTTACGGATGTAGCCACGCTCATCCAGCCTGTAGCTTGGCATAGGCCCGGCAAGTGTGCCCGTGACTAGGACGCTTAAGTACAAGCGCACCTAGGAAGACATGGGCGGCATACTTAGATTCAGCTCGGTGTTCTAAGGCGCACAAATGCCTAGGCATGGCACGCGGACGAATTGCAGGCTGAATGAGCGTGGCTACATTTGTACATACACTATATGTATGTACCTTCATGTGAGTAAAAAACAATCTGTCTATCCGATTTTTCTTTTCGACCAATTAAGCTTGTTAGATATACCGTATATACTCGAGTATAAGTCGACCCGAATATAAGCCGAGACACCTAATTTTACCTAAAAAAAATGGGAAAAATTACTGACTCGAGTATAAGCCTAGGGTGGGAAATGCACGGTGCCAGGAGTTTTCATGCTCCGGGTGTCATGCTTGTTGCCAGGGGTTTCATGCGGTAGGTGTTATGCTTGTTGCCAGGGGGTAATGCTTGTTGCTAGGGCTGTGCCCCCAGTGCCACATATACCCCCAGTGACAGATATCCCCCCACAGTGCCAGATAAAAACATCCCCCCCTGTTGCTTTGCCCCCAGTAGTTGTGCCCCCTCTTTCTTTGCCCCCAGTAGTTGTGCCCCCTCATTCTTTGCCCCCAGTAGTTGTGCCCCCGTCGCCGCTTACAAACACACACACACAAAATAATAAAAACAATACTTACCACAGCCCCGCTCCTGCTTCCCGACCGCTTCTGCTGCTTCGTCCGTCCGTCTGGCCACCCGCCCGCTCCTCTCTATGGGAGAGACGTCATAAGGTCTCTCCCATAGCAGCGCCGCACAGACACTAGAGGTCAATAATGACCTCTAGTGTCTGTCCCTGGAGCCGGCTGCAGCGGACGCCTACATAGGCCACGGCGTCTGCTGCAGCCGTGAGTTGACTCGAGTATAAGCCGAGGGGGGCTTTTTCAGCATAGAAAAATGTGCTGGAAAAGTCGGCTTATACTCGAGTATATACAGTATATATTTTTTTCTTTCTTTTTTTACTTTCCTATATGCACTTGCAGGAATATTAACGTTTGCATAACTTCAAATAAAACCCATTTTATTATTATTATTCATCTTACGTTCAAAGCAGACGTCAGAGACACTATTAGATCAACAAGATGCAACTAGATCAATCAATAACTTGACTTTTATTTGTAATTACAGTTGTTTTTACTGAAATCCATGTACATAGTTTACAAGAGTTAAGGCCCGTACACACTGGTCGATGTATCGGCCGTTCTCTTGAACGGCCGATACATCGCGGGACCGTCGGCCAGTGTGTACGGGCGATACGTCTGTGAACTCCGTCGTTCACAGACGTATCGCGTCGGCCGCGCAGCACAGCCGACAGCCAATATATCTAACGATATATTGGCCCGTCGCTGTGTGTGTACGCGACCGCCCGTACACATGCTGCGGCGGCCGGCGGTGATTGACAGGTGAACTGGGCGGGCGCGAGCGCCCGCCCGCCCAGTTCATGACGTCAGTCCCCCGACGGATCGGGCTGTGTGTATGCACAGCACACTGCCCGATCCGTACATAGATATATCTAATAGTGTGTACCCACCTTTAGATTTTAACAGTTTTCACTCTACTCCCATGGAGAGTTGAATCAGTGTATTGTAACAGTGTTAAAGATCAATGCAATGATTTGTGGTTCTGTAAACGTGTGTTACAATGTACGTACAATCTGTAACAATCAGTCACCTGTTACGTAAGTTTATAGACTGTAGTACCTAGAACCTGTTCTGACTGCATGAATGGAAATTTTTGCAGACAGAAAAACCATTGTGATGGAAAAGCCTTGCTGCCTGCGCCAAGCGATCACACTTGTTTGGGTCTCATGGGACCTGGGCCAATAGGAAATTCCCTCTTACCCGCCTTTTACTGACTCCACCCACTGTCCAGTGGGCAGGTATTTTGCTGCCACCACCAGGCTCCTCCCACCGGTACTCTGATCAGAGTACTATTGTGTATGCATAGACACGCTGCTGACACACCTCCTAATTGGTGTTTGCTGATACTCACTGGTTACTCACCATGGACCACGCCGCTGCATGGTAGAGACACACAAAAGGATTAAATGAATAACACTGACAATTCATGTAGAATGTTAAAGTTCCGATGGTATTAGCATAAATTAAAATCGGTTTATTGAGTTAAAGCACAAGAAATATTTGAAAATAGTAATAAAGTTACTATCACAGCTGATCCAAACAAATGTGATAAATTCAATAACCTAGGAACTGAGTTAATATGTTGCAACCATTACACATTGATATTATGGGGTATATGCAATTGCGGGCGAATTGCGCACTTTTTCGCCCGTTTTTAAATTCGACACAATTCGACCGTCGAATTCCGGCAGGTGGGTGCCGGAATTCGACATATTCAATAAAAAACGAATTCGACAGTCCCGCTGTCGAAAAACGGCCGATTTGACGGATTTTGATTCGATTTTTGAAAAACAGAAAAAAACGGTAAAAAACCCGAAAAAAAA
Source organism: Pseudophryne corroboree (assembly GCF_028390025.1). NCBI lineage: Eukaryota > Metazoa > Chordata > Amphibia > Anura > Myobatrachidae > Pseudophryne > Pseudophryne corroboree. The sequence continues at coordinate 382,377,353 of NC_086449.1, forward strand.
TTGCGTGGGGTCCCCCCTCCTAAGCATAACCAGCCTCAGGCTTTTTGAGCCGGTCCTAGTTGCCAAAATACGGGGAAAAAAATGACAGGGGATCCCCCGTATTTTAACAACCAGCACCGGGCTCTGCGCCTTGTCCTGGTGCAAAAAATACGGGGGACAAAAAGAGTAGGGGTCCCCCGTATTTTTTGTACCAGCACCGGGCTCCACTAGCTGGACAGATAATGCCACAGCCGGGGGTCACTTTTATACAGCGCCCTGCGGCCGTGGCATTAAATACCCAACTAGTCACCCCTGGCCGGGGTACCCTGGAGGAGTGGGGACCCCTTCAATCAAGGGGTCTCCCCCCGAGCCACCCAAGGGCCAGGGGTGAAGCCCGAGGCTGTCTCCCCCCCCCCCCCCCCCCCCATCCAAGGGCTGCGGATGGGGGGCTAATAGCCATGTGTAAAAATGTAAGAATATTGGGTTTTTTTGCAGAAGAACTACAAGTCCCAGCAAGCCGGTACTTGGAGAACCACAAGTACCAGCATGCGGGGGAAAAACGGGCCTGCTGGTACCTGTAGTTCTGCTGCAAAAAAAAAACCCAAATAAAAACAGGACACAGACACCGTGAAAGTATAACTTTATTACATTCATGCCGACACACATACTTGCCTATGTTGACACGCCGACTCTGGCCACGTCTCCAATGTCGACGTCCGGGGTACCTGAAAATAAAATTATACTTACCTGATCCAGTGTCCAGTTCTTTTATTGTAATCCACGTACTTGGCAAAACAAAAAAACGCATTTACCCGAACCAGACGGACTGAAAGGGGTCCCATGTTTACACATGGGACCCCTTTCCCCGAATGCAGAGACCCCCCGTGACTCCTGTCACAGACGGTCCCTTCTGCCAATCAGGAAGCGCCACTTCGTGGCACTCTCCTGATTGGCTTTGTGCGTCTGAGCTGGCAGACAGCGCATCGCACAGCTCCCTCCATTAGTTTCAATGGTGGGAACTTTGCGGTCAGCGGTGGGGTTACCCGCGGTCAGCCGCTGACCGCGGGTGACCTCACCGCTGAACGCAAAGTTCCCACCATTAAAGATAATGGAGGGGTCTGTGCGATGCGCGTTTGACAGCTCCGACGCGCATACAGCCAATCATGAGAGTGCCACGAAGTGGCGCTTCCTGATTGGCTGAAGGGACCCTCTGTGACAGTACTCACAGGGGGTCTCTGCATTCGGGGAAAGGGGTCCCAGGTGTAAACTCCCATGTGTAGTTCTCCAAGTACCGGCTTGCGGGGGAGGCTTGCTGGGACTTGTAGTTCTTCCGCAAAAAACAATATTCTTAAATTTTTACACATGGCTATCAGCCCCCCATCCGCAGCCCTTGGATAGGGGGGACAGCCTCGGGCTTCACCCCTGGCCCTTGAGTGGCTGGAGGGGGACCCCTTGATTGAAGGGGTCCCCACTCCTCCAGGGTACTCCGGCCAGGGGTGACTAGTTGGGTATTTAATGCCATGGCCGCAGGGCGCTGTATAAAAGTAACCCCCGGCTGTGGCATTATCTGTCCAGCTAGTGGAGCCCGGTGCTGGCACAAAAAATACGGGGGACCCCTACTCTTTGTCCCCCGTATTTTTTGCACCAGGACCAGGCGCAGAGCCCGACAGAAATGCATAATGTGGATGTAAAAAAAACACGCCTTGGGTGAACTTCCAGGTCAGTTCATCCAGGCATGATACCCACCGACTCAGATTTTCATGATACTTTGTACACTTGATACTACCCATGTCAATTGTTTCTTCTGTAGGCCTCACAGTTTTTTAAGATAAAGGGGTCAATGTTTTGAAAAATTAATCGGAAATAGCACTCCTGATGCTTCGGTTTTTCTGAGGTGTATCTGGAAACAACATTCACATCTCAGTGACTAATCCATGTATCACTTTGAATATTTGACCCTTTGTCAATCAAAATATGTAGATTCTAGTAAAAAAATGTTTTATCAATCTTGCCTGACTCCGAAAGTTCATTATACATTCCTTTATTTCATACTTAATTGTTTTGTTGCAAAAAAAAAAAAAAAAGTGTGTTCAATTACCATTATCAACTTAAGGCAGATAAGTTATCATGGGGCAGATGTATTAACCTGGAGAAGGCATAAGGAAGTGATAAACCAGTGATATGTGCAAGGTGATAAACAAACCAGCCAATCAGCTCCAATATGTAAATTAACAGTTAGGATCTGATTGGCTGGTGCCTTTATCACCTTGCACATATCACTGGTTTATCACTTCCTTATGCCTTCTCCAGGTTAATACATCTGCCCCCATGTCCCTTGTTTGTTTAAATGAAACCTTAAAGTATACTTTAAAATGCTATGAAAGAAAAATAATGGTATCTTGATTGCCTGTGTGAGTATTTTAATGTTTAATTATAATTCTCTTGTTAAATAGGAAAACTACCATTAGGTATAATTTTGCCCGCCAGTGGTGTATTTCCATTTGTAACAACGTTATAACAAATACTATGTCTATTGTCTATGTAAAAGAAATGATATTTGTTATATGTATTAATTTGGGTACTAAAGTTCCATTTAAGAAGGGACTCGTACATGTATGGATCACTTAAAATCAGCCCAGTGTGACTATTAATATTAGTTATACTAAGGGTCTTTCTAGTATGAATAAGTATACACAGCACATTTAAAACACAAACGAGGATTAAAATTAAGTATATATACTTATTTGTTTTTTCGTGATAGAAGGAACCACTAAAATGATATTAATGCTGAAATCGGTAGACTCAGTGCAGACTGGAAGTGTTATGCAATCTTTGAATTTTTTGCAAAGATGCATCTCCAATCATCCACGGATTCACCAATGAGGCTAGGAATGCTATGTTGAAGTACTCTTGCGTTCCACAATTAATTAATAAAAACAATGCATCACCAATTACGAATTCTACTATACATAATAAGAGAATACATTTACAAAAATGATAAATGATTGAACACTCTTTTGTAAGAAAGATATCTTGCTGAAGAAGTAATGATGTGACATTGTCCATACTCATTTATATCTAACATTGATCACTAAAAAGATAAAGCATAAACAAGGCCAGGCGCCTCTTTGCCACTGTCAACTCCCTTCTCTGCACACCCACACCTCAACTCCCCTCGTCACTCTCTGATCTTGATTTTGCCACTAACTTCACATCTAGAATTAACTCCATATGTTAGTACATCACATCCCATCAGACCATCATCAATCAGACACCTCCTTTCCTTTACCTCCACATCTTCTCACCAACTCTGACATTTTTCTCCCATGTATCTGGTGAGGAAGTCATGGCCCTCATCCATTCCTTAACCCCTCCACCTCCCCACTTGACCCTATCCCCTCCTGCCTGTCCGCTATCTCTCTCCGTCTTCTTGTTCCCATCTTGACCACCTGGGATTGAGTTGATCATAGAAAATATAAAAATGTCATCCCCCCTACCTTTCTAACTCCCCACAGGAATGAAATTTTTTTTTGGCCCACCAAAGCCAGCCCAGCTCCACACTAAGAAAATTGACTTGACTCACCCTCCTGCCTTGTCAAGAGTACCTTCCAGAAATATTGAAGCACAGCACAATCAGACTCACAGCACTAGTTTGCAGCTCACAAAGGCTCAGCTTCAGACAGCTATCTCTGGACAGTCTACATTTCATTACAGACAAAGCACAGTTTTTGGCGACTCCCAGTTCCCAGTTCTGTGCCCTGATCCTCCTCCAAGAGAACAGAGTTGTTCTCAGACAGTGTGTGACACTCACTGTCACCACTCACCATGCAGCTGCGGCAGACCAGGTGTTGAAAGTGCGGGTTGGTGTGGGGCTGTGCACCCTTACCACTATGAGGTCGCTTGCTGTGACACACTGCACAGTCGAGCTGGGGCAGGGTCTGAGCTGAGTGCTGCTAGTGCTCAGCGCTGCCTGGCAGAAAATTTGCGCATGCACATGGTATCCCCTGAAGTCCTGGGATTGGAGGCACTAATACCAGGATTTGAATTTGTCATTTTGAGGCCAAAATCCCAAGATCTCGCTTTTCTCAATCCCGGGATTGGCCTCTAGTTCTGCTCAACTGCACTAGTCTTTAGCTAGTATCAGTATGGGATTTTGGGGAGACTTAGTACGATGGGGTATAGATGGGGTCCAAAGGAGCCAGTGCACTTTAAATTTCTTCACTGGGTGTGCTGGCTCCTCCCCTCTGATCCCTCCCACAGGCAGTTTAGAAAAAAGTGCCTTCAGGAGAGGATGCACATCTCTGCAGCTCCAGAGAGTTTTCTTCGTTTCTTTTCCACTTTAATTATTTTCGGTATGCTGTTTGGGCAACAGCATACCTGCACCATGGGAGTTGGGGTGGTCACCGGCCTTGTGAGGTGTCAGAGCCGTTTCCCCGCTGCAGGACCACCGTCCTGAGAGGTTGCTTGTACAGCGGGGCACTGCGCCTTAGCTTTCACAATCGCAGAACGCCGCACATCCCTACCACTAGCCTGAAGGTGACGACAGTGGTGAGTACAAACCGGGGCCCCGCTAGGGGGTCCTCCTGTTCATAGTGCGGCTAATACGCAGGGGAGGCATACGGGACCCTCCTGAGTGGGACTCGCTATAGCCCCTTGTGTACACTGGCTAGCGATGGCTTAAACTAGCACTTGTGTGATGTTTTAATCTATTTGGGAGACATTGCCATTATAAAAAACACTAGCTTTGGCGCCATTGGAGGGGGGCGGAGCTACCTCAGAGCGGGACTAGTGGTATTTTGTCGCCTTCCTCTGCTTACGGCAGCTGCAGCAGGCACACACAGCTCCTCCTGACACTCAGAAAACTCTGGTAAACTGGTACAGGGTGCAGCAAAGGGGGAGAGCTGCTATTGTGCACAATCTGTGTCCTATAAGGGACTGTAATCATAGGTGTTGCACTGTGATAACAGCTTACAACCTCACTGATGCTGTGTAGCTGGGGTGTGCTGGTCTCTCTCTCTCTCTCTCTCTCTCTCTCTCTCTCTCCCCCCCATACAGTAAGGGTAGGCTTGCTAGTTATTACTTGTCTGTGTACAGTATGTGATTGTACTTTACTGTGAACATGGGTAAACACAAATTATGCAGTGTATGCCACACCAGACTCTTTCCCTTACCTGATTCTGTATCATGTGAACAATGCAGCCTATCTTCACAACTCAGTGAGGGGGCTGGGGGAGAGGGTCAAGAGCATTCTTGGCTAGGTGCCCTTTAAAATATGATGTCTGATATGTCATCATAACTCACTGCTAATGATAAAAAATCTCAGCTATTACAATAGGCTGTTACAGACTTAGCTGCCAGGGCAGATGTTACACAGCTCCCCCTCACTAACTCAAGACCCCAAAAAAAACAAAAAAAAACGTGGTTTACCTGCTCTACTCTCTGATTCAGATGAAGAGGTACAGGAGGATGGGAAGGACTTGGATCCCGTTAGTGGGGATTCCACTTCTGCTCTTTGTATTGAACCCCTCATTCTGGCTATAAGGAATGTTTTAAAACTCCCTCTAGAGGACGCTGCATCACAGGAGTCGTTTTTCTTTACACAGAACAAGCCTAATGTCACTTTCCCTGATTCTGCAGAATTTGATGACCTGTTTAAGTTAGCCTGGAAAAATCCAGAAAAAAAATACCAAATGTCAAAAAGATTTATACACACTTTCCCATTTGCTCCTGAAGGTAGGAAATTCTGGGAAGAACCCCCGAGGGCTGACGTATCAGTCTCTCGACTGTCAAAAAAGGCGGTGCTGCCTTGCCTGCCCCAGGTTCCTTTACCATAAAGGACCCTGGGGACAGAAAAATAGAGTCTAAACTGAAGTCTGTCTATACAGCAGCAGGTGTATAGCAAAGGCCGGTCATAGCGTGTTGCTGGATGACCCATGCCATTCATATGTGGGCTACTCAAATTCAGGAGGGCCTCTCCGGGGATATTCCTCTGGTCACTACGGTGACTCTCCTGAAGCACATTCAGGACACTGCACGCGTTGTGTGTGACTCGCTCAAGGAGATGGGCAATATTAATGCTAGGACCTCTGCCGTGGCAGTGTCGGTGTGGTTGCGTAAATGGATAGCGGACGTGGAATCCAAAAGCAAGGTGTGGAATCTCTTCTCTTTTCTGGGGAATGGCTCTTCAGGGTTTCCTACCGGGGGTCATCTGTTCAGTCCTTTCTGTCTAACAGATTTTGTTCTTGGGCTAGAGGTGCCTCAGTGTGGCTAGAGGCACCAGAGGTAAGACATGAAGGCCTGCGAACACCAGTTATCAGGAACAGATCACTAGTTCTGCTTCCACTAAGTCCTCAGCATGACAGTGCCCATCCACCCCGAAGTGATCTCGAGGTGGGAGCTCGACTGTGTCACTTCAGCCGCATCTGGGAGGGTCAGGGACTTCACTTCTCAGGGCTACAAGCTGGAGTTCGACAGTGCTCCTCTAAATGATTTTTCAAATCAAGCTTACCTGCTTTGGAGGATACGCAAGTTACGTTGCAACAGGCCATCCAAAAGTTGGTCCAGTCCCACGTCATTGTTCCAGTACCAATACAACAATGAGGAAAAAGTTATTACTTCAACCTGTTTGTTGTACCGAAGCTGGATGGTTCAGTAAGGCCCATTTTGAATCTAAAGTCCTTAATCCATTACCTAAAGCATGCATGTCCAAACTGTGGCCCTCCAGCTGTTGTGAAACTACATATCCCAGCATGCCCTGACACAGTTTTGCTGTCAGAGAATGCTAAAGCTGTGTCAGGGCAGACTGGGATGTGTAGTTTCTTAACAGCTGGAGGGCCGCAGTTTGGACATGTCTGTCCTAAAGGTTTTCAAGTTCAAAATGGAATCCTTGAGAGCAGTGATTGCGGGCTTGGAAGAACAGGAATTCATGGTCTCCCTGGATATCAAGGACGCCTATCTTCATATTACTATTTGGCCACCTCATCAGTCTTATCTGAGGTTTGCCCTTCTGGACGATCACTATCCGTTCCAGGCACTACCCTTTGGCCTGTCCACAACTCCGAGGGTGTTCACAAAGGTAATTGCAGAGATTATGTTCCAGCTCCAGGTCCAGGGGGTCAATGTTGTCCCTTACCTGGACGATCTCCTGATTAAAAGCAAGATCCAGGGAGCTTTTATTGCTCCATATTGACCGCACTATCCAACTTCTGTCACATCATGGGTGTGACAGAAAAGTCACAATTACAAAAGTCCCACCTGGAGCCAGCTCAGCGGCTCCTGTTCCTGGGGATGTTACTGGATACTGTGGCCCAGAAGGTGTTCCTTCCAGAGGACAAGGCGAGAACACTTCAGGAGATGGTTTGCTTGGTTCTCCGACCTGTTCGAATATCCATCCACCTTTGCATATCATTGTTGGGGAAGATGGTTGCCTCATACGAGGCGATCCAATAAGGGAGGTTCCATGCCAGAACATTTCAATTGGATCTTCTGAGCAATCAAGTAAAGTCACACAGATAGGTATACCGTAGGGACACAAGTTAGTTACATGTACGTCTAGTCAGTCAATGTTCAGGAGTTCAGCAGGCGGACTGCTTGGGGAAAGAAACTTTTGAGGCTTCTGGTGGACCTGGTGGGGACGGCCCTGTAACGCCTGCCTGAAGGAAGCAAGTTAAACATGCTGTGGCCGGGATGTAGCTGGTCTTTTACTATCTTCGTTGCCCGCTTTTTAGCTCTGGACAGGTACAGGTCCTGGACTGAGGGAAGGTCGGACCCGATGATCTTCTCTGCTGTTCTGACCACCTTTTTGGAGCCTGCATTTGTCCCTCGCGCTGGTGGAGCTGTACCATACCAGTATCGAGGAGCACAGTACCGACTCCACAATCGCGGAGTTGAAGAGGAGCAGAAGCTTCTGTGGGATGTTGAACTTTCTTAGTTGCCTGAGGAAGAACAACCTCTGCTGCGCTTTCCGAACAGTGGCGTTGGACCCCCATTTAAGATCACGGGAGATTGTGGTTCCTAGAAACTTGAAGGAGTCCACTAGCGATACCACACTGTCAGCAATCATTAGCGGAGGTGCACTAGATGACTTCTTCCTGAAGTCCACTATCATCTCGACAGTTTTGAGGGGGTTGAGCTCAAGTTTGTTGTGGATGCACCACTGGGCCAACCGGTCTACTTCCCGTCTATAGGCCGATTCGTCCCCGTCCTTGATGAGGCCAATGACGGTGGTGTCATCGGCGAATTTGATGATCTTTACTGATTGCGCCTCTGAGGTGCAGTCATTTGTGTACAGGGAGAAGACCAGGGGTGAGAGGACACAGCCCTGAGGGGCCCCTGTACTAATGGACCGCGCTTGAGAGGTGAATTCCCCCACTTTCACCACCTGTGTCCTATCTGTCAGGAAGTCTACTATCCAGGAACAGGTAGCTTCTGGGACCCCTAGGTGAAGTAATTTGGGGTGGAGGATGCTGGGGACGATTGTATTGAAGGCCGATCTGAAATTGACAAACAGGACCTTCGCGTAGGTACCGGTAATGTCTAGGTGCTGTAGAATGTAGTGCAGGCCCAGGTTGACTGCATCCTCGACACACCGATTCGATCGGTAGGCGAACTGTTGGGGGCCAGTCACAGTTTTCAGGTGATTCAAAACCAGACACTCAAACGTTTTCATGACCACAGACGTCCGTGCTATCGGCCTGTAGTCGTTCAGGTTCGTGATAGAGGTCCGGATCACATCTTCAGATGCATCGGATGATACGCCTGTCACCTCAGGCCAGGATTTCCCTCTTGTGGTGGCTGTAGTCTTCCAATCTCTTGGAAGGCCAGAGTTTCGGGATTCAGGAATGGATCCTCCTCATGACAGATGCAAGTCTTAGAGGATGGGGAGCTGTTACCCAAGGGACTCAGTTCCAGGGCATGTGGTCAGCCCACGAAGCACTCCTTCCGATCATCATTTTGGAACTTCGGGTGATCTACAATGCTTTGCTTCAGGCCTTTCCTCTACCAGGGATCACGCGATCCAGGTACAGTCGGACAACGCCACAGCTGTGGCGTACATCAGTCGGCAAGGAGGGACAAAATACTCCTCGGGGCAGAAATAAATGCAAGAGCAATGTCAGCAATCTTCATTCCGGGAGTGGACAACTGGGAAGCGGACTTCCTCAGTCGTCACAACCTCCACCTGGGAGAGTGTGGGCTCCACCATCAGGTGTTTCAGCAGATCATCGACCAGTGGAGCTGCCCTCAGATAGACATGATGGCTTCTCGACTCAAGAAGAAGCTCCTTTGGTATTGCTCATGAACCAGGGACCCTCAGGCGAGGGCAGTGGATACTCAGACCAGCCGGTAAGGCCAAGGCGATGTCAATCTATTTCCTCTGGTTCATTGCACCCAAGGGTGCTAAAGCGAAATAGGTATCAGAGGGGCCAGGCAATTGTGATTGCCCCGGAGTGGCCTCGGAGGGCGTGGTACGCGGATCTTCTGGACATGTTCGTCAAAGACCCTTGGCCTCTACCACTATGAAGAGATCTTCTTCAACAAGGACTGTTCGTCTACCCGGACTTACGTCGACTTCGTTTGATGGCTTGGAGGTTGAGCGGAACATCCTAGCTCACAAGGGCCTTTCCAAAAAGGTTATTGCTACCATGGTTCATACCAGGAAACCTGTGACGTCAAAATACATTCATCATATCTGGAGGAGATATGTCTCCTGGAGCGAGGAAAGCACGTATCCGCCTGCGGAGTTGCACTTGGGACGTTTCCTCTGTTCCTGCAGGCTGGTGTGAATAAGGGCTTACGTCTGGGTTCCATTAAGGTCCAGATTTCAGCTCTATGATTTACAGAAAAAGGGTTACCCTGCTTCAAAGCAGTCCATTGCTCGTTGGCTTAGGCGGACTATCCAACAGGCCTATGTGTCGGCAACCTTGCCTGTTCCGAAGTCTCTAAAGGCCCACTCTACAAGATTGGTGGGCTCTTTCTGGGCGGCTGCCCATCGAGTTTCGGCCTTGCAACTATGCCGAGCTGCTACCTGGTCGGGGAAGAACACTTTTGTTAAGTTCTACAAGTTTGATACCCTGGCCAAAGAGGATACCCAGGGTTTGGGACGTCCCCATCGTGCTAGGTCTCCCCAATATCCCTTATGGTCTACGAGAAAAGGATTTACCGGTAGGTAATTAAGATCCTATTTTATTTATTTATTTTTTTTGTCAAAAAAGTGTCTTCGTTGCAACATGGAGACTGGGCTGACTAATTTGATATGTGATCGCTGTATCATAGAAATATGTTACACACACACACACACACACACACACACACACACACACACACACACACACACACGGGAATTCAGTTGTTTCTCCACGTTGCAGCCACTAGATGCCATTACATTTTTGGACCGTTTGGGTTCGCCAAGCCTCGGGGAGACAAATATCAACTTGCAGCCTGTGTGATATGCAAAGGTGTGCTGGCGAGCTGAAATCTGTAAAAAGTGACCTATTTTGGCGCCCAAACGGCACTTATCACGATCATGTCCGTTTAATTTAGTCGGGTTTAGGCAGCTAAACCAGACACTATTGGAGCGTTATCTGCACTATAACGGTCATCAGTTGAATATTGTCCCTTCGATCTTCCATCACTTTAATTGGGAGATTGGGCCGCGATAACAATTGAATCCCCCTCCGCCAGTGTTGCATATCACATTAATCAGCATAGTTTGCCTGTGCGTACTATCCGTATCACGTTGTGACATAAGATGTATCTTCAGCAAAAAGATGCCCTGTGATAGAAGAATGTCACGGGACTTAGCGTGCCAAGAAGGGCTGTCTGACTTGACTACAGCAAATCTGTATGAGGACACCTCTGGACGTAATTGAATATAACGTCTTGGCATGTTACTTGTGATAATAAGAATTTACTTACCGATAATTCTATTTCTCGGAGTCCGTAGTGGATGCTGGGGTTCCTGAAAGGACCATGGGGAATAGCGGCTCCGCAGGAGACAGGGCACAAAAAAGTAAAGCTTTACTAGGTCAGGTGGTGTGCACTGGCTCCTCCCCCTATGACCCTCCTCCAGACTCCAGTTAGGTACTGTGCCCGGACGAGCATACACAATAAGGGAGGCATTTTGAATCCCGGGTAAGACTCATACCAGCCACACCAATCACACCGTACAACTTGTGATCTAAACCCAGTTAACAGTATGACAACAGAAAGGGCCTCTTAAAGATGGCTCCTTAACAATAACCCGAATTAGTTAACAATAACTATGTACAAGTATTGCAGATAATCCGCACTTGGGATGGGCGCCCAGCATCCACTACGGACTCCGAGAAATAGAATTATCGGTAAGTAAATTCTTATTTTCTCTATCGTCCTAAGTGGATGCTGGGGTTCCTGAAAGGACCATGGGGATTATACCAAAGCTCCCAAACGGGCGGGAGAGTGCGGATGACTCTGCAGCACCGAATGAGAGAACTCCAGGTCCTCCTTTGCCAGGGTATCAAATTTGTAAAATTTTACAAACGTGTTCTCCCCCGACCACGTAGCTGCTCGGCAGAGTTGTAATGCCGAGACCCCTCGGGCAGCCGCCCAAGATGAGCCCACCTTCCTTGTGGAGTGGGCTTTTACAGTTTTAGGCTGTGGCAGGCCTGCCACAGAATGTGCAAGTTGAATTGTGTTACAAATCCAACGAGCAATCGACTGCTTAGAAGCAGGTGCGCCCAACTTGTTGGGTGCATACAATATAAACAGCGAGTCAGATTTTCTGACTCCAGCCGTCCTTGCAATGTATATTTTTAAGGCTCTGACAACGTCCAACAACTTGGAGTCCTCCAAGTCGCTAGTGGCCGCAGGCACCACAATAGGTTGGTTCAGATGAAATGCTGATACCACTTTAGGGAGAAAATGCGGACGAGTCCGCAGTTCTGCCCTATCCGAATGGAAGATTAGATAAGGACTTTTATAAGATAAAGCCGCCAATTCAGATACTCTCCTGGCAGAGGCCAGGGCTAGTAACATAGTCACTTTCAATGTGAGATATTTCAAATCCACCTTTTTCAATGGTTCAAACCAATGGGATTTGAGGAAATCTAAAACTACATTTAGATCCCACGGTGCCACCGGAGGCACCACAGGAGGCTGTATATGCAGTACTCCCTTGACAAAAGTCTGGACCTCAGGGACAGAGGCCAATTCTTTTTGGAAGAATATTGACAGGGCCGAAATTTGAACCTTAATGGATCCCAATTTGAGACCCATAGATAATCCTGATTGCAGGAAATGTAGGAAACGACCCAGTTGGAATTCCTCCGTCGGAACCCTCCGATCCTCGCACCACGCTACATATTTTCGCCAAATGCGGTGATAATGTTTCACGGTGACTTCCTTCCGTGCCTTAATCAAGGTAGGAATGACTTCTTCTGGAATGCCTTTCCCTTTTAGGATCTGGCGTTCAACCGCCATGCCGTCAAACGCAGCCGCGGTAAGTCTTGAAAAAGACAGGGACCCTGCTGTAGCAGGTCCCTTCTCAGAGGTAGAGGCCACGGTTCGTCCGTGAGCATCTCTTGAAGTTCCGGATACCAAGTCCTTCTCGGCCAATCCGGAACCACTAGTATTGTTCTTACTCTTCTTTGCCGTATGATCTTCAATACCTTTGGTATGAGCGGCAGAGGAGGAAACACATACACTGACTGGTACACCCAAGGAGTTACCAGTGCGTCCACAGCTATTGCCTGTGGATCTCTTGACCTGGCGCAATATTTGTCCAGTTTCTTGTTGAGGCGAGACGCCATCATGTCTACAATTGGTCTTTCCCAACGGTCTATTAACATGTTGAAGACTTCTGGATGTAGACCCCACTCTCCCGGATGAAGATCGTGTCTGCTGAGGAAGTCTGCTTCCCAGTTGTCCACGCCCGGGATGAACACTGCTGACAGTGCTATCACGTGATTCTCCGCCCAGCGAAGAATCTTGGCAGCTTCTGCCATTGCACTCCTGCTTCTTGTGCCGCCCTTCCTGTTTACATGGGCGACCGCCGTGATGTTGTCCGACTGAATCAACACCGGCTTTCCTTGCAGGAGAAGTTCCGCCTGGCTTAGAGCATTGTAGATTGCTCTTAGTTCCAGAATGTTTATGTGAAGAGACTTTTCCAGACTCGTCCATACTCCCTGGAAGTTTCTTCCTTGTGTGACTGCTCCCCAGCCTCTCAGGCTGGCGTCCGTGGTCACCAGGATCCAATCCTGAATGCCGAATCTGCGGCCTTCTAATAGGTGAGCCTTCTGCAACCACCACAGAAGTGACACCCTTGTCTTTGGTGACAGGGTTATTCGCAGGTGCATCTGCAGATGCGACCCTGACCATTTGTCCAACAGATCCCTTTGGAATATTCTTGCATGGAATCTGCCGAATGGAATTGCTTCGTAAGAAGCCACCATTTTTCCCAGGACTCTTGTGCATTGATGTACTGACACTTTTCCTGGTTTTAGGAGGTTCCTGACCAGATCGGATAACTCCTTGGCTTTTTCCTCTGGAAGGAAAACCTTTTTCTGAACCGTGTCCAGAATCATTCCTAGGAACAGCAGACGAGTTGTCGGGATTAAATGGGATTTTGGAATATTCAGAATCCACCCGTGTTGTCTTAGCACCTCTTGAGATAGTGCTAAAGCTGTCTCCAGCTGTTCTCTGGACCTTGCCCTTATTAGGAGATCGTCCAAGTATGGGATAACTAATACGCCTTTTCTTCGAAGAAGAATCATCATCTCGGCCATTACCTTGGTAAAGACCCGAGGTGCCGTGGACAATCCGAACGGCAGCGTCTGAAACTGATAGTGACAGTTTTGAACAATGAACCTGAGGTACCCCTGGTGTGCGGGGTAAATCGGAACGTGTAGATACGCATCCTTGATGTCCAAGGATACCATAAAGTCCCCTTCTTCCAGGTTCGCTATCACTGCTCTGAGTGACTCCATCTTGAACTTGAACTTTTTTATGTAGAGGTTCAAGGACTTCAGATTTAGAATAGGCCTTACCGAGCCATCCGGCTTCGGTACCACAAATAGAGTGGAATAATACCCCTTTCCTTGTTGTAATAGGGGTACTTTGACTATCACCTGCTGAGCGTACAGCTTGTGAATGGCTTCCAACACCCTCTCCCTTTCGGAAGAGACGGTTGGTAAGGCAGACTTCAGGAAACGATGAGGAGGATCCGTCTCTAATTCCAACCTGTACCCCTGAGATATTATCTGCAGGATCCAGGGGTCTACCTGCGAGTGAGCCCACTGCGCGCTGTAATTTTTGAGACGGCCCCCCACTGTCCCCGAGTCCGCTTGAGAGGCCCCAGCGTCATGCTGAGGTTTTTGCAGGAGCCGGGGAGGGCTTCTGTTCCTGGGAAGGAGCTGCCTGTTGGTGTCTCTTCCCTCTTCCTCTGCCTCGTGGCAGGTACGACAAGCCCTTTGCTCTCTTATTTTTGTAGGAGCGAAAAGGCTGCGGTTGAAAGGTCGGTGCCTTTCTCTGTTGGGGAGTGACTTGAGGTAAAAAAGTGGATTTCCCGGCAGTAGCCGTGGCCACCAAGTCTGATAGACCAACTCCAAATAACTCCTCCCCTTTATACGGCAAAACCTCCATGTGACGTTTTGAATCCGCATCGCCTGTCCACTGTCGTGTCCATAAGGCTCTTCTGGCTGAAATGGACATAGCACTCACCCGAGATGCCAGTGTGCAAATATCCCTCTGTGCATCACGCATATAGATAAATGCATCCTTTATTTGTTCTAACGACAGTAAAACATTGTCCCTATCTAGGGTATCAATATTTTCAATCAGGGATTCTGACCAAACTACTCCAGCACTGCACATCCAGGCAGTTGCTATAGCTGGTCGTAGTATAACACCTGCATGTGTGTATATATTCTTTTGAATAACTTCCATCTTTCTATCTGATGGATCCTTAAGTGCGGCCGTCTCAGGAGAGGGTAACGCCACTTGTTTGGATAAGCGTGTGAGCGCCTTGTCCACCTTAGGGGGTGTTTCCCAGCGCGCCCTAACCTCTGGCGGGAAAGGGTATAATGCCAATAACTTTTTTGAAATTATCAACTTTTTATCAGGAGCAACCCACGCTTCATCACACACGTCATTTAATTCTTCTGATTCAGGAAAAACTGTTTGTAGTTTTTTCACACCATACATAATACCCTGTTTTACGGTATCTGTAGTATCAGCTAAATGTAACGTCTCCTTCATTGCCAAAATCATATAACGTGTGGCCCTACTGGAAAATACGTTTGAATTTCTACCGTCGTCACTGGAATCAGTGCCCGTGTCTGGGTCTGTGTCGACCGACTGAGGCAAAGGGCGTTTTACAGCCCCTGACGGTGTTTGAGGCGCCTGGACAGGCATTAATTGATTGTCCGGCCGCCTCATGTCCTCAACTGACTGTTTAAGGGAAGATAAACCATCACGTAATTCCACAAATAAAGGCATCCATTCTGGTGTCGACCCCCTGGGGGGTGACATCTGCATATTTGGCAATTGCTCCGCCTCCACACCAATATCGTCCTCATACATGTCGACACCACGTACCGACACACACCGCAAACTCACAGGGAATGCTCTAATGAAGACAGGACCCACTAGCCCTTTTGGGGAGACAGAGGGAGAGTCTGCCAGCACACACCACAAAGCGCTATATATACAAGGGATATCCTTATATTAAGTGCTCCCTTATAGCTGCTTTAATATATATATATATAGCCATTAATGTGCCCCCCCTCTCTGTTTTACCCTGTTTCTGTAGTGCAGTGCAGGGGAGAGACCTGGGAGCCGTTCTGACCAGCGGAGCTGTGACAGAAAATGGCGCCGTGTGCTGAGGAGATAGGCCCCGCCCCTTTTTCGGCGGGTTCTTCTCCCGCTATTTTTCCAGTCAGGCAGGGGTTAAATATCTCCATATAGCCCCTATGGGCTATATGTGAGGTATTTTTAGCCTTGTATAAGGTTTATATTTGCCTCTCAGAGCGCCCCCCCCCAGCGCTCTGCACCCTCAGTGACTGCCCAGTGAAGTGTGCTGAGAGGAAAATGGCGCACAGCTGCAGTGCTGTGCGCTACCTTATGAAGACTGAGGAGTCTTCAGCCGCCGGTTTCCGGACCTCTTCACGCTTCAGCATCTGCAAGGGGGTCGGCGGCGCGGCTCCGGGACCGGACTCCACGGCTGGGCCTGTGTTCGATCCCTCTGGAGCTAATGGTGTCCAGTAGCCAAGCAGCAAATCCACTCTGCATGCAGGTGAGTTTACTACTTTCCCCCTAAGTCCCCCGTTGCAGTGATCCTGTTGCCAGCAGGACTCACTGTAAAGAAAAAAACCTAAACTAAACTTTCTCTAAGCAGCTCTTTAGGAGAGCCACCTAGATTGCACCCTTCTCGTTCGGGCACAAAATCTAACTGGAGTCTGGAGGAGGGTCATAGGGGGAGGAGCCAGTGCACACCACCTGACCTAGTAAAGCTTTACTTTTTTGTGCCCTGTCTCCTGCGGAGCCGCTATTCCCCATGGTCCTTTCAGGAACCCCAGCATCCACTTAGGACGATAGAGAAAGGTATGATATTATGTATTTGACAAAAATGCTTTACGGAAAAATTAAGGGCTCTACTCTATGTGAAATACTGCTGCCTCCTACCAACACCTACGGATCAATCCCTCAGAGATCCTGGTATTTTAATAGCGTAAAGAGAAAAAGGTTTGTTGTGGAAGTTGGCGCTGGATTTCAAGGTATTGATTCAGTGAAGATAAGCAAAAAATGAGTTGCTTACTTCACCTGAATGGGGGGTGATTTGTTTATGTGATGATGTATTCAAAATAATGCTTATCCGTAAGTTGTTGCTGGGAACCTCTGTTTTGCTATATTGATGATGGAGTTTGTGTTCTCTCCTAGTGTCGTTGGTACATGAAACAAGATCCTAACCACTTTTCTCTTCAGATATTTATTCTGAGATTTATAGTGTAATGGAGATAAACATAATACTGCAACATCTGTCCTGATGGCAGTATGAGCCAGAGGTCTAAAACCAAACGGAAGCAAAGGCTGTGATGTAATTGGCACCATTTGTCTAGGTGACGCAGTGAATGACTTGGATGAGGCAGATGGTGCCATGCCTCATGAACCTTTGGAATGGGATTGTGCTTCTGGTCAGCTGGGTACAGCTGCTCTATTAAGTTTTTTTGAGGATTCTGTGCAACTCATTGGAACCACCTTGCAATATCCTGCACAGAAGAAGGAGCACATGGCTGCAAACTATAAACATGCTATCTTCACATTCATATTAAGAAAAGACAGTACATTTTAAAGGAAATAAAGTCTTTGTGTGCTGCTTATAAACTGGGTTCAATATCATGAGTCTTTTGCTATGTAAACCTTTAAGGCAATTAGCTACAAACTGGATTTTGGCTTTACTGGTAAAAAGGTTTAGGTTTAACTCAGAAAAAAAATCTCTCGATGTAAATTTGAAAAATAATACATTTAAAATAAGATAGAGACCAGCTGTGCATGGGTCCATTCCTCACTATCCAATGCATTTATTTTTCTCTTACGTCCTAGAGGATGCTGGGGACTCAGTAAGGACCATGGGGTATAGACTGCTCCGCAGGAGACATGGGCACTTTAAGACTTTAGAATGGGTGGGCACTGGCTCCTCCCTCTATGCCCCTCCTCCAGACCTCAGTTAGATCCTGTGCCCAGTGGAGACTGGATGCACTGCAGGGGAGCTCCACTGAGTTTCTCTGAAAAGACTTTTGTTAGGTTTTTTTATTTTCAGGGAGCACTGCTGGCAACAGGCTCCCTGCATCGTGGGACTGAGGGGAGAGAAGCAGACCTACTTAAATGATAGGCTCTGCTTCTTAGGCTACTGGACACCATTAGCTCCAGAGGGTCGGAATGCAGGTCTCACCCTAGCCGTTTGTCCCGGAGCCGCCGTCCTCCTCACAGAGCCGGAAGATAGAAGCCGGGTGAGTATGTGAAGAAAGAAGACTTCAAAGGCGGCAGAAGACTTCAGATCTTCAATGAGGTACACACACACAGTACTGTACAGGTGCAGGGCGCAGGGGGGGCGCCCTGGTCAGCAATTATTACCTCAAAAACAGCACTGGCACAGGTCTTAGATACTGCGGAGGCAGTATAGTATAAAATCCCCGCCAGTATAAAGAAATTGAGCGGGACCGAAGCCCGCCGTCGAGGGGGCGGGGCTTGATCCTCCAGCACTAACCAGCGCCATTTTCTCCACAGCATGCTGCAGAGAAGTGCTCCCGGACTCTCCCCTGCTGAACAATAACGGGGCAAAAACGAGGGGGGGGCACATTTATTTGGTGCAGATTGTATATGTGTGTGTATATATATATATATATATATATATATATATATATATAAATAAAGCTCTATTTAGTCTGGGACCTTGGTTTCAGTATATTGTGGCGCTGGGTGTGTGCTGGCATACTCTCTCTCTGTTTCTCCAAAGGGCCTTATTGTGGGTCAGTCCCCATATTTATTTATCCCAGTGTGTGTGGGGGTGTCAGTACGTGTGGGTCGACATGTCTGAAGCGGAAGGCTCGTCTGAGGAGGATGCAGAGCAGATGGTGGTGGTGTTTCCGTCGGCACAGCCGACACCTGATCGGGTGGACATGTGGAATGTTTTGAATGCTAATGTGGCTTTATTACAGATTGGACAAAGTAGAGTCCAAAGACAAGCAGGGAATTAACCCAAGGCTTTTACTGTGTCCCAGGACCCTTCAGGGTCCCATAAACGTCCCTTTACCCAGTTAGCAGACACTGATACCGACACGGATTCCGACTCCAGTATCGACTAGGATGGTGCAAGGTTGCACCCATGGGTCGCGAAAGTATTCAATATATGATTATTGCAATAAAAGATGTTTTGCATATCACAGAGGATTCCTCTGTTCCTGACACGAGGGTCTGCATGTTTAAAGAAAAGTACCCTAACTCATCTCATGAGCTGACCGTTTTATTTTTTTAAAAAAGCTTGGAGACTCCTGACATTAGACTGCAGGTTCCCAAGGGAATGATTATGGCGTATCCTTTCCCCTCAAAGGACAGGTTACGGTGGGAATCCTCGCCAACGCTGGACAAGGCCTTAACGCGCTGGTCCAAAAAGGTAGCATTACCGTCCCCTGATACGGCGGCCCTATAGGATCCTGCGGATCGTAGGCAGGAATCTACCTTAAAATCAATTTATGCGACTACGGGAGCCCTATTTAGACCTGCAGTAGCGTCGGCATGGGTAGGTAGCACAATTACAGCTTGGGCTGATAACTTGTCTTATGACATTGACACCCTAGATAAAGATAGTATGGTGTTGACCTTAGGTCACATCAAGGACGCAGCACTATATATGAGAGAGGCTGCGAGAAATATTGGGCTTTTGGGTTCAAGAGCTAATGCCATGGCAGGTTCTGCTAGTAGGTCCCTGCGGACCCGTCAATGGACAGGTGATGCTGGCTCAAAGAGTCATATGGAGGCTTTACCTTGCAAGGGTGACGTTTTATTTGGGGAGAGCCTCGAGGACCTGGTTTTCACAGCTACCGCGGGTAAGTCGTATTTTTTGCCTTACGTTCCCCCACAGCGAAAGGAAACACCCTAATAACAGATGCAGTCCTTTCGGTCGCGTAAGTTCAGAAAGTGGCATGGCTTTCTTTCCTCGCCAGAGGTAGAGGGAAAAGAACACTGGCTACGGCTAGTTCACAGGAAAAATTTCCTCCCCGGCCTCTACCAAATCCATCAAAGAGGTGATTCCACACCGATTTTCAAATCGGCCTTGCCAGCTACTTCCCCGGAGAGGAAAATAGTTTTGGCTGCCATACTAAAGCTGTGTCAACAGCAAGTGATTATCATGGTTCCCCTAGTGCAACAGGGAAAAGGGTTTTATTCAACCCTATTTGTGGTCCCAAAGCTGGATGGCTCGGTCAGACCAATTCTGAATCTAAATTCCCTAAACCTATATTTAAAGAGGTTCAAATTCAAGATGGAATCTCTCAAGGCAAGGATATCCAGCCTGGAAAGGGGGGGATTTTATGGTGTCACTAGACATAAAGGATGCATACCTTCATGTCCCCATATATCCTTCTCATCGGGCGTACCTAAGATTTGCTGTACAGGATTGTCATTACCAGTTTCAGACGTTGCCGTTTGGGCTTTCCACGGCCCCGAGAATTTTCACCAAAGTAATGGCGGAAATGATGGTGCTCCTGCGCAAGCAAGGGGTCACAAGTATCACATACTTGGACGATCTCCTGATAAATACGAGTTTAAGGGAACAGTTACTAAAAACCGTGTCTCTCTCCCTGAGAGTACTACAACAGCACAGCTGGATTCTAAATCTACCTAAGTCGCAATTGGTTCCGACAACTCGGCTGTATTTTTTGGGCATGATTCTGGATACGGGAAAACAAAGGGGTTTTACTCCCGGTGGAAAAAGCCCAGGAACTCCAGAACATGATCAAAGACCTGTTAAAACCAAAAAGAGTGTCAGTTCATCAATGCACTCGAGTATTGGGAAAGATAGTGGCGGCCTACGAGACCATTCCATTCAGCAGGTTCCATGCAAGGACTTTTCAGTGGGACCTTCTGGACAAGTGGTCAGGGTCCCATCTGCAGATACATCGGAATATACCCTGTCCCCAAGGCCAGGGTCTCTCTCTCTCTCTCCTGTGGTGGCTCCAAAGTACTCCCCTTCTAGAGGGTCGCAGGTTCGGCATTCAAGATTGGGTTCTTGTGACCGCGGACGCAGTCACACAGGGAAACAATTTTCAGGGAATATGGCCAAGCCAGGAGGCTTGTCTACACATCAATATGCTGGAATTAAGGGCCATATACAACGGCCTCCGACAGGCGGAGAATCTTCTTCGCAACCTACCTGTTCTGTTACAGTCAGACAACGTCACAGCCGGGGCGCATGTAAACCGCCAGGGCGGGACAAGAAGCAGAGCAGCAATGGCAGAAGCCACCAGGATTCTTCGCTGGGCGGAAAATCATGTAAGCGCTCTGTCAGTAGTCTTCATTCCGGTAGTAGACGACTGGGAAGCAGACTTCCTCAGCAGACACGATCTCTATCCAGGAGAGTGGGGACTTGATCAAGAAGTCTTTGCAGAGGTGACAAGTCGTTGGGGACTTCCTCAAATAGACATGGTGGCGTCACGCCTCAACAGAAAGCTTCGGCGGTATTGTTCCAGGTCAAGGGACCCTCAGGCAATGGCAGTGGACGCCGTGGTGACACCTAGGGTGTTTCAGTCGGTCTCTGTGTTCCCTCCACTTCCTCGCATCTCAAGGATATTGAGAATCATAAGACGAACAAGAGTGCAGACAATACTCATTGTTCCAGATTGGCCTCGAAGGGCCTGGATTTCAGATCTTCAGGAAATGATCACAGAAGATCCGTCGCCTCTTCCTCTCAGGGAGGACCTGTTACTATAGGGGCCCTGTGTGTTCCAAGACTTACCGCGGTTACGTTTGGCGGCTGAACACCAAATCCTAGCTAGGAAAGATATTCCGGATGAAGTCGTCCCTACTCTTATTACAGCTAGGAAGGAGGTAACGGCGAAACACTATCATCGTATCGGGAGAAAATATGTGTCTTGGTGTGAAGCCAAGAATGCCCTAAGGATAATTCTCAACTGGGTAGTTTTCTCCATTTTTTGCAGTCAGGTGTGGATATGGGCCTGAAGTTAGGCTCCATTAAGGTGCAGATTTCGGGTTTATATATATTCTTTCAGAAGGAATTGGCTTCTCTCCCACAAGTCCAGACTTTTGTAAAGGGAGTGTGGCTTATCCAACCTCCTTTTGTGCCTCCAGTGGCACCGTGGGACTTTAATGTGGTGTTACAGTTCCTTAAATCACACTGATTTGAACCTCTTCAAACAGTTGAATTGAAGTTTCTCACTTGGAAAGTGGTCATGGTATTGGCCTTGGCATCTGCAAGGCGGGTGTCCGAATTGGCGGCTTTGTCTTACAAGAGCCCCTATCTGATTTTCCATGCGGATAGAGCAGAGTTGAGGACTCGTCCTCATTTTCTGCCTAAGGTGGTTTCGTCATTTCATATGAACCAACCTATTGTGGTGCCTGTGGCTACGGGTGCCTTGGAGGATTCCAAGTCCCTTGATGTAGTCAGGGCCTTACAGATTTATATCACCAGAACGGCTAGGTTGGCGCTCCTGCGTCTAAACAGACTATTGCTTGCTGGATCTGTAACACGATTCCGCAGGCTCATTCTACGGCTGGATTGCCGGTACCAAAATTCGGTAAAGGCCCATTCCACTAGGAAGGTCGGTTCTTCTTGGGCGGCTGCCCGAGGCGTCTTGGCATTACAGCTTTGCCGAGCTGCTACTTGGTCGGGTTCAAACACTTTAGCAAGATTCTACAAGTTTGATACCCTGGCTGATGAGGACTTCATGTTTGCTCAATCGGTGCTGCAGAGTCATCCGCACTCTCCTGCCCGGTCTGGAGCTTTGGTATAATCCCCATGGTCCTTACGGAGTCCCCAGCATCCTCTAGGACGTAAGAGAAAATAATATTTTAAACCTACCGGTAAATCTTTTTCTCCTAGTCCGTAGAGGATGCTGGGCGCCTGTCCCAGTGCGGAAAAATTCTGCAAGGCTTGTATATAGTTGTTGCTTACATAAGGGTTATGTTACAGTTGAGATCAGTCTCGGGCTGATGCTGTTGTTCATGCTGTTAACTGGTTCGTATATTCCAGGTTATACGGTGTGGATGGTGTGGGCTGGTATGAATCTCGCCTTTAGATTAACAAAAATCCTTTCCTCGTACTGTCAGTCTCCTCTGGGCATAGTCCTAACTGAGGTCTGGAGGAGCGGCATAGAGGGAGGAGCCAGTGCACACCCATTCTAAAGTCTTAAAGTGCCCATGTCTCCTTCGGAGCCGTCTATACCCCATGGTCCTTACGGAGTCCCCAGCATCCTCTACGGACTAGGAGAAAAAGATTTACCGGTAGGTTTAAAATCTTATTTTTTTTATTACTTTTATTTTACGTTGGGTTTCTTCATTGTTAATACTCTCTGTATATGAAATGACCTAATTAAACGGTCTGCACATTATAGAAATTTTCTTATCTCAGATCATAACTGATATTTAATATACCACTTGACAGAATTTGTGTGTGTATATACACTGCTCAAAAAAATAAAGGGAACACTAAAATAACACATCCTAGATCTGAATGAATGAAATATTCTTATTAAATACTTTGTTCGTTACATAGTTGAATGTGCTGACAACAAAATCACACAAGAATTATCAATGGAAATCAAATTTATTAACCCGTGGAGGTCTGGATATGGAGTCACCCTCAAAATTAAAGTGGAAAGACGCACTACAGGCTGATCCAACTTTGATGTAATGTCCTTAAAACAAGTCAATATGAGACTCAGTAGTGTCTGTGGCCTCCTCGTGCCTGTATGACCTACCTACAACGCCTGGGCATGCTCCTGATGAGGTGGCGGATGGTCTCCTGAGGGATCTCTTTCCAGACCTGGACTAAAGCATCTGCCAACTCCTGGACAGTCTGTGGTGCAATGTGGCATTGGTGGATGGAGCGAGACATGATGTCCCAGATGTGCTCAATTGGATTCAGGTCTGGGGAACGGGCGGGCCAGTCCATAGCATCAATGCCTTTTCTCTTGCAGGAACTGCTGACACATTCCAACCACATGAGGTCTAGCATTGTCTTGCATTAGGAGGAACCCAGGGCCAACCGCACTAGCATATGGTCTGACAAGGGGTCTGAGGATCTCATCTCGGTACCTAATGGCAGTCAGGCTACCTCTGGCGAGCACATGGAAGGCTGTGCGGCCCCCCAAAGAAATGCCACCCCACACCATTACTGACCCACTGCCAAACCGGTCATGCTGGAGGATGTTGCAGGCAGCAGAACGTTCTCCTTGGCATCTCCAGACTCTGTAACGTCTGTCACATGTGCTCAGTGAGAACCTGCTTTCAGCTGTGAAGAGCACAGTGGTGAATTTGCCAATCTTGGTGTTCTCTGGCAAATGCCAAACGTCCTGCACGGTGTTGGGCTGTAAACACAACCCCCACCTGTGGGTGTCGGGCCCTCATACCACCCTCATGGAGTCTGTTTCTGATCATTTGAGTTGACACATGCACATTTGTGGCTTGCTGGAGGTCATTTTGCAGGGCTCTGGCAGTGTTCCTCCTGTTCCTCCTTGCACAAAGGTGGAGGTAGCGGTCCTGCTGCTGGGTTGTTGCCCTCCTACGGCCTTCTCCACGTCTCCTGATGTACTGGCCTGTCTCCTGGTAGCGCCTCCATGCTCTGGACACTACGCTGACAGACACAGCAAACCTTCTTGCCACAGCTCGCATTGATGTGCCATCCTGGATGAGCTGCACTACCTGAGCCACTTGTGTGGGTTTTAGGGAGGTCATAAAGGCACGTGGAGGCCACACACACTACTGAGCCTCATTTTGACTTGTTTTAAGGACCTTACATCAAAGTTGGATCAGCCTGTAGTGTGTTTTTCCACTTTAATTTTGAGGGTGACTCCAAATCCAGACCTCCATGGGTTAATAAATTTGATTTCCATTGATAATTCTTGTGTGATTTTGTTGTCAGCACATTCAACTATGTACAGAACAAAGTATTAAATAAGAATATTTCATTCATTCAGATCTAGGATGTGTTATTTTAGTGTTCTCTTTATTTTTTTGAGCAGTGTATATATTATAGTAGTGGCAAGTCAATGTGCTACTTTTCTTCTAAAATAGTGTAGTTCAAATGAAAAGGAGACTGGTATTCCTGTGAATCTTTAGTGCACTCTTCTTCACATGTGTTCCTGTGAGTGGCTGCTCAGTTCCTCAATACGCTGCTGGATTACTAGCAAAAGAATCTGAAATCAGTAGAGTTTGAACAAACATCTCATGGTGCAGTAACTTTTCAATATTTTGAGTATGCAAACACTCATATAGGTAAAGTGCGTACTAGAAAATGAAATCAATTGCCCATATCTCAAATAAAAGCCTTGCCCTTCTGGGTACGGCCGAACTCGGTCAGGATAAAATAAAGGAGTTCCTCCAAGTTCCACAGTAGAAATATGCAGACATTCCACTGCCAATTATATTGCCAAGGTTTAAAGACGCGGAAGAAAACATGTTAATTGAAACAGATTTGGTAGATAAGTTGACCCTCTTGTGAAAACAAATGTATTGTGAGCGCACTTTTTTTAATATTTGTAAATAACTTTGCTGTTATTGTATTATTCATATATCCAAATATATGCATGGAACAAACTTGCTGAGTGTGCTTCTTTGCTCTCAATTACTGTATAGTTAGATTTGGTCAAGTGACCAATAACAAACCCTACTGACATAACTTTTATACTGGCAACACTTTTAAGCCATGGTGAGAGATTTACTAACAAATAGCATAATTCAGAGATGGATGCAGTGACCATGAAATTTTCTAATACAGTATGAATCTGTAGGAAAAAGATTCCTCCTGCATGTAGCGCTTACCTGAGTGCTGCACGCGATGTTCGCAGCCCTTGGCCATCTGAGTAAGCCTCAGCTTACACAGACTTGTTGCTGGAACTCCTCTGTTGGTGCCAGGAAATCTGCAGCCAAAGACGCAGAGCCTAACCTCGCCACGCCTACACAACTAAGTTGACACTAGCATTTTGTAGAACGGTCCGCGTCGCCACCCCCGAAATACTGCAGCATGTCATGTCAGTCATGCTGCGGCTAAGGGTGGCCTATGAGTGATCAGATAAAACTCATTCTTCACATGCTCAGAAGAGTTCCTCTGCATGCACAGACCCACAAACATTGGTGACGTATTTCACCATCTTAAATATATAAGGGGGGCCAACTTAATGTATAAGCGGTGTTGGGGAGTACATCTTAAACATATAGGAGGGACAGCAGGTTGAACAACTAAATATGTAAAGGGAGAGCAGGTGGCACAACTTAATTAAACGTAGGGGTGCATGTGGCATAAATGAATACAAACTTTAATTAAATGTGAAAGTGGACAGGTGAGACACATTAAATAAACACTCTGCCTCTCCCTAATGATCCACTGCCTCTCCCCCATGTCACCCTCTGACACCCAACATCTCCCCATCTCTGATTCTCCCTGCCACCTCCAAAGCCTTCACAGGGGCATAAACTTAACATTCACATGAATGTTTCAAAAAACATATAGAGATAGGGGCTCCGAAAGGAACTTGTCCTTGCGATGTGTAAAAAAAATGAAGTGATTGTAATGGTCACTTTACTTCGGTTTTGTGCCTCTGCAGTGCTATTGCGCATGCACGGTCTGCTGACCGCTCATTTCACTTGCTGGCGTCTAGTGTTAATGTTTATTATCAGATGGGGTCCCAGAGCACAATAGTTTGAAAACCCTTGCTGTAGACACAGTGCATCTGGAAAGTATTCACAGCGCTTCACTTTTTTGCACATTTTGTCATGTTACAGCCTTATCCCAAAATGGAATAAATTAATTTTCTGCAGCGGGTTACACTGGTATTCCACATGGAATAACATCGGGTGTAGAGTTGGATCTTGATCCGAGGCACCAACACGCTAAAGCTTTGACTGTTCCCAGGATGCCTTGCACCGCCTCCTGTATATCTCCGCCTCCATGCACTGGAGCTCAGTTTGGAGCAGCTAACAGGGAGGGCTGCGCTAGGCATCCATGAAAAGATCTTTTCTGACAAGAAAGACGACTTCAAGGGCCGCAGAGGAGGCACTAGTTTATATCGTGCTGCAGCTCCATCACCTCCCCCAGCGGCCCTGTATACGCCCGCGCCCTGGTTGCCGGGAACTTACAGCAGAGGCGCTCTGGTCCATTCAGGCACACATACCGCCGCATCATTGGGAGGAGGTAAGAGGGTCCCCCATACAGGACCCGCCGAAATCGTGATCCGGCGCGGTCACTGGAGATGGACCACGCCGCTGGTGTGGACACTGTGGCCATGCAGGGACCCAACTATATCCACCAGGGCAAAAGGCACAGGTCGGATTTATTAAAATCCGTTTAGTATAGGCCCCGCAGTACCCGATGGTGAAGTCCAGCAGAGGGGATAAGGCTCTGACCTGTAGCCCCTCCTCCAGCCCCAGGAACCATCTACAGCAGATGTTCCGCCCTGGAGCTGCATCTCTCTTTCTCCCTCACTACCTGTCAGCGTTTGGGCGCCATTACACACAGCTGCGCTGATCCTGGGACTGCTGGGCACTGTCTCCTCTGTAAAGCCACCTGTCTCATCAGCGCTATGCATTTACATTTAAGTATTCTATGTCATTTAGACAGTGTTCGTAAAGAACAAGTGCATAACTACAGGGATATTTAGTACAAGTAGCCTGTGATATACATCCAGTATTTACTGTGCATTGTTATATCTATATACATACATAGCTTTACGTAGTATTGCTAGTCCAGTGCAGTTTTATTGTTGTTTGTAATAATTTCTCCATTGTACATGTGACTCTGTGTGCCAATAGCTGCTGTGATGTTCCTATTCCGTGTATCTCTCACATATTGTTATCCCTATATTCTGTACCCTGAGGGAAGCGAAGTGCGTCAGGGTCATATATATATATATATATATATATATTTATTTATTTAGTATTTCACAGGATATACTACCTTGGTATTTTTGTTTGTGTCTTCCAGCCACCATATACCACTTAAATCCTCTGTCTGTGGTCTGCATCTGCAGTCACACTCCATAGGGGGTTTTTGTCTGGTACTTTGGCTATATTGCACTGTTATGCCCTAAGGCTACGTTTCCAAATAATGTCTGCTACACAGGGTGGGAGATCCATGGCTGATACTGCGTTCTGCAGTGCTGACGCCGCGTATGCACCTGAGGAAAATATTCCAGTTGAAGGTCCAGGTACTGGGGGTCCAGTACCCATCAGTCAGCCTACAGCACCGGTGGCACACCAGACCCACCTTGGGCTGCTTTTTCTAATCTGCTGACTACGCTAGTGACGAGACTTACACCCCCTGTGGGATCTCCTGTGCCATTGTAGCCACATACTGTCCCTGCAGTTAATCCGCGATGGGCAGATACTCTGTCAACTCAGTTACAGCAATTAAATCCGTCTTTGGTTAAACAAAATCCTAACCCTCGCCCTCCTAAGACCAAAGGGTCATCCAAGCGGGCCATCACTTCCTCACGCATGTTTCGGATACTTCATCCGATGAAGATGGCGTATACTCTGACCCCTCAGACACTGATGCAGATGCTTCTGATGGGAAATCTATGTCACAGGTGGATGTTACTGACCTCTTGGAGGCTATCAAATTGATTCTTCAGATTGATGATGAATCTGAACCCCCGGATAAGTCTAAGAAACCCGATAAGTTCAAACGTCAGAAGGTCACTGCATTTTTTTTCTTACCACATTCTGACCAGAGTTGAGTAAAATTTGGGAAACACCGCCGCCAGTGGACTCGCATGTCGCACGTCTGGTGGTGTCATCTACTCTGCCTGTCACTACCGTCACCTCTCTGAAGGAACCGACGGATAAGCGTGTTGAGGGTTGCTTGAAGTCTATTTACACTCTTGCAGGTGCTGTGCATAGACCCACTATAGCGGCTTCTTGGGCTGCGAAGGCTGTTGAAACCTGGGTTCAGGAAGTTGAAGCGGAGCTTCTACTTTTTCTGAAATGCCAGACAGTGTCTTTCATAT
The DNA here is from genome assembly GCF_028390025.1 of Pseudophryne corroboree. NCBI lineage: Eukaryota > Metazoa > Chordata > Amphibia > Anura > Myobatrachidae > Pseudophryne > Pseudophryne corroboree. The sequence continues at coordinate 382,406,041 of NC_086449.1, forward strand.
ATTACCACAGCGCCTCATTACATTCAGGAAGCGGCCTCTGATGCCGGTGTGCTGACGGCCAAAGCGTCTTCTACGTCCATTCTGGCTCGCCGGATTCTGTGGTTGCGGTCCTGGTCTGTGGATCTGGACTCTAAATAGACCTTGGAGGTGATCCCTTTTAAGGGAAACGTCCTTTTTGGGGAAGATCTGAACAAGATTGTTGCTGACTTAGCTTCTGCTAAAATGGCATGTCTGCCGAGTACTAATCCTTCGGCTTCGAAGGCTAAGAGTACCACCTTTCGTTCCTTTCGACCTCCAAGTAAAGCAAAGGGTCAGGCGTACCCGAAACAGGCTCGCACTTCCAAAACCTCTAAGCCCACACCTAAACGTTTCTGGGCTGCCCGTCAATCTGCTTCCAAACCAGAAAAGCCTGATGCATGATGGGACGGGCCTCCCCCTGGTAAGGTTACAGACCACTTCAGACGCCTGGGTGAGGGAAGTCGTCACTCACGGATATGCCAAATGTTCCCCCCGCCAGTTTTTCTCAACAAATATCCCTTCGGATCCGTTGAAAGCAAGAACTCTACATTTGGTGGTACAATCCCTCCTGGATACAGGAGTGATAGTGCCGTGCCTCTGGCTCAGAGAGGCATGGGGTACTATTCAACGCTGTTCCTAGTTCCGAAACCGAATGGATCCTCCTTGCCCATTCTCAACCTCAAGTCTTTGAACAAATTTGTGAAGGTATCCAAATTCCGTATGGAAACCCTTCGCTCTATTGTTCTTGTCTCCGGAATAGGTCCTGAAACTTCAGGACAGGATAAGATGCTTCCTATCTCGCCCAAGTGTGTCGGCGATGCAAGTACTAGGCCTCATGGTGTCGGCTTTCGACATGGTAGAGTACGCTCAATTTCATTCTTGCCCTCTGCAGCGGTTAATCCTTTCCAAGTTGGACAACCTGCCTCACCTGATCAGGTTTCAAATGATTTCCTAGACTCCGGAAGTTCGTCTGTCTCTGAGCTGGTGGCTCCAGGACCAACGGTTGAGCAGGGGTCGTCCCTTCTGGATCTCCACTGGGTCCTCCTAACGACGGATGACAGTCTGCGGGGTTGGGGCGCGGTGTTCGAGCAACACTCTTTTCAGGGTCGGTGGACCAGGGAGATGTCTCTCCTTCCGCAAAACATTCTGAAGTTGCAGGCTGTGTTCAGTGCTCTGAAACTGGCCCTGCCTCTAGTACAGGACAGGCCTGTTCAAGTACAGTCGGATAACACCACCACGGTAGCGTACATAAGTCATCAAGGCGGTACTCGAAGCCGCATGGCTATGATGGAAGTGTCAAATTTTCTTCTATGCGCGGAATGCCATCTGCCAGCTATATCGGCAGTGTTCATTCTGGGGGTCCTAAACTGGGAAGCGGACTTCCTCAGTTGTCAGGACGTACACGCCGGAGAGTGGAGTCTTCATCCAGAAGTCTATCAACTCCTATTGGACAAGAGGGGCCTACCAGATTTAGACCTGATGGCGTCTCGACACAATCACAAGGTTCCGGTCTTTGGAGCAAGGACAAGGGATCCTCAAGCAGCGTTCGTGGACGAGCTGGCAATTCCATGGAACGTTCGGCTGCCGTATGTGTTCCCTCCGGTGTCACTCCTGCCCAGCGTAATAAGGAAGTTCAAGCAAGAAGGAGGAATATTACTTATTATCGCTCCAGCGTGGCCCAGGCGGCATTGGTTCTCAGACCTGTAGGGTCTCTCGATGGAGCATCCTCTTCTACTTCCGCAACTCCCATACCTCCTCGTTCAGGGCCCTTGTGTCTACCAGTATCTGGCCCGACTGGCTTTGACGGCGGGGCTCTTGAAGCTTCAGTCCTGAGAGCCAAAGGATTTTCTGTGGCACGTTTTTCAAACTTTTGAAAGCCTGTAAACCATCTTCGGCTCGGATTTATTATAGGGTCTGGAATTCTTACTTCACCTGGTGTGCTTCTAAAAATTATGATGCATACAAGTTCAGCATTCCCAAACTTGGCTTTCCTGCAACAGGGCCTGGACTTAGGCCTGTCTGGCCTCCCTCAAGGTTCATATTTCATCCTTGTCGATATGGTTTCAGAGAAAAATTGCGTTGCTTCCTGACGTTCATACTTTCACTCAGGGTGTTTTACGGATTCAACCTCCCTATGTCCCTCCTGTGGCTCCTTGAGATTGGTCGGTTGTTCTGGCTGCCCTTCAAGAGTTTCCGTTTCAACCTCTTCAGTCTGTGGACCTTAAATGGCTTACACTTAAGGTCTTGTTTTTGCTGGCTATTGCCTCTGCTAGAAGGGTTTCAGACTTTGGTGCTTTATCCTGTCGTTCACCCTTTCTGATTTTTTCACCGTGACCGTGCGGTTCTTAGAACTCGTCCTGGTTATCTTCCTATGGTGGTGTCATCTTTCCACCTTAACCAAGAGATTGTGGTTCCAGCTTTTATCGCTCCTGGTTTGTCCTCCAAAGAACGGTCTTTCGATGTGGTACGGGCTCTCCGTATATATGTGAAGAGAACTGCCTCCCGTAGGAGATCTGATTCTCTCTTTGTCCTTTTTAGTTTTCACAAACGTGGCTGGCCTGCGAACAAGCAAACCAGATGGATTAGAATGGTGATTGCACAAGCTTATGCACAGGCTGGACTCTCAACTCCTGCTACTATCAAGGCCCATTCTACTCGGTCTGTTGGACCTTCTTGGGCGGCCCGTCATGGCGCGTCCCTAGAACAATTGTGCAACATGGCTATGTGGTCCTCAGTGAACACGTTCATAAGGTTCTATGTCTTTGATACTTCGGCCTCCCAGGATGCTTCCTTTGGACGCCGGGTTCTTGTGCCCGCTACAGTGCTTCCCCTCCCTTGTGGAACTGCTTTAGGACATCCCCCGATGTTATTCCCAGTGGAATACCAGTGTACCCTGCTGCAGAAAAGGAGATTTATGGTAAGACTTAACATTGTTAAATCTCTTTATTCGAGGTACGCTAGATTCTACAGGGCGCCCACCCTGACACTTAGCTTCTTTAGGTTTGTATGGCATTAGCCGCTGGTACCTTCTCCTGTCGTGAGAATGTGGGGGCAGATGTATTAACCTGGAGAAGGCATAAGGAAGTGATAAACCAGTGATATGGGCAAGGTGATAAAGGCACCAGCCAATCAGCTCCAATATGTAAATTAACAGTTAGGATCTGATTGGCTGATGCCTTTATCACCTTGCACATATCACTGGTTTATCACTTCCTTATGCCTTCTCCAGGTTAATACATCTGCCCTGTGGTTCTCTGTGGCTACTAACTACTATCGTCTCTTTTACCGGCTACTGCATTGGACAGGTTAACAAATCTGAGCTCCAGTGCCTGGAGGCGGGGATATAGAAGAGGCAGTGCAGTGCATCCTGAGAACAGTCAAAGCTTTAGCCTGTTGGTGCCTCGGATCAAGATCCAGCTCTACCCCCCGATGTTATTCCCTGTGGAATTCAGTGTACCTCGCAAAAAGAGATTTAACAGTGGTAAGTCTTACCATAAATCTCCTTTTTTGAGATTTTTGCAAATTAATTAAAAATAAACTACGAAATCATTATTATAATTATTATTATTTTTTTCATTATCCTTTATTTATATGGCGCCACAAGGTTTCCGCAGCACCCAATTACAGAGTACATATGCACATAATCAAAACAGGAAAACAGTGACTTACAGTTGAAGACAAAATAGGACAAGTACAGGGTAACTAAGCATAACTACACCAGTAGACGACATAGAGATAAGTTGCAAAGGTGACCAAAAAACTGCAGGATTTGGGCAGTTGAGGATTATTAAAGTGAGAAAAGATTAAGCACATGAGGGAAGAGGGCCCTAATTGTGAGAGCTTACAGTCTAAAGGGGAGGGGCAGTCAGGGGTGACACAGAAGCGGTGGACAGAGGGTTAGGATGAGATTTGGCTGAGTTTGGTAAAGAAGTGGGTCTTAAGAGCCCATTTGAAGTTCTGTAGGGAAGTGTAGAGTCTGAGGGGGAGACGGTAAAGAATTCCAGAGAAAGGGAGCAGCACATGAAAAATCTTGGAGGTAGGAGTGGGAGGAAGTAATCAGAAGACAGGAGAGTTGGCCTGCAGTAGCAGAGCTACGGGTGGAAGAGTAAAGGGAGATAAGGTCAGATTTAAATGTGGAGGAGTGGGTGAGTGCTTTGTAAGTGAATGTGAGAAGTTTGAATTGGATTCTGAAAGGGAAGGGAAGCCAGTGAAGGGTTTGTAGGAGAGGGGAGGTGGATGTAGTGCATTTGGTGAGGAAGATGAGCCAGGCTGCAGCATTGAGGATAGATTGGAGTGGAGAGAGTTATTTGTTAGGGAGGCCAGTTAGGAGGAAATTACAGTAATCCAGTCTGGAAATAATTAGTGAGTTAATAATAGTCTTGGTGGCATACTGGGTGAGGGGGTCTGATCCTGGAAATGTTTTTGAGATGAAAATGACAGGTTTGTGAGAGGTACTGAATGTGTAGTTTGAAAGGGAGGGAAGAGTCAAGGATTATACCAAGACAGCGTACTTGGGGGCTAGAGGAGATAGTCGTGCCATCAATAATTAATGAGATTGTGGGAAGTGAGGTGTGCTGGAGGGAGGGAAGATGATCAGCTCAGTCTTAGACATGTTAAGTTTAAGAATGCGCTGGTACATCCAGGAAGAGATAGCAGAGGTACGAGTGAGGAGAATCGGGGAGAGTTCAGGGGAGGAAAGGTAGATTTGAGTGTCATCAGCATAGAGTTGATATTGAAAGTTAAAAGAACTAATGAGTAAACCTAAAGAAGACGTGTAGAGAGAGAAAAGGAGAGGACCAAGAACAGAGCCTAGGGGGAGATCAACAGTTAGTGTAAATGGGGGGGGGGTCATGAGAGGAGACAGAGAAGGAGTGATCAGAGAGGTAGGAGGACAGCCAGGCGAGGGCATTATCACGAAGACCAAGAGAGTTTCGGATTTGCAGAAGCAGAGGGTGGTCCATAGTGTTAAAAGCAGCAGAGAGTCTAAGAAGAATAAGCGGAGAGTAGTTGCCGTTAGATTTGGCTGCATGGAGGTCATTGCAGACTTTTGTGAGGGCAGTTTCAGTGGAGTGGAGAAAACGGAAACCAGACTGGAATGGGTCAAGCAGTGAGTGAGTGGAAATTAAGGCGATTATAGACAATACGCTCAAGGAGTTTGGAGGCAAAAGGGAGGAGAGAGTTGGGTCGGTAGTTGGAGAGGGTGTTTGGATCAAGGGTAGGTTTTTTTTAAGAATAGGGGAGACCAGCATGCTAAAAGGCAGAGGGGACAGTGCCTGATGAGAGGGAGAGATTGAGAAGGTGGACAAGATGGGAACAGGCTGAAGGAGAGAGGTAGCGGAGGAGGTGGGAGGGGATAGGGTCAAGTGGGGAGGTGGTGTGGGGGGAGGAACGGGTGAGGGCCATGACTTCCTCACCAGATACATGGGAAAAAGATGTCAGAGTTGTTGAGAGAAGGGGAGGGGTGACACGTGATGGGTGGTGGCTGGTTGCTGGTCTGGTGGGATGTGATGTCCTGACGTATGGAGTCAACCTTGGATGTGAAATAAGTGACAAAGTCCAGCAGACAGTGAGGATGGGAGAGGAGGTGGTGGTGGGCAGAGGAGGGAGTTAACAGTGGCAAAGAAGCACCGGGGGTTGGAAAACTGGGTAGAAATTAGAATTTTGAAGCATGATTGTTTAGCGAGGGAAAGGGCAGCACTGAAGGATGAGAGCATAAATTTGAAATGTTGGAAGTCTGCCTTAGAGCGTGATTTCCTCCACTGTTGCTCGGCAGTACGAGAGCATTTTTGAAGATATCTGGTGCATTTAGTGTGCCAGTGTTGAGGTGTTGATCTGCGAGGGTGAATAGTGGTTGGTGGAGCAACAGAGTCAAGAGCAGAAGTAAGAGATGCATTGTATAGGGATGTGGCTTGTTCAGGGCATGTGAGAGAGAAGTGAGTCAAACAGGGAGGATAGTGATGAGGTGTCAATAGCCTCAATGTTACGCTTCGTGATGGTAGCCTTAGGAGTGAGAGATAAGGAAGCAGAGATAGATAATTTGAAAGAGAGCAGGTGGTGGTCAGAGAGGGGAAAAGGGGAGTTGGAGAAATCAGAAATATCGCAGCGGAGAGTGAAAACCAGATCCAGTGAGCTCCCGTTCACATGGGAGGGTGAGGTGGTCCACTGGGAGAGACCAAGTGAAGAGGTGAGGTTAAGGAGTCTAGAGGCAGGTGATTTTGTGGGGTTATTGATAGGGATGTTGAAATCACCTAGGATAATAGAGGGATTGTCAGAAGAGAGGAAGTGAGGTAGCAAGGAAGCAAAGTTGTCGAGGAATTTGGAGGAAATGCCAGGTGGAAAGTTAAATGACAGCATTTCGAAGATTAGTAGGTTGGTAGAGGCGTATCGCATGGAACTCAAATGTAGAGAATGTAAGGGATGGTTCTGGAGGTATAAGTTAGTATGTGTAGCTAGAGGTTAAAAGGATCCCAACACCACCACCATGGCGTCCCCCGGGTCTGCGGGTGTGTGAGAATGTGAGGCCCCCAGCAGAGAGAGCAGCAGAAGTGGTGTCATAGGGAGTAATCCAGGTTTCAGTAATGGCTAGGAGATGCGGGTAGTTGGAAATGAAAAGGTCATGAGTGTGGGCCAGTTTGTTGCAAACAGATCTGGAATTCCAGAGGGCACAGGATAGGGGGTAGGAGTTTGTGGAAGAGATGTGAATGAGATTATCAGGGTTGCTGTAGCGTTGAGGAAAGATTCATTTGTAAGGAAGGGATATAGAGGGTGTAATGATGGTGCTGGGTCCTTGGCAAAGAAGGGAGACTGCAGAAGTGAGGCATGGAGGGAGTGTAGTATGATAGTGGTGACAGGCAGAGGAGGGAGAGAGCAGGGTTGAGTGGTGGGGTAGAGAGCCTGTGAAGGGGCAGAAGTAATTTGTAATGGGGAAACAAGAGAAGGTTAAGGGAGGCAGAGGAGAGGAGAGAGGATGAGATGTAGGAGACTGGGAGAGAACAATAGAGGTGGTACCAGGTGACAGATAAAGGATTAGGAAGACAAGTATTAATGGGGTATGTGTAAAAAGCACATACTGTATTAGCCCGCCTGGAGTTTTCCAAACTGCACTTGAAGGACACTCAAACCATGAGAAACAAAATTCTCTGGTTTGATGAGACGAAGATTGAACTCTTTGGCGTGAATGCCAGGCGTCATGTTTCGAGGAAACCAGGCACTGCTCATCACCAGGCTAATACCATCCCTACAGTGAAGCATGGTGGTGGCAACATCATGCTGTGGGGATGTTTTTCAGCGTCTGGAACTGGGAGACTAGTCGGGACAGAAGGAAAGATGAATGCATTAATGTACAGAGACATCCTGGATGAAAACCTGCTCCAGAGCGCTTGACCTCAGACTGGGGCGACAGGACAACGGCCATAAGCACACAGCCAAGATATCAGAGTGGCTTCAGGACAACTCTGTGAATGTCCTTGAGTGGCCCAGCCAGAGCCCAGACTTGAATCCGATTGAGCAGCTCTGGAGAGATCTGAAAATGGCTGTGCACCGACTCTTCCCATCCAACCTGATGGACTTGAGAGGTGCTGGAAAGAGGAATGGGCGAAACTGCCCAAAGATAGGTGTGCAAAGCTTGTGCCAGCGTGTTCAAAAAGACTTGATGCTGTAATTGCTGCCACAGATGCAGGTGCATCAACAAAGTATTGAGCGAAGGCTGTGAAAACTTCTGTACATGTGATTTCTTAGGGTTTTTTTTTATAAATTTGCAAAAATTTCAGACTTTTTTCCACATTGTCATTATGGGGCATGGTGTGTAGAATTTTGAGGGAAAAATTAATTTATTCCATTTTGGAATAAGACTGTAACATAACAAAATGTGGAAAAAGTGAAGCGCTGTGAATACTTTCTGGATGCAGTGTACTTCTAATAAATGTATTAACAATTTTGGTCAGAAAGAATGCAATTGCCTCCCTATACAAACTAGTCAGCAAGTCAAGTCTCAAGTATAGTTTAGAAAATGAAAGCATACAGTCTGTTATGCGACAGCTTATATATATTTCCCAGTTTTCTTTTACTTAATTTTTTTTGTTTTTTTCTTATTGTTTTTTAAATTTCTGTGTCAGGCATTTCCCTGTGAAAAGAAATATAAGCTTTAGTTGTCCATCTCTGTGTCTCTATTACATCACTGAGCTTTATCAATGTAATACAGCTTCTTACCAGTCAATAGACTACAATTTCCCTCTTTGCCACAGAAAATAACACATTGTGAAGTGCTGATACAAAGTGAAATAAATGAAGAATAATATTAAAAAGAACCCTTCGGGAGGCCAAGCAGAAAGTATTATATTAAAATCAATACTTGGGGCCTAACCTTTTGTGGTTTGGTGCACACTAAGGATTTTTTTTTATTATTTATCTCTGTTTTAATAACATATTTATTCTAGTTTCCTTGGCTGGACCTGGGAGAATAAATAGAACAGATTAAACTCTTTGTAATCATGACATCTTTGGTTTGAATATGATATTCAAAATCTTATGGGCCCTACACACTCTGCAATCCGACGCCAAGCTGCCTGACAGTGGATACGGCCGACGGGTGACCAGGTGACGGGGGGGGGTGAAGTTTCTAAACTCCCCCCGTCACCCTTCTCCATAGCAGTGCATGCTAATATGGACGAGATTGTCCATATTGGCCAGCATGCATAAGTGACGGGGCACCAATGATTAACGAGCACGGGGCTGCGCATCATTAATTGTTGGTGCCTACACACTGCACGATTTGAACGAGTTCTCGTTCATTAATCAACAAAAACGTTCATATCATGCAGTGAGATCTGCCAGTGTGTAGGGCCCATTAGTTTTGCTGTGTGCAACAGACAGTGAATAATTATAAAAATTAGTTTGAGTTGATGATTGCCTTTGCTTGAAAACTTTTTTCTGCTGCAGGTTTCATTGGTTTCCACAGGGAAACATCGGGGTGTAGCGTGGATCTTGATCCAGAGGCAACAACAGGCTAAGGGGTATATGCAATTCCGGGCGAATTGCGGCTTTTTTTCGCCCGTTTTTAAATTCTACACAATTCGACCGTCGAAATTCCGGCCGGCGGGTGCCGGAATTCGACATATTCAATAAAAAACGGATTCGACAGTCCCGCTGTCGAAAAACGGACCAATTGACGGATAAGTGCGTCCTGGATTCGACTTTTCGGACGGCACAAAAATGGTTAAAAAACCCTAAAAAAAATTGCGTGGGATCCCCCCTCCTCTTTGAGCCGGTCCTGGTTGTAAAAATACGGGGAAAAAATGGACAGGGGATCCCCCGTATTTTTAGAACCAGCACCAGGCTCTGTATCCAGTCCTGGTGCAAAGAATACGGGGGACAAAAAGCGTAGGGGTCCCCCGTATTTTCAACACCAGCACTGGGCTCCACTAGCTGGAGAGATAATGCCACAGCCGGTCCCTGCGGCCATGGCATTAAATCCCCAACTAGTCACCCCTGGCCGGGGTACCCTGGAGGAGTGGGGACCCCCCCTCCAGCCACCCAAGGGTCAGGGGTGAAGCCCGAGGCTGTCTCCCCCCCCCCCCCCCCCCATCCAAGGGCTGCGGATGGGGGGCTGATAGCCTTGTGACAAATCAAAGAAAATTGTTGGTTTTTTTTACAGAAGAACTACAAGTCCCAGCAAGCCTCCCCGCAAGCTGGTACTTCGAGAACCACAAGTCCCAGCATGCGGGGGACGGGCCAGCTGGTACCTGTAGTTCTTCTGCAAAAAAAATACCCAAATAAAAACAGGACACGCACACCGTGAAAGTAAAACTTTTTCTCTGACGTCCTAGTGGATGCTGGGAACTCCGTAAGGACCATGGGGAATAGCGGCTCCGCAGGAGACTGGGCACAACTAAAGAAAGCTTTAGGACTACCTGGTGTGCACTGGCTCCTCCCTCTATGACCCTCCTCCAGACCTCAGTTAGAATCTTGTGCCCGGCTGAGCTGGATGCACACTAGGGGCTCTCCTGAGCTCCTAGAAAAGAAAGTATATTTTAGGTTTTTTTATTTTCAGTGAGATCTGCTGGCAACAGACTCACTGCTACGAGGGACTAAGGGGAGAAGAAGCGAACCTACCTGCTTGCAGCTAGCTTGGGCTTCTTAGGCTACTGGACACCATTAGCTCCAGAGGGATCGAACACAGGGCCCGACCTCGATCGTCCGGTCCCGGAGCCGCACCGCCGTCCCCCTTACAGAGCCAGAAGCATGAAGATGGTCCTGAAAATCGGCGGCAGAAGACTTCGGTCTTCAACAAGGTAGCGCCATTGCTCCTCATGCACACCTCACACTCCGGTCACTGATGGGTGCAGGGCGCTGGGGGGGGGGGCGCCGCGCCCTGAGCAGCAATATTAACACCTTGGCTGGCAAAATAATCACAATATATAGTCCCAGAGGCTATATATGTGAGAAATACCCCTGCCAGGATCCATAAAAAAGCAGGAGAAAGTCCGCCGAAAAAGGGGCGGGGCTATCTCCCTCAGCACACTGGCGCCATTTTCTCTTCACAGTGCAGCTGGAAGACAGCTCCCCAGGCTCTCCCCTGTAGTTTTCAAGCTCAAAGGGTTAAAAAGAGAAGGGGGGGCACTAAATTTAGGCGCAAATCTGTGTATTATTGCAGCTATAAGGGAAAAATCACTGTGGGTAGTGTGAATCCCTGCATTATATAGCGCTCTGGTGTGTGCTGGCATACTCTCTCTCTGTCTCCCCAAAGGACTTTGTGGGGTCCTGTCCTCAGTCAGAGCATTCCCTGTGTGTGTGCGGTGTGTCGGTACGGCTGTGTCGACATGGTTGATGAGGAGGCTTATGTGGAGGCGGAGCAGATGCCGATAAATGTGATGTCGCCCCCTGTGGGGCCAACACCAGAGTGGATGGATAGGTGGAAGGTATTAACCGACAGTGTCAACTCCTTACATAAAAGGCTGGATGACGTAACAGCTGTGGGACAGCCGGCTTCTCAGCCCGCGCCTGCCCAGGCGTCTCAAAGGCCATCAGGGGCTCAAAAACGCCCGCTACCTCAGATGGCAGACACCGATGTCGACACGGAGTCTGACTCCAGTGTCGACGAGGTTGAGACATATACACAATCCACTAGGAACATCCGTTGCATGATCTCGGCAATGAAAAATGTGTTAAACATTTCTGACATTAACCCAGGTACTACAAAAAAAGGGGTTTTCTGTTTGGGGAGAAAAAGCAGACAGTGTTTTGTTCCCCCATCAGATGAGTGAATGAAGTGTGTGAAGAAGCGTGGGTTCCCCCGATAAGAAACTGGTAATTTCTAAAAAGTTACTGATGGCGTACCCTTTCCCGCCAGAGGATAGTTCACGTTGGGAGATATCCCCTAGGGTGGATAAGGTGCTCACGCGTTTGTCAAAAAAGGTGGCACTGCCGTCTTAGAATACGGCCACTTTGAAGGAGACTGCTGATAAAAAGCAGGAGGCTATCCTGAAGTCTGTATATACACATTTAGGTACTATACTGAGACCTGCAATTGCCTCAGCATGGATAGTGCTGCTGCAGCGTGGTCTATTACTCTGTCAGGACAGGGATACTATTTGCTAACCATAGAGCATATTAAAGATGTCGTCTTATATATGAGGGATGCACAGAGGGATATTTGCCGGCTGGCATCCAGAATCAATGCAATGTCCATTCTGCCAGGAGGGTATTAGGGACCTGGCAGTGGACAGGCGATGCTGACTTTAGAAGGCACATGAAGAATCTGACTTATAAGGGTGAGGAATTGTTTGGGGATGGGTCTCTGGGACCTCGTATCCACAGCAACAGCTGGGAAGGAAAAAATTTACCTCAACTTTCCTCACTGCCTAAAAAAGCACCGTATTATAAGGTACAGTCCTTTCGGCTTCAGAAAAGCAAGCGGGTTAAAGGCGCTTCCTTTCTGCACAGAGACAAGGGAAGAGGGAAAAAGCTGCACCAGACAGCCAGTTCCCAGGATCAAAAATCTTCCCCCGCTTCCTCTGAGTCCACCGCATGACGCTGGGGCTCCACAGGTGGAGCCAGGTGCGGTGGGGGCGCATCTCGGGAACTTCAACGACCAGTGGGCTCGCTCACAGGTGGATCCCTGGGTTCTGCAAGTAGTATCACAGGGATACAAGCTGGAGTTTCGGGGCGACTCCCCCTCGCCGTTACCTCAAATCAACCTTGCCTGCTGCCCTCGAGGAGAGGTAGTACTGGCGGCAATTCACAAGCTGTACTTCCAGCAGGTGATAATCACGGTACCCCTCCTTCAACAAGGCCGGGGTTACTATTCCACAATGTTTGTGGTACCGAAACCAGACGGTTCGGTGAGACCCATTCTAAAATTGAAATCCTTGAACACTTATATACGAAGGTTCAAGTTCAAAATGGAATCGCTCAGGGCGGTTATTGCAAGCCTGGAAGAAGGGGATTACATGGTATCACTGGACATCAAGGAGGCTTACCTGCATGTCCCCATTTACCCTCCTCACCAGGAGTACCTCAAAATTGTGGTACAGGACTGTCATTACCAATTCCAGACGTTGCCGTTGGTCTGTCCTCGACACCGAGGGTATTTACCAAGGTAATGGCCGAAATGATGATACTCCTTCGAAAAAAGGGAGTTATAATTATCCCGTACTTGGACGATCTCCTTATAAAGGCGAGGTCCAGGGAGCAGTTGTTCGTCGGAGTAGCACTATCTCGGGAAGTGCTACAACAGCACGGCTGGATTCTGAATAGTCCAAAGTCGCAGCTGGTTCCTACGACGCGTCTACTGTTCCTGGGTATGGTTCTGGACACGGAACAGGAAAAAGGGTTTCTCCCGGAGGAGAAGGCCAAGGAGTTGTCATCTCTAGTCAGAGACCTCCTAATACAAATACAGGTGTCGGTGCATCAATGCACGCGAGTCCTGGGAAAGATGGTAGCTTCTTACGAAGAAATTCCATTTGGTAGGTTCGATGCAAGGATCTTCCAGTGGGATCTGTTGGACAAGTGGTCCGGGTCGCATCTTCAGATGCATCGGCTGATAACCCTGTCTCCAAGGGCCAGGGTGTCGCTGTTGTGGTGGCTGCAGAGTGCTCATCTTCTAGAGGGCCGCAGATTCGGCATACAGGACTGGGTCCTGGTGACCACAGATGCCAGCCTTCGAGGCTGGGGTGCAGTCACACAGGGAAGAAACTTCCAATGACTATGGTCAAGTCAGGAGACTTCCCTACACATAAATATTCTGGGACTAAGGGCCATTCACAATGCCCTAAGTCAGGCTAGACCCCTGCTTCAACACCAGCCGGTGCTGATCCAGTCAGACACGGATCATCAGTCAGACACGGTGCTGATCCAGTCAGACACGGCGGTCGCCCATGTAAACCAGCAGGGCGGCACAAGAAGCAGGATGGTGATGGCAGAAGCCACAAGGATTTTCCGATGGGCGGAAAATCATGTGTTAGCACTGTCAGCAGTGTTCATTCCCGGAGTGGACAACTGGGAAGCAGACTTTCTCAGCAGGCACGACCTCCACCTGGGAGAGTGGGGACTTCATCCAGAAGTCTTCAAAATGATTGTACACCATTGGGAAAGGCCACAGGTGGACATGATGGTGTCCCGCCTCAACAAAAAGCTAAACAGATATTGCGCCAGGTCAAGGGACCATCAGGCGATAGCTGTGGACGCTCTGGTAACACCGTGGGTGTACCAGTCGGTGTATGTGTTCTTTCCTTTGCCTCTCATACCCAAGGTATTGAGAATACTAAGAAGGAGAGGATTAAGAACTATACTCGTGGTTCCGGATTGGCCAAGAAGAGCTTGGAACTTCAAGAAATGATCTGAGGACCCATGGCCTCTGCCGCTCAGACAGGACCTGCTGCAGCAGGGGCCCTGCCTGTTCCAAGACTTACCACGGCTGTGTTTGACGGCATGGCGGTTGAACACCGGATCCTAAAGGAAAAAGGCATTCCGGATGAAGTCATTCCTACGCTGATTAAGGCTAGGAAAGATGTGATCACAAAATATTATCACCGCATATGGCAAAAATATGTTGCTTGGTGTGAGGCCAGGAAGGCCCCAACGGAGGAATTTCAACTGGGTCGTTTTCTGCACTTCCTACAGTCAGGAGTGACTACGGGCCTAAAATTGGGTTACGTTAAGGTCCAGATTTCGGCTCTGTACATTTTCTTCCAAAAAGAACTGGCTTCACTGCCTGAAGTTCAGACTTTTGTTAAGGGAGTGCTGCATATTCAGCCCCCGTTTGTGCCTCTAGTGGCACCGTGGGATCTCAACGTGGTGTTGGATTTCCTGAAGTCGCATTGGGTTGAGCCACTTAAATCCGTAGAGCTAAAATACCTCACGTGGAAAGTGGTCATGCTGTTGGCCTTGGCGTCGGCCAGGCGTGTATCAGAATTGGCGGTTTTGTCATGCAAAAGCCCTTATCTGATTTTCATATGGATAGGGCGGAATTGAGGACTCGTTCCCAATTCCTTCCTAAGGTGGTATCAGCTTTTCATGTGAACCAACCTATTTTGGTGCATGCGGCTACGTGGGACTTGGAGGACTCCAAGTTACTGGACGTAGTCAGGGCCCGGAAAATATATGTTTCCAGGACGGCTGGAGTCAGGAAAACTGACTCGCTATTTATCCTGTATGCACCCAACAAGCTGGGTGCTCCTGCTTCTAAGCAGACTATTGCTCGCTGGATCTGTAGCACGATTCAACTTGCACATTCTGCGGCTGGACTGCCGCACTCTAAATCTGTAAAAGCCCATTCCACGAGGAAAGTGGGCTCTTCTTGGGCGGCTGCCCGAGGGGTCTCGGCTTTACAACTTTGCCGAGCTGTTACTTGGTCGGGTTCAAACATTTTTGCAAAAGTCTACAAGTTTGATACCCTGGCTGAGGAGGACCTTGAGTTCTCTCATTCGGTGCTGCAGAGTCATCCGCACTCTCCCGCCCGTTTGGGAGCTTTGGTATAATCCCCATGGTCCTTACGGAGTTCCCAGCATCCACTAGGACGTCAGAGAAAATAAGATTTTACTCACCGGTAAATCTGTTTCTCGTAGTCCGTAGTGGATGCTGGGCGCCCGTCCCAAGTGCGGATTGTCTGCAATACTTGTATATAGTTATTGCCTAACTAAAGGATTATTGTTATGAGCCATCTGTTAGTGAGGCTCAGATGTATTTCATACTGTTAGCTGGGTATAATATCACGAGTTATAAGGTGTGATTGGTGTGGCTGGTATGAGTCTTACCCGGGATTCCAAATCCTTTCCTTATTGTGTCAGCTCTTCCGGGCACCGTATCCTAACTGAGGTCTGGAGGAGGGTCATAGAGGGAGGAGCCAGTGCACACCAGGTAGTCCTAAAGCTTTCTTAAGTTGTGCCCAGTCTCCTGCGGAGCCGCTATTCCCCATGGTCCTTACTGAGTTCCCAGCATCCACTACGGACTACGAGAAATAGATTTACCGGTGAGTAAAATCTTATTATTACTTACATGCCGACACACACATACTTACCTATGTTCACACGCCGACTCTGTCCACGTCTCCAAGTTGAATCAGGGGTACCTGAAAATAAAATTATTATTCTCCCCTAAATCCAGTGTGTCCTGTTCTTTTTTTTGTAATCCACGTACTTGGCAAAAAAACAAACCGCATACCCGATCCACGCACTGAAAGGGGTCCCATGTTTACACATGGGACCCCTTTCCCCGAATGCTGAGACCCCCCGTGACTCCTGTCACAGAAGGTCCCTTCAGCCAATCAGGGAGCGCCACGTCGTGGCACTCTCCTGATTGGCTATGCGCGTCTGAGCTGTCAGCGCATCGCACAGCTTCTCCATTATCTTCAATGGTGGGAACTTTGCGGTCAGTGGTAAGGTTACCCGCGGTCAGCGGGTGACCGCGGGTAACCTCACCACTGACCGCAAAGTTCCCACCAATGAAGATAATGGGGAGGCTGTGCGATGCACTGTCTGACAGCTCAGACGCGCATAGGTAATCAGGAGAGTGCCCCGATGTGGCGCTCCCTGATTGGCTGAAGGGACCTTCTGTGACAGGAGTCACGGGGGGTCTCAGCATTCGAGGAAAGGGGTCCCATGTGTAAACATGGGACCACTTTCAGTGCGTGGATCGGGTATGTGGTTTGTTTTTTTGCCAAGTACGTGGATTACAAAAAAAGAACAGGGGACACTGGATTTAGTTGAGTATAATAATTTTATTTTCAGGTACCCTGGATTCTACTTGGAGAAGTGGACAGAGGTCGGCGTGTGAACATAGGTAAGTATGTGTGTGTCGGCATGTATGTAATAAAGTTTTACTTTCACGGTGTGCGTGTCCTGTTTTTATTTTGGTATTTTTTTTGCAGAAGAACTACAGGTATCAGCGGGCCCGTTTTACCCCCGCATACTGGTACTTGTGGTTCTCCAAGTACCAGCTTGCGGGGGAGGCTTGCTGGGACTTGTAGTTCTTATGCAAAAAACAATATTCTTTGATTTGTCACAAGGCTATCAGCTCCCCATCCGCAGCCCTTGGATGGGGGGGGACAGCCTCGGGCTTCACCCCTGGCCCTTGGGTGGCTGGAGGGGGGGACCCGGTCGCTGCGGCCGTGGCATTAAATCCCCAACTAGGGGTGACTAGTTGAGGATTTAATGCCACGGCCACAGCGACCGGTATAAAAGTATCCCCCGGCTGTGGCATTATCTCTCCAGCTAGTGGAGCCCGGTGCTGGTGTTAAACATACGGGGGACCCCTACGCTTTTTGTCCCCCGTATTTTTTGCACCAGGACCAGACGCAGAGCCCGGTGCTGGTTCTAAAAACACGGGGGATCCCCTGTCCATTTCCCCCCCGTATTTTTACAACCAGGACCGGCTCAAAGAGCCCGAGGCTGGTTATGCTTAGGAGGGGGGACCCCACACATTTTTTTTCTTGATTTTAACCCATTCCCACCCCTTCCCACTGAAAACCATGCTCTCTCTATTTTAGTCAGTTAAAAAAAAATATTATTTAAAAAAATATTTAAATAATAGTTGTGTCTCCTAATAGACAAACCAAGTACCTAATGCCTTTTAATATAAATAGATATGCTATTAGCAATTAAAAAAACACAAAAAAAACATGTTTTTAAATTATTTTATTAGATTCCGCCAGCAAAGTGAGGCGGAATGAAATTGACAAAATTACTGTCGAAAAGCACGGTTGTCGAATCGACATTCTTCAATTGAATATACTTTTGTGGAAAAGCCGCATTTTTACCATTGCAGACATGTCGAATTTGTCAACTGTCTAATTTCAAAAAGTCGAAACTGAAAAGTCCGTTTTTTTTGTCGAAAAGTACTGTGTTGCATTGTCGAATATTTTTTTTGTGTCGAAAATGCCCTGTTTTTCGACATTTGCGGCAATTCGACCGCAATTGCATATACCCCTAAAGCTTTAGGGGTATATGCAATTGCGGTCGAATTCCCGAAATTGTCGAATTTCGGGAATTTTTCGCCCCAAAAAAAAAATCGTCAATGCAATTCAGTGCTTTCCGTCCAAAAAACGGACTTTCAAAATTCGACTTTTTGAAATTCTACTTTTGTCAAATTCGACTTTTCTGCAATGATACAAGTGCTGCAATTCGACTAAAGTGTATTCAATTGAAGTTTGGAAATTCGACAACAGTGCTTTTAGACAGTAAATTCGACATTTTCAATCCGCCACACTTTGGTGGGTGAAACTAATAAAAAAAATTTAAAACATGTTTTTTTTTGTGTTTTTTTTTTTATTGATAATAGCATATCTATTTATATTAGAAGGTTTTAGGTACTTGGTTTGTCTTTTTTGGAGGCACAAGTATTATTTATATATTTTTTAAAATAATATTTTTATTTTATTATTATTTTTTAAATGGAATGTTAAAATCCCGGAAAAAAATGGCGTGGGGTCCCCCCTCCAAAGCATAACCAGCCTCGGGCTCATCGAGCTGGTCCTGGTTCTAAAAATGCGGGGAAAAAATTGACATGGGATCCCCCGTATTTTTAAAACCAGCACCGGGCTCTGCGCCTGATGCTGGTGCAAAAAATACGGGGGACAAAAAGAGTAGGGGTCCCCCGTATTTTATACACCAGCATCGGGCTCCACTAGCTGGACAGATAATACCACAGCCGGGGGTCACTTTTATACAGTGCCTTGCGGCCGTGGCATTAAATATCCAACTGGTCACCCCTGGCCGGGGTACCCTGGGGGAGTGGGGACCCCTTCAATCAAGGGGTCCCCCCCCCCCCAGCCACCCAAGGGCCAGGGGTGAAGCCCGAGGCTGTCCCCCCATCCAAGGGCTGCTGATGGGAGGCTGATAGCCTTGAGGAAAATGTCAGAATATTTTTTTTTTTACCAGTAGTACTACAAGTCCCAGCAAGCCTCCCCCGCAAGATGGTACTTGGAGAACCACAAGTACCAGCATGCGGGAGAAAAACGGGCCCGCTGGTACCTGTAGTACTACTGGAAAAAAAATACCCAAATAAAAACAGGAGACACACACCGTGACAAGTACAACTTTATTACACACTGCCGGCACACACATATTTACCTATGTTGACACGCCGACTGCCACAGTCTCCGACGATCCGAGGGTACCTGTGAAAAAAATTATACTCACCTGCCAGTGTCCAGAGATAAATCCACGTCCAGAGAATCCTCGTACTTGGCAAAATAAAAACACGCACACCCGTACCAGCGGACTGAAAGGGGTCCCATGTTGACACATGGGACCCCTTTCCACGAATGCAGAGAGACCCCCCCGTGACTGCTGTCACTGAAAGGTCTCTTAAGCCAATCAGCGAGCGCAACGTCCTTGAACTCTGCTGATTGGCTGCGCTTCTGAGCTGTCAGACAGCGCCTCGCAAAGCCTCTCCATTATATTCAATGGTGGGAACTTTGCGGCTAGTGGTGGGGTCACCCGCGGTCAGCGGCTGACCGCGGGTAACCCCACCGCTGACGGCAAAGTTCCCACCATTGAAAGTAATGGAGAGGCTTTGCGATGCGCTGTCTGACCTCAGACGCGAGACAGCCAATTAGGTGAGCGCCACGAAGTAGCGCTTCCTGATTGGCTGAAGGGACCTCAGTGACCGGAGTCACGTGGGGTCCCGGCATTCGTGGAAAGGGGTCCCATGTGTCAACATGGGACCCCTTTCAGTCCGTTGGTACGGGTGTGCGTGTTTTTAGGTTGCCAAGTACGAGGATTTTATCTCTGGACGTGGATTTATCTCTGGACACTGGCAGGTGAGTATAATTTTTTTCACAGGTACCCTCGGATCGTCGGAGACTCTGGCAGTCGGCGTGTCAACATAGGTAAGTATGTGTGTGTCGGCAGTGTGTAATAAAGTTGTACTTGTCACGGTGTGTGTCTCCTGTTTTTATTTGGGTATTTTTTTTCCAGTAGTACTACAGGTACCAGCGGGCCCGTTTTTCTCCCGCATGCTGGTACTTGTGGTTCTCCAAGTACCAGCTTGCGGGGGAGGCTTGCTGGGACTTGTAGTACTACTGGAAAAACCAATATTCTGTCATTTTCCTCAAGGCTATCAGCCTCCCATCCGCAGCCCTTGGATGGGGGTAACAGCCTTGGGCTTCACCCCTGGCCCTTGGGTGGCTGGGGGGACGGACCCCTTGATTAAAGGGGTCTCCACTCCCCCAGGGTACCCCGGCCAGGGGTGACTAGTTGGATATTTAATGCCACGGCCGCAGGGCGCTGTATAAAAATGACCCCCGGCTGTGGCATTATCTGTCCAGCTAGTGGAGCCCGATGCTGGTATAAAAAATACGGGGGACCCCTACTCTTTTTGTCCCCCATATTTTTTGTACCAGCATCAGGCGCAGAGCCCGGTGCTGGTTTTAAAAATACGGGGGATCCCATGTCATTTTTGTCCCCGCATTTTTAGAACCAGGACCAGCTCGAAGAGCCCGAGGCTGGTTATGCTTTGGAGGGGGGACCCCACGACATTTTTTTTCGTTTTTTTCCCCGTTTTTTCAAATCGCAGCAAAATCCGGCAAATCGGCCGTTTTTCGCCCGCGGGACTGTCGAATACGTTTTTCATTGAATATGGTGAATTCCGGAAGCCACCTGCCGGAATTCACCTGTCGAATTGTGTCGAATTAAAAAACGGCGATAATTTGACGCGATTCTCCGCTAATTGCATATACCCCTTAGGCTGTCGCAGGATGCATTGGGTTCTCCTCTATAACCCTGCCTCTAGGCACTGTGAGCTCAGTTTCAGTTGGTGTCTGCAGCAGCAGGTCACTTAACAGGTGTGCTGCACTGGGCAGCCCTGAATAAGCTTTTTCTGACAGAATTTTTTTTCAAAACTGGGCTGTCAGCACTGTATGTCATAGTGACACTTCAGCACTGCAGCTCCATCACCTCCCAAGCGGCGTTGCATACTCTTGCGGCCTGTTCCCGGGTATTTGCAGCAGATACACTCCGGCTTTAGGAACACTGTCGCTCTCTTGGTTCGTGTGGCTGCTATGGGGAGGAGGTAAGAGGGTCCCCCAGGCGGGACCCGCCATTAAATCGCATTACGTCCGCGACCTAGAAAGATGGGTAGCGGCGCTGGCGTGGACACGGTCACCGAGCAGGGACCGCACTAGACCACCAGGGCAATAGAGCACAGGTCGGGTGTACTAACGCACCATTTAATAAGTCTCGCTAGTACCTGAGGGAGAAAATGCTCTGTTCCTTGACTTTCCTGGTAATGTATGATTGCAATCACCTGTGGTGAGCTAGTGTCTGAATTGGAAGCTGCTAAGACTACCTTTCTCCCAAATACTAATCCTTCTGCACAGAAGGCTAAAGGTACCACTTTTCGTTCCTTTCGGCCTCAAAGGAAAGCAAAAGGTCAGGCATACCCGAGACAATCTTGTGCTCTTAAAACCACTAAGCCCAAGGCAAAGCAGTCCTGGGTGGCCCGTCAACCTGCTTCCAAACAAGACAAGCGTGCTTCATGATGAGTCGGGCCTCCCCCTTGGGGACCCCAGGATGGGAGTCCGACTTCTGCAGTTCACCCAGGTCTGGTTAAAGACCACTTCAGACGCATGGGTGCGGGAAGTTGTCTCTCACAGGTACGCAGTCTCCTTCAAGAGACGTCCCCCTCGCCAGTTTTGCACCACAGTTTTCCCTTTGGATGCGTTAAAGAAGCAAGCTCTACAAAAGGTTGTGGGTTCTCTCCTTAATACAGGAGTGGTAGTGCCGGTTCCTCTGGCCCATAGAGGCAGAGGTTACTACTCAACCCTGTTTCTAGTTCCGAAAACCCAATGGGTCTTTCCGGCCTATGCTCAACATCAAATCACTGAATAAGTTTGTGAGCATGTCCAAGTTCTTTATGGAAACAACTGCGCTCAATTGTACTGGCAATGGAACCCAGAGATTATATGGTATCCCTGGATATACAAGATGCGTACCTGCATGTACCTATTGCCATGTCGCATCGGCAGTATCTGCGGTTTTCTGTTGTCAACCTCCACTGTCAGTTCCAAGCTATACCGTTTGGACTGGCTACGGCTCCTCATATCTTCACCAAGGTTATGGCCGTAATGATGGCTCCTCTCCGTCACCAGGGAGTCAGGATCCTGACGTATCTGGACGACTTGCTGATTCTGGCAAACTACCACGATGTCCTCCTCAGTCATTTGCAACTGACGGTAAGCTTCCTACAAGCTTACGGGTGGCTCATCAATTGGAAGAAATCCTTGCTGGTCCCAGCTCATAGCATGGTTCACCTGGGGGCACTCCTGTACACACACAGTCAACAACTGTTTCTGTCTCCAAAAAAAGTACTGAGACTACAAGACAGGATACGATGCTTCCTTTGTCGCCCCAGAATGTCGATACACTCGGCTATGCAAGTACTTGGCCTGATGGTGTCGGCATTCGACATGGTAGAGTATGCTCAATTTCATTCTCGCCCTTTGTAGAGGTTAATAATTTCCAAGTGGGACGGCCTACCTCATCGGATCAGATCTCACATGATCACTTTGATGCCGTAGGTTCGTCTGTCGCTGACCTGATGGCTACAGAACCAGCAATTGGGCCGGGGCCGTCTTTTCTGGATCCCTGAAAAGGTCTTACTGACAACAGACACCAGTCTGAGGGGATGGGTGCGGTGTAGGAGCAACACTTCTCAGGGTCGCTGGACCAAGGAGTCACTCCTCCCAATAAACATTCTGGAGTTGCGAGCGTTGTTCAGTGCATTGACTCTCACCCTGCCTATGTTACAGAACAGGCCGTTTCAAGTACGGTCAGACAATG
Organism: Pseudophryne corroboree; assembly: GCF_028390025.1. Taxonomy (NCBI): domain Eukaryota; kingdom Metazoa; phylum Chordata; class Amphibia; order Anura; family Myobatrachidae; genus Pseudophryne; species Pseudophryne corroboree. Next base: position 382,428,333 of record NC_086449.1, read on the forward strand.
CCACTACAGTGGCATACATAAACCATGAAGGTGGCACTTGAACCCGCATTCGAATGATGGAAGTGTCAAAAATCCTTCGTTGGGTGGAGCGCTATCTGTCAGCAATATCGGCAGTGTTCGTTCCGGGCGTCCTAAACTGGGAAGCGGACTTCTTCAGTTACCAGGACGTGCACGCTGGAAAGTGGAGGCTTCATCCAGATGTCTTTCAACTCCTACTGGACAAGTGTGGCCTACCAGACGTAGACCTGATGGCGTCCCGACACAATCACAAGGTTCCGGTCTTCGGATCAAGAACCAGGGATCCTCAAGCAGCATTCGTGGATGCCCTGGCAATTCCATGAAACTTTCGGCTGCCCTACGTGTTTCCTCCAGTGTCACTCCTGCCCAGGGTCCTGCAGAAGTTCAAACAAGACGGAGGATTTCTACTAGTAGTCGCTCCAGCTTAGCTCAGACGCTATTGGTTCTCAGACCTGCAGGGTTTATCGACAGAGTGTTCTCTTCTGCTTCCTCAGCTCCTGGACCTCCTCGTACAGTGCCCTTGTCTTTATTCGGACCTAGCCAGGCTGGCTTTGACGGCGTGGTTCTTGAAGCATCACTCCTGAGAGCCAAAGTATTCTCTGAGGCGGTCACCCAAACTATGTTAAAAGCCCGTAAACCGGCTTCAGCTCGGATTTATTACAAGGTCTGGAATTCTTTCTTCACCTGGTGTGTTTATAAGAATTATGATCATACAGATTCAGAACTTCCAGAATTCTGGCTTCCCTGGGGGGGCGCCCTGGGCAGCATAAAACTTAGTTTATGGCAAAAGGCACTTTGTCCTACCCCCGCCAGTATAATTAACTATTTATTTAAGAGCAAGTGAAGCGCGCCAGTACGGGGGCGGGGCTTCTTCACTAAGCCAGCACACTAATCAGCACCATTTTCACCTCACAAGAGAAACGCTGGTCCTCCCTTCACTACTGACATGTATCATGGTGCAAAAACGGGGGGGGGGGGGGGAGATGTATAAGCTGCTTGCATTATAATAATAAAAGCGCTGCAGGTCTGTTTTTCAATGATATGGGGTGTGAGCTGGTTTTTTTCCTCTCTGTGTCCATCTGACAGAGGTCTGTTCCCTATAAGTCCCAGTGTGTCTGTGAGTGCGTGTGGTACACATGTGTGACATGTCTGAGGCAGGGAGTTCCTTCCTGGAGGAAGCCATTGTAGGGACACAGAGTTGTAAGGTGGTGGCGATACCGGCACACCAAGGGCCTGCATGGGTGAAAAGTGGTAGTATGCATCATATCAATAGGAGATTAGATAAGGCTGTATCTAAAACTGCATGCTGGATATGTGGAAGATGTGTTTTTTTTTCAGGATTCTGTTCTTCCATCTGCAGGCGACCCTCCCTGGGTCACATGAAGTGCATTTACAAATGTTATGACTATTGATACCGACACGGACTCTAAGTCCTGTGTCGACGATAGGGACTCCAGGGAAATAGATCTAATTAGAATCCCTTCCACGAGCTTAATATATTCTTTCCCGGCAGAAAGCGTGTCATCAGAAATTGACACGATTGATTACGATGAGATACTTCTTAAGTTAGGGAATATCAAAGACGCTACCGCATACATGCTAGAGGCGATAAAAGATATTGGACTCTTGAGTTCACAAGCCGCTACCAGGGCAGTATCGGCTCGGCGGGCGTTGTGGATTCGCCAGTGGAACGCGGATGCAGATTCCAAAAGAAATATGGAGGCTCTCCCATATAAAGGTGAGGCCTTATTTGGCGATGGACTAGATGCGTTGGTCTCGGCGGCTACTGCAGCTAAGTCGACATTTTTGCCATCTGCGCCTGCAGCGGCAAAAAAGACCTATCACTCTCACATGCAGTCCTTTCGGCCCAATAAATACAAAAGCGAGAGGTTCCCCCTTCTTTGCAGGTAGGGGAAGGGGAAAGGGAAAGAAGTCCACAGTGGCTTCAGGTTCCCAGGAGCAGAAGTTTACCCCTATTTCTGCCAAATCTTCAGCATGACGCTGGGGCTCCTTTGCGGGAGGCCGCTCGAGGGGGGGGCACGTCTCAAACTGTTCAGCCAAGGTTGGATTCTGTCTGGCCTGGTTCCCTGGGTGTTGCAGATAGTGTCCCAGGGATACAAGCTGGAGTTTCAAGACGTTCCCTCATGCCGATTTTTCAAATCGACCTTGCCAACTTCTCTTCCAGAAAGAGAAGCAGTAACAGTGGCAATCCAAAAATGATGTCAGGATCAGGTCATAGTCCTGGTACCTTTTGTATCAACAAGGGGAGGGGTTTTATTCAAGCTTTTTTGTAGTTCCGAAGCCGGACAGCTTGGTCAGACCGAGCCTAAACCTAGAGAATCTGAATCTCTACTTAAAACGTTTCAAGTTCAAAATGGAATCGCTGAGGGCAGTGATTTCCAGTCTGGAGGAGGGGGACTACATGGAGTCTGTAGACGGAAAGGATGCTTACCTGCATGTTCCCATTTATCCTTCTCACCAGGCTTATCTGAGATTCGTGGTTCAGGATTGCCATTACCAATTCCAGACGTTACCTTTCGGTCTCTCCACGGCGCCGAGGGTTTTCACCAAGGTGATGGCGGAGATGATGGTCCTCCTGCGTCAAGAAGGAGTCAATATAATTCCCTATCTAGACGATCTCCTGGTAAAGGCGAGATCCAGGGAGCGGTTGGTACAAAACATCGCGCTCTCCCTGTCCATTCTCCAACAACACGGTTGGATCATACATTTTCCAGGAAAGATTATCTTTTCTTTTCGGGATGATTCTGGACAGGGAAGTTCAGAGAGTTTTTCTTCTGGTGGAAAAGGCTCTGGAAATCCAGAAAATGGTAAAACTAGTTTTGAAACCATCAAGAGTGTCGATCCATCAGTGCAAATATGGTGGCGGCCTGTGAGGCCATACAGTTCGGCAGGTTTCATGCCAGGGTATTCCAGTGGGACCTGTTGGAAGAGTGTATCCCACCTGCACATGCACCGGACGATAGTCCTGTTGTTGAAAGCCAGGATTTTACTCCTGCTGTGGCTCCACAGCTCGCACCTACTAGAGGGACCCAGGTTCGGGATTCAGGACTGGATCCTGGTCACCACGGATGCAAGTCTCCGAGGCTGGGGAACTGTCATTCAAGGGAAAAGCTTCCAAGAAAAATGCTGAAGTCAGGAAGCCTTCCTTCACATGAACATGCTGGAATTGAGAGCCATTTACAATGGCCTTCAGCATGCGGTACATCTTCCTCAAGATCACCCCGTGCAGATCCAGTTGGACAATGTAACAGCAAGGCGGAACGAAAAGCAGAGCGGAAATGGCAGAGGTGACGAAGATCCTCCTCTGGGCAGAAAATCATGTAAGGGCTCTATCGGCAATTTTCATTCCGGGAGTGGACTACTGGGAAACAGACTTCCTCAGCAGACACGATCTCCATCCGGGAGAGTGGGACCTCCACCAAGAAGTCTTCGCAGAGGTGACAAGTCTTTGGGGAGTTCCTCAAGTAGACATGATGACTTCTCGTCTCAACGAGAAGCTTCAGAAATATTGTTCCAGACCCTCAGACAATAGCAGTAGAGGCTCTGGTAACCCAGTGGCTATTCGGTCAGTGTATGTATTCCTTCCACTTCCACTGATCCCAAAAGTTCTCGGGATCATAAGAAGAACAAGGGTTCGGGCAATTTTCATTGCCCCAGACTGGCCAAGGAGGGCTTGGTGCCCAGATCTTCAGGAGTTGCTCATTAAAAGATCCTGGGCCTCTTCCTCTTCGCGAGGACCTACTACGGTAGGTGCCGTGCATGTACCTAGACTTACCGCGGCTACGTTGTCCGGCATAATTGTTGAGCGCCGGATCCTAGCCCGAAAGAGTATTCCCAAGGAAGTCATCCCCACTCTTATTCAGGCCAGGAAAGGAGTAACGTCTAAACATTACCACCGTTTTTGGAGAAAATGTGTCTTGGTGTGCATCCAAGAAAGTTTCAACGGAAGATTTTCAGTTAGGGCGGTTTCTCCACTTCCTACAGGCTGGAGGGAATGCAGACTGAAGTTGGACTCCATTAAGGTCCAGATTTTAGCATTGTCAATTTTCTTTCTGAAACTATTAGCTTCCCTTCTGGAAGTTCAGTCTTGCGTGAAAGGCGTGTTGCGAGCCCAACCTTCATTTGTGCCTCCAGTGGCACCATGGGATCGTAATGTGGTGTTGCAGTTCCTTCAATCACGTGGGTTTGAACCTTTAAGATGGTGAAGTTGCTCTCTTCACTTGAAAAGTGGCCATCTTGTTGGCCTTGTCATCTGCAAGGCGGGTGTCTGAGTTAGGGGCCTTGTATCACAAGAGCTCTTATTTGATCTTCTTTGAAGATAGAGCTGAATTGAGGACACCTCAGCGTTTTCTACCGAAGGTGGTTTCCTTTTTCTACAGGAACCGACCTATTGTGGCACCTGTGGCTACTGACACCTTTGCTGAGTCAAATTCTCTGGATGTGGTTGGAGCTTTGAAGATTGTCGCCTGAACGGCTCTGATTAGGAAAACAGTGGCTCTGTTTGTCCTGTATGCTCCCAACAAGGTTGGGTGTCCTGCTTCCAAGCAACCATTGCGCTGGATCTGTGGTGAGATTCAGCATGCTCATTCCACGGCTGGATTGCCGTTACCGAAATCGGTGAAGGCCCGTTTTACTAGAGAGGTGGGCTCGTCCTGGGCCGCTGCCCGGGGGATCTCGGCATTACAACTTTGCCGAGCAGATGTTTGGTCGGGTTCAAACACTTTTGCAATGTTTTACAAGTTTGATACCTTGGCCGATGAGGAACTCATGTTTGATCAATCGGTGCTGCAGAGTCATCCGCACTCTCCCGCCCGTTCTAGAGCTTTGGTATAACCCCATGGTTCTTGAAGTGTCCCCAGCATCCTCTAGGATGTATGAGAAAATAGGATTTTAATACCTACCGGTAAATCCTTTTCTCTTAGCCGTAGAGGATGCTGGGCGCCCGTCCCAGTGCGGGCTGTATCTGCAGTTATTGGTTGTGGTTACACACAGGTTGTGTTACGGTTTTTGTCAGCATATTGCTGCAAATTTCTTCATGCTGTTGGCTTGTCTTCTGTTGAATGCCACGTTCTGCGGCATGCTTGCGGTGTGAGCTGGTAAGATGCTCACCATGGTTTAACAATAAATCCTTTCCTCGAAATGTCCGTCTCCCTAGGCACAGTTCCTTAAACTGGAGTCTGGAGGAGGGGCATAGAGGGAGGAGCCAGGTCACACCCTTTGAAAGTCTTAAAGTGCCCATGTCTCCTGCGGATCCCGTCTATACCCCATGGTTCTTGAAGTGACCCCAGCATCCTCTACGGACTAAGAGAAAAGGATTTACCGGTAGGTATTAAAATCCAAATTTTTACTGGTTATTGCCTTTGCTAGAAGGGTGTTGGACTTAGGCGCATTCTCCTGTCGTCCACCCTTTCTAATATTTCATCGTGACTGGGAAGTTCTTAGAACTCGCCCAGGTTATTTACCTAAGGTGGTGTCATCTTTTCACCTTAGTAGATATGTTATGTGACTGCGCTCATTCATGCAGGTAAAGCTTGGAGTGCAGCTGTACCTGGAGGTGTCCAACCTCCTAAAGTATATGTGCTTGGTGGTGGTAAGTGCAACTCCTATTGGGGTATAGGTAGGGGGGGATGGGGAAATTGTGGACTGACACTGAGATGTCAGAGGAAGGCAAAGGAAATAGATTAGAATATTGTGGAAGTTGGAGTATAATGTATATGTTGTGTTGGCTTGGTTTGGTTTTTAAAAATGGATTGATTGACTTGTTTTTCAAGGAGATGTTTTATTGTTATAGATAGATAATCAATACAAGTTTGTAGTAAATTTGTTCATCAGGTAAGTCAGCAGACTACCCCTTTGGTGTATACCCTCTGTGTTGGTATACTAATAGTCCTATAGGGTGTATGTCAGGTTTACTTTCCAGTTAACCTTTACCATAGGATATATAACCTATGTGCCCTAAGGTGTATGTGGTCAAGTGTGAAATGTCGCAGGGTTAGTGTGCGGCGTCCCGCTGTCTAACCCTGCACTGTGCTGAAGTGTACTGCCTGCTACGTGAGGAGATAGTGGGCTTGTTGTACTGCCGCTGCTTGGTCTCCGTTTCCGGCCGCCGGTCCCCAGGTGTGTCCCGCTGTCCGGGCGTGCAGCAGCCGGTGTGCTCCGTTGCTGGGAGGATGTTTTTACCCTCACACCGCTGCTTGGTCTCCGTTCCCGGCCGCCAGACCCCAGGTGTGTCCCGCTCTATCTTGCGTTCCGTTGCTGGGAGGATGTTTTTCCCCTCACACCACTTCCTGGTTCTGGGTCATGTGCTTCGGGTTCCGCGATTTCAGTAAGCGCTGTATGCAGGTTTTTCTGATTTCTCTCTCTCCAGCCGGGAGGTGGATTCGTTGGAGTGTCCTGAGTGGTATAATTAGAGTGGTTCAACGCGTTTCAGCACTTGTGCCTTTTTTCGAGGACCCTTTGCCTTCCTCTGACATCTCAGTGTCAGTCCACATTTTCCCCATCCCCCCTACCTATACAAGCACACATCTTTTCACCTTAACCAAGAGATTGTGGTTTCGGCCATTATCTCTTCAGATTTGTCCTACAAAGAGCGGTCTTTGGATGTGGTACAGGCTCTTCGTATATATGTGGAGAGGACTGCCTCTATCAAGATGTCAGACTCCCTTTTTGTCTTGGTGATCACAAACGTGGCTGGTCTGCAAATAAGCAGACCTTGGCCAGATGGATTAGAATGGTGATTGCACAAGCTTATGCGCAGGCTGGTCTCCCAGCTCCTGCTGCTATTAATGCCCATTCTACTCGTTCTGTTGGACCTTCTTGAGCGACCCGCCGTGGTGCGTCCACAGAACAATTGTGCAAGGTGTCTACGTGGTCATTTGTGAACTCGTTTATTAGGTTCTATGCCTTTGATACTTCCGCCTCCCAGGATGCTTACTTTGGACGCCGGATTCTCATAACCACTAAGGCACGTCCCCTCCCTTGAGGAACTGCTTTAGGACATCCCCGTATGTTCCCCTGTGGAAACCAATGTAACATGCTGCAGAAAAGGAGAGTTATGGTAGACTTACCATTGTTAACTCTTTCTGCGAGGTACATTGGGTTCCACAGGGCGCCCACCCTGATGCACCTAGCTTCTATGGGTTTGTATGGCATTAGCCGCTGGTCCCTTCTCCTGTCGTAAGAATCTGGTTCTATGTGACTAACATCTACCTTCTCTCTTACCTGCTCCTGCATTGGATTGGTTAACGAACTGAGCTCACAGTGCCTATAGGCAGGGTTATAGAAGAGGCCCCAATGCATCCTGGGACAGCCTAAAGCTTTAGCCCCTTTTTGTGCCTCTGGATCAAGATCCACTCTACACCCCAATGTTTCACTGTGGAACCCAATGTACCTCGCAGAAAGAGAGTTAATAATGGTAAGTTTATCATAACTCGCCTTTTTTTCTTTTGCTATTTTCAGAGCTTCGAGTGAGATTTGTTTCAAGTAGTTCATTGTCTATTTATATGTACGAGTATGCGATGGATGATCAGAGGGCCGAAATCGGGCAACCTGGTGCACGACTGCCCACTTTGCAGCTGCCAAAACTCCACCCCCGCATAGCGATGCATGGGATCATCAGCCGCTTCCCCATATCTTTTGAACATGCAGTAAAGGTGGTTACGCACGATGCGACGTGTACCCAGCCATGCGACAGACGATCAGAGGGCCGACATATTTGGCCAACATACACATGGAGTGACCCGGTGCACGGCCGCTCACTATGCTATTACACCATGTTTTGTTAACTTAATAACATAGAAAATCATGTATTTACCTGTAATGCCACCTTTTTGTTATAAGAACCATCTGAAGCTAAATTACAAGCCATCTGCACGTCAGTCTTAGCAGAACCCATGAGAACAGACAAAATGTTCTCTTCATATCTGCATACAAACAGATACAGCCTTATACTCTCAATGCAGAACAAGGATCACTTGAATTTTAATAATAATCCTTCTGGTTACAGAGTGATATTGTCAGTTTTTCTGCAGAGATTTTTGGCTGGATATAATGCAGTCCGCAATCGCTGGAGGTGCGAGATGCCGGCTGTTCTCGGCCGTTTTTTTAAAGGGGCAGACACTCACAAGGCAAAACCATGCCTTGTAAGTAATTGCCCCTTTAAATAACCAAGTAAGCATTGCTGCCTCTAGGGGTGGACCATTCGTTAAATTCCCACCATAGCGCACACTGTAAAATTTGTATGTTCTTCTTATGTTTATACTTATGAGCCAAAAAGCATACTGGTAGTGTATTTCCTTGTATGAGTACACATCTTGTCAACTGGCAATCTTGCCTATGGTTGGAATAAATTCACATTATCCTGGACCATGCAAGATTGCCGGTACACACTGCCTGATGTAATGAACGCCAGAACGACACCTCATTCCGTCCTTCATTGTTATGCATCGGGTTGCACACAATATCTTCTGTTTGTCTGTGCAGCCCAGCCGACCAGAAGATGACGCATGTGACCCACCGTAGCACACAATTGGAAATACACACTAGACATTATGTATGGTTTGTTATTCTGATACAGCAAATCAGGATTATATCACTCTAGTGTGTACCTGGCCTTTAATAGGGACTTTAGGATATAAGTCCATTGCATCAGGGACTTACATGAATGATGAAAAGCATTCTCTGTAAATAGCTAGTCATGTATAAATAGTAATAATGACTGATCATTACCAAGCACATAGAGTGTATTAACTGTAGAGATTTGCAGCTCTCTTCTATTCTTTTAATATCAAACAAACAAGTAATTCAAAAACACTATTTAGAGTACCTTAAGTTGAATATCTGCTCTAATTTATATACTAGTCGAAAAACACCAGTCATTTTCTTTGGATACTTTAAACCTGCATTACCACCTTATTATAACATAACATTTTAGTCACCAGCTGGTTCCCCTTCTATAAGTTACAGTGGCTGCTTTGTGCTGCTGTTATTCTAGGACTCCATAGTTCCGGTCACTGGTTGTCATTCCGAGTTGTTCGCTCGCTAGCAGTTTTTAGTAGCCGTGCAAACGTTATGCTGCCGCCCACTGGGAGTATATTTTAGCTTAGCAGAAGTGCAAATGAAAGGATCGCAGAGTGGCTACAAATTTTTTTTGTGCATTTTCAGAGTAGCTTCAGACCTACTCGGTGCTTGCGATCACTTCAGACTATTCAGTTCCTGTTTTGACGTCATGAACACGCCCTGCGTTCGCCCAGCCACGCCTGCATTTTTCCTGGCACGTCTGCGTTTTTCCCTAACACTTCCTAAAAACGGTCAGTTGCCACCCAGAAACGCCCTCTTCATGTCAATCACTCTGCGGCCAGCAGTACGGCTGAAAAGCTTTGCGAGACCTTGTGAAACTACATCGTTCGTTGTAATAGTACAACGCATGTGCGCATTGCGCCGCATGCGCTGAAGTGCCGTTTTTTTGCCTGATCGCTGCGCAGCGACCGAAAGCAGCTAGTGAACAACTCGGAATGACCCACACTGTCCGGCAGAAGTTAGTACTGTGTAATGTTGTGAATGGGGTTTGTGAGCGGGTGGATTAATCAGCAGCTGAGGCATTTTAAGGTGATGAAATGAAAAGTTTTGCTAATTCTCTATTACAGCCGCAGAGGTACTATGGATGAGATGGATCAGACTAATAAAATTTAGGTGGTTCTGCAGCTTTAAGCTAAGTTTCTGAAAATGACTTTCATTTTAAAGACTACATCTTTATTTTGTGTTCTTTTGAACAAAGAAGCACTGAACCATGCTGAACATGTACTGTACAATGTATGTGTAATCAATGCTTAATCATCAGCCTCTGTAACCATAGTGGCAGTAATGTGCATGCGGTCAGCTTGACTTCTACTTGTGAATTTCCTGATTTCCCGTGGTGTAGAATAGGAAGACTGAACTTTTTTAATTACAATATTGACTTTCTTTGTGATTGGTGAAGTAATTGAATCCACTGGGAACGTGCTTCATTAGTTTATTTTTTTTTCTTTTCTGAATTGACTGATCTACCTTCATTACAATTATCGCCATTTTCATACAGTTACATTTAGCACTGAGCTGAATGTCTGGGCTGATAGCTTTTGGTAACATAGTTGGTGCTGTAATGAAGCCAAGCTAACTGAGAGCTAAATTATTCATGTTATTAGGTTAAGGGGGACTGCGTCAAACTGTGACAAGCTTGGTTTATGCTACTACAGATCAGTACATAATAATTCAAACCACTGGTTGATAACCTTTGTACATATTGCAGTGTGGCTTCTTACTTTTGGTTACTGCGGTATCCAAAAATGTCAGTTTTTACTTTTTTAATATTTGACGTTACTTAGTCATACTTGCTTTAAGTAGATTATATTTTCCTCCTCACAATGTACTTTTATATCAAGCACTTTAGATTTTACTGAGATGCTGGAATATTGAGTGTGTATGTAAATATGGGATCCGGTCATGTGACCGGCGCTCGGGATCCCGGCGGTCACCATACCGATGCCGGTATCCCGAGCAAGCAGCATACTGACCCACATGCACTATTCCCACCAGTCCACAACACCCATAAAGTGGGAATCGAACCTGTGGCGAGCGCAAAGGGGCTTTGTTGCGCTCACCCCCCGGCATTCTGCTGCCGGGATCCTGGGGTTGATATGCTGACCACCAGGATCCCCAGCGCTGGTCTCCCAGGCCCAAACCTGTAAATATACAGTATATGTCAGCAGTAATTAGTTGTGTACTAATAACTGTACACAACTGTTGTTACCACTTCTGTATAGATCAGGCTATCTCTGCATTGGTGCCCAAGTACTCCTAAAGCTCAAGGGGCATATATAATGGGGTCTAAGGTTGTGGGATGCTGGACGATCTCGAACATTTTTATTAAAGGGGCAATCGTCCACAAGACATGGTTTTTGTCTTGTAAATGATTGCTTCTTTAAAAAATTGTCCGAGATCATCCTGCATCTCACACCTCCGGCAAACTTGGACCCTATTACATATGCCCCCAAATTTTCGATGATTTCCTTATCCCATGCTTGTCACCTTTATCAGAAATCCAGAAGATCCTAGTGGGGAAGGTCCTATGGCAACTTCAGGGGGCATGATGCAATGAATTATATACTCACAGATTTGTCTGTGGCTTTTTGCTGTGGGAGGCAGGGCCGCAACATTTCAGGAGAGTAGGCTACGGATGGCCATCGGAAGGGCAGCATCAAATTCTACCATTTTGGTGCTATTGTTATATGCCTAACAATGGCATGTGATCATTGTTTGCAAACCATTCGATGGTTTGAGCCACTGTTTCTCTTCGTAGTATATTACATTACTAAACATCAGGAAAATACAAATCGGAATAAAAGAATAAATGGTGGCAATCATCGATTGGCAAAACCATTTCTGCTTAAAACATTGATGATTGCAAACCATCGGTAACTGATAGTCATCCCTAGAATAGTCAAATAGACCAAAGTGATAACTACAGTATTGCAGACTACTTTGTATACTGTATCATACTGATAGCTGTTTCTGAAGTAAGCACAGTGATTGTTTTTTTGTTTGTATTTTTTAACTGCCAACATTAATTTTGGCAAAATCAATTTGAAAATATTTAAGGAATCAAGGATGCGGATAAAGGGATCTAGGAATAAATTGAATAATAAGGGTGATAGGGGTCACCCTTGATGGGTGCCTCTATAAAGTCTAATAGGTGCACCAAACAGGTCTCTCAGTTTTGTCTAGTTGTTGTAAAAGAAACTGATGAAACGTATGCCAAATGCCCTATTCTCCAAGACTCCCTTAAGATGCGACCACGTTAATTTATCGAAAACCTGTTGTGCGTCTAGGCTTAATAAGCTATTTTGCGTGTTCTTAGACATTCTAGCAGAAGCAATAGCAGCGATCACTGATCTAACTCCCATTAAGGAATGTCTTGCAATAGTGAAACGCAGTTGATGGTGGGCTAAAAGTGAAGGCATAAGCTTTCAAGACCATTTTCTCTAACGTCCTAAGTGGATGCTGGGGACTCCGTAAGGACCATGGGGAATAGCGGCTCTGCAGGAGACTGGGCACATCTAAAGAAAGCTTTAGGACTAACTGGTGTGCACTGGCTCCTCCCCCCATGACCCTCCTCCAAGCCTCACTTAGATTTCTGTGCCCGACGAGAAGGGTGCACACTAGGGGCTCTCCTGAGCTTCTTAGTGAAAGTTTTAGTTTAGGTTTGTTATTTTCAGTGAGACCTGCTGGCAACAGGCTCACTGCATCGAGGGACTAAGGGGAGAAGAAGCGAACTCACCTGCGTGCAGAGTGGATTGGGCTTCTTGGCTACTGGACATTAGCTCCAGAGGGACGATCACAGGCCCAGCCTGGATGGGTCCCGGAGCCGCGCCGCCGGCCCCCTTACAGAGCCAGAAGAGCGAAGAGGTCCGGAAAAATCGGCGGCAGAAGACGTTCCTGTCTTCAATAAGGTAGCGCACAGCGCTGCAGCTGTGCGCCATTGCTCTCAGCACACTTCATACTCCGGTCACTGAGGGTGCAGGGCGCTGGGGGGGGCGCCCTGAGACGCAATAAAACATGATAAAAATACCTTACATGGCAAAAAATACATCACATATAGCTCCTGGGCTATATGGATGCATTTAACCCCTGCCAGAATATACAGAAAAACGGGAGATAAGGCCGCCGAAAAGGGGGCGGAGCCTATCTCCTCAGCACACTGGCGCCATTTTCCCTCACAGCTCAGTTGGAGGGAAGCTCCCTGGCTCTTCCCTGCAGTCACTACACTACAGAAAGGGTTAAAAAAAGAGAGGGGGGCACTAATTAGGCGCAGTATTAAAACATACAGCAGCTATAAGGGGAAAAACACTTATATAAGGTTATCCCTGTATATATATATATAGCGCTCTGGTGTGTGCTGGCATACTCTCCCTCTGTCTCCCTAAAGGGCTAGTGGGGTCCTGTCCTCTATCAGAGCATTCCCTGTGTGTGTGCTGTGTGTCGGTACGTTTGTGTCGACATGTATGAGGAGAAAAATGATGTGGAGACGGAGCAGAGTGTCTGTAACAGTGATGTCACCACCTAGGGGGTCGACACCTGAGTGGATGTACTGTTGAAAATTACGTGACAGTGTCAGCTCTGTATAAAAAAACAGTGGTTGACATGAGACAGCCGGCTACTCAGCTTGTGCCTGTCCAGACGTCTCATAGGCCGTCAGGGGCTCTAAAGCGCCCGTTACCTCAGATGGCAGATACAGACGCCGACACGGATACTGACTCCTGTGTCGACGGTGAAGAGACAACCATGATTTCCAGTAGGGCCACACGTTACATGATTGAGGCAATGGAAAATGTTTTATACATTTCTGATAATACGAGTACCACCAAAAAGGGGTATTATGTTCGGTGAGGGAAAAACTACCTGTAGTTTTCCTGAATCTGAGAAATAAAATGAGGTGTGTGATGATGCGTGGGTTTCCCCCCGATAACAATTGATAATTTCTTAAAAAGTATTGGCTGTATACCCTTTCCCCCCAGAGGTTAGGGTGCGTTGGGAAACACCCCCTAGGGGGGATAAGGCGCTCACACGCTTGTAAGAACAAGGGCTCTACCCTCTCATGAGATGGCCGCCCTTAAGGATCCTGCTGATAGAAAGCAGGAGGGTATCCAAAAATGTATTCACACACATACTGGTGTTATACTGCGACCAGCAATCGCCTCAGCCTGGAGGTGCAGTGCTGGGTTGGCATGGTCGGATTCCCTGACTGGAAATATTGATATCCTAGATAAGGATAGTATATTATTGCCTATAGAGCATTTAAAAGATGCATTTCTATATATGCATGATGCACAGCGGAATATTTGCCGACTGGCATCAAGTATAAGTGCGTTGTCCAATTCTACCAGTAAAATGGTCAGGTGATGCGGATTCCAAACGGCATTTGGAAGTATTGCCTTTGAAAGGGGACATTTGGGGTCGGTCTTTTAGACCTGGTGGCCACGGCAACAACTGGGAAATCCACGTTTGTACCCCAGGTCGCCTCTCAAAATAAGACGCCGTATTATCAGGCGCAGTCCTTTGTTGGCAAGCGGACAAAAGGTTCCTCTTTTCTGCTCGTGACAGAGGGAGAGGAAAAAGGCTGAAGAGATTACCCAGTTCCCAGGAACAGAAATCCTTTCCCGCCTCTGCAAAGCCCTCAGTATGACGCTAGGGCCTTACAAGCTCAGGCACGGTGGGGGCCCGTTCTCAATGAATTTCAGTGCGCAGTGGGCTCACTCGCAAGTAGACCCCTGGATCCTTCAGGTAATATCTCAAGGGTACATATTGAAATTCGAGACGTCTCCCCCTCGCCGTTTCCAAAAGTCGGCTTTACCGACGTCTCCCTCTGACAGGGAGGCAGTTATGGAAGCCATTCACAAGCTGTATTCCCAGCAGGTGATAATCAAGGTACCCCTCCTGCAACAGGGAACGGGGTATTATTCCACACTATTGTGGTACCGAAGCCAGACGGCTCGGTGAGACCGATTCTAAATCTAAAATCTAAAATCTTTGAACACTTACATACAGAGGTTCAAATTCAAGATTGAGTCACTCAGAGCAGTGATTGCGAACCTGGAAGAAAAGGACTACATGATGTCTCGGGACATCAAGGATGCTTACCTTCATGTCAAAATTTACCCTTCTCACCAAGGGTACCTCAGGTTATGGTACAGAACTGTCACTATCAGTTCAGACGCTGCCGTAGGGATGGTCCACGGCACCCCGGGTCTTTACCAAGGTAATGGCCGAAATGATATCCCTTCGAAGGAAGGGAATTTTAGTTATCCCTTACTTGGACGATTCCCTGATAAGGGTAAGATCCAGGGAACAGTTGGAAGTCGGTGTAGCACTATCTCAGGTAGTGTTGCGGCAGCACGATTGGATTCTCAATATTCCAAAATCGCAGCTGGTTCCGACGACTTGTCTTCTGTTTCCTAGGGATGTTCCTGGACACAGTCCAGAAAAAAGGTGTTTCTCCCGGAAGAGAAAGCCAGGGAGTTATCCGAGCTAGTCAGGAACCTCCTAAAACCGAACCAAGTCTCAGTGCATCAATGCACAAGGGTTCTGGGTAAAAATGGTGGCTTCCTACGAAGCAATCCCATTCGTTAGATTCCACGCAAGAACTTTCCAGTGGAACCTACTGGACAAATGGTCCGGGTCGCATTTTCAGATGCATCAGCGGATAACCCTGTCACCAAGGACAAGGGTATCCATCCTGTGGTGGTTGCAGAGTGCTCATCTTCTAGAGGGCCGCAGATTCGGCATTCAGGACTGGGTCCTGGTGACCACGGATGCCAGCCTGCGAGGCTGGGGAGCAGTCACACAGGGAAGGAATATCCAGGGCTTAGGGTCAAGCCTGGATACATCACTTCACATAAATATCCTGAAGCTAAGGGCCATTTACAATGCTCTAAGCTTAGCAAGACCTCTGCTTCAAGGTCAGCCGGTGTTGATCCAGTCGGACAACATCATGGCAGTCACCCACGTAAACAGACAGGGTGGCACAAGAAGCAGGAGGGCAATGGCAGAAGCTGCAGGGATTCTTCGCTGGGCGGAAAATCATGTGATAGCACTGTCAACAGTATTCATTCCGGGAGTGGACAACTGGGAAGCAGACTTCCTCAGCACGACCTCCACCCGGGAGAGTGGGGACTTCACCCAGAAGTCGTCCTCATAATTAAAAAACTCGACAGGTATTGCGCCAGGTCAAGAGACCCTCAGGCAATAGTTGTAGACGCTCTGGTAACACCGTGGGTGTACCAGTCAGTGTATGTGTTCCCTCCTCTGCCTCTCACACCCAAGGTACTGAGATTGATAATATGGAGAGGAGAAAGCACTATATTCGTGGCTCCGGATTGGCCAAGAAGGACTTGGTAACCGGAACTTCAAGAGATGCTCACGGAGGATCCGTGGCCTCTACCTCTAAGAAGGGACCTGCTCCAGCAAGGACCCTGTCTGTTCCAAGACTTACCGCGGCTGCGTTTGACGGCATGCCGGTTGAACACCGGATCCTGAAGAAAAAAAGGCATTCCGGATGAAGTCATCCATATCCTGATCTAAAGCCAGGAAGGATGTAACCGCAAAAACATTATCACCGCAATTGGCGAAAATATGTTGCGTAGTGCGAGGCCAGTAAGGCCCGACGGAGGAAATTCAACTGGGTCGATTCCTACATTTCCTGCAAACAGGAGTGTCTATGGGCCTGAAATTGGGGTCCATTAAGGTTCAGATTTCGGCCCTGTCAATTTTCTTCCAAAAAAGAACTAGCTTCAGTCCCTGAAGTTTAGACGTTTGTAAAAGGGGTACTGCATATACAGCCTCCTTTTGTGCCTCCAGTGGCAATTTGGGATCTCAATGTAGTTTGGGTTCCAAAAGTCACATTGGTTTGAACCACTTAAATCTGTGGAGTTAAAATATCTCACATGGAAAGTGGTCATGCTGTTGGCCCTGGCCTGGGCCAGGCGCGTGTCAGAATTGGCGGCTTTATCCTGTAAAAGCCCTTATCTGATTTTCCATTCGGACAGGGCGGAATTGAGGACTCGTCCTCAGTTTCTCCCTAAGGTGGTTCCAGCGTTTTCACCTGAACCAACCTATTGTGGTGCCTGCGGCTACTAGGGACTTGGAGGAATCCAAGTTGCTGGATGTTGTCAGGGTCCTGAAAATATGTTTCCAGGACGGCTGGAGTCAGGAAATCTGACTCGCTGTTTATCCTGTATGCACCCAACAAGCTGGGTGCTCCTGCTTCTAAGCAGACTATTGCTCGTTGGATTTGTAGTACAATTCAGCTTGCACATTCTGTGGCAGGCCTGCCACAGCTAAAATCTGTAAAAGCCCATTCCACAAGGAAAGTGGGCTCATCTTGGGCGGCTGCCCGAGGGGTCTCGGCTTTACAACTTTGCCGAGCAGCTACTTGGTCAGGGGCAAACACGTTTGCTAAATTCTAAAAATTTGATACCCTGGCTGAGGAGGACCTGGAGTTCTCTCATTCGGTGCTGCAGAGTCATCCGCACTCTCCCGCCCGTTTGGGAGCTTTGGTATAATCCCCATGGTCCTTACGGAGTCCCCAGCATCCACTTAGGACGTTAGAGAAAATAAGAATTTACTTACCGATAATTCTATTTCTCATAGTCCGTAGTGGATGCTGGGCGCCCATCCCAAGTGCCGATTGTCTGCAATACTTGTACATAGTTATTGTTACAAAAATCGGGTTATTATTGTTGGGAGCCATCTTTTCAGAGGCTCCTCTGTTGTCATACTGTTAACTGGGTTCAGATCACAAGTTATACGGTGTGATTGGTGTGGCTGGTATGAGTCTTACCCGGGATTCAAAATCCTTCCTTATTGTGTACGCTCGTCCGGGCACAGTATCCTAACTGAGGCTTGGAGGAGGGTCATGGGGGGAGGAGCCAGTGCACACCAGTTAGTCCTAAAGCTTTCTTTAGATGTGCCCAGTCTCCTGCGGAGCCGCTATTCCCCATGGTCCTTACGGAGTCCCCAGCATCCACTACGGACTATGAGAAATAGAATTATCGGTAAGTAAATTCTTATTATTTTCGCCAATATTTTGTTATCTTGGTTAAGTAGTGTGATTAGGTGTTATAATTCTACCGGCTCCCCATCTTTGTTGGGTTTTGGAAGTAATATAGTGTAAACTTACTGTAGTTAAAGTCAGGATATCGAGCTTGGCTTTGTAAAAGCATTTGGAAGAGAGCGGTCATATCAGTGAGCAAATCCTCTCGCTGTATCTTATTGTATTCACTGCTAAAGCCATCGGGCCCTAGAGATTTTTTTTTTTTTTTTGTATAATCAGTTTTTATTAAAGGTTTTAATTGCATCAACAGATAGGGGGAAAGCTCCCACACAAACACAGGTAGAAAAAACATCGACATCAACAGTGCATATTCGTTAAGTACAAGTCAAATTGAACATATGTCAAAAGGGAAGAGTAAACAACCCTGCGGTAGCGAATTGATGTGTTAGGGATGGTGTCTTCTAAGTGATGTAGGAGATAAATCCATCCTGAATCTATGAGGGCGCTCCCACACCTCAAGAATATGTAGAGTAATAAAATAAAATGAGTCAAAGAATAGGGGCGCCCGAGGGCGATAAGATAGAAGTAGAAAGATGTGTGGGGTAAGAAAGGAAGAGGGTAAGAGAAGGACAGAGGGGGTTAGAAATGTAGAGGTGGGGGGGGGTTACCACTTAATAAGGTTATAGGATGTAGTGAAGAAAAGTTTCAGTTACCATCCAAGGGAGTGGCTAGGTAGGCCTGGGAGGTCTTGTATTCCAACCAAGGGGCCCACGCGGTATCGAATTCACTAGATTTGCCTATTGATGAGAGGAACAAATCCTCCATTCTCATGAAGTAGTTCAGTTTAGTGAACCACGTACGACTCGTGGGTGGAATTTGGGATCTCCACTTGGTTGGGATCACAGCACGTGCTGCATTGCTTAAGTGCCGTAGTAGGGAGTGTTTGTGTTGAGAGATTGGAATTGTTGAATGGTTGATAAGCCAGAATGCAGGGTCATGTGGGATTTGGGTCTTGAGGATGATTTGGGAGATGTGTATAACCTCCCGCCAGAAGGGTTGGATTAGTGGACATGTCCACCAAATATGTAGAAGGGTGCCAGAGGGGGAGGAGCAGCGCCAGCAGAGTGCCGATGAGGAGGGGTACATAGCATGGAGAAGGGAGGGGGGCCTATACCATCTTGTCATGACTTTATATTGAGTCTCTCTTATTTGAACACAAACAGAGCTTGTATGGGTTTTTAAGCATATTTTTTCCCAGTCCCTACTTGACAGAGAAATGCCTAGGTCTCTTTCCCATGCCAACGCATAGGATGGAGCGTCAGAAGGTTGGGTATGGCAGACAATCTTGTATAGAGTGGAGATAGTATGAGTCGGGTCATGGACGGCGACACAGAGTTTCTCGAAAAGGGTCATCTCTCTGGCGGCTTTCTGGAGTCTAGAGCTAGATATCAAGAAGTGTCTTATTTGCAGGAATTTCCAAAAGTCCTGTTGGGGGATGTCCCATTTTGCCCTAAGGTCTGAGAACTGCTTAACTCCAGTTGATGACACCATCTGGCCGACCCTGAACAGGCCTGCTGATGCCCAGTGAGAGAAGTGGGCTGGGTTGATTCCCGGAGCAAATTCAGGGTTGGCCAGGAAGGACGTCAGGGGACCGAATTTAGAAGAGATGTAGGGTAGTGTGCGTAATGATTTCCATATAGCAAGTGTAGGAGTAATGGTGGGATGAGGGTTGAGCAGTTTGGGGGGGGGAGGGTAGCCAGGGGAAAATCTCTGGAAATTGGTGTACGTACAGACCCTCCAACTTCACCCATTGTTTAAGCTCTCGGTATCTCGTCCAATCTATAATTCTATTCAAGAGAATGGCATGGTAGTAATTTTTTATGTCGGGAAGCTGAAGGCCTCCCTTTACAATCAGTTTTGACATTTGGGAGCGACTAATCCTAGGTCTCCTCCGTTGCCAGACAAATTGTTGGATCAAGAGTGAAATAGATCGAAACCAGGTCTCCGGGATTTGGATCGGGAGGGTCTGCATTACATATAATAATTTGGGGAGGGTGTTCATCTTAACTACGTTTATCCTCCCGAACCAGGATAGGAATTTCATATTCCATCTGGAGTAGTCATTCCGAATCGTTTGCAATAGGGGAAGATAGTTCAGTGAGAATAACTGGGACTCTTTAGCGCTCAACTTAACACCTAGGTATGTTATGTGGGAAGGCTGCCATGAGAAAGGGAAAGAGTGTTTGAGGGCTGTAACGGAGTCTGCAGGAGTAGAAATGTTCAGAGCACTAGACTTTTTATAGTTAATTTTAAAATTGGAGAGATGTCCAAATAGGTCTAGTTCTTCCATTAGGTGCGGGAGGGAGTCAGTAGGGTGTGATATTATGGCCAAGAGGTCGTCGGCAAATAAGGCTAGTTTGTATTCGTCATTACCTACGGTGAAACCTTTGATAGCCTGGTTAGCTCGAATGGACCTGGCCAATGCCTCAATACATAGCACGAAAATCAAGGGAGATAGTGGGCAGCCCTGTCTGGTACCATTGGTTATGATGAATGGGTCTGACAGGGTGCCATTTACGCGAACCCTTGCCGTCGGGGAATCATATAGGGCCATTATCCATGTGAGTGCATTAGGACCTAGTCCTATGTGCTCCAGGATAGTTTTCATAAATTTCCAACTAACCCTATCAAATGCCTTTTCGGCGTCAGTAGAGAGCAGAATGGTGGGGATAGAACTATGGGATGCTAGGTGAACAAGATTGAGGATTTTGGTGGTGTTGTCTTTGGCCTCTCGACCCACTACAAAACCTACCTGGTCGTTATGGACCAGGAGAGGGATCAGTCCGTTAAGTCTGTTTGCCAAAATCTTCGCATAGATTTTCAGGTCTACGTTAAGGAGGGAGATGGGTCTGTAGCTGGAGCAGGCCGAGGGGTCTTTGCCCTGTTTCGGTATCACCGACACGTGGGCTTCAAGTGAATCACGGGAAAAGTGGGAGCCAGATGAAATTGAGTTAAATGCACGGAGCAGGAGAGGGAGCAGTCTATCTTTAAACACCTTATAGTATGCTATAGTGAAGCCGTCGGGGCCAGGACTTTTCCCCGGCTTCATAGAGGAGATGGCCTGGTCTATCTCTTGGGTAGTGAAGGGGGCTTCTAGTGTAATAAGCTTCGAAGGTGGAAGAACAGGGTAGTCGATGGACTTCAGGTAGTCCTTTATTTTTTGGTGTAGAAGACGGGGATCTGTATCAGGGGATGTATTCTCTAGATTATAGAGCAAGGTGTAAAAGTGTGCGAAACAGGCCCCAATCTCAGGTGATTTAAATTTGGGAGTCCCTCCGGCGTCCTTCACTGAGCCAATAAATGAGGCTGAGTGTTGGGCTCGTATGGCCTGGGCTAGGACTCGGCCGGGCTTGTTGCCCCACTGGTAGTATTTCTGTTTACATTTACGGATGGAATGGATTATGTTGTTAGAGAGGAGCTTATTCAGCTGGGAGCGGGCTTCTGACAATTCTACTAGGGTCACATCTGACAGGGATACCTTGTGGTACGTCTCGAGGACGTGAATTTTATGTAAAAGACCTGTGATCAGAGACTGTCTCTGTTTTTTTTTGTGGGTGCCTAGTTGTATCAACTTACCGCGAAGGACACATTTATGCGCCTCCCACACGGTGAGATGGGAGACATCACCCGTGACGTTCGTGGCAATATAATCATCTAGAGTTTTGTCTAAGGCTTCTTTACAGAGTGTGTCATATAGGAGGGACTCATTGAGTCTCCAGGTCCATTGTTTGTGAGAGCCGTGAGGGAGGGACAAGGTTAAAGTCACCGGGGCATGGTCAGACCATGTGATCGAGCCTATAGTGGCTTCTATAAGAAGAGGGAGGTGTCTGTGGCTGAGGAATAAATAATCAATGCGGGAGTAAACCCTATGGGGATGGGAGTAGTAGGAGTAGTCACGTCCTGTGGGGTTAAGGGTTCTCCAGGAGTCGGCCAATTGTTGTGTGTGGAGTAGGTGTTTAACGTGGCGGTATTTAGATGCAACAAATCTAGAGGTTTGGGATGAGGTGTCAGTATTAGGGTCCAATGTCCAGTTGAAATCACCACCTAAGACCGTGACGCCTTGCATCAAAGAATCTAGTTTCGGGAGGAAGGAGTTAAAGAAGGATAGTTGGGCCTGGTTAGGGGCGTACATCACCGCAAAGGTGAACATTTGCTCGGAGATCTTGCAAGTCAAAATAAGGAACCTTCCCGGAACCACCCTGTGTAAGGCTACGTCTGAGACATGTAAATTCCTAGAGAAAACAATAGCCACTCCCTTGGATTTGCCACCGGGGTTGTTACTGTAGAACGCTATTGGGAAGTAGCGATTGGTGATAGAGGGGTTGCGGATCCCAACCTTGAAATGGGTCTCCTGCACCAATGCAACGTCTGCTTTTTCAGACCTTAACAGACGCAGAAGACTGGATCTCTTCTCCGGAGAGTTGAGACCACGTGCATTGAGGGACAGTACTTTAATCTTCCCCGGGGTGCTCATGGTGGAATGAAGTAGAACACGTTTCCAGGAACCTCAAAGTGGAGGGAGGAGGAGAGGGGAGAAGGAAGAGCAAGCATGGAAAAAGAAATAAAAGAGAAAGGAGTACAAAAACAATGTAATGACATCAGCAAAAGACCCGCAGGAGAGAGACTGAATCGTAATCCCGTCAGTCTCCCTACCGACAATAAGTCAGAGGCGGGTATTGTGGGGGGAATGGGGGTGAGCCGCAACCCGAACCATGATAACAGCAATAACATATTTAAACTGACACAGGGAAAAGGGGGGGGAGAGAAGGATAAATAAGGGGGGTGGCCGGAGGGGGGACAAGGGCAGCGATAGAGTCCGCCGCCCCCTCCCCTCGCCGGTCAACATATGCAGGAATGTTAACCATTTATCAACAACCTCCCTAGACAACCGGAAAACGATCTGTAACCTCGTCATGTCCCATTCGAGAATGAAAATTACCCTCCCACATTGCTTTAACAGCGAGCATTTCTGTTGGAGGGAATAACAATATCCATCAAAAGGGTCTTTTACAGCTAGGTGGTCTTGGAAGGAGATGTAGTTGACTGGGATCTCCTCCTAGTGCCTCGAACCTCTTGCCATGGTTCCACGTTAGAAGATCGTTTAGGAGGAGGTATGTCCGAAAGAGGAAATTCCCAGTCCGGAATGGACATTGGAGGGAGGCCCAGGGAGGTACAGAAGGGGATGAGGCCTGTGTGGGAGGACAGGGTGTACCATTTCCCCGAGGAACAGGCTTGAAGGTGAAAGGGAAATCCCCAGCGGTAGCGAATCTGACGTTTCCGTAGTTCGTCTGTCAGGGGCTTCAGGGATCTCCGCTGTTGGAGTGTGTACCAGGAAAGATCTTGGTAGAGGCTTATGGAGCTGCCCTTGAAATCGATACCATCAAGTTGTCTGGCTTTGAACATGATTTCCTCCTTCTGGGCGAAATAATGGAGCCGGCAGATAACATCACGAGGCCGGTCAGTGGCGAGGCCCCTTGGTTTAAGGGCCCTGTGGGCTCTGTCAAAAGTGATGACATTATCCGAGCTTGTTCCCAATAGTTCGTTGAATATCTTGGACAGGGCGTCCACTAGCCCAGATTGGGGAACTTCCTCTGGGAGACCCCGGACTCTGATGTTGTTCCGCCTGCCCCTGTTGTCGATATCCGTCATTCTGGATTGTAAAGCTCGGATTTCTTTGGATTGAGCAAGGACAGAGTCTCTCAGCTGGGACACACAGGAAGCGCTGGCTTCTTGGTCTTCCTCTAGGGTAACCACCCGGTCGGATAGGTGTGTGATATCGCTTTTGATGGAGGCGAGCTCGTTCCTAATGGTGTCTTGAAGGTCTTGCTTCGTAGGAAGGGACTTCATAAAGGTCAGGATATCTCGGAGCTCGCGACTGCTAGCTGCCGTAGGGTCAGCCATCTCATCAGCCGGATTTGAGGTCAAAGAAGCTGAAGGAGAGGTAGGGGAGCGGGGAGAGGAACGGCTCTCCATCTGTGGGGAGATCGTAGGTTGAAGGAAGGGCCTCGGGTCAGATTGAGATCTTGTGACTTTTCGTGGTTGATTGTTTTTGCTCCTTTTAGAGTATCTCGAGGTACGTCTCATATTCCGGAAGGGGAACAGTAGGGAGGATGTTTGCAAGTAGCTCAGGGTGTGTCAGGATCAGCAGGATACATTTGGCGACATGGTTCTTAGGAAGCGGTCATCCCCCGTGGCCTGATTTCAGATGACCATCAGGTGGCTTCGGGTAGAGTAGTAGGAAACAAAGGTCCAGGGCAGTACATAGCGATATGTGGGCGTCAGGCAGCAAGAAGGAGAAGCTTAGAGGTTTGAGTAATGCTGCAGATGTGGAGAATGTCGGTGGGAAGAAGCAGATGAGAGCGTTCACGGTATCTCTCCACCGGAGGGGGGTGTAATATGACCTGAGGGGGCCGTTTATAGCGTTGACCCCCGTTCAGAAAACGCGGAAGCGTGTCCCGGACACGGACCAGCCAGCGACCGGGGGGGCTTTACTCAGCGGGGGATGAGGTCTGCAGCTGGGACCAGGAGAGGAGGATCACCGGCTGGGTTCGGGGCTAGCTCCAGCGAGCACTTATGTAGAGGTGAAGTGGGTCTCCTGCAGGGTTTAGTGCTAAAGATGTGTCTGACCTCTGTGGGGGTAGTGATGGAGGGGAGACGGCGTGCAGCTTCAATGCCCTTCCGGGTAGGCTACCATAGTCAGGAGCGGCAGGGCTGGCTGGGGAGTGAGTATTTGCAGAGGGAGCAGGAGAGAGGGGCCTCTCGGGGCCTGTTAAAGGGCTCCCAGGTGAGCTAATCGGGTCCGTGACCCGTGGGCGGGCTGGCGTCTCACTGGAGGTCCCGGCTCAGGCCCAGCGTGTAGGCCTCGGTTCTTTGCGGCTCCGGACAGCGGGTCTTAGGGCTAGGGGTGCAGGGAGAGTCAGCCTCTCGACTTACCCCGTTGTCCACGTCCGATCCCGTCTCCTTCCGGCTAGCGGGTTTGCGGTCTGAGCTCCGGGCGCGTCCGTCGGGTCACGAGCTGTCCGCAGCAAGAGGGAGCAGGAGGTCCCCGTGGCTCGTTTCCTCTTCTGGTGCGGCTCCGGAGGTGCTGGGGATCACTTGTAGTGAGGTGGAGAGGCGATAGGCTCTCGTGGGACGTCCGTCCCGTTCCGTCCAGCCCCAAAATCGAGTCCCAGGCTTTAGGCTAGGGGGAAGGCCGCAATCCGCGGGAGTGCTTTAAAGCACTCCCCGACTCCGCGGGTCCCCTACAGCAGTTGCCAGAGAGTGTTCCCAGGCAATTAGGAGCAGTCTGGGGGTGGTTAGGAGGGTATTAAACCTGAAATGAGGGTTAATTAGGCATGAGCTCTGGGATCCACATGCACTCCCTAGGACATCCCCCTAGAGATTTTTTAAATTCTGAGGATTTAATGGCAGTGCCGACTTCGTCGTCTGACATGTCCGGCTCTAATAGTTCCATCTGTGTGGAGTCTAGTTTAGGTAGGTTTGCTGCAAGAAGCAGAGAGGATGACAATTGGGGATTGTTAGACGTGGAGGTATACAGAGTGGAAAAATATGTATGAAATTATTCGACTATGTCAGAGCTGGAAGTTAAGAATTTGTCTACGTACTTTAATCTTGGAATTAATTTTCTCTTGCTTTGTTGACGTACAACATATGCCAGTAACTTGCCCTTTTTGCCACCCCATCTAAAATAATTGTGTCTGGTGTAGTCCACCTGTATTTGGTCTTCGTTGTTTAAAAACGTCTCCATAAGGCGTTTGTTCTGAGTATACTCGGTCTTTGTAGATTAATTTGGGTCAGTTAAATGTGTGGTATGCTTTATTTAAATCTTGAGTGAGTAAATACATTTTTTCTCTGGATTCTCTGTTAGATATATAAGCAATGATGTGGCCCGCCTTTGACATCGACGAGAAAAGGACAGGGTCATTTTGATGGGTAGAGTTAATGTCTAGGTATCCATTTGGATTATAAGTACTTAATGTATTAATCCTTTAAATATATTAAGTATGAAGGGAAGCACCAGTTAAGATATTTATTGTGGAGTTTTAAGCCTAACTAAATAGGGGCATGGTGCGAGATGAGGATATTTCTGATGTTAGCATGTTGGAATCTTGGAAGAAGGGAGTCAGCAACCAGAACATGATTCTAGTGAAGATGTGTACATGTGAGACCCTCCAAGGGTCTATTCAAATATGTTGGGATAGCAATAGGCGTATTCCATCCTTAAGCCTACGGTGATGTGCTGGAAGTGAGAGAGACCTATCGATGGATGCATCAAATATTAAATTAAAGTCCCCAGAACCCCCTACAATGAGATTTGGAATTACTTTAGAAATCAATAAATTAGAAATTTTAGTATAGAATTCAAAGCTTGGAGCATTAGGAGCATAAATATTAAATATGGTGAAGATTTTGTCGAACAGTTTAACTTTAAGTAGTATAAAGTGACCTTCTGGGTCAAATTCAGAGTCAATAATGTCATATTCTAAGTGTTTGTTCGAAATGATAGCGACCGCTCGTTTCTTACGTGTGTTAGAGGCCAAAACACAGTCCCCTATCTAGGAACCCGAAAAGGCCTTATACCCAATGAGTCTCCTGCAGCAGCACAATATCAGGGTTAAGGGATTTAAGGTGTATAATGACCTTCTTTCTTTTAACAGCTGTGTTCCAATCCCACACTTGTAAAGATTTATAGTGTGTGGTGAGTGATAAAGTAGAGCCATCATCCAGTCCCAGCAAGCTGGCTGATGTAGCTCCGGAGGTATTATTTTTCCTACAAGTTATAATGTAAGGGGGTAGGAATATGATATATTTTGTATAGTAAGGATGGCATCCTCAATGTCACTGTTTCACATCTCGAGCTCAGTAATATGTTTAGTGTTTTCTACCCGTGAAAGGATGTTATTGATTGACAATTGGATGGTATCTAATTTCTTTTCTATGAATGACTGGATATTGTCCAGTTTTTTCTCCAGCTGGCAGAAAAAGGGTGGTTCGTCTTGGGAAATGTCTGAGGCTGGAGAGGAGGATCCAGCCTGCAACAAAGAGGATTGGGAAACCTTGTGTATCCATACGTTTGGAAAGCGGGTTTTTATATTGTTGAGCTTTCTGCCCGTGCTTGTTCTGATTAACCATTCTTGGAGGCAGTGGTTGGGATTTATTTAGAATTTTTTCCATACCATGCCAGGGGTATGGATGTGGGGAAATCTAACTACCAGACGGGTGAAAGCGTGATAACCCCACAGTTGTATTTGGGTTACATTAAGTCAAAATAACTAAAGGTGCATACACACGGTGCTATTGTGCCTAACGGCCGATTTTGACTTTGCGATTTCCCTTGAACTCCCTGGAGTCCAGAACCACCGATATTGACTGTACACACGGTGCAATTCTGGCTATGAAAATTTTGACTATATACAATAGTGACTCTACTAGAAACTAGATTGTACACTTTCTAGTCAAAATTGGCATGCGTGCACAGTCTATTTTTTTCTTGCTAAACCGACCCTGTGGGAGCGTGCATAGTTATCGCAAGCTGTATACTTACGGTGCGATATGTGCTAACTTTTCTTATGACTTTGGCTATATAGTCAAAATCGTATGCACACATCGCACCTTGTGTATGCATCTTAATATTATTTTCTGGGTTCTAGATGTTGCTTACTGCCCAATGCAAGAAAGTAACTTTGAAAATAGATCAGTGACTCTAGATATAAACTATTTAAAGTGATTGGATTCTTATTTTAAAACCATCTTCTAAAATACTCCTGATCCGAATGTCAAATGCTCAAAGTTATAAACACAGAATTTACGCTGTCCACCTTTGTTACTTAATGCTATTTATCTGAGTTCTTGGTTGTTTGCTGCGTATCTCTCAACATTTCATATGGCTAAAGATGGACTTTTAAGATTGTTATCAAGTCTTGCATGTTGCCTAGCAGATGAATTACAATTAAACATTGTTTTCTAAACTATAAAAATAAGACATTCACTAAAATCGCCTGTGAAATTTGCATACAGAGAATTGTTCAGACATTTTCTTATTTACACAGATTAGAACATGGTGCACTATTGATGCAGGAGGAAATAGGAAAGACTCTAGAGCGAGAACGAACTGCTTCCACTGAGCAACTTACTAGAGCTGTTCTGCGTGAGAAAGCGTCCACTGAGGAAGAACGATTAAAATCCAGAACCTTTGTAAGTATTTGATTCCTATCATTTGGCCTTCATTTTGTTAATGGCTTTGTTACAGGGATAACATTTACCAAATTGGCAGGTTTAAATATAATTTTGATGGTAAGATTTCAGTTTCTTGTCTGTAACAGAAGAGATTCTAGTTTTAGCCACTGAAATGAGTGTATAGTATTGCGATTACATAAATATATTGTTTTCTTTTCTTCTTAAGATAACATTGCACATATTCTGCGCCCATTTAATTAGGGTAAAAATGTAAGATTTATTTTGTAATGAATAGCATACCAACATGTGAGAGGAGAGGTTTATGTATGTTATATGTGGATCATGGTGGAATAGTCTTCTGCCATTTAATACTTATTGTTGTAGGCAAAAATGGTTTGTAAAAATAATATATGGAGCATTGATAGATTTTAAAATGCATTGTTAGAGTATACACATACACTTTTAGGGGTATATTCAATTAAAGTCGGATCCATTCCGACACGTATTTGTCGGAATGGATCCGACAACCCCTATTCAATCCCATCTAAAATTCGACTTTTTCAAGTCGAATTTAGATGGGAGGCAGAGGAGGAGAAAGGGGGCGAGCCGTGGGGGGACAGCCGGCGGGCATACAGGGAGATCGTAGCGCTGCAGCAGGATGTCAATCAGCCGCCCGACCTCACGGCAGCTTCCACCCGGCTCCAGCATCGTGCTGGAACCGGGTGGAAGCTGCCGTGAGGTTAGGCGGCTGAGTGACATCCAGCTGCAGTGCTACTGTAGCGCTGATCTCCCTGTATGCCCGCCAGCTGTCCCCCCGTCTCCCTGTGGCTCCCCCCCTCTCACCTCCTCTGGGTCCGCATCTCAGTCCGACATCATTTTGATGTCGGACTGAGATGGTCGAAAAGGGGGCCAAAACCTGTCAGATTTGGCCCCGTTTTAGACATCAACACGTGGATCGGCAGCTATTCCGCCGATCCACGTGCTGTTCGACGAGTCGGATTTATCGACTTGTCGAAAAATTTAGCAAAATATTAAATAGGTCGAATCAGGATTCAACCTTAAAAAGTTGAAAACTGACGTCTTTTCGGCAGACGGCAGTTTTCGACTTCAGTTGAATATACCCCTTAATATCAGATTGCGTTTAGATATAGGGCCATATGTAATAGCGTGCAAGATTTATGTATGGGACAAACAAGCAACTTCTCGCACATTAAAAGGTGTTAATTTGTCCCACAACTTGCACAGTTTAATAGCCTGCAAGTATTTAAGATTAAGGCTATTACAGTGTTGAAGTTTTATAGGGGTATATGCAATTGCGGTCGAATTGCCGCAAATGTCGAAAAACGGGGCATTTTCGACACAAAAAATATATTCGACAATGCAATACAGTACTTTTCGACAAAAAAACTGACTTTTCAGATTCGACTTTTTGAAATTCGACAGTTGACAAATTCGACATGTCTGCAATGGTAAAAATGCGGCTTTTCGACAAAAGTATATTCAATTGAAAAATGTCGATTCGACAACGGTGCTTTTCGACAGTAAATTCGTCAATTTCATTCCGCCTCACTTTGCTGGCGGAATATAATAAAAAAAATTTAAAACATGTTTTTTTTTTGGTGTTTTTTTTATTGCTAATAGCATATCTATTTATATTAGAAGGGATTAGGTACTTGTTTTGTCTATTAGGATTTACAACTATTATTTATATTTCTCTAACGTCCTAGTGGATGCTGGGGACTCCGTAAGGACCATGGGGAATAGACGGGCTCCACAGGACACATGGGCACTTTAAGAAAGAATTTAGATTCTGGTGTGCTCTGGCTCCTCCCTTTATGTCCCTCCCCCAGACCTCAGTTTGAATCTGTGCCCGGACGAGCTGGGTGCTGTTCAGTGAGCTCTCCTGAGCTTGCTGTAAGAAAGTATTTTGTTAGGTTTTTTATTTTCAGGGAGCTCTGCTGGCAACAGACTCCCTGCATCGTGGGACAGAGGGGAGAGAAGCAGCCCTACTCTCTGAAGATAGGTCCTGCTTCTTAGGCTACTGGACACCATTAGCTCCAGAGGGATCGTACACAGGATCTCACCCTTGTCGTCCGATCCCAGAGCCGCGCCACCGTCCCTCTCGCAGAGCCGGAAGACAGAAGCCGGGTGAGCATAAGAAGCAAGAAGACTTCGAAATCGGCGGCAGAAGACTCCAGTCTTCACTGAGGTAGCGCACAGCACTGCAGCTGTGCGCCATTGCTCCCACACACACCTCACATACTCCGGTCACTGTAAGGGTGCAGGGCGCAGGGGGCTCTTTGGCAAAAGTTTAGCATATATACAGTTGGGCACTGTATATATGTATGAGCCCCCGCCAAGAAAATGTATATTTAAGCGGGACAGAAGCCCACTGTC
Source organism: Pseudophryne corroboree (assembly GCF_028390025.1). Taxonomy (NCBI): domain Eukaryota; kingdom Metazoa; phylum Chordata; class Amphibia; order Anura; family Myobatrachidae; genus Pseudophryne; species Pseudophryne corroboree. Next base: position 382,458,589 of record NC_086449.1, read on the forward strand.
GAGGGGGCGGGGCTTCTTCCTCAGCACTCACCAGCGCCATGTTTTTCTCCACAGCACCGCTGAGAGGAAGCTCCCCAGCCTCTCCCCTGCAGATACACGGTAGAAGAGGGTAAAAAGAGAGGGGGGGCACATAATTAGGCGCAAAAATCATTCTAAACAGCAGCTACTGGGTTAACATTAAGTTACTGTGTTATTCCTGGGTTAATAGCGCTGGGGTGTGTGCTGGCATACTCTCTCTCTGTCTCTCCAAAGGGCCTTGTGGGGGAATTGTCTTCAGATGAGCATTCCCTGAGTGTGTGGTGTGTCGGTACGTGTGTGTCGACATGTCTGAGGTAAAAGGCTCCCCTAAGGAGGAGATGGAGCAAATATGTGTGTGAGGGGTGTCTCCGTCGACAACGCCGACACCTGTTTGGATATGTGTAATTAAGTGCTAAGGTGAATTTATTGCATAAAAGATTAGAGTACAGACAGGGAAATCTACCCATGTCTGTCCCTATGTCGCAGAGACAGTCAGAGTCTCTCAATGCTCACTATCCAAAATAATAGACAATAGACACTGATATCGACACGGAGTCTGACTTCAGTGTCGACTACGATAATGCAAAGTTACTGCCAAAATGGCAGGAAAGTATTCAATATATGATTATTGTAATAAAAAATGTTTTGCATATCACTATGACTCATCTGTCCCTGACACGAGGGTACACATGTTTAAGGGGAAGAAAGCTGAGGTAAATTTCTCTCCTCTCATGAAGAAAAAGAGCGTGAATCTCCAGACAAGAGACTGCAGTTTCCCACAAAGAATTCTCAGGGAGTATCCTTTCCCTACTAGGGCCAGGATACGATGGGAATCTTCCCCTAGGGTGTCACGTTTGCCCAAAAGGTAGCGCTGACTTAACAGCTATCCTCAGGGATCTTGCAGATAGCATGCAGTAAAAGTACTTTGAAGTTCATTTACACACATTCTGGTACACTACTCAGAACGGCGATTGTGTCGGCATGGGTTTATAGCGCTGTAGCAGCGTGGACAGGTACCTTATCAGCAGAGATTAAGACCCTAGTATGTATGTATATATATATATATATATATATATATATATAGATATATATATAGATATATATAGATATATATAGATATAGATACATAGGTAATTATGTGTGTCGGCATGTATGTAATAAAGTTTTACTTTCAAGGTGTGCGTGTCCTGTTTTTATTTGGGTATTTTTTTTGCAGAAGAATTACAGGTACCAGCGGGCCCGTTTTACCCCCGCATGCTGGTACTTGTGGTTCTCCAAGTACCAGCTTGCTGGGGAGGCTTGCTAAGACTTGTAGTTCTTCTGCAAAAAACAATATTCTTTGATTTTACACAAGGCTATCAGCCCCCCATCCGCAGCCCATGGATGGGGGGGACGACAGCCTCGGGCTTCACCCCTGGCCCTTGGGTGGCTGGAGGGGGGGGGACCCCTTGATTTAAGGGGTCCCTACTCCTCCAGGGTACCCCGGCCAGGGGTGACTAGTTGGGTATGTAATGCCACGGCCGCAGGGACCGGTATAAAAGTGTCCCCCGGCTGTGGCATTATCTCTCCAGCTATCTAGAGAAATTAGACGTATTTTTATTATTGTATACGTTTTCCAGCCTTAATTGTGTGTGTTTTTTAGCTATCACATAGATCTAATTTTTAAGCCCGTCCTTTTTATCTATAAATTTTAAAAATAAGTATTTTAACTATTATTTTCCACTTTATAAATAAATATTGTACCTGTTTTTATATAAATACGTATCCTTTTATTCTTCATATTTTTTTTTATCCGTAAACTGTAGACACTGTTAGTCGCTAGCACCCCCACCTCTTTAACATTTCATATATATATATATATATATATGACAACACAAACACAGTTAAAGTAAAACACCCTTTCACGTTCATACTCACACACACTTACCTACATTCCGTGTAGCCCTTTGGTACTTTTCTTCATGTAGAATCCACGTAACTTGTAACAAATAAAAACAAAAAAAATAATACCTCTTCCTAGTGTAGATCGGTTTTCTTCAGCCCAAAGTAGGCATCCAGGGGTTAAAAAAGCAAATAAACTGATATACCTGGATCACATGGGCGGCGGAGTTGTATGTACAGTTGGTCTAGGACTCCAGGTCGACAACAAAAAGGTCGACACACCTTAGGGCGACGTCAATTGGTCGACACACTTTAGGTCGACATGAACAAAAGGTCGACATGGACCAAAGGTCGACAGGAACAAGGTCGACATGAGTTTTTTTATGTGTTGTTTTGTGTCGTTTTCTTCGTAGAGTGACCGTGAACCCCAATTAGTGCACCGCGTCCCCTCGCATGGCTCCGCTCGGCACAGATTACCGTTCCAATCGTAGTCCACGTGGATCGTTAAGTATGAAAAGGTTCCAAAAAAGAAAATAATTGTGAAAAACTCATGTCGACCTTTTTCCATGTCGACCTTGTTCCTGCCGACCTTTTGTCCATGTCGACCTAAGGTGTGTCTACCAATTGGCGTCGACCTAAGGTGTGTCGACCTTTTTGTTGTCGACCTGGAGTCCGGATACCATATACAGTATGTACGAATAATGCCGTGATTTAGTGCTAAACTTGCACATTTGCCAAACTCGAACCCCATTACGTTTCAGCCATGGTGTTTAACTATTGGTCCAGACATGAACTTAGTTTTTTGTTTTTTTGTACGCCTTTTTCTTCATTGACTTATTAATTGCATTGTGTACAACTAAACCTGTTTACATAGTATTTTTCCTAAAGTGCAGTTCTGCATTTACCCAAATATGTGAATGCGGCACAGGATAGGTATAATATTTCTGAGGAAGCATGCGGTGACCATCTGTAAAGAACATGCACGCCGGATCAAACTGCATTTTCACAAATAATAAAGCAAATATTTAATTAGAACAGACTTTGTTACAATTGCTGGTTGTATCTGGACCACACACTGGCCCTCATTCCGAGTTGTTTGCTCGCTAGCTGCTTTTAGCAGCATTGCACACGCTAAGCCGCCGCCCTCTGGGAGTGTATCATAGCTTAGCAGAATTGCGAACGAAAGATTAGCAGAATTGCAAATAGAAATTTCTTAGCAATTTCTGAGTAGCTCCAGACTTACTCAGCCATTGCGATCAGTTCAGTCAGTTTCGTTCCTGGTTTGACGTCACAAACACACCCAGCGTTTGCCCAGACACTCCCCCCGTTTCTTCAGACACTCCCCCCGTTTCTTCAGACACTCCCCCCGTTTCTTCAGACACTCCCCCCGTTTCTTCAGACACTCCCCCGTTCCTTCAGACACTCCCCCCGTTCCTTCAGACACTCCCCCCGTTCCTTCAGACACTCCCCCCGTTCCTTCAGACACTCCCCCGTTTTTCCCAGAAACGCCAGCGTTTTTTCGCACACGCCCAGAAAACGGCAAGTTTCCGCCCAGAAACACCCACTTCCTGTCAATCACAGTACGATCACCAGAACGATGAAAAATCCTCGTTATGCCGTGAGTAAAATACCTAACTTTTGTGTAAAATAACTAAGCGCATGCGCTCTGCGAACCTTGCACATGCGCAGTAAGCGACTAATCGCAATATAGCGAAAATCGGCAACAAGCGAACAACTCTGAATGACCCCCACTGTACACCGTTTCCCAACAAATTTGCCACATGTGGGCAATTGTTAACATCTTATTAGGAAGACTAGTACCTGTAGAAGCAATTCTAAGTTTGGAAATGATACATACATTACCCCTTTACTATTATTTTTTTTTTTTTAAATCCGCTCATAAATTGTTGGATTTTTACATGAAGCACATTTATTTAAACTAATACATCATGATTTTATATAAAAAAAAAAAAAAAAAAAAGTGTGCATTGAGGCAGAGTGACTGCTGCAGGAGGATTATCTTCCAGCAGCCGTCCATGCTATGCATCTGACTGGTCGCATTGTTTACGACCAGATCAGATAGTGCACTTGCTGGTGTGGTCACAAACGATGCTACTATGCCAGGCAAGTGGTTAATATGGTTTTCATCTCACCAATTCGCCTTTCTCTATCGTCCTAGTGGATGCTGGGGTTCCTGAAAGGACCATGGGGAATAGCGGCTCCGCAGGAGACAGGGCACAAAAAGTAAAGCTTTAGGATCAGGTGGTGTGCACTGGCTCCTCCCCCTATGACCCTCCTCCAAGCCTCAGTTAGGTTTTTGTGCCCGGCCGAGAAGGGTGCAATCTAGGTGGCTCTCCTAAAGAGCTGCTTAGAAAAGTTTAGCTTAGGTTTTTTATTTTACAGTGAGTCCTGCTGGCAACAGGATCACTGCATCGAGGGACTTAGGGGAGAAGAAGTGAACTCACCTGCGTGCAGGATGGATTGGCTTCTTTGGCTACTGGACATTAGCTCCAGAGGGACGATCACAGGTACAGCCTGGATGGTCACCGGAGCCTCGCCGCCGGCCCCCTTGCAGATGCTGAAAAGAGAAGAAGGTCCAGAATCGGCGGCAGAAGACTCCTCAGTCTTCTTAAGGTAGCGCACAGCACTGCAGCTGTGCGCCATTGCTCTCAGCACACTTCACACGGCAGTCACTGAGGGTGCAGGGCGCTGGGGGGGGGCGCCCTGGGCAGCAATGAAAATCCTTTGTTTGGCAAAAAATACCTCACATATAGCCTCCGGGGCTATATGGAGATATTTAACCCCTGCCAGAATCCATTTTTAAGCGGGAGACGAGCCCGCTGAAAAGGGGGCGGGGCCTATCTCCTCAGCACACAGCGCCATTTCCTCACACAGTTCCGCTGGTCAGGAAGGCTCCCAGGCTCTCCCCTGCACTGCACTACAGAAACAGGGTTAAATCAAGAGAGGGGGGGGCAAAATTTGGCGAAATTGTGATTTTATAAAAGCAGCTATAAGGGAGCACTTATTATAAGGCTATCCCTGTAAAATATAGCGCTTTGGTGTGTGCTGGCAAACTCTCCCTCTGTCTCCCCAAGGGGCTAGTGGGGTCCTGTCCTCTATCAGAGCATTCCCTGTGTGTGTGTGCTATATGTCGGTACGTGTGTGTCGACATGTATGAGGATGATGTTGGTGAGGAGGCGGAGCAAATTGCCTGTAATGGTGATGTCACTCTCTAGGGAGTCGACACCGGAATGGATGGCTTATTTATGGAAATTACGTGACAATGTCAACACGCTGCAAGCCGGTTGACGACATGAGAGGGCCGGCGAACAAATTAGTATCTGTCCAGGCGTCTCAAACACCGTCAGGGGCTGTAAAATGCCCATTTACCTCAGTCGGTCGACACAGACCCAGACACGGACACTGATTTCAGTGTCGACGGTGAAGAAACAAACGTATTTTCTTTTAGGGCCACACGTTAAGGGCAATGAAGGAGGTGTTACATATTTCTGATACTCCAAGTACCACAAAAAAGGGTATTATGTGTGAGGTGAAAAAACTACCTGTAGTTTTTCCTGAATCAGATAAATTAAATAAAGTGTGTGATGATGCGTGGGTTTCCCCCGATAGAAAATTATTGGCGGTATACCCTTTCCCGCCAGAAGTTAAGGCGCGGTGGGAAACACCCCTCAGGGTGGATAAGGCGCTCACACGCTTATCAGAACAAGTGGCGGTACCATCTACGGATAGGGCCGTACTTAAGGAGCCAGCTGATAGGAGGCTGAAAAATATCCTAAAAAGTATACACACACATGCTGGTGTTATACTGCGACCAGCGATCGCCTCAGCCTGGATGTGCAGAGCTGAGGTGGCTTGGTCGGATTCCCTGACTAAAAATATTGATACCTTTGACAGGGACAGTATTTTATTGACTATAGAGCATTTAAAGGATGCATTTCTATATATGCGAGATGCGCAGAGGGATATTTGCACTCTGGCATCAAGAGTAAATGCGATGTCCATATCTGCCAGAAGATGTTTATGGACACGACAGTGGTCAGGTGATGCAGATTCCAAACGGCACAAAGATGTATTGCCGTATAAAGGGGAGGAGTTATTTGGGTTCGGTCCATGGGACCTGGTGGCCAGGGCAACTGCTGGAAAATCCACCGTTTTTTACCCTAAGTCACATCTCTGCAGAAAAAGACACCGTCTTTTCAGCCTCAGTCCTTTCGTCCCTATAAGAGTCATATCTGCCCAGGGATAGAGGAAAGGGAAGAAGACTGCAGCAGGCAGCCCATTCCCAGGAACAGAAGCCCTCCACCGCTTCTACCAAGTTCTCAGCATGACGCTGGGACCGTACAGGACCCCTGGATCCTACAAGTAGTATCCAAGGGGTACAGATTGGAATGTCGAGAGGTTTCCCCCCTCGCAGGTTCCTGTAGTCTGCTGTACCAATGTCTCCCTCCGACAGGGAGGCAGTATTGAAAACAATTCACAAGCTGTATTCCCAGCAGGTGATAATAAATTTACCCCTCCGACAACAAGGAAAGGGGTATTACTCCACACTATATGGTGGTACTGAAGACTAGGTGAGACCTATTCTAAATCTGAAAAATTTGAACACTTACAAGGGTTCAAATCCAGATGGAGTCACTCAGAGCAGTGATAGCAAAGAACAAGGGGACTATATGGTGTCCCGGGACATCAGGGATGCTTACCTCCATGTCCCAAAATTTGCCTTTTCTCACCAAGGGTACCTCAGGTTCGTGGTACAGAACTGTCACTATCAGTTTCAAGACGATGCCGTTGGATTGTCCAAGGCACCCCGGGTCCTTACCAAGGTAATGACCGAAAGGAGGATTCGTCTTCAAAGAAAATGGACGACCTCCTGATAAGAACAAGGTCCAGAGAACAGTTGGAGGTCGGAGTAGCACTATCTCAAGTAGTTCTACGACAGCACGGGTGGATTCTAAATATTCCAAAACCGCAGTTGTTCCGACGACACGTCTGCTGGTCCTAGGGATGATTCTGGACACAGTCCAGGAAAAGGTGTTTCTCCCAGAGGAGAAAGCCAGGGAGTTATCCGAGCTAATCGGGATCCTCCTAAAACCAGGAAAAGTGTCAGTGCATCATTGCACAAGAGTCCTGGTAAAAATGGTGGCTTATTACGAAGCGCTTCCATTCGGCAGATTTCACGCAAGAACTCTTCAGTGGGATCTGCTGGACAAATGGTCCGGATCGCATCTTCAGATGCATCAGCGGATAACCCTATATCCAAGGACAAGGGTGTCTCTCCTGTGGTGATTACAGAGTGCTCATCTTCTAGAGGGCCGCAGATTCGGCATTCAGGATTGGATGCTCGTGACCACGGAGGCCAGCCTGAGAGGCTGGGGAGCAGTCACACAAGGAGTGTGATCAAGTCTGGAGAATTCTCTCCACATAAATATACTGGAGCTAAGAACAAATTTATAATGCTCTAAGCTTAGCAAGACCTCTGCTTCAAGGTCAGCCGGTATTGATCCAGTGGGATAACATCACGGCAGTCGCCCACGTAAACAGAAAGGGCGGCACAAGAAGCAGGAGGGCAGTGACAAAACTGCAAGGATTTTTCGCTAGGCGGAAAATCATGTTATAGCACTGTCAGCAGTGTTCATTCCGGGAGTGGACGACTGGGAAGCAGACTTCCTCAGCAGGCACGACCTCCACCCGGGAAAGTGGGAACTTCATCGGGAAGTTTTCCGCATGATTGTGAACCGTTGGGAAAGACCAAAGGTGGACATGATGGCGTCCCGCCCGAACAAAAAAATGGGACAGGTATTGCGCCAGGTCACGAGACCTTCAAGCGATAGCTGTGGACGTCCTGGTAACACCGTGGGTGTAACAGTCGGTGTATGTGTTCCCTTCTCTGCTTCTCATAACCAAGGTATTGAGAATTATAAGACATAGAGGAGTAAGAACTATACTCGTGGCTCCGGATTGGCCAAGAGGGACTTGGTAACCGGAACTTCAAGAGATGCTCACAGAGGACTAATGGCCTCGGGAGCTAAGAAGGGATTTGCTTTCAGCAAGTACCATGTCTGTCTGTTCCAAGAGGAACCGTGGCATCGGCCTTTAAGAAAGGACCTGCTCCAGCAGGGACCTTGTCTGTTCCAAGACTTACCGCGACTGCGTTTGACGGCATGGCGGTTTGAACGCCGGATCCTAAGGGAAAAGGCATTCCGGAAGAGGTCATACCTACCCTGGTCAAAGCCAGGAAGGAGGTGACCGCACAACGTTATCACCACATGTGGTAAAAATATGTTGCGTGGGTGAGGCCAGGAGGGCCCCACGAAAAAATTTCAACTAGGTCGATTTCTGCACTTCCTGCAAACAGGAGTGTCTATGAGCCTCAAATTGGGGTCCATTAAGGTTCAAGTTTCGGCCCTATAGATTTTCTTCCAGAAAGAATTGGCTTCAGTTCCTGAAGTCCAGACGTTTGTCAAGGGAGTATTGCATATACAGCCCTTGTGTGCCTCCAGTGGCACCGTGGGATCTCAACGTAGTGTTGGGATTCCTCAAATCATATTGGTTTGAACCAACTCAAATCTGTGGATTTGAAATATCTCACATGGAAAGTGACCATGCTGTTGGCCCTGGCCTCGGCCAGGCGATTGTCAAAATTGGCGGTTTTGTCTTACAAAAGCCCATATTTGATTTTCCATTCGGACAGGGATCTTAAACTTGCCGAAATCACAGTTAATCCCAACAACCCCGTTGGCGTTTTTAGGTATGATTCTGGACACAGTCCAGCAGAGAGTGTTCCTCCCTATGGAGAAAGCTCTGGAAATTTAGAGTTTGGTAAAACTCATTCTGAAACCAACAACAGTCTCCATTCATCAATGCATTCGGTTGCTGGGGAAGATGGTAGCGGCATACGAAGCCCTCCAGTTTGGGAGGTTCCATGCCAGAGTGTTTCAGTGGGACCTGTTGGATAAGTGGTCCGGATCCCACCTTCATATGCACCGGAGAATAATTCTGTCTCCCAACACCAGAATCTTACTCCTGTGGTGGCTCCACAGCTCTCACCTCTTAGTGCGACGCCGGTTCGGGATCCAGGACTGGATCCTAGTGACCACGGATGCAAGTCTCCGAGGTTGGGGAGCAGTCACACAAGGGGTGACCTTCCAAGGAAGATGGTCAGGTCCAGAGACTCATCTTCACATAAAAGTTCTGGAGCTAAGCGCCATTTACAACGGCCTTCTGCAAGCGGAGCATCTTCTTCGAAACCGGTCTGTCCTGATCCAATCGGACAATGTGACAGCAGTAGCATACATAAACTGCCAAGGCGGCACAAAGAGCAGGACAGCCATGGCAGAGGCCACAAAGATTCTTCGCTGGGCAGAGACACATACAAGTGCTAGGTCAGCGATATTCCTTCCGGGGGTGGACAACTGGGAAGCAGACTTCCTCAGCAGACACAATCTACATCCAGGAGAGTGGAGCCTCCATCAAGAGGTCTTCACACAAGTGACAAGTCTTTGGGGGGGTTCCCCACATAGACATGATGGCGTCTCGCCTCAACAGAAAACTTCTGAAGAATTGTTCCAGGTCCAGGGACCCTCAGGCGGCGGCAGTGGATGCACTTACGTCACCTTGGGTGTTTCCGTCGGTGTACATTTTCCCTCCGCTTCCTCTCATCCCAAAGGTTCTGAGAATTCTAAGAAAAACTAAGATTCCAGCGCTCCTTGTAGTTCCAGACTGGCCAAGGAGAATTTGGTAGCCGGATCTTCAGGCGTTAGTGGTCGAAGATCCCTGGCCTCTTCCTCTTCGCGAGGATCTGCTACGACAGGGGCCGTTCGTCTATCAGGACTTACAGCTGCTACGTTTGACGGCATGGCGGTTGAATGCCAGATTTTAGGCCGAAAGGGTATTCCCAGTGAAGTCATCCCTACCCTTATTCTTGCTAGGAAGGGTACGTCAAAGCACTATCACCGTATTTGGAGGAAATATGTTTCCTGGTGCGAGTCCAAGAAAGCTCCTGTGGAGAAGTTTGACCTTGGACGGTTCCTCCTTTTTCTACAAAATGGAGTGGATGCAGGCCTTAAATTAGGCTCCATTAAGGTGCAGATTTCTGCCTTGTCAATTTTCTTTCAGAAACAATTGGCCTCACTTCCTGAGGTGCAGACCTTCGTAAAAGGGGTCCTGCACATGCAACCTCTCTTTGTGCCCCCTAAAGCACCTTGGGATCTTAATGTGGTATTGACATTCCTTCAATCACATTGGTTTGAACCTTTACGTAAAGTGGAATTGAAATTTCTCACGTGGAAGGTTGTCATTTTGTTGGCATTGGCATCCGCATGGCGGGTGTCTGAGTTAGCGGCCTTGTCTCACGAGCCCTTATTTGATCTTTCATGAAGATAGAGCAGAGTTGAGAACTCTGCAACAATTTCTGCCAAAGGTGGTTTCCTCTTTTCATATTAACAAACCTATTGTGGTGCCAGTGGCTACTGGCGCTTTGGCTGAGAAAGTCTCTAGATGTGGTCAGAGCTTTGAAAATGTATGTCGCCAGAACGGCTCCAGTTAGGAAATCAGAGTCTCTGTTTATCCTGTATGCTCCCAATAAGATTGGGTGTCCTGCTTCCAAGCAGACCATTGCCCGCTGGATATGTCAAACGATTCAGCAGGCTCATTCCACGGCAAGTTTGCCGTTGACTAAATCGGTGAAGGCCCATTCCACTAGGAAGGTGGGCTCGTCCTGGGCGGCTGCCCGGGGTGTCTCTGCATTGCAACTTTGCCGAGCTGCTACTTGGTCGGGGTCAAACACGTTTGCTAAATTTTACAAGTTTGATACCTTGGCCGATGAGGACCTTAAGTTTGGTAAATCGGTGCTGCAGAGTCATCTGCACTCGCCCGACCGCTATAGAGCTTTGGTATAAACCCCATGGTTCTTTTGGTGTCCCCAACATCCTCTAGGACAAAATAGAAAATAGGATTTTAATACCTACCGGTAAATCCTTTTCTATGAGTCCGTAGAGGATGTTGGGCGCCCGTCCCAGTGCGTATTGTATCTGTAGTTTAGTTCTGGTTACACGCAGGTTGTTTTATGGTTTCTTCAGCTTGTTGCTGAATTTTGTTCATGTCCGTTGGCATGTGTTCAGTTGAATGCCATGTTATTCGGCATGTTTATGGCGTGAGCTGGTATAATGCTCACCTTGTTTGTTAATTCCTTTCCTCGTAATGTCCGTCTCTCTGGGCACAGTTCCAAACTGAGTCTGAGGAGGGATATAGAGGGAGGAGCCAGGTCACGCCCCTTTGAAAGTCTTAAAGTGCCCATGTCTCCTGCGGATCCCGTCTATACCCCATGGTTCTTTTGGTGTCCCCAACATCCTCTACGGACTCATAGAAAAGAATTTACCGGTAGGTATTAAAATCCTATTTTTTGTTTGTTGCGGCAGGAGCCGGACCATGGTCACATGGCTGCTGTTAGGGCAGCCCTAAGCTTTTATTATTTTATTTTTATAGTCTTACTATGTTTTGAGTGATCTTTCTTAACCGTCATATACGCATGCTAGAAAGAGTCGCTCCAACAACTCTCCACCGGGTCGCAACAACGCTTACCTACGGGCGTCTGTGTCGGATGTTCTAGCAGGTCCAGCAGACGTTACCAGGCTGTGGCCGGAGCATGGGGAGAAGGTAAGGCATGGGTTCCACTTACTAGGGGATTCCGGACACAGCCGCACTGTATTGGAAGAGATCACAAACAGTGGCTGACGCGCCGCCACTCTTAAGTGCTCCAGCGCTATGCTTTAGGGATCATATGTGCCAGGACTAGGTTGAGGCCGCGATCTCTGGAGTTTGTCAGCAGGGGGAGTCAGACGCTCTCCTGGTCGCCCCCCCCCCCCCCCCCAGTTCATGACCAGTTTCCGTGCGTCTCCCGTCCGTGAACTGATGACATCACTTCCGTCTCAGACGCTACCACGAGGGTACTCTGTCGCAGCTTAGGCCACTGCGGTTGTGTACATTAGAGTTGCCGCAGAGACCGGGTCGCAGACAGGAGCGTCTGCATACACTCATCGTTCACTGAGCGTCTGTGTCCGTTAATGAGCGTCTGTGTCTCTTATCAGTTACCGGAGCGGCAGTGTACACTAGTAGCGTCTGAATCCACTCAGCGTATTGATCGATCCTGGAAGTGGGGTGAGTCTCCCTGTATCCCACTCTACTGAATAAGGGTTATACAGTACTAAAGTTCTATCTACTGTGTAGTATGAATAGTTAATTTTGGTACACAATGCATATGAGGCCTGTACAGTACTGTGGTTTTCTGCATTATTTGACTGAAAAACTTATTAAAATAGCTGTTTAAAAACAAAAACAGTAAATTGTACTCCTACATACTGGACTAGTAATTTTGTGGTTGATTTTATACTCATATGACAATGTGACTGACTGCTAGTGTGATTGCTGACTTTTATATGTTTGTCGGTATTGTTTCTGAACCTCAGTTCGGGGGCTCGGGTTGTGGTCAGATTGATATCACTTTTATATTTATATAAGTGATCTTGGTCACAGAGAGTGTAGTATATTGTATAAACAGATTATTTACCATGTCTATGAGCGGCAAAAGTGACGAGGATGCTTTATCAGGGACTCCTACACCCTTAACATGTCTATCTTGTAAAGTAGGGGTGTTAACCCAGTATCTAACTTATGACGGGTTATGTGCAAACTGTTGTGCGTATCAGCAAAATAAAAGACATGTTCAGCAACCAGTAGATCCACCATGGGGTATGTTTGCACAGACTTTGTCTACAATAGCTGACAGATTAGCACCTGTAGTGCCACACCCGGGAGTAGGATACTCTATTAACCCTTACATGCAGCTCCCTTCTTGTGGGTTAATTCCAGCAGCTTCAACAAGTAAGCAGGTTAGTGAAGCCAGGGTAGATACATCTATGTTACAGACTACACAAGACGATACAACAGATGAGGGTACTGTGTATTCATATTCCCTATATGACGACCAGTCGTAGGGTTGCAGCTCAGAGGATATAGCTGAGCTTATTGATGCCATGAAGGCTGTTCTGTCTCTGGAAGAATCAGCCAAAGCAATAACAAAATCTAAAGCACCTGTGTTTAAACGTCCAAAAGCAGTTAGGATTGAGTTTCCAGGGTCAGAAGATCTGACTGAAATCATGGAAGAACCTTGTGCTACACCCAATAAAAAATATAGAATTCCGAAGAAGTGGGATTCTAACTATCCTTTTCCGGCTGAGGACTGTTCTAAAAGAGAAGTTCCTCCTAAAGTAGATGCACATGTCGTGCGACTTGTGCAAAAATCTATTTTACCGTTACCCTCTACCTCATTGAATGATGTCACAGATAGAAGAGTAGATGGTTTCTTGAAAAACATTTTTTCTCTGTCAGGGGCTGTTGTAAGGCCAGCTATGGCTTCAGCCTGGATGGCAAAAGCAATGGTAGAATGGACGGAGGAACTAGAGAGTGGCCTCTCCGCACCTACCAGGGAACAGGAGTCTCATCTAGGCCATATAAAACAAGCTGCGCAATATTTGGAAGAAGCAGCAATTGATATGGGTACGATTGCTTCTAAAGCATTAGCTTTAACGGTAGTCGCTCGTAGAGCAATTTGGCTACGTACTTGGAAAGCGGATGCAGAATCCAAGAAAGCTCTGGAAGCGTTGCCTTTTGCTGGTAATTTTCTGTTCTGAAAGCAATTGACAGATATTCTGGGATCGGAAGCTGATTCCAAAAAGGTCAGGTTTACGGCTGGTTATAACCCTAAACCGAGGGGTTCAAAATTTCGGCCATTTCGATGGCAGGGTAGAGCAAAAGGAAAGGATGATTCTTACCAACCCCAGTATAATAAATCAGCTAGGGGTAGGAAGCAATTGGCCAATAGACGGCCAGCTTCCAAACCAGAACAGAAGCCATCAGTTTGAGGGTGCGGGCCTCCGCCTGGAGGATTCCAGGGTTGGGGGCCAACTCCTTCACTTTGCACACATATGGCAGCAGTCGACGACAGATGCTTGGGTGCAGAAGGTGGTATCTCTCGGTTATGCTCTCCCTTTCAAGAAGCAACTTCCTCAAAGGTTTTTTGCACCAGCCCGTCTAGTATAGAGTCGAAGGCCACAGCTCTGCAAGAAGCAGTTCAGAAATTGCTTCAGTCTGGAGTAATTATCCCAGTACCCCTGACACAAAGGGGACGGGGGTTTTACTCCAACCTATTTTTGATTCAGAAGCCAAATGGATCATTCCGACCAATTCTCAATCTCAAGAGGTTAAACGAATACATTTGGGTTCCACAGTTTCACATGGAGACTTTACGCTCCATAGTTTTGGCCATGGAACCAGGAGATTACATGGTATCTCTGGATGTACAAGATGCTTACCTGCATGTGCCCATAGCACGGTCCCATCAGTGTTACCTCAGGTTTGCTATCCTCCAGCAACATTTTCAGTTCCAGGCTTTGCCCTTTGGGCTAGCAACAGCCCCCAGGGTATTTACCAAAATTATGGTGGTTATGGCAGCTTATCTCCGCAAACGGGATAAGAATTTTTCCATACCTCGACGATTTTTTAATCCTGGCTCAATCCCAGGAGGTACTTTTGGGCCATCTCCAACAGACAATAGCTTGTCTACAGAGACACGGTTGGCTCATAAATTGGGAAAAGTCGTCTCTGAGTCCATCACAACGGATGGTTCACTTGGGGGCCATATTGGGTTCAAGTCTACAAAGGATAATCTTACCTGGGAAAAAGATATCCAAGGTGCAGGTAATGACTCAGGAATTATTGCACAGTCAGACAGTATCAGTCAATGCAGCAATGCGAGTGATGGGTCTGATGGTGTCAACATTCGACATGGTGGAATATGCACAATTCCACTCCAGACCCCTACAGCACCTCATTCTAACCAGATGGAATGGAAAACATCAGACAAGAAAAAGACATGATAAAGCTTCCAGTAAATGTAAAAAGGTCACAAGCCTGGTGGTTACAGACGGACCATCTAGACAAGGGGAGACCATTTTGGATAGCAGATTGGCAAGTACTAACAACGGATGCCAGTCTTCAAGGCTGGGGAGCAGTGTTCGAAAATCTCTGGTTCCAGGAAAAATGGACCACAAGGGAAAGTTGCCTGCCAATAAATCTGTTGGAGAAAAGGGCCATATATATGGCTCTGGTCCAGGCAAAGGACATTCTGCAAGGAAGACCAGTCCAGATCTGTTCAGACAATGCAACAGCAGTAGCGTACCTCAACCATCAGGGAGGAACTCACAGCAAAAGATTGATGGAGGAAGTAACTCACATACTAAGGTGGGCAGAACTCCATCTTCTGGCATTGTCCGCAGTGTTTGTGCCAGGAGTGCTGAACTGGGTGGCGGACTTTCTCAGTCGACACACCATTCAGGAGACCGAATAGGCGTTACACCCGGAAGTATTTCAAACTCTAGTAAACATATGGGGTCTGCCAGAGATAGATCTTATGGCGTCCCGTTTGAACAACAAAGTTCCGGCATACGGATCAAGAACAAAGGATCCCAGGGCGATCCTTGTAGACGCACTGTCAGTGAAATGGGAATTTCATCTGGAATATCTGTTTCCTCCAATCTCCCTGTTACCCAGGGTGGTGAGGAAAATATTAGCAAGCAAAGGGAGCCATAATAATAATAGCTCCAGCCTGGCTCAGAAGGCATTGGTACATAGATCTACTAAGGATGTCCGTGGAAGCTCCAATTCTGCTTCCTCAACGTCCAGATCTACTAATGTAGGGGCCTTGTTATCACAGCCACCTGGAACGGCTGTCTTTGTCGGCGTGGCTGTTGAAACCTCTATCCTAAAATCAAAATTCAAACCATGCTTAGAGCAAGAAAGCCTTCTTCAGCTCGTATTTATCATCGAATATGACAGGCCTATATTCATTGGAGTAGTGAAAGAGGTATGGATCCAAGATCTTTTAAAGTATCCAGGATTTTGGATTTCCTCCAAGCAGGAATGGATAAAGGTTTAAAGGTGGCTTCCTTGAGAGTTCAAGTATCAGCATTAACTGTATGGTTTCAGAAAAAGATTGCTAACCAACAGGATGTGCGTACCTTTTTTTAGGTAATGTTGCACATTCAACCACCGTTTGTTCCTCCTGAAGTGCCCTGAGATTTAAATCTGGTTCTTAAAATCCTTCAGGGGGCTCCGTTTGAACCACTTAAGAGAATAGATCTTAAATGGTTGATGGCTAAAGTTCTCTTTCTACTGATGATGGCGTCAGCTAGAAGAGTGTCAGATTTAGGAGCACTGTCGTGTAAGTCTCCTTTTCTGATCTTTTATCCAGATAAAGCAGTTCTCAGAAATAGATCTGGTTATCTTCCGAAGGTGGTCTCAAAGTTTCACCTGAACGAAGAAATTGTAGTCCCGGCTTTTCAGGTATCGGGACTTTCTGCGGGAGAAGCGTCGCTGGACGTAGTCCGTGCATTAAGAATTTACGTAGATCGTACTAGTGCCATCAGAAAGACAGATTCTCTCTTCATTCTCTACGGATTTCACAAAAGAGGATGGCCTGCTACTAAACAGACGCTAGCAAGATGGCTTTGAATGACTGTTTCAGAAGCATATTCTCGTGCTGATCTCCCTGCTCCGGCTAATGTCTCTGCGCACTCTACACGTAAGGTAGGTCCTTCATGGGCAGCACAACATGGTGCTTC
Source organism: Pseudophryne corroboree (assembly GCF_028390025.1). Classification (NCBI taxonomy): domain Eukaryota; kingdom Metazoa; phylum Chordata; class Amphibia; order Anura; family Myobatrachidae; genus Pseudophryne; species Pseudophryne corroboree. Next base: position 382,475,184 of record NC_086449.1, read on the forward strand.
AGCAGAACAGATTTGTAAGGCAGCCACATGGTCTTCCATTAACACTTTCATTAGATATTATGCCTTGGATACTTTTGCCTCTCATGATGCGGAATTCGGGCGAAATGTTCTCCTGGCTAATCATGAGCGTCCCCACCACTAATAATGGCTTTGGGAATCCCAATGTTATCCTGTGGATAACCTGTGGACCCAGCCGGAGAAATATACCGTTATGGTAAGAATTTACCGTTGATAACGGAATTTCTCCGATGTCCACAGGTATCCACAGGGATCCCACTCTGACGCACCTGATTTGAGGATCTTTACATTCACTAAACCTCTTCCCTCTTGTATGGAAGGGTGTGCATGTGTGTTCTTATCGCCTGAATAGGGTTCTACATGCTGCTCCTGCCTAATTGCTGTGAAAACAACTGATTTGACTGAGTCGGTGGGCGGGATTAAATGGATGAGCCCGATGCATCCTGGGAGGCCAGAAAGCTTGTGACTATTTGGTGCCATTTCGCTGTCGCTTCGGCATATCCCAATGTTATCCTGTGGATACCTGTGGACATAGGAGAAATTCTGTTATCAACGGTAACTTCTTACCATAACGGTATATTTCGTGCTTCTGGCACACTATGAACTGTGTGTCAACACTGCAATACAGACAAGAGTGTGCTATAAGCACCAGAGCAGAGAGTGACACTCCAGACAGGAAAGAGGAACTGCACGGGTTGTGACTGGTGCAGGGTTCTAGAATGAACACTAATTGAGCAACAAACTTAAAACATTTAATTTTAATATTTTTGTAGGGTATATAGTTCTATAAATTCTGGAGATTTTTTTCAGCCTTTTCATATATTTGTGTACATACAAATTCTATACTGTTAATATATTTTTACCCAAATGAAGCTTAACAAATCTCACATGGTCCAATATGTAAAATCATTATCCTGTTCATTTATGCAACAACAGGACTGTGTTTACTAACCTGAAGTGTTTATTACATAGATCATTTAGCTCATCAATCAACTTAGGAAATATATGACATTAATTCTGAAGTAACATGAAGCAAGCTGCATGGCCAGAAGGCAGTGTGTGATTAAGTTGCACATCCTTACAAGGCATAGCAATGAACCCATAGAGAGCAGCGTTGGAATATAATTTAATTTTGCTGTATTTAATATTGTAACTGATACATTTTGCTTTACTAACTGTTTATATACCATTTTTTAAAAGCTTTTCCAGGCACCATTTTGTTTGTGTGTGTGTATGCATCGGTAGTTTTTATGTTAGCTCACTATGGGGTCTATTCAATTGTTGTTGAAAGGATCCGACATTTCAATTAGCGGCCAAATCCGACAGGTTTTTGCCGTTTCCGACAATGGCAATCCGACTTTTTTTTAATGTCGGATTGACATTGTCGGAAATGGGGCTAAAACCTGTCGGATTTGGCAGCTAATCTGACAAAACACGTCAATCCGCGTGTTTTCCGACAAGAATTTCTAACTTGTCGGATAAATAGCAGTTTGATTGAATAGGTTGAATCTGGATTTAACTTTTAAAAATGTTGGAAACTGCCGTTTTTCCAACAAGTCGAGAATTCCGACTTGAATTGAATAGAACCCTATGTATATGTTTTGCAGTTGTAAATAAACAAAATGATGGTGTATATAGAAAGCACAGGGATCAAAGGTAAAGACAGCAGGCCTTGAGGCAATAATACAAGTTTATCACCATACTTCCCTAAGCAATATGCAGAAATTTGGGTAACTTCTTGATATGGCACTCTCTTTGATACATCACAGATGAAAGAGAGCACCATATCAGAAAGTTACACAAATTTCTGAATATTTTTGGCAGTTTCAGAAACAAAGTGCTAGTTTGTGCTATTTTTATGTATTTACTTTGTATCGTCCATGGTCAATGTAAATACGTCTATTTTATTTTCACGTTTACATTGCCCTCCAAGTGTCTCCAAGTATCTTTGTGCTGATGAATTACTTTTAACAGCAACTTGCAACATCCAGAGTGTAACCATTGGCAATTCAGTCTCCTGAGGCTATCTTTAATATAAATGCATCCATTCTGTGTCCTTCGGAGCCTGCCCCCGTGATCTGTACAAAGCAAAGTGATTACATTTCTATCGGCATGTGTGCAAGCAGGCAGCACCAGGGAAAACTCTGTGAAAGGTAACATAGGCATCGTATTCCTGAGTTGTTTCGGTAGTCCGACAGCATGGCAGCCTCCATAGATACCTGTGGGTGCTGCTGTTTCAGTCAAAAAGGGAGGGACCACGCAGATATCGGAGAGGGTGTATTTGGGGATATCGTGCAAATATACTTTAATAAATATGCCTACAGAAATTCTCTACATTAAACAGATCCGTCTTAGGTATACACTGTACAATTATCTGTTTGATCTTATAAATATGTGCGGAACGCCCAGATAATTGCATAGTGTATGGCCGTAACCAAGCATCTATCGGTCTGTCAGTATTGCTGAAATTGTCCTGCATGTCCGAAAGATTTGATTATTGATCAACAACATCTCGCAGCATGGCTTACGTCTGACATTTTCCTCTGTTCCTTCACAGGGAAGGAATGGGAGAATATGAAGGAATGCAGATATCATGGCGATACATTGTGAAATATCTAATAGTGTATGGCCATGATATTTGTGGTGCCCTATAAATAAAATTTAATAATAATAATGATATCTGCTGGTTTCAGCTTGTTGGATAAAATGACGATCTGACAGACATTATATCGGCCCAGCATTAGACTCATTAGGCCTAGGGGGTGATTCAGAGCTGCTCGTAGATGTGCTAAACTAATGACATGCTGGGGGACGCCCAGCACAGGGCTAGTCTGACCCGCATGTCAGGCCCAGTTGCTTTTTTGGTTTGCTTCCACATCTGAATAACCCCCATTACGCAGTGGTCCTTTAACTATCCAATTGTGCTATTAAGACCTTTTTAGGATCAATGAATATAATTAGGCAGATGCAGAGCTGCTTACGTAGGATGTGGTGACAAGCCTCTAGTGCTAGCAGTTCAATACTGGCAGCATACTGTAGTGTAGACCATCTCATGATCCTGTACTGAACAGTTGTAGAGTTTCAGAATTATAAAGGGTCTAATAGAGTAGCAGATCCTTTGGCATAGTCTAGCCTGTTCTAACTCGGAGCTCATAGTTGGAGCCATGGAAAAGTCATAGCTGTGGTATGCTTAGAAAGTGCTTAATACTGAGTATATGTTAAATTACTGAATAGGTTCAAATAAAAGTAGTAGTTATGAGAACGTAGACGAGCCACATATAGTTATTGTGTATTTATTTTTTAATATATTTTTTTTTTTTTTTTACATATTCATTTACATGATTGTATGTATATTTCCACACATTTCTATTTATGGTCTGAATAATTTTTCTCTAACGTCCTAGTGGATGCTGGGGACTCCGTCAGGACCATGGGGAATAGCGGCTCCGCAGGAGACTGGGCACAAAGTAAAAGCTTTAGGACTAGCTGGTGTGCACTGGCTCCTCCCCCTATGACCCTCCTCCAAGCCTCAGTTAAGATTTTGTGCCCGAACGAGAAGGGTGCAATCTAGGTGGCTCTCCTGAGCTGCTTAGAGTAAAAGTTTAAATAGGTTTTTTATTTTCAGTGAGACCTGCTGGCAACAGGCTCACTGCATCGAGGGACTAAGGGGAGAGAAACGAACTCACCTGCGTGCAGAGTGGATTGGGTTTCTTAGGCTACTGGACATTAGCTCCAGAGGGACGATCACAGGCCCAGCCATGGATGGGTCCCGGAGCCGCGCCGCCGGCCCCCTTACAGATGCTGAAGCAAGAAGAGGTCCATAAATCGGCGGCAGAAGACTTTCCTGTCTTCATAAGGTAGCGCACAGCACTGCAGCTGTGCGCCATTGCTCTCAGCACACTTCACACTCCGGTCACTGAGGGTGCAGGACGCTGGGGGGGGGGGGCGTCCTGGGAAGCAATGAATTTACCTTAGTTGGCAAAAAATACATCACATATAGCTCCTGGGCTATATGGATGTATTTAACCCCTGCCAGTTTTCCAGAAAAAAGCGGGAGAAGAGCCCGCCGTGAAGGGGGCGGGGCCTATCTCCTCAGCACACAGCGCCATTTTTCCCACACAGCTCCGCTGGTAGGAAGGCTCCCAGAATCTCCCCTGCATCCTGCAACTACAGAAACAGGGTAAAAAAGAGAGGGGGGCACTTATTTGGCAAAATAACAGATATAAGCAGCTATAAGGGATAGACACTTATTGTAAGGTTGTCCCTATACTTATATAGCGCTCTGGTGTGTGCTGGCAAACTCTCCCCCTGTCTCCCCAAAGGGCTAAGTGGGTCCTGTCCTCTATCAGAGCATTCCCTGTGTGTGTGCTGGGTGTCGGTACGTGTGTGTCGACATGTATGAGGAGGAAAATGATGTGGAGGCGGAGCAGAGTGTCTGTAACAGTGATGTCACCCCCTAGGGGGTCGACACCTGAGTGGATGTACTGTTGAAAATTACGTGACAGTGTCAGCTCTATATAAAAAAAAAAAAAAAAAAAACAGTGGTTGACATGAGACAGCCGGCTACTCAGCTTGTGCCTGTCCAGACGTCTCATAGGCCGTCAGGCAGATGGCAGATACAGACGCCGACACGGATACTGACTCCTGTGTCGACGGTGAAGAGACAACCGTGATTTCCAGTAGGGCCACACGTTACATGATTGAGACAATGGAAAATGTTTTATACATTTCTGATAATACGAGTACCACCAAAAAAGGGGTATTATGTTCGGTGAGGGAAAAACTACCTGTAGTTTTCCTGAATCTGAGAAATAAAATGTGTGATGATGTGTGGGTTTCCCCCCGATAACAATTAATAATTTCTTAAAAAGTATTGGCTGCATACCCTTTCCCGCCAGAGGTTAGGATGCATTGGGGAACACCCCCTAGGGGGGATAAGGCGCTCACACGCTTGTAAGAACAAGGGCTCTACCCTCTCATGAGATGGCCGCCCTTAAGGATCCTGCTGATAGAAAGCAGGAGGGTATCCAAAAAAAGGTATTTACACACATACTGGTGTTATACTGCGACCAGCTATCGCCTCAGCCTGGAGGTGCAGTGCTGGGTTGGCATGGTCGGATTCCCTGACTGGAAATATTGATATCCTAGATAAGGATAGTATATTATTGCCTATAGAGCATTTAAAAGATGCATTTCTATATATGCATGATGCACAGCGGAATAATTGCCGACTGGCATCAAGTATAAGTGCGTTGTCCAATTCTACCAGTAAAATGGTCAGGTGATGCGGATTCCAAACGTCATTTGGAAGTATTGCCTTTGAAAGGGGACATTTGGGGTCGGTCTTTTAGACCTGGTGGCCACGGCAACAGCTGGGAAATCAACGTTTGTACCCCAGGTCGCCTCTCAAAATAAGACGCCGTATTATCAGGCGCAGTCCTTTGTTGGCAAGCGGACAAAAGGTTCCTCTTTTCTGCTCGTGACAGAGGGAGAGGAAAAAGGCTGCAGAGATCAGCCAGTTCCCAGGAACAGAAACCCTTTCCAGCCTCTGCCAAGCCCTCAGTATGACGCTAGGGCTTTACAAGCTCAGGCACGGTGGGGGCCCGTTCTCAATGAATTTCAGTGCGCAGTGGGCTCACTCGCAAGTAGACCCCTGGATCCTTCAGGTAATATCTTAGGGGTACATATTGGAATTCGAGACGTCTCCCCCTCGCCGTTTCCAAAAGTCGACTTTACCGACGTCTCCCTCTGACAGGGAGGCAGTTTTGGAAGCCATTCACAAGCTGTATTCCCAGCAGGTGATAATCAAGGTACCCCTCCTGCAACAGGGAACGGGGTATTATTCCACACTATTGTGGTACCGAAGCCAGACGGCTCGGTGAGACAGATTCTAAAATCTTTGAACACTTACATACAGAGGTTCAAATTCAAGATTGAGTCACTCAGAGCAGTGATTGCGAACCTGGAAGAAGGGGACTACATGATGTCTCGGGACATCAAGGATGCTTACCTTCATGTCAAAATTTACCCTTCTCACCAAGGGTACCTCAGGTTTATGGAAAAGAACTGTCACTATCAGTTCAGACGCTGCCGTAGGGATGGTCCACGGCACCCCGGGTCTTTACCAAGGTAATGGCCGAAATGATGATATTCCTTCGAAGGAAGGGAATTTTAGTTATCCCTTACTTGGACGATTCCCTGATAAGGGTAAGATCCAGGGAACAGTTGGAGGTCGGTGTAGCACTATCTCAGATAGTGTTGCGGCAGCACGATTGGATTCTCAATATTCCCAAATCGCAGCTGGTTCCGTCGACGTGTCTTCTGTTCCTAGGGATGATCCTGGACACAGTCCAGAAAAAGGTGTTTCTCCCGGAGGAGAAAGCCAGGGAGTTATCCGAGCTAGTCAGGAACCTCCTCAAAAAAAAATGGGGGCTTCCTACGAAGCAATCCCATTCGGCAGATTCCACGCAAGAACTTTCCAGTGGGACCTGCTGGACAAATGGTCCGGGTCGCATCTTCAGATGCATCAGCGGATAACCCTGTCACCAAGGACAAGGGTGTCCCTCCTGTGGTGGTTGCAGAGTGCTCATCTTCTAGAGGGCCGCAGATTCGGCATTCAGGACTGGGTCCTGGTAACCACGGATGCCAGCCTGCGAGGCTGGGGAGCAGTCACACAGGGAAGGAATATCCAGGACTTATGGTCAAGCCTGGAGACATCACTTCACATAAATATCCTGAAGCTAAGGGACATTTACAATGCTCTAAGCTTAGCAAGACCTCTGCTTCAAGGACAGCCGGTGTTGATCCAGTCGGACAACATCACGGCAGTCACCCACGTAAACAGACAGGGTGGCACAAGAAGCAGAAGGACAATGACAGAAGCTGCAAGGATTCTTCGCTGGGCGGAAAATCATGGGATAGCACTGTCAGCAGTATTCATTCCGGGAGTGGACAACTGGGAAGCAGACTTCCTCAGCACGACCTCCACCCGGGGAGAGTGGGGACTTCACCCAGAAGTCTTCCACATGATTATAAACCGTTGGGAAAAACTCGACAGGTATTGCGCCAGGTCCAGGGACCCTCAGGCAATAGCTGTAGACGCTCTGGTAACACCGTGGGTGTACCAGTCAGGGTATGTGTTCCCTCCTCTGCCTCTCATACCCAAGGTACTGAGATTGATAAGATGGTGAGGAGTAAGCACTATATTCGTGACTCCGGATTGGCCAAGAAGGACTTGGTAACCGGAACTTCAAGAGATGCTCACGGAGGATCCGTGGCCTCTACCTCTAAGAAGGGACCTGCTCCAGCAAGGACCCTGTCTGTTCCAAGACTTACCGCGGCTGCGTTTGACGGCATGGCGGTTGAACGCCGGATCCTGAAGGAAAAAGGGCATTCCGGATGAAGTCATCCCTATCCTGATCAAAGCCAGGAAGGATGTAACCGCAAAAACATTATCACCGCAATTGGCGAAAATATGTTGCGTGGTGCGAGGCCAGTAAGGCCCGACGGTGGAAATTCGACTGGGTCGATTCCTACATTTCCTGCAAACAGGAGTGTCTATGGGCCTGAAATTGGGGTCCATTAAGGTTCAAATTTCGGCCCTGTCAATTTTCTTCCAAAAAGAACTAGCTTCAGTCCCTGAAGTTCAGACGTTTGTAAAAGGGGTACTGCATATACAGCCTCCTTTTGTGCCTCCAGTGGCACTTGGGATCTCAATGTAGTTTTTTTTTTGGATTCCAAAAGTCACATTGGTTTGAACCACTTAAATCTGTGGAGTTAAAATATCTCACATGGAAAGTGGTCATGCTGTTGGCCCTGGCCTGGGCCAGGCGCGTGTCAGAATTGGCGGCTTTATCCTGTAAAAGCCCTTATCTGATTTTCCATTCGGACAGGGCGGAATTGAGGACTCGTCCTCAATTTCTCCCTAAGGTGTTTTCAGCATTTCACTTAAACCAACCTATTGTGGTGCCTGCGGCTACTAGGGACTTGGAGGATTCCAAGTTGCTGGACGTAGTCAGGGCCCTGAAAATATATGTCTCCAGGACGGCTGGAGTCAGAAAATCTGACTCGCTGTTTATCCTGTATGCACCCAACAAGCTGGGTGCTCCTGCTTCTAAGCAGACGATTGCTCGTTGGATTTGTAGTACAATTCAGCTTGCACATTCTGTGGCAGGCCTGCCACAGCCAAAATCTGTAAAAGCCCATTCCACACGGAAAGTGGGCTCATCTTGGGCGGCTGCCCGAGGGGTCTCGGCTTTACAACTTTGCCGAGCAGCTACTTGGTCAGGGGCAAACACGTTTGCTAAATTCTACAAATTTGATACCCTGGCTGAGGAGGACCTGGAGTTCTCTCATTCGGTGCTGCAGAGTCATCCGCACTCTCCCGCCCATTTGGGAGCTTTGGTATAATCCCCATGGTCCTGACGGAGTCCCCAGCATCCACTAGGACGTTAGAGAAAATAAGAATTTACTTACCGATAATTCTATTTCTCATAGTCCGTAGTGGATGCTGGGCGCCCATCCCAAGTGCGGATTGTCTGCATTACTTGTACATAGTTATTGTTACAAAAATCGGGTTATTGTTGTTGTGAGCCATCTTTTCAGAGGCTCCTTCTGTTATCATGCTGTTAACTGGGTTCAGATCACAAGTTGTACAGTGTGATTGGTGTGGCTGGTAATGAGTCTTACCCGGGATTCAAAATCCTTCCTTATTGTGTACGCTCGTCCGGGCACAGTATCCTAACTGAGGCTTGGAGGAGGGTCATAGGGGGAGGAGCCAGTGCACACCAGCTAGTCCTAAAGCTTTTACTTTGTGCCCAGTCTCCTGCGGAGCCGCTATTCCCCATGGTCCTGACGGAGTCCCCAGCATCCACTACGGACTATGAGAAATAGAATTATCGGTAAGTAAATTCTTATTATTAGGTACATGTAATATATTCATATTTAAATACTAAAAGACTAAAAAATATAATAATTCATGCTTGAATTAGTTTTCCTTAATAGTATACTGCATTCAGCTCACTCTCTGCTGCGATTGTGACTGGTCTTTTGAAGTACGCAATGCATAAATGACAAGCAACAACAAAAGAGGAATCACACATTTGTCAGGTTTTGTCCTCTTAAATGACATGTGACAGGCGCATGCATTGGTTTAGAAGTTGCTCCCCTTGACAGTCGGTACGGTGTAAAACAAGAAAGGACCCCTGGAAGCTCACAGCAGATTTGGGTAAAATTCATCTCTCTTCTCACTAAGCCTTCAATATATACATCAGCATTTGGTGTAGTTGTGTAGCCTTATTCTTGTGGCTATATGAGGGGTAGATTATGAGAGGAGAAAGTATTGTTTTCAGAAACTATGACAACATTTTTTTTCCCTTCTAAACAAAAGATTTTTGTCAAGAAATCACTAATTTATAGTTTGTCCTATTATTATTAAGAGCTAAATGTGCCTGCTATTCTTAATGATAGATACCTACAGATATGATGCTGTCATTTGTGACTGGATTTGTTGCGATAAAAATGCTTGCAGGCGTGCTTGTGCACTGCGTGTGCACCCGTGAGTGTGCCGTGTGCGTGTGTGAATAATTGCACCCACGATGCTTATGCACACGGCATGGGGAAAATGGTAGGATGAACAGTGTCAAGTGTACTTTTATTGAGTGAAGATCTGGAAGAAATATCACAGTGTGTCCAATATGTACTTCTCAAGCAAGAGTCTGGGAGCCAATCCAATATATTGACAATAAAATGCAGAATTCTATAGAGCCTCTGTCAGCTGAATTATTGATCCAGGTTTTGTACAATACAGTCTTTTAGTTGGTCTTACTTTCTTTAATAGTACTGTATCGTGAATTGCTATGCAGTGGATTAATTACATAGATGACTAATAAATGCAAGAAAAATTGCGTTAGATTTTTATTTTTTAAATCATAGACATGCGAAATGCACATGGTGAGCACGGCTCCTGTTTGCACGCATGCTGCTAGTCTGGTGCTGCAGTTGTTAATATGTACAGTTTTGAATTTGTAGGACACTGTGCTCAGTAGGAATAATGATGACCAATTAATGGTGCTGTATAAGTCCTGCGATTGAATACCCCTTTTGCATTTAAAGGACTCGCAGCTCCATGACCTTTTATGGGGAACTTTCATCTCTAACCAACTGACTTCCACCTATGGGACTTATACAGGAGGCACCATTAATTGATCATCATTATTCCTACTGAGCAGAGTGTCCTAAAATCTACAAAACCTCAGCCAGTCAATATCCAGGGGGCTCCTGAGTGGTATATATTCTTTTAATTAATTTATTGGTAATACCGGTATGTGATATATATCTTGTATACTTTTCAATATTTTTAATAAATGTGTTACTCATAACAAGCCGTTTATAAATATAATTTTTTTTTAATTTATACAGCCAGCGCTGGTTATCTATTATTCTGTTTGTCACTTGAATGCCTTACGCTTAAGGTCGTGTTTCTGTTGGCTATTGCCTCTGCTAGGAGGGTGTCGGACTTAAGCGCTTTGTCTTGTTGCCCACCCTTTCTGATTTTTCACTGTGACCGCGCAGTTCTTTGAATTCGCCCTGGTTATTTACATAAGATGGTATCATCATTTCACCTTAACCAGGAGATTGTGGTTTCCGGCCTTCATCTCTTCTGGTTTGTCCTCCACAGAAAGATCTTTGGATGTGGTAAGGGCTCTCTGTATGTATGTGGAGAGGACTGCCTCTATCAGGAGGTCAGATTCCCTATTTGTACTTTTTGTTTTTCACAAACGTGGCTGGCCTGCAAATAAGCAAACCTTGGGCAGATGGATTAGAATGGTGATTGCACAAGCTTATGCGCAGGCTGGACTTCCAGCTCCTGCTGCTATCAAGGCCCATTCTACTCGGTCGGTTGGACCTTCTTGGGCTGCTCGCCGTGGCACGTCTGCTGAACAATTGTGCAAGGCGTCTACGTGGTCCGCAGTGAACATGTTCATTAGGTTCTATGCCTTTGATACTTCCGCCTCCCAGGATGCTTCCTTTGGACGCCGTGTTCTTGTGCCCGCTACAGTGCGTCCCCTCCCATGAGGAACTGCTTTAGAACATCCCAAATGTTATTCCCTGTGGAATACCAGTGTATCCCGCTGCAGAAAATGAGATTTTTGGTAGTCTTACCATTGTTAAATCTCTTTCTGCGATGTACACTGGATTCCACAGAGCGCTCCACCCTGACGCACTTAACTTCTTTGGGTTTGTATGGCATTAGCCGCTAGTCCAGAGATTTTCAAACTTTTACAACTCGCGGCACACTGAACAAGATTTAAATATTGCCAAGGCACATTCAGATATAATGGTGATGCATGGTGCTGTTGTGTGTCCTAGGATGTCATGTCGCAGCTTCTCCATAGGTAACGCCTGAGCCACATCTGAGAAATAAACCCACCAGTATTGATCGTTCCAGGTCCTCAGCAGAGGCAAAACACTGACGAGCCTGGCTCTGCTTCTATGGCAGCACACCTAGAAACTGCTCAGGGCACACTGGTGTGCCACGGCACAGTGTTTGAAAAACACTGCGCTAGTCCGTTCTCCTGTCGTGAGAATGTGGTTCTATGTGACTAACATCTACCGTCTCTCTTACCTGCTACTGCATTGGACTGGTTAACGAAACTGAGCACCAGTGAATGGAGGTGGGGCTATAGAGGAGGCGGTGCAGTGCATCCTGGGAACAGTCAAAGCTTTAGCCTGTTGGTGCCTCGGATCAAGATCCAACTCTACACACCCGATGTCATTCCCTTTGGAATCCAGTGTACCTTGCAGAAAGATTTAACAATTTAAATTTAAAATTAAATTAAATTTAAAGATTTAATCTCCTTTTAGTTTTGTTTTATAAAAAAAACCCCCAGTAATTCTTGTCATAATATTTAAGTGCAGTTAATGGATGGGTTTATGGCTGGCATTTTTAAAGTGTTCACATACTATTTTCATTACATGTTAAGCTAAAATGTGATTATTTTTTAGAATGATACTTTTGTGAAATCAATTATATGTGTACAAAATGTACAGTATGCATAAGATTAATGGCGATGCAGTTAAATTGTCGGCAGTCGGGATCCCGGCGGTCAGGATGCCGACACCTTAATCCCGACTGCTGACCATGCTTACAGCCGGAATCCCGGCTCATGGGGGCTAGTCCCACTCGTGGGTGTCCACAACACTCAGAGTGGATTTAGGACCTGTGGCAAGTGAAGCGAGCCCGCAAGTGTTTTCTAGCGTTCACCCCACTGCCAGCTTACTGATGGTGAGGATGCCATTGTTTGTATACTGCCAGCATCCTGACCGTCGATAATTCACACTGATCCCGTTTAATGATTTAGGAGTATACTGTGCAATTATTTTTATGGTGTTACGAATACCATACCTCCGTTTATAATTGTAAAACGTGTGTATTAGGTTAGGTTTAGGCAACACAGTGGTGAGCAATTCTTTCATACTGCGCTGCAGTTATGGGCTTTTGACTCTGACTGGTGCCCTATCTGTGTAGAGTTTTTATGTTCTATTTGCAAATATTCCTCCTGGTGCTATGCAGTCTTCCCATGGTTCAGAAACATTGTTGCATTAATTGGCTTTTTAAAATTTAGTATACTGACAAAACATTTTCAATGGGTGTGGATATGTGTCGTAGGGAATCGAGAATGCATGCTTCATTGCAGCAGGGATAGATGTGAAATATTACATATTCTGTGTTATAAATAATCAATAATAATTACATCTAAAAATGTTCGTTATAAGTACCTTGCTCTATCTTTTGAATGTTAATACATTTTAAGCAGCAAGAATGCTTTAATGTATAAATTATAAAAATATATAATCTACTGTAAAAAAAAAAGAAGTAATTTTATAGAAAAATTCAACGTACAGTTGTAGAACAATATTTCTACATTTTATTTTCCTCATTATCATGCAGATAAACAGTGGGGATCTGAACATTAGGATAAGTGAGTGCTGTATTATTTTGCCTTTGCAAGAGCGCACCCCTTACTGTTTCTTCCCTGTAGGCTATATGGTTGTAATAAATTAGTAAGTTTAGTGCTGTTTATGATAGATAGTTAATGTTGCTATGTCTACGCCAACATTCCTGTATTCTCTGCATCTGTCACAATTCATGGTCATTAGCATACCTTTAATGGTTTCTTTTCTAAATAATTCCAACTATGGCATGCACAATACATCAAAAAAGAATTGAAAGACTACTAGAATGTAGACAAATGCTGCTGTCCATTGTGTTTTACTTTGAAAGGACTATATTATTATACTGATATCAGCCATATCGATAAACAAAGGTTGTTCGTGTACTTGACCTTAAAGTCCTCAACATTTACAGCTGGAAATAATCTTGTATTCGAATAGAAAATTGTTCAATGATATTAAATTGTGAATGACTTATATTTCATTCAGACAACAAATATATTTTTTGGCCTGTTAAAAACAAAAACATCTTAAATTATGTGCACATAAAATGACCCATATTTACTGTATGACTGGCATGAGAAATGGCCATTTGTGTATCTTCGATGTATCCAACACTTATCACCAGCTCTTTCAGCTCTCCAACAACATAAGGAGCCGTGTACAATGGGCCTTATTCGGGTTGGATTGCTATTGAGAGACAATGCTATTTTCTCAATCCTGCTTCTGCAAAAAAAAAAATCAATGCATGTGATAAACCATTGCAGTGTCAGACTGGGACATGAAGGGCCCAACAGGGGGAAGGCATTAGTAAGGGCCACTCTTTTTGTGGGTAGCCAGCCTCCATATTGGTTTGCCTAACCATTAGAGAGTAAATGAGCTGTGCCCCTTGATAAATATGTACAGTAAATACTACTAGTGCATGTATGATAATGTATCAGATTAATAACAGCAATGCACTGTAGAAAATACACACAGTCCTGTGCAGTATAAGATAACACACATACCTTATAATTCAAATACACAGTCTGGAATCTGATCCCTAGATGAGGAGATGGGGCCCCAGGCAGCAGGGACCACTGGGGGTTTACCCAGTGGGCCAGTTCAACCCTGAACCATTGGTCACCGCTGACAATACCCACACCTACAAAGGATATATGCAGCTGCAGTCACAGCGTCGCCATGTTTACAATCGCAGCTGACATCAGATGCATGCCCCGAAATGGCCATGACACATCTGCATTTTCACAACCACTCCCCACAAACGCCATTTTACCTTCCACTAACGGTCACTTCCTGGCAATCACTGTGCGATAGCACTTTGCTGGGCCTGCCATCACTTTGCAAACACATTTTGGCCTTCGCGCACTACAGTCAAAGCACAGTCATCCGATAATCATTTGATTTACGACTTTGCAGCTGAAGCTGAATAATGCACCATACTGTATGCTTTCTTTCTCTATCATCCATAGGGGACGCTCGAGTGTAGTACCATGGGTATAGATGGGGTGATCAGGCGAGCCGGCACTTTAAAATTTACAAAGTATTTGACTGGCTCCTCCACCTCTAAACCCCTGCCCATACCAGTCTTAGAAATGTGCCCGGGAGAGCCGGTCACGTCCTCTGGAGCTCCAGAGATATATTTAATTTCTTATTTTATTTTCTAACTTTTAACTTTTACAACAGTCTGGCAGTAGTAGGTAATTAGTAGTGGGTAAACCCAGTAGGTAATTAAATCCTATTTTCTCTTATGTCCTAGAGTATGCTGGGGTCCACATTAGTACCATGGGAATGTACCAAAGCTCCCAGAACGGGAGGGAGAGCGCAGAGGCTCCTGCAGAACTGATTGACCAAACTTTAGGTCCTCAGAGGCCAAATTATCGAACTTGTAAAACTTTGCAGAAGTGTTCGACCCAGACCAAGTAGCCGCTCGACAAAGCTGTAAAGCCTAGACACCCCGGTTAGCCGCCAATTAAGAACCCAACTTACGAGTAGAGTGGGCCTTAACAGACTTAGGACACGGCAATCCTGCCGTAGAGTACACATGCTGGATAGTGAACATGATCCAGCCAGAGATAGTCTGCTTAGAAGCAGGACACCCAAGTTTCTTGCGATCATACAGGACAAACAGAGAGTCGGATTTTCTGTGACGAGCAGTCCTCTTCACATAGATTTTCAGAGCCCTTACAACATCCAAGGACTTTGATGACATTTAGGAGTCAGTAGCAACTGGCACCACAATAGGTTGGTTGATATGAAACGCAGACACAACCTTCGGAAGGAACTGCTGACGTGTCCAGAGCTCAGCTCTATCTTCATGAAAGATCAAGTAGGGGCTCTTACAAAACAAAGCCCCCAACTCCAACACACGTCTAGCAGAAGCTAAGGCCAACAACGTGACAGCCTTCCATGAGAGAGACTTGACCTCAACCTCCGGTAGAGGTTCGAACCAATCCGATTGGAGGAACTGTAACACCACGTTAAGATACCAGGGTGCCGTAGGTGGCACCAAGGGAGGCTGGATGTGCAGAACCCCTTTCAAGAAATTCTGAACCTCAGGGAGGGCAGCCAATTGTTTCTGGAAGAAAATTGATAGGGCCGAAATCTGGACCTTTACAGAACCCAAACTCAGGCCCATATCAATACCTGCTTGCAGGAAGAGGAGAAACCGTCCCAGTTGAAACTCCACCGTAGGAAACTTCTTGGACTCTCCAAGATACATATTTTTTCCAAATACGATGGTAATGTTTAGACGTTACTCCTTTCCTAGCCTGTATCAGCGTAGGAATAACTTTGTTCGCTTCAACCTCCATGCCCTCTGCTGCAGCAGGTTCCTCACGAAGAGGAATAGGCCTCGTCTCTTCCAGCAGTAGATCCAGAAGATCCGCGTACTAAGCCCTTCTTGGCCAGTCTGGAGCAATGAGAATTGCCTGAACTCTTGTTCTCCTTACGAGCTTTAGAACTCTTGGAATGAGTGGAAGTGGAGGAAATGCGTACACCGACTGAAACACCCACAGAGTCACTAGGGCATCCACCGCCACGGCTTGCGGGTCCCTTAACCTGGAACAATACATACGAAGCTTCTTGTTGAGACGAGAGGCCATCATGTCTATTTGAGGTACACCCCAAAGATCTGTTACCTCTGTGAACACCTCTGGATGGAGTCCCTACTCTCCTCGATAGAGATCGTGTCTGCTGAGGAAGTCCGCTTCCCAGTTGTCTTCTCCCGGAATGAAGATTGCCGACAGTGCCAACGCTTGCTTTTCTGCCCAGAGTATGATTATTGTTAACTCCGACATTGCAGCTCTGCTCTTCGTTCCGCCCTGTCGGTTTATGTAAGCCACCGTCGTTACATTGTCCGACTGCGCTTGATTGACTCGAACTCGCAGAAGATGAGCCGCTTGGAGATGACCGTTGTAGACTGCTCTTAGTTCCAGAATTTGTATTTGAAGACTGGATAACAGGCTTGACCACCTTCCTTGGAAGGTTTCCCCCTGAGTGACTGCGCGCCAGCCCCGGAGACTTGCATCCGTGGTAAATAGGACCCAGTCCTGAATCCCGAACCTGCGGCCCTCCAGAAGCTGAGACGTTTGCAGCCACCAGAGGAGTGAAATCCTGGCTTTCGGCGACAGACTTATCCTCTGGTGCATGTGTAGGTGAGATCCCGACCATTTGTCTAGGAGATCCAGTTGGAAGGATCGAGCATGAAACCCTCCGTACTGTAAAGCCTCGTAGATGGCAACCATCTTCCCCAGAAGGCAGCTGCACTGATGGATCGATACCCGGGTTGGCATCAGGACATTTCGGACCATTGTTTGAATCACCAACACTTTCTCCTCCAGCAGAAACACCCTCTGCACTTCCGTGTCGAGGATCTTCCCCAGAAAAGACAGTCTCCTTGTCGGCTCCAAATGTTACTTTGGAAGATTCAGGATCCAACCGTGTTCTCTGAGCAGATGAGTCGTTAGAACAATGGACTGCAACAATGTTTCTCGGGACGATGCCTTTATCAGCAGATCGTCCAGATATGGGATTATGTTCACCCCCTGTCTGCGGAGGAGATCCATCACCTTGGTGAACACCCAAATCGGAATGTGGAGGTACGCATCCTTGATATCCAGGTATACCAGGAACTCTCCCTCCTCTAGAACTGAAATCACTGCTCTGAGAGACTCCTTTTTAAATTTGAACACCCTCAGGTAAGTTCAAAATTGGTCTGACCGAACCATCCGGTTTCGGTACCACGAAAAGGTTTGAATAATAACCCTTGTTTTGCATATGAGGTGGAACTGGGACAATGACCTGTGACTTTTCCAATTTTAGGATGGCTTCCTGTAGGATCGCCCTGTCCTGTCTGTCAGCAAAGCTGGCAAGCCTGATTTGAAGAATCTGTGAGGCGGGAGTTTTTGAAACTCCAGTCTGTACCCCTGGGACACACTATCCTGTACCCAGGGATCTAGGCCGGATGACACCCAGATGTGTCTGAAACGTCTGAGTTTCGCACCCACCAGCCCGTCCTCCAGTCATACTGCGGATTTTGAGGAACCAGAAGCAGGTCTCTGGTCCTGGGAGCCTGCGGGGGCAGGCTTTTTGGATTTTGCCCGACCACCTCTAAAGAAAGTGGTAGGAGGCTTGGACACAGCTGAAGAAAATGGTTTCTTCGTAGAAGGTGTAGCAGAGTTAAAGAAAGGTGACTTACCCGCGGTTGCCGTGGAAATCTATGTATCCAACGCTTCCCTAAAAAGAGCCTGACCCATGTAGGGTAGGTTCTCCACACTTCTTCTGGATTCCGCGTCTGCATACCATTGGCGTAGCCAGAGTCCCCTGCGAGCGGAGACTGACATGGAAGATATCCGTGTAGTCAGCGTACCCAGGTACCCTGAACGTCCCCCAAACTATCGAAACCGGTTTTACAATTTACAAGAGGATAATGATTTTTTTAGAAGGTGGGAGGAGAAGATCTCCCCAGACATAATAGGTGGTAAACATAGAGGAAAAAGAGGGGGCAAGAGGAAAACAAAAAATAAAAAGAGAAAAAAGATGAGGGGGAAAGAAAGAGAGACTGGAGGGGATATATTACAGGGAACAGAAGTACCAATGGAAATGAATAGAGTTAAGATCTTCAATTTGAGTAAAAATATTTTGGGAGAATCAGAAATATCCTTACTTGAGAAGGGTTTAAAGTTTGCCCCGGCTGCAAGGTTAAATAAATTCAATGTATATGTAGATCTGCAAAAGTATGTGCGCAGATTGTGTATAAAAAGATTTTTTGCATCTAAACCACAAACAGAGAATGAGATGGTTTAAGAGTGTACCCCCATTAGGACATTCAAACAAAGATCTGTTTTCAACCCCACTTATATGAAGGGAAATTTTGTGGAGATTTTTAGCTCATTAGTAAGTAAGAATATTGAACACTTAGAACTGGTAAAAGGAAAATATAATCTCACAAGAAAAGAAAATGAGGCTTTGAAGGAATTAAAGTCAAATAAGGAACTAGCTGAGGAAAGGGGGTGAAGCGGCTGACTGACCAGAGGAGGAGGAAACAGGGTGCCCATCTTTGGAGTGGATTCTTCCCCGGGGATACGTAACATCCATAGAATCTCCTATGCGCACTTCTTTAATCTGGATTCTGGTAGGAAGCCACCCTCCATAAGTTTGGATTGTAACATCAGAGAATGTATATTGTCCTTTTATGAAGAAACGGACACATTTTTTTATTGTTCTTCTTTTATTAAATGTATTTGTTTTTATGTCCATTGGATCAATTTCTCCTTATTGGAATAATAGAGAATGTCTATATGAGATACACATTTGGTGAACATATTGCACTAGATCATCTTTGTGTTTTTTTACATGTACCACCATCTGGACATATTTTGTAACTTTCATGTGCAAGACATATTTCTTGTGAAGACCTTTATATAGTGATTGGAAGCGTCGGGTTTAAGCTAAGTAGAGCCCTTATCCATAATCGTTGTTGAAATTGTTGTAAGGAGGGCCAAGGGAAGGGTGTTCTATATGTAAAAGTGCTATTGTAAATTGTGGGGTAAGGATAATACCCATTTGAACACCCATCCCTTTTTGCTTCTTCTGTGCGCAAGCACGGCAGGTGCAGAAATGATCTTTTTAGAGTATTTTATTATTCCACGGCAAGTTTGCCGATTCCAAAATCTGTACAGGCCCACTCTACTAGGTTGGTGGGTTTCTTTTGGGCGGCTTGGCATTACAGCTCTGCCAAGCAGCTACTTGGTCAGGTTCGAACACGTTTGCCAAGTTCGATACCTTGGCCTCTGAGGATCTTCAGTTTGGTCAGTCAGTTCTGCAGGAACCTCAGCACTCTCCCTCCCGGTTTGTGAGCTTTGGTACTTCCCTATGGTACTAAATTGGATTCCCAGTATCCCCTAGGACGTAAGAGGAAATAGGATTTCAATTACCTACCAGTTAATCCTTTTCTCGTAGTCCGTAGGGGATACTGGGCGCCCGTCCGGTGTTTTGTTCTTTCGGCAAGGTTACTTGTTTAAGTACTGTTTGGTTCAGCTATTGTTGTCCCTGTTTTCAAGTTTGGTTAGCATGGCTTTCCTCTTGTTCTGATTGTGCTGGTTCGAAATCTCACCACTTTCCTTCTCTATTTCCTACCCTCAAAGTATGTCCGTCTCCTCGGGCACAGTTTCCTATACTGAGTCTGGTAGGAGGGGTATAGAGGGAGGAGCCAGCACACGTTCTCAATATTATATAGTGCCCATGGGTCCAACTGGACCCGTCTTTACCCCATGGTACTAAATTGGATTCCCAGTATCCACTACGAACTACGAGAAAAGGATTTACCGGTAGGTAATAAAAATCCTATTTCTCTGACGTCCTAGTGGATGCTGGGACTCCGTAAGGACCATGGGGAATAGCGGCTCCGCAGGAGACAGGGCACAAAATAAAAGCTTAAGGATCAGGTGGTGTGCACTGGCTCCTCCCCCTATGACCCTCCTCCAAGCCTCAGTTAGATTTTTGTGCCCGGCCGAGAAGGGTGCAATCTAGGTGGCTCTCCTGAGCTGCTTAGAATAAAAGTTTAGTTTAGGTTTTTTTATTTTCAGTGAGGCTCACTGCATCGTGGGACTAAGGGGAGAAGAAACGGACTCACCTGAGTGCAGAGTGGATCGGGTTTCTTAGGGTACTGGACATTCGCTCCAGAGGGACGATCACAGGTTCAGCCTGGATGGGTCACCGGAGCCGCGCCGCCGTCCCCCTTACAGAGCCAGGAGAGACGAAGAGGTCCGGTGAAATCGGCGGCAGAAGACATCCTGTCTTCAGTCTAAGGTAGCGCACAGCACCGCAGCTGTGCGCCATTGCTCTCAGCACACTTCACACTCCGGTCACTGAGGGTGCAGGGCGCTGGGGGGGAGCGCCCTGAGACGCAATATAACAATATACCTTAGGTGGCAAAAAGAATACATCACATATAGCTCCTGGGCTATATGGATGTATTTTAATCCCCTGCCATTTTTACACAAAAAAGCGGGAGATAGGGACGTCGTGAAGGGGCGGAGCCTATCTCCTCAGCACACAAGC
Source organism: Pseudophryne corroboree (assembly GCF_028390025.1). Lineage (NCBI taxonomy): Eukaryota > Metazoa > Chordata > Amphibia > Anura > Myobatrachidae > Pseudophryne > Pseudophryne corroboree. The sequence continues at coordinate 382,495,719 of NC_086449.1, forward strand.
GCCATTTTCCCTCACAGCTCCGCTGGAAGGACGGCTCCCTGACTCTCCCCTGCAGTCCTGCTTCAGAATCAGGGTAAAAAAGAGAAGGGGGGGCATTTTTGGCAGCAAATAACGATAATAACAGCAGCTATAAGGGAATAACACTTCTATAAGGTTATCCCTGTATATATATATATATAGCGCTGGGTGTGTGCTGGCAGACTCTCCCTCTGTCTCTCCAAAGGGCTAAGTGGGGTCCTGTCCTCTATCAGAGCATTCCCGGTGTGTGTGCTGTGTGTCGGTACGCGTGTGTCGACATGTATGAGGAGGAAAATGATGTGGAGGCAGAGCAGTTGCCTGTGTTGGTGATGTCACCCCCTAGGGAGTCGACACCTGACTGGATGATTGTATTTAAACAATTAAGTGATAATGGCAGCAATTTGCAAAAAACTGTTGACGACATGAGACAGCCGGCAAATCAATTAGTGCCTGTCCAGGCGTCTCAGACACCGTCAGGGGCGCTAAAACGCCCGTTACCTCAGTGGGTCGACACAGACCCTGACACAGATACTGAGTCTAGTGTCGACGGTGACGAGACAAACGTAATGTCCAGTAGGGCCACACGTTACATGATCACGGCAATGAAAGAGGCATTGAACCTTTCTGACACTACAAGTACCACAAAGAAGGGTATTATGTGGGGTGAGAAAAAACTACCAATAGTTTTTCCTGAGTCAGAGGAAATAAATGAGGTGTGTGAAAAAGCGTGGGTTTCCCCCGATAAAAAACAGCTCATTTCTAAAAAATTATTAGCATTATATCCCTTCCCGCCGGAGGTTAGGGCGCGTTGGGAAACACCCCCTAGGGTAGATAAGGCGCTCACACGTTTATCTAAACAAGTAGCGTTACCGTCTCCTGATACGGCCACCCTCAAAGAACCAGCTGATAGAAGGCTGGAAAATATCCTAAAAAGTATATACACACATACTGGTGTTATACTGCGACCAGCAATCGCCTCAGCCTGGATGTGCAGTGCTGGAGTCGCATGGTCGGATTCCCTGACTGAGAATATTGATACCCTGGATAGGGACAATATTTTGTTAACTATAGAACATTTAAAGGATGCATTACTATATATGCGTGATGCACAGAGGGATATTTGCACCCTGGCATCAAGAGTAAGTGCTATGTCCATCTCTGCCAGAAGAGCGTTATGGACGCGACAGTGGTCAGGGGATGCGGATTCCAAACGGCACATGGAAGTATTGCCGTATAAAGGGGAGGAGTTATTTGGGGCTGGTCTATCGGACCTGGTGGCCACGGCAACGGCTGGAAAATCCACCTTTTTACCCCAGGTCACTCCACATCAGCAGAAAAAGACACCGTCTTTTCAAACTCAGTCCTTTCGTTCCCATAAGTACAAGCGAGCAAAAGGCCACTCTTTTCTGCCCCGGGGCAGAGGAAGAGGAAAAAGACTGCACCATGCAGCCGCTTCACAGGAGCAGAAGCCCTCCCCTGCTTCTGCCAAGTCTTCAGCATGACGCTGGGGCTTTACAAGCAGACTCAGATATGGTGGGGGCCCGTCTCAAGAATTTCAACGCGCAGTGGGCTCACTCGCAAGTGGATCCCTGGATTCTACAGGTAGTATCGCAAGGGTACAAACTGGAATTCGAGGCGTTTCCCCCTCGTCGGTTCCTGAAGTCTGCTTTACCAAAGTCTCCCTCCGACAGGGAGGCAGTTTTGGAAGCCATTCACAAGCTGTATTCCCAGCAGGTGATAATCAAGGTACCCCTCCTGCAACAAGGAAAGGGGTATTATTCCACGCTGTTTGTGGTACCGAAGCCGGACGGCTCGGTGAGACCAATTTTAAATCTGAAATCCTTGAACACTTACATAAAAAGGTTCAAATTCAAGATGGAGTCACTCAGAGCAGTGATAGCGAACCTGGAATAAGGGGACTATATGGTGTCTCTGGACATCAAAGATGCTTATCTCCACGTCCCAATATACCCTTCTCACCAAGGGTACCTCAGGTTTGTAGTACAAAACTGTCATTATCAGTTTCAGGCGCTGCCGTTTGGATTGTCCACGGCACCTCGGGTCTTTACCAAGGTAATGGCCGAAATGATGATTCTTCTACGAAGAAAAGGCATTTTAATTATCCCTTACTTGGACGATCTCCTGATAAGGGCAAGATCCAGGGAACAGTTAGAAGTCGGAGTAGCACTATCTCAGGTAGTGTTACGTCAGCACGGGTGGATTCTAAATATTCCAAAATCGCAGCTGATTCCAACGACACGTCTACTGTTCCTAGGGATGATTCTGGACACAGTCCAGAAGAAGGTGTTTCTCCCGGAGGAGAAGGCCAGGGAGTTATCCGAGCTAGTCAGGAACCTCCTAAAACCAGGCCAGGTCTCAGTGCATCAGTGCACGAGGGTCCTGGGAAAAATGGTGGCTTCTTACGAAGCGATTCCATTCGGAAGATTCCATGCAAGAACATTTCAGTGGGATCTACTGGACAAATGGTCCGGATCGCATCTGCAGATGCATCAGAGGATAACCCTGTCGCCAAGGACAAGGGTGTCTCTCCTGTGGTGGCTGCAGAGTGCTCATCTACTAGAGGGCCGCAGATTTGGCATTCAGGATTGGATCCTGGTAACCACGGATGCCAGCCTGAGAGGCTGGGGAGCAGTCACACAGGGAAGGAATTTCCAGGGCTTGTGGTCAAGCATGGAAACATCTCTTCATATAAACATTCTGGAACTAAGGGCCATTTACAATGCCCTAAGTCAAGCAAAACCTCTGCTTCAGGGTCAGGCGGTGTTGATCCAATCGGACAACATCACGTCAGTCGCCCACGTAAACAGACAGGGCGGCACGAGAAGCAGGAGGGCAATGGCAGAAGCTGCAAGGATTCTTCGCTGGGCGGAAAATCATGTGATAGCACTGTCAGCAGTGTTCATTCCGGGAGTGGACAACTGGGAAGCAGACTTCCTCAGCAGACACGACCTTCACCCGGGAGAGTGGGGACTTCACCCAGAAGTCTTCCACCTGATTGTAAACCGTTGGGAAAAACCAAAGGTGGACATGATGGCGTCACGTCTAAACAAAAACCTGGACAGATATTGCGCCAGGTCAAGGGACCCTCAGGCAATAGCAGTGGACGCTCTGGTAACGCCGTGGGTGTACCAGTCAGTGTATGTGTTCCCTCCTCTGCCTCTCATACCAAAAGTACTGAGAATCATAAGAAGGAGAGGAGTAAGAACTATACTCGTGGTCCCGGATTGGCCAAGAAGGACTTGGTACCCGGAACTTCAAGAGATGCTCACGGACGAACCGTGGCCTCTACCTCTAAGACAGGACCTGCTACTGCAGGGGCCTTGTCTGTTTCAAGACTTACCGCGGCTGCGTTTGACGGCATGGCGGTTGAACGCCGGATCCTGAGGGAAAAGGCATTCCAGAAGAAGTCATTCCTACTCTGGTCAAAGCCAGGAAGGACGTAACCGCAAAACATTATCACCGCATTTGGCGTAAATATGTTGCGTGGTGTGAGGCCAAGAGGGCCCCTACAGAGGAATTTCAACTGGGTCGTTTCCTTCATTTCCTGCAAACAGGACTGTCTATGGGCCTAAAATTAGGGTCCATTAAGGTTCAAATTTCGGCCCTGTCGATTTTCTTCCAAAAAGAACTGGCTTCAGTACCTGAAGTTCAGACATTTGTAAAAGGGGTGCTGCACATACAGCCTCCTTTTGTGCCTCCAGTGGCACCTTGGGATCTCAATGTGGTGTTGAGTTTTCTAAAGTCACATTGGTTTGAACCACTTTCCACTGTGGACTTAAAATATCTCACATGGAAGGTGTCGATGCTGTTAGCCTTGGCTTCAGCCAGGCGTGTGTCAGAATTGGCGGCTTTATCATATAAAAGCCCTTACTTAATTTTTCATTCTGACAGGGCGGAATTGAGGACTCGTCCTCAATTTCTACCTAAGGTGGTTTCTGCATTTCACATGAACCAACCTATTGTGGTACCTGCGGCTACCAGGGACTTAGAGGACTCTAAGTTGCTTGACGTTGTCAGGGCCTTGAAAATATATGTTTCCAGGACGGCTGGAGTCAGAAAATCTGACTCGCTGTTTATCCTGTATGCACCTAACAAACTGGGTGCTCCTGCTTCTAAGCAGACGATTGCTCGTTGGATTTGTAGTACAATTCAGCTTGCACATTCTGTGGCAGGATTGCCACAGCCAAAATCAGTAAAAGCCCATTCCACAAGGAAAGTGGGCTCATCTTGGGCGGCTGCCCGAGGGGTCTCGGCTTTACAACTTTGCCGAGCAGCTACTTGGTCAGGGGCAAACACGTTTGCTAAATTCTACAAATTTGATACCCTTGCTGAGGAGGACCTGGAGTTCTCTCATTCGGTGCTGCAGAGTCATCCGCACTCTCCCGCCCGTTTGGGAGCTTTGGTATAATCCCCATGGTCCTTACGGAGTCCCAGCATCCACTAGGACGTCAGAGAAAATAAGATTTTACTTACCGATAAATCTATTTCTCATAGTCCGTAGTGGATGCTGGGCGCCCATCCCTAGTGCGGATTGTCTGCAATACTTGTATATAGTTATTGTTACAAAAATTCAGGTTATTATTGTTGTGAGCCATCTTTTCAGAGGCTCCCTTGCGTTTATCATACTGTTAACTGGGTTCAGATCACAAGTTGTACGGTGTGATTGGTGTGGCTGGTATGAGTCTTACCCGGGATTCAATATCCTTCCTTATTATGTACGCTCGTCCGGGCACAGTATCCTAACTGAGGCTTGGAGGAGGGTCATAGTGGGAGGAGCCAGTGCACACCACCTGATCCTTAAGCTTTTATTTTGTGCCCTGTCTCCTGCGGAGCCGCTATTCCCCATGGTCCTTACGGAGTCCCAGCATCCACTACGGACTATGAGAAATAGATTTATCGGTAAGTAAAATCTTATTTTTTAGGTTGAGTATCCCTTATCCAAAATTCAAAATCCCACTACCAAGATACTGTATTAGATACTGCATATTAGCACTTGAATATCTAGTGTTTTTTGTTTTGTTTTTTACATTTTCTATCTCGAAAAGATTCTTTCTCTCTAATACCCATTTCACACCAAGCTTCTGATTTGGGAGAGTCCTGTCTTGACGTGAGAAGGTAGAATCTGGTACACTGCTGTGTGAACAGCGAGACCTGGGTAATACGACCTGGGTCTTGCTGAAATGAACGAGAGAAAATGAATCCGCAGCACTTACTTGTTTCACGAGTGCATGACATCTCCAAGCGTTGGCTGATCACCAGACTCACAAATATTTGTTTGAATCCCCATAGGGCAGCTCACAACCTTTGCAGCTTATTGGATTGACCCTTTATGGGCCCTACACACTCGGCGATCCGCCGCCGAGTTGCCTGGCGGCTGATACGGCCATCGGACGTCCCGGCGGCGGAGGGAAGGTGACGGGGGGAGTGAAATTTTTTCACTCCCCCCGTCACCTGGCTCCATCGCCCTGCATGCAAATATGGATGGGATTGTCCATATTGGCCTGCGGGTATGAACGAGCCGGCACCAACGATGAACGAGCGTGGGGCCGCACATAGTTCATCGTTGGTGCCTACACACTGAATCATATGAAAGAGTTCTCCTTCATTAATAAACAAGAACGTTCATATCTTTCAGTAAAATATTTAAGTGTGTAGGGCCTATAAGTGTTGTTATATCCATTTTACATTTTTATATCTTTATTGTAGCATCCAGAGATGTAGCCATGCTCATTTTACTGTGATACAGCATGCTGCAACACGGCTTGCTTAATGGCATGCTGCAACACGGCTTCCTTAATGGCATGCCAGGCTGTGGCTATTTGCAGATGGCAATCACTCCTGAATTAATTAATGATGCGATCGCCGGCTGCAAATAATCGCAGCCTGGTACATCACGCAGCATGCCGCATCGCAGTAAGATGTGTTTTATTATATAGACTTTTCTCTCCGTTTCGTCAGATTTTTTTTTTTTTTGTATTTTCTGGGTGTTTTTTGGAATATGAAAAACATAATTGGACTCTATAGGAAAACAGCTTTTATTTGTGTCCGTAAAACAAGGTGTGCCTGCGTCTGCTCAGCATTCTGATTCATAGCTAAGCTTTGTCCAAGGCAATGCTTACTGGGTTTTTTTCTTTCTGTGGAGAGATATTGAAAATTGATGTGTGTGTCAACGCAAGTGTGCTTCTGAATTTAGAAATGAGACTTTGCATACTCAAGTAATCACAACTTTTGTAGAGGATGGCAAACGAGAAAGCGAAATAGCCATTTGTTACTTCATTTAGCTATTCAATATCATTAATTATTTGAAGTGTGCTTGCTCTCCTCCCTGCATTGTGAATGATAAAGTATGGGCAGTATAATGAATCCTGTCTGTTTTCATCTGCATTTTTCTTTTCCGTTAAAGCAGTTTATGTTCTGAGGTGAGAGGTGCAGGCTTCTCCCCATATGTACAAGATTGTTCTGTGCATACAATATGTTGGCACTTTGCTTTTATTAATTTATTGATCCAAAATCTCCTTCAATATCTCTGACATTTTAACAAATACAGTATCTGGTTTAATGTAACACAACCATCAGTATATTTTAATTCTTGAGTGTACTAAAAAAATAAAATAATTGTAAAATACTTCTTAATATGATCTATTACTGTACATTACTTAAAAAAAGATACCCCCAATAATAATAGCACATACGGGTGGTCTTCAGTATGCCGACTGACGGGATCCCGGCGCCCAGTATACCGGCGCCGGGATCCCGACAGCCGGCATACCGACACTTATTCTCCCTCGTGGGGGTCAACGACCCCCCTGGAGGGACACCGTGCCCGTAGCATGGCGAGCGCAGCGAGCCCGCAAGGGGCTCCTTTGCGCTCGCCACACTGTCGATAAGCCGGCGGTCGGGCTCCCGGCACCGGTATGCTGGTCGCTGGGAGCCCGACCGCCGACATATCGTAGTGAACCCGCGTATACAGTACATATTGTGCACAATTGTTCAGTTATTCATTCTGCAGATGATCCCAGCATAGCATTAATATTATTTATAATGTTTCACTATTACCATTAACAGATAGCTTTTAATCATGAATGATAATTTAATGTTGTCCTTTTACTTGGATAAGCATGTGAATTTTATTACTATATTGGCTAATGTTTTCATCTAACAAATTGCTGAACCTCGGTCTCTGTACTGCTCCTTTAATTATTGTGGTCATGTTTTAATACTTGCATATATAACTTTTTCAAATATTTTATACTTCTGCAGTGTACTGTAAGGTAAGCGTTAGGTACAGCTTTTTTCTATGATATCTTTAATTAAAATATTTTACCAATGTGATTACGTTTAATTTTACAGTGACTGAACACATTTTAGGACACAACCGTGACACCTACTGTAATAATATGTACCACTTATGGCAAACTCTTTCTGGTCTAATTGGATGCCTCTGTGCTATGCATTAACTATCATTTCGAAATTTCGACAATATATCGGAGAAATCTTGCCAATAAAATCACACAAATATACAATTGGTTGGTCAAAACTGATAAACTCGTCCTCAATCTCCCGATATTGATCAGTATATGTGCATTGTCAATAATCTGACCATATGTCCAGGTGTAAAAATAGCGCATAGTCCATGAAGTACGTCACGTGCCGTGCGCAGGTGTGGTTGGTATATAAGGTGTGCGATAGGCAGTCTGCACACATATCACTCGTTGCTGTCTTGGGTAAAAGGGGCGATTTAACAGAGTTGCCAAAAGGGGATGATTATGGGCTTTTGGGCCATGGGTGGCAGTATTTCTGAAACAGGGTAGTTTCTGAACTGTTCGCATGTTGCTGTGTTGAAGATGTATCGTGACTGGACGAATGGCACCATTGTGAATAACCAACATGGAAACTGCGGAGCACCACGTGCCATTGATGTGAGAGGTGAACGTCGGCTATGAAGGAGCTTGAGGGTCGACCGACACGCTACAGTGGAGCAGCTCACCAGCAAAATAAACCTGGGAGCTACTAGACGTGTGTCTAAAATTACAATTCAGCCCATCTAACTGCTGTCTATGCTGCACACGGCGGTTACTCTATTAGATGGAGGTCATAATAACGTGACTCGACCAAGACTTTGGATGGATGAATAAAAGCTTGCATTTAATAAATATCATAAATAAGTAAATTAGTAAAAACAATGTATAGCAGCAAAAATTAAGATCGCAATACTTAAATTACATATACTCAGTTCATATCATACACAAATTATTGTACTAGTGCCTGTACCAGCTGTATATACTGTTAGTCACTTGAATATCACCTCCTTTATATCAATAGGACTCTCCCGTGATAATATATAGTGTAGTTACCACATAATTGCACCACTAGAGGTAAGATCCCTTTGGCATAATGTCACGGTGCACATAGTTTGAGCCCTCATGAATTATTATGTCCGTAGTTTGGTTAGTCCAGATGGCAGGCAGTAACAGAGGAGTGTCCGCATAGGGATGACAAAGCTGGTGAATCCATGAGTTGTTTCTGGCACTTTGGTATAGGTACTGCAGTTCTTTGTATGGTAAGTAGAGGTGAGTCCACTTATACTGTATCACATAGCTATGAACTGCGTATATGTAATTTTAAGTATTGAGGTCTTTATTTTTGCTCCTATACATTGTTTTCATGAATTGACATTTTTAGAATATCTATTAAATTCAAGATATATATTCGTCCAACCAAAGTCTTTATCTATCTATCTATCTATCTATCTATCTATCTATCTATCTATCTATCTATCTATCTATCTATCTATCTATCTATATCTATCCAGCAATATCAAAGATGGCACTCAGAGACTTGTAGCAGTGAAAAAAGACATCTGTGTTGGATGTTGATATTGTTGATGTTGTATTGGATGTATCAACATCCAATACAGATGTCTTTTTTCACTGCTACAAGTCTCTGAGTGCCATCTTTGATATTGCTGGATATTTATTTGTTTGGAAGGGCACCTGAGCCGTTGGGATCATCACATTGATATATATATATATATATATATATATATATATATATATATAAAAATAGAGAGAGACTTTGGTTAGATGAGTAGGGGCTGTTTAGCTTAACTGCAGCAAGGATGTGAGAGGACACATCTGTACAATATAAGAATGTTTCAGGAAATTGGCAGTGTCAGACCCATATACATACAGATGGAGCCTCGCTCATCTATACAGTCTATGGCGTTTGTTCCGATCACGGAGTCGCAGTGTGCTTGGTCGCAAGGCATCGTGTTTTGTCGCAGGGTGGACATAGAGCTTAGTATGGCGAATGGCGTTACCGGTGAGTATATTACCAGCGATCATCCACCAGGTGTCACTTTTGAAAATCACCATTGCGCATGCTTGAGTTGTCCAATAAAATACTATATTGCAAGAATCACCATTGCTCATGCGTGAGGTCTCCTTTGAAATACACTATAGCGCAAGAACTGCTTTACTGTACAGTACTGTATGTTAAAGAGACATGTTCATTTATAAGGCATGCCGTGAGATGCCTTGCGTGAGTGAGCCGCCTGTTCCCGGGTAGCTCTGCTAATGTCGGGTGTCTTTTTTTTTTTGGTTGTTGTTGCCGTAAATGCATTTTATGTGCATCTCTATGAATAGGATGCACAAGCTTCTGCTGCTGCTTAAAATGATATGCAGAATGCCTATATTGAGTGTGAGACTGTGGCTGTATATCTGTGTAAAAATTTGCATCTACAGCTTTTTTTTCTAGTATTCCTAAAACAAGTTCTGTCAGCGTCTGTATATGTACGAAGCACAATAGAACCTGTTTTGGGAATATTAGAAAAAAGCTGTGGATGCTAATTTTTACACACATATAAAATACAAATGTTGCTTTTCAAATTACAAGAGTGTTATCTTTATGAGATTGAGATTACTGTAGTTCTTCCTGGGCTTCCCAATGGCTTTAATAGTGCTTTCTTAAGCTTAACATGTTAAGAAAGAGCTTCCCAGCCTCACCTCTCTGAATTTTATTTTCTATTGATAGCACCATCTCTAGCTAGCAAGTACGCTGTCTTGGAGTTATCCTTGATTCCACATTATCCTTCTAACCACACATTTGTTACCTTTCGCAGTCTTACTGTTTCTGTCTCAGAAATAACTCCAGGCCTTATCTCACTCTTGAAGCAACTGACAGTCATTCACTCATTGGTCATCTCTTGATTGAACTAAAGTAATAGCTGGCCTCCTTGTGCCGCTTCCCACCACTGTAACTCTCTCTCCACCTCTACATAGCTTCAAATGGGCTTACAAGACCCACTTCTTTAATCCATCCTTCCAGCTTTCTTCCTAACCCACCGCTCCATCCTCCTGGCTCACTAGCTCTCCGTACGTGTCACCACTGTCTGTCAACCACTACTCTGTAGATTTTAAGCTCTCGCAAGAAGGGCCCTCTTCCCTCATCTGCTTGCTTTAACTTTTTTCAATCAAAACTTTGAGTACAGTCACCACTGCTTATTTAGTTGTGAGAACTTCTGGTGCAGCAGTGTTTATACCCTTGTAATCTTGTAATGTTCTATATTGCAAGTCTTTTTCTCTAACGTCCTAGTGGATGCTGGGGACTCAGTAAGGACCATGGGGAATAGACGGGCTCCGCAGGAGACTGGGCACTCTAAGAAAGAATTAGTACTACTGGTGTGCACTGGCTCCTCCCTCTTTGCCCCTCCTCCAGACCTCAGTTAGAATCTGTGCCCGGAAGGAGCTGGGTGCATTTTAGTGAGCTCTCCTGAGCTTGCTATTAAGAAAGTATTTTAGTTAGGTTTTTTTATTTTCAGAGAGCTTCTGCTGGCAACAGACTCTGCTACATGGGACTGAGGGGAGAGAAGCAAACCTACTAACTGCGGCTGGGTTGCACTTCTTAGGCTACTGGACACCATTAGCTCCAGAGGGTTCGAACACAGGAACTTAACCTTGGTCGTCCGTTCCCGGAGCCGCGCCGCCGTCCCCCTCGCAGAGCCAGAAGACAGAAGCCGGCGGATGAAGCAAGAAGACGTCAAAATCGGCGGCAGAAGACTCCTGTCTTCACATGAGGTAGCGCACAGCACTGCAGCTGTGCGCCATTGCGCCCACACTAACCCACACACTCCGGTCACTGTAGGGTGCAGGGGGGGGGGGCCCTGGGCCCTGGGCAGCAATTGAGTACCTCCTGGCAAAAGCAGCATATATACAGCTGGGCATTGTATACATGCATGAGCCCCCGCCATTTTTTACACCAAATCGCAGGACAGAAGCCCGCCGCTGAGGGGGCGGGGCTTCTTCCTCAGCACTCACCAGCGCCATTTTCTCTCCACAGCTCCGCTGAGAGGAAGCTCCCCAGGCTCTCCCCTGCAGACTCAGGGGGGGGCACATAAATTTAGCGCAATAATCATATATACAGCAGCTACTGGGTAAACACTAAGTTACTGTGTGATTCCTGGGTCATATAGCGCTGGGGTGTGTGCTGGCATATTCTCTCTCTGTCTCTCCAAAAGGCCTTGTGGGGGTCCTCATGTAGAGCATCCCCTGTGTGTGTGGTGTGTCGGTACGCGTGTGTCGACATGTTTGACTAAGAGGGCTATGTGGAGGCAGAGCAAGTGCAGATGAATGTCGTGTCTCCGCCGACGGCGCCGACACCTGATTGGATGGATATGTGGAAGGTGTTAAATGATAATGTAAACTCCTTGCATAAAAGGTTGGATAAAGCTGATGCCTTGGGACAGTCGGGGTCTCAGCCCATGCCTGATCCTACAGCGCAGAGGCCGTCAGGGTCTCAGAAGCGCCCACTATCCAAAATTGTTGACACAGATATCGACACGGATTCTGACTCCAGTGTCGATGAGTATGATGCAAAATTGCAGCCTAAAAAGGCTAAAGCCATCCGCTACATGATTATAGCAATGAAGGATGTTTTGCACATATCAGAGGTAAACCCTGTCCCTGACAAGAGGGTTTATATGTATGGGGAGAAAAAGCAAGAGGTGACTTTTCCCCCTTCACATGAGTTAAATGAATTATGTGAAAAAGCGTGGGATTCCCCCGATAGGAAAGTGCTGATTTCCAAAAGGTTACTTATGGCGTACCCTTTACCGCCAACGGACAGGGTGCACTGGGAATCCTCCCCTAGGGTAGATAAAGCTCTGACACGCTTATCTAAGAAGGTGGCCCTGCCGTCACAGGATACGGCCGCCCTAAAGGATCCTGCAGATAGGAAGCAGGAAAGTATCCTGAAGTCTGTTTATACACATTCAGGTACTCTACTGAGGCCGGCAATTGCGTCGGCCTGGATGTGTAGTACTGTAGCAGCATGGACAGATAATCTGTCTGAGGAAATGGATACCTTAGACAAGGATACCATTTTACTGACCCTGGGGCATATCAAAGACGCTGTCCTATATATGAGGGATGCCCAGAGGGACATTTGCCTACTGGGCTCAAGAATAAATGCAATGTCAATTTCTGCCAGAAGGGTCCTGTGGACTCGGCAATGGACAGGTGATGCCAACTCCTAAAAGCACATGGAGGTTTTACCTTACAAGGGTGAGGAATTGTTTGGGGATGGCCTCTCGGACCTAGTTTCCACAGCTACTGCTGGGAAGTCAAATTTTTTGCCATATATTCCCTCACAGCCTAAGAAAGCACCGTATTACCAAATGCAGTCCTTTTGATCACAAAGAAGCAAGAAGGTCAGAGGTGCGTCCTTTCTTGCCAGAGGCAGGGGTAGAGGAAAGAAGCTGCACCATACAGCTAGTTCCCAGGAACAGAAGTCCTCCCCGGCTTCCACTAAATCCACCGCATGACGCTGGGGCTCCACAGGAGCCAGGAGCGGTGGGGGCGCGTCTCTGAAATTTCAGCCACCAGTGGGTTCGCTCACAGGTGGATCCCTGGGCTATACAGATTGTGTCTCAGGGATACAAGCTGGAATTCGAAGTGATGCCCCCTCACCGTTACCTCAAATCGGCCCTGCCAGCTTCCCCCATGGAACGGGAAGTAGTGTTAGCAGCAATTCACAAGTTATATCTCCAGCAGGTGGTGGTAAAGGTTCCCCTCCTTCAGCAAGGAAGAGGATACTATTCCACAATGTTTGTGGTACCGAAACCGGACGGTTCGGTCAGACCCATATTGAATTTAAAGTTCCTGAACATTTATCTGAAAAGATTCAAGTTCAAAATGGAATCGCTCAGAGCGGTCATTGCAAGCCTGGAAGAGGGGGATTTTATGGTGTCTCTGGACATCAAGGATGCTTACTTGCATGTCCCCATTTATCCACCTCATCAGGAGTACCTCAGATTTGTGGTACAGGACTGTCATTACCAATTCCAGACGTTGCCGTTTGGGCTCTCCACGGCACCGAGAATATTTACCAAGGTAATGGCAGAAATGATGGTGCTCCTTCGAAAGCAAGGAGTCACAATTATCCCATACTTGGACGATCTCCTCATAAAGGCGAGGTCCAGAGAGCAGTTGCTGATCAGCGTAGCACACTCTCAGGAAGTGTTGCAACAGCACGGCTGGATTCTGAATATCCCAAAGTCGCAGCTGATTCCTACAACGCGTCTGCCTTTTCTGGGCATGATTCTGGACATGGACCAGAAGAAGGTGTTTCTCCCGGCGGAGAAGGCTCAAGAGCTCGTGACTCTAGTCAGAGACCTCTTAAAACCGAAACAGGTGTCGGTGCATCGCTGCACGCGAGTCCTGGGAAAGATGGTGGCATCATACGAAGCCATTCCCTTTGGCAGGTTCCATGCGAGGATCTTTCAGTGGGATCTATTGGACAAGTGGTCCGGATCGCATCTTCAGATGCATCGGCTGATCACCCTGTCCCCGAGGGCCAGGGTGTCTCTTCTGTGGTGGCTACAGAGTGCTCACCTTCTCGAGGGCCGCAGGTTCGGCATACAGGACTGGGTCCTGGTGACCACGGATGCACAGTCACTCAGGGAAGAAACTTCCAAGGGTTGTGGTCAAGTCAGGAGGTTTGTCTGCACATAAATATCCTGGAACTAAGGGCCATATACAACGCCCTGAGTCAAGTGGAGCCTCTGCTTCGCAACCAACCGGTGCTGATTCAGTCAGACAACATCACCGCAGTGGCTCATGTAAACCGCCAGGGCGGCACAAGAAGCAGAGTGGCGATGGCGGAAGCCACCAGGATTCTTCGTTGGGCGGAGAATCACGTGCAAGCACTGTCAGCAGTGTTCATTCCGAGAGTGGACAACTGGTAAGCATACTTCCTCAGCAGGCACGACCTCCACCCGGGAGAGTGGGGACTTCATCACGAAGTCTTCACTCAGATTACAAATCGATGGGAACTGCCACAGGTAGACATGATGGCGTCCCGTCTCAACAAAAAGCTACAAAGGTATTGCGCCAGGTCAAGAGACCCTCAGGCGATAGCTGTGGACGCACTGGTAACACCGTGGGTGTTCCAGTCGGTCTATGTGTTTCCTCCTCTTCCTCTCATACCCAAGGTGCTGAGAATCGTAAGGAAAAAAGGAGTGAGAACAATACTCATTGTTCCGGATTGGCCAAGAAGGACTTGGTACTCGGAACTGCAAGAAATGCTCACAGAGGACCCATGTCTGTTCCAAGACTTACCACGGCTGCGTTTGACGGCATGGCGGTTGAACGCAGGATCCTAGCGGAAAAAGGCATTCCGGAGGAAGTTATTCCTACACTGATAAAGGCTAGGAAGGACGTGACAGCAAGACACTATCACCGTATATGGCGAAAATATGTTGCCTGGTGTGAGGCCAGGAAGGCCCCTACAGAGGAATTCCAGCTGGGCCGGTTCCTGCACTTCCTACAGTCGGGAGTGACTATGGGCCTGAAGTTGGGGTCCATAAAGGTCCAGATTTCGGCCCTATCCATTTTCTTTCAAAAGGAACTGGCTTCTCTTCCTGAAGTTCAGACGTTTGTTAAGGGAGTGCTGCATATTCAGCCCCCTTTTGTGCCACCAGTGGCACCTTGGGATCTCAACGTGGTGTTGGGTTTCCTGAAATCCCACTGGTTTGAGCCACTTAAGACCGTGGAGCTAAAGTATCTCACGTGGAAGGTGGTCATGCTATTGGCCTTAGCTTCGGCTAGGCGTGTGTCAGAATTGGCGGCTTTGTCATGTAAAAGCCCCTATCTGGTTTTCCATATGGACAGGGCAGAATTACGGACTCGTCCGCAATTTCTGCCGAAGGTGGTATCATCTTTTCATTTGAACCAACCTATTGTGGTGCCTGCGGCTACTCGTGACTTGGAGGATTCCAAGTTGCTTGATGTAGTAAGGGCTTTGAAGATCTATGTAGCCAGGACGGCTGGCGTCAGGAAGACTGTCTCGCTGTTTATCCTGTATGCATCCAACAAGCTGGGTGCTCCTGCTTCAAAGCAAACCATTGCTCGCTGGATCTGTAGCACGATTCAGCAGGCTCATTCTGCGGCTGGTTTGCCGCATCCAAAATCAGTGAAAGCCCATTCCACAAGGAAAGTGGGCTCTTCTTTGGCGGCTGCCCGAGGGGTCTCGGCATTACAGCTTTGCCGAGCAGCTACTTGGTCGGGTACAAACACATTTGCTAAGTTCTACAAGTTTGATACCCTGGCTGAGGAGGACCTTGTGTTTGCCCATTCGGTGCTGCAGAGTAATCCGCACTCTCCCGCCCGTTTGGGAGCTTTGGTATAATCCCCATGGTCCTTACGGAGTCCCCAGCATCCACTAGGACGTTAGAGAAAATAAGATTTTACTCACCGGTAAATCTATTTCTCGTAGTCCGTAGTGGATGCTGGGCGCCCGTCCCAAGTGCGGACTTTCTGCAATACGTGTACATAGTTATTGCTTAATAAAGGGTTTTGTTGTGTGGGCATCCATTGTTGATGCTCTGTTGTGGTTCATACTGTTGACTGGGTAAGTTTATCACAAGTTATACGGTGTGATTGGTGTGGCTGGTATGAGTCTTAACCTGGATTCCAAAATCCTTTCCTTATAATGTCAGCTCTTCCGGGCACAGTTTCCTTAACTGAGGTCTGGAGGAGGGGCATAGAGGGAGGAGCCAGTGCACACCAGTAGTACTAAATCTTTCTTTTAGAGTGCCCAGTCTCCTGCGGAGCCCGTCTATTCCCCATGGTCCTTACGGAGTCCCCAGCATCCATTACGGACTACGAGAAATAGATTTACCGGTGAGTAAAATCTTATTATCTGTCAGATAATCTGGCAGATCTAGCTGGTTGGAATGAAAATCTGGTAATGGATGAGAACAAATTACAATCTATTTGTTCCCAAACACTGGAAAACAAACAAAAACTGTTGTTCATACGAACTGGTTAAACACAATTTTAACCAACTTGGATGAACATCTGTTTTTCTCCATTTTGCAGTGTTTGGGAGCAAATGGTCGATTGTCATTTGTTCTTATCCATTACCAGATTTTCATTCCAACCATCTAGATCTGGCAGATAATCTGCCAGATAATTTTATAGTGATAGTGTGTACCTAGCTTTAGGGTAACTTTCAACAGCGATATTCTAAATCTGTGTTTGACGGATTAAACTGCATACAATAGGCCCAGTTAAACAAATTAAGAATATTGGTATACATTTGGCAAGTAGAACAAAATACAAAGTTCTCTAGCTCCTAACAGAAATTTGTGCACCTATATAAAGGAATAATTTGATGATTTTGTAGTAGTTTTGCTCATTGATATCTGATCTGTACAGAGAGTATCCCTACAGTACTACTTAGCATTCTATCTAACACGCTTCTGCTGGCATGGCTAAAATATGCAGATGTTCCAGTTGATTCTCTTTCCATAGAGGTTACTTGCAAACTGCTGTATAAGTGTATAAGATTTACCCCCCCCCCCCCCCCTTCGGATCTCTAGAACAATAGTGGGGCATTAAATTGTTACCGCAGTGTGTCCGTTTTTAACTAGAAAGGCCCTTTGATAAATTATTGTTCATTCCTTCTATGCAGTAAACTGCAACACAACCTCTGCTACTGTTTATTAAATCTCAATCAATAGCAGTGTTTCACTAATTACTGGAATTACTATTATATATTGGCTAGATTGCTGTTGGTAAATGTTTGATTATATTAACCAAACGGCTGATTGCCAAGAGTAAATGACTACTATCAGGTTTGATAAAAGCTTCCATCACAATGTTTGAGCCATCAGTACAGCCTCATATTTCTGTCAGCACTGAGAGTGAAGTGATGACATTATAAATATATTAATTATATAGGCTGATTTTTCTTTTAAAATTCATGTGACTGTTATTGCATTACGACTGCACTGTGAAATATGGCTTATTTTATGTACTTCGGCCTCAGCGATATTGAGAAATAATTGAGCAGGAAAATAAAATAAACTGTATAAAATGTGTATTTTTCCGTTTTCTTTATTTTTAGGCTGCCTTGGTTATTAAACGTATCGAATGTCTTACCTTGTCAATACATTTGACAGACATTTCAGCATGTCTGCAAATTGTACTTGGTGGATGTATTTCTTATTACTAATGAAGGTTTTATCTTTTTGGGATTATTTATTTTTTAAAGGAATGTATTTGTCAGTTAATGGTTGATATTTCTCTTAACCTCTTAGTGTTACAATCTAGTTTCATACAGCATGTAGTCACGTATTAATTTTCTTGTCTTTTATTTGTAAAGTGCCGTACTGTTCCACAGTGCCGGCCTGTGGGAAGAACAGGGCATACATAAAATAGTGACATTCTAGGCAGATGTGACAAACCATGGTAGGTAAGGACCGTACTCTAGAGAGGGATTACTATCTATTGCAGGGATTTTCAACCTTTTTAAACTTGTGGCACACTAAACAAGATTTTAAAATTGCCAAGGCACACCGTCAGTTTTTTTTAATCAACTGATATACTGTATAATATCTCCCATAGTAATAAAACAGACATATTGGCCCCTGCAATAAAAAAACACATTGGCCCCCACTGTAATAAAACATAGAAATGGTAATTCCACCACAGACACCAACAGTAATGCCACACATTGTGTCCCCCCAAAAAAAATTCCAACACTTCTTTCGCCATAGTAATGCCACACATTGTGTGTCGTACCCCCCCCCCCAGTAATTCCACCACACACTGTCCCTGAGAGTAATGCCAAACATTGTGACCCCCCAGTAATAACATTCACACTGTCCCCCAGAGAGTAATGCCAAACATTGTGACCCCCTTCCCCCCAGTAACTCCACAAACTGGCCCAACAGCAATCAAATAAATAAACAAAATACATTGGCCCCAACCTCAGGTATCTCGCTCAGCACTGAGAACATGGAGCAGGAGAGTGGGCAGGAGAGCTGGTAGGCGGGCAGGAGAGCGGCCGGGTCGGTGGACAGGAGAGCCGGCGGCTATGTAGGCGGGCAGAAGAGCTGGCGGCTGGGTAGGCGGGCAGGAGAGCCGGTGGCTGGGTAGGTGGACAGGAGAGCACGCATGTTAACAAATGAGCCGGCATGATGGGCGTGATCTATGAGTCACACCGCGTCACCATAGGTAACGGGCCGTGAAGCGGAAGATTGCAGTGCGCCGTGGAAGAGAGCAGGCATCTGTGGCGGGCAGGCAGCGGCGGCACATCTGACAACCGCACACGGCACACTAGTGTGCCGCGGCACAGCGGTTGAAAAACACTGATCTATTGGATTTAACTCTATATGAAATATCTGATAGAACTCCATCATTGGACATATTGTAGTTTGAACTTTTAAAAGCTTTTAATTTGCTACACCATTCTTTAGTGTATGGGATAAGGATCAGTGGGGCAGATGTATTAAGCCTGGAGACGGTATAAGGAAGTGATAAACCAGTGATAGGTGCAAGGTGACAAACGCACCAGCCAATCAGCGCCTAACTGTTAATTTACATATTGAAGCTGATTGGCTGGTGCGTTTATCACCTTGCACCTATCACTGGTTTATCACTTCCTTATGCCTTCTCCAGGTTAATAAATCTGCATGAGTAGTGATCCTTATAGCTATTTCACTTCACCCTATTTTGTATAAACACTGATGAATAAATGAAGGAAAATCACAAGACGCATGGGTTGATAAGTCCTAGTAAAATCTTATCTCAGTAAAAGGAGAGTTTAATAAGGTTTACATTTTGTTGTACCTTTTCTCAAGGCTGTTGTAAAGAAACAATTGTTTATTTTGAAAGAAACAGACCCTGATGTTCTCACTAAGTGCTCAAAAAGGGTTGGGGCAGGCGCTGGGGATCCTAATGGTCAAAATACCAACCCCAAGATCCCGGTGGTCAGCATACCAACTCTGAGATCCCGGCGAATGCCGACGGGGAGGGGGGTTTGAGCGCAACAAAGCCTCTTGATGGCTCACTGCGCTCGCCATGGGTTCTATTCCCACTCTATGGGTGTCGTGGACACCCACGAGTGGGAATAGTTCCTGCCATTCGGCATGTTGACTGTCGGGCTGATAAGCGGGCGGAATTCTGGCAGCTGCATGGTGACCGCCAAGATGCTGAGCGCCGGTCACATGACCTGATCCCCTTAAAAACAGATCCTGATCTTGTCACTTTTTGTACTGTGAACTATAGTGAAATGAATAATGGACAGGACACATAAGGGGGTATCCTATTACCCATGGTAAATTGCTGCATGACAAAAAACAGGCTTTTTTCTCTATAAAAGCCTGATGGTCAATTTGGGCTATCCAATTAGAGCTCCTTTGTTTTGTGCTACAAATTACCATGTAGTGCACATGTGCTTTCGTGGCACCTGTCGCAGAAAAAATTGTCTCTCTTCGTGGATTTGGATTCGCCTGCCTGAGGCACGCGAAACCAAATTTCTGATAAGCACCGGTATCGGCGCTAATAAGATATCCTCTCGCGAATCACGGCTAATTGGATATCCCCCATAATAATTAAGACTCTTGTACTGGGAGGACTTTGCGCTTTTTAAAAAATGTATGTATATGTAAAATATATATATAAAAAATATATGTATAAAAACAATTAAAACAAATAATGGTGTGTTTAAACAAATATTAATTTTTTAAAATGTGAATTGTAATAGCCAAGGAAACATACCATGCATACCACAATGCCATTTCCCCCCTAACAGTTGCAAAGTGCATTTAACTACAGTAATATGATTTATACTGATATATATATATATATATATATATATATATATATATATGTATATATATATGATATATATATATATATATATATATATGATATATATATATATGATTTATATTCATTACAGCAGTTCTGTCCAAATATGTAAATTAAAACGGTAGCATTGCTTCTGGTCTAGTACAAAACAATTTGTCTGCAAACTAGGTTATGAGTAACAATGACTAATATATATATATATATATCAGAGAGAGAGTGCTCGGACTCTGGGTGCTGATGGGTGAGGAGCCTGTGCAGAGATTCAGGATACTGTTGTAAGGCAGGCAGCTGGACTTTGCCGTTACTACACCACATGCTGTGGCTCTCCTTCTTCCACTTCTTAGCATGGCACCAGCTACATACTGACTGAGGCCCGACATCGACAGTCTTGTCCTTAGCATAATCAACTTGGGGGTCATACTTTAAACCTGATAGATTATTATTGGTCCAAGGCAATAGTTTAATCTGACACCTTTTTTACAGCTGTACGGGGTCACTTCTGGGTTTTGTTTTTTATTGTGATTTTTTTTTTTTTATACTGCCCTCCTATGAACATCAGGAGGATTTTGAGTATATTTTTTAGCTGCATCCCTAACTTGTTTTTTGCAAATAGCGTCCGTGAATCTTTCCCTGCACTTTTTTCCTTTCTTTCGTTTAAATGTGGTCTGAACTGCAGGAACAGTGTCATCATAACTGAGATCAGTTGACAAAGCAGGACCAGGTTGATGAAGCACGGAGGAGGACTGATACAGTTCTGACAGGGGGACTGAGGAGGATGGGCATAGTTCTAATACCATAGGCTCACTTGTGGTTGGATGTTGTTGAGAACTGATAGCATCATAGTGTCACTTCATGAATCTGCCCGAGAACACACCAAAACAATAAATAGATTTTATTGTACGGGAATCTGTAGTCTCTGTGACTTATTTTCTGGACAATGGGATATACCTGAAGTTAACTTGTTACTTTATTAAAGATGATCAGCAATTAGACTTACAACAGGACATGATCCGCCCACAGCTGCCATTCTTTGTCATGGTGGCCTTTCCCCGGATTGATACTGTCAAAAGACTGGTGCTGAGGAGAATAATCCGCATCCTCCTCCCGTCCTGCCTCCAATGCTGCCCTGCCTGCTCAGTGCTGTAAATGCTGGGGCAACAGACCAAGCGCCGCATGCTTTATGTTAAATATGCAAGGTGTGCAGGGATAGGCTGACTCCATTCCAAAAGGCCCTAGGTTGCCTTGCCCTTAGGGCTCCTCCTTTGAGGTAAAAAGGTAAAGATTTTCACACAACACTTAAGGTCACTGGGATAGTTGTCGGTACCCTTTACATAGCAGATAAGCAGTTGTTGACTATCAAACTTTCCTTTAATGCATTTACGAGTCAAAATATCTCTCTCTCTCCTTTCCTCCTATTGCTCTCTGAGAGGTTCGGCAATGTTTAGTTCAAGTGACATGTTAACCTCTGATAATTGGTTAACATCTCCTGACTGGGAATAGGTTGGTTAAGTACTTATATCTGAAATTTATATATATAAAATGCAAATACTACTGACTCATCACAAAATCTCCTGAACCATAAGGCTGCACTTCCTTGCCAGTGGCAGTTTTAGAGCTGTCCTGTATTCAAATAGGGGAGCTACACTCAGCTATCTTTCTCTAACGTCCTAGTGGATGCTGGGGACTCCGTCAGGACCATGGGGAATAGCGGCTCCGCAGGAGACAGGGCACATCTAAATAAAGCTTTTAGGATCACATGGTGTGTACTGGCTCCTCCCCCCATGACCCTCCTCCAAGCCTCAGTTAGGTTTTTGTGCCCGTCCGAGCAGGGTGCAATCTAGGTGGCTCTCCTAAAGAGCTGCTTAGAAAAAGTTTTTTTAGGTTTAAATCTCAGTGAGTCCTGCTGGCAACAGGCTCACTGCATCGAGGGACTTAGGGGAGAGATTTTCAACTCACCTGCGTGCAGGATGGATTGGAGTCTTAGGCTACTGGACATAGCTTCAGAGGGAGTCGGAACACAGGTCACCCTGGGGTTCGTCCCGGAGCCGCGCCGCCGACCCCCCTTACAGATGCTGAAGATCGGAGGTCCGGAAACAGGCGGCAGAAGACTCTTCAGTCTTCATGAAGGTAGCGCACAGCACGGCAGCTGTGCGCCATTGTTGCTACACACTTCTCACTGACCAGTCACGGAGGGTGCAGGGCGCTGCTGGGGGCGCCCTGGGCAGCAATATTAAATACCTTTAGTGGCAAAGAATACATCACATATAGCCATTAAGGCTATATGTATGTATTTAACCCAGGCCAGATTTCTCAAAACCCGGGAGAAAAGCCCGCCGGAAAAGGGGCGGAGCTTATTCTCCTCAGCACTCAGCGCCATTTTCCTGCTCAGCTCCGCTGTGAGGAAGGCTCCCAGGACTCTCCCCTGCACTGCACTACAGAAACAGGTTAACAAAGAGAAGGGGGGCATAAATTGGCGATATTTATATATATTAAAAGCGCTTATAACAAAAACAACACCTTTTAGGGTTGTTTATATACATTTATAGCGCTTTTGGTGTGTGCTGGCAAACTCTCCCTCTGTCTCCCCAAAGGGCTAAGGGGGTCCTGTCTTCGATTAGAGCATTCCCTGTGTGGCTGCTGTGTGTCGGTACGTGTGTGTCGACATGTATGAGGACGATGTTGGTGTGGAGGCAGAGCAATTGCCGGTAATGGTGATGTCACCCCCTAGGGAGTCGACACCGGAATGGATGGCTTTAGTTATGGAATTACGTGATAATGTTAGTACATTACAAAAGTCAGTAGACGAAATGAGACGGCCGGAAAACCAGTCAGTACCGGCTCAGGCGTCTCAGACACCGTCAGGGGCTGTAAAACGTCCCTTACCTCAGTCAGTCGACACGGGTACCGACACAGATGAATCTAGTGTCGACGGTGAAGAAACAAACGTATTTTCCAACAGGGCCACACGTTATATGATCACGGCAATGAAGGAGGCTTTGCAGATCTCTGATACTGCTGGTACCTCAAAAAGGGGTATTATGTGGGGGGTGAAAAAACTACCTGTAGCTTTTCCAGAATCAGAGGAATTGAATGACGTGTGTGATGAAGCGTGGGTTAACCCAGATAGAAAACTGCTAATTTCTAAGAAGTTATTGGCATTATACCCTTTCCCACCAGAGGTTAGGACGCGCTGGGAAACACCCCCTAGGGTGGATAAGGCGCTCACACGTTTATCAAAGCAAGTGGCGTTGCCGTCTCCTGATACGGCCGCCCTCAAGGATCCAGCGGATAGGAGGCTGGAAACTAACCTGAAAAGTATATACACTCATACTGGTGTTATACTGCGACCGGCAATAGCCTCAGCCTGGATGTGCAGTGCTGGGGTAGTGTGGTTGGATTCCCTGACTGAAAATATTGATACCCTGGATAGGGACAGTATTTTATTGACTCTAGAGCAATTAAAGGATGCGTTTCTTTATATGCGAGATGCTCAGAGGGATATTTGTACTCTAGCATCAAGAGTAAGTGCGATGTCCATATCTGCCAGAAGAAGTTTATGGACGCGACAGTGGTCAGGTGATGCGGATTCCAAAAGGCATATGGAAGTGTTGCCATATAAAGGAGAGGAATTATTTGGGGTCGGTCTATCGGATCTGGTGGCCACGGCAACTGCCGGCAAATCCACTTTTTTACCTCAGACCCCCTCCCAACAGAAAAAGACACCGTCTTTTCAGCCGCAGTCCTTTCGCTCCTATAAAAACAAGCGAGCAAAAGGACAGTCTTATCTGCCGCGAGGCAGAGGAAAGGGTAAGAGAGGGCAGCAAGCAGTCCCTGCCCAGGACCAGAAGCCCGCCCCGGGTTCTACAAAGCCATCAGCATGACGCTGGGGCTTTACAAGCGGACTCAGGAGCGGTGGGGGGTCGACTAAAGATTTTCAGCAATCGGTGGGCTCGCTCACAGGTGGACCCGTGGATCCTGCAGATAGTATCTCAGGGTTACATGTTGGAGTTTGAAAGGTCTCCCCCTCGCCGGTTCCTAAAGTCTGCTTTACCAACGTCTCCCTCAGAAAGGACGACGGTATTGGAAGCCATTCACAAGCTGTATTCTCAGCAGGTGATAGTCAAGGTACCCCTCCTACAACAGGGAAAGGGGTATTATTCCACACTATTTGTGGTACCGAAGCCGGACGGTTCGGTAAGACCTATTCTAAATCTGAAATCCTTGAACCTGTACATACAGAAATTCAAGTTCAAGATGGAGTCACTCAGAGCAGTGATAGCGAATCTGGAAGAAGGGGACTTCATGGTGTCCCTGGACATAAAAGATGCTTATCTGCATGTCCCAATTTACCCCTCACACCAAGGGTATCTCAGGTTCGTGATACAAGACTGTCATTATCAGTTTCAAACGCTGCCGTTTGGTTTGTCCACGGCCCCTCGGGTCTTTACCAAGGTAATGACCGAAATGATGGTTCTTCTACGAAGAAAAGGCGTATTAATTATCCCTTACTTGGACGATCTCCTGATAAGGGCAAAGTCCAGAGAACAGCTGGAAGTCGGTGTAGCACTAACCCAAGTAGTGCTTCAGCAACACGGGTGGATTCTGAATCTTCCAAAATCTCAATTGACCCCGACAACATGTCTGCTGTTCCTGGGAATGATTCTGGACACGGTTCAGAAAAAGGTGTTTCTCCCGGAGGAGAAAGCAAGGGAGTTATCCGAACTGGTCAGGAACCTCCTAAAACCAGGAACTGTGTCAGTACATCAATGCACAAGAGTCCTGGGAAAGATGGTGGCTTCTTACGAAGCAATTCCATTCGGCAGATTCCATGCACGAACATTTCAGTGGGATCTGCTGGACAAATGGTCCGGATCGCATCTGCACATGCATCAGCGGATACTGTCACCAAGAACAAGGTTGTCTCTCCTGTGGTGGTTGCAGAGTGCCCATCTGTTAGAGGGCCGCAGGTTCGGCATACAGGACTGGGTCCTGGTGACTACGGATGCCAGCCTACGGGGCTGGGGAGCAGTCACACAGGGAAGAAACTTCCAGGGTGTATGGTCAGACCTGGAGACGTCTCTTCACATAAATATACTGGAGCTAAGAGCGATATACAATGCTCTAAGCTTGGCAAAACCGCTGCTTCAGGGTCAGCCGGTGTTGATCCAGTCGGACAACATCACGGCAGTCGCCCACGTAAACAGACAAGGCGGCACGAGAAGCAGAAGAGCAATGACAGAAGCTGCAAGGATTCTTCGCTGGGCGGAAAATCATGTCATAGCACTGTCAGCAGTGTTCATCCCGGGAGTGGACAACTGGGAAGCAGACTTCCTCAGCAGACACGACCTTCACCCGGGAGAGTGGGGACTTCATCCGGAAGTTTTCCACATGATTGTGAACCGTTGGGAAAAACCAAAGGTGGATATGATGGCGTCTCGCCTCAACAAAAAACTGGACAGATATTGCGCCAGGTCAAGAGACCCTCAGGCAATAGCTGTGGACGCTCTGGTAACACCATGGGTGTACCAGTCAGTGTATGTGTTTCCTCCTCTGCCTCTCATACCAAAGGTACTGAGAATTATTCGGAAAAGGGGAGTAAGAACAATACTAGTGGCTCCGGATTGGCCAAGAAGAACTTGGTATCCGGAACTTCAAGAGATGCTCACGGAGGATCCGTGGCCTCTACCTCTAAGAAGGGATCTGCTTCAGCAGGGACCTTGTATGTTCCAAGACTTACCGCGACTGCGTTTGACGGCATGGCGGTTGAACGCCGGATTCTAAAAGAAAAGGGCATTCCAGAGGAAGTTATTCCTACCTTGATTAAGGCTAGGAAGGAAGTGACCGCACAACATTATCACCGCATTTGGAGAAAATATGTTGCGTGGTGTGAAGCCAAGAAGGCCCCAACGGAAGAATTTCAATTGGGTCGATTCTTACATTTTCTGCAGGCAGGATTGTCTATGGGCCTCAAATTGGGGTCTATTAAAGTTCAAATTTCGGCCTTATCAATCTTCTTCCAGAAGGAATTGGCTTCAGTGCCTGAAGTACAAACTTTTGTCAAGGGTGTACTACATATACAGCCCCCGATTGTGCCCCCAGTGGCACCGTGGGATCTAAACGTAGTTTTGGATTTTCTCAAATCTCATTGGTTTGAGCCTCTCAAATCTGTAGATTTGAAGTATCTTACATGGAAAGTAACCATGCTACTGGCCCTGGCTTCAGCCAGGAGAGTTTCAGAGTTGGCGGCTTTATCGTACAAAAGCCCATATCTGATTTTCCATTCGGACAGGGCAGAACTGCGGACACGTCCTCATTTTCTCCCTAAGGTGGTTTCGGCTTTTCACTTGAACCAGCCTATTGTGGTGCCTGCGGCTACTAGCGACTTGGAGGACTCCAAGTTACTGGACGTTGTCAGAGCATTAAAAATATATATTTCAAGGACAGCTGGAGTCAGAAAATCTGACTCGTTGTTTATATTGTATGCACCCAACAAGATGGGTGCTCCTGCGTCTAAGCAGACGATTGCGCGTTGGATCTGTAGCACAATCCAACTTGCACATTCTGTGGCAGGCCTGCCACAGCCTAAATCTGTAAAGGCCCACTCCACAAGGAAGGTGGGCTCATCTTGGGCGGCTGCCCGAGGGGTCTCGGCATTACAACTTTGCCGAGCAGCTACGTGGTCAGGGGAGAACACGTTTGTAAAATTTTACAAATTTGATACTCTGGCTAAGGAGGACCTGGAGTTCTCTCATTCGGTGCTGCAGAGTCATCCGCACTCTCCCGCCCGTTTGGGAGCTTTGGTATAATCCCCATGGTCCTGACGGAGTCCCCAGCATCCACTAGGACGTTAGAGAAAATAAGAATTTACTTACCGATAATTCTATTTCTCATAGTCCGTAGTGGATGCTGGGCGCCCATCCCAAGTGCGGATTGTCTGCAATACTTGTACATAGTTATTGTTACAAAAATCGGGTTATTATTATTGTTGTGAGCCATCTTTTCAGAGGCTACTTCGTTTGTTATCATACTGTTAACTGGGTTCAGATCACAAGTTGTACAGTGTGATTGGTGTGGCTGGTATGAGTCTTACCCGGGATTCAAGATCCTTCCTTATTGTGTACGCTCGTCCGGGCACAGTACCTAACTGAGGCTTGGAGGAGGGTCATGGGGGGAGGAGCCAGTACACACCATGTGATCCTAAAAGCTTTCTTTAGATGTGCCCTGTCTCCTGCGGAGCCGCTATTCCCCATGGTCCTGACGGAGTCCCCAGCATCCACTACGGACTATGAGAAATAGAATTATCGGTAAGTAAATTCTTATTTTTACATTGTTTAGGATTGGCAATTGATGTGGCTCCCCTATTTGAATAATGTAATGCTCTGCAACTGCCACTGCAAGGAAGCCCATGAACAGAGCATTGTGTCCACCCCTCTGCAATTTGGTCTCGCCGGCACCATGCATTCTTTATAACCCCAGCTGGGTGGGCTGTCTTAGCTCTCCTCTGTGATGGGGGAATTATCTCACCCCTTTTAACCCCTTTATCGAATTTTGAAAAATCTATTCTTTTTTTTGTTTAATCAGTTTTTATTAAGGGTTTTAAAGGCATGAACAGAGAAAGGAAAACACCTATACAATTACAGGAACAAAAACATCAATACCAACACTGTATGATCGATAAACACAAATCAAATTGTACAGATGTCAAAAGGGGAGTTAGCAACCCTGCAGAAGCGAATGGGTGCGTTAGGGGTAATATATACCAAGTGTTGTAGAAAATTGAGTTGTTCAGCATTAGGTAAAGGTGTTCTCACACTTAAGGAACATAAAGATTAATAGAGTAAAAGAATAGGAGCGCCGGAAGGCAATAAGATAGAAGTAAAGAGAAGTGTGAGGTAAGAAAGGGAGAGCGAAAGAAAAGGAAAGGGGGCGTTGGAGAAGTAAGAGGTACCAGAAAAATCTATTCTTAGTGGGTGCCTACGTCACAAAAGCAAGCTACCGTACTTGCCAAAATGTCAAGTTCTTAGTCCTTATGATTCAGTAGATTTTGTGATGAGTCACTGGTATTTACTATAGATAAGCCACTCAGCTTTGGTAGCCATCTGATTGTGAATTCTGTTTTATAATGTTTGTATTCATAAGGGAGATAATGAAGTTCAAAATATCCTGCCAAAGGGGTGTTAGCCTAGGATGCTTTCAATGCTTTTATACCAGGAATGGAGGAATATATAAATGCCTTCCCAATATGAATAATATTGCAAGTTAGATTGAGCTACTGATTCTGGAAATGTCCAACGGTTGGATTTGTTTTCTATTTTTGTGACTACTTGTTTCAGTAAAAGCTTCTTGTACGTGGTGGTGGTTTTCTCACTCATGACTCACCCTGCTATTCGAACTGATTGTTCTTCCTTTGAAGCATTGCGTAAGTATTCTTTTAAAATAAATAACTGTCACGCTCGGCGTAAGTTGGGGATCCGACAACAGAGTTTTGGCTGAAGGGACAGCTGCCTGTGAGGGTAAACGAGGTGGCTAAATGTAATTCCTCCTCATGGCTTGGAGGCCAAACTAATTGTTAGTGTTGGCCAGAGGGTGTAAAGGAATAGGAGGACTCTGTAGGAAGGTAACTGTAGTTTCTCTAACGTCCTAGTGGATGCTGGGACTCCGTCAGGACCATGGGGGAATAGCGGGCTCCGCAGGAGACAGGGCACATCTAAATAAAGCTTTTAGGATCACATGGTGCGTACTGGCTCCTCCACCTATGACCCTCCTCCAAGCCTCAGTTAGGTTTTTGTGCCCGTCCGAGAAGGGTGCAATCTAGGTGGCTCTCCTAAAGAGCTGCTTAGAAAAAGTTTTTTTAGGTTTAAATCTCAGTGAATCCTGCTGGCAACAGGATCATTGCATCGAGGGACTTAGGGGAGAGATTTCCAACTCACCTGCGTGCAGGATGGATTGGAGTCTTAGGCTACTGGACACTTAGCTCCAGAGGGAGTCGGAACACAGGTGGTCCTGGGGTTCGTCCCGGAGCCGCGCCGCCGATCCCCCTTACAGACGCTGAAGACGGAGGTCCGGAAAGCAGGCGGCAGAAGACTCCTCAGTCTTCATGAAGGTAGCGCACAGCACTGCAGCTGTGCGCCATTGTTGCTACACGTCTCACTGATTCAGTCACGGAGGGTGCAGGGCGCTGCTGGGGGCGCCCTGGGCAGCAATATTAAATACCTTTAGTGGCAAAATAAATACATCACATATAGCCATTAAGGCTATATGTATGTATTTAACCCAGGCCAGTTTTCTTAAAACCCGGGAGAAAAGCCCGCCGAAAAAGGGGCGGAGCTTATTCTCCTCAGCACTCAGCGCCATTTTCCTGCTCAGCTCCGCTGGTGAGGAAGGCTCCCAGGACTCTCCCCTGCACTGCACTACAGAAACAGGGTAACAAAGAGAAGGGGGGCATAATTTGGCGATATTGATATATTAAAAGCGCTTATATCAAAAACAACACCTTCAAGGGTTGTTTATATACATTTATAGCGTTTTTGGTGTGTGCTGGCAAACTCTCCCTCTGTCTCCCCAAAGGGCTAAGAGGGTCCTGTCTTCGATTAGAGCATTCCCTGTGTGGCTGCTGTGTGTCGGTACGTGTGTGTCGACATGTATGAGGACGATGTTGGTGTGGAGGCAGAGCAATTGCCGGTAATGGTGATGTCACCCCCTAGGGAGTCGACACCGGAATGGATGGCTTTAGTTATGGAATTACGTGATAATGTTAGCACATTACAAAAGTCAGTTGACGAAATGAGACGGCCGGAAAACCAGTTAGTACCGGCTCAGGCGTCTCAGACACCGTCAGGGGCTGTAAAACGTCCCTTACCTCAGTCAGTCGACACGGGTACCGACACAGATGAATCTAGTGTCGACGGTGAAGAAACAAACGTATTTTCCAATAGGGCCACACGTTATATGATCACGGCAATGAAGGAGGCTTTGCAGATCTCTGATACTGCTGGTACCTCAAAAAGGGGTATTATGTGGGGGGTGAAAAAACTACCTGTAGCTTTTCCAGAATCAGAGGAATTGAATGACGTGTGTGACGAAGCGTGGGTTAACCCAGATAGAAAACTGCTAATTTCCAAGAAGTTATTGGCATTATACCCTTTCCCACCAGAGGTTAGGGCGCGCTGGGAAACACCCCCTAGGGTGGATACGGCGCTCACACGTTTATCAAAGCAAGTGGCGTTGCCGTCTCCTGATACGGCCGCCCTCAAGGATCCAGCAGATAGGAGGCTGGAAACTACACTGAAGAGTATATACACACATACTGGTGTTATACTGCGACCGGCAATAGCCTCAGCCTGGATGTGCAGTGCTGGGGTAGTGTGGTTGGATTCTCTGACTGAAAATATTGATACCCTGGATAGGGACAGTATTTTATTGACTCTAGAGCAATTAAAGGATGCTTTTCTTTATATGCGAGATGCTCAGAGGGATATTTGTACTCTAGCATCAAGAGTAAGCGCGATGTCCATATCTGCCAGAAGAAGTTTATGGACGCGACAGTGGTCAGGTGATGCGGATTCCAAAAGGCATATGGAAGTATTGCCATATAAAGGAGAGGAATTATTTGGGGTCGGTCTTTCGGACCTGGTGGCCACGGCAACTGCCGGCAAATCCACTTTTTTACCTCAGACCCCCTCCCAACAGAAAAAGACACCGTCTTTTCAGCTGCAGTCCTTTCGCTCCTATAAAAACAAGCGACCAAAAGGACAGTCTTATCTGCCGCGAGGCAGAGGAAAGGGTAAGAGAGGGCAGCAAGCAGCCCCTGCCCAGGACCAGAAGCCCGCCCCGGGTTCTACAAAGCCATCAGCATGACGCTGGGGCTTTACAAGCGGACTCAGGAGCGGTGGGGGGTCGACTCAAGATTTTCAGCAATCAGTGGGCTCGCTCACAAGTGGACCCGTGGATCCTGCAGATAATATCTCAGGGTTACATGTTGGAGTTCGAAAGGTCTTCCCCTTGCCGGTTCCTAAAGTTTGCTTTACCAACGTCTCCCTCAGAAAGGACGTCGGTTTTGGAAGCCATTCACAAGCTGTATTCTCAGCAGGTGATAGTCAAGGTACCCCTCCTACAACAGGGAAAGGGGTATTATTCCACACTATTTGTGGTACCGAAGCCGGACGGTTCGGTAAGACCTATTCTAAACCTGAAATCCTTGAACCTGTACATACAGAAATTCAAGTTCAAGATGGAGTCACTCAGAGCAGTGATAGCGAATCTGGAAGAAGGGGACTTCATGGTGACCCTGGACATAAAAGATGCTTATCTGCATGTCCCAATTTACCCCTCACACCAAGGGTATCTCAGGTTCATGATACAAGACTGTCATTATCAGTTTCAAACGCTGCCGTTTGGTTTGTCCACGGCCCCTCGGGTCTTTACCAAGGTAATGACCGAAATGATGGTTCTTCTACGAAGAAAAGGCGTATTAATTATCCCTTACTTGGACGATCTCCTGATAAGGGCAAAGTCCAGAGAACAGCTGGAAGTCGGTGTAGCACTAACCCAGGTAGTGCTTCAGCAACACGGGTGGATTCTGAATCTTCCAAAATCTCAATTGACCCCGACAACTCGTCTGCTGTTCCTGGGAATGATTCTGGACACGGTTCAGAAAAAGGTGTTTCTCCCGGAGGAGAAAGCAAGGGAGTTATCCGAACTTGTCAGGAACCTCCTAAAACCAGGAACTGTGTCAGTACATCAATGCACAAGAGTCCTGGGAAAGATGGTGGCTTCTTACGAAGCGATTCCATTCGGCAGATTCCATGCACGGACATTTCAGTGGGATCTGCTGGACAAATGGTCCGGATCGCATCTGCACATGCATCAGCGGATAACACTGTCACCAAGAACAAGGTTGTCTCTCCTGTGGTGGTTGCAGAGTGCCCATCTGTTAGAGGGCCGCAGATTTGGCATACAGGACTGGGTCCTGGTGACTACGGATGCCAGCCTACGAGGCTGGGGAGCAGTCACACAGGGAAGAAACTTCCAGGGCGTGTGGTCAAACCTGGAGACGTCCCTTCACATAAATATACTGGAGCTAAGAGCGATCTACAATGCTCTAAGCCTGGCAAAATCGCTGCTTCAGGGTCAGCCGGTGTTGATCCAGTCGGACAACATCACGGCAGTCGCCCACGTAAACCGACAAGGCGGCACGAGAAGCAGAAGAGCAATGACAGAAGCTGCAAGGATTCTGCGCTGGGCGGAGAATCATGTCATAGCACTGTCAGCAGTGTTCATCCCGGGAGTGGACAACTGGGAAGCAGACTTCCTCAGCAGACACGACCTTTACCCGGGAGAGTGGGGACTTCATCCAGAAGTCTTCCACATGATTGTGAACCGTTGGGAAAAACCAAAGGTGGACATGATGGCGTCTCGCCTCAACAAAAAATTGGACAGATATTGCGCCAGGTCAAGAGACCCTCAGGCAATAGCTGTGGACGCTCTGGTAACACCGTGGGTGTACCAGTCAGTGTATGTGTTCCCTCCTCTGCCTCTCATACCAAAGGTACTGAGAATTATACGGAAAAGAGGAGTAAGAACAATACTGGTGGCTCCGGACTGGCCAAGAAGAACTTGGTATCCGGAACTTCAAGAGATGCTCACGGAGGATCCGTGGCCTCTACCTCTAAGAAGGGATCTGCTTCAGCAGGGACCTTGTATGTTCCAAGACTTACCGCATCTGCGTTTGACGGCATGGCGGTTGAACGCCGGATTCTAAAAGAAAAGGGCATTCCAGAGGAAGTTATTCCTACCTTGATTAAGGCTAGAAAGGAAGTGACTGTACAACATTATCACCGCATTTGGCGGAAATATGTTGCGTGGTGTGAGGCCAAGAAGGCTCCAACGGAAGAATTTCAATTGGGTCGATTCTTACATTTCCTGCAAGCAGGATTGTCTATGGGCCTAAAATTGGGGTCCATTAAAGTTCAAATTTCGGCCTTATCAATCTTCTTCCAGAAGGAATTGGCATCAGTGCCTGAAGTACAAACTTTTGTCAAAGGTGTACTACATATACAACCCCCAATAGTGCCTCCAGTGGCACCGTGGGATTTGAACGTAGTTTTGAATTTTCTCAAATCTCATTGGTTTGAGCCTCTAAAATCGGTAGATTTAAAATACCTTACATGGAAGGTAACCATGCTATTGGCCCTGGCTTCAGCCAGGAGAGTTTCAGAGTTGGCGGCTTTATCATACAAAAGCCCATATCTGATTTTCCATTCGGACAGGGCAGAACTGCGGACACGTCCTCATTTTCTCCCTAAGGTGGTTTCGGCTTTTCACTTGAACCAGCCTATTGTGGTGCCTGCGGCTACTAGCGACTTGGAGGACTCCAAGTTACTGGACGTTGTCAGAGCATTAAAAATATATTTCAAGGACAGCTGGAGTCAGAAAATCTGACTCGTTGTTTATATTGTATGCACCCAACAAGATGGGTGCTCCTGCGTCTAAACAG
Source organism: Pseudophryne corroboree (assembly GCF_028390025.1). Taxonomy (NCBI): domain Eukaryota; kingdom Metazoa; phylum Chordata; class Amphibia; order Anura; family Myobatrachidae; genus Pseudophryne; species Pseudophryne corroboree. Next base: position 382,529,409 of record NC_086449.1, read on the forward strand.
ACGATTGCACGTTGGATCTGTAGCACAATCTAACTTGCACATTCTGTGGCAGGCCTGCCACAGCCTAAATCTGTAAAGGCCCACTCCACAAGGAAAGTGGGCTCATCTTGGGCGGCTGCCCGAGGGGTCTCGGCATTACAACTTTGCCGAGCAGCTACGTGGTCATGGGAGAACACGTTTGTAAAATTTTACAGGTTTGATACTCTGGCTAAGGAGGACCTGGAGTTCTCTCATTCGGTGCTGCAGAGTCATCCGCACTCTCCCGCCCGTTTGGGAGCTTTGGTATAATCCCCATGGTCCTGACGGAGTCCCAGCATCCACTAGGACGTTAGAGAAAATAAGAATTTACTTACCGATAATTCTATTTCTCATAGTCCGTAGTGGATGCTGGGCGCCCATCCCAAGTGCGGATTGTCTGCAATACTTGTACATAGTTATTGTTACAAAGATCGGGTTATTACTATTGTTGTGAGCCATCTTTTCAGAGGCTACTTCGTTTTTTGTTATCATACTGTTAACTGGGTTCAGATCACAAGTTGTACGGTGTGATTGGTGTGGCTGGTATGAGTCTTACCCGGGATTCAAGATCCTTCCTTATTGTGTACGCTCGTCCGGGCACAGTACCTAACTGAGGCTTGGAGGAGGGTCATAGGGGGAGGAGCCAGTACGCACCATGTGATCCTAAAAGCTTTATTTAGATGTGCCCTGTCTCCTGCGGAGCCCGCTATTCCCCCATGGTCCTGACGGAGTCCCAGCATCCACTACGGACTATGAGAAATAGAATTATCGGTAAGTAAATTCTTATTTTCTCTGACGTCCTAGTGGATGCTGGGGACTCCGTAAGGACCATGGGGAATAGACGGCTCCGCAGGAGACTGGGCACATCTAAGAAAGATTTAGGACTATCTGGTGTGCACTGGCTCCTCCTCCTATGACCCTCCTCCAAGCCTCAGTTAGATTTCTGTGCCCGGCTGAGCTGGATGCACACTAGGGGCTCTCCTGAGCTCCTAGAAGAAAGTATAGTTTAGGTTTTTTATTTTCAGTGAGACCTGCTGGCAACAGGCTCACTGCAACGAGGGACTAAGGGGAGAAGAAGCGAACCTACCTAAGTGGTGGTAGCTTGGGCTTCTTAGGCTACTGGACACCATTAGCTCCAGAGGGATTGAACACAGGACCCGACCTCGTCGTCCGTTCCCGGAGCCGCGCCGCCGTCCCCCTTACAGAGCCAGAAACAAGAAGGTGGTCCGGAAAATCGGCGGCTGAAGACTCCTGTCTTCTCCAAGGTAGCGCACAGCACTGCAGCTGTGCGCCATTGCTCCTCATGCACACCACACACTGCGGTCACTGATGGGTGCAGGGCGCTGGGGGGGGGGGGCGCCCTGAGCAGCAATAATAACACCTTGGCTGGCAAAACTAACACCATATATAGCCCCAGAGGCTATATAGGTGTATATTAACCCCTGCCAGACACGATAAAATAGCGGGAGAAAGCCCGCCAAAAAAGGGGCGGAGCCAACTCCCTCAGCACACTGGCGCCATTATTTCCTCACAGCTTCGCTGGACGGAAGCTCCCTGGCTCTCCCCTGCAGTCCTGCACTTACAGAAAGGGTAAAAAAGAGAGGGGGGGCACAATTTAGGCGCAGTATATATATATTATAGGCAGCTATAGGGGAAAACACTCTGTATAGTGATATCCCTGTGTTATATAGCGCCCTGGTGTGTGCTGGCATACTCTCCCTCTGTCTCCCCAAAGGGCTTTGTGGGGTCCTGTCCTCTGTAAGAGCATTCCCTGTGTGTCTGCTGTGTGTCGGTACTGCTGTGTCGACATGTATGATGAGGATAATGATGTGGAGGCGGAGCAAATGCCTGTGAATGTGATGTCACCCCCTGCGGGGTCGACACCAGTGTGGATGGACTTATGGAAGGAATTACGTGACAGTGTCAGCTCCTTACATAAAAGGTTTGACGACATAGGACAGCCGGCTACTCAGCTTGTGCCTGTCCAAGCGTCTCAAATGTCATCAGGGGCTATAAAACGCCCGCTACCTCAGATGACAGATACAGATGTCGACACGGATACCGACTCCAGTGTCGACGATGATGAGACGAGTGTACCCTCCAATAGATCCACCCGTTATATGATTGAGGCTATGAAAAATGTTTTACACATTTCTGATGATACCCCAGGTACCACAAAAAAAGGGTATTATGTTTGGTGAGAAAAAACTACCAGTAGTTTTTCCTGCATCTGACGAATTAAATGAGGTGTGTGAGGAAGCGTGGACTTCCCCAGATAAGAAATTGATCATTTCTAAACGGTTAATGGCTGCATACCCTTTCCCGCCAGAGGATAGGTCACGCTGGGAAACACCCCCTAGGGTAGATAAAGCATTGACACGCTTATCAAAGAAGGTGGCACTACCGTCTCCGGATACGGCCGCCCTAAAAGAACCGGCTGATAGAAAGCTGGAAAGTACCCTAAAAGCTATATACACACACACTGGCATTATATTGAGACCCGCTATTGCATCAGCTTGGATGTGCAGTGCTGCTGCTGCGTGGTCCGACTCCCTGTCGGAAAACATTGATACCATGGATAGGGACAATATTTTGCTAACCATTGACCATATAAAAGACGCGGTCTTATACATGCGTGATGCACAGAGGGATATTTGCCGGCTGGCATAAAAAATAAGCGCTATGTCCATTGCCGCCAGACGGGGGTTATGGACTAGGCAATGGTCAGGTGATGCCGACTCTAAGCGGCACATGGAAGTTTTACCCTATAAAGGGGCGGAACTTTTTGGGGAAGGTCTTTCAGACCTCGTTTCCACAGCTACTGCTGGGAAATCGACTTTTTTGCCACAGGCTACCCCACAGCAAAAGAAAGCACCGTATTATCAGGTACAGTCCTTTCGGCCCCAGAAAAATAAGCGGGCTAGAGGCTCATCCTTTCTGCTGAGGGGCAGAGGAAGGGGGAAAAAGCTGCAGCACACAGCTAGTTCCCAGGAGCAGAAGTCCTCCCCTGCGTCCGGTAAGTCCACAGCATGACGCTGGGGCTGCTCAGGCGGAATCGGGAACGGTGGGGGCACGTCTCAGGTTTTTCAGCACACAGTGGGCTCTCTCACAAGTGGATCCCTGGGTCCTTCAAGAAGTATCTCAGGGGTACAGGCTGGAATTCGAGACGTCTCTTCCCCCGCCGTTTCCTAAAATCTGCCTTGCCGGCAACTCCCTCTGCCAGGGAGGCAGTGTTGGTGGCTATTCAAAAACTGTATTCACAGAAAGTGATCGTCAAGGTACCCCTCCTTCAGCAAGGAAAGGGTTACTACTAGTGATGAGTACCGGAAATTTTTCGGGTTTTGGTTTTGAGTTCGGTTCCGCGGCCGTGTTTTGGGTTCGAACGCGTTTTGGCAAAACCTCACCGAATTTTTTTTGTCGGATTCGGGTGTGTTTTGGATTCGGGTGTTTTTTTCAAAAAACCCTAAAAAACAGCTTAAATCATAGAATTTGGGGGTCATTTTGATCCCAAAGTATTATTAACCTCAATAACCATAATTTCCACTCATTTTCAGTCTATTCTGAACACCTCACACCTCACAATATTATTTTTAGTCCTAAAATTTGCACCGAGGTCGCTGGATGACTAAGCTCAGCGACCCAAGTGGCCGACACAAACACCTGGCCCATCTAGGAGTGGCACTGCAGTGTCACGCAGGATGGCCCTTCAAAAAACTACTCCCCAAACAGCACATGACGCAAAGAAGAAAAAAAAGAGGCGCAATGAGGTAGCTGTGTGACTAAGATAAGCGACCCAAGTGGCCGACACAAACACCTGGCCCATCTAGGAGTGGCACTGCAGTGTCACGCAGGATGGCCCTTCCAAAAACTACTCCCCAAACAGCACATGACGCAAAGAAAAATGAAAGAAAAAAGAGGTGCAAGATGGAATTGTCCTTGGGCCCTCCCACCCACCCTTATGTTGTATAAACAGGACATGCACACTTTAACCAACCCATCATTTCAGTGACAGGGTCTGCCACACGACTGTGACTGAAATGACGGGTTGGTTTGGACCCCCACCAAAAAAGAAGCAATTAATCTCTCCTTGCACAAACTGGCTCTACAGAGGCAAGATGTCCACCTCATCATCATCCTCCGATATATCACCGTGTACATCCCCCTCCTCACAGATTATCAATTCGTCCCCACTGGAATCCACCATCTCAGCTCCCTGTGTACTTTGTGGAGGCAATTGCTGCTGGTCAATGTCTCCACGGAGGAATTGATTATAATTCATTTTAATGAACATCATCTTCTCCACATTTTCTGGATGTAACCTTGTACGCCGATTGCTGACAAGGTGAGCGGCGGCACTAAACACTCTTTCGGAGTACACACTTGTGGGAGGGCAACTTAGGTAGAATAAAGCCAGTTTGTGCAAGGGCCTCCAAATTGCCTCTTTTTCCTGCCAGTATAAGTACGGACTGTCTGACGTGCCTACTTGGATGCGGTCACTCATATAATCCTCCACCATTCTTTCAATGGGGAGAGAATCATATGCAGTGACAGTAGACGACATGTCCGTAATAGTTGTCAGGTCCTTCAGTCCGGACCAGATGTCAGCATCAGCAGTCGCTCCAGACTGCCCTGCATCACCGCCAGCGGGTGGGCTTGGAATTCTGAGCCTTTTCCTCGCACCCCCAGTTGCGGGAGAATGTGAAGGAGGAGATGTTGACAGGTCGCGTTCCGCTTGACTTGACAATTTTGTCACCAGCAGTTCTTTGAACCCCAGCAGACTTGTGTCTGCCGGAAAGAGAGATCCAAGGTAGGTTTTAAATCTAGGATCGAGCACGGTGGACAAAATGTAGTGCTCTGATTTCAACAGATTGACCACCCGTGAATCCTTGTTAAGCGAATTAAGGGCTCCATCCACAAGTCCCACATGCCTAGCGGAATCGCTCTGTGTTAGCTCTTCCTTCAATGTCTCCAGCTTCTTCTGCAAAAGCCTGATGAGGGGAATGACCTGACTCAGGCTGGCAGTGTCTGAACTGACTTCACGTGTGGCAAGTTCAAAAGGTTGCAGAACCTTGCACAACGTTGAAATCATTCTCCACTGCGCTTGAGACAGGTGCATTCCACCTCCTATATCGTGCTCAGTTGTATAGGCTTGAATGGCCTTTTGCTGCTCCTCCAACCTCTGAAGCATATAGAGGGTTGAATTCCACCTCGTTACCACTTCTTGCTTCAGATGATGGCAGGGCAGGTTCAGGCGTTTTTGGTGGTGCTCCAGTCTTCTGAACGTGGTGCCTGTACGCCGAAAGTGTCCCGCAATTCTTCTGGCCACCGACAGCATCTCTTGCACGCCCCTCTCGTTTTTTAAATAATTCTGCACCACCAAATTCAAGGTATGTGCAAAACATGGGACGTGCTGGAATTTGCCCATATTTAATGCACACACAATATTGCTGGCGTTGTCCGATGCCACAAATCCACAGGAGAGTCCAATTTGGGTAAGCCATTCTGCGATGATCTTCCTCAGTTTGCGTAAGAGGTTTTTAGCTGTGTGCGTATTCTGGAAAGCGGTGATACAAAGCGTAGCCTGCCTAGGAAAGAGTTGGCGTTTGCGAGATGCTGCTACTGGTGCCGCCGCTGCTGTTCTTGCGGCGGGAGTCCATACATCTACCCAGTGGGCTGTCACAGTCATATAGTCCTGAGCCTGCCCTGCTCCACTTGTCCACATGTCCGTGGTTAAGTGGACATTGGGTACAACTGCATTTCTTAGGACACTGGTGAGTCTTTTTCTGAGGTCTGTGTACATTTTCGGTATCGCCTGCCTAGAGAAATGGAACCTAGATGGTATTTGGTACCGGGGACACAGTACCTCCAACAAGTCTCTAGTTGGCTCTGCAGTAATGATGGATACCGGAACCACGTTTCTCACCGCCCAGGATGCCAAGGCCTCAGTTATCCGCTTTGCAGCAGGATGACTGCTGTGATATTTCATCTTCCTCGCAAAGGACTGTTGGACAGTCAATTGCTTGGTGGAAGTAGTAAAAGTGGTCTTACGAGTACGACTTCCCCTCTGGGATGACCATCGACTCCCAGCAGCAACAACAGCAGCGCCAGCAGCAGTAGGCCTTACACGCAAGGATGCATCGGAGGAATCCCAGGCAGGAGAGGACTCGTCAGAATTGCCAGTGACATGGCCTGCAGGACTATTGGCATTCCTGGGGAAGGAGGAAATTGACACTGATGGAGTTGGTGGGGTGGTTTGCGTGAGCTTGGTTACAAGAGGAAGGGATTTACTGGTCAGTGGACTGCTTCCGCTATCGCCCAAAGTTTTTGAACTTGTCACTGACTTATGATGAATGCGCTGCAGGTGACGTATAAGGGAGGATGTTCCGAGGTGGTTAACGTCCTTACCCCTACTTATTACAGCTTGACAAAGGCAACACACGGCTTGACAAATGTTGTCCGCATTTCTGTTGAAATACTTCCACACCGAAGAGCTGATTTTTTTGGTATTTTCACCAGGCATGTCAATGGCCCTATTCCTCCCACGGACAACAGGTGTCTCCCCGGGTGCCTGACTTAAACAAACCACCTCACCATCAGAATCCTCCTGGTCAATTTCCTCCCCAGCGCCAGCAACACCCATATCCTCCTCATCCTGGTGTACTTCAACACTGACATCTTCAATCTGACTATCAGGAACTGGACTGCGGGTGCTCCTTCCAGCACTTGCAGGGGGCGTGCAAATGGTGGAAGGCGCATGCTCTTCACGTCCAGTGTTGGGAAGGTCAGGCATCGCAAACGACACAATTGGACTCTCCTTGTGGATTTGTGATTTCGAAGAACGCACAGTTCTTTGCTGTGCTTTTGCCAGCTTGAGTCTTTTCATTTTTCTAGCGAGAGGCTGAGTGCTTCCATCCTCATGTGAAGCTGAACCACTAGCCATGAACATAGGCCAGGGCCTCAGCCGTTCCTTGCCACTCCGTGTGGTAAATGGCATATTGGCAAGTTTACGCTTCTCCTCCGACAATTTTATTTTAGATTTTTGAGTCCTTTTTTTACTGATATTTGGTGTTTTGGATTTTACATGCTCTGTACTATGACATTGGGCATCGGCCTTGGCAGACGACTTTGATGGTATTTCATCGTCTCGGCCATGACTAGTGGCAGCAGCTTCAGCACGAGGTGGAAGTCGATCTTGATCTTTCCCTTTTTTTGGAACCTCAACATTTTTGTTCTCCATATTTTAATAGGCACAACTAAAAGGCATCTCAGGTTTACAATGGAGATGGATGGATACTAGTATACTTATGGATGGACGAGAGACTGCCGACACAGAGGTAGCTACAGCCGTGGACTACCGTACTGCGTCTGCTGCTAATATAGACTGGATGATAATGATATAAAATATATATATAAATCACTACTGCAGCCGGGCAGGTATATATTATATAATGACGGACCTGCTGGACACTGTCAGCACTGCAGACTCCTAAAGTAAGCTACTAGTATCAAGAAGATAGAAAAAAAAAACCACCACAGGTAGGTGGTATACAATTATGGATGGACGAGCGACTGCCGACACAGAGGTAGCTACAGCCGTGGACTACCGTACTGCGTCTACTGCAGTGCTAATATAGACTGGATGATAATGATATAAAAAATATATATATATATCACTACTGCAGCCGGACAGATATATTATATAATGACGGACCTGCTGGACACTGTCAGCACTGCAGACTCCTAAAGTAAGCTACTAGTATCAAGAAGATAGAAAAAAAACCCACCACAGGTAGGTGGTATACAATTATGGATGGACGAGCGACTGCCGACACAGAGGTAGCTACAGCCGTGGACTACCGTACTGCGTCTGCTGCAGTGCTAATATAGACTGGATGATAATGATATAAAAAATATATATATATATATCACTACTGCAGCCGGACAGATATATTATATAATGACGGACCTGCTGGACACTGTCAGCACTGCAGACTCCTAAAGTAAGCTACTAGTATCAAGAAGATAGAAAAAAAAACACAACAGGTAGGTGGTATACAATTATGGATGGACGAGCGACTGCCGACACAGAGGTAGCTACAGCCGTGGACTACCGTACTGCGTCTGCTGCTAATATAGACTGGATGATAATGATATAAAAAATATATATATATCACTACTGCAGCCGGACAGGTATATATTATATAATGACGGACCTGCTGGACACTGTCAGCACTGCAGACTCCTAAAGTAAGCTACTAGTATCAAGAAGATAGAAAAAAAAAAAACACCACAGGTAGGTGGTATACAATTATGGATGGACGAGCGACTGCCGACACAGAGGTAGCTACAGCCGTGGACTACCGTACTGCGTCTGCTGCTAATATAGACTGGATGATAATGATATAAAAAATATATATATATCACTACTGCAGCCGGACAGGTATATATTATATAATGACGGACCTGCTGGACACTGTCAGCACTGCAGACTCCTAAAGTAAGCTACTAGTATCAAGAAGATAGAAAAAAAAAAACACCACAGGTAGGTGGTATACAATTATGGATGGACGAGCGACTGCCGACACAGAGGTAGCTACAGCCGTGGACTACCGTACTGCGTCTGCTGCTAATATAGACTGGATGATAATGATATAAAAAATATATATATATCACTACTGCAGCCGGACAGGTATATATTATATAATGACGGACCTGCTGGACACTGTCAGCACTGCAGACTCCTAAAGTTAACTACTAGTATGAAGAAGATAGAAAAAAAAAAACCCACCACAGGTAGGTATACAATTATGGACTAGCGACTGCCGACACAGAGGTAGCTACAGCCGTGGACTACCGTACTGCGTCTGCTGCTAGTATAGACTGGATGATAATGATATAAAAAATATATATATATATATCACTACTGCAGGACAGGTATATATTATATAATGACGGACCTGCTGGACACTGTCAGCAGAATGCGTTTATAGAATAAAAACACCACACGACAAGTGTTTAACTTTTTCAGGCAGACAATCACAATATACTGGTGGTCACTGGTCAGTCACACTGGCAGTGGCACTCTGGCAGCAAAAGTGTGCACTGTTAAATATATGTACTCCTGCTATAACTGCTCCCCAGTCTCCCCCACAATTAAGCTGTGTGAGCAGTGAGCACTCAGCACAGTCAGATATACATAGATGATGCAGCACACTGAGGCTGAGCACAGATATGGTATACTGTGTCACTGTGTATCGTTTTTTTTTTCAGGCAGAGAACGGATTATATTAAATAATAATAAAACTGCACTGGTGGTCACTGGTCAGTCACTAGTAAACTCTGCACTCTCTGAGTACTCCTAAGCTCCAGTAAATCAAGTGTCTCACTCTCACTATCTATTTCTATTCTAAACGGAGAGGACGCCAGCCACGTCCTCTCCCTATCAATCTCAATGCACGTGTGAAAATGGCGGCGACGCGCGGCTCCTTATATAGAATCCGAGTCTCGCGATAGAATCCGAGCCTCGCGAGAATCCGACAGCGGGATGATGACGTTCCGGCGCGCTCGGGTTAGCCGAGCAAGGCGGGAAGATCCGAGTCTGCCTCGGACCCGTGTAAAAAGCGTGAAGTTCGGGGGGGTTCGGTTTCCGAGAAACCGAACCCGCTCATCACTAGTTAATACTCCACAATGTTTGTGGTACCGAAACCGGACGGTTCGGTGAGACCCATCTTAAATTTAAAAACCTTGAACACTTATATCAAAAGGTTCAAGTTCAAGATGGAATCGCTCAGGGCGGTTATTGTGAGCCTGGAGGAGGGGGATTACATGGTATCCCTGGACATCAAGGATGCGTACCTGCATGTCCCCATTTACCCTCCGCATCAGGAGTACCTCAGATTTGTGGTACAGGACTGTCACTATCAGTTCCAGACGCTGCCGTTCGGGTTATCCACGGCACCGAGGGTCTTTACCAAGGTAATGGCCGAAATGATGATACTCCTTCGCAAGAAGGGAGTTTTAATTATCCCGTACTTGGACGATCTCCTGATAAAGGCGAGGTCCAAAGAACAGTTGATAGTCGGGGTGGCACTTTCTCAGGAAGTGCTACAACAGCACGGCTGGATTCTAAACATTCCAAAGTCACAGCTGGCCCCGACGACACGTCTTCTGTTCCTGGGAATGATTCTGGACACAGACCAGAAAAGAGTGTTTCTTCCACTGGAAAAAGCCGAGGAATTGTCATCTCTGGTCAGAGACATTCTAAAACCAGGAAAAGTGTCGGTACATCAATGCACACGAGTCCTGGGAAAAATGGTAGCTTCGTACGAAGCAATTCCATTCGGAAGGTTCAACGCAAGGACGTTCCAGTGGGACCTGTTGGACAAATGGTCCGGGTCCCTTCTACAGATGCAACAGCGGATAACCCTATCGGCCAGAACCAGGGTGTCGCTGCTGTGGTGGCTGCAGAGGGCTCATCTACTAGAGGGCCGCAGATTCGGAATACAGGACTGGGTCCTGGTGACCACGGATGCCAGCCTTCGGGGCTGGGGGGCAGTCACAAAGGGAAGAAATTTCCAAGGACTGTGGTCAAATCAGGAGATTTCTCTTCACATAAATATCCTGGAGCTAAGGGCCATTTACTATGCCCTAAGCCAGGCAAGACCCCTGCTTCAAAACCAGCCGGTACTGATCCAGTCAGACAACATCACGGCGGTCGCCCATGTAAACAGACAGGGCGGCACGAGTAGCAGGATGGCGATGGCAGAAGCCACAAGGATTCTCAGATGGGCAGAGAATCATGTGTTAGCACTGACGGCAGTGTTCATTCCGGGAGTGGACAACTGGGAAGCAGACTTCCTCAGCAGGCACGACCTCCACCCGGGAGAATGGGGACTTCATCCAGAAGTCTTCCAAATGCTAGTCAACCGGTGGGAAAAACCACAGGTAGACATGATGGCGTCCCGCCTCAACAAGAAGTTGAAAAGATATTGCGCCCGGTCAAGAGACCCTCAGGCGATAGCGGTGGACGCTCTAGTGACACCATGGGTGTACCAGTCGGTTTATGTGTTTCCTCCTCTACCTCTCATACCCAAGGTACTGAGAATAATAAGAAGGCGAGGAGTGAAAACCATACTCGTGGTTCCGGATTGGCCAAGAAGAGCTTGGTACCCGGAACTTCAAGAGATGCTTACTGAGAACCCTTGGCCTCTGCCGCTCAGACAAGACCTGCTGCAGCAGGGACCCTGTCTGTTCCAAGACTTACCGCGGCTGCGTTTGACGGCATGGCGGTTGAACACCAGATCCTGAAGGAAAAGGGTATTCCGGAGGAAGTCATCCCTACTCTGATCAAAGCCAGGAAGGATGTCACCGCAAGACATTATCACCGCATTTGGCGAAAATATGTTGCTTGGTGTGAGGCCATGAAGGCCCCGACGGAGGAATTTCAACTGGGTCGATTCCTGCACTTCCTGCAAGCAGGGGTGACGTTGGGCCTCAAATTGGGGTCCATAAAGGTCCAGATTTCGGCTCTGTCGATTTTCTACCAAAAAGAACTGGCTTCACTGCCCGAAGTTCAGACTTTTGTCAAAGGAGTACTGCATATTCAGCCTCCTTTTGTGCCCCCAGTGGCACCTTGGGATCTCAATGTGGTTTTGGCATTCCTGAAATCACATTGGTTCGAACCACTTAAGACGGTGGATTTAAAATATCTCACGTAGAAAGTGGTCATGCTGTTGGCCTTGGCGTCGGCCAGGCGGGTTTCAGAATTGGCGGCTTTGTCTTGTAAAAGCCCTTATCTGATTTTCCATATGGATAGGGCAGAATTGAGGACTCGTCCTCAGTTTCTCCCAAAGGTGGTCTCAGCGTTTCACTTGAACCAACCTATTGTGGTGCCTGCGGCTACTAGGGACTTGGAGGATTCCAAGTTGCTGGACGTAGTCAGGGCCCTAAAAATTTATATTTCCAGGACGGCTGGAGTCAGAAAGACTGACTCGCTGTTTATCCTGTATGCACCCACCAAGCTGGGTGCTCCTGCTTCTAAGCAGTCTATTGCGCGCTGGATTTGTAGCACTATTCAGCTGGCGCATTCTGCGGTAGGCTTACCGCAGCCTAAATCTGTAAAAGCCCATTCCACACGGAAGGTGGGCTCATCTTGGGCGGCTGCCCGAGGGGTCTCGGCTTTACAACTTTGCCGAGCAGCTACTTGGTCGGGGGCAAACACGTTTGCAAAATTCTACAAATTTGATACCCTGGCTGAGGAGGACCTGGAATTCTCTCATTCGGTGCTGCAGAGTCATCCGCACTCTCCCGCCCGTTTGGGAGCTTTGGTATAATCCCCATGGTCCTTACGGAGTCCCCAGCATCCACTAGGACGTCAGAGAAAATAAGATTTTACTCACCGGTAAATCTATTTCTCGTAGTCCGTAGTGGATGCTGGGCGCCCATCCCAAGTACGGATTGTCTGCAATACCTGTACATAGTTATTGTTACATAAATCGGGTTTTGTTGTGAGCCATCTCTTTAGAGGCTCCATTTTGTTATACTGTTAACCGGGGTTCCTATCACGTGTTATATGGTGTGATTGGTGTGGCTGGTATGAGTCTTACCCGGGATTCAAAAATCCTTCCTTATTGTGTCAGCTCTTCCGGGCACAGTTCCTAACTGAGGCTTGGAGGAGGGTCATAGGGGGAGGAGCCAGTGCACACCAGATAGTCCTAAATCTTTCTTAGATGTGCCCAGTCTCCTGCGGAGCCGTCTATTCCCCATGGTCCTTACGGAGTCCCCAGCATCCACTACGGGCTACGAGAAATAGATTTACCGGTGAGTAAAATCTTATTTTTATTGAATAACAGGCTGTACACAAATATTGGAGAAATTGACGAAACTGGAAGAATTAGAGTCTATGGTTAAATGACTTGTAGAGTGAAGCTAAAGAACACCGGTAAAGAAGAACTGATGACTGTGCTTAAAAGACGAGGCTGAAGAACTTGAACTTTGAAGAAATGAAGACTTGTGATTTGTGATTGAAGACGAGGCTGAAGAACTTGGACTTTGAGGAAATGAAGACATCTGCGAGAACTGCCGTTAGCACCTGGAGCTCCTCTGCGACCTGGGACCCCGTGAGCACTACCACGAGTGGCGACCGACTTAGACAGCAGGACTGCAGCAGTGTTTATGTAACCGATAGATAAGGGCAACCAGGACCAGGGCACTATAAGTAACCCGGGAGCACAGAGCTGGAGAACCTTTCACAAGGAGGTAACTTGAGGCACTGGCAATCTCCCTCTGGGCCAGCCCCCTTTTGTAAGGGGAGAACATGTGGGGTTTAACTGGACACAGAATGGGAACTTAATTGGTAATGCTATGGTCTCCAACATGGCTGCCCCCAGCACAGGAGACATACTTAGCTATTAGCACACAGCTTTAGCCAGCTTCTGACTCTGACACACTATACTGTGTCACACTAGAGGACCTTACTGTAGCGATCCCCGCCGCAGCGCCCGGCAGACCCCCGGCAGCCGCACATTCGTCCAGGAGGACCCGCCACCAGCAGCTCCCTGCCGCCACAGCCGCGCCAACCAGCGGGACGGCAACCCCCTGGAGCACCCGCCGGAGGTAAGGCTCCGGAGCCTGACAATAACAACAAGATACAATATCATCTATAGAGAAGTGTGCTTTGTTCATTGAATCACCATGACATACTGTAGGCCTTTTAACACTGTTGAACTGTATATCCTTTCTATTGTCTCTGTTGTAAAGAAGTCAATCAAACTAGTTTTAGCCTGTTTGCTATAACCTACACCATGTGCATACAGTCTACTCTGCCCACCCTATTAAATAGCTTAAGTGGTAGTGAAGAGTCCGTAAAAGACTCCATTAATTACTATAGTACCATCTCTGATAAGGACTTCACCAGTGACAATGTACATTGCCTGTGTTCTAATGATCTGTATGCCGGGAACAGAATACTGTAGGTCTTTTCCTGCCTTCCTTATTGGACCCTCAGGGCTCCTAGTCTTGGTGTATATTAACTCTTGTTAAATGCAATAGACACAATGTCCAATTTGTCCTCTTATTGACAAGATATCAAATGGCATGTGACATTAGGCAATAGCATCTGCCAAAACTTCCTTGTAGCGTTCATTATATTTCAATGCAGATGCATCCTAGCAACTGCTAACTAAGTGTGCCCAGAGAAGTCAACTGTATTTTAAAATGTGTGTAATGCTTATAAACTTTGTAGAATGAACAATATTTACAAAAGATGCATACACACGGTGAGATTTTACCTCCGATAAGGACTATATAACCCATATCAGAATTAAATATAGTTCATATCGCACCAATGGGGTCATTCCGAGTTGATTGCTAGCTGCTGTTAGTCGCAGCATAGCGATCAGGCTAAAAATCAGCATTTTTCTTACGTCCTAGAGGATGCTGGGGACTCCAAAAGGACCATGGGGTATAGACTGGATCCGCAGGAGACATGGGCACACTATAATACTTTGAATGGGCTCCTCCCTCTATGCCCCTCCTCCAGACCTCAGTTAGATTCTGTGCCCAGAGAGACTGGACACACACTAGGGGAGCTCTCCTGAGTTTCTCTGAAAAAACTTTCTGTTAGGTTTTTTATTCAGGGAGACCTGCTGGCTACAGGCTCCCTGCTTCGTGGGAGTGAGGGGAGAGAAGTCAGACCTACTTCTTCTAAGTTAAAGGCTCTGCTTCTTAGGCTACTGGACACCATTAGCTCCAGAGGGTTCGATCACTTGGTGCGCCTAGCTGCTTGTTCCCGGAGCCGCGCCGTCAACCCCCTCACAGAAGCCAGAAGAAAGAAGCCGGGTGAGTATACAGAAGAAAGAAGACTTCAGTGACGGCAGAAGACTTCAGTAATGGAGGTACAGCGCAGCGGTCGCGCTGCGCCCCATGCTCCCACACATACACCAACGGCACTCACAGGGTGCAGGGCGCAGGGGGGGCGCCCTGGGCAGCAGGTTACTGAGGCTATAAAATTGGCAAGAAAGCATATTTTAAGTGCCTAGGCACTAAATATAAGCCCCCCGCCAGTATAAATGTTTGAAATTGAGCAGGACTACAGCGCGCTGGGAGGGGGCGTGGCTTAGCCCTCACAGCTTACCAGCGCCATTTTCTCTCTTCACAGACATTGCAGAGACGCTGGCCCGGACCTCCACTCTCCTTATCAAGTACAGGGAGCAAAACAGGGGGGGGGGGGGGGGGCACAGTCATTTTGTGCTATTAAAACAGCGCAGTGATCGTATATTATTTTTTCAGTAGTATATGGGCGCTGGGGTGTGAGCTGGTGTACTCCCTCTGTGTTCTCGCTTAACAGGCTTCCCTGTCGGTCTGTCCCCTATTGCCAGTGTGAAAGTGTGTGTGACGGTACGGTGTGTCAACATGTCTGAGGCTGAGTGCTCCTCCCCGGAGGAAGTGACTGGGGGCGCAGAGAAGGATTTGGGAGTGACTCTGTCGGCACCGCCGACTGCTGATTGGGTGAATATGTTGACTACATTGAATGCAAATGTGGCGTTATTGTCTAAGAGGCTGGATAAATCTGATTCTCAGACACAAACGTGGAGAAAATCCATGGAGGACGCTTTATCCCAGGTACAGGCCCCCTCAGGGTCACAAAAGTGTTCATTTACCCAAATAGCTGATATGGATACCGACATGGACTCTGACTCCAGTGTCGACTATAGTGAGGCCAGTTTACATCCAAAATTGGTTAAGAGTATTCAGTACATGATTGTGGCTATTAAAGATGTTTTACATATTTCTGAAGTACCTGCTGTTCCTGATACAAGGGTTTGTTTGTATAAGGGAAAGAAACCTGAGGTGACGATTCCCCCCCTCTCATGAACTGAACACTCTCTGTGAAAAGGCTTGGGAATCGCCTGATAAAAGGTGGCAGGTTCCCAAGAGAATTTCTCTAACGTCCTAGTGGATGCTGGGGACTCCGTAAGGACCATGGGGAATAGACGGGCTCCGCAGGAGACATGGGCACTTTAAGAAAGAATTTAGATTCTGGTGTGCTCTGGCTCCTCCCTCTATGTCCCTCCTCCAGACCTCAGTTTGAATCTGTGCCTGGACGAGCTGGGTGCTTTTCAGTGAGCTCTCCTGAGCTTGCTGTGAGAAAGTATTTTGTTAGGTTTTTTATTTTCAGGGAGCTCTGCTGGCAACAGACTCCCTGCATTGTGGGACAGAGGGGAGAGAAGCAGCCCTACTCTCTGCAGATAGGTCCTGCTTCTTAGGCTACTGGACACCATTAGCTCCAGAGGGATCGTACACAGGATCTCACCCTCGTCGTCCGATCCCAGAGCCGCGCCGCCTTCCCCCTCGCAGAGCCGGAAGACAGAAGCCGGGTGAGCATGAGAAGCAAGAAGACTTCGAAATCGGCGGCAGAAGACTCCGGTATTCACTGAGGTAATGCACAGCACTGCAGCTGTGCGCCATTGCTCCCACACACCTCACATACTCCGGTCACTGTAAGGGTGCAGGGGGGGGGCGCCTTGGGCAGCGTTTGGACCTCTTTTTGGCAAAAGTGAACATATTTACAGTTGGGCAATGTATATATGTTTGAGCCCCTGCCAAGAAAATGTATATTTAAGCGGGACGGATCCCGCCGTCGAGGGGCGGGGCTTCTTCCTCAGCACTCACCAGCGCCATGTTTTTTCTCCACAGCACCGCTGAGAGGAAGCTCCCCAGCCTCTCCCTTGCAGATACACGGTAGAAGAGGGTAAAAAGAGAGGGGGGGCACATAATTAGGCGCAAAAATCAATATAAACAGCAGCTACTGGGTTAACATTAAGTTACTGTGTTATTCCTGGGTTAATAGCGCTGGGGTGTGTGCTGGCATACTCTCTTTCTGTCTCTCCAAAGGGAGAAATTGTCTTCAGATGAGCATTCCCTGAATGTGTGGTATGTCGGTACGTGTGTGTCGACATGTCTGAGGTAAAAGGCTCCCCTAAGGAGGAGATGGAGCAAATGTGTGTGTGAGGGGTGCCTCCGTCGACAGCGCCGACACCTGTTTGTATATGTGTAATTAAGTGCTAAGGTGAAATGATTGCACAAAAGATTAGGGAACAGACAGGGAATCTACCCATGTCTGTCCCTATGTCGCAGAGACCTTCAGAGTCTCTCAATGCTCACTATCCAAAATAATAGACACTGATATCGACACGGAGTCTGACTCCAGTGTCGACTACGATAATGCAAAGTTACAGCCAAAATGGCAGGAAAGTATTCAATATATGATTATTGTAATAAAAAATGTTTTGCATATCACTGATGACTCATCTGTCCCTAACACAAGGGTACACTTGTTTAAGGGGAAGAAAGCTGAGGTAAATTTCCCTACTCTCATGATGAAAAAGAGCGGGAATCTCCAGACAAGAGACTGCAGTTTCCCACAAAGAATTCTCAGGGAGTATCCTTTCCCTACTAGGGCCAGGATACGATGGGAATCTTCCCCTAGGGTGTCAAGTTTGCCCAAAAGGTAGCGCTGACTTAACAGCTATCCTCAGGGATCCTGCAGATAGCGTGCACATTCTGGTACACTACTCAGATCGGCGATTGTGTCTGCATGGGTTTATAGCGCTGTAGCAGCGTGGACAGGTACCTTATCAGCAGAGATTGAGACCCTAGTATGTGTGTGTGTGTGTGTGTGTGTGTGTGTGTGTGTGTATGTATATGTATATATATATATATATATATATATATAGATGTATATATTAAAGATGCTGTCTTAGATATATATATATATATATATATATATAATGATTCAGCAAGTTTCGGCTCTCCCAATTGCTCCAAATGACGCACCGGGTGCCCGCATGTAGAAATTTCAATGCATAAACAGAGTTGGTGCGGCACTCACGGCGACTTTCAAAGAATACACTTTAGACAGCAAGATTTCAGCAACGTTTCAATGCTTAAAGCATTTTCCTCAGGCTTACAAACAATACATAGAAAGACACTCCCCTAAATAGCAGTAACACCACCGTGCATGGCGCCATGAATCCGGAAACGGGATTAAAGCCCGCCCAGTGACGCTGACGTCGGTGAAACCAATGTCATCATTGTGCTACCATCACCATGGCAACATGTCAACTCACATAGGAATCAGCGCATAATAAAGTGCATCATAATGAAAGTATAAATTCTTAAACATGCATATATATAGCATATATAGCATATGGGAGCAGACATTAGCAACAAGATTCCAAAATCTAAACACAATACTGATACATAAATGCAACTCAGCTTAAAACATAATAATATATGAGTGCAGCGATGTTAAACCCTAGATGGATAAAAAGCAGTTTAATCCCAATTGCTCATTTAGGCCTCTCGGGGACACAGTGTCCAAACGCTGTATCCACTGAGTTTCTAATCTCAACAATTTAAGTCCTCTATTCCCTCCTCTAAGTGACGGCTGGACCTGGTCTATCATCCGATATTTCAGAGATGTAAGGGGATGCCGTGCAAGGGCAAAGTGCCTAGCCACTGGCTGATCACTTTTGCCAGCGGCTATGGCTGCTTTTATTGCAGACCTGTGGGCTGTCATACGTTCTTTAAAGGTTCTCTCAGTTTTACCTATGTATGACAGCCCACAGGGGTAAATGAGCAATTGGGATTAAACTGCTTTTTATCCATCTAGGGTTTAACATCGCTGCACTCATATATTATTATGTTTTAAGCTGAGTTGCATTTATGTATCAGTATTGTGTTTAGATTTTGGAATCTTGTTGCTAATGTCTGCTCCCATATGCTAGTGCGGCTATATATGCATGTTTAAGGATTTATACTTTCATTATGATGCACTTTATTATGCGCTGATTCCTATGTGAGTTGACATGTTGCCATGGTGATGGTAGCACAATGATGACGTTGGTTTCACCGACGTCAGCGTCACTGGGCGGGCTTTAATCCTGTTTCCGGATTCATGGCGCCATGCACGGTGGTGTTACTGCTATTTAGGTGAGTGTCTTTCTATGTATTGTTTGTAAGCCTGAGGAAAATGCTTTAAGCATTGAAACGTTGCTGAAATCTTGCTGTCTAAAGTGTATTCTTTGAAAGTCGCCGTGAGTGCCGCACCAACTCTGTTTATGCATATATATATATATATATATAATATAAAACATGCCCAATGAGACATTAGTCTACTGGGTTCTAGAGTCAAAGCTATGTCGATTTCTGCTTGACGTGTCCTGTAGCATATGCAATGGACAGGTGATTCCGATTTAAGAAGCATATGGAAGGCTGAGGATTGTGTGGAGAAGGGATCTCGGACCTGGTCTCCACAGCTATAGCTGGTAATTCTGATCTTTTGCCTTATATTTCTGCACAGCCTAGGAAAGCACGACATTATCAAATGCAGCCTTTCGATCACAAAGAAACAAGAAAGTCCGAGGTGCATCCTTTCTTGCCAGAGGCAGGGGCAGAGGAAAGAAGCTGCACAACACAGCTAGTTCCCAGGAACAGAAGTCCTCCCCGGCCTCTACAAAATCCACCGCATGTCGCTGGGGCTCCGCAGGCGGAGCTAGGCCCGGTGGGGGCACGTCTTCGAAATTTCAGCCACAAGTGGGTTCACTCCCTGTTGGATCCCTGGGCAATAGATATTGTGTCTCAGGGATACAAGCTGGACTTCGAGGAGATGCCCCCTCACCGACGGCCCTGCCGGCTTCCCCCCACGAGAGGGAAATAGTGTTAACTGCAATTCACAAATTGTATCTTCAACAGGTGGTGGTCAAGGTTCCCCTCCTTCAACAAGGAAGGGGTTATTATTCAACCATGTTTGTAGTACCGAAACCGGACGGTTCGGTCAGTCCCATATTGAATTTAAAATCCCTGAACATGTACCTGAAAAGGTTCCGGTTCAAGATGGAATCGCTGAGAGCGGTCATCGCAAGCCTGGAAGGGGGGGATTTTATGGTGTCTCTGGACATAAAGGATGCATACCTTCATGTCCCCATTTATCCACCTCATCAGGCGTACCTCAGATTTGTGGTACAGGATTGTCATTACCAATTTCAGAAGTTGCCGTTTGGTCTCTCCACGGCTCCGAGAATATTTACCAAGGTAATGGCGGAAATGATGGTACTCCTGCGGAAGCAAGGGGTCACAATTATCCCATACTGGGACGATCTCCTCATAAAAGCGAGGTCAAGAGAGCAGTTGCTGATCAGCGTAGCACGTTCTCTGGAAGTGTTACGGCAACACGGCTGGATTCTAAATATTCCAAAGTCGCAGTTGATTCCTACGACTTGTCTGCCTTTCCTGGGCATGATTCTGGATACAGACCAGAAAAGGGTTTATCTCCCGATAGAGAAAGCTCAGGAACTCATGACACATCTTCAGATGCATCGGTTAATCACCTTATCCCCCAGGGCCAGGGTGTCTCCTGTGGTGGCTGCAGAGTGCTCACCTTCTCGAGGGCCGCAGGTTCGGCATTCAGGATTGGGTCCTGGTGACCACAGATGCAAGTCTCCGAGGCTGGGGAGCAGTCACACAAGGAAGAAGTTTCCAGGGAGAATGGTCAAGCCAGGAAACTTGTCTCCACATAAACGTTCTGGAGTTAAGAGCCATTTACAACGGTCTTCTGCAAGCGGAACACCTTCTTCGAGGTCTACCTGTCCTGTCGGACAACCTAACAGCGGTGGCGTACGTAAACCGCCAAGGCGGAACAAAGAGCGGCGATGGCGGAGGCCACAAGAGTTCTCCGCTGGGCGGAAAAACGTGAGCGCTCTGTCAGCAGTCTTCTCTCTGGGCGTGGACAACTGGGAAGCAGACTTCCTCAGCAGACACGATCTCCATCCAGAAGAGTGGGCTCTTCATCAAGAAGTATTTACAGAAGTGACAAGGCTTTGGGGAATTCCTCAAATAGACATGATGGCGTCTCGCCTCAACAAGAAGCTTCCGAGGTTTTGTTCCAGGTCAAGGGACCCCCAAGCCAGTGCAGTGGACGCCCTGGTAACTCCGTGGGTGTTTCAGTCGATATATGTGTTCCCTCCACTTCCTCTCATTCCAAAAGTGTTGGAGATCATAAGACGAACAAGCGTTCCGGCAGTTCTCGTTGTACCAGATTGGCCACAGAGGACCTGGTATCCGGATCTTCAGGAATTGCTCATAGAAGATCCTTGGCCGCTTCCTCTCAGAGAGGACCTGTTACTGCAGGGGCCGTGCGTATTTCAAGACTTACCGCGGCTGCGTTTGACGGCGTGGATGTTGAACGCCAAATCCGAGCTCGAAAGGGTATTCCCGGGGAAGTCATCCCCACTCTCCTTAAGGCTAGAGAGGAGGTCACGGCGAAGCATTATCACCGTATTTGGAGAAAATATGTGTCGTGGTGTGAAGCCAAGAGAGCTCCTACGGAGGAGTTTCAGCTGGGTCGTTTCCTCCATTTTTTGCAGGCAGGCGTGGATGCAGGCCTGAAATTGGGTTTCATGAAAGTGCAGATTTCGGCTTTATCTATTTTCTTTCAAAAATAATTGGCCGTCCTTCCTGAAGTTCAGACTTTCGTGAAGGGAGTGCTGCATATCCATCCTCCGTTTGTGCCACCCGTGGCACCGTGGGTTCTTGACGTGGTGTTACAATTTCTTATGTCTCACTGGTTTGAACTTTTGCGAAAGGTTGAGTTGAAATTTCTCACTTGGAAAGTGGTCATGCTTTTGGCCTTGGCGTCCGCCAGACGGGTGTCGGAATTGGCGGCTTTGTCTCACAAGAGTCCACATTTGATTTTCCATGAGGATAGAGCGGAATTGAGGACATTAGAGCTGTCACAACAGTTATTTATGTACTCTGGAATGTTCTATATACATTAACTACTTGATGCTTTCTTTTTTATATATATATATATATATATATATATATATATATATATACTTTATTTTTATTTTATTTTTACATTCCACTTTGTGGATTATTTGGTATAAAATAAAAGGTATTTTATTATATTATATATAGACAGTCTCCCGACCTCATTTCTGATAACTCCACAGCCATTTTTTCAAACTTAATTTTTACTTTTCTATATACACATTTATATTTACATATTTTATAGCTCGATGTTTTTTAGATTTTTTTCATTTTGTTTATGCTAGAGACCCTAACCAAGTCTCAAAACATACGCTGCTGTTTATTTACACTTATAGTTTTATTTATATAATTTTTTTATATATATATATAATTTTAATAGTAGCGCCAGGAGAGTGGGATTGGCATACCACTGGGGATTTTATCTCCTTTTCATACCCTTCGTTTCACATAAATCAACCTATTGTGGTGCCTGTGGCTGCGGATGCCGTGATGGTGCCAAAATCTCTCGATGTCGTAAGAGCTTTGAAGATCTATGTCGCCAGAACGGCTCGGGTTAGGAAAACCGAGGCTGTTTGCCCTGTATGCTTCCAACAAGATTGGTAATCCTGCTTCCAAGCAGACTATTGCACGCTGGATTTGTAATACGATTCAGCATGCTCATTCTACGGCTGGATTGCCGTTGCCGAAGTCAGTGAAGGCCCATTCTACCAGGAAGGTGGACTCATCTTGGGCGGCTGCCCGAGGGGTCTTGGCACTTCAACTTTGCCGAGCAGCTACCTGGTCGGGTACAAACACTTTTGCTAAGTTCTACAAGTTTGATACCCTGGCTGATGAGGACCTCATGTTTGCTCAATCTGTTCTGCAGAGTCGTCCGCACTCTCCCGCTCGGTCTGGAGCTTTGGTATAGACCCCATGGTCCTTTTGGAGTCCCCAGCATCCTCTAGGACGTAAGAGAAAATAGGATTTTAATACCTACCGGTAAATCCTTTTCTCCTAGTCCGTAGAGGATGCTGGGCGCCCATCCCAGTGCGCGGACTGTTACTTGCAGTTGTATTGTTAGTTGTTGTTTTCGGTTACACGAAGGTTGTGTATCAGTTATATTCAGCTTGTTGCTGTTGTTAGTTTATACTGTTATCTGGTATTCCTGGTAATCCAGTTGTACGGTGTGTTGTGGTGTGAGCTGGTATGTATCTCGCCCTTGGTTTAACAAAAATACTTTTCCTCGAAATGTCAGTCTCCCTGGGCACAGTTCCTATAACTGAGGTCTGGAGGAGGGTTATAGAGGGAGGAGCCAGTTCACGCCCATTCAAAGTCTTATAGTGAGCCCATGTCTCCTGCGGATCCCGTCTATACCCCATGGTCCTTTTGGAGTCCCCAGCATCCTCTACGGACTAGGAGAAAAGGATTTACCGTCGGGTATTAAAATCCTATTTTCTGCGCATGCGTATTGGCCGCAGTGCGCACACGCAAAGTAATTTCACAAAAAACTATGCAGTTTTACACAAGGTCGAGCGACGCTTTTCAGTCACTCTGCTGATCGGTGAGTAATTGACAGGAAGTGGGTGTTTCTGGGTGGTAACTGAGCGTTTTCCGGGAGTGTGCTAAAAAACGCAGGCGTGTCAGGTAAAAACGCAGGCGTGCTTGAGGAAACAGGGGAGTGGCAGTCCGAACGCAGGGCGTGTTTGCGACGTCAAAGCAAGGAACTAAACAGACTGAAGTGATCGCAAGGAAGGAGTAGGTCTGCAGCTACTCTGAAACTGCTTGAAAAAATGTCAGCACTATTCTGCTAACCTTTCGTTCACACTTCTGCTAAGATACACTCCCAGATGGCGGCGGCTTAGCGAACAACTCGGAATGAGGGCCCATGTGTATGCACCTGCTGATGTGCGGTCCCGCAGGATTGGCATCACAATAAAAAATAGTGGGTGCAAGCAGGGCCAGTACTGTTTATATATGATGCTTATGCCTTCAGAGTCAATATAGTCAGTATCTGCTGCGTGTAGCACCGTGTGTATGCATCTTACCACTGTGCAGGTCTTTTTATCTGCCATGAAGTTGCAGACTATTTGCCTCAACGCCTTTATTAATACTTGTATGAGGCCTTACTTGCACATACATCTCTTAATGCATTGCACGGACATACGTATATATACATTTATTTAACTGTGGTTGGTGGTAGTTGATTTTTTTTTTTTTTTTCCCGCTGAATAAAGATGTGTAACAACCCCTCAACATAGTCTACTTTATTATACTATTTTTGAAGGAAAATAAGAAATTGCCTGTTGGCACTAATCTATGTTTTAGAAGAAATAAATAGTATTTTTTTTATCCTTTCAGGTTTCCCCAGCTCATAATGTCTACCATTTACTCTCCCTTTTACAATTACTTAAACCTTTTTGTTTTCTTTTTAAATATTTGTCTTTTAAAGGTTCCTCTGTATCCAAAAATAGCTTTTTTTTTTTTTTTTAAGAAAAAAAAACATCCTACTTCTTTGCTTATAAATTTCTTTTTAGCGTTAGAAAATAAAGGAGCCTCTCTGTTACTACTGTTTCTAAATCTATGGTAATCTATTCCTGCTGTTAGTCTGTTAATTATAGATACAGTAAATATAAATATTTGTCATTTCTACGTTGTCTGCAAGTTTATGGGGAAAGTTAATCAACATTTATTTTTCTCAGTAGTAACAAAGAAAACCTAAAGCTATTAAATAACAAAAGACTATTTTAGAAAGATAATTAAAAGAAAAAATATTAACAAAATTAGATAAATGTTAAGTGTGTTTATTTCTACTGTAGTTTCTAATCTGTTTGACTGGAGTTTTCAGGGGACATTTAGCAAGCGAGTTTGAAAACACAGCAGTCTGCCACTGTTACCTACCGTATACCTTGGCGAGTAGCTTCAGCTACTACCCCTGTTTTTACATGGCTGCAACAATATTACACTCAACAAAACAGGTATCATTAGTTCAGATAATATGGATTTTTTTTTTTATAGATAAAGGGGGTCATTCCGAGTTGATCGTAGCTGTGCTAAATTTAGCACAGCTACGATCAGGCACTCAGACATGCGGGGGGACGCCCAGCAGAGGGCTAGTCCGCCCCGCATGTCAGTCTCTTTCCCCCCCCCCCCCCCTCCTGCAGAAATGCAAAAGCATCGCGCAGCGGCGATGCTTTTGCATTTCAGGAGCAACTCCCGGCCAGCGCAGCTCCTGCAGCTGGCGTGAGAACCTCCTCGCTGCCCGGGTCACAGCGGCTGCGTGGGACGTCACGCACCCGCCGCTGCCTGCCCCCCCAACGGTCCGCCCACGCCTGCGTTTGCTGGAGTGCTCCCCCTAAACGGCGGCTTAACGCCGCCGTCCAGCCCCCTCCCGCCCAGCGACCGCCTCTGCCTGTCAATCAGGCAGAGGTGATCGCTACAATACAACGCGCTTCGGCCGCCCAGTGCGCCGGCGCATGCGCAGATCCGACCTGATCGCTGCGATAAACTGCAGCGAGCAATCGGGTCGGAATGACCCCAAAAGTTGGACAAATTATTGAAGTATACAAAGTAGATATTAATCAACCTGGGTGGACATTTTATTTAAGAGTTTTAAATAATGTCTAAAAAGATTTGAAACAATGTTTAAAATTGTATGTTGATACATTAGTTGGTTGTTTTTTTTTTAACAATGTAGTAAGCCTGCACAAAGGTTTTGGAATCCATAACTGGAAAACAATATTTACAAACATTTTTGAAAGATACAATAACCTGCGTTAAGGTGCATACACTATGGGCGTTTTTGCCCAGCGTGTATGCACAGCGATGATCGCTTACATCGCTGGCCTGAAAAGCGCTCAGTTCATACACAGTGAGCGCTTTTCCCCCTTGCCTGGCGATGTCAGCGGGGGTGAGAGGCTTTCCATAGCAGGACTCTATGGAAAGCCGCTCACCCCGCCGTTCATCTACTGGTAATACCAGTAGATGAACGGCGGATGGCGATGAATTGGGAGCGCGCATCAGCGCTCACCGCTCATCGTTTGGGCATACACACTGGGCGGTTTTGAGCTGAAAGCAGCTCAACACACCAAAAGTGACCTTCTCTCAGCTCAAAATCGCCCAGTGTGTATGGGCCTTTACACGGTGTATTGCCTCATGGACCCTACACACTGGCAGATCTCACTGCACAATGTGAACATTCTCGTTCATTAATGAACGAGAACTCATTCATATCGTGCAGTGTGTAGGCACCAACGATTAATGATGTGCAGCCCCACGCTCGTTAATCGTTGGTGCCCCGTCGCTTAAGCATGCAGGCCAATATGGACGAGATTGTCCATATTAGCATGCATTGCTATGGTGACGGGGGGAGTGAAGAAACTTCACTCTCCCCGTCACCTCCCTCCCGCCGCCGGGTCGCCCGTCTGCCGTATCGGCGGTCAGGCAGCTCGGCGGTAGGTCGCTCAGTCTGTAGGACCCTTTAGTCAGTGAGCTTAGTAATGTTTGTAAAATAGAACTACTACATTTGAAGTGCAAATGAAGATGCATATATATATTTTGATATATTATTATACTGTAACAAGCCCACATCTGTTTTGGGTGTGAAACTGCTCTTGGACAGTTAACATTTTTTGACACTGTATTATTAATGTTATACTTCTAATAGCTCAGTCAACTACCACTGGAAATTTGGATAGGCTCTCCAACAACTTGCTACTCTTGCTAAAAAGCATATTCTGTGCTTTACGTTAATTGATCGTTTTACAAAAGGATTACTCTAACTTTTTCCTTTGGGACCACTGTATTGGTTAATAAACTTGGTTTAACTAATACATACTTTACATTGTGCCTTTTGTATAAGCATTTTTTTTTAATTGTTTTTATGTTAAGCCTGTACTAACCATCTTTTTCTTTTTTTTTTATATGATGCATTTGCAATCGTTGTTACTTAGGTATACTCTATACTGCTGTTTAAAGTAATGCTAATATTGAAATCCTCATAACCGCAACCTGTACAGAACATGTTAGAAAATGGGACTTTCTGCTGATTACTATATGCCTTTACAATGTTCCTTTTCTTGTAAATTGTGTTTATTGAGACGCCTACACAGCAGAGTCAATATATTTCCAGTCACATTCAATAGATTAGGTGTTTGTTGCAAAACAGTAATGAGTTTCTTACATTATAGTGTGGTTGTTGTAAAACAATTTTAGAACATTTAAAATATTGGAAATATGTTCTATACCAGCGGTGGCCAACCTGTGGCTCTTGAGCCGCATGTGGCTCTTTCTTTATTCAAATGTGGCTCCCAACACTCTAAATCATGTGACCACAACAGAAGTGGCTCCCAATACTCTAAATCATGTGACCACAACAGATACAGAAACCGCTGCACTCCAGCCAGACATGCAGCAGCACTACAGGGACTGAAAACTGAAGGAGTCAGATACTAGAGGTGAGACACCCACAAGCAAACAGAGGTTAGGTACTGCTGCAATGGCACGAGTTGATGGGGGGCTGTAGTGATACATGAGGGTGGGCTAGAGTGACACATGGCAGAGCTGGCTGGAGAGACACAGGAGGGTCCTGGCAGGAGTGACGTGGGAGGGTGCTGGAAGTAGTGACACATGGGAGATATGGCTGGAGTGACATAGGAGGGTGGTAGCAGGAGTGACACATGGGAGCACAGGCTGGAGTGACATAGGAGGGTGGTAGCTGGAGTGACACATGGGGGAGCTGGCTGGTGTGACACAGCAGGGTCTTGGCAGTAGTGACACATGGTAGAGCTGGCTGGTGTGACACAGCAGGGTCTTGGCAGTAGTGACACATGGGAGAGCTTGCTGGAGTGACATAGGAGGGTGCTAGCAGGAGTGACACATGGGGGAGCTGGCTGGTGTGACACAGCAGGGTCTTGGCAGTAGTGACACATGGGAGAGCTTGCTGGAGTGACATAGGAGGGTGCTAGCAGGAGTGACACATGGGGGAGCTGGCTGGAGTGACAGGTGGGTGTTGGCTGGAGTGACACATGGGGGAGCTGAAGTTTATTATATGAATCTGGCTTTTTCAATTATTTTTTGCGAAAATGGCTTTTTCAATGGATCTGGCTTTAAAAAATGTATTTTATGTTGTTCTGGCTTTTTCAATGTATTTTATACCAGGGGTGTGGTCTAGCAGGCACAAGGCCACATTCCATTTTTGCATGCATGCCATCGGCTCGATGCCGGCTCTTTGACGTACCTAACAAGATTTTTTGGCTCTTTGTCACTGACTGGTTGGCCACCCCTGTTCTATACGAACAGCAATATTTTCAAAAGAGCATTTATGAAGTGTACACAAATTAAATTTTAAAGTAAACTGCTTAGGAGACGACTTCATGACAATCTGGCTGGCTGTATAAATAATTTTTTTCTGTGTTATTCCTGTATTCAGTTAATTTGGTAGTTTACCATCAGATATGTAGGAAGGAGACAGGAGAGGGGACAACCTCTTTGGTGTCTGTCTACTTTATGCAACCCGGTGGGTACCAATAGAGGGTATGAGACTCTGGGTCGACACACATTAGGTCGACACCTATTGGTCAACAGTGACTGGGTCGACAGGAAAAAGGTCGACATGGAAAAAGGTCGACATTAGTTTTTCATGTTTTTTTTTTTTTTTTTGGTGTAGTGTTCTTCGTAAAGTGACAGGGGACCCCAATTAGTGCACCGTGTTCGCTCGCCATGCTTCGGGCAAGTTGCCTCGCTGCGCTCTGCACTGGTTACCGTTCCCAAATGTAGTCCACTTGGATCAACCTTTTTTCATGTCGACCTTGTTCATGTCGACCTAATGGCTGTGTCAACCTATTTCCTGTGTCGACCTACTCAATGTCGACCAATGTGTGTCGACTTAATGTGTGTCGATCTAGAGTCCAGATGCCCAATAGAAGGCAGCTTAGCAGAAATATCCAATTAGCCAAGGTAATTTACTGTGACTGTTTATGTCCCCTGGGGCTGTCCTATTAGCCCTGACCGCCAGCACGTTTTGCAGATTTGGTTTTGACTGAAACCCCTGACAAGTGTTGTTCTTCAAATCCATGATTACTGCCATGGAAACACATAGGTCTGTGACGTGTAACGGGACCTATTTGTTTCCGTGCATTACAGGGTCATTTACTGCAATGGGCTCTAATTGGATAGCCTGATAATTACCATTGGGCAAAAATTGCGTAAAATGCTTTGTTTAGTCTGCGGTAAATTACCGCTTACCCCCCTAAATATGGTTTCCTTAATTTTTATACTGTTTGAGGTGCTCATTGAGGAAGGTTTAAACAAAACAAGACTAATTAATAAAGGAGGAGAACTAAAGAGAACAAGAAGCTAAGCAAGGAGACCCAGGGCCTTTGGAATAGAGTCAGCCTATCCCTGCAAACCTTACATATTTAATTTACAGCGGGCGGTCAGTTGTATTTAACTTTTACCATTTTACGCAAAGCACAATGTTATGGCGCAGCCTCTGCATCATAGCACAGCTGCAGACACATACAGATATACAAGTGTCACATTAAATAAATTAATGCAGTCTTGTGAAGCTGTTTTGTCGCATTACTATAAAATGCACATTCTAGTGAAAGACGCTCTGTGCAAGCCAAGTTGCACGTGACCTGGTGCACTGAGTAGGGATGTTTGGCGCAACTGTAGCAATCATGTATGAGGATGCGTAGTGTATTTATACATTTTAATCATTTGTGAAAATGCCATAGCGATATGTCCTCATACATCTTTGCTGCAGTCATGCTAATCAGTTTATCATAGCACATCGGGTCTCTTGAGAATCTGCTTACATCGGGCATCCTTTTTTTGGCGAAAATGCTAATGTGACTAGGGCACACCAGGATACTGTGCTGATTTAATTTGCTGTATGACAATGGTATATCTGTGCGCAACTGAGGTTCTGAGGTTCTGAATCTGTACATGAAGTGCTACAGTGTATCAACCACAGATTTTCTCTAACGTCCTAGTGGATGCTGGGGACTCCGTAAGGACCATGGGGAATAGACGGGCTCCGCAGGAGACAGGGCACTTTAAGAAAGAATTAGGATACTGGTGTGCACTGGCTCCTCCCTCTATGTCACTCCTCCAGACCTCAGTTTGAATCTGTGCCTGGACGAGCTGGGTGCACCTTAGTGAGCTCTCCTGAGCTTGCTAATAAAAGTATTTTGTTAGGATTTTTTATTTTCAGAGAGATCTGCTGGCAACAGACTTTCTGCTACGTGGGACTGAGGGGAGAGAAGCAGCCCTACTCACTAGAAGATAGGTCCTGCTTCTTAGGCTACTGGACACCATTAGCTCCAGAGGGATCGTACACAGGAACGCACCCTTGGTCGTCCGATCCCGGAGCCGCGCCGCCTTCCCCCTCGCAGAGCCAGAAGACCGAAGCCGGCGTGAGAAGCAAGAAGACTTCGAAATCGGCGGCAGTAGACTCCAGTCTTCATCTGAGGTAGCGCACAGCACTACAGCTGTGCGCCATTGCTCCCACACTAAACCCACACACTCCGGTCACTGTAGGGTGCAGGGCGCAGGGGGGGGCGCCCTGGGCAGCAATTGGGTACCTCATGGCAAAAGCAGCATATATACAGTTGGGCACTGTATATATGCATGAGCCCCCGCCATTATTTTACACACAAAACGCGGGACAGAAGCCCGCCGCTGAGGGGACGGGGCAAGTTCCTCAGCACTCACCAGCGCCATTTTCTCTCCACAGCTCCGCTGAGAGGAAGCTCCCCAGGCTCTCCCCTGCAGAAACACGGTAGAAAGAGGGTGAAAAGAGAGGGGGGGGCACATAAATTTGGCGCAAAAACTGATATACAGCAGCTACTGGGTTAACACTAAGTTACTGTGTGATTCCTGGGTCATTTAGCGCTGGGGTGTGTGCTGGCATACTCTCTCTCTGTCTCTCCAAAGGGCCTTGTGGGGGAACTGTCTTCAAATAGAGCATCCCCTGTGTGTGTGGTGTCGGTGCGCTTGTGTCGGCATGTTTGACGAGGAAGGCTATGTGGAAACAGGGCGGGTACAAATGAATGTGGGGTCGCCGCCGACACCCGATTGGATGGATATGTGGAAGGTTTTAAATGATAATGTAAATTCCTTGCATAAAAGGTTGGATAAAGCTGAAGCCTTGGGACAGTCAGGGTCTCAACCCATGCCTGATCCTACAGCGCAGAGGCCGTCAGGGTCTCAGAAGTGCCCACTATCCCAAATTGTTGACACAGATATCGACACGGATTCTGACTCTAGTGTCGATGGCGATGATGCAAAGTTACAGCCTAAAATGGCTATAGCCATCCGCTACATGATTATAGCAATGAAAGATGTGTTACACATCACAGAGGAAACCCCAGTCCCTGACAAGAGGGTTTATATGTATGGGGAGAAAAGGCAAGAGGTGACCTTTCCCCCTTCACATGAATTAAATGAGTTATGTGAAAAGGCTTGGGAATCTCCAGATAGGAAAATGCAGATTTCCAAACAGATGCTTATGGTGTATCCTTTCCCGCCAACGGACAGGTTACGCTGGGAATCCTCCCCTAGGGTGGACAAAGCTTTAACACGCTTATCCAAGAGGGTAGCCCTGCCGTCACAGGATACGGCCACCCTAAAAGATGCTGCAGATAGAAAGCAGGAGGGTATCCTGAAAACCATTTATGCACATTCAGGTACCCTGCTAAGGCCGGCAATTGCGTCGGCCTGGATGTGTAGTGCTGTAGCAGCGTGGACAGATACCTTATCTGAGGAACTTGATACCTTGGACAAGGATACTATAATACTGACCCTGGGGCATATAAAAGACGCTGTCCTATATATGAGAGATGCCCAAAGAGACATTAGCCTACTGGGATCTAGAATAAATGCTATGTCGATTTCTGCCAGAAGGGTCCTGTGGACTCTGCAATGGACAGGCGATGCCGACTCAAAAAGGCACATGGAGGTTTTACCGTATAAGGGTGAGGAATTGTTTGGGGACGGTCTCTCGGACCTGGTCTCCACAGCTACGGCTGGAAAGTCAAATTTTTTGCCATATATTCTCTCACAACCTAAGAAAGCACCGTATTACCAAATGCAGTCCTTTCGATCACAAAGAGGCAATAAAGTCCGAGGTGCGTCCTTTCTTGCCAGAGGCAGGGGTAGAGGAAAGAAGCTGCACAATACAGCTAGTTCCCAGGAACAGAAGTCCTCCCCGGCTTCCTCTAAATCCACCGCATGACACTGGGGCTCCACAGGCGGAGCCAGGCCCGGTGGGGGCGCGTCTCCGAAATTTCAGCCACAAGTGGGTTCACTCTCAGGTGGATCCCTGGGCGATAGAGATTGTGTCTCAGGGATACAAGCTGGAATTCGAAGTGATGCCCCTCACCGTTACCTCAAATCGTCCCTGCCAGCTTCCCCCATAGAGAGGGAAATAGTGTTATCTTCAATTCACAAATTGTATCTCCAGCAGGTGGTGGTAAAGGTTCCCCTCCTTCAACAGGGAAGGGGTTGCTATTCGACAATGTTTGTGGTACCGAAACCGGACGGTTCGGTCAGACCCATATTGAATTTAAAATCCCTGAACATATACCTGAAAAGGTTCAAGTTTAAGATGGAATCGCTCAGAGCGGTCATCGCAAGCCTGGAGGAGGGGGATTTTATGGTGTCTCTGGACATAAAGGATGCTTACCTTCATGTCCCCATTTATCCGCCTCATCAGGAGTACCTCAGATTTGTGGTACAGGACTGTCATTACCAATTCCAGACGTTGCCGTTTGGTCTGTCCACGGCACCGAGAATATTTACCAAGGTAATGGCAGAAATGATGGTGCTCCTGCGAAAGCAAGGAGTCACAATTATCCCATACTTGGACGATCTCCTCATAAAGGTGAGGTCCAGAGAGCAGTTGCTGATCAGTGTAGCACGCTCTCGGGAAGTGTTACAACAGCACGGCTGGATTCTGAATATTCCAAAGTCGCAGCTGATTCCTACGATGTGTCTGCCCTTCCTGGGCATGATACTGGACACAGACCAGAAGAAAGTTTTCTCCCGACGAGGAAGGCTCAGGAACTCATGACACTGGTCAGAGACCTCTTAAAACCAAAACAGGTGTCGGTGCATCACTGCACGAGAGTCCTGGGAAAGATGGTGACGTCATACGAGGCCATTCCCTTCGGCAGGTTCCATGCGAGGACCTTTTAGTGGGATCTGTTGGACAAGTGGTCCGGATCACATCTACAGATGCATCGGCTGATCACCCTATCCCCCAGGGCCAGGGTGTCTCTTCTGTGGTGGCTGCAGAGCACTCACCTTCTCGAGGGCCGCAGATTCGGCATTCAGGACTGGGTCCTGGTGACCACGGATGCAAGCCTCCGAGGGTGGGGGGCAGTCACACAGGGAAGAAATTTCCAAGGTCTGTGGTCAAGTCAGGAGACTTGCCTTCACATCAATATCTTGGAACTAAGGGCCATATACAACGCCCTAAGTCAAGCGGAGACCCTGCTTCGCGACCAATCGGTGCTGATTCAATCAGACAACATCACCGCAGTGGCTCATGTAAACCGCCAAGGCGGCACAAGGAGCAGGGTGGCGATGGCGGAAGCCACCAGAATTCTTCGATGGGCGGAGAATCACGTACGAGCACTGTCAGCAGTGTTCATTCCGGGAGTGGACAACTGGGAAGCAGACTTCCTCAGCAGGCACGACCTCCACCCGGGAGAGTGGGGACTTCATCAGGAAGTCTTCACGCAGATTGCAAGGAGATGGGAACTGCCACAGGTGGACATGATGGCATCCCGCCTCAACAAAAAGCTACAGAGATATTGCGCCAGGTCAAGAGACCCTCAGGCGATAGCTGTAGACGCACTGGTGACACCGTGGGTGTTCCGGTCGGTTTATGTGTTTCCTCCTCTTCCTCTCATACCCAAGGTGCTGAGAATCATAAGAAAAAGAGGAGTGCGAGCAATACTCATTGTTCCGGATTGGCCAAGAAGGACTTGGTATCCAGAACTGCAAGAAATGCTCACAAAGGACCAATGGCCTCTGCCTCTAAGGCTGGATCTGTTGCAGCAGGGGCCCTGTCTGTTCCAAGACTTTCCGCGGCTGCGTTTGACGGCATGGCGGTTGAACGCCGGATTCTAGCAGAAAAAGGCATTCCAGATGAGGTTATTCCTATGCTAATAAAGGCTAGGAAGGACGTGACGGCTAAACATTATCACCGTATATGGCGAAAATATGTTGCTTGGTGCGAGGCTAGGAATACCCCTACAGAGGAATTCCAGCTGGGCCGTTTCCTTCACTTACTACAGTCGGGAGTGACTTTGGGCCTAAAATTGGGGTCCATTAAGGTCCAGATTTCGGCCCTATTTTCTTTCAAAAAGAACTGGCTTCTCTTCCTGAAGTTCAGACATTTGTAAAGGGAGTGCTGCATATTCAGCCCCCGTTTGTGCTTCCAGTGGCACCTTGGGATCTTAACGGGGTGTTGAGTTTCCTGAAATCACACTGGTTTGAGCCACTTAAAACCGTGGAGTTAAAATATCTTACGTGGAAGGTGGTCATGATATTAGCCTTGGTTTCGGCTAGGCGTGTGTCAGAATTGGCGGCTTTGTCACATAAAAGCCCCTATCTGGTTTTCCATATGGACAGAGCAGAATTGAGGACTCGTCCACAATTTCTGTCAAAAGTGGTGTCATCTTTTCATATGAACCAACCTATTGTGGTGCCTGTGGCTACTCGTGACTTGGAGGATTCCGAGTTACTAGATGTAGTCAGGGCTTTGAAAGTTTATGTAGCCAGAACGGCTAGAGTCAGGAAAACGGAGTCGCTGTTTATCCTGTATGCATCCAACAAGCTGGGTGCTCCTGCTTCAAAGCAAACTATTGCTCGCTGGATCTGTAACACGATTCAGCAGGCTCATTCTGCGGCTGGATTGCCGCTACCAAAATCAGTGAAAGCCCATTCCACAAGGAAGGTGGGCTCTTCTTGGGCGGCTGCCCGAGGGGTCTCGGCATTACAGATTTGCCGAGCAGCAACTTGGTCGGGTTCAAACACTTTTTTGCAAAGTTCTACAAGTTTGATACCCTGGCTGAGGAGGACCTTGTGTTTGCTCAATCGGTGCTGCAGAGTCATCCGCACTCTCCCGCCCGTTTGGGAGCTTTGGTATAATCCCCATGGTCCTTACGGAGTCCCCAGCATCCACTAGGACGTTAGAGAAAATAAGATTTTACTTACCGGTTAATCTATTTCTCGTAGTCCGTAGTGGATGCTGGGCGCCCGTCCCAAGTGCGGATTTCTTCTGCAATACTTGTATATAGTTATTGCTTAAATAAGGGTTATGTTGTTTGCATCTGGGTTTATCTGATGCTCTGTTGTTGTTCATACTGTTAACGGTGTAAGTTTATCACGAGTAATACGGTGTGATTGGTGTGGCTGGTATGAGTCTTACCCTGGATTCCAAAATCCTTTCCTTGTACTGTCAGCTCTTCCGGGCACAGTTTCCTTAACTGAGGTCTGGAGGAGGGACATAGAGGGAGGAGCCAGTGCACACCAGTATCCTAATTCTTTCTTAAAGTGCCCTGTCTCCTGCGGAGCCCGTCTGTTCCCCATGGTCATTACGGAGTCCCCAGCATCCACTACGGACTACGAGAAATAGATTTACCGGTAAGTAAAATCTTATTTTTTCCAATACAGGTTCTCGTCTGCTCCGTATACATACTCAGTCACACACAATGTACAATATATCAAATTGCGCGGGACTTGGCAGCTAACTCATGCCAGGCATCTTGCGCTGTGGTGTATTGAGGCTGGATGTATGAGGACACATCTGTACTTCCAAGAAAATGACTACTTAGCTTTTTTTTATTTTTTTTTACGGATCCTAATAAATAAAATGTTTTTTTTTTGTCATAATTCGTCTAGCAGTGCATAAATGTATGCATAAATGCCCTTTTTTATCACTGTTCTCACTTATTGACAGTGGCTGATAACTAGGTTTTTAAGTATTCACACTTCTGAAAGTGAAAAGAAAAATTGACATGCTGTAAGTGTGTAACTGGTTGATTTTCTGTGTTCTCTGCTGTACTTTGCTACTGTTGAATGTATTCCTGGATGTAAGGGAACTACAATAGGTAATTTATGTGCAATTTCAAGCAGTGCAACAAGCACACACTTCCCCAGAAGAGGATTCTGTGCGATTGCCAGAATGTGGGTCTGCATTGTGCATAATGTGTACTGATGTAGTTATGATAGATCGCCATTTAGAGCGTTTGACTTAATGCTCCCAACCATTTGTATAAAATCTGAACAATTGTCAAAGGGGGCAAAGCCTTTGACCTCTTAGTCTCAGTGGGAAAAGCAAACTGTCTCTTTCAGTAATGACTCCTGCATTTAACATTGATTTTTACAACAACTGGGATATTTTCTTCTAGTAGTAACTAGAGGTTTCTGTCTTAAAACTTGCTACTTTGATGCTTAGGTTATAAATTTACATGAAAATATACAAGACCTCCAATCACACCTACTACATTATTTTTAAAACTTCCTCTTTAGTACTTCATAGTTTCACAAATGTCATCCAAAGGGCCAGCCATGAGCAATTTATTGTATAAGCCTAAACTTCCACACTTAGGGCCTAATTCAAGGTTGATTGCAAAATAACATTTGCCTCTAATGGGCAAAACCATGTGCTGTGCAGGTGGGGCAGATGTAACATGTGCAGAGAGAGTTAGATTTAGGTGGGGTGTGTTCAAGCTGAAATCTAAATTGCAGTGTAAAAATAAAGCAGCCAGTATTTACCCTGCACAAAACAAAATAACCCACCCAAATCTAACTCTCTCTGCACATGTTATATCTGCCCCACCTACAGTGCACATGGTTTTGCCTATTAGAGGAAAATGTTACTTTTCAATCAAGCTTGAATTAGGCCTTAGACATACATTTCAATTAGATATAGTATTAGCTATGTAGGAAACATTTCTTATTTACTCTGTGCTGCAGAAGTACCAAGAGATTAATTTGTTTTCTATGCTGAATCTTGTGTCCACAAATGTATT
Source organism: Pseudophryne corroboree (assembly GCF_028390025.1). Classification (NCBI taxonomy): domain Eukaryota; kingdom Metazoa; phylum Chordata; class Amphibia; order Anura; family Myobatrachidae; genus Pseudophryne; species Pseudophryne corroboree. The sequence goes on from NC_086449.1 coordinate 382,566,284, forward strand.
GTATACAGTATGAACTTTGTACCATTCTCTGTTCACTATCAGATGGCAATTGTAACACCACTCCTGCCTCCCATCACGTGTAGTTTGGTAAAAAAAAGATTATTTGAATCCTTAAAATCTGTCTCAAATGCAAATGTTTAATTTGATAACTACTTCATTACATTACACACTGTAGTTTAATGTTTTAAAAGACAGCTACAGATGTGCCCTCATACATCTAGCAATTGCAGATTTGTGACTTACATTGGTGCAGAGTTTTCTAAACTCCGCCGTTACAGTGCAGGTTATAAGGATATCCATGCTTGAGCACGGGTGACTTGATTTGTACCTCAGTCAATTTGGTTTAACCATCTGTACTCAAGCATGGATAGCCTTAAAACCTGGACGCGCAATGGCAGAGCTTATGGTTGTGGCTTTAGCATATGTATGTACATACTGTAAAGTGCTGCGACAGCATGGAAAAGTGCAGAAACATTCAACTTAGAGTCAGACCCAGTGATGGTATGCATGCAAGAAATTACATGTTGAGGTAATAGGTTTTGTTTATGGAAATGAAAACTGTATACATATGTTTCCTCATACATCTTGCCTCAATACGCAATGCACCGCGAGATGCCTGTTGTGTGTGAGCTGTCAGGTCCCGTGTAACTCTGCTAACATCGGGCGTCTTTTTGTGCCAAAAATGCGTCTTCACACGCTATGCAAATAAGACACACAAGCACACTCTGCTTATTTAAAATATTGTGTGTGTCTGCAGCTTTTTCTGCATACAAAATGCTGCGTTACCGTTTTTTCCAGGAAAATAGCCGCAGTCGCATACAGAATATAGGCATACCTCATATTTAATCAGAACAGTCTGTTTGTGCATCTTATTTAAAAAAAAAAAAATGCACAGAAAGACGCCCGGCATTTGTAAGCACGCTCACGACTAGGTGCGACTGGAAGGGCTGTTTTAACGTGACTGCAGCAACAATGAGAAACGGACATATCTGTACAGTACATACAGTAAAGCCTGTAGCAGATAACCTGGTGTGAAAATCTCTTGGTGGTTGAACTCCAACTAAATCATTTATTACTTTAGCCCATCTGGTCAGGGTTCCATGTGCTGGTATTTTCTCCATGCAAACTAGATTTTTTCTGAAGCTCTGTGTCTCAGTATTATCTAATAGATAATATTTGTATTCTACATTATTCATGTAAGGTAGACATCCTTGTGAAATACATTTTGAGGGCATTTTCAGGATGGTTTTCACCTCAAGGCATTTATACAGATTTGTCCACGTTCATCTTAAAAGGTATGTGCAGCGTCTCGGCGGTCATCTTTAACTCCTCTGGTGTGCTGGCATTGAGGTAGCAGGGTGCATTTGCGGCTGTGGGGGTCTCTGGGTTGGGGATTATTCAAGCTTGGTGGCCCTCTTGCATTGTCCCCTCCCTGCTCCTGCCCTGGGGCCCCTGTAGCGGGATTGGTGCATTTATCTTCTTAAGTGGAGAAACAGACTTACACTAGACACCAGTCTTTTTTACTGCACCTGCCCCATCTAGTGGCCTCTTGATGCAATAGCCCACATATCTTTCTCAGTGTGCTAGATATACAATACACGTTGCTCTACAGACTGCATCGTACCGCAGCTTCCCAGGTTCCCGCCGAGTCGATCGGTCGTGATGCTCACATGGATGAATAATATTATTATGTTCTGATGGCTATGAGAAGGCTCAGCCCGCGCCCGAATGCTCTTATGACATGATATGACAGCTCGACAACTCTGTGGACCCTACCTAGATTGACGCTCCAGACGCCTCCTGCCTCCGGTTCCTCTACCTTTGTCATCCAGCGTAGCTATGCCTCTCAAGAAATATAAGGCTGCTAAATCTGTTTCCCAAGTGGCGTTCTTTAAACCTTCCCCCCAGGCCGCTAAAGCAAAGGACGCACGGGGTGGCAACTCTAAACCTACTGCTCTTGTGTCCTCGCCGCTTAGAGATTCGCCCGTCCCGGCCTCTGCTCACACCAGCTCCATAGCCGACAGCGAAGCGCTTACGGTGGGTGCTATGAAGCAGCTCCTAACGCAATTTAAGGATGAAGTTGCGGCAGAATTTAGAGCGACTATGAGGGAATGCCGAGATCGGAGGTCGCACCGATCACTTAGAAACGAAAATGGGTGAAGTGGTGTCGTCGCACAACGACCTAATCTCTTCACACAAACTGCTCCAAACTGAGGTCACGGCGCTTAGAAACAAACTCTTGGATATTGAAGACAGATCGAGGCGTAACAACTTAAAGCTACGAGGTGTTCCGGAAACAGTCGCTAACAGCGCTTTAAGCGACTTTGAAGTTGACTTCTTTAGCAAACTCCTTCCTTCGAACCGCCCCGCGGACTTCTTAATTGATCGTATCCACAGGCTTCCAAAAGCCAGGAATGCCCCCGATGGTGTCCCCCGGGATGTCCTTATGAGGCTACACTATTACCATGTGAAGGAGGCAATCCTGAAAGCTGCCCGACCTTCGGATGCTGCGTCAGAGGCGTTGGGCTCACTTCAAATTTTCGGAGACCTGTCCCCTGCTACTTTGGCGAAACGGCGCTCTTTTCACCCCATCACATCAGTGCTACGGAAAGAGAACATTCTATACAGATGGGGATTTCCTACGAAGTTGCTCATCTCCCGAGAGGGGTCCACAGTTGTTATAACGAACGTCCAGGAGGGTAAAAAGATCCTAGCATCATGGAACTCTGCAAGTTCTCCTACACACACCTCCCCCGACCGGGGCCTTCAGCGGGACTGGGCCTCATCGGCTGCAGAACTTTGAGTGTTGTTTGATTTGCTGCACTTGCTTTGTTTGCATGTTTCCTAATTAGTTTGTCATGTCGTATACTCCTATGTTGCATCAACTCCTTGGCGATTATCTGAGGAGGTTGTTTATGTGAATTGTGAGTGCTTCTAGAATGTTTTTCAGTGTTGCCTCCTCACCGATATTTCATTGTTTACTGTCTGTCTCTGCTACCCCGACTGCCACCCACAACTCCGTGTTGGCTGGGAATTCTACTTAAGTTTCATTCGCTTCCGGTGGCGGTCGGGGGCCCAGAGATGGGGTGACGAGAGACCACATTTAGTTTATCTTAGGTTCGAGTGTGGGCGGATTGCCACTACCCCCCACTGTTTAACTCTGAGTCGTCATGGTTAGGCGTCCAAAAGTGCCCCCGAGAGGGGTTAATGTTCTGTTTACTCTCTCTGTTTTTTCTTTCTGTATTCTTCTTCTCTTTTGTCCTTTCTTTCCCCTTTCCTCGCTTTTTGTCCGGGTATGTTACACACACTGTTTACTCGCCAGTTGGTTGTTGATAGAAACGCATTCCCCGACAGTTTTACATTATGGTTAACATTGTCTCTATAAATGCAAAAGTGCTTTTATGCCCCGCACAAGAGGAGATTAGCGCTTAATTATTTTCATAAACTTAAAGCTCAAATCATAGCAGTCCAAGAGACTCATTTTATTAAATCTGCCCCTCCACGGTTTACTAATGGGAGATTCCCCCATTGCTATTTGGCTAACGGGCCGGCTAAGAAGGCGGGAGTGGCAATCTTGATATCTCAGCACTGCGCGTTCTCCCTCGCTTCGCAATATTGCGATCCTGTGTGAAGAATTCTTATTCTAGTAGGTACTCTTGACAACAAAGAGGTGACATTAGTTTCATGCTATGCCCCTAACACTAAGCAACTGGCATTTTGCAGGAAACTGCGCTAAGGTGCAACAATTGGCTAAGGGTGCTTTACTCTTAATGGGGGATTTTCATTTGACTTTGGACCCTTTAGTTGATAATTCTGGCAAGCGACCCTCACTCTCCAGTCAGCTCCATAGGAATGCAAAGGGCTTTAGCCAGCTACTGGTGGAATATGATCTTTTAGACCTCTGGCGTGTTAAGCATCCGATGGATAGAGATTACACATTTTATTCCTCGGTGCACGCATCCTACTCTAGAATAGATCTAGCATTAGCAGATAAGTGGACCCTACAGTCATCCGTAAAATCGTCATCCTTCCCATGTCCTGGTCGGATCACTCCCCACTATTCATCGTCTGGGATACAAATAATAGAAAGGTCATCCCGGCCCCCTGGCGTTTGGGTAAGCTCAGTCTCCTTCAGCCGGAGACCACGTAGGCTATCCAATCCACCTTAGATTATTATCTTTCTGAGAACTCTCCCCAGGAGACGTCTATCTTCACATTCTGGTGCACCCTCAAAGCTGTGACACGAGGGACGGCAATTCAAACAGCGGCTAAACTTAAACGGGCATATCGCAAAAAATTTGAACAAGCTGAGCTTACAGTCGCCTCCCTGGAGGGTTCTCACAAGGCACATCCGCACGACAAAGCCCTTCTTAAGTCTTTGAAAGAAGCAAGGGAGGTGGTGAATGTCTTCTATCTAGCGGAGGTTCAACGCAACCTTCATAGACTGAACCAAAAATTGTATGTTTATGGTAATAGGGCTGGTAGACTGCTGGCGAGGAAGCTGAGAAGTAAGAAGGCTAAAGAAAAAATTCACTTCGTCCATTCGGATAGGGGTAACAGAGTCTACGATCCAGACGGAATCGCAGATGCCTTTGCATCCTATTACTCCAAACTATACAATCTGAAGGGGGACTCTTCTACCTTCCAACCTACAGGCGTAGATATTCAGAATTTTCTGAGCAACTTGCCTCTCCCCTCGCTGTCGCCGGAGTCTTGTAGCTCTCTAAGTGAGCCTTGGACTTTAGCTGAAGTCGAAAAAGCTATTGGCTCCCTCCCAGCAGATAAGGCCCCAGGTCCCGACAGTTATCCTGCCGGTTTCTATAAATTCTTTGGGGAAAGCTTGGCCCCGGTGCATTTGTCGGTGTTCAATGAAGCCTCAGAGGCAGGCCACTTCCCTAAAGAGATGCTGGAAGCTCAAATCATTACCATTCCCAAACCGGGAAAAAACCCTACCTCCGTCCAAAATTTTAGACCGATCGCTTTATTAAATACGGATTTAAAAATTTACGCCAAATTAATTGCCAACCGTATCAGCCCTCTGCTCCCCTCTCATCAACCCTGATCAAGTGGGCTTCGTACTGAACAGACAGGCCCCAGATAATACCCGCAGGGTGATTAACGTGATTGTGCATTCAGCCGGTAGAAGAGAACCCCTCCTAGTCTTGTCTCTTGACGCCAAAAAGGCTTTTGATAGATTGAATTGGAATTTTATGAGATTAACTATGGACAAATTTGGCTTCTCTGGAAGGATCTTGGACTCTATTTTGGCTCTTTATTCCTCCCCTAGTGCACGGGTCTTTGTAAATGGATGCCTTTCCTCACCCTTTAATATCTCAAATGGCACGCGTCAGGGATGTCCGCTATCCCGCGCTGGCAATAGAACTCATGGCTGCTTCCATTCGATATCGGGATGCGATTAGTAGCCCTGTTATAGGGGGCATTTCTCACAAAATTAGATTGTTTGCGGACGATATTCTGCTATGTCTCACTGATCCCGAAGCTTCCTTGCCAGTTTTGCATGAGGTCCTTCAAAGCTATTCAGATGTTTCTTTTTATAAGTTAAACACAAATAAAACTGAAGTCCTCCCACTCCATATACCCCCGGCTGTGGTCTCTAAATTGAAGGATAGGTATAAATATGCTTGGAAGTCCTGCTCCCTGAGATACCTGGGGATAAACTTAACCAGTGAAGATAACTTGAGAGTGTAATTATGCCCCGTTAATAAAAGCATTTACTGAGCTGACTGGGGAGTGGATGTTGCAGGAGGTGTTTTGGTTGGGTAGGATTGCTGCTGCTAAGATGGTTCTATTGCCGAAATTAATGTATCTGTTTCGCGCTATACCAAGGCCCCTTCCCAGACACTTCTATAATAAATTTAACCAGGTCGTGACCAGATATGTGTGGGGAGAGTCTAGACCGAAAATTGCTAAGAAGACTCTTGTTCGGCCTAAACTGACTGGTGGGGTAGCTTTCCCAGATATAGAAAAGTACCATGTGGCATGTCTGATAAGTCAGTCTAGGGACTGGTTTGACACCACGAGTCTAAAGCCTTGGGTTATTCTGGAAGCCTTATGCTTGGATGCTGTTTCTCTCCCTGATATGTTTTGGTTACCACTGCCCGCTGCTCGGAGTAGGGCCGAATCCTGCAAGTCTATTAAAACGACCATAGACTCCTGGCATAAATTAGTACCCTCTTCAGAAGAGCTTAATTTACCCGCTCCCTGCCTGTCGTTAACTGCTCTTATGTCCTTGATCCCCAATGTTTCCCTAGTGGAGTGGACTCGGAAGGGACTCACTACCGTGGGCGAATTATTTGAAGGGGACGTCTTGATGTCCTTCTCTCAATTACAAGAGAGATTTGGGATTCGGACAATTACAAGAGAGATTTGGGTTTCTTTAAATACCTGCAGGTGAGAAGTTGGCTGCACTCATGTACTCCCTCACATCTCCACAAGCTGTCTCTTCCGGCTTACATTGTTAGCCGACTGGAGACACCCTCGCATAAATATGGGATTACGTGGTGGTATCAATTTCAAATGACAAACGGCCCCCAGATGAAATTGAAAACTCAGATTTTATGGGAAAGAGATTTGAACAGGTCCTTTACTGAGGCTGAATGGGATGGTATATTTGGGTCTTGTTTTAAAGTCTCCAAGTGTGTTAACCATGTTTTACAAGCTTATACAGAGGGCCTACTTCACCCCCGCCAAACAGCACAGAATCTGGCCCTCCCAATCTAAATCGTGTTGGAGGAAATGCGGCTCCACGGGGGATATCTTTCATGTCTTTTGGGCATGTACTCGTATACAACCACTTTGGAGAGAAGTTTTAAATTTGGCCGGCATGGTGTTGGGGCTCAGCATCCCAATGGACCCAGCTCTGGCGCTATTTCACTTATACGTAGATCGCCTCTCCGTAGGTGACCGTTATGTCTTGGGGCATGTTCTGATAGCCGCTAAAGCTGCTATAGCACAGTTAAGGAAATCTGAGAGTGTTCCCACCTTGGAGCTCATCCAAAATAAGATCCACAAACATTTCATTTTTGAAACTGCGGAGGCTAAATACTCCTCATCGGCTAACTCTATCCACATGAAATGGTTGGGATGGTCTGATTATAGAAGTAGAGTAGGTATGCTGACAGTATATAGCTCTCCAATTGACATGTCCGTGCTCGACCTCTCCTAGAAGGATCTCTACGAGTATGCCGTGAAACTAGTTATTTCCTCTTCATGTCTTCTTTTAGAGCTTTCTCCTTTTCTTGTGTCTGTACGTTTGATGTAACCAATTGTATACCCTTAGACTGTGCGTTATTTAAGTTTGTTTAAGGTAATCATTCCGGACTTCCCCTGTGTTTCCCTATCTTTTTATTCTGTTCCCCATTTCTGTGTGTAAACTCTTCAATAAAAAATGTAATGTTAAAAAAAAAAAAAAAGGTATGTGCAGCAAACGTGACTATTCGTGAGCACGTACTTCCATAGGAATGCATGGTACATGTGCCCGCCATGACTTGTTGTGGCAGGCTGCGGTTATTCGCAGCTGCAATACGTACACATGCGGCAGATGAGAAACCTCAAGAAGAGTAAGGACATACAGATGTGTCCACTTACATCTTTGCTTTTTTACAAATTTGGCACAACATGCAAAACACGGCTAAGCTGTTTTTCACAAGTAGCGAGTGGATGAATTTAAAAAATGTTTTTTGCCATAATAGAATATGTATAAAGTAACATATTAAAGAAGCAAATTAAGAAAAATCACAAGGCATGGCTAAATCTCTGAGCATATGGCATGCAAAACTGTGCCATACATGGTGGGATATAGCAAAGATGTATGTGGACACATCTGTATCTGTAGTTTTTTTGGTGTTTGAATTAAGAATGCCAAATTGATTTCTCACAAATATTTAAAATGCCCGCTCTAATATATATTGCAGACGCCAAGTCGCATCTTATTACCATATACGATAAAAGTGCGCTGTACATCGCAAAACACTGCATCCCATAAGAGAAAACAATACACCCACACATTATCTGAGTTCCAAAGCTCATTGTTGTATATATTTGTTATTAAAAATGATATGGATTCAATATATATTACAAAGTACAGTATACCTATAGTTACAACTCATACAGTAAGCCGTTAATACATAGTTACATACAGTTACATGCCAGCGATACAATACCATTATCCTTAAGTTATATAGATTCGTCTTTCCATATCACTCTCTCTCTCTCTGTAAAGTAATGCTGGGACTCCATCTTCCTCTGAGACCAAAAAGCAAGTAACTCTGAGACCAAAAGAAACAGGAACTACCTTCCTGTGTGACCAGCAAAATGTGTTAACTAGTTTCTGGGGGAGGGGTCTCTCTCTCTCTCATTCATGATTGAGTCACTAGTTTCTTTGTATGTGCTGAACATGCTCAGCCCTTGGGGATGTCCAAAGGGGCTGGCCTGAGTTTCCTGTTTGGAACTTCTATTGTTCAAAGAAAAGTGATTTTAGCTTTTATACATTCAATCATAATTATCCGCTGCAATGTCCTACAACTTAATAACAAGTATCAAATTAATCTACACACCAATCTGCTTGTTTTAATAGTAAACATGACAGGTGTATCTGGTTCCGTTCAAATAATACACATTCATGACATTAATTCATTAGGTAATTTTGAATCATCATGATGTCTGGGGCTTGATATTATTATAATTATGTACTGTATGAAATAAGTGTCGAATCCATCTCTGTGGCATGTCCGTGTAAATGCGTGTGTTACCATATATGGCTGTGCTCGCTGCGCGTATTTGCAAGTATAGCGACTTAAATGTGTGTAGTTTGTATGTTCTCTTTATGTAATATTTTTGACTTCGACAGAATTGTATCCTGTCTCTAACAGTTTTACAGAAATTAAATTCTTTGAATAATTCTGTAACAATACTAACAGGTCTCCTTTCTGACTATCATAACAGTCACTGGGATGAATTTGGATTGTCACCCCCTTCTATTTCTCTCTGATATTGTTGATTAAAAAAATATGTAATGACTCTTTTTCACTAAAATTGTGCTGCTGTTTCTAAAGCTGGCAATCACTTTATCACCTCTTTACTTGATAAATGCTAGAGCAGACAAATTCTCTCTGTGTCTATAAGAGTGCCATCTTGATAGATGGGCCTCCCACATCAAAAGCTGTAATCTGATTTATGTAAGGCTCTGCACATGGCAAATCAGATTGCAGCAGATAACTTATGGATGGGAGACGAGGTATGCTCTTTGCACTCTTGGGTAGTGTCCCTAGAGGGCTTATATGTATTTACAGATCTCAAGCAAAATGTATCCCCTGTGTGGTTTCAATTTCTTCTAATTCTTCATTTGTTGGTGATTTACAGATTTATATTTTCTTTGTGTATACTGTACCAACTTTATCAGTCATGTAACTATTACAGTACTTGGTTAATACTTAATCTAAACACTGCAGACAAATGTGAAGGGCAGAGAAGAATTGATTAATATGTTGGTGAAATGAACAGTGACATTAGGAATATTTAGAACAGTCACCTGAAAGGAACATCAACTGATCATTCTGAATCTGGCTGTATGTGCAATAAAGTCTTTATGCATCTCCCGCATCCCACAGACACACACTCACTTTCCTGTGAAAATGAGAGTTAAATCTTACATCTGCACAGAAAAAACTTGTATTGAAAATCTTCTGTTCAAGGCAATGCTATGAAAATAAAATGAAATGCTAACTGGATTTTAACCAGAAAGTATTGTTTATATTTAATTTTTGACTATTTATTTTTCTCATACGTCCTAGAGGATGCTGGGGACTCCATAAGGACCATGGGGTATAGACGGGATCCGCAGGAGACATGGGCACACTATAAGACTTTGAATGGGTGTGAACTGGCTCCTCCCTCTATGTCCCTCCTCCAGACCTCAGTTAGACTCTGTGCCCAGGAGAGACTGGACACACACTAGGGGAGTTCTACTGAGTTTCTCTGGAAAGACTTTGTTAGGTTTTTTATTTTCAGAGAGACCTGCTGGCTACAGGTTCTCTGCTTCGCGGGACTGAGGGGAGAGAAGTCAGACCTACTTCTTCTGAGTTAAGGGCTCTGCTTCTTAGGCTACTGGACATCATTAGCTCCAGAGGGTTCGATCACTGGTGCGCCTAGCTGCTTGTTCCCGGAATCGCGCCATCAACCCCCTCACAGAAGACAGAAGCCGGGTGAGTATTGGAAGAAAAATAAGACTTCAGTGACGGCTAAAGACTTCAGATCGGAGGTACAGCGCAGCGGTCGCGCTGCGCGCCATTGCTCCCACACACCAACGGTTCTACAAGGGTGCAGGGCGCAGGGGGGCGCCCTGGGCAGCAATATACCTCTTTCCTGCAACTGGCAAAAGATGTATACAGTGCATAGGGACCCCCGCCAGTATAAATATGTATATTATTAGAGGGGCTGAAGCTTAGCCCTCACAACATATTACAGCGCCATTTTCTCCTCATGTCCCCGCCAAAAAGCACTGTTAGGCAGCTAACAGTGGAAAACGAAGGGGGGGGGGGGCAAGGTGATTTTAGTGCAAAAGAGAAAATATAGCACTATACACTATAATGGGCGTGTTAATTAATGAGTTGTACTTGTATTCTGTGTTTTCCCTGTCACATATACCCATGATAGCTTATAGTACTCATGTGTCGACGTGTGTGTGCTCTGCCACGAGCTGGCTATGGGAATCCCTCTGTCGGCATTGCCGACTCCTGATGGTACTTGGGTCTGTACATCAAGTGTCAGCAGGTCGGTAGTTGTATGCTTTTTTGAAAGTAAACACTGTATGGGTGACACAGTAGTATGTGGGTGACCTGTCGGCACCATCTGTTATTACTGGGGGTAAATTAACATGAAGTCAATAACCTATACCTGTATAGGGTACGGTTCCATGGGCTTGTTGCTCTGGCACAGTTTTGTTTTTATTTGTGGCTGCATGATATTAAATTTATGTGTATATACTTCCCTCGGGGTCGTAAGAATGATATTTTTACCTAATTACCACTCCCTGTTGTCGACAAAATTCTATATTTTATGTCGACCATAAGGTTTCTTGGTCAGATCCACAACTTGGGCATTCAGTACATGGTCGTACACATTCAGCACACATTAATGTCACTAGGGACCCTGGGGTTCTGGACAAAATACTTATATGTGTGAGATATATATATATATATATGTGTGTGTGTGTATATATATATATATATATATATATATATATATATAAATGAAGCATGAAGAAAAGCGGCACTCAAAGTCTGATAAAGAAGTTAAATGTATTTCACACGTAAAAGTGAACCGACGTTTCGGGGACCAAACGCCCCTTTTTCAAGGTGAACAACAATGTGTGTAAGGAAAAAACATACCTTTTAAAGAAGTAGAAGTACCCGCCAAAGTGCTCCAAATTACGCCCGCCCGGCCGCTCGAGGTCCGTCTTCCGCTCCGGTGCATTAAGATGACGTCATATTCAATGCGCCCTGCGTGCGCGTCGTTGCTATGGTTACCCGCTGTAATCCTCGGCCGGGCTGCGGCGCTGATTGAAAGAAATATATGTTTTGTGCCATCAAAGATTACAGAACCCACCACCACTAAGACATTAGTATATATAACAATAAGGTGATACTTGGGTGTTATGTACACACCCCCTAATGAATTAAATTACAATAAGTGAAATAGAGGTAAACAATGATAGAAACACTGGTACCCGTGGCTGTCTAAATGATGATACGGTTTGAAAAGACTGAAAGAAAAAATACTATTGCTATAAATATAACAGTGGAACTGTTACCATGGGCAACCCTGCACACTAGAGGGGTTGAAGGGTCTGTAAGGGTGGTGATCTCGCCCTTTGTTGGACCGGCTATATAGTCCCCAGGTATCACCTTGATTGCTGTCAGGGAGAACAATGTTATACATGGGTGACGTCAATAGGGAAGTGTATACTTTGGATGAAGTCACTGGAAAGTGAGGACAATCACGTAAATAGGACCCTTGCTGATAGTTATTAATACTGTGTTATATGTTGTAGTTACTGAAAAATGTTCCAATTCAGTCTCTCGTTCAAACCTTGGGGGTTGGTAGTATTCAGTTCAAAAATCCATTTGGTTTCCAAACGTAAGAGTTTGCCGTCTCTGTCTCCCCCTCTGATATGTTTGGGAACATGATCTATGATCATGTGTCTCAGATCGTTCAAAGAATGTTTAGCCATCGCAAAGTGTCTTGCCACCGGCTGGTCTGACTCTTTGCCTGCCAGAGCTTGCTTGATGGCCGACCGGTGGAGAGCCATTCTTTCCCTGAGAGTCCTGATAGATTTGCCCACATAGTGGAGACCGCAAGGGCATTTAATGAGGTAGACTATGTGAGTGGTGGTGCATGTGAGTACATGGTTAATTTTGTATGTTTTGTCTCGGTGGGGATTACCAAAATTAGATCCTATTATCATGTTTTCACACGTAGTGCATTTGATGCATTTATAAATGCATCAAATGCACTACGTGTGAAAACATGATAATAGGATCTAATTTTGGTAATCCCCACCGAGACAAAACATACAAAATTAACCATGTACTCACATGCACCACCACTCACATAGTCTACCTCATTAAATGCCCTTGCGGTCTCCACTATGTGGGCAAATCTATCAGGACTCTCAGGGAAAGAATGGCTCTCCACCGGTCGGCCATCAAGCAAGCTCTGGCAGGCAAAGAGTCAGACCAGCCGGTGGCAAGACACTTTGCGATGGCTAAACATTCTTTGAACGATCTGAGACACATGATCATAGATCATGTTCCCAAACATATCAGAGGGGGAGACAGAGACGGCAAACTCTTACGTTTGGAAACCAAATGGATTTTTGAACTGAATACTACCAACCCCCAAGGTTTGAACGAGAGACTGAATTGGAACATTTTTCAGTAACTACAACATATAACACAGTATTAATAACTATCAGCAAGGGTCCTATTTACGTGATTGTCCTCACTTTCCAGTGACTTCATCCAAAGTATACACTTCCCTATTGACGTCACCCATGTATAACATTGTTCTCCCTGACAGCAATCAAGGTGATACCTGGGGACTATATAGCCGGTCCAACAAAGGGCGAGATCACCACCCTTACAGACCCTTCAACCCCTCTAGTGTGCAGGGTTGCCCATGGTAACAGTTCCACTGTTATATTTATAGCAATAGTATTTTTTCTTTCAGTCTTTTCAAACCGTATCATCATTTAGACAGCCACGGGTACCAGTGTTTCTATCATTGTTTACCTCTATTTCACTTATTGTAATTTAATTCATTAGGGGGTGTGTACATAACACCCAAGTATCACCTTATTGTTATATATACTAATGTCTTAGTGGTGGTGGGTTCTGTAATCTTTGATGGCACAAAACATATATTTCTTTCAATCAGCGCCGCAGCCCGGCCGAGGATTACAGCGGGTAACCATAGCAACGACGCGCACGCAGGGCGCATTGAATATGACGTCATCTTAATGCACCGGAGCGGAAGACGGACCTCGAGCGGCCGGGCGGGCGTAATTTGGAGCACTTTGGCGGGTACTTCTACTTCTTTAAAAGGTATGTTTTTTCCTTACACACATTGTTGTTCACCTTGAAAAAGGGGCGTTTGGTCCCCGAAACGTCGGTTCACTTTTACGTGTGAAATACATTTAACTTCTTTATCAGACTTTGAGTGCCGCTTTTCTTCATGCTTCATTTACCTACCTATTCCTGAGACGGCACCAAAGCAGCTAAATTGAGGAGGGGGAGTGCCGGTCCGAGCAGACTGTATATATATATATATATATATATATATAGAGAGAGAGAGAGGATATGTGTGTATATGTGTATTTAAATATGTATATTCATATTGCAAATTCTAATGAATGCTGACGTAAAAGTATTCCTTCTCATGTGCTGGTCGCTCTGTTGATAAAGCTCTAGGTCGGCCGTGACGAGTTGGTCTCAGATCCTCACGAGGAGTCCGAGTGTTTAATCTTCCCGCCGCGGATAGAATACTGTGAAAGTCAACTCCTGGTCGGCACGGGGCCCTGTCACAAAGGATTGTATACAGGAAGCTAAGTGATATTTTATTTCTATGCTTTGACGTCATTTGCATTACATGCGCATGGGGGAGTGCTTGTATTCGGAAAGACATCCGATAGAATTACCCTAGAGACAGAGGGGATGTATCTTATGTTGGTTCTTCTCTATAACATTGCGGCAGGCTGCCGTGCGTCTGCAGTAGGTGTGGCCGGAGGAATGCTGAGGCTGACTCAGAGAGATACTGGAGTTTTTCCCTGTGACGGTGTACCGCTGTTTGGGGATGCCTCTGTTAAGTCACTCTCGGCGAATACCACTGGTAAGTCTACCTTCGTGAGTTAGATTCCCTCACAACGGTTGGTGACGCATTCTTTTGTGGGATGCAGTCATTTTAACCGGTTCGATACCGTTCTTTTTTCCCTTTCTGTGCAGATAGTGGAAGGTGAAAAGGTAAGAGCTCTGCAACCTTCTTAGGTTCGCAGAAGTGGATATTGACTTCTATTTCTACCACATCCACCGCATGTCGCTGGGTCTATCTGGCTGGAGCCCACACCGGTGGGAACTCGTCTTATACTCTTCAGTCAGTCCGGGAATGGACTTGGACCTGTGGGTTAATAATAGAATCCAAAGGGGGACACACTAAAGTTTACAGATGATTCCCCTCACTTATTTTTTAAATAGATCTTACCGATTTCTCTCTGGAAGGGGAGGTAGTATGCGACGCCATACCAGAGTTGCGTCAGGTTCAGGACATTGTCCTGCTGAACCTGATAAAAAAATAAATAAAGAGGAAGAAACAAAGTTTTCTACTTACGAAGTTGAACTACAGGTCTCTCAGGCCAGGCAGCTCCAGCACGTAAAGGTAGAAAAGGGTTTAAATGCGTTTTTTCTTCGCATTCAGCTTACCGGGGTTGATATCCAGTATTGTCTTTGCCATTTCACCGGAGTGATGGCAGTGTGATGGTTTTCTTTCAATAGTAAGAGCCATTGTTATTCTGTACTGAGACGCTCTCCTGATTAAGGCGAGGTCAAGAAACAAGTAGTGCAAATCGTTGTTTCTCTCTGACTGTTCTTCAACACAGGGAATGGCTGTTGTTCCCAACGACGCAGATGTCTGAGGTGGGTATCAGAGTAGATACTGAACGGTTGAGGTTCTGTGTTTTCCTGTGGAAAGAGGTCTGAGGATCCAGAGTCGGATCAGATTTGCAGTGACAATCCATCAATATGTTCCGTTGATGTAGAAGATGGGTGCGGCCTAAGAGGCCTTTTCGGTGAGCAGGTAAAATGCCAGAGTGGTTTTCACGGGACCAGTTGGGAATGTGGTCCGGGTCTCACCGGCACATGCACCGGAATATTATCCTAATGGCCAGGTTATCGCTCCTGTGGTGTCTGCTCAGTTCTCACCTCCTAGAGGGACAAAGGTTCGGGATCCAGCATTAGATCCTGGTGTCCATGTATGCCGATCTCCGAGGCTGAGGTGCAGTCCTTGCATGGGAAGTAATTCCAGAGGAAAAGGTCAAGCTGTGAAGCTTGTCTGCAATAAGCTTTCTTGAATTAAGAGCTATTTTCAACGAACATATTCTTCGTGATCTGCCCGTGTTAATTCTGTCGGACGACTTGACAACAGTGGCGTAAGTAAGCCGCTAGGGCGGAACAAGGAGCAAATCGGCAATGGCAGAAGCCGAAATTGTTTTCCGCTGGGTGGAAAGACTGTTAAAAGTTATATTAGCAGTCTTCGTTCCGGACGTAAACAACGGAGAAATAGATTTCCTCTGCAGACGCGATCTCCATCCGGGAGAAATGGTCGTCATCGAGAAGTTTCACAGAAGTGATCAGTCTTTGAGGAGTGCCTCAATTGGTCATGTTGGCGTCTGGCCTCAACGAGAGACCTCAGGGATATTGTTCCAGGTCAAGGGACACTCAAGCTATAGCAGTGGACGGCCTCGTGACACCTTGGGTGTTTTCAGTCGGTCTATGTGTCCCCTCTGCTTTCACTCTTCTGAAGGTGATAAACGTAAGAAGAACAGAGGTTCAGTCGATCCTCATTGTTTTGGTCTAGCCAAGGAGGGCTTGGTATCCAGTTCTTCAAGATTGACTCATAGAAGATCCCTGGCCTCTTCCTCTATGGGAGGAACTGTTACAGCAAGATCCGGGCGTGTATCAAGACTTACCGCGGCTGCGTTTGACGGCGTGGCAGTTGAACGCCATATCCTAGCCCGAAAGGGTATTCCCAGGGAAGTCATTTCCACACTTCTTCAGGCTAGAAAAGAAGTAACGGCAAAGCCTTACCACCGTATTTGGCGTAAATATGTGTCTTGGTGTGAATCCAAGAAGGCTCCTACGGAAGACTTTCAGCTGAGTCGTTCTTTGCCATTCTTTGCAAGCAGGTGTGGATGCAGGCTTAAAGTTAGGCTCCGTTTCAAGGCAGTTTTGGCCTTATAAATTTTCTTTAAAAATAAATAAATAAATACAGAATTGGCCACCTTTCTGGAAGTTCAGTCTTTCGTGAAAGGAATACTGCACATCCAACCTCCATTTGTGCCCCCATTGGCACAGTGGGCTCTTGACGTGGTGTTGCGTTTTTTGTGTCACACTGATTGGAACCTTTATTAAAGGTTGTGTTAAAATTTCTCTCTTGAAGAGTGGTCATGCTATTGCCTTTGGGCGACCACAAGGCGGGTGTCGGAAGTAGCGGCTTTGACTCACAAGAGCCCCTGTTTGATCTTCCAAGTGGATAGAATTGAGAACTCGGATAGTAGTTCTGCCAAAAGGGGTTTTCTGTGTTTCGCAGAAACCAGCCTATTTTGATGCCTGTGGTAACTTCAGCATTGGCTGATTCAAAGTCTCTCGATGTAGTCAGGGCTTTGAATATTTATGTCGCCAATTGGGCTCAGATTGGGGAAACAGAGGCTCTGTTTGTCCGGTATGCTCCCTGCGTGATTGGGGCGCCTGCGTCTATGCAGTCTGTTACACGCTGGATCTGTGATACGATTCGGCTTGCTAGTTCTACGGCTGGATTGCCGTTACCGAAGTCGGGGGAGACCCATTCTACTAGGAAGATGGGCTCTTCTTGGGCGGATGCCCGAGGTGTCTTGACGGTTTAACTTTGCCGAGCGGCTACTTGGTCGGGTTCAAACACCTTTGCTAAGCTCTACAAGTTTGATACCCTGGCTGATGGGGATCTCATGTTTGCTCAATCGGTGCTGCAGAGTCGTCCGCACTCTCCCACCCGGTCTGGAGCTTTGGTATAAACCCCATGGTCCTTATGGAGTCCCCAGCATCCTCTAGGACGAATGAGAAAATAGGATTTTAATACCTACCGGTAAATCCTTTTCTCTTAGTCCGTAGATGATGCTGGGCGCCCGTCCCAGTGCGTACTGTGTCTGCAGTTATTGGCTATGGTTACACTCTTGTGGTGTTTCTTTTCTGTCAGGCTGTTACTGACGTTGTTCATGCCATGGCATGCGGTAGCTTCTTATTGGCTGGGTTGACACAGGTTGTGTTACATATTCTCTCAGCATGTGGCTGTGTAATTTTTCATGCCTTGGCTGGTGTTCTATTGAATACCACGTTCTGTGGGTATGTTCGAGGTGTGAGCTGGTATGACACTCACCGTGTTTAAACAATAAATTCTTTCCTCGAAATGTCCGTCTCCCTGGGCACAGTTTTCTAACTGAGGTCTGGAGGAGGGGCATAGAGGGAGGAGCCAGTTCACACCCATTCAAAGTCTTATAGTGTGCCCATGTCTCCTGCGGATCCCGTCTATACCCCATGGTCCTTTACGGAGTCCCCAGCATCCTCTACGGACTAAGAGAAAAGGATTTACCGGTAGGTATTAAAATCCTATTTTTTTTTAACTGAAAACTTGTAATACTGCATGTAAATCAGCTATAGTTGTAATGCACTATGACAGTGTTTCACAACCTCTGTCCTCAATGCACACTACAGTCCAGGATCTGAAGTTATCCATGCTTGAGCACAAATGGTTAAATAAAAATAACTGACGTTCTAATTAAGTCACCTGTGCTCAAGTATGGCTATCCTCAAAACCAGGACTATTAGTGTGCTTTGAGTACCGTGGTTGGGAAACAGTGTCCTATATTATCACAACTCTGCAAAGAAGTACTTGGTGCTAATAGTTTACTGTATGTATATTGGTTTATACCATCCACTTGAATGGTGTGTTGTATGAATTGTCTGGCCCTTTCCACAAACTGGTTATTTTTAGGATGGTTTCAGCAGTAATTCTCAAATATCAGAGACTGTTTTGAGGTTTGTCTGTCATAATCCAGAGCTGAATGGCAATGTAAATATAAAGCTATCCAGTCTTTTGAGTTCTAGTGTACATGCAAAAGTAGCCAGTATTTATCCTGCATGCAAACAAATACATTTATTTGCACCCATTGCAACATTGTTTGTCCAGAGTCAAAATTGCCTATTCATGAAATATTGTTTGCACGATATTCCACGAAAACAGCGGTTTTGAGAGGAATACGGTACCTACAGAGGTGTAGCGTGGAGCCATGGCTCCCGGAGCAAGCTCACACCACGGTTCTCCCCTATGTACACACAAATGTTTGCTATTCAGTTGGGTGCAGGTATTTTTTATTTTTTCCTCCCAGCCCCAGATCATGACCAGATTTTCCTAAAATCCATATCTTTAGGAAGATTGGTCAGAATTGCTCTATACTGCTGTGGCTAATGACTAATTGAGCAATTGGAATTTTCCTATTAGCTTAATTAGTCTGTAATTACTCACCTTCTGCAACGCTGCATCTCCTCCGGTTCTCTTTTTCTCCAGTGTCACAGAAAGATCTTTCAGGGACGTCCAGACACAGGACAGGTACATACTACCCCTGCCCCTCTTCCACGTATACTACACTGCAGCTTCTACCCTGAACTACACTCCCCACACACTACATCGCCATTACCCTGCATTCCCCACCCCGCACACACGATACTACCACTGCTACCCTGCACCCCACACACTACATCGCCATTACCCTGCATTACCCACCCCGCACACACGATACTACCACTGCTACCCCACACACTACATCGCCGCTACCCTGCATCCCCCACCCCGCACACACGACACTACCACTGCTACCCTACACACTACATCGTCTCTACCCTGCATCCCCCACCCCGCTCACACGACACTACCACTGCTACCCTGCACCCCACACACTACATCGCCGCTACCCGGCATCCCTCTCCCCTCACACAAAAATGTGAACACCCTCCCCCGCACACACTAATAGGAAGGACATTCCTCCCCACAGCACACATTAATAGGACACCCCTCCCCCCAGCACATACTCCTCTCCCCTAGCACACACTAGTAGGACACCCCTCCCCCCCAGCACACACTAATAGGACACCCCTCCCCCCCAGCACACACTAATAGGACACCCCTCCCCCCCAGCACATATTAATAGGACACCCCTCCCCCCCAGCACATATTAATAGGGCACCCCTCCCCCCAGCACACATTAATAGGACCCCCTCCCCCAGCACACATTAATAGGACCCCCAGCACACACTAATAGGACCCCCCTCCCCCAACACACACTAATAGGACCTCCTCCCCCCAGCACACACTAATAGGACCCCTCTCCCCAGCACACACTAATAGGACCCCCTTCCTCCAGCACACACTAATAGGACCCCCCTCCTCCCAACACACACTAATAGGACCCCCCTCCCCAACACACACTAATAGGACCCCCCTCCCCCCAACACACACTAATAGGACCCCCCTCCCCCCAACACACACTAATAGGACCCCCCTCCCCCCAACACACACTAATAGGACCCCCCTCCCCCCAACACACACTAATAGGACCCCCCTCCCCCCAACACACACTAATAGGACTCCCCTCCCCCAACACACACTAATAGGACCCCCCTCCCTGCAACACACACTAATAGGACCCCCCTCCCCCCAACACACAATAATAGGACAGTTTCTCCCCCTACCCCCTTTTGTTTATCTGCAGCACAGCACTGACTAACCTGAGCCTCTGATTCTCGTGTGGCTGGCTGGTAGTGCTGCTCCTCGTCTCAGGGCTGCTCTGACGGACAGGTAGTGGAGAGAGGGGGGCGGTACTGCTGCTGCTACATGACTAGTGCAGCGGGAGGAGTAAGTAGTATGTGGGAGGGGCCCTGGCACAGGGAGGAGATTAAGAGCTGCCTCTGTTGTTCGTGCTGCGGCCCGGCGCCACAGCCCTTTACAGTGTGACAGGCGCTGAGCATCAGCAGGTTGCAGAGCAGGGAGGGAGAGTTGCACCCCTCTCAAGCACAGCTCACTGCTTTGCAGACCTTGCCGAGCGGGTAGCGCCAGGCCTGCTTGTGCTGTCAGCGCTGCTGCAAGGCGCCCTCTGAAGTGTCCGGCACCTGTAGCGTGCGCTCCACCGGAACCGCCCTCCCTACGCCCCTGAGTGCCTGCAGATATTAGGGATCCCCTAGATCTGCTGTGGTCCTCCTATTGCCGACAGCAGCCACAAGGCCTATAGGTTTATATGGGGGGCCTGCAAAGCTGTCCGATTTACCAAGCTTTGTATTCCAGCCCCGCCATGTCCAGCAGAGGAAGTAGTGTAATAGCCATCTCCAGATGATTATCACACTGCTTCCAACTCTGTGCCAGGACATGCTCTTATTGGAGCCACTCATGCAAAATTAGTACATTTGCATGAAAATATTAACTTTCTGAATTTCTGCAAAAAAATATCACATCTGTATTAGAAATATGTCCCAAAGTTACTTTCTTTATTTTTGCTTTGCTCCAACCACAGAATCATTTCTGCAAAAAAATATCACATCTGTATTAGAAATATGTCCCAAAGTTACTTTCTTTATTTTTGCTTTGCTCCAACCTCAAAATCATCATTTAATGAGCTTGTAGAGACTCCTAAGCTTCTTTTACAGCAGCCATTATAATCCAATGGTATTTAGTCATCTATTTATTTATTTTTCATATGGCTTCTACTTGCCCAACTGTGAATTTATATAGAATCTTACAGTATATGTGTATAACTTCCAGTTTGTATTGCTTTCAGCGTTGTGTAAAATTCAGTCCCCTGCCAGGTGGTTGCATTTCTTATTTTAATGTTTTGGGTTTTTTTTATCATGAAGTGGAATTCCCATTTGTCTTTCTCCCATGTTCCATGCTCTTTTTTTGTACAAGATACTTGTTCTTATAACGCACTTGAACTGAACTACTAGTGGCCTTTCTACAGAACCTTATGGTAATCTTGGTTTATTTTTTGTATTTGTCTTTTTGTTGTTGGTTCTTCTGAGCCTGATGTTGAAGGTCACTAATGTAACAGGTGCTTCTATTTTTGACCTTTGATGATCTTGACCTTCTCTTCTTGTATATCAGTCAGACCAGTCATATGTTTTTTATTCTGTGACCTTTGTTTCTTTCGATACAAGTAGTTTGAATTCAGTAGTATGCTTTTGTATACCACCAAATCAATGTCATACAGGGTTATTTCAATATGACGCTTTCTATTGGAACATAGAAGTTATAAAGTTAATTATCTATATCATTGTTGTATACAAATTTAAATGAGGATGTACAGATGTGTCCTCATATATCGTTGCTGTGTAGCGGGCGCCATGCAACTCGCACTGGCTCCTTGCGCTATAACTCCCGTTATAAGTTAAGTTATAAATCTAGCGTCACGTTATAATTGTAACGTGCATTCTACTTTCTGCCCACCAGATGACGCTTTTCCTAAACTGTACAGCGCATGCCTCAAATAGCCAAAGGACCCTTCCTAGCGCCGCCTTCTGATTGGCTGATATTTATTGTGACAATAAAGAACCATTAATCACTTCCTTCTATAAAAAAAATCCCTTTCCACAAAATACAATGCCACGCTGCCGCCCTGTTCACTCAATTAATTTTGTCGTTACGTTGTGTACAAAATCCTGGATAGCATTAGCATAAACAGCATTACTATTTCTGACAGCCTTTCCATTTCAGTTGCTTCAAATGGGCAGAAATATTTAATGCACAGTGCCACTGGGTCCCTATCTCATTAATATGACTCACAGATGGTCTCCATTGCTTTTCCGACATTGTTGGCGGATTCAATCCATTGTTTTTTTTTTTTATAAAGCAATCAGATAAAACACATCACATATACACCGGGAGGACTTGCCTGTACCATAGTTGGCTGTGGCCTAACGAGTACAGTGTCCGCCCGCAATGCATGCACTCCCGGGTTCGATACCCAGTGCGGTGCGCAATTATTATTTTAATGTTGTTATTTATTCTTTTTTAATACAATAAAGTTATTTGGTGTATAATGGGTCAAAATGCCAAGATACTGTACTAAGATTTTTCCACAAGATCATGGAAGCAGGAGTAGTAGACGCTTTGTCAATCTTATGGAGATTTCAGCTAGCCTATGCATTTTTTCCTTTCCCTCTCATTTCTAACAT
Organism: Pseudophryne corroboree; assembly: GCF_028390025.1. Taxonomy (NCBI): domain Eukaryota; kingdom Metazoa; phylum Chordata; class Amphibia; order Anura; family Myobatrachidae; genus Pseudophryne; species Pseudophryne corroboree. Next base: position 382,588,825 of record NC_086449.1, read on the forward strand.
GCTGAGAAATATCAAGAAATTGAAGAATAGATATTATTTTATGTCAGTCTAGGCTCATGTGCTTCTTAGAAGCCTGGGGAATGCCACAGTAAGATCCATGGACCTTACCTCTTTATTCGTACCAGTATCCTGTTTGTTAACCAAAAATAGAGCAACTGCTTTTAATGACTAAGAAATTGAAAACCTACTGACAAAATGTCAGTACTTAATGTCAGCTCTGCACTTAATATATTCGCTTACAATAATAATTAACAGTGGAGTTTTAGTTCATGTATTGATCAATGCATTTAAGCCTGCAGCCCCCGGCAAGGGACCACACTATACTACAGGTCCTACGCTATTGCTCAAAATAATTACAATAAATATAGATATCAGGTGGACAGTTACCAACACACCTGTTTAACACTAATGTGATAGCTATTTTTATTGTAATAGCTATTATAGAAAAAAAACTTTTGTGTGTGTGTGTGTGTGTGTGTGTGTGTGTGTGTGTGTGTGTGTGTATCGTTATCTCAGTAGGGGACCCAAAAATGTAGGATTTTGAATGAGGGATGCTCAACCCTGAATTATAAACGTTGTTATTCAAAGGGGCTAAGAAGTACTAAAGCAGATAAGTACAGCCCTTTTAGGTACAACAGGTTATTACAGATTTTAACATAAGTTTCCACCTGCTCCCAAGCGTTGTGCTCTAATTCACAGTCCAGCAAAGTGTTCCAGGCTCCGTGGAATTTTGAGTAATACTTAAGTGTGGTGCAAAATTTTATTCTGCACCATGCTACTGTGTTTTGTACACTTAAGGAAACTAGATGCTGTATGGTGTTTGCAGAGATTCAGTAGATATATTTTACCAGGTTTCTTGGCATATATGGAAATGGAACAGGCAGAAGAGGGTTTCATTTAATTCAGACTGGAGTGTGCTGTCAAAGAATCAATACTAATTTTATGTAGTGTGCAGTGTGTAGTCTGTAGTGTGCAGACAACGCAATCCTTCACTAAGAGCAGGGCCCCCTCTACTCAGTGGGGTCAATTACTGAGATGGGTGTTCTAGTTAAGATGGGATGTTGCTCATAGCCACCAGATTCCAGGTTTCTTCTAGAAGGTGCTAGATAAATGAGAAGTAGAATTTGATTGGTTGCTATCTTCAACATCCTATCTTAACTAAAACTCCCATCTTAGTAAATTTACCCCAGTGTATCTATTCCTTTCTCAACCTCATGTGCTTGTTTTTTTCATATATTTTACTGACTGTGGGATGCTGTAGAGTTACAAATAATCAATGAAAGACCAATGTCATCAAAAGTATTTTCATAACCGTGTAATTATTCCTGTTTGACAAATATTTGCTTTTCTCTTTGCCATGCTTCAGGAATTAAATACACAAGTAAGTCAATATTTTTGTGCGTGTTACTTATCCAATTGAAATGTTGAGTAGTCTTCCACATCTACTTTCTTGTGAGTTAGGGGGACATTTACTAAGCAGTGATAAGAGTGGAGAAGTTGCCCCATCAACCAATCAGCAACTCTGTATAATTTTATAGTATGCAAATTATAGATGTTACTTCAGTGCTGATTGGTTGCCATGGGCACTTCTCCACTGGCTCACTTCTCAGCTCTTATCACTGCTTAGTAAATGTCCCCCTTAATCCTTTAGAGTAAATGTTTTAGCCTGAACAATGCAGGCATCGGTGACTTTCCAGTGAATTTGCCCTATGTTTTAAAGTGGTATCATTTATAAGTCAAAACCAAGATGGGTTTGCCTTTTAAATGATTGCTACTTTAAAACATTGGACAGTCTGTCCATGAACTCACTGAAGCCTGTTGGTCACAGGCATTTACATGTTCCTCTTTCTCTGTTACGTGTGTCTTGACCCTGACTTGCAGCTGCCATATGCATATTTCTCTGTTATCAGTAGTATGACAGAGGATGCATCATTATTCTCTGTAATAAATGGTATAGTGGGTGGCAAGCCTTTGTATGAGCAATATTCTTAACATGCAGTGTTCTAAGGTTCAGCAGACAAATCTTAGACTTTACCAAGTTACAAAGGGTTATATATGAATATTGGTTTATGTAAAGTATACTACTTGCCCAATTATAAACCTTTGTTTATTATTTTCTTAACTAGGCAAAGAAGCTGGAGGAAAAGGAGCGTGAACTTAAGAGACAGGATGATTATTACAAGGAGCAGCTGGCCAGGCTAGAAGAGAGAGTAAGTGTGACTATGTGGAAAAAAATTTGATTTTGTCACCTCTGAAGCAAATTCCGTCCATATTTGCTTCTTAATTATACACTGAAGCATTTTAGGATAGATTTTAAAAGGGAAATAAAAGTCCCTTTATCTCACTTGCCATTTTCTGGTTATAAGAATACTGAGGGTGCTACTTTCTTTTGGACCAGGGGTGTGATTTTCAGTAGTGCGTGTCATCTTTAAGTAATTGTGCCATATTGCATTAGGTTAGTTCTAGCACATATTGTAGGTGGCATGATAAACATACTCTGAGCACTGTAGGAAGCCATTTTGTATGTTTCTCTGACGTCCTAGTGGATGCTGGGAACTCCGTAAGGACCATGGGGAATCTCTAAAAGAAAGATTAGGTACTATCTGGTGTGCACTGGCTCCTCCCTCTATGCCCCTCCTCCAGACCTCAGTTAGAATCTGTGCCCGGCCAGAGCTGGGTGCTCCTAGTGGGCTCTCCTGAGCTTGCTAGAAAGAAAGTATTTGTTAGGTTTTTTATTTTCAGTGAGATCTGCTGGCAACAGACTCACTGCTACGTGGGACTGAGGGGAGAGAAGCAAACCTACCTGCTTGCAGCTAGCTTGTGCTTCTTAGGCTACTGGACACCATTAGCTCCAGAGGGTTCGAACACAGGGCCTGACCTCGATCGTCCGTTCCCGGAGCCGCGCCGCTGTCCCCCTTGCAGAGCCAGAAGACAGAAGAACGATGAAATCGGCGGCAGAAGACTCCTGCCTTCATTAAGGTAGCGCACAGCACTGCAGCTGTGCGCCATTGCTCCCACTGCACACCACACACTCCGGTCACTGTAGGGTGCAGGGCGCTGGGGGGGGGCGCCCTGGGCAGCAATTATATTACCTTTTGGCAAAAATACACATAATACAGTCAGTTAACTGTATATGTGTTAAAACCCCCGCCATTAAGTTACAGAAAACACGGGACAGAAGCCCGCCACTGAGGGGGCGGGGCCTTCTTCCTCCGCACACCAGCGCCATTTTACCTTCACAGCTCCGCTGGAAGCACGCTCCCCATGCTCTCCCCTGCAGTATCCAGGTACAAGACGGGTTAAAAAGAGAGGGGGGCACATAAATTTAGGCGCAAATCGATACAAACAAGCAGCTATTGGGAAAATCACTTATTAGCAGTGTAAATCCCTGTGTTATATAGCGCTGTGATGTGTGCTGGCATACTCTCTCTCTTTCTCCCCAAAGGACTTTGTGGGGTCCTGTCCTCAGTCTGAGCATTCCCTGTGTGTGTGCGGTGTGTTGGTACGGCTGTGTCGACATGTTTGATGAGGAGGGTTACGTGGAGGCGGAGCAGGGGCAGATACATGTGGTGTCGCCCCCGACGGGGCCGACACCTGATTGGATGGATATGTGGAAGGTCTTAACCGACAATGTCAACTCCTTACATAAAAGGTTCGATGACGCAGCAGCCTTGGGACAGCCGGGGTCTCAGCCCGCGCCTGCCCAGGCGACTCAGAAGCCGTCTGGGGCTCATAAACGCCCGCTAGCTCTGATGGTTGACACAGATGTCGACACGGAGTCTGACTCCAGTGTAGATGAGGATGAGACAAATGTACAGTCTACAAAAGCCATCCGATGCATGATTACTGCAATGAAAGATGTATTGCACATTTCTGATATTAACCCGGTTACCACCAAAAGGGGTATTATGTATGGGGAGAAAAAGCAGCCAGTGACTTTTCCCCCATCTGATGAATTAAATGATTTGTGTGAAGAAGCGTGGAGTTCCCCTGATAAGAAACTAGTGATTTCTAAGAGGTTACTGATGGCGTACCCTTTCCCGCCAACGGATAGGTTACGTTGGGAAACATCCCCTAGGGTGGACAAGGCGCTAACACGCTTATCTAAAAGGGTGGCACTGCCGTCTCAGGATACGGCCGCCCTAAAGGATCCTGCGGATAGAAAGCAGGAAGCTATCCTGCAGTCTGTGTATACACACTCTGGTACTCTACTGAGACCTGCTATTGCTTCAGCCTGGATGTGTAGTGCTGCAGCAGCATGGACTGATACCCTGTCAGACAACATTGATTCCCTCGACAGGGATACTATTTTGCTAACCATCGTACATATAAAAGACGTCGTCTTATATATGCGGGATGCACAGAGGGACATTTGCCTGCTGGCATCTAGAATTAATGCAATGTCCATTTCTGCCAGGAGAGTATTATGGACTCGGCAGTGGACAGGTGATGCTGATTCTAAAAAACACATGGAGGTTTTGCCTTATAAGGGTGAGGAATTATTTGGACCTCGTATCCACAGCAACTGCTGGGAAGTCGACTTTTTTACCTCAGGTTCCCTCACAGCCTAAGAAAGCACCGTATTATCAAATGCAGTCCTTTTCGGCCTCAGAAAGGCAAGCTGGTCAGAGGAGCATCCTTTCTGGCCAGAGGCAAGGGTAGAGGAAAGAAGCTGCACCAGGCAGCCAGTTCCCAGGAACAAAAATCCTCCCCTGCTTCCACTAAGTCCACCGCATGACGTTGGGGCTCCACAGGCGGAGCCAGGTGCGGTGGGGGGCGCGTCTCCGAAACTTCAGCAACCAGTGTGTTCGCTCACAAGTGGATCTCTGGGCTGTACAAATTGTATCTCAGGGATACAAGCTGGAGTTCGAGGCGACTCCCCCTCGCCGTTACCTCAAACCAGCCTTGCCAGCTGCTCCCAGGGAAAGGGAGGTAGTACTGGCGGCAATTCACAAGCTGTACCTCCAGCAGGTGATAATCAAGGTCCCCCTCCTTCAACAGGGCAGGGGTTACTATTCCACAATGTTTGTGGTACCGAAACCGGACGGTTCGGTGAGACCCATCCTGAATTTAAAATCCCTGAACACTTATATAAAGAAGTTCAAGTTCAAAATGGAATCGCTCAGGGCGGTTATTGCAAGCCTGGAAGAGGGGGATTTTATGGTGTCGCTGGACATCAATGATGCTTACTTGCATGTCCCCATTTTCCCACCTCCCCAGGAGTACCTCAGGTTTGTGGTACAGAACTGTCATTACCAATTCCAGACGTTGCCGTTTGGTCTCTCCACGGCTCCGAGAATATTTACCAAGGTAATGGCCGAAATGATGATACTCCTTCGAAGAAAGGGAGTTATAATTATCCCGTACTTGGACAATCTCCTCATAAAGGCGAGGTCCAAAGAGCAGTTGTTGGTCAGCGTAGCACTCTCTCAGGAAGTGTTGCAACAGCACGGCTGGATTCTGAATATCCCAAAGTCGCAGCTGATTCCTACGACGCGTCTGCTTTTCCTAGGAATGATTCTCGACACAGAACAGAAGAAGGTGTTTCTCCCGGAGGAGAAGGCCCAGGAATTGTCATCTCTGGTCAGGGACCTCCTGAAACCAAAACAGGTGTCGGTGCATCACTGCACGCGAGTCCTGGGAAAGGTGGTGGCTTCTTACGAAGCAATTCCCTTCGGCAGGTTCCATGCAAGGATCTTTCAGTGGGATCTGTTGGACAAATGGTCCGGATCGCATCTTCAGATGCATCGGTTGATCACCCTGTCCCCAAGGGCCAGGTTGTCTCTGCTGTGGTGGCTGCAGAGTGCTCATCTTCTCGAGGGACGCAGGTTCGGCATACAGGACTGGGTCCTGGTGACCACGGATGCAAGCCTCCGGGGATGGGGGGGGCAGTCACTCAGGGAAGAAACTTCCAAGGACAGTGGTCAAGTCTGGAGACTTCTCTACACATAAATATATTGGAACTATGGGCCATCTACAACGCCCTGAGTCAAGCAGAGCCCCTGCTTCAAAACCAATCTGTACTGATTCAGTCAGACAACATCACGGCGGTCGCCCATGTAAACCGCCAGGGCGGCACAAGAAGCAGGATGGCAATGGCAGAAGCCACAAGGATTCTTCGATGGGCGGAGAATCACGTGCTAGCACTGTCAGCAGTGTTCATTCCGGGAGTGGACAACTGGGAAGCAGACTTCCTCAGCAGGCACGACCTCCACCCGGGAGAGTGGGGACTTCATCAAGATGTCTTCACACAGATTGTAAATCGTTGGGAACTGCCACAGGTGGACATGATGGCGTCCCGCCTCAACAAAAAGCTAAAAAAATATAGCGCCAGGTCACGGGACCCTCAGGCGATAGCTGTGGACGCACTAGTGACACCGTGGGTGTACCAGTCGATTTATGTGTTCCCTCCTCTTCCTCTCATACCCAAGGTCCTGAGGATAGTAAGAAAGAGAGGAGTAAGAACTATACTCATCGTTCCGGATTGGCCAAGAAGAACTTGGTACCCAGAACTACAAGAAATGATCTCAGAGGACCCATGGCCTCTGCCTCTCAGACAGGACCTGTTACAACAGGGGCCCTGTCTGTTCCAAGACTTACCGCGGCTGCGTTTGACGGCATGGCGGTTGAACGCCGGATCCTAACGGAAAAGGACATTCCGGATGAAGTGATTCCTACGCTGATCAAAGCTAGGAAGGATGTGACAGCAAAGCATTATCACCGCATATGGCGGAAATATGTTGCTTGGTGTGAGGCCAGGAAGGCCCCAACAGAGGAATTCCAGCTGGGTCGATTTCTGCACTTCCTACAGTCAGGGGTGACTATGGGCCTAAAATTGGGGTCCATAAAGGTCCAGATTTCGGCCCTATCTATTTTCTTTCAAAAAGAACTGGCTTCACTGCCTGAAGTTCAGACGTTTGTTAAGGGAGTGCTGCATATTCAGCCCCCTTTTGTGCCTCCAGTGGCACCTTGGGATCTTAACGTTGTGTTGCATTTCCTGAAATCACACTGGTTTAAGCCACTTAAGACCGTGGAGCTAAAGTATCTCACATGGAAGGTGGTCATGCTGTTGGCCTTAGCTTCAGCTAGGCGTGTGTCAGAATTGGCGGCTTTGTCATGTAAAAGCCCATATCTGAAATTTCATATGGACAGGGCAGAGTTGAGGACTCGTCCCCAATTTCTCCCTAAGGTGGTATCAGCGTTTCATTTGAACCAGCCTATTGTGGTGCCTGCGGCTACTCGGGACTTGGAGGACTCCAGGTTACTTGATGTTGTCAGGGCTTTGAAAATCTATGTAGCCAGGACGGCTGGAGTCAGGAAAACTGACTCGCTGTTTATCCTGCATACACCCAACAAACTGGGTGCTCCGGCTTCAAAGCAAACTATTGCGCGCTGGATCTGTAACACGATTCAGCAAGCTCATTCTGCGGCAGGGTTACCGCATCCTAAATCAGTAAAAGCCCATTCCACAAGGAAGGTGGGCTCTTCTTGGGCGGCAGCCCGAGGGGTCTCGGCTTTACAGCTTTGCCGAGCTGCTACTTGGTTGGGTTCAAACACATTTGCTAAGTTCTACAAGTTTGATACCCTGGCTGAGGAGGACCTTGCCTTTGCTCATTCGGTGCTGCAGAGTCATCCGCACTTTCCTGCCCGTTTGGGAGCTTTGGTATAATCCCCATGGTCCTTACGGAGTTCCCAGCATCCACTAGGACGTCAGAGAAAATAAGAATTTACTCACCGGTAATTCTATTTCTCATAGTCCGTAGTGGATGCTGGGCGCCCGTCCCAAGTGCGGACTCTCTGCAATACATGTATATAGTTATTGCGTCACTAAAGGGTTATTGTTATGAGCCATCTGTTACTGAGGCTCAGTTGTTGTTCATACTGTTAGCTGGGTATGGTTATCACAAGTTGTACAGTGTGATTGGTGTGGCTGGTATGAGTCTTAACCCTGGATTCCAAATCCTTTCCTTGTTGTGTCAGCTCTTCCGGGCACAGTTTCCTTAACTGAGGTCTGGAGGAGGGGCATAGAGGGAGGAGCCAGTGCACACCAGATAGTACCTAATCTTTCTTTTAGAGTGCCCAGTCTCCTGCGGAGCCCGTCTATTCCCCATGGTCCTTACGGAGTTCCCAGCATCCACTACGGACTACGAGAAATAGAATTACCGGTGAGTAAATTCTTATTTTTGCTGGTTTTCAGAAGACTGCAGTTATTAATTCATTGTATCATGCGGAAACATCATTGCAGCATGAGTAATGTTGGCGTTGTATTCCTAATTCCTTATTTCAAATAACACTTGAGCCATAAAAGGCCTAAGTAATTGGTATCTGATAGCTAAACTAGAAAAAGTGATGATCTTATTGCTGCCTGCAGTTAAACTCAATTTATGTTTGTATAGTTTGGTGTTTTCTAATTAGATTGTATTATAAATGTTAGTTGTGTGTTAAAATAGATGAAAGCAGGCCCAGGGGTTTGGCATACTCCACACACCTTGCACCTAGGAATGACCAACGACTGCCCCTCCCTATACTGATATGGCAATGCATCATTATAGAGATATATATTCGGAAAGATGGCTCCACACAAGAGTTACCAAACTCTCTTACACTATTCCAGAGGCCTCGCTCTCTTCTGCACATGTGCCGACTTTTGTATTATGTCTCTGGATGGTGCCATAGTGAATGGTTACGGAGTTGCTGCATCATTCTGCACAACTCCCTACCTCACAGCAAAACTCCCCTGGATAAAATCATAAATTAATTGGTACTAGTTCAGACAAATTGAAAGGATTGAGAAGAAAACAATTAATCCATGTGGGGCTTACACATTATATTCAAGTATTCAATTACTGTACCATGCAATGTAAAAAGAATGACCAAATTGAGTAATAATAATAATTTTGTTTATATAGCGCTCTTTCTCCAATAGGACTTAAGGCGCTTAACAGATACATAGCATAATATAGTACAGGTTGAGTATCCCTTATCCAAAATGCTTGGGACCAGAGGTATTTTGGATATGGGATTTTTCCGTATTTTGGAATAATTGCATACCATAATGAGATATCATGGTGATGGGACCTAAATCTAAGCACAGAATGCATTTATGTTACATATACACCTTATACACACAGCCTGAAGGTATTTTTAGCCAATTTTTTTTATAATTTTGTGCATTAAACAAAGTGTGTCTACATTCACACAATTCATTTATGTTTCATATACACCTTATACACACAGCCTGAAGGTCATTTAATACAATATGTTTAATAATTTTGTGCATTAAACAAAGTTTGTGTACATTGAGCCATCAAAAAACAAAGGTTTCACTATCTCACTCAAAAAAGTCCGTATTTCGGAATATTTGGATATGGGATACTCAACCTGTACAGAAAATAATGAAGTACAGAAAAGCTTTTCATAAAATACAGAAGCATGTAGATACTATAGGGACAATATGGAAATGCTTGAGTAAACAGGAAAGTCTTGAGTCTATTTTTGAAAGATTCTATAGTACACTACAGAGTAGTGCACATATAATTGTTTCCCTGTGTTCTTAGACAATTAGCATCTCCCCAGCTTGTAAAACGTTGTCATTGTCACCTGTAGTGGTAACTCTCCTTATTGACAATTCAACTATGCATGATGAATTGTGATCTAGAGTAGGGGGAGGCAGTCAATTGACCGCATGTCGGGATCCCGGCGGTCAGGATACAGACACCGGAATCCTGACACCAGCGCTGGCTGGTTACCCCTCTTGGGTGGTGGTCCACGCCACCATCCGGAGGGTGCTGCACTCGCCACCGGGATCCTGGCTGTCGGGCTCCTGACCGCCGAGATCTCGTATTGATCCCAGAGTAGGTATGCTGTCATATTGTGATGGAGCAGCTGAGTGAACGTGTATTGCATACAGTATGTGTGGTTTGTCATTTAGCTTCATTGAGACACTGACTGCACATCCAACTGAAATCCAATGTTGTGCAGGTACTAGAGATTTTACTTGTTATGGTGTTGGTTGCAGCTCCTGCACACCTCTTTTCTCCAGCCTAAAGCTGGCCAAGCATCAGAATCTGTGTCTAGTTTGATCAACTTTATTGCAGTAGATCTGAATAAAATATCTTGGCCTGTCATCATGATTACTGACCTTTTAGAGTATATGTGTTATTCTAAAATGTAGTGTGAAGGATTGTGCTGGAAAAATATATATGATTCATTGTATTTTGTTAACTAGTACTCCTTTTGTTATATGTTTTGTTTTAATGTGGTGTTCACTGCTTGGATACAATTTATATTTAGGCTCTGAGTTTTAAATATGCTGTAAATACAGTAGAAATCTGTTTGTTAAATAAAGTGATGATGGGGGAATTCAATTTGCTGACTCATTGATCTTGAGGCTTTCCAGTTAGCCTCGAAGTCAGCAGGATGTCTGAACTTATCATGGATTTTTTTTCCAGGAACCTACCGAGGTCTGCGGAAAAAAATTCCCAGATACAGATGTAGCCACGCTCATCATTATATCGAGGCATCGAAGGCTCCGCAACTGAGCCCGCAACTATTATGTGCGTACGCATGCGCACACTTAGAAGTCTGTGGAGTGAATGTGAAAGGAGCGTTCGCAATATGCTGCGATGCGTATGCCCATGCGTACGCATCATGGCATAGATGAGCATGGCTATATCTGTAATTACCCCGTTTTCTAAAGCGCAGCAGCGAAAAACAAAGGTCTGTGAATTTTTCAAAAATTCTATGTGCAATTTGGATTGCCCAAAAAAAAAAATTGCGGTAAAGTCCAGTTTTTAGCGCCTGAAAAAATTCTTGGGTCCCATTGAATTCTCACCTTAATGTATTATATCAAATTCACTGTACAGGTAAATGTTCTGTTTAACATTTCTATTATACAGTGCATATGGAAAGTTTTCACAGCTCTTCACTTTTTCCACATTTTGTTATGTTTCAGCCTTATTCCAAAATGGAATAAATTTTATTTCTCTGACGTCCTAGTGGATGCTGGGAACTCCGAAAGGACCATGGGGAATAGCGGCTCCGCAGGAGACTGGGCACAAAAGTAAAAGCTTTAGGACTACCTGGTGTGCACTGGCTCCTCCCCCTATGACCCTCCTCCAAGCCTCAGTTAGATTTTTGTGCCCGAACGAGAAGGGTGCACACTAGGTGGCTCTCCTGAGCTGCTTAGTGAAAAAGTTTAAATAGGTTTTTTATTTTCAGTGAGACCTGCTGGCAACAGGCTCACTGCATCGAGGGACTAAGGGGAGAAGAAGCGAACTCACCTGCGTGCAGAGTGGATTGGGCTTCTTAGGCTACTGGACATTAGCTCCAGAGGGACGATCACAGGCCCAGCCATGGATGGGTCCCAGAGCCGCGCCGCCGGCCCCCTTACAGAGCCAGAAGACTGAAGAGGTCCGGAAAATCGGCGGCAGAAGACGTCCTGTCTTCAATAAGGTAGCGCACAGCACCGCAGCTGTGCGCCATTGCTCTCAGCACACTTCACACTCCGGTCACTGAGGGTGCAGGGCGCTGGGGGGGGGGGGCGCCCTGAGACGCAATAAAAACACCTTAGATGGCAAAAAATACATCACATATAGCTCCTGGGCTATATGGATGCATTTAACCCCTGCCAATTTTTCCTTAAAAAAGCGGGAGAAAGGCCGCCGAGAAGGGGGCGGAGCCTATCTCCTCAGCACACTGGCGCCATTTTTCCTCACAGCTCCGTTGGAGGGAAGCTCCCTGACTCTCCCCTGCAGTCCTGCACTACAGAAACAGGGTAAAACAAGAGAGGGGGGGCACTAATTTGGCAGATAAATCTATACAGCAGCTATATAAGGGAAAAACACTTATATAAGGTTATCCCTGTATATATATATATAGCGCTCTGGTGTGTGCTGGCAAACTCTCCCTCTGTCTCCCCAAAGGGCTAGTGGGGTCCTGTCCTCTATCAGAGCATTCCCTGTGTGTGTGCTGTGTGTCGGTACGTTGTGTCGACATGTATGAGGAGGAAAATGGTATGGAGGCAGAGCAATTGCCTGTAATAGTGATGTCACCCCCTAGGGAGTCGACACCTGACTGGATGGTCTTATGGAAGGAATTACGTGATAGTGTCAGCACTTTACAAAAGACTGTTGACGACATGAGACAGCCGGCAAATCAGTTATTACCTGTACAGGCGTCTCAAACACCGTCAGGGGCTCTAAAGCGCCCGTTACCTCAGATGGTCGACACAGACCCAGACACGGACACTGACTCCAGTGTCGACGGTGAGGAAACAAACGTATTTTCCAGTAGGGCCACACGTTACATGATCACGGCAATGAAGGAGGTTTTGAACATTTCTGATACTACAAGTACCACAAAAAAGGGTATTATGTGGGGTGTGAAAAAACTACCCGTAGTTTTTCCTGAATCAGATGAATTAAATGAGGTGTGTGATGAAGCGTGGGTTTCCCCCGATAAAAAACTGATAATTTCTAAAAAATTATTGGCATTATACCCTTTCCCGCCAGAGGTTAGGGCGCGTTGGGAAACACCCCCTAGGGTAGATAAGGCGCTCACACGCTTATCAAAACAAGTGGCGTTACCGTCTCCTGATACGGCCGCCCTCAAGGAACCAGCTGATAGGAAGCTGGAAAATATCCTAAAAAGTATATACACACATACTGGTATTATACTGCGACCAGCAATCGCCTCAGCCTGGATGTGCAGTGCTGGGGTGGCTTGGTCGGATTCCCTGACTGAAAATATTGATACCCTGGACAGGGACAGTATATTATTGACTATAGAGCATTTAAAGGATGCATTTCTATATATGCGAGATGCACAGAGGGATATTTGCACTCTGGCATCAAGAGTAAGTGCGCTGTCCATTTCTGCCAGAAGAGGGTTATGGACGCGACAGTGGTCAGGTGATGCGGATTCCAAACGGCATATGGAAGTATTGCCGTATAAAGGGGAGGAGTTATTTGGGGTCGGTCTATCGGACCTGGTGGCCACGGCAACGGCTGGGAAATCCACCTTTTTACCCCAAGTCACCTCTCAGCAGAAAAAGACACCGTCTTTTCAGGCTCAGTCCTTTTCGTCCCCATAAGGGCAAGCGGGCAAAAGGCCACTCTTATCTGCCCCGGGGCAGAGGAAGGGGAAAAAGACTGCAGCAGGCAGCCTCTTCCCAGGAACAGAAGCCCTCCCCCGCTTCTGCCAAGTCCTCAGCATGACGCTGGGGCTTTACAAGCGGACTCAGGCACGGTGGGGGCCCGTCTCAAGAAGTTCAGCTCGCAGTGGGCTCACTCGCAAGTGGACCCCTGGATCCTGCAGGTAGTATCTCAGGGGTACAAATTGGAATTCGAGACGTCTCCCCCTCGCCGGTTCCTGAAGTCTGCTTTACCAACGTCTCCCTCCGACAGGGAAGCGGTATTGGAAGCCATTCACAAGCTGTATTCCCAGCAGGTGATAATCAAGGTACCCCTCCTACAACAGGGAAAGGGGTATTATTCCACGCTGTTTGTGGTACCGAAGCCTTGAACACTTACATACAAAGGTTCAAATTCAAGATGGAGTCACTCAGAGCAGTGATAGCGAACCTGGAAGAAGGGGACTATATGGTGTCTTTGGACATCAAGGATGCTTACCTCCATGTCCCAATTTGCCCTTCTCACCAAGGGTACCTCAGGTTTGTGGTACAGAACTGTCACTATCAGTTTCAGACGCTGCCGTTTGGATTGTCCACGGCACCCCGGGTCTTTACCAAGGTAATGGACGAAATGATGATTCTTCTTCGAAGAAAAGGCGTCTTAATTATCCCTTACTTGGACGATCTCCTGATAAGGGCAAGGTCCAGAGAACAGTTAGAGGTCGGAGTAGCACTATCTCAAGTAGTACTACGACAGCACGGGTGGATTCTAAATATTCCAAAATCGCAGCTGATTCCGACGACACGTCTGCTGTTCCTAGGGATGTTTCTGGACACAGTCCAGAAAAAGGTGTTTCTCCCGGAGGAGAAAGCCAGGGAGTTATCCGAACTAGTCAGGAACCTCCTAAAACCAGGCCAAGTGTCAGTGCATCAATGCACAAGGGTCCTGGGAAAAATGGTGGCTTCTTACGAAGCGATTCCATTCGGCAGATTCCACGCAAGAACTTTTCAGTGGGATCTGCTGGACAAATGGTCCGGATCGCATCTTCAAATGCATCAACGGATAACCCTGTTTCCAAGGACAAGGGTGTCTCTCCTGTGGTGGTTGCAGAGTGCTCATCTTCTAGAGGGCCGCAGATTCGGCATTCAGGACTGGATCCTGGTGACCACGGATGCCAGCCTGAGAGGCTGGGGAGCAGTCACACAGGGAAGAAATTTCCAGGGCTTGTGGTCAAGCCTGGAGACGTCACTTCACATAAATATCCTGGAACTAAGGGCCATTTACAATGCCCTAAGCCAAGCAAGACCTCTGCTTCAGGGTCAGCCGGTGTTGATCCAGTCGGACAACATCACGGCAGTCGCCCACGTAAACAGACAGGGCGGCACAAGAAGCAGGAGGGCAATGACGGAAGTTGCAAGGATTCTTCGCTGGGCGGAAAATCATGTGATAGCACTGTCAGCAGTGTTCATTCCGGGAGTGGACAACTGGGAAGCAGACTTCCTCAGCAGACACGACCTCCACCCGGGGGAGTGGGGACTTCACCCAGAAGTCTTCCACATGATTGTGAACCGTTGGGAAAAACCAAGGGTGGACATGATGGCGTCCCGCCTCAACAAAAAACTGGACAGATATTGCGCCAGGTCAAGGGATCCTCAGGCAATAGCTGTGGACGCTCTGGTAACACCGTGGTGTACCAGTCAGTGTATGTGTTCCCTCCTCTGCCTCTCATACCCAAGGTGCTGAGAATCATAAGAAGGAGAGGAGTAAGGACTATACTCGTAGCTCCGGATTGGCCAAGAAGGACTTGGTACCCGGAACTTCAAGAGATGCTCACGGAGGACCCGTGGCCTCTACCTCTAAGAACGGACCTGCTCCAGCAGGGACCCTGTCTGTTCCAAGACTTACCGCGGCTGCGTTTGACGGCATGGCGGTTGAACGCCGGATCCTGAAGGAAAAAGGCATTCCGGATGAAGTCATCCCTACCCTGATCAAAGCCAGGAAGGATGTAACTGTGCAACATTATCACCGTATTTGGCGTAAATATGTTGCGTGGTGTGAGGCCAGGAAGGCCCCTACAGAGGAATTTCAACTGGGTCGTTTCCTGCATTTCCTGCAAACAGGAGTGTCTATGGGCCTAAAATTAGGCTCCATTAAGGTTCAAATTTCGGCCCTGTCGATATTCTTCCAGAAAGAACTAGCTTCAGTTCCTGAAGTTCAGACGTTTGTCAAGGGGGTACTGCATATACAGCCTCCTTTTGTGCCTCCAGTGGCACCTTGGGATCTCAATGTAGTTTTGGGGTTCCTAAAATCGCATTGGTTTGAACCACTCACCACTGTGGAATTAAAATATCTCACATGGAAAGTGGTAATGCTGTTAGCCCTGGCTTCAGCCAGGCGTGTCTCAGAATTGGCGGCTTTATCCTATAAAAGCCCTTACCTAATTTTTCATACGGATAGGGCAGAATTGAGGACTCGTCCTCAATTTCTCCCTAAGGTGGTTTCAGCGTTTCACTTAAACCAGCCTATTGTGGTACCTGCGGCTACTAGGGACTTGGAGGATTCCAAGTTGCTGGACGTAGTCAGGGCCCTGAAAATATATGTTTCCAGGACGGCTGGAGTCAGAAAATCTGACTCGCTGTTTATCCTGTATGCACCCAACAAGCTGGGTGCTCCTGCTTCTAAGCAGACTATTGCTCGTTGGATTTGTAGTACAATTCAGCTTGCACATTCTGTGGCAGGCCTGCCACAGCCAAAATCTGTAAAAGCCCATTCCACACGGAAAGTGGGCTCATCTTGGGCGGCTGCCCGAGGGGTCTCGGCTTTACAACTTTGCCGAGCTGCTACTTGGTCAGGGGCAAACACGTTTGCTAAATTCTACAAATTTGATACCCTGGCTGGGGAGGACCTGGAGTTCTCTCATTCGGTGCTGCAGAGTCATCCGCACTCTCCCGCCCGTTTGGGAGCTTTGGTATAATCCCCATGGTCCTTTCGGAGTTCCCAGCATCCACTAGGACGTCAGAGAAAATAAGAATTTACTTACCGATAATTCTATTTCTCATAGTCCGTAGTGGATGCTGGGCGCCCATCCCAAGTGCGGATTGTCTGCAATACTTGTACATAGTTATTGTTACAAAAATCGGGTTATTATTGTTGTGAGCCATCTTTTCAGAGGCTCCTCTGTTATCATGCTGTTAACTGGGTTCAGATCACAAGTTGTACGGTGTGATCGGTGTGGCTGGTATGAGTCTTACCCGGGATTCAAAATCCTTCCTTATTGTGTACGCTCGTCCGGGCACAGTATCCTAACTGAGGCTTGGAGGAGGGTCATAGGGGGAGGAGCCAGTGCACACCAGGTAGTCCTAAAGCTTTTACTTTTGTGCCCAGTCTCCTGCGGAGCCGCTATTCCCCATGGTCCTTTCGGAGTTCCCAGCATCCACTACGGACTATGAGAAATAGAATTATCGGTAAGTAAATTCTTATTTTTTTCCCCTCAAAATTCTACACACAATGCCCCATAATGACAACGTTAAAGTTTTTTTTGAGTTTTTGCAAATTTATTAAAAATAAAAATCTAAGAAATCACATGTGCATAAGTATTCACACCCTTTGCCATGAAGCTCAGGTGCCTCCTGTTTCCATTGATCATCCTTGAGATGTTCCTACAGCTTAATTGGAGTCTACCTGTGGTAAATTTAGTTGATTGGACATGATTTGGAAAGCCACACACCTGTCTATATAAGGTCCCACACTTGACAGTGCATGTCTGAGCACAAACCAAGCATGAAGTCAAAGGAATGGTCTGTAGCCCTCCGAGACAGGATTGTCTCGAAGCACAACTCTGGGGAAGGGTACAGAAAAATATCTGCTGCTTGAAAGGTCCCTATGAGCACAGTGGCCTCCATCATCCTTAAATGGAAGAAGTTTGGAACCACCAGGACTCTTCCTAGAGTTGGCCGGCCGTCTAATCTGAGCGATCGGGGGAGAAGGACCCTAGTTAGAGCAGTGATCAAGAACCAGATGGTCACTTTGTCAGAGCTACAGCTTTCCTCTGTGGAGAGAGGAGAACCTTCCAGAAGGACAACCATCTCTGCAGCAATCCACCAATCAGGCCTGTATGGTAGAGTGACCAGAC
The DNA here is from genome assembly GCF_028390025.1 of Pseudophryne corroboree. Lineage (NCBI taxonomy): Eukaryota > Metazoa > Chordata > Amphibia > Anura > Myobatrachidae > Pseudophryne > Pseudophryne corroboree. The sequence continues at coordinate 382,606,090 of NC_086449.1, forward strand.
GGAAACCACTCCTTAGTAAAAAGCACATGGCAGCCCGCCTGGCATTTGCCAAAATGCACCTGAAGGACTCCCAGACCATGAGAAACAAAATTCTCTGGTCTGATGAGACAAAGATTGAACTCTTCGGCATGAATGTTAAGTGTCATGTTTGGAGGAAACCAGGCACCGCTCATCACCAGGCCAATAACATCCCTACAGTGAAGCATAGTGGTGGCAGCATCATGCTGTGGGGATGTTTTTCAACTGCAAGAACTGGGAGACTAGTCAGGATAAAGGGAAAGATGAATGCAACAATGTACAGAGACATCCTGGATGAAAACCTGCTCCAGAGCGCTCTTGACCACAGACTGGGGCGACGGTTCATCTTTCAGCAGGACAACGACCCTAAGCACACGGCCAAGATATCAAAGGAGTGGCTACAGGACAACTCTGTGAATGTCCTTGAGTGACCCAGCCAGAGCCCAGACTTGAATCCGATTGAACATCTCTGGAGATATGTGAAAATGGCTGTGCACCGACGCTTCCCATACAACCTGATGGAGCTTGAGAGGTGCTGCAAAGAGGAATGGGCGAAACTTCGCAAAGATAGGTGTGCCAAGCTTGTGTCATCATATTCAAAAAGACTTGAGGCTGTAATTGCTGCCAAAGGTGCATCAACAAAATATTGAGCAAAGACTGTGAATACTTATGTACATGTGATTTCTTAGGTTTTTAGATTTAATACATTTGCAAAAATTTTAAAAAAAGTTTTTCATTTTGTCATTATGGGGTATTGTGTGTAAAATTTCGAGGGAAAAAATGAATTTGGCTGTGAATACTTTCCGGATGCACTGTAAGTCATGAAACAATGATTTCAATTTCTTTCTAAAACAAAAACTAATCACAATCCGGAGCGTTTTTATTTGAGGACTTGAATAAGTAAACAATTCTTACAGTACACATTTTTACACCAGTGGAGCTGTGTGATTCCATTACCTACCACGATAGGCAGGATGGGAATGAACAAGGAAGGGCAGCTGCTTTTGCCTAGTGAAGAGACAGTTGAAGAATAACTCACACTATAAGCCAATTTTGCTGTATGATTTTTTTCATGTGAATGACACTGAGTATTCCCTGATATGATATTGTTGTTTGGAAATCAATACATTTGTTATTTCTGAAACTCCATTGCCCAGGATTACCGTGATACTGTTGAAGTTTAAGCTACATTTTGAGAGCACTAATCAAAACAAATAGATGCTGTAAAAATGTACATACAAATGTCTTTTTTTGGCCTATTATGTATTATGTGATGTTCTAGATGTACCATGATTACATGGGAAAAAAGCATGATTACAATAATGAAAAGAGCACTACTTTATATAAAAAAACCCACAAGACTGGATGGAATAATTACACACAAAAGGAAGCGCTACTCAACCAATAAAATGTATATATTTTTGGTGTTTAATATAAGGTAATTCTCTGGCTGGGTCCACAGGTTATCCATAGGATAACATTGGGATATGCTGGAGCGTCAGTGGATTGGCACCAAATCGATCACAAGCTTTGTGGCCTCCCAGGATGCACTGGGATCGTCCATATAATCCTGCCCACGACTCAGTCAAATCAGTTTTTTGTTTGGTGCAGCAGGAGTCGGACCACGGTCACAGGGCTGCTGTGTTTTGGCAGCACTAAGCTTTAAATTTGATTTCTTTTTATAGTCTTACCACTTTTTGAGGGGTGGTCTTCTGTATGCCGGCGGTCGGGCTCCCGGGGCTCAGTATACCGGCGCCGGGAGCCCGACAGCCGGCATACCGACACTTATTTTCCCTCGTGGGGGTCCACGCCCCCCACAGAGGGAGAATAAAATAGTGTAGCGCGCCACCGTGCCCGTAGCGTGGCGAGCGCAGCGAGCCCGCAAGGGGCTCATTTGCGCTCGCCACACTGTTGGTAAGCCGGCGGTCGGCCTCCCGGCGCCGGTATGCTGGTCGCCGGGAGCCCGACCGCCGGCCAGCCGTAGTGAACCCCTTTTTGAGTGATCTTTCCTAACAGCGTCTTACACGCATATTGGAAAGAGTCGCCCCAACAACTCTCCGCCGGGTCGCAACAACGCTTACCCACGGTACAAGTGCTGTCTCGACGGGCGTCTGTGTCGGATGTTGCTAGCAGGTAAAGCAGACGTTACCAGGCTGTGGCCGGAGCACGGGGAGAACCTACAGTACTGAAAACAAAATGCATAAAATGCTAAAAAAAAACCACAAAAATTGTATTCTTTTTTTCTTCCACCGCAATTATAAACCGTATACTATGTAATATAATCAATTTGAACTATTCTTATAAATTCACATGCACTTTGCACTTATCATGGATTATTAATAATGATTGTTAGTAATTATGCATGCATTTAAATTCAGCAGTCCACTTTTGAGGGAAAAAAGGTTAATATTTGTTAAAGAAGATTGCTTATCACTGTCATATGTTAGTTAGGCAGCGATCACAGTCTGAATCCTTTTGTGTAGTGAGCATGCACAGCGGCCGCACTGCACGTACGCACCACGGGAGCCTAGTGAGAGACTAAAAGCATCTCAGGGCTGCGATCGCCTCTGACTGATTAACAGGCAGCGGTGGTCGTGGGGCAGGAAGGGGCGTGCCAACGTCATTAGAACGCCATTGGCGAGGCGCAGTCCGGGCAACGGAGGCATGTGCGGCCCGTTGGGGGGAGCAGACTGCTGCGGCTGCATGCCATCACACGCAGCTGCTGCGACCCGGGACGTGGCAGATAGCGGCCTGCCAGCATGAAGTAGCTGCGCTGACAGGGATCTACTCGCCTATGTGCAAAAACATTGCCGCCGTGCGGTGCTTTTTCACCTGTGCGGGAGGGGTAGGGGTCTGACATGCGGGGCGGACTGGCCCTGTGCTGGGCGTTCCCCCACATGTCAGAGTAAATGATCGTAGATGTGCTAAATTTAGCACATCTACGATCATATCTGAATTACCACCTTAGTGTCCAACTGCATATAAAACCTCTCTGGGTATACTCACAGGCCAGGGTTTCAGGCTATAACAGTTCTTCATGATCTACTGCTGCTGGTCTTCCCTATAATGAGCCTGTAGAATTTTTTGGTCCCAAATATATAGGGGGATATTCAATTGAGGTCGGATCCATTCCGACATGCATTTGTCGGAATGGATCCGACAAAGGGCTATTCAATGCCCATCTCAATTCGACTTCAAAAAAGTTGAATTGAGATGAGGGACCGGAGACGGGGGAGAGCCGCGGGCAGACCGGGGACAACAGCGCTGCAGGAGGATGTGGCGCTACCGTGGGCGGCGGCTGTACCACATCCTCCTGCAGCGCTGTACTGTAGCGCTGCTGTCCCCCGTCTCTCCCCCGTCTGCCCGCAGCTCTCCCCCCTCTCCTCCTCCTCAGGTCCCTCATCTCAGTTCGACTTTAAGTCGAACTGAGATGGTCGGAAACGGGGCCAAAATCTGTAGAATTTGGCCCTGTTTCCCTCAGAAGCACGTGGATCGGCAGCTATACTGCCAATTCATGTATTCTTCAACAAGTCGAATTCTCAGACTTCTCGAATAAAAATGCTGGGGACTGAATAGGTCGGAACCCCTTCCGACCTGAAAAAGTAAAAAACTGCCATCTTTTCGACAAGACCGCAGTTTCGACCTTAATTGGATATACCCCATAGCCTACTAGAGTGGTGGCCATGCATATATAATAGTCCATATTAGCCAATAGCTGTTAGTATTTGCAATTGTCTCAGTCTTTATTTAAAAGGCCAGCAATGCCCAAGTTACATACTACTAATATAGAGGTGCATTCTGTTTGTTGCAGCGTACAGATTGGTGCCCCTTTGCCACAATTGCAGCTTTATAATGTGTTTCTCCACCTGTACTAGGTGTCAGCACTTCCTCAGATGAATGCAGGTGCCCCTGTGTCCTTTATTTTTAGTGCCGTTCTTTCCCGGACCAGCACTAACCGGCACATACGCACTGTGCATTTAGGCACTCCATGCCTCATTTGGTGTCAGTCCTTACATAGACTCCAAGGGGTCGATTCAGTTCCGCAACTTATGAATAGCGCCGGGAATTAGCTCCCGACGCTATTCAATTCAGCTGCTAGTGACCCGCAATTGTCGGGAATTCTTCTCTCATCCCCGGGGGATGAGAGAAGAAACCCGACAAAAGTGCTGCCTCGCGGCCGGCGCGAGGCTGATTCTGTCGGGAATCAGCCTCGCGCCGGGGAGTTAAGTCGGAGAATGCCCTTTCTCCCGACAATTCAACCTGTTTAGTCGGCGAGAACGGGCCATCGCCGACTTAACTGGAGCTGAATTGAATAGCGTCGGGAGCTAATTCCCGGCGCTATTCATAAGTTGCCAAATTGAATCGACCCCCAACAACCATCTAATATAAACCTTGTATTTTTCTTCTCAAGACTGGACTGCTGAATTTAATTGCATGCATAAATTACTGAACACCATCCATGATAAGTGCCTAGTAACTCATCTGCATTACATGTACTGATTTTAATTTTGAATGGGAATGTACTATATAAGGACAGTTCAGTCTGATATATCTATTATGCTTTTTCTAAATACTGTGGGAGAATAAATGACTGCTATTTTGTGAATTTGTAGAAATGTATCTTATACATTTCTGGGTGATTCCATGGTAACTCAGGTTACAAGTGACGCTCTAAGTTGATATTTAAACCAATATTTTAACCACATAAAATATGCTTAGGAGTACTAAATAATGATTAGCCTACTAATAATACATTCTTCTTTATTTCCAAATGTTCAAACAATGAAAAATAATTGCACATAAATTAATACAAATTGTTTTTGTGTGGTAACTCAGGTTACACTAAAAAGACGCAGCTTTTTTTTAAGATCATATAATGTAATAGTTCTGCTCTTATTGAGGTGTGAAGTTGCTACAATTTATTTATGAAAAAGCCACTAAATCATAGATGATGATAGAACACATTACACATGTTTATGATAAGAAATTAATTATTTATAAAAAAAAATCTTGGTAACTCGGGTTACAGGGTATGGTAACTCAGGTTACATGAGGCAAAAATGTTGATGGAAGTGCATTCTCTGGGTCCTAGGTCTTTTGATACACATCAATTTCAGTATCAAAATCATACACCATTCTCTTTCCTTGCATTACTAGCCTTGGAGTTGGTAAAAGATACAGGATATGATCATATGACACATATGATACATCAGAATCATCCACTTTAAAACGCATGCCACTTTTGCCAACCAGCTTCAGACACATGATCTTAACCTCACCATCATCTTCCAATTCACTCTGGCAGACAACAACATATCGATATGATGTTTTGCGCTCTCCATCAAACTTAACAAGAACATACATTCCAGGTTTGATTTCTTCAACCCTGGGTCTATCTGGTTCTTGAACTTGGGCTTCATCTTCTGATGGAGAAGACCCGTACACTTCCTTATAAAAAAAGTTATTCCTGGACCTCTTGTTCACAGCGTTAGCATGTTTTGTTAACATGTAGCCTTTGGGTTCAAACTCTTCTAAACGCAGGCAATGGACTTTAGAAATTCCAGGAAAAGAAGGTGCATTATCAAATGTGGTTTTCAAATGCATTTCCTTTCAGACGGAGTTGCTCTGTTTTCATTTTTTTGCTGCCTGTGTTTTGCCACCTTGATTCTGTTTTTTTCCCACCTAATTTTTTTCAAAATAGCTTCTCTTTTCCTTGCTGGAAGTGTTTTTAATGCATCTTTTCTTTTCTGACTGTTTTTTTTTTTCTGGCAAGCCTATGAGCTGCTTTGTACTCATCATATTTTCCTTTATCCTTCAATTTCTGTTTCCTTCTCCTCATTTTTTCCGCTGATGTTAGTGCCATCTTACAGTAATACCCCTTTTCCACTAGCTCAAAAAACACTGGTAAATGCACGGGGACGCACATTTACCCGTGTTTTTTGCTAGTGGAAAAGGGTCCCCCCGCAAAAACCCGGATCAAGTGACCCGTGAATCCTACCCGGGTAAATACCTGGGTAGGACACGGGAATGATCCGGGTAGGGTTCTAGTGTAAATGGAAGCCGTGTCGATGCAACACGGCTCCTGTTTACACTGTATGGAAGGGCGACGCTGGGAGATCATGTGATCTAGCAGCGTCACCAACCCGGCAATATGCCGGGTTGGTGAGCGCAGTGGGAAAGGGGGCTGAGCACGGGCCGCAGCCGGGTAGCACCTGTGTCAGGCTCCTGGCTGCGACCCGTGCTCAGTAGTGGAAAAGGGGTATAATTCTTATACAAAACAGATAAAGATAGCTTAATAATTTTTTTTAAAGTTTATACTAATCCAGTTAATTCATATGTATGTTACACTAATAAAATTCCAAATATATTGCATTAAAAAAACTGGTAATAAAATGAATAGCTTGTCTTGTAACTCTGGTTACACAAGGTAACTCAGGTTACAGAATTTAATTGCATTTTTCATGACTTAAATGTGAATTAAATTTTTTCTTTTTTATAGAGTTGAGTAATATGCATGGCAAATGTATACAAAAACATGTATAAACTAGCAGTATTATTATTTACCCTTATTAAAAAAAAACAATTCCATGTTTTGGTAACTCAGGTTACATGCTAACAGTAGGCTTAAGAAACCTAATATTATGCAAAATCAAAAAGGTATTGGGATGTAGTTTTCAATTATTCCTAAACATAAAATCTAAATGAATACAACATAGCTTTTGCTTTGCTGCTAACATGTTAAAATGTAAACATTTTTACTTCTAAATGAAAGTGAAAGAATCATATCCAACTAGCCTGAGAAACACATGGATATGTGGAAGCAGCTAATCTAGTGAAAAAGTGTTTTTGTTAAAAAAAATTAGTGCTGCCACTTACTTTAACATCTTGTGCTTCAGAATAAACTGAAATAACAAAGAATTTTACATTTTTTTTTGTACTTTGTCCCTGTTTTCATGGAATCACCCTTCTTATGTTTCAATTGCCTTATATAAAAAATAATATACATTTTATTGGTATAAAAAGCCTAACAAATACAGTAAGTGTGTGTGTTTTTTAACCACCACAAACCAAAAATACTGAAACTAGTATGATAATAAAACTCTTAAAGGGCCATGAAAATGAGTGAAATGTCCCATTTGTGACACACACAAAAAAAATAATAATCTGTAGCTGCGTACCTTTTGGGTGTTTAACATACAGATGTAGCCAGGCTCATCATGGCTACATCTGCGGCAAACGGGCATTCCTCAGCGCGGCTAGGCTCGCCCATCGAGGAAAAGTAAACCCTGGAGGATTTACCGTGGAGGTTAATTCCAGCTCATTAAATCAGGTAGGTGCTTGCGTTTAATTGAATATATACCACATAGCCTGCCATACCAACCTAGGGGTATATTTACTAAAGGTTGATTTTTATAGATTTAAAATAAATCTAAATCAATGTTGTGTTTGCAGGGCTAAAGCACACATTTACCAACATTTGATATAAAATAACATATGTTAGTAAATATGTGTTTTAGCTCCAGATGAAGATCAACCTTTTAGTAAATATACCCCTGAATGTCTATGGTCTCGGCTAGTAGAAGCAGCTACCTCCTGATGAAACTTACTGCCCTCATCTTTACAAGTGAATGAAGCTTAATAACATATTCAGTTCTGATTAACTAGCTGACATAAGGGCTTGTGTCAATTATGTGATTTCCACTCCTGTGTATTATGTTCTTAGCGCATACTCACATTGCCAAAAGTATGTTGTTCTAACAAGCCAGTTACACAATTATCTTATGGCTTTATATGCTGCACATTGGGCAAAGAGGTCAATCAAACAAATACGTCCTGGACACCTGACGGCCACTTCCTGCTACTCTTGGATTCAATGCCTGTTTCCAGCACTTCAGGACCATGCACTACTGGCCTCAGCAGTGCCCCAACACATTTATTCCAGTAACAAGGAGTTTCTCCTACATCCTAGAGGATGCTGGGGTCCATTTAGTACCATGGGGTATAGACTGGTCCTTTGGGAGCCACTGGCACTTTAAGAGTTTAATAGTGTGGGCTGGCTCCTCCCGCTATGCCCCTCCTAACAGACTCAGTTTAGAAAATGTGCCCGGAGGAGCCGGTCACAGCCAGGGGGAGCTCTTAGGAGTTTCTCTGGTTTTATTATTTTTCTGTGTTAGTTAGGTACAGGAAGGCTGCTGGCAAAAGCCTTCCTGCTTCGTGGGACTTAGGGGGGAAGTAGGAACCAACTCTAGAAGTTAACGGTTCTCTATCTCCGATCGTAAGCCCATGAGGCGACCGCTCACTCTGCAGCACGGCCGCCATCCCCTAACAGAGCCAGAAGAAAGAAGAGTGGTGAGTACAGCGCCGGCAGCCCGGGAAGCGAGTCGCTGGCGGGAATGGTGGCACAAGGGTGGGAACACAGCTCTGACAGGCTGCGCCTCCGGAAGGCTCAGCGGCACAAGGTGTACAGCGCTTTGAGGGGCGTCCTGGGCCAGCGCAATCACCCTACACTGGTCACATAATATTAACATGGGCTAATCCCACTGTTAACAGCAAATGACCTCAGGTCAGTATAAATAACTAAGTGCGGGAAGATGCGCCATTACAGGGGGCGGGGCTTCTCCTCAGAGCGGATCCAGCACTCACCAGCGTCATTTTCTCCCTGTAGATCATCAGAAAGAGACGCTAACAGGGAGCGCTGCCCTCCACATTACTCCAGCATACCTCTGCGGTACCAGGGTGTTAGAGACGGGGGGAGAGGAAATTTAGAGCTGATTAACCTATTAAGGTTTCTCAGTTAGTGCCGGGCTTTTACTGTATTAACTGCCTACTGGGGCGCTTTGTAGCTGGCTCCTTATACTCTGTGACTGTGCAGGTTTTTTGGAAAATCCAAAAAACCTGCACCAGCAGGCTCTCCGGAACAGAAACCTGGTTCTGTTTCCTCAAAATCTTCAGCATAACGGTGGACCTCCAAGCCTTGAGATCGGGCAGATGGGGGCGAGACTAAAAAATTTCAGTCACATCTGGGCGTCATCAGGCCTAGACCCCTGGGTGACAGACATGGTTACCCAGGGCTACAGACTGGAGTTTCAGGAACTCCCACCTCACAGATTCTTCAAATCAGGCTTACCAGTTTCGCTGACAGAAAGTGCTATCCTACAGGAAGCCATTATAAAATTGGTCAAAACAGATGTTATTATCCCAGTTCCACCTCACCTACACCACAGGGGTTGTTGTTCCAACCTGTTTGTGGTGCCGAAACCGGATGGTTTAGTAAGGCCGATTTTAAACCTAAAGTAATTGAACCCCTACATAAGGGAATTTAAATTCAAGATGGAATCTCTGAGAGCGGTGATCTCAGGTCTGGAGGAAGGTGAAATCCTAGTATCCCTGGATATCAAGGATGCGTACCTTCACATTCCGATCTGGCCGCCTCACCAGGCTTATCTCAGATTTGCGCTGCTGAATTGTCACTATCTGTTCCAAGCGCTGCCGTTTGGCCTCTCCACAGCACGAATAGTGTTCACCAAGGTCATGGCAGAGATGATGCTACTCCAGGCAAGGAGTGAACATAATTTCATATCTGGACGATCTCCTGATAAAAGCTTCTTCCAGGGAGATGTGGTTGCAGAGTATTGCTCTCTCAACTTGACTACTCCAAGATCATGGGTGGATCCTGAACCTCCCAAAGTCACATTTGGATCCGACAAGGAGACTGCCCTTTCTGGGGATGATACTCGACACGGAAATGCAAGAGTATTTCTACCATTGGAGAAAGCGTTGGTGATCCAATCAATGGTATGGGATGTCCTGAAGCCAGCCCGGGTATCGGTTCATCAGTGCATTCGCCTTCTGGGGAAGATGGTAGCATCATATGAGGTTCTTCAGTACGGAAGATTACATGCGAGGTCCTTCCAACTGGATCTCCTAGACAATTGGTCAGGATCACATCTTCACATGCACCGTCTAACCACGGATGCAAGTCTCAGAGGTTGGGGAGCAGTCACCCAAGGGGAAGCTTTCCAAGGAAAGTGGTCAAGTCTGGAATCCATCCTTCCGATAAACATTCTGAAACTAATGGCCGTATACAACTGCCTTCTACAAGCGGCACATCTTCTGCAAGTTTAGGCCATTCAGGTTCAGTCGGGCAATGTGACGGTAGTGTCCTACATAAACCGACAGGGTGGAACGAAGAGCAGAGCGGCAATGACAGAGGTAACAAGAATCCTCCTCTGGGAAGAAAAGTACGCGGTGGTGCTATCAGCAATCTTCATTCCGGGAGTGGACAACTGGGAAGCGGACTTCCTCAGCAGACACGATCTCCATCCAGGAGAATGGGGCCTCCACCCGGAGGTATTCGCAGAGGTAACAAGCCATTGGGGTGTTCCTTGGGTGGACATGATGGCCTCTCGCCTCAACAAGAAGCTTTGCAGGTACTGCTCCAGGTCGAGAGACCCACAGGCAGTTGCGGTGGACGCACTGGTAACTCCGTGGGTGTTCCAGTCAGTGTATGTGTTCCCTCCACTTCCACTCATTCCAAGAATTCTCAAGCTAATAAAAAGAACAAGAGTTCAGGCGATCCTCATTGCTCCGGACTGGCCAAGGAGGGCTTGGTACACGGATCTTCTGGAGTTAGTCCTGGAGGATCCGAGGCCTCTTCCTCTTTGTGAGGACCTTCTTCAACAGGGGCCGTTCGCTTTTCAAGACTTACCGCGGCTACGTTTGACGTCATGGAGGTTGAACGCCAGATCTCAGCTCGGAAGGGCATTCCGAGAAAGGTCATTCCTACCCTAATTCATGCTAGGAAGGGAGTTACGTCTAAACATTACCATCGAATTCGGAAAAAGTATGCGTCTTGGTGTGAATCCAAGCAGTATCCAACAGTGGAGTTTCAACTAGGTCGGTTTCTCCTCTTTCTGCAGGCTGGTGTGGATGTGGGCCTACGCTTGGGCTCCATTAAAGTCCAGATTTCAGCCTTGTCCATTTTCTTCCAGAAACAATTGCCTTCCCTCCCTGAGGTTCAGACTTTCTTGAAAGGGGTTCTGCACATCCAACCTCCCTTTGTGCCTCCTACGGCACCTTGGGATCTTAATGGGGTGCTGTAGTTCCTGCAATCGGATTGGTTCAAACCTTTGCAGGAGGTGGACGTCAAGTTTCTTACTTGGAAGGCGGTCACACTGTTGGCATTGGCATCTACTAGACGGGTGTCAGAATTGGGGTTATTTTCATGCAAGAGGCCTCCACTTGATTTTCCATGAAGATAAAGCTGAGCACAGAACGCGTCAGCAATTTCTTCCAAAGGTTGTGTCGGTTTTTCATATCAACCAACCTATTGTGGTGCCAGTGGCTACTGACTCCTCAATTACCTCAAAGTCCTTGGATGTTGTGAGGGCTTTGAAAATGTATGTGAAGAGAACTTCTCGTCACAGGAAGTCGGACGCTTTATTTGTCCTTTATGATTCCAGCAAGGTTGGGTTTCCTGCTACTAAGCAGACAATTTCTTGCTGGATTAGGTTCACTATCCAGCATGCGTATTCTATGGCAGGCTTGCCATGTCCAAAATCTGTTAAGGCCCACTCTATTCGTAAAGTGGGTTCTTCCTGGGCGGCTGCCCGGGGTGTCTCGGCTTTACAGCTTTGCCGAGCGGCTACTTGGTCTGGGTCGAACACGTTTGCTAAGTTCTACAAGTTCGATATTTTGGCCTCTAAGGACCTCAAGTTTGGTCAATCTGTTCTGCAGGAACCTCAGCACTCTTCCTCCCGTACTGGGAGCTTTGGTACATCCCCATGGTACTAAATGTACCCCAGCATCCTCTAGGGTGTAAGAGAAAATAGGATTTTAATTACCTACCAGTAAATCCTTTTCTTGTAGTCCGTAGAGGATGCTGGGCGCCCGCCCAGTGCTTCGTATTCCTGGTTATACTTGGTTTAGTATTGTTGTTTCAGCCGTTGCTGAATTGTTCCAAGTTGGTTAGCTTGGCTTTCCTTTTTGTTATGTTTGAGCTGGTGTGAATCTCACCACTATCTGTGTATTTTCTTCTATAATAATAATAATAATAATTTTTTTTATATAGCGCTCTTTCTCCAATAGGACTCAAGGTACTTAACAGATATATAGCATAATATAGTACAGAAAATAATGAAGTACATTTTCATAAAATACAGAAGCATGAAGATACTAAAAGGAACATTATGGAAATGCTTGAGTAAACAGGAAAGTCTTGAGTCTACTTTTGAAGGATTTTATAGTTGGGGCCTCTCGCACTGTGCGGGGAAGTGAGTTCCATAGAGTCGGAGCCGCATGACTAAAAGCTCGACCCCCAGATGAATTACGGGAGATTCTAGGTACTGCTAAAAGTCCTTCATCTACAGATTGTAGTAATCGAGAGGGGCAGTATGGGGTCAGAAGATGTTTCAGGTACCTTGGGCCCTGGTCATGTAATGTTTTGAAACTGAGTAAGCCAATCTTGAAGATGATTCGCCATCTTACAGGCAGCCAGTGAAGGGAGTAGAGCATGGGTGTTATGTTGGTAGAACGGGGCTGGTTGGTTAACAGCCTGGCAGCTGTGTTTTGCACCAGCTGTAAGCGTTGCAATTCTTTTGCTGGGAGACCAAGGTAGAGGGCATTACAGTAGTCTAATCAAGATGATACAAATGCATGTATGACTTTTGGCAGATCATCTGAGGGAATTTGTCCGAACTCGGACAAATTTTAAAGTGGCATGGGTTTGCCATATAAATAACTTCCAGTTTTAAAAAATGTCCGCGTTCGTCCGGCGTCCCACACCTTCGGCAAGCTTGGACGTCATTACTTCCCGATTCACATCTCTAAATAGAGTACATTTCCGTGAACACACCTATACTGTACTTTACATAGACATTGTGAGAACATCCGTCGCTCTTTCCCTTCCTTATATACAGTACATATGTTATATTTGCATACTTCTCTGCATCATCTCTCAATACTCTAGCTTGCATATACAAGCCCAGGATTGCAGTTTGCTAAGAATTGGAAGAGTCATATGCAGACAGAATAACTCTGAATCAGGACATGTCTCATAACTCCAATTTATGTCTCCAATATTCAGCTTTTACTTTGGTTTGGAAGTTGGGTATGTGGTGTTTGTTTATTGCCCATTTTATTTTCATCATGGACCACCCAATCACCAAATCTCCTCCCTCCCCCCCCCCCCCCCCCAAATCTATGACAAGCTTTGTATTTGGGATGCATGTACAATAGGAACTCGTTTGCTATCATTTATGCAAGGTCTCACTGGCACATCAAAATTAAACCTTTGGGAAGAATGCGTCTTTCTTATGCTGGGCTTGCACGGATATCGGCAGATTGGCCAGATAATTGCAACATGTATGCGGTTGACCAATCCAATAACATTGATCAATCTAACATGCCAAACCGTCTAGCATGCCCGTCTGATTTGATATTTTGAAAGTGGAAAGTCGCCCACGTCGGGCAGCATATTCCCTGCCGCCGCCGTGAGTCACCGTCCAACGGACATTTCCCCAGTTCCTACACTGGGGAAAGAACGGGGAAAGGTCTCCTCCCCGTGGGCGGAGCGCCGATATCATGGCCCATACACTGTGAGAGATCTCTGTGTATGATCCTGATATCTGCACTGTCCGAGGCTGCCAGATAAAATGCCTGTCAGTCTGATAGGCAATTTATCTGTACGTGTATGCCCAGCACTAGTTTTCTGGCTTTGAGAAATGTGATCATTAGAGACCTTATAGTTGATTTCTCTCATTTATTCAGTTGTTAAATCTGTAAGAGTTAACTTCAGCTTTATATGCTCAATATTAGACACTTAACACTGCTTCAATTTGCTTAACAAGCAAGACTTTTTCAGACTTTTGAAGAGGAGACGCTTATAACGAAGGGAGGTTTTATTTAAAAAATATACTGTATTGGTGTGTTCAGATATTTATTACCAGATATTCCTGGGTGTGGAAATAAGTTGTAATGGTGGGTGTTATGTAACTCGTACTCTTCTTTAAATTGTACCCAGATGTTCCATAAACTTGCTTTAGAACACATAAGTCTTTTGGCAGTGCCCACTACTGTAGTTACCTCAGTGTGAGCTTATTGTCAACTTAAATCAATGTCAATTCCATAAATGTTTAAGCCATCTACCTCTTGAGAATGTATAACATGGGCTCTATAATACAGGTACAACAATGATTATCCGGCACCTCTTTTAATCCAGAAACATCAGGTGACGGGGAAAGTCAGGCTGCAGTAGGGCTTATTTAGGCTGAAGGAGAGCATAGTTAGGCTGTGGGGGGTGTCAGACTGCATATGCAAGTCTGGCTGTGGGAAGTTTAGGTGCTGCAGGGGGGAGTTAGTCTTCAGGGTAGAATTAGGCAGTGGGGCTGGGGTCAGGATGGCGCAGATGCTACCAATAATCTGGCAAAACGGGTAATGCCAGATCAGTGTTGTACCTGTACTACTGCATGCAGGATATTGCGTATCTCATTCTCACATGTTTTAAGCAGAATCAATAGATATTATTACCCCAAATTTCTAATGAGATGAGGGAGGGACATGCTTTTATTTAATGTGTCAATCTCAGAACTCTTACTATAAAGAAAACTGGAATAGTCCTCGCCCAGCATTGCTAACTACTCGCACAGGCCGTTTGTCCAAGCAGACAATTAAAGTATTACCCAAACAAGTATAAACAATGATACCAACTAAAATGTATTGAGAGTTCACAATGTAGTGGAAGAATTTAGCATTACATCCTTTTGGAGCTATTCCTGATTTGTCTCTGTTAAACCATTGTTTATTTTTATTTTTAAACAAAGCACCATTACAGTATGTTTGCCTTTAATCATCTGTATGGTTAACTAATGGATCATTTTACAATGTAATATTAGTGCTGTGTGCTACATTCTTCTGTAGAACCACTATATAAAAATGTATTGTTGCAAAATCCCCATGGTTATTTTTGTGTTGTGTTACTCTCCCCCGGTCTCAACAAATTTTCCAGAAAGTTGACTCTTCATATTTTGTGTCTCTGATCGCTTTGAATTGGAAGCAAGCTTCTTCCCCGTCACTTTCTACGCTTAAAATCGTTATCTGGTATGTGTATGTATATGTGTGTGTGTGTGTGTGTGTATATGTGTATATATATATATATATATAATCTCAGACATGCGTTTAAGCGTAGAAAGTATGTGTGTGTGTGTGTGTGTGTGTATATATATATATATATATATATATATATATATATGCACACTGCAGATTTTTCAGTCCATTCATGCAAAACGGTAGAAGATGCTGTATCTATTCCGACATTTCAGTTTTATTAACTCTTTCGGTGGTATGGCCGGAAATCTTCTGGGCTAGCCAGCACTGACCGCGCTGGCAACCCCGGAAAATTTCCGGGCATACTACTGACTGATTCCCCGGGGACAGCCGTGCAGCTAGCACGGTGTCCGGGAATCAGCATACTTCTTTATGGAGTTTAGCCCGCCCCCCGGACTCCTATTGGCCGTGGGGTGGGCTTAGCTGTAAAAAGACTTATGCTGATTTGCGGCCGGGAATCAGTGCTGGGGCTGGCTATTCCCGCGGGCGATCGCCAGGCGATTACTTTGCCCTGCGCCATCACTCGCTGGAAAAGTGATAAAGCATTGATAAGTGCAAGGTGATAATGCACCAACCAATTAGCTCCAATATGTAAATTGACAGTTAGGAGCTGATTGGCTGGTGCGTTATTATCACCTTCCACTTATCACTGCTTTATCACTTCTCCAGGCTTAAAACATCTGCCCCATTATTCTAATTCAATTCCAATTCTCTCACACATATTTGTAATATTAATTTCAAAAACCTGAGTGTCCCAAACAGAATTTCTTTGAAAATTTCCTATTTTTCTTGCAATGTTATATTATTCCCGGGTACACATCCTGACCTTTTTACAGCCATCATTGTGGCTACTTACAGGTCAGGATTTTAAGGGTCTAAAATCTTGGTGTGGTTACACCTTCTGTTTTGTTTTGAATGGGGATGGGCAAACAAATTGCTATTCTCCATTTATCTGCAGGTAAGTAGAGTTTATGCACATGTACCACCTTGGTTTCCATGTGAGGGGAGACTCTGGGCTCAGGTTCCGTACTCAAAAATATCATTGCACATTACCCAATCTTTTATATTCTTGGATCTTCTGTAGCGTGGCACAAGCTTGGTATTCTTGAATGTCGGGAGATATACATCTGTGGCCATCATGGTCCAAAGTTGTTTAGTGGTATGTGCAATCTTGTTACTAGAGGTGTTACATTGATTAAGCCATAGAATTCTGTATCTCCTTGTGCCGATTGAATGTGATTTCAAGATATCTTTTCTTGGGATTGAGAGTACTCTCTGGCTTTCAGTAGATCCCTTATGTCAGTGGTGGCCAACGCGTGGCTCTTGAGCCACATGCGGCTCTTTCTTCATTCAAATGTGGCTCCCAACACTCAAAATCATGTGACCACAAGAGATCTGTAAACTGCTGCACTCCAGCCAGACATGCAGCAGCACTACGTAGACTGAGAACTGAGGGAGCTAAATACACATGGGGGAGCTGGCTGGAGTGATACAGGCGGGTGCTGGCTGGAGTGACACATGGGGGAACTGAAGTGTATTATGTGAATCTGGCTTTTCAATATATTTTATGCGGATCTGGCTTTTTCAATTATTTGGTGTAGAAGTGGCTTTTTCATTGTATTTTATGTTGGATCTGGCTTTTTCAATGTATTTTATACCAGGGGCGTGGCCTAGCAGGCACAAGGTCACACCCCATTTTTGCAAGTGCGGCTTTGGCTCGAAGTCGGCTCTTTGATGTACCTAACAAGATTTCTTGGCTCTTTGTCTCTGACTGGTTGGCCACCCCTCCCTCATGTGATAACCTCTGGATCTAAACTTGTTAGCATTTCCAATAAAGTGATCTCCATGTTGCCTGTGATTATGTGGATCCTTAACAACTGTGAAAAAAATAAGCTTTTCTTTAAGGCAACTGAATGGTGACTATTGGCTGTCAAGATAATGTTGCATTCCGTAGGATTGTTCTAAATGGAAGTGTGTAGTACGTTATCACTTACAAATACCAACACATCTAAAAAATGGACTGATAAATCACTAATGTCTCAAGTAAATGTAATAGTGTCATCCAACGTGTTGATTAGGTACATACTTTAGATTAATAGATGATGAATAGATCATCAATGTAGCGTGTAAAGAAATCTTATATGCTACAGCTCTATTCCCAAAGAAAATGTAATTTTCATTTGAGAATATCTATGCTTTGGCAGAACAATGGACCACACATGACACCAATGCAAAACACAATAGTTGTATAAAGCATTGTCCATCAGAAAATAGTTGTGTGAGAATAATCTTCAGCAAATGTAAAAATAATGAAATATTTAGTCTCCTCCAAACCCTTATTATGTGGTATGTTAGTGTAGAGGCTGCTGGTATCTAGAGTGCATAACCAGCTATAAGAGGGGAGCGGGTGTTATCTGCTCTCGTACAACTGGCTGTAAACCATAGTCCAAGTGCTGAGAGACTTTGTAATTTAAGGAGCCTGGTCTGAGGTAATCAGTAATCCCGGTGTGGCAGTCAGTGATTTATGGATTTTGGGAATGGTATACAGTAGTGGTGTAATGGAAAATTGTTATTGTGGCGCTGAACGTGGATCCTTGTTACTGCTGTATGCAGAATTCTTTATTTGAATTCTGGAGTGGGATAAGACTGCACCTTCCATGGAATCAGATAATCGGGAATAAATCTTGACCGGTGGCATCACTAGTGGGGTGCGGGCTGCACCTGGATGCCACCCTCCAATAGACGCGGCGCTGCATACGATCGCAGCGGCTGTATCCATCTCTGAATGGGGACCTTTATTCCATACACCGCTTTACACAGTTATTGCTTCTTGAGGCACAGTAATCTGGCTATGGGATTTAAACCAACATTTCTATAGTTATGGCAATGATATGTGGTCACAACCTTAAACTGCCCAGCTCTGCATACGCTATGACAATCTTAAGGCCAGTACACACTAGGGAGATGTGTGCTGAGTGATCTGTCACGAACCGCTCAGCACACATCTCCTCCCCCCCCCCCCCCCTACCCTTCCCCTTACTCAGCACAGTACGATGCGTGCTGAGCAAGAGAGGGGGGCACTCATTTCACCCAGCGGGCCAATCTAGCACCAGCGATAGCGACGCGCGGGGCGGCATATTGCTATCGCTGGGGGGGCATACACACGAGAGATCCGTGCTTAACATATAAGCAATCTAGTCAGATTTTAAGCACGGATCTCTCTGTGTGTACCCCTCTTTACACTTTAAATGTTTGACAACCTTCAAGATACAGGGGCAGATATATTAAACGTGGAGATAAAGCAGTGATGAGTGCAAAGTGATAACGCCCCAGCCAATCAGCTCCTAACTGTAAATTTACATATTGGAGCTGATTGGCTGGTGCGTTATCACCTTGCACTTATCACTGCTTTATCACTTCTCTTGGCTTAATACATCTGCCTCGAAATTACAGCACACAACTCAGTTACTGGTCAAATTACTCCCCACCACCCCATGTTACCATATGGTTTTGCTGTTTTCTTTCTTTGTGAGGGTTGACACCTCTACACTGGAGACTGCAGTATGTTTTTAATGTGGCAGTTATCATCTGCTTGTGAATGTGTATTATATTTTCTTCTCATCAGGAGCCGGCTGAGCTGACAGTAATCTGTTCTCTTGTCATCTGCCTTTATTATTATTATTATTATTATTATTGCTTCTGCTTTTTCTCTTCCTAGCACAATACAGGAAGGCATCTAATTGGACAAACCAAAGTAATCAAAAAGTCAATTAATCATATAGATGAGCTGTGACACTTAGTGATGCAATCACCAGGAAACATCACCAGCTAGCTGGCAAGGTATTAGAAAGTACCTTTTAATTTGCTCGTGATCTTACGATTTCCATGACATTTACTGAAGGATAAGTGGTCTTAAAACTGTTTTCATTGACTGTTAAATAATCAGATTATCCGTTTATAAATTTGAAATACATTTTTAGATTTTGATTTCAGTCCGGTAACTTGTTGCTAAATATGAATAATAAAAAATAAGATTATAGTGGATGAGAGCAGAAACACAATTTGTTTGTTTGCTTAATTGGCTTTTTTTCCTAGCTGCGCATGCACATCAAAATAATTCTTCCTTATGTGGTCCATATGGGTGAGATGCATATTGAGTGCTTATACAGTATGTACAGTATTAGGAAAAACCCAACTTCTGACCACCCAATTGCTCTGCTTTCTTGAGCCTGCAGGCTATGCTAGAGGTTTTCTTACACTTGTTTTATACACTATTATTTTCCCAAAACCTTTTAGACCGTCTTTCCAGTTTTGTTCCTAACAGAGAATGTACTAACCAGGGAAGTCAGTGATTTAATTAAGACTTAGGGGGACATGTACTAAGCAGTGATAAAAGTGGAGAAGTTGCCCATGGCAACCAATCAGCATTGATGTAACATTTATAATTTGCATACTTCTCCACTGGCTCACTTTTCCACTTTTATCACTGCTTAGTACATGTTCCCCTTAACCTTTTTGCAGTGAAAAATGGGTGGGATTCGTCCAAAGCACTGCAGGGGTTCAAATGGGAGAGACTTACCTCCCCCCACCACCACCCCTAGGGTAACTGTCACCATGAAATAGGGGAGAGAGCATTAAACATGCTTTGTTTTCCGCATCCTGTTACCCACATACTCAGAAGTACCCTTGCCTGAAACAGGAGAGTTCATCTTTTAAATGATGTGATCCTTGAAAAAGGGGGGCACTTGATATACCGGCTGTTGGGAGCCCGGCGCTCAGCATACCGGCGCCGGGATCCCGACCGCTGGGATACCGACAACTATTATCCTTCTTGGGTGTCCACGACACAAAAGGTCGGTTTTATGCTTGTACCTTGTATGGGTCTCTCATTGTAAATTCGATGCTCATACAGCAGATTTGCAAAAGCAGAAACCTGGTACAGGATACGCATCCCTCTTCCCCCTGATTTTATCGCCTGTTATAATGATCTTTTGAGAACAAAAAACATATGGGACCCGTTTTTCATATATATTGGTAACCCATAATTTAAACTTTCCAGAGTAATATCACTCATCACAGTGTGGTACTGATACCATAAATATGTCATCTTCTGTTCTATGTTTGTAATAGAGGAAATGTGCATGGCAACAAATGTTTCTGTTGACCGGTTCCTATGTTACATTTGTAACAAGTAGCTGTCTGGATTTCATACAGCTGCCTAACAAAGTAACATATTGAGGTATTGTAACCTTTCACAGATACAACAGTAAATATAGCGGAATGCAATTCTATCTGGCCCAGGTCGTGAGACTTTAATAAGAGATATATCTAAATAGTCACAATAGACTTTACATTATTTACAGGAGTATAACAGTGAAATACATGTTCATAGCTATAGTTACAAGAGGTACATAGGTATATAATAATACCTGTTTTATTATTAATGTTATATCTTTGTACGTCATTTTGAAGTAATAATCAAACTTATGTTTTAATTTTATTTTAAAGAGTGCCCCGGCAAAATAGAGCTTTCTTTCCTCTTCTGTAATTCCGGTGTTCAGGACACAGAAAAAGAACAAACGGCTGCGCTGAATATCAGGAACGAAACATAATGTACAGAGAGCCAACGTAAAAAATAACAATGTTTATTAATAAAACATATAAAAAGATTATTTATCAAATAACCGGTGAATAATATATATAGATATATATAAGAACAATCACTAGACGTGAACTAGTGGTATATTTTAATAACTCAGCTTATTGGGGTGAAAAGTTCCGTGATTCACTTGTTAGATAGTTGATAAATACCAGGTGTGTTGGTAGGATCCTAATGAATTAAAAGTCCCTCAGTTGAAATTGATATTCAATACCTTTCCAAAATGGGCTGGTAAGAGCCGAGCGTCCTCGGCTTCAATGTCCTGCAATGCCCATATACGCTGTGCAGCGGAAAGGAATGGACCGTCTCTCTCACAACCCGGTCGTGGCGGCGTGTGCGCTGAAGCCGCTGATGTCGGATGCTGTAGACGGAGGGTGCAGCGGGGACCAAGGAACACCTGGAAGATTTCACCTGAGCTGAGTGTGAATAGGGGCGGGTCCTGACGCGTTTCGTCACGTTCACGTGACTTTCTCAAAGGTAGATACCTGCCTCCTAGGTCATCCGGTATGACCTAGGAGGCAGGTATCTACCTTTGAGAAAGTCATTGTTATTTTTTACGTTGGCTCTCTGTACATTGTTTCGTTCCTGATATTCAGCGCAGCCGTTTGTTCTTTTTCTATGCTATCACCACAATACTACACATAGTATTCCGGCAAGCGCAGACTATCAGGAACATAAAACTGTGATTATTTAATTCTATGAAACACGTATTGGTTTTCACTTTTTATTTTGATGATTAGGCGCTCGTTTGTTGCAGTTTTTTGTTTTGGTGTTCAGGACACCCCTTAGTGCCACCATGCCCGCAAGGGTCTCTTTTGCGCTCGCCCCGCTGCCGGGATACCAGCAGCCATCCAAACATACTACATCCCTTGAAAAGTCACCAGAGAATACCTCTGCTCAGTAGCAAATGGATTAATCTAAAGGCTATTACTCTTTTCTGTTGTTCCTATACCTCTTTGCTGCATTCGACACCATTGTTCACTCTACTTGTACAAACGATACATATCTTAGGTCATTGGGACACTGTGCTATCCTTCTTATCATATCCTTCAGTGTTGTTTTCTCTGGATCTACTTCCTCTCTATGGGGGAGATTTATCAAAGCTTGGAGAGATAAAAAGTACCAACAAATCAGCTCCTGCCATTTTGCAAACACAGCCTTTGACGTGAAAGAAGCATATTGGCTGGTACTATCTTTCTCTGTTATCTCTCTATGCTTTGCTAAATCACTGTAATGTTCTTTATCACAGCATGGGTTGTAGTTGTGTGAAAATTCTCACAACTACAATCCTTCACTCTAGCATGTGTGAGGATGCCAAACTCAGGGACCCCCCCCCCCCCCCCCCACACTCCTGCTATCATGCAAAAGCTTTGCATTCAGCAGCAAAGCGCTTGCATGATAGGGGTAGCCCCCTGCCTGTGCAGCCTAGCTGCAAAGGTAGACCGCTACCTGCCATCTTTTTTGGGTCACGGCTGTGTGTGATGTCATGCAGCCGCCGTGGCCCGCCCGCAAGCGGTCCAGATAACGTACCGCAACGCTGCCCACGAAACGCCTACGCGTCGCAAACACCCGCCCTGCGAACGCCTCTGCCTATCAATCAGAAAAAGCTATTTGCATCTTGCAGTGTGCGCACGTGCAGTGTAGCTTCTGCGCATGCACACACTGTAAAAGAGCTACAGCATGCGAATGCATCGAAGATGTGTTCCATGTTTAATCAGGCCCTTTATCTGTTAAATTGCTATAAGGCTCAATCCTAAGTGATCTGCTCTTCTTTATCTATAACACTTCTTTTGAAAAAATGAATAAACTTCTTTTGGGTTTCATTATTATCTATAGGTTTATAATACCCAAATGTATTTATCCTCACTAGAATTTTCAGGATCTGTTTTGACCACTGTTATTGGATGTTGTTCTGCACTTTCATGTTAGATGTCATCTTGTCGTCTCAATCTCAAATTCTCTAATATTAGTGCCTCTGACCATCAGAAGTCACTAATCTGATTTTGATTTCTGTTGACAATAAAACAACTACCTAAGCTAATGAAAAGGTGGTATTCTTGACTCAGAACAGTCCTTTGTTTACTACATTCAGTCTCTATGCAGGTCCTACTCCAAGACGAGTCCATTGTCATGCCTGGGCAAAAGACAAAAAAATCCACCTCGTCTGTGTGGAATTATTCATCCCCACACCCAGACAATTACTGTGTAACCATCTGCAGCCTTTGTAAAGCCGTTGTAAGTAGAGGTAGGGGCCATAACCACCTAGGAACCTCCTCCCTGTTATGCAATTTGCAGCTTATACATCACAACTTGTTGAAACATTCAGAAACTGTGGATAAGAACGTAACCAGTCCAGCGACACCTTTCTCCCTTTTCTCTGTTGGATCCAAGCACCTGCAATCCCCACCATCAACACCCTCATTGTCAATTTCCTCCTCAGTTAGGATCGGAAGTAGTCCTGTATCCAATTCCTCCGGAGGATCCTTGACTGCTACGCCTGCTGCTGCTGCTGGGAGTCTATCTTTATCCCAGATGGAGACAAGGAAGACTACTTGTAGTTTAACAAAACAATTGACTGTTCAGCAATCCTTTGCAAGGAGCAGTTACCCAGTTGCAAAGCGAATTACTGAACCCAGAACAACTATGCTGGTGTTAGACATGCATCCAGTATCAGCCATTAGGGCAGTGGGATTTAGACAGTTGATTGACGTATTGTGTCCCCGGTACCAAATCCTGTCTAGATTCCACTTCACTAGACAAGCAATTCCCAGCCTGTACAAGGACATTAAAAAAAGTGTTATTAGTGTCCTCAGAAATGCCGTTGTAGGCACTGTCCACTAAACCGCTTATAGGTGGACAAGAGGAACAGGACAAACTAAAGACCGACTATGACAGCCCACTGGGTAGCACCAACAGCAGCAGCAGCATCTCACAAATGTCAACTCATTTAAAGGCAGGCTATGCTGCGTATCAACGGTTTCAGTAAGAGGCACACCACTGAGAGCCTCTTAGAAAAACTCTAATTGAAATAATAAGTGAAATAATTGCACAATGGCTTACCCCACTTGGACTCTCATCGAGATTTGTGATATCTGACAATGATACCAATATTGTGAGGGCATTACATCTGGGCCAAGTCCAACACGTCCAATGTTTTACTCATACAATTAATTTGGTGGTTCAGAATTTTTTTTTAAAAAATGTCCGCAACTGCATGTCGAAGACTGGAGCGCTAGCAAACACTCTTGAATTTCCCCTGCTATCAGCTGAAGCAAGAGGTAGTAACGAGGTGGAATTCTACCCCTTTATTATGCTTCAGCGGATGGAGGAGCAGCAAAAGGCCATTCAGGGCTACACATCCACCTATGACATAGGAAAGGGAGCAAGAATGCACCTGAGTCAAGCGCAGTGGAGAATAATTTCTATGTTGTGCAAGGTTCTCAAACACTTCGAAGTTGCCACATGTGAAGTTAGTTCGGACAAAGCCAGCTTGAGTCAGGTTATTTCCCTCTGGCTTTTGCAAAAGTGGCTGGAGAAAGTGAAGGAGGAGCTGAAACGAGAGATTCTGCTAAGTATGTCAGACTAGTAGATGAAGCCCTTCATTCACTTTGCTAGGATTCAGGGGTCGTCAATCTCTTGAAATCAGATCACTATACCGTTTCAATACTGGCAGGAAAAAGGGGCAATTTGGAGAACCTTGCACAAACTGGCTTTGTTTTACTTAAGTTGCCCACCCTCCAGTGTGTACTCAGAGTTTTTAGCGCAGACAGGAACCTTGTCAGTGATCTGTGTAGGAGGTTACTTCCCCCAAAATGTGGAAAAGGTGATGTTTATCAAAATTAATTACAAATTCCATGAGGAAGACCTTTACCAGCAATTACCTCCAAAAAGTACAGAGGGACATGTGATGGTGGATTCCAGCGGGGATAAATTAATAGTCTGTGAAGAAGAGGATGTACACACTGATGGGGGTGAGGAATCGGATGCTGATGAAATCGTGCCTATCTAAATATCAAAGCCAGTTTGTGCACTGCCCATTACCAGCATGTTTTGTGGGGGTGGAAATTAATGTTATTGAGGTTAATAATACGGTAGGAACAAAATACAAATCCAAAACCCGCAAGGGCGGTTTTGGCAAAACCAATACAGATCCAAAACACAAAGGAGATACAGATCCAAAACACAAAACCTGAAAAATGGCCCGGTGCACACCCCTCGTCCTAATAGATCCATCTAGGAAACATTTCCATTACACTTGCAAATCACACAAGATATTGTATTTCACTTTAATACACTAATATGCACTCATTATTTTCTGCATTGAATTTTGCACTTATTTCTCTTATTATATAACTTCCCTTAACCATACCATCAACCTTACAAAGTATTTTGAATGCAACAGTTACTGTAGGCTCATTTTCCTCACAAAATCATTATTTTACTGTGTTCAGCTCTTTAACTCATTAACTGTGATATAACAAATCCTATATAAAATATTTCTGTTAACATAAGACTCTCAACAAAACTGCACAAATATTGTATATCTTTTCACGTGTTTAAAAATATTCACCAACCCATCCCCTGTGCTCCACAAAAGATCTATATCTGTCATTCATGCTGAACCAACTTCTGATTTGATGCTTTGATGCCCTCTTTCTCTTTCTTTCTCTCTCTCTTTCTTTCTTTCTTTCTCTCTCTCTCTCTCGCAACAAAACCTTCCATTAGTCTCCAAACCTTGTTCTTGTGTTTGGATTTGAACACTGGGGGTCATTCCGAGTTGTTCGCGCGCAAGCTGCTTTTAGCAGCTTTGCACACGCTAAGCCGCCGCTTACTGGGAGTGAGTCTTAGCTTATCAAAATTGCGAACGAAAGATTTGCAATATTGCGAAAAGACTTCTCTGTGCAGTTTCTGAGTAGCTCGAGACTTACTCTGCCAGTGCGATCAGTTCAGTGCTTGTCGTTCCTGGTTTGACGTCACAAACACACCCAGCGTTCGCCCAGACACTCCTCCGTTTCTCCAGCCACTCCCGCGTTTTTCCCAGAAACGGTAGCGTTTTTTCACACACTCCCATAAAACGGCCAGTTTCCGCCCAGAAACACCCACTTCCTGTCAATCACACTCCGATCACCAGAACGAAGAAAAAACCTCGTAATGCCGTGAGTAAAATACCTAACTGCATAGCAAATTTACTTGGCGCAGTCGCACTGCGGACATTGCGCATGCGCATTAGCGACTAATCGCTCCGTTGCGAGAAAAAAATAACGAGCGAACAACTACCCCCACTGTGTCATCAGGGTCGGTCAAAATCCTGTCTTCCTTAGAGTGGCCACTAGAAGCAACAGCTAACTGTGTTTTTTGTTCAAGTGAGTAAGATTCCTATCTCTTAACTTTTAAAACTTTTTATGCAGTATTATGCTATGCTATGTGATGTGATATTTGTTACTTGGCAGTTAAAGGATGGTAAAAAGAAGCTTTCTTGTTTAGTTCTATTAATATACTATCAAATTAGCTCATTACTGGGAAAGTGAATTCAGACAACCGGCATGAGGCCAAACACAATAATGCATACAATTTATATATTTTGTGGTGTATTTTATATATGTATGTCCCTATTGGGTCCATTTGTAACTGCCAGTTTTTGTTTCTTTTACCCTTATTATTTTGTCAGTCCTGCTTATTGCTAATATAATGACTTTGTGTTTTTCTCTTATCAGTCTGTGTATTTTAAGAGCAGTCAGACCATTGCAGCTGCTCCTCAGAAAAGTATACTATAGAAAAAAATACTTTGTGTACAGTATATGATGCATATCTGATCTCTGCTTAGTTTTACAGTAATTGTTAACTCAGTAGCTAGTGACAGTTGCAGATTAAAGGCCCCCATCCACTAGTGAGACATATAAGAACTGAAAGTCGGATCCGATTTTCCCCCGACCTTTCCGGCAGCTTCCCGTGAGTCCTGCGATTTGCAACGGAGTGTTTTTTTTTTTAACGTTTGATAAATCGCATCTGATTGTGTACAAATGCATTCCGATATGTACCTTGTCCTCCGATTGCTATAAATATTCATGGCAGCCATGCCAATCTGCGACTTCCGATCCAAGGAGCATGGTAACGCGCCTCGGAGCGGTGTTGGAGGAAAATGACATGCAATGTGACACTTTTCATCCAAATCATCAAACAGAAAGCTCAGAATCTGATGAAAATTGGTCATATCACAGTAGTGGATGTGGGGACCTTTACTTTACAATAAGATTTGACTGTGTTCTTAGGTTAAAGTTTGTTGCTGGTGTGATAGTTCAACAAACTTTCTTTTGGATAGAAATTTAAAGATAACCTTTTACATTTCAAAAGAACTCCAGTTAAATTATTGCAACTGCGGTTGCAATTGCTTCATATTTCATTATACATGTAAAATCTATGTTACTTACACTTTTATAATTATTGCTGTTGAATTATCAAGGAGCCCCACTTATAAGTTATGTACTCAGCAACATTTTAGAAGAAAGTTTGTGGCGTGGTGCAGCTTTTACTGTGCCCTTGAAGAGGGCCTAGCAATTATGGAAGACACCCCCAACACTGACGAAACGCGTTGGCCGATATGCAAGTTGTGTCTGAAGTTGACAGAAACTTTTGGCACTAATAAGGCACACTGACAACTAAAGAAATCAATGTATTAATGTACTGTATGGACTGATAGTCAAACAAATTTTAAAGTTTTAATGTTTTCAAGAGATTGTTTCTATTAAATTGAAAGATTGGTTAATGGTTATATTGTTTATTGAAGAAAATTGGTTTCTAGCATAAGCTATAGGTACTGTAGGTGCCCCTGTAGATACTTTTTATTTTATTTTTTATATATATATATATATATATATATATATATTTACACTTTAAATCACTTATATACTGTATGTTATATATCTACAGATAAATACTGTATATAGGCTATACGGATATTACAATCCGCCCTGCTGATAAAGGGGCTGCCATAGTAATACAAAATATATGTGACTATAGGGAAGAAGCCAACCACCAGCTATCTTGACTGAAAGGTCTTCAGGAAATCACATAGTGATCCAACAACAGTTTAGTGTTGAATTTAAACATATGATGCAGGAGGCTGTGGATGAACACACACATTATTACCCCTTACACGGCTAAAGCATTGGAAGTGCTTTTTCCCAGAGTGCTGATTTTCTACACAATCCCCAAATTACACAAGGATAAAACTAACACCCCTGGAAGTCCGATTGTGTCAGCAAGGAACTTCATTTATAGTGAGGTTTCCAAATTTTTGGATCATTATCTGCAGCCGATAGTCCAGCGGTAGGATACATATTTAAAAGACACCAAAACTTTTTTACAAAAAAATGCGAGCCCTGGGAGATTTACCGGAAGGGAGCTTGCTTTGTACAGTGGATGTTGTAAGCCTCTGTACAAATATACAATGAGAAAGAGGTGTGGCAGTGGTATTACAGTTATTAACTAATCATTCTGAATACAAAGGCCCACAATTAGACAAATTTCCAAACCACACTTTGGATCTGAATTATTTCATGTTTGATGGAGAATTCTTCCAACAAACCAATGGTTGTACCATGGTTACGCCTGTGTCTCCGGCGTACGCGTTTTTATGCTCGGTGTGGAACGTAGAGATGCCTATCGTAAGAACATTTATTTTTATTTACGCTACATCGATTATGTCTTTCTAATTTGGCTTGGAACGAAAGAGGAATTCATCTCTATGATGCTTGATTTTTACACCTTGGATCTAGATATTAAGTTTTGGATGTTGCGGTTTATAAAAACCAGAATCATTTATCAACATCTCTCTATTGTTATGGTGCGTACACACTGGCCGATATATCGGCCATTCTATTGAACAGCCAATATATCACGGGTCCATCAGCCAGTATGTACGAACGTTATGTCTGTGAACGCCGTTGTTCACAGATATATTGCGTCGGCGGTGCAGCACTGCCGATGACCAATATATCTACCGATATATTGGGACATCGCTGTGTGTATGAGCGGTCAGCCGACCGCCCATACACAAGAGGCGCCAGCCGGCGGGGATTGACATTTGAACTGTAAATGCCCGTCCAGTTCTTGACTTCAGTCCCACACTGCCCATAGACATATATACAGATTAATTGATCTGCAGATATATCGATTAGTGTGTACCCAGCACAAGTTAACTGTACACATTGCTTTCTGCCATCACCCCATACCACTTGTTAGGGGTTTACCATACTCTCAATTCTTAAGAGTACATTGTATCTGTAGTGATCTATAGATGAACAAATACAGATTAAAAAAAAAAACAGCTAAATTCCTGCAGAGGGGGTACTCTAATAAATGTCTACAATCAGCCATGAGAAGGGCGTTGCATATGCCGAAGTCTCCTGAGGTAACTGCTAGAATAAAATAATGGCCAGTCATGAGAGATGATCCAGATTTACCTTCTGTTACGTTCACTGTGCTTGGAGCGTAAGTGACTGAGTGGGTAAGCCCCAAGCACAGGAACGTAATGCTGCAATAAGGGCGAAGTTCAGCAGTTACCCCTAAGAAGCCCTGACTCCGTTGTCTCACCCGCGTGGTCAGTCTACGCCTGCGAGACTGTGTTTGCTTGGGCCCACGGCAGCCGCGTTTGAAGGGCGGATTATGTCTGCCCAACTCCGATGGCCCCCGGTCTTAGTTGGAGACGAGGCGTAAACTGAGACGGGGCGAGAACAAGGGGAACCTCTAACTAAACAAACCCAAATTAGGGGCAACTACAGAACTCAAACAAAAGTATGTGCGGCTCAGCCGCCAAGACGAACTACAACAAAGGAAATGCTGACCACACGCCGACACAATACTGTTGTGTACCGGCAATGACCGCATACACAGAACCCTCTGCAGAAAATACCAAAGGAAAATAACGGACAGATACGGCCAAGGCCGTAAGATGCTGCAAAGCCGCTACTCGCAACACCGGAGCTAATACAGGCAGGCGAACGGGAACCCCGAAGCCGCAGACACAGGCTCACAGGAATGGAAACCTGGAAGGATTCCCACAACAAGCTTCCGTACACCAGGACTCAGGACCACAGGATCAAAGGTTGACAGAATCACTGGGTTACAGGACAGGAACGCTCCAGGGCAGGAAGCAGCTCACAAGAAGCTCCAGACTCTGACAGAATCGATTACATAGGATTCCAGTATCAGACAGGGCCAGGGCACAGATGCAATACTGGACCAGACACTAATCAGGAACATCCAGGTATAGCTACAAACATCTATCACCAGCCCAGAACTGCAGAGTTAGCTAGGTAATAAGGGAACACGCCCCAATCAGGATGGCTGAAAGCCTGGCACAAGGTAATTGCACAAACACCTGCAGGTGGGAATTAACCCATAGAAAACAGCCTGCAATTACACAGACTCGCCACAGGCTGCCAACAAGAGTCTTGTAAACATGTACAGGGGAAATCCTGACATGTAAACAGAACTATAATACAAAATACATGAACAGAAAGTAACAGGAATGAACCACTGCTTGTGGTTCATAACACCTTATTTACAAGACAAATGCCTCATCTGTTTTAGGAGATGTAAGAACATCAGGGACCTGATTGTTCACTCGGACATATCTAATATGACAGTTTACCAGAAACCTTTTTTGTCAAAAAAGTGGGGGTAAGAGTCTATAAGTGCCTAGATTGCACTACCTGCTCATATTTTGAAGTCGGAGATACGATTGCACATCCACATACAAGATGTAGAATTAAGATCAGATATGTACTTACCTGTACCAGTAAATTTGTGGTATAATATATACTGTGTCCGTGTGGTAGTTTGTTATTATGTCGGTAAAACATCCAGGCAATTTAAAGAACGCATGACCAACCTGTTGCCATACCTTTTAGAGATTGTAGACATCTGTTAGCTACCCTGAGGTATAAAATGATAGATCACGTCCCAGAGGATCATAAGGGAGGTGATAGAAAGAAAAAAATATTGCAGAGGGAGGCAATGAACACAGTCCACCCTGCTGGACTTAATGAAAATCTATCTTTTTTTTTTTTTTCGTATAAATATCAGTTTTGTGATACTTTGCTTGATACATTGTAACAATTAGTTTCCTCAGTGTAGTGGATATGTGAAATTATGCATATTGCAGTTTTGTACATACAGTCTGTTACAGTGTCCATGGTGGTGGGTATTAGCATCGGAGGTTAACTTTTGTTCAGCGCCTGCGGTAGCTATTGTTAGTGTCAACACATCTCCTGAGCTCTAGCGCCGGCACATCATGTGCACCTGGGTGTTTGTTTGTCTATTTAAGATGAGATGTTTTTTGCATTCCTGACGACATGTAATAAAACCAAAATGTAGATGTCTCAATGGTTGGATTGTACTAGTGTACATATACACAGGCCCGGCGACAGGGGGGGTCAAAGGGGACATGCGTACCGGGCCCCGACACTGTGAGGGGCCCCAAGGTTCTGGGCATTAACCATGGTGTCGAGCTGTGGCAGTGCGGCGGCTTGCATGGGGTATAATTTAAAGGGATCACGCTGGACGGAAGAGAGCTGTGGCACTGGAGAGTTGTTAACTCCGACGGTGGAACCCGCTCCCCCACCCCTCCGCTGCGGTAACCCAACCACTGCCCCCAGTCACCTGTCCGGCTCCCGTTGTGTGCGTTAGATATCACGTGACGCATCAGTACGACACTGCGCCCTCTACCTCCTCCCCACATTTCATAGTTCAGTCTTTGCAGTGATGATAGTCCTAAGAGGAGCCCAGTCCAGTGCCCATGAGAAACACTGGATTGCAGGAGAAACAGCCCAGGCAGCGTGGAACTGGAGGATAACAGTGGTATTTTGGTAAGTGACAGCAGATAATATTCACTATGCAATGCTATATCAAAGTGCAATTAGTGCTCAACCAGTATGCAGCGTATATTTACATTGCTTAGTTAATATTAGTTATCTGTGTTTTTTTAATTATATTAAAAAGCACATATTCATTATGCAATGTAATAAAAATACACTGCACTACTGCTGCGAACATGGCTATCACTATCTACACTTTGAATAGAACCTCTCTAGCTGGTGGCAGTGACATTACTGGTTTTTATTAATATTGTCGAATTGCTGGCATAATGTTATTTCAGAATTAAATAACATGCCAGCAATTCAACAATATTAATAAAATATACTAACGTCACTGGTAGAGGACTTCTATTCAAAGTTCAGATAATGTATTATGGCCCACTTTACTCAGCAGTAGTGCAGTGTATGTATAGTAACATCCCTAACTGTGTTGAGTTTGTATATTCTCCCCATGCTTATGTGGGTTTCCTCTGGGTACTCCAGTGTCCTCCCACACTCCAAAAATATACTGTGTGTAAATCAGTGTGTGTACAACTGTTTAGGGCAGACAAGGTGGGCCAAGTGGTTCTTATCTGCCGTCAAATTCTCTGTTTCTTTGTGTACACCTGAACAATACTCATATATGGCAATACATTTATTGCCACATGCAGGGGAGGGATGTGTGGGTCTGGGTTCAAGGTTGAAGGGGGAAGGGGGGGGTTGGAGGAAAGAGGGGGGCCCCAGAGGAGGTATCAGTGTACCGGGCCCAGAGATCTCTGTTGCCGGCCCTGCATATACATGCATCACATGTAGTACCAAGTAACTACATGTGATGCACCTCAAACACCTAAAACAGCAATTTTTACGGATTAAAAATGGGGGGGTGAGAGGGGTGGTCCTTGACAAAACCAGATATGTCTTTCACCACAGTATCCTTAGTATTTCTACTTGGGGTGTAACTAGTATTTCGCAGTGTGAAAATCCAGATCAGAGGCCACGATTGTCCAAAGTTCTTTTGCTTTCCTGGTAGTATATTTACTGTTAGAATGATATTCATCAACCCAAGGAACCACTGACTCTAGACTCGCCCTGAGGGCGCAACTGGCCGCATCCCCGTTCTGCCCCCACCATGGCGCTATCAATTGGCCCAAAGTCTGCGGCATTGTAATAGGTCAGACTGACTCATTACAAGCCTCCTGTGCTGTGTGCTGCTGCCAGAGCGAGGAGAGGAGCAACCCCTGGGGGAGGAGGAGGGGGGGGGACTCTGGAGCCACAGCAGCACACTGTCATTGGTGGTGTCACCGCTGCAGCTTTCCTTCTCCTTCCATGTTGACTGGCTGCCTACGCTGTGAATGCTGGGAGGCGGATCTGCTAGCAGCTGCATCAAGGAGCCTAAGCCAGCGGAGAGACAGCCAGTCTATCTCTCTACCTACTTTATATCTATCTATCCAGGGCCGTAACTAGGTGGCACACAGCGCATATGCCTGTCGTACTGTCTAAAAAGGGAACTCTACCTGCAGTAATGTGTAAAATGGGGACTCTACTTACCGTAATGTGTAAAAGGGAGCTCTGCCTGCCATAATGTGCACCTATATTTTTGGGGCGCGCCTACGGCGCGTGATGGCCCTATTTTAAATATGAGGGAGTGCCAATGCTGTTTCTTGCACACAACACTAAAATGTCTAGTTATGGCATCGATCACATGGTTACCCTTTCCTTTTTTGGAATCCACTTCATGCCACTGTTGACATTGTATGTAAATAGTGGGGAATACACAGCAAATATTTTAGCGGTTTGTAAAATTTATTTCTAGATTATAGCCACAAATATTGTAATTTTGCTTTTGAGTCTTACTCCCCTTTCTCAGGTTTTTTCAACTACCTTATTCCTAATTGTATGTTGTTGGTTCAAATACTGTACAAGAATGGCATCTAATAGTGCCAATGGATCGCCCTGTAAACCCCCGGCCGCAAA
The DNA here is from genome assembly GCF_028390025.1 of Pseudophryne corroboree. NCBI lineage: Eukaryota > Metazoa > Chordata > Amphibia > Anura > Myobatrachidae > Pseudophryne > Pseudophryne corroboree. The sequence goes on from NC_086449.1 coordinate 382,639,699, forward strand.
AAAAAATAAAAAATTATTTTTCATACCCCATAGACACCAATTGGACAGGCCTGGATTCTGTTAACTTGTGGCCTAAATTCTGTTCTGGTGCTTTTCTTGAATAAAACATGCATATTTTTATTTTTGAAATCTATTCAGTAAAGTTGATAACAAAAAACAGTAACCATGTAAAAAGAGTTGCAGATTATTATGTTTTAGGTAACATGATTGCCATTTTGTCTTTGCATATAATACATTCTTAGGGGTCAGTTCAATTAGGTGTGACTTACTTGAGTACACAAATTATTGCTGATATATGCCAAACTTACAGTTCTGCCGGGCTCACAGATTTAATTGAATTGACCACCAAAATGAGTTAATAAAACTCTGCAGCCCATCAGGAATTAATAGCACAGGTAAGAAGACAATGCAAAGTATGCAAAGCTGAGAGCTAATTCTATCCCATACTCAAGGTATTAAATAGCATTATCAACCCTGTCTTCTCCAGTAAATAGGATGTCACCATTATAATGTGTCAGGATTTTCTGCTAAATGAAATTTTTGAGACACTAAATGTCATCTCCACTGCAGAGTCGCTTTATTCTCAAACTCTTTCACACTAATCTGTTTGGTAGGAAATACTTAGCAGTTGTGCAGTGGAATGATAATGTAATGATCTCTTCTTTCCCTTTATTCAGGGCTTTGCAAAGTGTCACTGTGCTATTCAACAATAGCCAGTGGGCTCTAGAAAGCAGAAAAAAATATAATAAAGAATTCAGTCTTATAGACGAAAACACTTTTTGTTATGTGACTAAAATAAGATGAACAGACGTGTGTAGTGATGATGAAGATTTGCGAAAATGCTGTCTATTCGTTAATGTTCTGAAAAAAAAAAACAACACATGGAGGACAATTAAATTACCAGCTGTAAATTACCGTGTGTGAAAACAGGAGGTAGCCTCAGGCTTTAATGGCTGGGGCTATTCAGTTGGACTACTGAATTTCCCCCAATAGCCTTGTTAACGCTAATGTACTAATTCCTATTAAACCAGTTCCATTATCATAGGTAAACTCGCTCGCTCTATATGTACCCAGAAAGTAACGTTATTAAACCTTTAAAAACAAAGTTGGTTTGTTTTTGAAGAATTAGAACTGGAACTGGATGACGCGAGCTTCCAGTGATTACACAGGAAGGCCTTAAAGATCCAGTACTCACATAGGATGGTCACTTGCCTTGAGGAAGAGCAGGGAAAGGCTCGTAATGCGTTGGCAGCAGTGACCCTGGACTAAAGGGGGACCTTTTTTCCGGCAACTAAGTTTTGAAGCCTATCTGGAGTGCTCATCCAGAAAAGCACTCCGCAAAATACCACCAGCGGCTCCATTTCTGCTTACCGTGTAAGAATACCCCACAAACTTTTCATGCAATCAAAGAACATTTTTTACCTTGAGACCTGCAACAGTCCCCATTGACTCAGTGACAAGTACCACCTCATACTATTTTATAATTTCATATTTATTTATTGTTTCATTTTCATTGATATTCCTGCTTGTTTTGTTTTGTTATACCATGTGTAATAAATTTGTATTGTCTAGAAACACTTAGCGGCTAGTTTGTGGCAGACCTCTCATCTATTCTTTCTCTAACGTCCTAGTGGATGCTGGGGACTCCGAAAGGACCATGGGGGATAGCGGCTCCGCAGGAGACTGGGCACAAAGTAAAAGCTTTAGGACTAGCTGGTGTGCACTGGCTCCTCCCCCTATGACCCTCCTCCAAGCCTCAGTTAGATTTTGTGCCCGAACGAGAAGGGTGCAATCTAGGTGGCTCTCCTGAGCTGCTTAGAGTAAAAGTTTAAATAGGTTTTTTATTTTCAGTGAGACCTGCTGGCAACAGGCTCACTGCATCGAGGGACTTAGGGGAGAGAAACGAACTCACCTGCGTGCAGAGTGGATTGGGTTTCTTAGGCTACTGGACATTAGCTCCAGAGGGACGATCACAGGCCCAGCCATGGATGGGTCCCGGAGCCGCGCCGCCGGCCCCCTTACAGATGCTGAAGCAAGAAGAGGTCCATAAATCGGCGGCAGAAGACTTTCCTGTCTTCATAAGGTAGCGCACAGCACTGCAGCTGTGCGCCATTGCTCTCAGCACACTTCACACTCCGGTCACTGAGGGTGCAGGACGCTGGGGGGGGGCATCCTGGGAAGCAATGAATTTACCTTAGTTGGCGAAAAATACATCACATATAGCTCCTGGGCTATATGGATGTATTTAACCCCTGCCAGTTTTCCAGTAAAAAGCAGGAGAAGAGCCCGCCGTGAAGGGGGCGGGGCCTATCTCCTCAGCACACACAGCCATTTTTCCCAAACAGCTCCGCTGGTAGGAAGGCTCCCAGAATCTCCCCTGCATCCTGCAACTACAGAAACAGGGTAAAAAAGAGAGGGGGGCACTTATTTGGCAAAATAACAGATATAAGCAGCTATAAGGGATAGACACTTATTGTAAGGTTGTCCCTATACATATATAGCGCTCTGGTGTGTGCTGGCAAACTCTCCCTCTGTCTCCCCAAAGGGCTAAGTGGGTCCTGTCCTCTATCAGAGCATTCCCTGTGTGTGTGCTGGGTGTCGGTACGTGTGTGTCGACATGTATGAGGAGGAAAATGATGTGGAGGCGGAGCAGAGTGTCTGTAACAGTGATGTCACCCCCTAGGGGGTCGACACCTGAGTGGATGTACTGTTGAAAATTATGTGACAGTGTCAGCTCTATATAAAAAAACAGTGGTTGACATGAGACAGCCGGCTACTCAGCTTGTGCCTGTCCAGACGTCTCATAGGCCGTCAGGCAGATGGCAGATACAGACGCCGACACGGATACTGACTCCTGTGTCGACGGTGAAGAGACAACCGTGATTTCCAGTAGGGCCACACGTTACATGATTGAGACAATGGAAAATGTTTTATACATTTCTGATAATACGAGTACCACCAAAAAAGGGGTATTATGTTCGGTGAGGGAAAAACTACCTGTAGTTTTCCTGAATCTGAGAAATAAAATGTGTGATGATGCGTGGGTTTCCCCCCGATAACAATTAATAATTTCTTAAAAAGTATTGGCTGCATACCCATTATTCCACACTATTGTGGTACCGAAGCCAGACGGCTCGGTGAGACCGATTCTAAAATCTTTGAACACTTACATACAGAGGTTCAAATTCAAGATTGAGTCACTCAGAGCAGTGATTGCGAACCTGGAAGAAGGGGACTACATGATGTCTCGGGACATCAAGGATGCTTACCTTCATGTCAAAATTTACCCTTCTCACCAAGGGTACCTCAGGTTTATGGTACAGAACTGTCACTATCAGTTCAGTCGCTGCCGTAGGGATGGTCCACGGCACCCCGGGTCTTTACCAAGGTAATGGCCGAAATGATGTTCCTTCGAAGGAAGGGAATTTTAGTTATCCCTTACTTGGACGATTCCCTGATAAGGGTAAGATCAGGGAACAGTTGGAGGTCGGTGTAGCACTATCTCAGATAGTGTTGCGGCAGCACGATTGGATTCTCAATATTCCAAAATCGCAGCTGGTTCCGTCGACGTGTCTTCTGTTCCTAGGGATGATCCTGGACACAGTCCAGAAAAAGGTGTTTCTCCCGGAGGAGAAAGCCAGGGAGTTATCCGAGCTAGTCAGGAACCTCCTCAAACCGAGCCAAGTCTCAGTGCATCAAGGCACAAGGGTTCTGGGTAAAATGGGGGCTTCCTACGAAGCAATCCCATTCGGCAGATTCCACGCAAGAACTTTCCAGTGGGACCTGCTGGACAAATGGTCCGGGTCGCATCTTCAGATGCATCAGCGGATAACCCTGTCACCAAGGACAAGGGTGTCCCTCCTGTGGTGGTTGCAGAGTGCTCATCTTCTAGAGGGCCGCAGATTCGGCATTCAGGACTGGGTCCTGGTAACCACGGATGCCAGCCTGCGAGGCTGGGGAGCAGTCACACAGGGAAGGAATATCCAGGACTTATGGTCAAGCCTGGAGACATCACTTCAAATAAATATCCTGAAGCTAAGGGACATTTACAATGCTCTAAGCTTAGCAAGACCTTTGCTTCAAGGACAGCCGGTGTTGATCCAGTCGGACAACATCACGGCAGTCACCCACGTAAACAGACAGGGTGGCACAAGAAGCAGAAGGGCAATGACAGAAGCTGCAAGGATTCTTCGCTGGGCGGAAAATCATGGGATAGCACTGTCAGCAGTATTCATTCCGGGAGTGGACAACTGGGAAGCAGACTTCCTCAGCACGACCTCCACCCGGGGAGAGTAGGGACTTCACCCAGAAGTCTTCCACAGGATTATAAACCGTTGGGAAAAACTCGACAGGTATTGCGCCAGGTCCAGGGACCCTCAGGCAATAGCTGTAGATGCTCTGGTAACACCGTGGGTGTGTACCAGTCAGGGTATGTGTTTCCTCCTCTGCCTCTCATACCCAAGGTACTGAGATTGATAAGATGGTGAGGAGTAAGCACTATATTCGTGGCTCCGGATTGGCCAAGAAGGACTTGGTAACCGGAACTTCAAGAGATGCTCACGGAGGATCCGTGGCCTCTACCTCTAAGATGGGACCTGCTCCAGCAAGGACCCTGTCTGTTCCAAGACTTACCGCGGCTGCGTTTGACGGCATGGCGGTTGAACGCCGGATCCTGAAGGAAAAAGGGCATTCCGGATGAAGTCATCCCTATCCTGATCAAAGCCAGGAAGGATGTAACCGCAAAAACATTATCACCGCAATTGGCGAAAATATGTTGCGTGGTGCGAGGCCAGTAAGGCCCGACGGTGGAAATTCGACTTGGTCGATTCCTACATTTCCTGCAAACAGGAGTGTCTATGGGCCTGAAATTGGGGTCCATTAAGGTTCAAATTTTGGCCCTGTCAATTTTCTTCCAAAAAGAACTAGCTTTAGTCCCTGAAGTTCAGACGTTTGTAAAAGGGGTACTGCATATACAGCCTCCTTTTGTGCCTCCAGTGGCACTTGGGATCTCAATGTAGTTTTTTTTTGGATTCCAAAAGTCACATTGGTTTGAACCACTTAAATCTGTGGAGTTAAAATATCTCACATGGAAAGTGGTCATGCTGTTGGCCCTGGCCTGGGCCAGGCGCGTGTCAGAATTGTCGGCTTTATCCTGTAAAAGCCCTTATCTGATTTTCCATTCGGACAGGGCGGAATTGAGGACTCGTCCTCAATTTCTCCCTAAGGTGTTTTCAGCATTTCACTTAAACCAACCTATTGTGGTGCCTGCGGCTACTAGGGACTTGGAGGATTCCAAGTTGCTGGACGTAGTCAGGGCCCTGAAAATATGTTTCCAGGACGGCTGGAGTCAGAAAATCTGACTCGCTGTTTATCCTGTATGCACCCAACAAGCTGGGTGCTCCTGCTTCTAAGCAGACGATTGCTCGTTGGATTTGTAGTACAATTCAGCTTGCACATTCTGTGGCAGGCCTGCCACAGCCAAAATCTGTAAAAGCCCATTCCACACGGAAAGTGGGCTCATCTTGGGCGGCTGCCCGAGGGGTCTCGGCTTTACAACTTTGCCGAGCAGCTACTTGGTCAGGGGCAAACACGTTTGCTAAATTCTACAAATTTGATACCCTGGCTGAGGAGGACCTGGAGTTCTCTCATTCGGTGCTGCAGAGTCATCCGCACTCTCCCGCCCGTTTGGGAGCTTTGGTATAATCCCCATGGTCCTTTCGGAGTCCCCAGCATCCACTAGGACGTTAGAGAAAATAAGAATTTACTTACCGATAATTCTATTTCTCATAGTCCGTAGTGGATGCTGGGCGCCCATCCCAAGTGCGGATTGTCTGCATTACTTGTACATAGTTATTGTTACAAAAATCGGGTTATTGTTGTTGTGAGCCATCTTTTCAGAGGCTCCTTCTGTTATCATGCTGTTAACTGGGTTCAGATCACAAGTTGTACGGTGTGATTGGTGTGGCTGGTATGAGTCTTACCCGGGATTCAAAATCCTTCCTTATTGTGTACGCTCGTCCGGGCACAGTATCCTAACTGAGGCTTGGAGGAGGGTCATAGGGGGAGGAGCCAGTGCACACCAGCTAGTCCTAAAGCTTTTACTTTGTGCCCAGTCTCCTGCGGAGCCGCTATCCCCCATGGTCCTTTCGGAGTCCCCAGCATCCACTACGGACTATGAGAAATAGAATTATCGGTAAGTAAATTCTTATTTTTTCAGGTTCTGCACCAGGGTTCTGTTGTAGGCATGGTGTACACAGGGCCGGCTCCAGGCACGTTCCAGTAGAGCAGCCGAACAGGGCCTGGGCCTGGAGCCTATTGGAGCCTGGAGCCAGGCCCCTACAGCAGCAGCGTCCGTCTCTCAGCCCCCCTCCTAGCAGAGACGTGTGCACACTGCATCCCACAGCTCTCCATGTAAGTACACTCCCTCCCCGCTAACGCTGCCACACTCTGCCCCCGCAGCAGCGATACCATCCCAGTGTGCGGCCGTAGCACGTGCAGTGTCTCCTGTGGGAGTCTGCATGATGCTGTTGCAGCTTTGGCCAGCAGAAGAGTGCGGGTAGGACACAAGGGGTGGAGACACACTGGCTCATCTCTCTTTCTCTAACGTCCTAGTGGATGCTGGGGACTCCGTAAGGACCATGGGGAATAGACGGGCTCCGCAGGAGACTGGGCACTCTAAAGAAAGATTTAGTACTATCTGGTGTGCACTGGCTCCTCCCTCTATGCCCCTCCTCCAGACCTCAGTTAGAATCTGTGCCCGGACAGAGCTGGGTGGTTTTAGTGAGCTCTCCTGAGCTTGCTAATAAGAAAGTATTTTAGTTAGGTTTTTTTATTTTCAGAGAGCTTCTGCTGGCAACAGACTCTCTGCTACGTGGGACTGAAGGGAGAGAAGCAAACCTACTAACTGCGGCTAGGTTGCGCTTCTTAGGCTACTGGACACCATTAGCTCCAGAGGGATCGAACACAGGACCTGACCTTGTCGTCCGTTCCCGGAGCCGCGCCGCCGTCCCCCTCGCAGAGCCAGAAGACAGAAGCCGGCAGAAGCGGAGAAGACATAGAAATCGGCGGCAGAAGACTCCTGTCTTCACATGAGGTAGCGCACAGCACTGCAGCTGTGCGCCATTGCGCCCACACTAACCCACACACTCCGGTCACTGTAGGGTGCAGGGCGCAGGGGGGGGCGCCCTGGGCAGCAATTGATACCTCCTGGCGAAAGCTGCATATAGACAGTGGGACACTGTTATATGTATGAGCCCCCGCCATTTATTTTACAAAAAATCGCGGGACAGAAGCCCGCCACTGAGGGGGCGGGGCCTTCTTCCTCAATACTCACCAGCGCCATTTTCCTTCCACAGCTCCGCTGAGAGGAAGCTCCCCAGGCTCTCCCCTGCAGAATCACGGTAGAAGGGTGAAAAAGAGAGGGGGGGCACATAAATTTAGGCGCATTAATCATAATACAGCAGCTACTGGCTAAAAACACTAAGTTACTGTGTAATCCCTGGGTTATATAGCGCTGGGGTGTGTGCTGGCATACTCTCTCTCTGTCTCTCCAAAAGGCCTTGTAGGGGTCCTGTCCTCATTTAGAGCTTCCCCTGTGTGTGTGGTGTGTCGATACGCGTGTGTCGACATGTTTGACGACGAGGGCTATGTGGAGGTAGAGCAAGTGCAGTTGACTGACGTGTCGCCGCCGACGGTGCCGACACCTGATTGGATGGATATGTGGAAGGTGTTAAATGATAATGTAACTCCTTACATAAAAGGTTGGATAAAGCTGATACCTCGGGCCAGTCAGGGTCTCAACCCATGCCTGATCCTACAGCGCAGAGGCCCTCAGGGTCTCAAAAGCGCCCACTATCCAAAATGGTTGACACAGATGTCGACACGGATTCTGACTCCAGTGTCGACGACGATGATGCAAAATTGCAACCGAAAATGACAAAAGCTATACGTTACATGATTATAGCGATGAAGGATGTTTTACACATATCAGAGGTAAACCCTGTCCCTGACAAGAGGGTTTATATGTATGGGGAGAAAAAGCAAGAGGTGACTTTTCCCCCTTCACATGAGTTAAATGAGTTATGTGAAAGAGCGTGGGATTCCCCAGATAAGAAAGAACTGATTTCCAAAAGGTTACTTATGGCGCACCCTTTCCCACCGGAGGACAGGGTGCGCTGGGAATCCTCCCCTAGGGTAGATAAAGCTCTCACACGATTATCTAAGAAGGTGACCCTGCCGTCGCAGTATACGGCCACCCTAAAGGATCCTGCAGATAGAAAGCAGGAAAGTATTCTGAAATCTGTTTATACACATTCAGGTACTCTACTGAGGCCGGCAATTGCGTCGGCGTGGATGTGTAGTGCTATAGCAGCGTGGACAGATAATCTGTCTGAGGAAATGGATACCTTGGACAGGGATACCATTATGCTGACCCTGGGGCATATAAAAGACACTGTCCTATATATGAGGGATGTCCAGAGGGACATTTGCCTACTGGGCTCTAGAATTAATGCAATGTCAATTTCTGCCAGGAGGGTCCTGTGGACTCGGCAGTGGACAGGTGATGCCGACTCCAAAAAACACATGGAGGTGTTACCTTACAAGGGTGAGGAATTGTTTGGGGACGGTCTCTCGGACCTGGTTTCCACAGCTACTGCTGGGAAGTCAAACGTTTTGCCATATATTCCCTCACAACCTAAGAAAGCACCGTATTACCAAATGCAGTCCTTTCTTCCTCAGCAGGCACGACCTTCACCCGAGAGAGTGGGGACTTCATCGCAAAGTCTTCATTCAGATTACAAATCGATGGGAACTGCCACAGGTAGACATGATGGCGTCCCGTCTCAACAAAAAGCTACAACGGTATTGCGCCAGGTCAAGAGACCCTCAGGCGATAGCTGTGGACGCCCTGGTAACACCGTGGGTGTTCCAGTCGGTCTATGTGTTTCCTCCTCTTCCTCTCATACCCAAGGTGCTGAGAATCGTAAGAAGAAGAGGAGTGAGAACAATACTCATTGTTCCGGATTGGCTAAGAAGGCCTTGGTACCCGGAACTGCAAGAAATGCTCACAGAGGACCCATGGCCTCTGCCTCTCAGACAGGACCTGTTGCAACAGGGGCCCTGCCTGTTCCAAGACTTACCGCGGCTGCGTTTGACGGCATGGCGGTTGAACGCCGGATCCTAGCGGAAAAAGGCATTCCGGTGGAAGTTATTCCTACGCTGATAAAGGCTAGGAAGGACGTGACAGCAAAGCATTATCGCCGCATATGGCGAAAATATGTTGCTTGGTGTGAGGCCAGGAAGGCCCCTACAGAGGAATTCCAACTGGGCAGATTTCTGCACTTTCTACAGTCTGGAGTGACTATGGGCTTGAAGTTGGGATCCATAAAGGTCCAGATTTCGGCCCTATCCATTTTCTTTCAAAAGGAACTGGCGTCTCTTCCTGAAGTTCAGACGTTTGTTAAGGGAGTGCTGCATATTCATCCCCCTTTTGTGCCACCAGTGGCACCTTGGGATCTCAACGTGGTGTTGGGTTTCCTAAAATCCCACTGGTTTGAACCACTTAAGACCGTGGAGCTAAAGTATCTCACGTGGAAGGTGGTCATGCTATTGGCCTTAGCTTCGGCTAGGCGTGTGTCAGAATTGGCGGCTTTGTCATGTAAAAGCCCCTATCTGGTTTTTTATATGGACAGGGCAGAATTGCGGACTCTTCCCCAATTTTTGCCAAAGGTGGTGTCATCTTGTGTCATTTGAACCAACCTATTGTAGTGCCTGCGGCTACTCGTAACTTGGAGGATTCCAGGTTACTAGATGTAGTCAGGGCTTTGAAGATTTATGTAGCCAGAATGGCTGGAGTCAGGAAAACTGACTCGCTGTTTATCCTGTATGCCCCCAACAAGTTGGGTGCTCCTGCTTCAAAGCAAACCGTTGCCCGCTGGATCTGTAACACGATTCGGCAGGCTCATTCTGCGGCTGGATTGCCGCATCCAAAATCAGTGAAAGCCCATTCCACAAGGAAGGTGGGTTCTTCTTGGGCGGCTGCCCGAGGGGTCTCGGCTTTACAGCTTTGCCGAGCTGCTACTTGGTCGGGTTCAAACACATTTGCAAAATTCTACAAGTTTGATACCCTGGCTGAGGAGGACCTTGAGTTTGCCCATTCGGTGCTGCAGAGTCATCCGCACTCTCCCGCCCGTTTATGAGCTTTGGTATAATCCCCATGGTCCTTACGGAGTCCCCAGCATCCACTAGGACGTTAGAGAAAATAAGATTTTACTCACCGGTAAATCTATTTCTTGTAGTCCGTAGTGGATGCTGGGCGCCCGTCCCTAGTGCGGACTTTCTGCAATACGTGTATATAGTTATTGCTTAATAATGGGTTATGTTGTGTTGGCATCCATTGTTGATGCCCTGTTGTTGTTCATACTGTTGACTGGATAAGTGTATCACAAGTTATACGGTGTGATTGGTGTGGCTGGTATGAGTCTTACCCGGGATTCCAAAATCCTTTCCTTATAATGTCTGCTCTTCCGGGCACAGTTTCCTTAACTGAGGTCTGGAGGATGGGCATAGAGGGAGGAGCCAGTGCACATCAGATAGTACTAAATCTTTGTTTAGAGTGCCCAGTCTCCTGCGGAGCCCATCTATTCCCCATGGTCCTTACGGAGTCCCCAGCATCCACTACGGACTAAGAGAAATAGATTTACCGGTGAGTAAAATCTAATTTTTACTTAGTCGCAGTAGCACATCCATTCAGTAGGGCAGCGGCTCTCGCGTCCCACACCCGACAGCCCGGCACACTTGTTTCTAATGGCGCTGGCCCATGAGTCCATCAGAGCAGCTAAGGCTCCTGATTGGCTGCCGGACTGCGAGCTTTGATTGGCTCATGGACCAGCGCCTAATTGGAGCTAGACACCGCCACCAGAGACTGAGGGGCAGGAGAGGCGCGCGATGCACTCTTTTTCCCGCCCTCATGAACAGGAGCAACCTCCCCGTCCTCAAGAACAGCAGCAGTGCAGTGAGCAGCACTTGGGACGGGGGGGGTCCACTGTGGGGACATGTGTATCTGGCAATGGGGGCATATCTGGCACTGTGGGGACATGTGTATCTGGCATTGGGGGCATATCTGGCACTGGGAACGTGTATCTGGTACTGGGGGAATATTTGGCACTGTGGGGACATTTGTATCTGGCACTGTGGGGACATGTGTATCTGGCATTGGTATATCTGGCACTGTGGGGACATGTGCATCTGTCATTGGGGGTATATCTGGCACTGTGGGGACTTGTGTGTCTTGGATTCGGGGGCATATCTGGCACTGGGGGAATATCTGGCACTGTGGGGACATGTATATCTGGCATTGGGGTCATATCTGGCACTGTGGGAACATGTGTATCTGGGATTGGGTGGCATATCTTGCACTGTGTGGACGTGTATCTGGCATTGGGGGCATATCTGGCACTGTGGGGACATGTGTATCTGGCACTGGGTGGAATATCTGGCACTGTGGGACATGTGTATCTGGCACTGGGGGCATATATGTAACTGGCTCTGTTGGGGACATGTGTATCTGGCATTGGGGTTATATCTGGCATTCTGGGAACATGTGTATCTGGGATTGGGTGGCATATCTTGCACTGTGTGGACGTGTATCTGGCATTGGGGGCATATCTGGCACTGTGGGGACGTGTATTTGGCACTGGGGGAATATCTGGCACTGGGGGCATATCTGGCACTGTGGGGACATGTGTATCTGGCACTGGGGGAATATCTTGCACTGTGGGGACATGTGTATCTGGCATTCTGGGGGCATATATGTAACTGCCACTGTGGGGATATGTGTATCTGGAACTGTGGGGCATATATGTATCTAGCACTGTGGGGACGTGTATCTGGCACTGTGGGCATATATGTATCTGGCAGTGTGGGGCATATATGTATCTGGCACTGCTGCGGGGCATATGTGTATCTGGCACTGCTGGGGGACATATGTCTATCTGGCACTGCACTACTGGGGTCATTATGTGTATCTGACACTATACTGGAGACATTATGTGTATCTACACTATACTGGAGACATTGTGTATCTGGCACTATACTGGAGATATTATGTGCAAGGAACACTACTGTAGCTGTTATGTGTAAGGCTGCTAATTATGTGTGTAGAGGGGGTGTGAAAATATATTTATAGTTTGATAATATGAAGTTGCAAGGCCGCGCCCACCTTTCCAGGAACGCACGCGCGGAGCGCTTCTAAATTTTCTCGCTCAGGGTGCTAGTAGGCCTGGAGCTGGTGCTGGGTGTACATCAAAGTTGAGTAAAAGTCATGGGGATTATATTAAACACAAAACTTTATTCCTTTTTAGACTATCTTCCCAAATTCTTTTTCTTTTAGGGCAGTTGAAAATGGACTAGTAGGGCACGGTCAGATATTACAAAGGCTTTACAAATTGCTTTATCATTACCCACAATAATGTTATTGCATTGATATGGCTGCTAGTATGTGGCAGCCTTTAGTAACATTTTGTTATGTTTCCATTACGTTAATATTAAGACTTTTAGGAATATAATGTGTACTATTATTGGTAATAAACACTATTATGCCAGCACCAATTAAGTTGTTTTTAGGTCAGTTATGTTCACATGCTTGTGCCCTTGAACTGTACATGCACAAGTTTTTAAGTATTCTGCAGGACTTGATTTGAAACCATGTTTCAAACAAACATGACTAAACAGACTACAGCTATGCAAGTGGGAATTAAAAAGATTAAAAAAATATATATACCCCAAAATATGCTTAAGTACATAGATGTTTTGAAAGTGCTTTTGAAATGCTCTATCCAGATTAAAATGTGGTTTTAATCATATAGGGAAGAATTCAGTTATTCCTGATAATTTAGAGTGTGATAAAAGGGTGGTAACCTCAGGCTTTAACGCCCAGGGCTATTCAATTAGAGACCCTTTTTCTTGTCTAGTAAATCAATTGGTAACGGGCATTAACACATAGGGGGGTACTCAATTACCCTCAGTAAAATTGGTTTTCCCCGATGTTTTACCAATATTTTTTTTACAGGCAATCTAATTAGATCACCCATAAAAAAAAAAAAAAAAAAAGGTTGTTTAGAACTCTCCTCTATGTAAATTGAAGTTCACCCCATACATTTGTACTGTCTGGGTTTTTTTAGCTGTACAAAGTGCAACTGGACAAATTAAATTGATTTTATAATGTTTGAATATTTGTAAGGGAGAGGCAAGGTGTGTGGTGGAATAATATGTTGGTGTTTTGTGGGTTATATTACACCTATACACACGGGAATAGTTTGCTTGATTCCCCTCTTTTTTCTTACTGTGACACTTTAATGAAGAGGCTGCTGGCATGGCTTTGTGAGATTAGAACATTTTCTGCCAATGTTTAGGTGTCAAATCTCTACCTGTCAAAGGACTAGATGACTTGCAGCAAGAGTATTACACACAAGCCCTTATCCCAGCACCCACCATATCAAAGTATTTATGCATGCTTTCTTCTTCAATATGTTCTTTTCTCAATCTGAAATAAAGCTTTCCCTGTTTTTAAATCTCTACTTACGGTATGTTAAATTAAAGTTAGTATAATCTTTGATGTATGGGAATTATTTCAATTTGAATAGATTTTGTAAATCATTAAGTAAACTTTTAGCTTGAGGTGTTACATTAATATCCACCAATATTTGAATCCTATCTTTTGCAGTAGAATGTGGGTACAAGTGACTGGTGCTCTATGAAATCGAAGGTCTTGCTCACAAGTTTTTTTCAGCCTAATGGAAAATGAGTATTGAATACATGTTATAGCATTTCAACAATAATTAGTTGAATTACACTCGTAGTTAAAATACAGGGTTTACTAATAAAAATGATTACAAAAAACAAAAAAAAAACCCTGTTTTTAGCTTGAGGAGATGTCAAGCTTTTAAGCACTTCAGGGAAATTACATTATTAATTGCACAGAACAGATTACAGTGGTTCAAGACTTCTATTAAAACGACAGTATGTTTACTGTAAAGTTATCAGAAGAATAATGATTTTTTTTTTTAATTAGCTGGGGAGGATAATGCCATGTAAAATGGACTATCAGCAAATCCCAAACACATCCAACCACTAATAATTGCACTGTATTGTATTACTTGAATTTCTATAAGATCTTTATTACTTTCTGAATGGGGTGTATTCTCTTGTCTAGTCTGAAATGTGTCACTTTTAAACTGTTCATATAGAAACACTTTTACTATTGTATTGTATTCCCACCAATTATATCGTTGGTGCATTCTGGAACTTGTAACTCTATTCTGTAAATTATTTATTTCATTTTGTCAGATGTGCTGCCATATTTGGAGACTCAGTATATTTTTTTCTTGATATAATTAGATATCTTCGGTCACAGTTAATACTAGGCAAAATATTTAAATCTGAACAAATTGTTTTCATCTGTGTCACAGCAGGCATGCTTCGCTTTGCAGGCTAGTGCTGAAACAAGATTTTCTTTCGCATAGCAAAATTGATAGTCCATCTTAGTTAGTTACTTGCTGTGTGTAGTGCATTCTTTTTTGCTCTGCAAGCAAGTCTTGGATTTTGCACCAGTTCTACGCTAGTGGTCTTCAGGTCTTGTCAAACACTTATAATTGACTGTCGGCTAGATAGGCTTGCCTCACAGAAATTAACAGTATAGCATGGTTAGTTCATACACAGGGCTATTATCACAGCAAATGAGTCTCTGACTTTTTGACCTATATCAGAACTCACCATGTCTCTGTCCTAAAGATATGGAAGGAGCTTAAACTGGTGTAATTAGTTATTAATGGTTAATATAACTGCAGTGGAAAGTTAGTTTAAAACTATTTTACCTGTCAGAATGCAGTGTTTATTACATAGTAAGAAATACAATGCAATGTAGTAACATTAACTATAACACAGGTTTTTTACAGCCAGGTAAATCACTAAGTCTCCCAAGGGGACCCTCAACCACCCAACAGTTTTTATATCATCACCTTTAAAGGATGTCGTTGCAATCCTGCCCCATGTACTAGGTTCGATAACTTTACAGTAACAGCCACTGATGTTTAATGAATGTAAAGTTGGTCTTGTAGCTACTTGCTTTTTACAGGCGCTTGGTAAAAGTGCTCTCTACTACTGTAGACTGATACCAATCACCCTATTCCTGTAGGCACATCAAGATTTCTGAACCATGGTCTTTAAGCTTTTAAGGTAGAACAATGCAGACACTCCAATTCCTGGCAGTCCAACAGCACATTTCATATGTGTAGCTTCTCCTGACCTAACCTGGTAGAAGTATAGGATTCAACATCAAAGTTACCTAAAATTAAAACGTCACAAAAGTTCTGGGTTTGCTCTATCAATTAGAAATTCCCATGAGGATACCAGCACCCAGGGGTCCATATAATAGTAATTGATGTGATTGGGTAGCAATTTAAGATAAGTTGTTAAGCTTGCACTTACAGTACTATCCACTACACATCCTTGGTGCCCGTATTAAGTGTCTACTTCATGCTAACAAAGGTTTGGTCTTCCTGATGACGATAACGTCCCATAGTTAACGCATCACATGATTTTTGATGTCGATTAAGTAAATATCTTCCTATGAGAGCAACAGAGGGGGACAGGTAAGGTAGCTTACACATGGAAATATCTGGTGAAGGACACTACTGTATTATATGAGCTACTGTACCTGTGTATACTTAAGAATTGTTAAAACATCATGTACTCTTCAAATATAAACCTCACAGCTTTTAGGTCGAATCCAGCCTTAATACAATACATGGTGCAAGTATGCCACCAGGTCAAGTGCAACTCTGGTAGTGTTAAGCGTCTTTTTTTAATTTATTTTTCTCTCTCTCTCTCTTACGTCCTAGTGGATACTGGGGTTCCATTTAGTACCATGGAGTATAGATGGGTCCTCTAGGAGCCATGCGCACTTTAAGAATTTGATAGTGTGGGCTAGCTCCTCCCTCTATGCCCCTCCTGCCAGACTCAGTTTAGAAAATGTGCCTGGAGGAGCCGGTCACGCTTATAGAAGCTCCTGAAGAGTTTTCTGCATTTATTTGATATGTTTGTTATTTCCAGGCAGGGCTGGATGGCACAAGCCTGCCTGCTTGGTGGGACTTGGGGGGGACGGACGGCTCAACCTCTTAAAGGGTTAATGGTCCTGTTCCCTGCTGACAGGACACTGAGCTCCTGAGGGAACTATTCGAAAGCCTGACCACGGCAAGCGTACATTCCCGCAGCACACCGCCACCCCTAACAGAGCCAGAAGAATGAAGAGTGGTGAGTCCTAAGCCGGCGTCCCAGTTAGCGGGGCGCCGGCCATTATGGTGGCATGAGGGTACGGAGACGCACGGCTTCTAACGAGCGGAATGTGTCTCCAGACACAGTACACAGCTGCATCTCAGTACACTGTACACAGTTCCCACACTAGCAAAAACAGCCTCAAAACGGTTTTCTCTCCATTTTAAGCACCAGATTACCTCAGCCAGTATAAAAAAAGTGGGAAGACCGTGCCATTGAAGGGGCGGGGCTTCACTATGAGAGGATCCAGCAGCTCACCAGCGCCATTTTCCCTCTGCAGTGGACACAGACGCTGACTGACAGGTACGCGCAGCTCCTCCAAAGAGACACCAGATTACCTCAGCGGTACCAGGGGGTCATAGCAGGGGGGGAGCAATTATTAATGTACTAAGTCCCCTATCAGGGTACTTAGTCTGCGACCCGGCTAAGCTTGGCATTAGCGATAAGGGCGCGGTGGGGTCTGGCTCCAAATAACGCTCTCTCTCCTAAAGGGCTCTTTGTGGGTTAATTGTGCTTAACCTTTTCCTGTGTGTGTGTGTTTGCATTTACATTATGTCAGGCAAAGATTGTGTTTCTTGTACAGCGGAGTGTTCCTCTTCACCAGGGGGCTCACTACTGGGTACTCAGGGTAATGCACCTTCCCAGAATAGCGGGGCTGAACCGGAGTGGGTTAATTCCATTAAAGGAATGATGTCCAATATTTAATAATAATAATAATAATAATTTTATTTATATAGCGCTCTTTCTCCAACAGGACTCAAGGCGCTTTACAGACATCAAAAACAATACACATGATACAGAGGATTTGAGTAATACAACAATAGACAAGCAACACAGA
This sequence comes from Pseudophryne corroboree, assembly GCF_028390025.1. Classification (NCBI taxonomy): domain Eukaryota; kingdom Metazoa; phylum Chordata; class Amphibia; order Anura; family Myobatrachidae; genus Pseudophryne; species Pseudophryne corroboree. The sequence goes on from NC_086449.1 coordinate 382,656,869, forward strand.
CATAAAAGAATAACCTTAAGCCCACAGAAAGCATAACGCAGGATTGGTGCACGTATTTTGGGTAATAACTTCCAAGGGTTGTGTATTCCACCCTCACAGGTACCAAGTGCAGCAGCCATCTTGGGCGCTCCGCGTAGGATTACCCAGGGTGGAATAGTCTACCCCTAGAAGAGATGACACAAAATGGGGGTGATTTCAGAGTCCTACAGTTTAGAGTAGGGTTCCAACAAAACCACAAGGTCCATGTATTTTTCATCCCATCCACAAGTGTACCATATGGGGCAGCCATGTTGGGCGCACGTTGAAGGTTACACTGTGGGAGGTGAGCCATACAAGGCCAAGTTCATATATTGGAAAACTGATGCTTATGTAGCAGTATGATGTACCCTGCATGTAGGGCACAATGGAAAGGTTTGCAATCAGTGGATGGAAACATTACAGGAAAACACATGGTGGGGTGGAAGCGAGCAATGAAGAGGGGGAAAAAAAAACACACAATAGCAGGTAACTAGTGGCAGAAGTAGGAGTGGGATAACAGGCCCAGGGGCAGGCTTGATGTTCTCAGCCAGAGAGGTGGTAAGCCTGGTCTTGGTGTTCTCATGTTTGAGGCGAGGAGAGGCCACATAAAGTTCCAGAGTATTTAGGTCGTAATGCAGTCGTTTGTTATCTTATTAGTTTGTTTGCTTTCTGTTTTCCTTCGGTTTAACACAGGTATAATACTGCTATTGATATTAGCTTCCACTTAATAACTAGCCACTGCAGCGTCCTAATAGGCCTGGCGTCCTATGGGTACTGGTTAAGTAAGTCTCCAAACACAAGCTCCTTGTGATTACAACCCCCTCCCCCACACAGCAACCCTCACTAGACCCAATCAATCACAAAGTTTTTGCTGACTACAGATATTAATCCACTTAACAATTTACCAAATATATCCTTTAGCTAGAAACAGTGGTCAGCCCTCTGCATTAGTTACCAAATATATCCTTTAGCTAGAAACAGTGGTCAGCCCTCTGCATTAGTTACCTGTTGGTGAAAAGGAGAGACGAGTCAATTCCAAATATCAGCTGAAGATGCAACCAATGAAACACGGGTATAACACTGCTATTGATATTAGCTGCCACTTAATAACTAGCCACTTCATATACTAGCCACTGCAGCGTCCTAATAGGCCTGGCGTCCTATGCTGTACTGGTTAAGTAAGTCTCCAAACACAAGCTCCTTGTGATTACAACCCCCTCCCCCACACAGCAACCCTCCTCCAAAAGGTGTTAATCACTACCAAATGTGAGATCACTAGACCCAATCAATCACAAAGTTTTTGCTGACTACAGATATTAATCCACTTAACAATTTACCAAATATATCCTTTAGCTAGAAACAGTGGTCAGCCCTCTGCATTAGTTACCAAATATATCCTTTAGCTAGAAACAGTGGTCAGCCCTCTGCATTAGTTACCTGTTGGTGAAAAGGAGAGACAGGAGTCAATTCCAAATATCAGCTGAAGATGCAACCATTGAAACACAGGTATAACACTGCTATTGATTTTAGCTGCCACTTAACTAGCCACTTCATATACTAGCCACTGCAGCGTCCTAATAGGCCTGGCGTCCTATGCTGTACTGGTTAAGTAAGTCTCCAAACACAAGCTCCTTGTGATTACAACCCCCTCCCCCACACAGCAACCTTCCTCCAAAAGGTGTTAATCACTACCAAATGTGAGATCACTAGACCCAATCAATCACAAAGTTTTTGCTGACTACAGATATTAATCCACTTAACAATTTACCAAATATATCCTTTAGCTAGAAACAGTGGTCAGCCCTCTGCATTAGTTACCAAATATATCCTTTAGCTAGAAACAGTGGTCAGCCCTCTGCATTAGTTACCTGTTGGTGAAAAGGAGAGACAGGAGTCAATTCCAAATATCAGCTGAAGATGCAACCAATGAAACACAGGTATAACACTGCTATTGATATTAGCTGCCACTTAATAACTAGCCACTTCATATACTAGCCACTGCAGCGTCCTAATAGGCCTGGCGTCCTATGCTGTACTGGTTAAGTAAGTCTCCAAACACAAGCTCCTTGTGATTACAACCCCCTCCCCCACACAGCAACCCTCCTCCAAAAGGTGTTAATCACTACCAAATGTAAGATCACTAGACCCAATCAATCACAAAGTTTTTGCTGACTACAGATATTAATCCACTTAACAATTTACCAAATATATCCTTTAGCTAGAAACAGTGGTCAGCCCTCTGCATTAGTTACCAAATATATCCTTTAGCTAGAAACGGTGGTCAGCCCTCTGCATTAGTTACCAAATATATCCTTTAGCTAGAAACAGTGGTCAGCCCTCTGCATTAGTTACCAAATATATCCTTTAGCTAGAAACAGTGGTCAGCCCTCTGCATTAGTTACCAAATATATCCTTTAGCTAGAAACAGTGGTCAGCCCTCTGCATTAGTTACCAAATATATCCTTTAGCTAGAAACAGTGGTCAGCCCTCTGCATTAGTTACCAAATATATCCTTTAGCTAGAAACAGTGGTCAGCCCTCTGCATTAGTTACCAAATATATCCTTTAGCTAGAAACAGTGGTCAGCCCTCTGCATTAGTTACTAAATATATCCTTTAGCTAGAAACAGTGGTCAGCCCTCTGCATTAGTTACCAAATATATCCTTTAGCTAGAAACAGTGGTCAGCCCTCTGCATTAGTTACCAAATATATCCTTTAGCTAGAAACAGTGGTCAGCCCTCTGCATTAGTTACTAAATATATCCTTTAGCTAGAAACAGTGGTCAGCCCTCTGCATTAGTTACCAAATATATCCTTTAGCTAGAAACAGTGGTCAGCCCTCTGCATTAGTTACCAAATATATCCTTTAGCTAGAAACCGTGGTCAGCCCTCTGCATTAGTTACCAAATATATCCTTTAGCTAGAAACAGTGGTCAGCCATCTGCATTAGTTACCAAATATATCCTTTAGCTAGAAACAGTGGTCAGCCCTCTGCATTAGTTACCAAATATATCCTTTAGCTAGAAACAGTGGTCAGCCCTCTGCATTAGTTACCAAATATATCCTTTAGCTAGAAACAGTGGTCAGTCCTCTGCATTAGTTACCAAATATATCCTTTAGCTAGAAACAGTGGTCAGCCCTCTGCATTAGTTACCAAATATATCCTTTAGCTAGAAACAGTGGTCAGCCCTCTGCATTAGTTACCTGTTGGTGAAAAGGAGAGACAGGAGTCAATTCCAAATATCAGCTGAAGATGCAACCAATGAAACACAGGTATAACACTGCTATTGATATTAGCTGCCACTTAATAACTAGCCACTTCATATACTAGCCACTGCAGCGTCCTAATAGGCCTGGCGTCCTATGCTGTACTGGTTATACGAAATTATCCCACAATGAGAAAGAGACGCAATACTTAAGACAGACTGTGGATGAGTTTATGAATAGAGACTCAGTCCCCAAACCAGCATCTCAATACCATCCCATTTGTCCGCAAAAACTATCTGGCCCATATCCTGCAGTCTGACGCTGAGGGGTCAGACATGGAGGACGGGGAGGTGGATTTGGAGGGGAAGATGCTACTCTGTCACAGGGAATAGAGGCTCTTATAGAGGCTATCAGAGATGTTCTGCAAATTCCTGATAAGGCGTCAGAGGAGTGTGAGGAATCTTTTTTTAATGTAAAAAAGAAGTCCTCAGTCACTTTTCCTGCGTCAAAGGAATTGAATATCCTGTTTGAAGAACAGTGGGTTAATCCTGATAAGAAATTTAAAATCCCTAAAAGGTTACTCTCATCTTTTCCTTTTTCCTCTGGAGGGTGGTTAAAATGGGAAAATCCACCGATAGTGGACACATCAGTCTCTAGGCTGTCACGAAAAATTGTATTGCCTGTCCGTGGTGCAGCCTCCCTAAAAGACACAGCTGATCGTAAAATTGAGACTACACTCAAATCATTGTACACAGCTGCTGGGGTGGCCCTGAGACCCACTATTGCATGTGCGTGGATCACAAAAGCCAATGCTAAATGGTCAGGTAACCTAATTGAGGGGTTAGATTCCTTGTCTAGGGGGGATGTTGTTTTACTCCTGCAGCATATACGGGACTCTGCGAATTTTATGGTGGAAGCCATAAAAGTGATAGGCTTGCTTAATGCACGCCCCACCGCTATGGCAGTGTCAGCACGCAGGGGCTTGTGGCTACACCAGTGGATTGCTTATGCGGACTCCAGGAAAGGCGTGGAAGACCTACCATTCACATGAGAGGCCTTGTTTGGAGATGAACTAGACAAATAGATCTCCAAAGCTACTCCGGGTAAGTCTATGAATCTTCCTTCCGCAGCTCCCCCAGCTAGGAAAGCTTATTCAGCTTCAAATTTATAATCCTTTCAGATGGCCAAGTTTAAGGGCAAATCCAGAGGTGCTTCTATGGCTTCCAGAGGCGCAAGAGATAAACCACGCAAACCAGCAACTGCAGGTGCCCAGGAACAGAGTTCAGGCTCTGCTTCCTCAAAGCCTTCAGCATGACGGTGGACCGTGATGCCTGGAGGGCTGTGAGGTGAGACCCTGACTAAAATTCTTTAGTCACATCTGGTAAAGTTTGTGCAGGGATCCCTGGGTCATAGATCTTATTTCCCAGGGCTACACACTGGAGTTCCAAGAGCTCCCACCTCACAGATTCTTCAAAACAGGCTTACCAGTTTCACAAGAGGCAAGTATAGCTTTACAGCAGGCCATCCAAAATTTGGTACAAACTCACGTCATTGTTCCAGTTCCACCTCATTTGCACAACAAGGGGTACTATTCCAACTTCTTTGTAGTACCGAAACCAGACAGTTCGGTACGGCCGATTCTGAACCTCAAGTCCTTGAATCCGTTCAAAGAGTGTTCAAGTTCAAGATGGAGTCTCTGAGAGTGGTGATTTCAGGTCTGGAGGAAAAGGAATTCCTAGTGTCTCTGGATATCAAGGATGCGTACCTTCACATTCCGATCTGGCCGCCTCATCAGGCTTATCTATGGTTTGCACTGCAGGACTGTCACTACCAGTTCCAGGCCCTGCCATTTGGTCTCTCCACGACACCGAGGGTGTTCACCAAAGTGATGGCAGAGATGATGTTTCTCCTTCGCAAACAGGGAGTGAATATAATTCCGTACCTGGATGATCTTCAGATAAAGGCGCCGTCCAGGGAGAGGTTGCTGGACAGCATTGGTCTCTAAACCAAACTTCTCCAGGATCATGGGTTGATTCTGAACCATTCCAAAATCTCACCTAGAGCCAACACAGAGGCTTCCATTCCTAGGAATGATACTGGACACAGAGTCACAGAAAATGTTCCTTCCGTTGGAAAAGGCATTGGTAATCCAGTCGATGGTTCGGGATGTCCTGAAGCCAACCCGGATCTCGGTGCATCTATGCATTCGCGCTTCAATACGGAAAGGTTTCACGCAAGACCCTTCCAGCTCAATCTGTTGGACAAATGGTCCAGATCGCATCTTCACATGCACCAGAGGATCAGTCTGTCGCCAAAAGCCAGGATCTCCCTTCTGTGGTGGCTACAGACTTCTCACCTCGTTGAGGTTCGGAATTCAGAACTGGATCCTGTTAACCACGGACGCAAGCTTCAGAGGTTGGGGAGCAGTCACCCGGGGGTGCAGTTTCAAGGAAGATGGACAAGTCAGGAATTCGTCCTTCCAATCAACATTCTGGAACTCAGGGCCATATACAACGCCCTTCTGCAGGTCTCATATCTTCTTCAAGATCGGGCCGTTCAGGTCCACTCAGACAATGTGACAGCAGTGACGTACATAAACCGACAGGGCGGAACGACAAGCAGAGCAGCAATGTCAGAGGTGTTAAGAATTCTCCTCTGGGCAGAAAAAAACAATGTGGTGTTGTCAACTGTCTTCATTCCGGGAGTAGACAAATGGGAAGCAGACTTCCTCAGCAGACATGAGCTGCACCCGGGGGAGTGGGGCCTTCAACTGGAAGTGTTCAGGTGCTTGACATGTCGATGGGGATATCCACAAATCAACATGATGGCCTCTCGTCTCAACAAGAAGCTCAAGCGGTATTGTTCCAGGTCGAGAGGCCCACAGGCAGTGTCGGTAGACGCTCTGACGACTCCATGGGTCTATCAGATAGTGTATGTGTTTCATCCACTTCCTCTGATCCCAAGAATTCTAAAAAGAATAAAAAGGGAAAAGGTTCAAGCAATACTCTGGACTGGCCCAGATGGGCCTGGTACGGGGACTTTCTGGAGATGCTCCTGGAAGATCCGTTGCCTCTACCTCTTCGCGAGGATCTTCTGCAACAGTGCCCGTTCGTCTGTCAGGATTTTCGGAGGCTATGTTTGACAGAAATTATTCTGCGGTGGAATTTCATCTGGGACGTTTCCTGCTTTTTCTGCAGGCAGGTGTGGATGTCGGCCTACGTCTGGGCTCCATAAAAGTCCAGATTTCGGCCTTGTCCATTTTCTTTCAAAAACAATTGTCTACTCTCCCTGAAGTCCAGACGTTCTTGAAAGGTGTTCTGCACATCCAACCTCCCTTTGTGTCTCCCACGGCACCTTGGGATCTCAATTTGGTGCTGCAGTTCCTCCAATCGGACCGTTTTGAACCGTTACAGGAGGTAGACGTAAAATATCTTGCGTGGAAGACTGTCACACTGTTGGCCTTGGCTTCAGCAAGATGTGTGTCGGAGCTAGGGGCTTTGTCTCACAAAAGCCCCTATTTCATTTTCCATGAGGACAGAGCTGAACTCAGAACTCGTTACCAATTTCTTCCGAAAGTGGTGTCTGCGTTTCACATCAACCAACCAATTGTGGACACCTCTGCTACTTCATAGTCTTTGGATGTTGTGAGGGCTTTGAAGGTATACGTAAAGAGGACAGCTCGTCACAGGAAATCTGACTCGCTGTTCGTTCTCTATGATCCCAATAAAATTGGGTGTCGTGCTTCAAAGCAAACAATTGCACGCTGAATCAGGCTCACTATCCAGCATGCTTATTCCACGGCAGGTTTGCCGGTTCCAAAATCTGTACAGGCCCACTCTACTAGGTCGGTGGGCTTTTCCTGGGCGGCTGCCTGGGGTGTCTCGGCTTTACAGCTCTGCCGAGCGGCTACTTGGTCTGGTTTGAACACGTTTGCTAAGTTTTACAAGTTCGATACTTTGGCCTCTGAGGACCTTCAGTTTGGTCAATCAGTTCTGCAGGAACCCCAGCACTCTCCCACCTGGTTTGGGAGCTTTGGTACATCCCCATGGTACTAAATGGAACCCCAGTATCCTCTAGGACGTAAGAGAAAATAGGATTTTAATTACCTATTGGTAAACCCAATTTCGTAGTCCGTAGAGGATACGTTCTTCCTGCACTGTTACTTGATTAAGTATTGTTGGTTCAGCTGTTGCTTTTCCTGTTTAAAGGTGGGTTTCCTCTTATTTGTGTGTGCTGGTTCGGAATCTCACCACTATCCTTTATATCCTTCTATCAAAGTATGTCCGTCTCCTCGGGCACAGTTAACCTTGACTAAGTCTGGTGGGAGGGGCATAGAGGGAGGAGCCAGCCCACACTATCAAATTCTTAAAGTGCCCATGGCTCCTAATGGACCCATCTATACCCCATGGTACTAAGTGGAACCCAGGTATCCTCTACGGACTACGAGAAAAGGATTTACCGGTAGGTAATTAAAATCCTATTTATTTATTTTAAAAAAAAATGCATTTTGCAACACAGTGCAGCTAAAATACACAAGGAGGCTGTGCTGATTAATTTAGTATGCAACACTTCTATATTGTGTGTGACTAAGTCTGTATATGGAGCACAAGGGAACTTAAATTGGAAAAAAGCTGCTGCTACTACATTGTAGCATTTCGTATACAGATTCAGTGACTCGGTCGCACACAGATACACAAGTGTTGCATATATTCCATAAAGATGTATACCCAGTGGCGGATTTAGGAGGGGGGCACCAAGGCACGTGCCCCCCCTGTCATTTTTAGTTGATTTTTGTATTTTTATTTTGTGCGCACGCCGCAGCCCTCGCGGTGGCTTGGGGGCGAGGGGCTGCGGGGGCGCCACTGATTTAGTGCAGACTGACATGCGGACGAGCGTCCGCATGTCAGTCTGCGGTCTCGTTTCCTCCCCTGCTGTTAGGAGGGACACGGCGGGCACAGTGCACGCCTCCCTGTGTCCCTCCTGGGTCTCCGGCGGCCGCGGGTCTCATAAAGGAAGTGCCGTTCGTGAGCACTTCCTTTATTAGAGTGACCTGCGGCCGCCGGAGACACAGGAGGGACACAGGGAGGCGTGCACTGTGCCCTCCGTGTCCCTCCTAACAGCAGGGGAGCGGGGGGAGCGGCGGCGGCGGAGGAAGCGGGGGGGGACGCACTGAGGGGGCATATCTGGCACTGGGGGGGAATATCTGGCACTGGGGGCATATTTGGCAGGGAGGGGGGGGGGGAATATCTGGCACTGGGGACATATATGGCACTGGGGGGAATATCTGGCACTGGGGGCATATATGGCACTGGGGGGGGATATCTGGCACTGGGGGCATATGTGGCACTGGGGGGGGGAATATCTGGCACTGGGGGCATATGTGGCACTGGGGGGGAATATCTGGCGCTGGGGCATATGTGGCACTGGGGGCATATATAGCACTGGGGGGGGATATCTGGCACTGGGGGCATATGTGGCACTGTCGGGGAATATCTGGCACTGGGGGCATATGTGGCACTGGGGGGGTACATGTGTACCTGGCACATGGGGGGGGGCTATATTTGGCACTGGGGGCATGTGAGTACCTGGCACCGTGGGGGAATATCTGGCACTGGGGACATATGTGGCACTGGGAGCACAGCCCTAGCAACAAGGACTACCTCCTAGCAACGAGCATGACACCCAGTGCATGAAACCCCTGGCAACGAGCATGACACCCAGTGCATGAAACCCCTGGCAACGAGCATGACACCCAGTGCATGAAACCCCTGGCAACGAGCATGACACCCTGAGCATGAAAACCCCTGGCACCGTGCATGGAACCAAGAGCATGAAACCCCTGGCAACGAGCATGACACCCAGTGCATGAAACCGCTGACAACGAGCAGGTATTTGAAAAGTAATTAGAAGCCTTACTGTAGGACTTAAAGTGTAATGGGCATTACGGTGTGTGGCATAATGTATCACGGACATTGCGGTGTGTGTCATAATGTGTCACAGGCATTACGGTGTATGGTATACTATATCGCTGGCATTGTGATATGTGGTATAATGTCTCAGGGTCATTGCAGTGTGTGGCATAATGTATCACGGACATTGCGGTGTGTGTCATAATGTGTCAGGCATTACGGTGTGTGGTATACTATATCACGGGCATTGTGGTATGTGGTATAATGTCTCAGGGTCATTGCAGTGTGGCATAATATATAACGGGCATTGCGGTGTGTGGCATAGGGTATAACGGGCATTGCGGTATGTGTCACAGGCATTACGGTGTATGGTATACTATATCACGGGCATTGTGGTATAATGTCTCAAGGTCATTGCAGTGTGTGGCATAATGTGTCACAGGCATTGTATGTGCTATAATGTATCGGGCATTGCAGTGTGTGGTATAATGTATCACGGACATTGCAGTGTGTGTCATAATGTGTCACAGACATTGTATGTGCTATAATGTATCAGGGGCAGTGCAGTGTGTAGCATAATGTATAACGGGCATTGCAATTCCTGTCATAATGTGTCACAGGCATTATAGTGTGTGGCATAATGTGTCGGGGGCATTACGGTGTGTTGTATTATGTGTCGTGGGGCATTACGGTGTGTGCATACTGTGTCATGTGCATTATTGTGTGTGGCATAATGTCTAAGGGCCATTGCAGTATGTGGCATAATGTATACTGGGCATTACTATAAGGAGGAAAAATGACAAATAATGTAAGGGGCATGAATCAGGATTATTTTTCTTTCCTGTGGTGGCCAACGTCTGGGCGTGCAGGTTGCAAAACTGGGGTATAAGGTAGTCTTTTCCTGCAATACCACGCCCATTCCAACGAAGCCACGCCCATTCCAACGAAGCCACGCCCCTTATGGTGCGCCCCCCTGTAATTTTTTTCTGGATCTGCCCCTGTGTATACCAGATATTTCTTAAAGATGTAATGTGTTGTAGGATGATAAGACATTTATGGTTATTTAGCACCGGTGTCTTTATAATAAGCATAGTAAAAATGCAATATTAATCTGAAATATGATGGGCGTGAAGGGGGTTTTTGAAAACAAGAATCCCCTGCAACCCCAGCAACAAGTTGAGTATACATTTAAAAAAAAACCTGTAAATTCTAAGTAGATTAAAGGTCTGCGAGTAAACTGGTTTCAGACCATAATTTGGATTTGTATCAGTTTCTAATCTGGTGTTTGTTTTTGTGGAGGAGTATCTATAAAAGTTTCCTTATGTAAAGACATTTCTAACTATTCCATCCTAAACAAACAGAATAATTTATCTTTAAACATTTGTAAGCAGTAATAGAGGGATATAGCCATTTTTGGAGTATACAGTTTTCGGCACAGCCAGGACTATCTGGAGCCACTTTTTCAGTTTTCCAAAAACACTGCTTTCTCTGTGCATACTCAATCTCCTCACAGCATAAATATTTATGGGGCCGGATTCAAATGCACCCCCTCCTGCCTGCAGCATTCTAATGTTGCTGCCGACGGGCGCGACAAGTTCATTTCACCCTGCGGTAGCAAGCTGAAGTGCGCGTAAAGACACCAGCGTAAAGAGAACTGTTTGGGCGCCCAAACAGGTCTTTTCATGCTCACGCCTATTACTTTAGTCGGGTTTAGGTGCTTTGTGCGCCTAAACCTGAGTGTAATGGACGCGATAACGGGGACCATTTGGATTGCGCCCTTCATTCTCTGTCACTTTAGACAGGGGCTGCGATGAGATTTAAATTCCCCCCGCCGTGTATATATTTCTGTGTACAATAAATAAATATACATATGTGTATATTTATGTGAGTGTGTGTGTGTATGTATATATATATATATATATATATATATATATATATATATATATATATACTGTTGCTGTGTAGACAGCATTCCCAATAAATGCAATTATCTTTTTTGCCTTCAATACATACTGCTCACTCCCCTATGTATGCCGGGAAGAGGGACACTGGCAGTGTAATTACTGAATGAGGAGAGTGGGTAGAGTTATAGTTGACTGATTTGGCAAGAGCCATCTGTCCCTGCAGTTTTCAGCTGAAATAAGGGTTTTTCTTCATATAACGTCATTCTGAGATGGCATTATATATAGTAAGTTTTTACCCATTTTTGTCATGTTTTCCTGCCTGTAGAGAGTAATGGCTCAATATTGTAGGAGCGAGGTATTAATGTTGGAGATAATTGCGTTTTAGGGGTATATTCAATTGAAGTCTGATCCATTCCGACATGCATTTGTCGGAATGGATCCGACAAGGGCTATTCAATGGCCATCTCAATTCGATTTTAAAAAAAGTCAAATTGAGATGAGGGAACCAAGAGGAGGAGGAGACAGGGAGAGCCGCGGCTACAGCAGCGTAGCGCCGTAGCAGCAGGATGTGGCACCACCACCAGACCTCACGGCAGCGTCCACCCAGCTCCAGCAAGCGGGACCTCGCTTGCTGGAGCCGGGTGGACGCTGATCCTCCTGCTGCGCTGTGCTGTAGCCGCTGCTCTCTCCCCCGTCTCCCCGCGGCTCTCCCCATCTCCTCCTCTCAGGTACCTCATCTCAATTCAAGTCGGATTGAGATGGTTGGAAAGGGGGCCAAAACCTGTTGGATTTAGCCCCGGATCGGCAGCTATTCCGCCGATCCACATGTTTCCGACAAGTCGGAATTCCCGACTTGACCGATAATTTTGGGGTATATTGAATAGGTCGGAACCCTTTCCAACCTAAAAAAGTTGAAAACTGCAGTCTTTCCGAAAGACGCCAGCTTTCGACTTCAGTTGAATATACCCCTTAGGCGATAGGAGGTTTGATGCTAGTAACTTGACAACAGGAAGAGTCCAAGGGGGAAATGCAATAGGGCCCGAGTTGCCGAGGTCCCGGATTTTGGCCCTCATTCCGAGTTGTTTGCTCGTTATTTTCCTTTGCATCGGTGCGATATTCCGCAAACTGCGCATGCGCAATGTTCGCACTGCGGCTGCGTCAAGTAAATTTGCTAAGAAGTTTGGTATTTTACTCACGGCATTACGAGGATTTTTCTTTGTTCTGGTGATCGGAGTGTGATTGACAGGAAGTGGGTGTTTCTGGGTGAAAAACTGGCCGTTTTATGGGTGTGTGTGAAAAAACGCTGCCGTTTCTGGGAAAAACATGGGAGTGGCTGGAGAAACTGGGGAGTGCCTGGGCGAACGCTGGGTGTGTTTGTGACGTCAAACCAGGAACGAAACTGACTGAACTGATCGCAGTGGCAGAGTAAGTCTCGAGCTACTCAGAAACTGCTAAGAAATTTCTATTAGCAATTTTGTGAATCTTTCGTTCGCAATTCTGCTAAGCTAAGATTCACTCCCAGAGGGCGGCGGCTTAGCGTGTGCACTGCTAAGAAAAGCGGCTAGCGAGCGAACAACTCGGAATGAGGGCCTTTGTCCGATATTGCAAATATTTTTAAAATGGCAATCATTTACAAAGAAATACCAGGTTTGTTTTGCCTTGTAAATGATTGCCGCTTTAAAAATTCATTCAATTTAGTCCGAAATCCCGGACCTCTGCAAACTCTGATCGTATTACATTTCCCCCCAAGAGCTTCTATCTAAAAGAAACAGCAACATAACTATCTAGTCTATTGGGGGTATTCAATTAAGTGCTGTTTTTTCGACTGGCCGAAAAAACGGTGCTAATTCGACACAGGGTATTCAAATGCAGGCGTTATGTCCCTTTTTTTAATCCATTTTCGCCCATTTTGCCGTTTTACTTTTTTGTTGTATCGGCATGGGCGAAAATTGTGCCAAAAACATGCAAAACGCCCGCAATTTCGCCAAAACACGTGTATGGCCGGCGAATTCGCTGATACACATGGTTTTCACCAATGCTGGATTTTTCACCCGCTCAAAAAAACGGCACGGTCATTGAATACATTCGCCCTAAAAACAGGCGAAAATTGAATACCCCCCTATATCTAGGCACTAAGAGATTGTGAAGTTGTTGATTGTTTGAGATCTGAAAAATGTTACATCCATCTTGATATATCCGTTTGATATTGTTGTTATTCAGTGGATTGCATGGTTCAGTTTTACTAAGTATTTAGGAATAGGTTTTTTTATGTTAATCACTCATACAACAATTTAATATTTAAGTTGACCAAAATATGCCCCATTTCCTTTGTAATTACCAGGGGCAATCCTCAATCATAAGGGATCTAATTTTACTGCTGTCACATTGAGTGATATGTTTTTAGTCTTTCTATAATTATTATTCCTTTTTTTTTTTTTTTTTTTTTTTGCAATATATCAGTTTTCTCCAAATAACAAAGCTCCAGGGGAATCCTATCACAGAATTTGATTTGCATCTATATTATATTGTAATAGCAGATCTTTATTTTAGACAACAACTGAATAGTCTGCAACTGGCCAATGTGTTACTGATGTGTTAGAAAACTCTAAACTATTCTCAAACATTTGAAGCAGTATTTATGTTAATTTGTAGTTATACTATGAAACAGCAACTAACCTTGTTTTGTGTTTTTTGTGGCTCAACATTTTTGCTTCTCTTAAATTTACACCGTATAAAAAATGCTTACAATTTTGGATTTGCAATATGTTATCAGCACATACTTGCCTGCTCTCCCGGAATGGCCTGGAGGCTTCCGAAAATCGGTTGGTGCTCCTGACCTTCTGGAAGAGGGATCAAGTCTCCTGCCCGACGCCATACGAATTGCTTCATTGTGGCCAAAAACATCAAACCTAAGTAATAACTTAATATAACTTTTAAAACATAAAATACAATCAAAAGAAATGATATATGCTTTTTGTATATAGCTTCAAACAAATTAGGCAGATAGTCTGGGTGCATTACCTCACTGTTAGGTATGTACAACTTGGGGTTCTACGAGACGGAAACGTTTGACCATAGATTTTATTGTTTGATGATTGGATTTAGCGACAAGATTGCCGTTTATGACCGGCTGTTGAGTCATATTAGATGTTAGAAGATATCAGATGATCATTCATGGGCATAATATTAGCTGTACCCAGATATCCTTGTTTGTGTGGCCTTCTTCAAACTTATTGAGGTGATTTTGCTTCTTTGATGTCATTTACTCTATATCACAAAGCAAAGTCAAACTGAGAAAATCCTAATGGCCAGTACGCATGGGGAGATTTCCCCAGAGATGTGTGCTGAGCAATCTAGCACGAACGCTCAGCTCATATCTCTCCCCCGTTCAACACACAGCACGATGTGGGCTGAGCGAGGCGGAACGCTCATTTCACCCAGTGGTGAAATGAGCGATGTGCCAGATTGTGCCTGGCAATCTAGTACCGGCGATAGCAAAGTGTGGGGCAGCAAATAGCTATCGCTGTGGGGCATACACACGGAGAGGTCCGTGCTTAACTTCTAAGTCATCTAGTCAGATTGCTTAGATTTTAAGCACATATCTCTGAGTGTACCCCCCTTAAGCATTCCTTTCTGTGGCTTATTCTGATCTGTTTTCATCTGCAGCCATGCACATACTCACTCTGCAGCTATGCTCAGCGCAGCCATACATGCGCACACACACACACACTCTGCAGCCGTGCACGCACACTCTGCAGCCGTGCACGCACATACACTCTGCAGCCATGCACACACACTCTCACTCTGCAGCAATACACACATACACACACTCTGAAGCCATGCACACGCTCACTCACTTTGCAGCCATGCACACACACTCACACTATGCAGCCACGCACCCACACACACTCTGCAGCCATACACACACACACTCTTACACTGCAGCCATGCACACACACACTCACACTGCAGCCATGCACACACACACTCACACTGCAGCCATGCACACACACACTCACTCTGCAGCCATGCACACACACACACTGCAGCCATGCACACACACACACTCACACTGCAGCCATGCACACACACACTCACTCTGCAGCCATGCACACACACACACACACTGCAGCCACACACACACACTCTGCAGCCATACACACACTCTCACTCTGCAGCCATGCACACACACACTCTCACTCTGCAGCCATGCACACACACACTCTCACTCTGCAGCCATGCGCACACACACTCACTCTGCAGCCATGCGCACACACTCTCACAGTGCAGCCATGCACACAAACTCACACTGCAGCCATGCACACACACTCTCACTCTGCAGCCATGCACACACACTCTCACTCTGCAGCCATGCACACACACACACACACTCTGCAGCCATACACTCACTCACTTTGCAGCCACGCACACACACTCACACTCTGCAGCCACGCACCCACACACACTCTGCAGCCATGCACACACACACTCACTCTGCAGCCATGCACACACAAATACTTTGCACACACACACTGCAGCCATACACACATACTCTGCAGCCATGCACACATACACACATACTCTGCAGCCATGCACACATACACACATACTCTGCAGCCATGCACACATACACGCATACTATGCAGCCATGCACACACACACACACACACTGAAGCCATGCACACAAACACACACACACTGCAGCCGTGCACACAAACACACACACACACTGCAGCCACGCACGCTCTGCAGCCGTGCACGCTCTGCAGCCACGCAAGGCACACACGCTCTGCAGCCGTGCACGCGCGCACGCTGGCACACTCACTCGCTCTGCAGCCATGCAAGGCACACTCACTCGCTCTGCAGCCATACAAGGCACACTCACTCGCTCTGCAGCCATACAAGGCACGCTCACTCGCTCTGCAGCCATACAAGGCACGCTCACTCGCTCTGCAGCCATACAAGGCACACTCACTCGCTCTGCAGCCATACAAGGCACACTCACTCGCTCTGCAGCCATACAAGGCACACTTTGTTGCAGCAAGCAGACGGGCACGCGGAAGGAGTCTTTGAAACTGTCCGGGCCTGGCAGTCCCTCCTTATTGGTGGCCCTTATTGTTTGTATTTATACCTCTTTTACACCGCCAGCATACAGTATAACACGGGTTATTGCACATAAGCGTGCATAACCCATATTGCTGGTTGGTGTAAAAGGGCAGAGTTGGAATAATCCGGGTCGAGTGACCAGGTATTCCAACTCTGGTAGTTTGCAGGGCTGAACATGTGTTCAACCCGGAAACTCTGCTGTATAAACGGTAGCCAGGTCGCATCTACAAGCGCAGCCCCCACCGTGTCATCAGCGACGTCACCAACCCGGCAATAAGCCAGGTTGGCAGATGCGATGTGAAAGGGGCTTGACGCAGAACACAGCCAGGTAGCACACATGACAGGCTCTCGGCTGCGACCCACAAAATTTGTTCCTAAAGAGGTATTAGTTAATTTAGTTGCATTTATACTGTGCAAGAGAAACCTAAAATGTTGCTCTTAAACCTCTTAAACAAACATATAGACTACTCAAACAATTAAATACCACCCAAAATCGTTCAAATGAGATTTTAATTAATGTACTTGTATACTTACCTCATTGGGATATGTGATACATATTAACGTGATTGATGAATTGATATATGTCCATTTGTTAATGTTGTTTAATTTATACATAACTAGGGCTCCTGTTTAAGTGAAGTGTCAACATAGATTCAGAATGTGGGTATGGATTGGACCATACAATCATGTGATTTAGACACATGATCGCTGGATTTTGACTTCCTGAAACTTAGGAGTCAGTCACATGACCGTGGGTTGGGTCACTCTGGAAGGGTGAGCACGATGACCGTGCCGCGATTCGCGGAGGTCCCGGTCACGTGGCGAGTGAGGTCATCGTGGTCCAGTCAGGTGATCATGGCGTGTTTGGATCGCATCAGACCGGACGCCGGTGACTTACTTCCGGGAGCCTGTGATGATAGCTATCACATGACCACGAATAACACTAACACCCAGTCATGTGACCACAGACTTCCGGGAGCGTACCCAATGAATGAGGGGATGCGTTCCAAATACAGGAAGTCATTATATGCAGTCACATGTTCGTGTTGCCCTATATATGAAATATACTTTCTGTTTATTAGAAAAAAAAAATTCTCTTACGTCCTAGAGGATACTGGGGATCCATTTAGTACCATGGGGTATAGATGGGTCCACAAGGATCCATGGGCACTTTAAGAATTTGATAGTGTGGGCTGGCTTCTCTCTCTATGCCCCTCCTACCAAACTCAGTATAGAAAATGTGCCCGGGGGAGCCGGTCACGCTTACGGAAGCTCCTGAAGAGTTTCTGCATTTATTTTTCTGTTTATTTTCAGGCAGGTCTGGATGGCACCAGCCTTTCTCCTTCGTGGGATTTAGAGGAGAGGGGGAGCGGGGGGCCCAACCTCTTGAAGGGTTAATGGTCCCGTTCCCCGCAGACAGGACACTAAGATCCTGAGGGAACTATACGCAAGCCCCACCACGACAAGCGTACATTCTTGCAGCATGCCGCCACCCCTAACAGAGCCAGAAAATAGAAGAGTGGTAAGTACTAAGCCGGCATCCCAGCTAGCGGGTCGCTGGCCATTATGGTGGTGCGAGGGTACGGAGATGCTTCTAAGTGGGGC
The DNA here is from genome assembly GCF_028390025.1 of Pseudophryne corroboree. NCBI lineage: Eukaryota > Metazoa > Chordata > Amphibia > Anura > Myobatrachidae > Pseudophryne > Pseudophryne corroboree. The sequence goes on from NC_086449.1 coordinate 382,674,616, forward strand.
GATTTGCATCTCCAGACACAGTACACAGCTGTGTTTCAGTACACTGTACATAGTACCCAAACTGGCAAACACAGGCTTAAAACGGTTCTGCTCCATTTTAAGCACAACAATTTCCTCAGCCAGTGTAAAAAAAAGCGAGAAGACCGCGCGCCATTGAAGGGGCGGGGCTTCGCTGTGAGAGGATCCAGCAGCTCACCAGCGCCATTTTCCCTATGCAGTGGACATAGACGCTGCCTGACAGGGACGTGCAGCTCCTCAGGTGTGACTCCAGATTACCTCAGCGGTACCAGGGGGTCATAGCAGGGGGGGAGCGATATTAGCGTACTAAGTCCCCAATCTGTGTACTTAGTCTGCGACCCGGCTAATATTGGCATTTGCGTCAAGGGAGCTGTGGGCTGGCTCCAAAATACTCTGTGTCTCTCTGGAAGGGATCTTTGTGGGTTAATTGTGCTTTTAACCTTTCCTGTGTGTGTGTGCTGTCATATTTACATTATGTCAGGCAAAGAGTGTGTTTAATGTACGGCGGAGTGTTCCTCTTTCTCAGGGAGCTCACTACGGTGTACCCAGTGTAGTGCACCTTCTCAGGCTAGCGGGGCTGAACCAGTGTGGCTGGATTCCCTCAAAGGAATGATTTCAAATATCTCTAATAGATTGTCCCGCAATGAGAAAGAGACACAATACTTAAGACAGTCTGTAGATGAGATTTTGAACAGAGACTCAGTCCCCAAACAAGCGTCTCAGTCCCTTGCCATTTGACCACAGAAACGAACTCTGCCCCATATCCTGCAGTCTGACTCTGAGGGATCAGACATGGAGGAGGGGGAGGTGGATTCAGAAGGGTGGTACGCTGTCCTGTCACAGGGAATACAGGCTCTTATAGAGGCTATCAGAGATGTGCTACAAATTCCTGATAAGGTGATAGAGGAGTATGAGGAATCTTATTTTAATGTAAAAAAGAAGTCCTCAGTCACTTTTCCTGTGTCAAAGGAATTGAATACTCTGTTTAAAGAACCGTGGGTAAATCCTGATAAGTAATTTCAAATCCCTAAAAGGTTACTCTCATCTTTTCCTTTTCCTCCTGAGTATAGGAAAAAATGGGAAAGTCCACCAATAGTGGATGAATCTGTGTCCAGGTTTCACGGAAGATTGTGTTACCCGTTCCTGGTGCAGAAGGACTTTGATGATCATAAGATTGAGACTACACTCAAATCCTTGTACACAGCGGCTGGGGTGGCTCAGAGACCAACTATAGCATGAACTTTATGGTGGAAGCCATAAAAGAAGTAGGTTTGCTTAATGCACGCACCACTGCTATGGCAGTGTCAGCACGCAGGGGCTCATGGTTACACCAGTGGACTGCGAACGCGGACTCCAGGAACGGCGTGGAAGGCCTACCCTTCACAGGAGAGGCCTTTTTTGGAGATGAACTGGACAAATGGATCTACAAAGCTACGGTGGGTAAGTCCACATATCTTCCTTCTGCAGCTCCCCCAACCAGGAAGACCTACTCAGGACCTACCCTACAGTCCTTTCGGACTGCCAAGTTTAAGGGCAAGGTCAGAGGATCTTTTACTGCCAACAGAGGCGCTAGAGGTAGACCACGCAAACCAGCAACTGCCGGTTCTCAGGAACAGAGCTCCAGTTCTGCTTCCTCGAAGCCTTCTGCATGACAGTGTACCGCGTGGCCTGGAAAACTGGCAGGTGGGAGCCTGACTAAGTAATTTCAGTCACTTCTGGACAACATCATGCCAGGATCCCTGGGTCATAGATCTTATTTCCCAGGGATACAGACTGAAGTTCCAGGAACTCCCACCTCACAGATTCTTCAAATCAGTCTTACCAGCTTCACAAGAGGCAAGTATAACCTTACAGGATGACATTCAAAAACTGGTACTAACTCAGGTCATTGTTTCAGTTCCACCTCATCTGCGCAACAAGTGGCACTATTCAAACTTGTTTGTAGTACCGAAACCGGACGGTTCGGTGAGACTGATTTTGAATCTAAAATCGTTGAACCCGTACTTACGAGTGTTCAAATTCAAGATGGAGTCTCTGAGAGCGGTGATCTCATGTCTGGAGGAGGGGGAATTTCTTGTGTCTCTGAATATCAGGGATGCGTACCTTCACATTCTGATCTGGCCGCCTCACCAAGCTTATCTACACTTTGCACTACAGGACTGTCACTACAGTTCCAGGCCCTGCCATTTGGTCTCTCCACAGCACCGAGGGTTTTCACCAAGGTGATAGCAGAGATGAGGTTTCTCCTTCGCAAGCAGGGAGTGAACATTATTCCATACCTGGACGATCTTCTGATAATGGCACCGTCCAGGGAAACGTTGTTCGACAGCATTGGTCTCATAACCAGACTACTGGATCACGGGTGGATTCTAAATCTTCCAAAATCTCATTTAGAGCCAACTCGGAGGCTCCCATTTCTTGGAATGATACTGGACACAGAGTCGCAGAATGTTTTTCTTCCATTAGAAAAGGCATTGGTAATCCAGTCGATAGTACGGGATGTCCTGAAGCCAACCCGAATATCGGTGCATCTTTGCATTCGCCTTCTGGGTAAAATGGTGGCCTCTTATGAGGCACTTAAGTACGGAAGGTTTCATGCGAGGCCCTTCCAGCTGGATCTGTTAGACAAATTGTCTGGATCGCATTTTCACATTTACCAGAGGATCCGTCTGTCGCCAAAGGCCAGGATCTCCCTTCTGTGGTGGCTACAGACTTCTCACCTAATTGAGGGCCGAAGGTTCGGGATTCAAAATTGGATTCTGCTAACTACAGATGCAAGCCTCAGAGGTTGGTGAGCGGTCACCCAGGGGGTACAGTTTCAAGGAAGATGGTCAAGTCAGGAAGTCATCCTTCCAATCAACATTCTGTAACTCAGGGCTGTATAAAACGCCCTTCTGCAAGCCTCGTATCTTCTTCAAGATTGGGCCATTCAGGTTCATTCGGACAATGTGACAGCAGTAACGTACATAAACCGACAGGGAGGAATGAAGAGCAGAGCAGCAATGTCAGAGGTGTCAAAAATTCTCCTCTGGGTAGAAAAACACGCTGTGGCATTGTCGATAGTCTTCATTCCGGGAGTAGACAACTGGGAAGCAGACTTCCTCAGCAGACATGACCTGTACCCGGGGGACTGAGGCCTTCACCCGGAGGTGTTCAGGTGCTTGACACGTCGATGGGGACATCCACAAATCAACATAATGGCCTCTCGTCTCAACAAGAAGCTCAAGCGGTATTGTTCCAGGTCGACAGACCCACAGGCAGTGACAGTGGACACTGACAACTCCATGGGTCTATCAGATGGTGTACGTGTTCCCTCCACTTCCTCTGATCCCAAGAATTCTAAAAAGAATAAAAAGGGGAAAAGTTCAAGCAATTCTCATTGTTCCGGATTGGCCAAGAAGGGCCTGGTATGCGGACCTTCTGGAGATGCTCCTGGAAGATCCGTGGCCTCTACCTCTTCGCGAAGATCTCCTGCAGCAGTGGCCGTTTGTCTATCAAGACTTGACATGGCTTTGTTTGACGGCATGGAGGTTGAACGGCGGTTTCTAACCAGGAGAGGGATTCCTGACAAGGTCATCCCGACTATGATCAAAGCCAGGAAGGGGGTAACGTCTAAACATTACCAGCGTATTTGGAAGAAATAAGTCTCTTGGCGTGAGAGCAGAAAATTTTCTGCTGTGCAATTTCATCTGGAACGTTTCCTGCTTTTTCTGCAGTCGGTGTGGATGTGGGCCTACGTCTGGGCTCCGTAAAGGTCCAGATTTCGGCCTTGTCCATTTTATTTCAGAAACAATTGGCGTCTCTTCCTGAGGCGCAGACGTTCCTGAAAGGGATTCTGCACATCCAGCCTCTCTTTGTGCCTCCCACAGCACCTTGGGATCTCAATTTGGTGCTGCAGTTCCTCCAATCAGACTGGTTTGAACCTTTACAGGAGGTAGATGTAAAATATCTTATGTGGAAGACGGTCACACTGTAGGCCTTGGCTTCTGCAAGACTTGTGTTGGAACTGGGGGCGTTGTCTCACAAGAATCCCTATTTAATCTTCCATGAAGACAGAGCTGAACTCAGGACTCATCAGCAATTTCTTCCTGAGGTGGTGTCGGCGTTTCACATAAACCAACCAATTGTGGTTCCAGTTGTGACCGATGCCTGTTACTTCAAAGTCTTTGGATGTTGTGACAGCTTTGAAGCTGTATGTGAAGAGAATGGTTCGTCACAGGAAATCGGACTCTCTGTTTGTTCTTTACGATCCCAATAAGATTGGGTGTCCTGCTTCAAAGCAGTCTATTGCATGCTGGATCAAGCTCACTATCCAGCATGCTTATTCCACGGCTGGCTTGCCGGTTCCAAAATCTGTACAGCCCCACTCTACTAGGTCGGTGGGTTCGTCTTGGACGGCTGCCCGTGGTGTCTCGGCTTTACAGCTCTGCCGAGCAGCTACTTGGTCATGTTCAAACACGTTCGCAAAGTTTTACAAGTTCGATACCTTGGCCTCTGAGGACCTTAAGTTTGGTCAATCAGTTCTGCAGGACCCTCAGAACTCTATCACCCGGTTTGGGAGCTTTGGTACTTCCCCATGGTACTAAATGGATCCTCAGTATCCTCTAGGATGTAAGAGAAAATAGCATTTAAATGACCTACCGGTAAATCCTTTTCTCGTAGTCTGATACTGGGCACCCGTCCAATGCTTCGTTTGTCCTGCACTGTTACTTGGTTAAGTATTGTTTGGTTCATCCGTTGCTGTTCCTGTTCAAAGATTAGTTAACATGGCTTTCCTCTTGTTTGTGTGTGCTGGTTCAAAATCTCACCACTATCCTTTTAAATCCTTCTCTCAAAGTATGTCCGTCTCCTCGGGCAGTTTCCTAGACTGGTAGGAGGGGCATAGAGGGAGGAGCCTGCCCACACTATCATAGTGTTCACTCTAGGAGTGAAAAGGGGCAGGGCGCCGGACTCCGGGGGCACATGTGCGCGCGCACCCGAAACGGGGGCGTGGTCACGTAAATTAGGGGGCGTGGCCATGCCTACGTCATTTTAGGGGCGGGCGGCCCACAGACGCTACTATAGAGAGCGTCTGTGGCCGGCGACGTCACTGTTGGGGGCGTGCCCAGCACCTCCGTCGGTGCTGGGCTTCCCCCAGCCCTCTCCCAATGCGTGAATGGATGCCGTGCGCATGCGCACGGCATCTATACACGCCGGGAGGGCAGGAAGCGGGCGGCTGTTCTAGCAGGGCGCCGCAAAAGGGGCAGGGTGGGTTTTGCCTGCTAAAACAGCATTGAACACTACTATCAAATTCTTAAAATGCCTATGGCTCCTAGTAGACCCGTCTATACCCCATGGTACTAAATGGATCCACAGTATCCTCTACGGACTACGAGAAAAGGATTTACCAGTAGGTAATTAAAATCCTGTTATAAAAAGGGATTTTGTTTGGTTTGAACATTTGTCTCCTTTTATCACTATTAATTTTAGCAGGATATGGTATTATTTTTAAGAGTATTTCTGTAATTGTAATTAACATCACCTGTTAACCATGGGCAATTAGCACAGCCTTTTAAAATGGCATTCATGCACTGATCATACATACCTTTACAAAGCTGTAGCTTACAGTGAAATGCATTGGTACAGACGAGCTGGACATTATTGGAAATCCATTTACAGCTGGAGTAATGCCTAGAAGTCTGTAACCATCAAAAAGGAAAACCCACCACTATCTACAAGTTTGTGCAAGACCGGAGCTTTCAATAGGACTATTTTGAGTCCGGAATCAAGCATACAAAGGTCCTTGCCTATTTTTACTGTGGACATTTACTTGAACCATTTCTGTGTGTATCCCAAGGACTGTGGCTCATCTCCATGGACATTATCAATATGAAATCTTCCATCTTCTGTAAGTGGTAATAACCTTGCCTACTGTGCTGTGCTTGCCATATATCTTGATTTGTTTACTGTGTTGCAACATTTTATATATTTTAGTGCATGTATAAATAAATACTGACATTCTTTTTACAATATCCAGTTATTAGCGCTGTTTATTTATTTCTCTGATTATTGTATTTAAGGGACTAACTATCCCTTTAGTCGGCAGCTGAAGGCAAAGCATCTTGTTTCACTGGCGCCAGACACATTACTTTGGTAATTTCTCTTCCTGCCTGCAGTGCCTGAGCCTGGCTCTCAGTGGCTGTGCTGCGGGCAGCACTTAGAGCATTTCCTTTCATGCAACCGTGGCTGCAACTTTAAGACATACAGGAGATGTGTAAAGTGCATAAAAGCGGGACTTTCCTATCAGCACGCCTCTACCACAGCTATACCTGTGCCCCCAACACAGTGTCGGACTGGGGCAAGAAGGGCCCACCGGGGTAATGCAGTGGTAGGGGCCCATGCATAAGGGTGTGGCCAGGCAATAGTGGAGGTGTGGCCAGCCACCACAGAGGCCTGGCTAACTGTAAGAGAGTGCATGGGCTGGGCCCGTAGTCCTATGCAGTATAAGGGAACATATGTATAATGTATAGTTAAAGTGCACTAGTATACAGTTTAGAACCTAATCCCTAGAGGAGGAGGTGGGCCCACAGACAGTGGGGCCCACCGGGGGTTTACCCTGTTCCCCTGTGGGCCAGGTCCGACCCTATCCCAACAGAACTAACCTGCACAATGAATGTAAATACTGTAGGAAATGTGATTCAGCACAGGGCCCCTGGGACTTGGATGCCTAGCGTTTAATTCACTCCTGCATAGTAAATAGACCCCTTTAGTCTGGCACACATTACAACCAGCAAAAATGAAAATGCCTCCAAACCCAGTAGCAGAGGGATAGCATAAGCTCTCACTTTTAATATTCTGTCTGTGCTGGGATCAGCTCTTACTGGCAGATTTTTAATAATTGTTTTGAAAAGTAATTTCTTATTGCTGTGGTATACACTGAAGAGATTGATACTCTTCATGGCATCCAATGGAAAATAAGGCCCCTTTATCACAAAACCAGCTATTGTACTTTAAACAGGGAAGAGTCAAGTGATATGTCTTAACTTTGTTTGTGTCAGTTATACATGTAATGGAAATAGTGTAAAAAGTTGATACCTGAATTGAAGCTAAAATTTTATCTTATTACTAAAACTGCTTGAAAATACTACAAAAATAACTATTGATCCTTTAACGGTTGTGTTACTCTGTATTGATATTTCTAAGTAAATATAAATCACAGTATTAATAAGAGTATACAGTAACAAATGCTGGCATTGTGTGCCGTATGATATGATAGAAGGTCATTCATCATTTTAAAAAGAAGCCTGTCAACAGTCTTTCTGCTGCTTTACCTCATGTCTATTGATAAGGTAAACAGCATATTTAAAATAAAGTAGATTAAGAATAGGGAAAATGTTTCACAGGTGACTGTACAGAAAAGGTTGATTTAATCAGATTCTGTAACTACATTATTAGTAACATGAAAGAAAGTGTCTGGCATCCTTTTTGTCACTGTGAAATTCCTTTCAGAAATATCCTTGGCTGATTAAAGGCAAATGTCTGTCCAATTGTATTGCAAGCTGTAGAATGGAGACATTCATTCAGTTGTCTACAGTGACATCTATGTGTATGTTACAAAAGACAAAAAGAGGTGTTGCTAAACACAGTAGCAAAAAGACAACAAATTTTCCTTGATATCATACTAATGTAGAAAACCATACTTACATAGCAATTACCAGTTTTGTTTTTATTTAAAAATCCTATCAAAGATTTAGTTTTCCAGTATAATACTCTACATATACTGTATGATTATTTTATATAAGTGGCCTTAACATGGGAATTCGAGGATAAGGTGAGGGGAGGGAAGGTCTGGGGAAATAACTGAGAAATGTAAGACTAAGGGGCATGTTTATTAATGATTAGATTTTGGAAATGATCATTAGAATTTCTTATTGCCTCTTATTAAGTTTCTCCCAATTTTTTTTTAAATTCCATACAGGGACAGTGGTTCAAATAGGAGCTCCTCCCTGCGATTTGTTAGAACTGAAGTGATTACCAATACCGTATCTTAACTTCTCATCCATGACCCCACAGTGCTATTGCGCATGCACAGTTTGCTGACCACACATGTACGAGCAGCCATTACTGGGAAGTGTTTTCAGGGAGGATTTGAAACAAATATTTGTTGTTAAATATGCCCCATAAAGGGGATTACTTTATTACTGTCACTGTGCATATCTCTCATGATGGTAAAAGTGTAAAATTATTGAGAACATGGCTGCTTCTGACTTTTCTTAAACAAGGAATCCAAACCTGTCTTTAGACATGTCCCTTGTCATGAAGATAGCAGTTGATTTGAAAGGGTAATATTCAGTTATCCAGTTTTAGGCCATTACCCATTGTCTGTGGCCAAAATAAGGGAGTTTATTCTTTGAATGCTTGTGGAAGTTTTGAGGTGGATAACATTATAGAAATGTAAAAGGGTGCTTTGAAATTGGAACTTCCAGCATAGTGCCAAGGAGGTTATAACTATGTCTCTGTACAGTACAATTACAGTACAGGAGCGCTGAATAAGGAGGAGAGAACCCTTTCTTGAGCAGATGGATGTGTTCTGTGAACTCTGTGAAAAATAGTAAGGGGGAAATTCAATGATCTGCGATTTAGGTGTGATGTGCCATTGGGACGGCATCTGGACCCCAGCAGCGACACCCCATATTGAGCCTACATGGTGCATTCTACCTTGCTTCTCCATATGGGTGCACTAGTACATGCACAATTCTAGGCCATCATATATACAGGCGATACATGCCAGCACCTTGCACCATAACGTGCAGTATAAAATCGTGTGTAAATGAATTGACCCCCTAAGTGTGTTCAGTGTGTCATGTATTTTGTAATATTGCTGAGTTGTTTTTTTATTTTTTTTTTATTTTTTTTTTGCTTGTCTTGCAAATAAATGATCATGATGATGCTAGAATTTGTGCCATGAATCGTCAGAATGCATTCTAAACTAAACTTTCTTTTACTGTCTGTCAGCAGTAGTAGTACTGGAGTCAATTTGTTGTAATTTCACCGTAAATGATATACAGTAAGTGGTTGGTGCTCTCACCCTACTATGAGCCAAGTATATACTTGAGTCCCAGAGCTCCAGCTGAGGATTACCATTGTATACAAAGCATGATGAGTGATATTGTATGTTATAAACATTACTACATTTTTGATAAACATACTGTTTGCTAACAATTATCCCTATCTCACCACTGGTTCCATTATGCCTGCTTCACTACAATAACAATGTGTCACTGAGCCAGGAATTGTTGGAAAGTTGTACAGATCACAGAAATGGTACAAACCAATTACAATGCACCTCTGCTTTCCTGTGTCCATTTGGGCTTTTGGCAGCTTTAGAAATGTTATCTTTTGTTTACAACCACTATAAGGTAAGATGTTTCGTTATAAAGTTGTGAAAGATGCAGATATACTAGGAAGAATGCTTGTAATTCTTGGTTTTATTTGTCTTTTCACAGAGTGCTCAGTTTTATAAAGTGACCACTGAAGAGTACCAGACAGCTGCAAACAGTGTGGAGGCAAGATTCAAGTAAGGTCATCCATTTTATGCATGATAGAAAATGGCGAGTTTGTTAATAGTGTACTTTGTCGGGGACATGCAGCTGTTACAGTTTTGGTTGGCAACTTTTTGCTTTTAGGACCTCCCTGCTAACGCACATTATACATGATTTTATAAACCATCAATTTAGAATATTCAAAAGTGAAATTGTAACCTTGAACTGTTATGTTTTAAGAACAAAACCTGACTCATGTTTTATTTTTCAATTAAAATAAAGCTCCCCTAACTCTCCCCTAACTCTCCATTTTACAATTTCAACCTTTTAATACATTTCTCTTGTAAAGGCTTAATTATTTAACTTGATCCTGCATCTTATGGCAATAGACCAGTGGTTCGGCACCCCAGGATGCCACAGCACACCGTTTGAGAACCACTGTAATAGGCAAATGTACCCTGGTTTGGAATAAATGTACTACAAGACAGTCCAAATTATTTATTGGGAGCTGGAGGCCTCGGTTAAACAGATTTAGGGGTAAATTGACTAAAAGTTCTAAAACTGAAAAGTGATGATGTTGCCCATAGCAACCAATCAGATTCTATAATTTCTCTATTACATTCTAGAAAATCATAGACAGAATCTGGTTGCTATTGGCAACAACACCACTTTTCAACTTAGAACCTTTAGTAAATGTACCTCCTAGCATGGTTACAATTAGACAGACACAAACATTTTTAAATGTAACAGGCACACAAATGGTAAAATGTAACGGGTCACAGATAGGCAGTCAGATTTTGGTGAACTGCAGCAGAAGTTTATGGTAGGAACGCACAATATTTGTGAACTGTAGCAAAAGTCAAAAGCTGGTTACACACTATACAATATGTAGCCTAGGGTTTAGTTAAAATGGCTAATTTTGGAAATAAAAAATGCTTGGGTATAGAAAATGTTTACCCCATGGTAGTAATTAATTGCTGAAGGTTTGTCGTCCTAGGTCAATATCTTCAGCTCCCCAAATTGCCTCAAAGTTTAGAAAGTTGGTCCGGATATTCAATCCAGCTGTGCCGCACATCTTTTCTCAAATAGCGCGGAAAACATTTCCAGACAATACGCTTTCAGCGCTATGTGAGACAACATTACACATTTGATGTTGCTACGTCGTTTTGACTAAATTCTGGTAGTATTGGCCTGCCGGAATTTTGGTAATATTGGCCTGCATGAAAAGATTGGCTCAAAGATTTATCGTAGAGGAGCATATCTCACTGGTTCAGGTACCTGGAGGAAAATACGTTGGGCACATTACTCCTGAGACAGGCAAACAAACAGTATAGCCACAGGAATCCTGACTCACCTTAAAGATGAAGGGCAAGGAAGAATTTTTGATAACGTGCGTGTCATCGGGAGTGATGTCACAAACTCAAATACTGGCCATCTGGGAGGTGTCATCACCAGGCCCGCCATCAGGGGTATGCAGACACAGAGAGGGGAGGGCGCAGGCCACTCATGCCACCGTCTGCCCGCTGCAGGCTCTATTGAAAATGTCCCTCACAAAATGGCCGCCACCTCAGAGGAGACCGTTTTAAAAAAAGATCAGATTTATTTGATTTAAATCGGTTTTTATTGATTTAAATCAGATTTTTGGGATTTAAATAGGAAGTTTTTGTTGCTGTTTTTTTTTCAGTAAACTGTTTCATTTTAGATGTTTCCACCTTGTTTTAGTAATACTTGAACAATTTTTGAAGTGAGAACAGTAACAAAATGAACACAGTAATAGAATTAATACACACTAAACAGTTGCATCAAGAAGTACAATTAGGCTCTGATTTTCACTCAATCAGTTGTTTGAGTCTGATTCAAACATGTACATGTCTTTGTCCATGTCCTCACGTTTGTCCTCAACAGAAAAGGCTCTGTAGCTGCAACCAGCTTAGCTGCTTTTTCATTTCCTAATCTCTTCCTTGTTTTGGATTGTACAAAACCGTACGTTGACAAAATCCTTTCAATTCCTGCACTGGATAAAACTGCGGTGAACATCTGCTTCAGAAGATTTACTACAGAAGTGTCTAACTGAAGTTGAGCTGCGTAGGACATCCACCAGGCTAGAGGAGATACTTGGCGTAAAGTGTCCACTTCAAACATGTATGGTGCAAATGCTTTCATGGATGCACGAAAGTTGATAATGACCTGCATAATTTGACAATTATTGACATGAGCAAACTCTATAGCAGTCTAAATTTCAGCAGGACTAAGCTTTTTTCCCCTGTACCTAGGATCAAGTAGATTAGCCAAGTGTGCATCTGTGAGTGCAATTTTAGCTCTTGCCTTTGCCATCTTTACTACAATGATGTGGTGTCCAATCTCTTCAAGATCATCCAACAGCTTCTTCCACACTTGTACGACCTCACTGATTGTGCAGTTGCATCTTTGTGCACGATCCAGCACTACAGCTACATGTTTCAGTCGAGCCAAATAATCTTCAGCAGTCCACTTAATACCAAAGTTATTAACTTTGTTAGTAATGTCTTGTGGGATATCATCTTTGTTTTCATCACGTACTCTAACAAGAATGGGCCAGTTTTTCAGAAAGGACTCCAAACAGTCTGCCATAGTATTCCAGCGTACGTCACTTGGTTGTGTATACTTAGAAGAATCTCCTATACACCATCCATCCATTATTCTCCCCCAACTGAGCTTAAAAAAAAAAGGACTGCTTACACGTCTGTCTCTTTCTAAGCAAAAGTTGTAGTTTTTTAATGTTTTGATTTAAATCATGATTTAATCACTTGATTAAATGATTAAATCATTGATTATATAATTAAATCGGAGGTTTAGTTGCACCTAGGTGATAGCTTAGGTTGCTGAGTTTAATCACGTATAGGCGCATTGAGGCATGACTACATACTCAGCATGCAATACACATCACCACCACTGAGTAGCTAATCCACTAATCCAGTACTTTAGAGCGAATAGCGGCGGAATAATATACAGTACAAGCTCTGGCAAATGGTCAGTGATGACTGTAATGTTAATGTACATACCGACCAAAGGTCAGACGAAGAGGGTCAATTAAAAAAAAAAATATATATATATATATATATATATATATATATAGTTTATACAGACGCAAACGAACGTATTAAAACATTTGTCAATTGCCGTGTTTACTGCATGTGACCGTCCAAGTCCCGTAGACAAAGCAATAGAGTAAAAATTAATATAGTGTATGCAGATGCAAATAATGTGTGAAGGCAATAATGTAGTTCATTGACGTTAAAGTATGTACAGTATAATGTATGTTTTGTACTTATGAGCATCCAAGTCCCTCAACGGCATAAACAAACACCAATGCGAAGGAATCGCTGCTTACAGTACTTTTACACATGAGCTTGTGTATCTTCCATGAAGTGGCATGGGCAAGCGGTAAAGTCTTCCGCCTCCCATGCTGAGTGTCCCGGGTTCGATTCCCAAAGTGTAAGTGTATTTTTTTTTTTACTTTTATTTTTCTGACACTCACTGTATTATTATTTTTTTTAATCCATTGTAATATACCTTCACATTTAATAGAACTGTGCACACAGGTTTTACATAAATCAGGGTAAATCTGCAGGAGTGACTTATTCCACTATCTAAAATACATAGCGGCAGTGAGGACCCGTAGACATACTAATTAATATAAATTAGGGTATTCTGACGCAACTAACTGTTCGAGCAACACAGTACTGTAGATCGTCGGCGTTAGAGAATATGTGTTGTACTTTATGAGAAGGGATCACTGCTACTGTACCATTTACACATATACTGTATCAAAGCGACTGCAGTTCTCAATCTGATTTTCATATACAGTACAGTAATGTGTTGTACATTTATTGTAACCTGACCTCCGTCCCAGTCTACTGTATAAACTGTGCAGGCTCCCAGGGGGAAAGTGGGATGGGGGTAGGAGGAGGTAGTGGCTAAATATCGTGTTCTGCTAAATGAGCATCCAAGTCCCTTAACGGCATAAACACCAATAAGAAGGAATCGCTGCTTACAGTACTTTTACACATGAGCTTGTGTATCTTCCATGAAGCGGCGTGGGCAAGCGGTGAAGTCTTCAGCTTCCCATGCTGAGAGTCCCAGGTTTGATTCCCAAAGTGCAAGTATATTTTTTTTCTGTTACTCACTTTATTTTTATTTATTTTTATCTATTGTAATATACCTTCACATTCAATAGAAGTGTGTACACTTCTAGCCATTACAGCAGAGTACGTTACAGGCTGTCCGTGCTATTTCGTACTCAAATACAAAATACTATACAGAAATGCTAAGCACGGTAATTTGGCATCCAGTTACTGAGGGAGGAGCTTTTATCTCTCCCCATTATACTTAGAAAGATAACACTTGCCGCTGTAGCCATTACAGCAGAGTATGTTACAAGCTGTTCATGCTATTTAGTACTCAAATACAAAATACTCGACAGAGACACTAAGCACAGTGATTTGGTATACAGGAACTTAGCGAGGAGCTTTTATCTCTCCCCATTATTCTTAGAAAGATAACACATACCTCTGTAATGATTACAGCAGAGTATGTTACAAGCTATTCGTGCTATTTAGAACTCAAATCGAAAATACTTTACAGAGATATGAAGGATGGTGATTTGGCATCCAGGAACTTAGGGAGGAGCTTTTATCTCTCCCCATTATACTTAGAAAGATAACACTTGCAGCTGTAGCCTTTAGAGCAGAGTACGTTACAAGCTGTTCGTGCTATTTAGTACTCAAATAGAAAATACTGTACAGAGACTCTAAGCACAGTGATTTGGCATCCAGGAACTTAGGGAGGAGCTTTTATCTCTCCCCATTATACTTAGAGAGATAACACTTGCCACTGTAGCCTTTACAACAGAGTATGTTACAAGCTGTTCGTGCTATTTAGTACTCAAATCGAAAATACTGTACATTTATTGTAACCTGACCTCCCTCCCAGTCTACTGTATAAACTGTGTAGGCGCCCAGGAGGGAAGTGGGATGGGGGTAGGAGGAGGTAGTGGCTAAATACTGTGTTCTGCAAAATGAGCATCCAAGTCCCTTAATGGCATAAACAAACACCAATGGGAAGGAATCGCTGCTTACAGTACTTTTACACATGAGCTTGTGTATCTTCCATGAAGTAGCATGGGCAAGCGGTGAAGTCTTCAGCCTCCCATGCTGAGAGTGTCGAGTTCGATTCCCAAAATGCGAGTGTATTTTTTTTTCTATTACTCACTTTATTATTATTTTTTTAATCTATTGTAATATACCTTCACATTCAATAGAAGTGTGTACACTTCTAGCCATTACAGCAGAGTATGTTACAAGCTGTTCATGCTATTTCGTACTCAAATACAAAATACTGTACAGAGACGCTAAGCACAGTGATTTGACATCCAGGAACTTAGGGAGGAACTTTTATCTCTCCTCATTATACTTAGAAAGATAACACTTGCCATTGTACGTTACAAGCTGTTCGTGCTATTTAGTACTCAAATACAAAATACTGTACAGAGATGCTAAGCACAGTGATTTGGCATTCTGGAACTTAGGGAGGAGCTTTTATCTCTCCCCATTATACTTAGAAAGCAAACACTTGCCGCTGCAGCCTTTACACCAGAGTACTGTACTTTACAAGCTGTTCATGCCATTTAGTACTGTCGAAGTTGAAAATATTATCACCACACGCATCACGTACAAACACCACACAGATGGCCTCCGTGCGGGTGCTTGTTCTACCGTGTGTGCGCATACTCGCAAGTTACGTATAATCGCTCACTCGGTCGTGCGTGTTAGCGTGTGGTATGAGTAAATACGGTAGCATACGCATTCGCATGGAAAAGCCACAAAGACGTATCTGATATTTAATCCACATAGTGCATAATTTACACATAGCCTACACGCACCACACCAGCAAGTTACATTTGCTTTAAAGGTACAACAACAGAGGGATTCGACTTTACAGGATATGAGGGGACAGAAGTAGGTTAGGAGGTGGTGTTTGGTATCCAGCTGTACAGTATTTTAAGAGCAATATTCCGGTAGCAGTTTGCAGAAGATAGTACGCTCCTGCGCATAGATATGCGCAGGAACAGAATATTAATATTACACTGTATTTACTGTACTCTTGATATTCGGCGGGAACCCAGTGGAGAACATCTGCAAGTGCACCAGGAATCGCCCACCTATTCAAACCGACCTATGACCCCTCCTGTACTGTAAATGACCAGCCCTTTGACCTATGGGTGAAGAGATTACAGTTTCTATTGTTTCATGATTTGGACAAATGTATAAAAGCCAAGCCTCTTGGCCGGTCAGACACATTCTCTGATGGTCATCTATCCAGATTGACTGAGGACCGGGACCGGGTGGCGCTGGCGAACAAACGTATATATCCATTGATTGTAGCCTATTCTCTTATGTGATTGTATTTCTATTGTACCCCCCTTTGAGTAAATATTTGTTGCTGGGTTGGATCTCTACATTACATATACAATTGGTGTTGCGTTCCTTTCCTGTTAGGGGTTATAAAGTGTATTCCGCTGCACGTGTAGCCACTTTGTGCTTACAGCGTGCCGGCGTGCTTACGCAACGTGTACGTATTTGATAGGGTTTTGCACACACACGCCTAGCGGTCGCAGCGGCCTGAACAGTTGTACATTTAAAGTATTGCTTTTCTTCCTGAAAGTTAATCAGACTTAACAGTACAAATACAAAATACTGTACAGAGATGCTAAGCACGGTGATTTGGCATCCTGGAACTTAGGGAGGAGCTTTTATCTCTCTCCATTATACTTAATACTACGGGATTTGGACGCTTACATATCCCTAACATCAATTGACCATACTGTACCTATAACACGTTCGTTTGCGTCTATATACACTACACTTTATTAATTTGTTGATTTGTCTCCTAGACTTGGACGCTCACATATTCCTAAAGTCAATGAGACGCACCAGTAAAGTAGTTCTTATAGTACGCTGTAGTTCGGTATTATATTTTAATGGAGACCACACGCATGCACAATGGTGATTTTAAAAAGCGACATCTGTGGATGATCGCAGGTATTACACTTAAAGGTAACGCCAAACGCTCTGTGCGCCTCCTTGCGCCCAGGCACGCTTCGTATGCCCGATCGTGACTAACGCCATAGCCAGCCAAGATAACAGAGGCTCCATCTGTATCATGGGGTAGAACATTTCCATACCCATACATTTTCGATTTCTAAAATCGTCCATTTTCTCTACACCCTAATGTAGCCTGATCCCTTGGATCAGAGCTACAATCGGGTACATCGTCTAGTATGTACCCATGAGATGTACGCTCCCATGGGTCGCTAGTGATTTACATTCTGCAGAATGCAGCATGTAACGTGGCTCCCCCTGTTGGTTCTTGTATCGGCAAGTGTGTATGCATTTGCCGCGTGCCGGGTCCCGCCGCCAGCGATGTGGGGCTCGGTACACAAAACGAAGTGTGTACCCAGCTATAGATAGTAAGGCACAGTATTTGTGAACTGTAGCAGCAGTCACAGGTAGGCGGGCACAATATTTGTGAACTGTAGCAGAAGTCACACAAGTAGCAGGCACAATATTTGTGAACTGTAGCAGAAGTCACACAAGTAGCAGGCACAATATTTGTGAACTGTAGCAGAAGTCACACAAGTAGCAGGCACAATATTTGTGAACTGTAGCAGAAGTCACACAAGTAGCAGGCACAATATTTGTGAACTATAGCAGAAGTCACACAAGTAGCAGGCACAATATTTGTGAACTATAGCAGAAGTCACACAAGTAGCAGGCACAATATTTGTGAACTATAGCAGAAGTCACACAAGTAGGCAGGCACAATATTTGTGAACTATAGCAGAAGTCACACAAGTAGCAGGCACAATATTTGTGAACTATAGCAGAAGTCACACAAGTAGCAGGCACAATATTTGTGAACTATAGCAGAAGTCACACAAGTAGCAGGCACAATATTTGTGAACTATAGCAGAAGTCACACAAGTAGGCAGGCACAATATTTGTGAACTATAGCAGAAGTCACACAAGTAGGCAGGCACAATATTTGTGAACTATAGCAGAAGTCACACAAGTAGGCAGGCACAATATTTGTGAACTATAGCAGAAGTCACACAAGTAGGCAGGCACAATATTTGTGAACTATAGCAGAAGTCACACAAGTAGGCAGGCACAATATTTGTGAACTATAGCAGAAGTCACACAAGTAGGCAGGCACAATATTTGTGAACTATAGCAGAAGTCACACAAGTAGGCAGGCACAATATTTGTGAACTATAGCAGAAGTCACACAAGTAGGCAGGCACAATAGTGATGACATTTAGCCAGGATCAGTCAGGAAACACATAAAGATAGTACTGTTCACTGTGTCAATTACGTTCAACCCTGTATAGAATTCATCATGTCCAACAATGTCCACTAACATAATTACCATTAGCATAATTCTTGGCAACCATTATTCAAACATCAGGCTGCCTATGCTTGAAAGCAAAGTGTTTAAGATATAGGTTTCTACCCTGGACTTTCAGTATAATATATGAATGTGGAATCCTTATCTACTATTGTTTAATGATTGATACTGTTGGTGAGTACAGCAATATCCATGTATTTAAGGTAACAAGAAGTTGTGAGAAATGCTGTTACAGTCCCTTCAAAATGGATAACAGACCGCCTTATACAGCATGTGCTAGCAATTTTCATATCTGTATTTCTTCATTGACCATACAGATTTTTACAGTTTCACACACACACCGCTAAATGTGCCATATGAAATTAATGTGCCATATATTTTCTTAAAGAGCTCTTGTGGCCTCCCTTACTTTATTGATATTCTACATTTTATTTTTCATTTACAGAGAATTTACACTTTTCTATAATTTAGAATAACATTCCTTACATTGGAGATCTGCAGTTGTTTTGTCATCAGTGGTTCTCCCTGTGTCTTAATTGCTTGTCACTTTTCTCTGTGTAGCAGAACAATATGTGTCTGTGTTATAATTAATTACCTGATACTGTACAAATACAGATATATTACCAAGAAAGACAAAGCAAACTACTATGCTAAACCCATAAGTAAAGACAGTACATAAGACGGAAGATACAACCTTTATGAGTGCATATTAAATATGCCGTATGTGAGTGATTCATGCTTTTCTTCTGTCATATTGGTATTGTTTTACAGTACCATTAAAAAAAAATGATGTTTTAAGATCTGAGTATATAGATATTTAATGGACAAATTGTACAACACAAAGCGCCATTATTTCTCTAACGTCCTAGTGGATGCTGGGGACTCCGTCAGGACCATGGGGATTAGCGGGCTCCGCAGGAGACAGGGCACATCTAAAAAAGCTTTTAGGTCACATGGTGTGTACTGGCTCCTCCCCCTATGACCCTCCTCCAAGCCTCAGTTAGGTTTTTGTGCCCGTCCGAGAGGGTGCAATCTAGGTGGCTCTCTTAAAGAGCTGTTTAGAAAAGTTTTTTTTTAGGTTTCTAATCAGTGATTCCTGCTGGCGACAGGATCACTGCAACGAGGGACTTAGGGGAGAGACTTGCAACTCACCTGCGTGCAGGAGGATTGAAGTCTTAGGCTACTGGACACTGAGCTCCAGAGGGAGTCGGAACACAGGTCAGCCTGGGGTTCGTCCCGGAGCCGCGCCGCCGATCCCCCTTACAGACGCTGAAGAACGGCAGAACGGAGGTCCGGAAACAGGCGGCAGAAGACTCCTCAGTCTTCATGAAGGTAGCGCACAGCACTGCAGCTGTGCGCCATTGTTGCTACACGGCTCACTGATCTCGGTCACGGAGGGTGCAGGGCGCTGCTGGGGGCGCCCTGGGCAGCAATATAGATTACCTTAGAGGCAAATAAATACATCACATATAGCCATTAAGGCTATATGTATGTATTTAACCCAGGCCAGTTTTCCTAATAACCGGGAGAAAAGCCCGCCGAGAAAGGGGCGGAGCTTATTCTCCTCAGCACTCAGCGCCATTTTCCTGACCAGCTCCGCTGGTGAGGAAGGCTCCCACTCTCCCCTGCACTACAGAAACAGGGTTAAAGAGAAGGGGGGCATAAATTGGCGATATAATTATATATTAAGAGCGCATATATATAGAAACAACACCTTCTAGGGTTGTTATATACATTATGGCGCTTTTGGTGTGTGCTGGCAAACTCTCCCTCTGTCTCCCCAAAGGGCTAGTGGGTCCTGTCCTCTATCAGAGCATTCCCTGTGTGTGTGCAGTAGGTCGGTACGTGTGTGTCGACATGTATGAGGAAAATGTTGGTGAGGAGACGGAGAAAATTGCCTGTAATGGTGATGTCACTCTCTAGGGAGTCGACACCGGAATGGATGGCTTATTTAGGGAATTACGTGATAATGTCAACACGCTGCAAGCCGGTTGACGACATGAGACAGCCGGCGGACAAATTAGTATCGGTCCAGGCGTCTCAGACACCGTCAGGGGCTTGTAAAAACGCCCATTTACCTCAGTCGGTCGACAGACACTGACACGGACACTGACCCCAGTGTCGACGGTGAAGAAACAAACGTATTTTTCCTTTAGGGCCACAAGTTACATGTTAAGGGCAATGAAGGAGGTGTTACATATTTCTGATACCACAAGTACCACAAATAAGGGTATTTTGTAGGGTGGGAATAAACTACTTGTAGTTTTGCCTGAATCAGATAAATTAAATGAAGTGTGTGATGATACGTGGGGTTCCTCCGATAGAAAGTTATGGGCGGTATACCCTTTTCCCGCCAGAAGTAAGGGCGAGTTGGAAAACACACCTTAGGGTGGATAAGGCGCTCACACGCTTATAAAAAACATGGCGTTACCGTTTCCAGATACGGCCGCCCTCAAGGAGCCAGCTGATAGGAAGCTGGAAAATATCATAACAGTATATACACACATACTGGTGTTATACTACGACCAGCAATCGCCTCAGCCTGGATGTGCAGCGCTGAGGGGGCTTGGTCGGATTTCCTGACTGAAAATTTTGATACCCTTGACAGGGACAGGATTTTATTGTCTATAGAGCATTTTAAGGATGCATTTCTATATATGCGTGATGCGCAGAGGCATATTTGCATTCTGGCATCAAGAGTAAATGTGATGTACATATCTGCCAGACGAAGACACGACAGTGGTCAGGTGAGGCAGAATCCAGACGGCATATGGAAGTATTGCCGTATAAAGGGGCGGTCCATTGGACCTGGTGGCCATGGCAACAGCTGAAAAATCCACCTTTTGTTACCCCGAGTCACATATTGGCAGAAAAGGACACAGTCTTTCAGTCTCAGTCCTTTCGTCCTCATACGGGCAGGCGGGCAAAGGCCAGTCATATCTGCCCAGGGGTAGAGGAAAGGGAAGAAGACTGCAGCAAGCAGCTCATTCCCAGGAACAGAAGCTCCTCACGGCTTCTGCCAAGTCCGCAGCATAACGCTGGGGCCGTACAAGCGGACTCAGGTGCGGTAGGGGGTCATCTCAAGAGTTTCAGCAACACTCGCAAGGGAACTCCGGGATCCTACATGTAATATCCCAGGTGTACATTGGAAATTCGAGACGTCTCCCCCTCACACAATTCACAGGCTGTATTCCCAGCAGGTGATAATCAAAGTACCCTTCTTACAACAAGGAAGGGGGTAGTATTCCACACTATATTGTGGTACTGAAGCCAACCGGCTCGGTGAGATCTGAAATATTTGAACACTTACATACAAGCGTTCAAATCAAGATGGAGTCACTCGGAGCAGTGATAGCGAACCAGGAAGTAGGGGACGATATGGTGTCACTGGATATCAGGGACGCTTACCTACAGGTCCAAATTTGCCCTTCTCACCAAGGGTACTTCAGGTTCCTGGTACAGAACTGTCACTATCAGTTCAGACGCGGCCGTTTGGATTGTCCACGGCGCCC
The DNA here is from genome assembly GCF_028390025.1 of Pseudophryne corroboree. NCBI lineage: Eukaryota > Metazoa > Chordata > Amphibia > Anura > Myobatrachidae > Pseudophryne > Pseudophryne corroboree. The sequence continues at coordinate 382,696,112 of NC_086449.1, forward strand.
CGGGTCTTTACCAAGGTAATGACCGGAATGATGATTTTTCTTAAAAGAAACATGGACGCTTTCCTGATAAGGGCAAGGTCCAGAGAACAGTTGGAGGTCGGAGTAGCACTATCTTAAGTAGTTCTACGACAGCACGAGGGGATTCTAAATATTCCAAAATCGCAGCTTTTTCCGACGACACGTCTACTGTTCCTAGGGATGATTCTGGACACAGTCCAGAAAAACGTGTTTCTCCCAGTGGAGAAAGCCAGGGAGTTATCCGAGCTAATCGGGATCCTCCTAAAACCAGGAAAAGTGTCAGTGCATCATTGCACAAGAGTCCTGGTAAAAATGGTGGCTTATTACGAAGCAATTCCATTCGGCAGATTTCCCGCAAGAACTCTTCAGTGGGATCTGCTGGACAAATGGTCCGGATCGCATCCTCAGATGCATCAGCGGATAACCCTATATCCAAGGACAAGGGTGTCTCTCCTGTGGTGATTACAGAGTGCTCATCTTCTAGAGGGCCGCAGATTCGGCATTCAGGATTGGATGCCGGTGACCACGGAGGCCAGCCTGAGAGGCTGGGGAACAGTCACACAGGGAAAAAATTTCCAGGGAAGTGTGATTAAGTCTGGAGAATTCTCTCCGCATAAATAAGCTTAGAGCAAATTTATAATGCTCTAAACTTAGCTAGACCTCTGCTTCAAGGTCAGCCGGTATTGATCCAGTGGGATAACATCACGGCAGTCGCCCACGTAAACAGAAAGGGCGGCACAAGAAGCAGGAGGGCAGTGACAAAACTGCAAGGATTTTTCGCTAGGCGGAAAATCATGTGATAGCACTGTCAGCAGTGTTCTTTCCGGGAGTGGACGACTGGGAAGCAGACTTCCTCAGCAGGCATGACCTCCACCCGGGAGAGTGGAAACTTCATAGGGAAGTTTTTCAATATGATTGTGGACCGTTGGCAAAGACCAAAGGTGGACATGATGGCGTCCCGCCCGAACAAAAAACGGGACAGGTATTCCGCCAGGTCATGAGACCTTCAGGCGATAGCTGTGGATGTTCTGGTAACACCGTGGGTGTACCAGTCAGTGTATGTGTTCCCTCCTCTGTTTCTCATAACCAAGGTATTGAGAATTATAAGACATAGAGGAGTATGAACTATACTAGTGGCTCCGGATTGGCCAAGAGGGACTTGGTACCCGGAACTTCAAGAAATGCTCACAGAGGACTAAGGACCTGGGGAGCTAAGAAGGGACTTGCTTCAGCAAGTACCATGTCTATTCCAAGACTTACCGCGGCTGCGTTTGACGGCATGGCGGTTGAATGCCGGATCCTGAAGGGAAAAGGCATTCCATAAGAGGTCATACCTACCCTGGTCAAAGCCAGGAAGGAGGTGACCGCACAACGTCATCACCACATGTGGTGAAAATATGTTGCGTGGGTGAGGCCAGGAAGGCTCCACGACGGAAATTCAACTAGGTCGATTTCTACACTTCCTGAAAACAGGAGTGTTTTGGGCCTCAAATTGGGGTTCATTAACATTTAAATTTCGGCCCTGTAGATTTTCTTCCAGAAAGAATTGACTTCAGTTCCTGAAGTCCAGATTGTAAAGGGTGTATTGCATGTACAGCTTTTTTGTGCCTCTAGGGGCACCGTGAGGTTTCAACATAGTGTTGGGATTCCTTAAAATCATATTGGTTTGAACCGCTCAAATCTGTGGATTTGAAATATCTCACATGGAAAGTGACCATGCTGTTGACCAATATCTCACATGGGAAGTGACCATGTGTTAGCCCTGGCCTCGGCCAGGCGATTGTCAGAATGGGCGGCTTTGTCTTACAAAAGCCCATATTAAAATTTTCCATTTGAACAGGGCAGAACTGGGACTCGTCTCCAGTTTCTTCCTAAAGGGGTGTCAGCGTTTTCACCTGAAACAACCTGTTGTGGTGCCTGCGGCTACTAGGGACTTGGAGGACTCCAAGTTACTAGACGTTGTCAGGGCCCTAAAAATATATATATATATATATATATATATATATATATATATATATATATATATAGTTAGGACGGCTGGAGTCAGAAAGTCTGACTTGCTGTTTATATTGTATGCACCCAACAAGCTGGGTGCTCCTGCTTCTAAGCAGTCTATTGCACGCTGGATTTGTAGTACAATTCAGCTTGCACATTCTGTGGCAGGCCTGCCACAGCCGAAATATGTAGATGCCCATTCCGCAAGGACGGTGGGCTCATCCTGGGCGGCTGCCCGAGGAGTCTCGGCATTACAACTTTGCCGAGCAGCTACGTGGTCAGGGGAGAACACGTTTGTAAAATTTTACAAATTTGATACTCTGGCTAAGGAGGACCTGGAGTTCTCTCATTCGGTGCTGCAGAGTCATCCGCACTCTCCCGCCCGTTTGGGAGCTTTGGTATAATCCCCATGGTCCTGACGGAGTCCCCAGCATCCACTAGGACGTTAGAGAAAATAAGAATTTACTTACCGATAATTCTATTTCTCGTAGTCCGTAGTGGATGCTGGGCGCCCATCCCAAGTGCGGATTGTCTGCAATGCTTGTACATAGTTATTGTTACAAAAATCGGGTTATTACTATTGTTGTGAGCCATCTTTTCAGAGGCTACTTCGTTTTGTTATCATACTGTTAACTGGGTTCAGATCACAAGTTGTACGGTGTGATTGGTGTGGCTGGTATGAGTCTTACCCGGGATTCAAGATCCTTCCTTATTGTGTACGCTCGTCCGGGCACAGTACCTAACTGAGGCTTGGAGGAGGGTCATAGGGGGAGGAGCCAGTACACACCATGTGACCTAAAAGCTTTTTTAGATGTGCCCTGTCTCCTGCGGAGCCCGCTAATCCCCATGGTCCTGACGGAGTCCCCAGCATCCACTACGGACTATGAGAAATAGAATTATCGGTAAGTAAATTCTTATTTTTAAAAATAAATAAATAAATTGCTCTCTAATGCTCCATACTTTATACTATTATCTGGCTGATGGTTATCATACAGATATGTTCTCAGATACCTACAGTACAGTAGCTTCAATACGCCATGTGGCTCGAGTTAGCCGGGCTAAGCAGTGTACAGTAGCTCATTTACACTTGAATATGCATCTTAATTGCAATGTGATGCAACAAACCCGCTTCATGAGACTGCAGAGATTAATTTGATATGCAACACTTGCATATCTGTTTGCGACTGGATGTGAATCTGTATACAAAGCACAATGGAACTTGGTGTGAAAAAAAAAGCTGCAGCCACTGCATTGTAACACATCGCATACAGAATCAGACTCGGTCGCATATCAAATAATCAGTGCAGTCTAGTGAAGCAAGTTTGCCACATCATATTGCAATTAAGATGCACATTTGAGTGAAAAAAGCAGATTTGCACAGCACCTGGTGTGCGAAGAAAGGATGTTTGGTGCAAGTGCAGCAATAGTGTATGAGGACACATTTCTAGCACTTTATGATCATAGTTTGAAATCCACTTTTATTTTACAAGCATAATATTTGCTTCGTATTGTCATGTACAACATATCCATATCCTTTTAAGGTGTAACGGTTACCCTAAATTATATTTATTGTCTTTACTTTTTTCCAATCAGTTTTTTTCATTATGTATTCTATATTTCTTTTGTATTCTACTATTCATTCTAGTATTCATTCAATCTAATGTACACCATACAGTTTCTGTAGAAGCCGGTTTATGCGTTATGTAGTATTTACTTGAGATTTAAACTGTTTTGTCATCCATTGAATTGCTCACATTTTGCTATTTATTTGCTAGAACAGAAAATAAATAAGCCCTCGTTTGTTATATCCCATACTATCCAGTGTACTAGCTACATAAGTTTTATAGTTTTAGGATATGTACAGACGACAACTGGGTTTTTAATTTTTTATCTGTCCAGCATATACTGTATGTTACTGTTAATTTCACTCTGGAGCCAAGGGGGCTTATTAACCATTTACATGGAATTGGTCCTGGTAATCATAATTTCTTATCACAGCATTGAGAACTTTAATACCACCGAAATATACCAATAATCACATGCAGACAACAACTGGATCCAAATCCTGCCATATTTTTTTTAAATTGAGTAATTTTTATTGATTTTAAAGAATATATCAACACAAATAAAAAGAAAAAAAGAAAAACACTGTGACACATGGAAAAAAATTATATAATATATATATATATTTCTCTAACGTCCTAGAGGATGCTGGGGACTCCGTAAGGACCATGGGGGACTAGACGGGCTCCGCAGGAGATAGGGAACTGTAAGAAAGCTTTGGATTCTGGGTGTGCACTGGCTCCTCCCTCTATGTCCCTCCTCCAGACCTCAGTTTTACACTGTGCCCAGAGCGAGATGGGTGCACTGCAGGGAGCTCCCCTGAGTTCTCTGCCTAGAAAGCATTTTTGTTTGGATTTTTTCTACATTTTTACACAGAGCACTGCTCGCAACAGGCTCCCTGCATCGAGGGACTGAGGAGAGAGGGGCAGACCTTCTTAAATGATAGGCTCTGCTTCCTCGGCTACTGGACACCATTAGCTCCAGAGGGGGTGAACATAGGTTCTTACTGGGCGTCCACCCCCAGAGCCGCGCCGCCGTTCTCCTCACAGAGCCAGTAGAAACGAAGTCAGAAGACGTCTCAGGCGGCAGAAGCCTTCGGAGCTTCACTGAGGTAACGCACAGCACCGCAGCTGTGCGTCATTGCTCCCATACACCTCACACACTCCGGTCACTGTACGGGCGCAGGGGGAGCGCCCTGGGCAGCAATATAACACCTCTCTTATGGCAAAAGACAATATACATGTACAGGTGGGCACTGTACATGTATATAAAAGAGCCCCCGCCATTTTTCAATAACTTTGAGCGGGTCAGAAGCCCGCCGCCGAGGGGGCGGGGCTTCTCCCTCAGCACTCACCAGCGCCATTTTTCTCTCCACAGAACACTGAGAGGAAGCTCCCCGGACTCTCCCCTGCTTACACACGGTGAAGGGGTGTTTAAAAGAGAAGGGGGGTGGCACATAATTGGCGGATAAGATATTATACAGCGCTGCTGGGGAAAAACATTTTGTGTTGATCTCCAGGGTCATTGCGCTGGGGTGTGTGCTGGCATACTCTCTCTCTGTCTCTCCAAAGGGCCTTAAAGGGGATACTGTCTTCAGAAAATAGTTTCCCTGTGTGTGTGAAGTGTGTGTCGACATGTTTGACAAGGAAGGCTCGCTTAATGTGGAGGGGGAGTGTTTGAATGTCAGGTCGGCAACGCCGACACCGGACTGGGTGGATATGCTGAATGTCTTAAATGCAAATGTGAATCTCCTGCATAAAAGGTTAGACAAGGCTGAAGGGATCAGTCAGGTAGCCAGACCGTGCCTGTCCCTGTGGCGCCAGGACCTTCAGGGTCTCAAAAGCGCCCCATATCCCAGGTCGCTGACACAGATACCGACACAGATACTGACTCTAGTGTCGACTATGAGGATGCAAAATTACAGCCGAAGGTGGCAAAGGGTATTCGATACATGATTATTGCCATAAAAGAGGTTTTGCATATCACTGAGGAACCCCCTGTCCCTGACCTGAGGGTTCATATGTATAAAGGGAAAAAGCCTGAGGTCACGTTTCCGTCCTCATTTGAGCTAGGCGAATTGTGCGAAAAGGCTTGGGAGTCTCCGGATAGGAGACTACATGTTCCCAAAAGGATTCTTATGGCGTATCCTTTTCCACAGAAGGATAGGATACGATGGGAATCTTCGCCTAAAGTAGACAAGGCACTGACATGCTTATCCAAGAAGGTGGCACTGCCTTCTCCGGATACTGCTTCCCTCAAGGATCCTGCTGATCGCAAGCAGGAAATTACCATGAAGCACATTTACACACATTCAGGAACTATCGTTAGACCGGCCATGGCGTCGGCCTGGGTTTGTAGTGCTGTCATGGCATGGGCAGACTCCTTATCTACGGAATTTGACACCTTAGATAGGGATACCATTCTAATGACCATTGAGCATATCAGAGGTGCTGCCTTGTATATGAGGGATGCTCAGAGAGACATTTGTTTACTAAGCTCCAGAATAAACGCTATGTCTATTTCTGCTAGGCGACTCTTGTTACCCGACAGTGGACGGGAGACGCCGTCTCAAAGCGGCATATGGAGTCATTGCCTTACAAGGGGGAGGAGTTGTTTGGAGAAGGCCTCTCGGACCTTGTCTCTACTGCTACGGCCGGTAAAACGAATTTTTTACCTTATGTTCCCCCGCAGCATGCTAAGAAGGTACCGCTTTATCAAATGCAGTCCTTTCATTCCAATAAAAGCAAGAAGGTACAAGGATCGTCCTTTGTTGCCAGAGGAAAAGGCAAGGGAAAAAAGCTGCACTCTGCTAATTCCCAAGAGCAGAAGTCCTCCCCTACTTCCGCAAAGTCCACCGCATGACGCTGGGGCTTTCCGGGAGGGGGTCAGATCAAGTGGGGGCACGTCTTCGTCATTTCAGCCACGTCTGGGTTCTCTCACAGGTGGATCCCTGGGCAATAGAGATTGTTTCCCAGGGATACAGACTGGAATTCGAAGACGTGCCTCCTCGCCGGTTTTTCAAATCGGCTCGGCCGGCTTCCCCGTCGGAGAGGGAGCTGGTGTTAGCTGCAATTCACAAATTGTACATTCAACAGGTGATAGTCGAAGTTCCTCGTCTGCAGCAAGGAGAGGGTTATTATTCATCCCTGTTTGTGGTACCGAAACCGGACGGTTCGGTCAGACCCATTTTAAATCTGAAATCCCTGAACCTGTACTTGAAGAGGTTCAAGTTCAAAATAGAATCGCTCAGAGCGGTCATCGCCAGCCTGGAGGGAGGGGATTGGATGGTGTCCCTGGACATAAAGGATGCGTACCTTCATGTTCCGATTTTCCCTCCTCACCAGGCGTTCCTGAGATTTGCAGTACAGGACTGTCACTACCAATTTCAGACGTTGCCGTTTGGTCTTTCCACGGCCCGAGAATTTTCACCAAGTTAATGGCAGAAATGATGGTGCTCCTGCGCAGGCAGGGCGTCACAATTATCCCGTACTTGGACGATCTCCTCATAAAGGCGAGATCTCGGGAGAAGTTGCTGGACAGCGTGTCTCTGTCCGTGAAGACGTTGCAGAGGCACAGCTGGATTCTCAATTTACCGAAATCCCAGCTAGTCCCTCCAACGCGTCTGGCCTTTTTGGGCCTGATTCTAGACACAGACCAAAAAAGAGTTTTTCTTCCAGTGGAGAAGGCTCGAGAGCTCGTAGCTCTGGTCAGGAACCTATTGAAGCCAAAAAAGGTTTCAGTGCATCATTGCACAAGGGTTCTGGGGAAGATGGTGGCTTCATACGAGGCCATCCCCTTCGGCAGGTTCCATGCAAGGACCTTTCAATGGGACCTATTGGACAAATGGTCCGGGTCCTATCTACACATGCAAAATCAGATCACCCTGTCTCCCAGGGCCAGGGTGTCTCTCCTGTGGTGGCTGCGCAGTGCTCGCCTCCTGGAGGGTCGCAGGTTCGGCATTCAGGACTGGGTCCTGGTGACCACGGACGCGAGCCTCCGAGGTTGGGGAGCTGTCGCACTAGGAAGAAATTTCCAGGGTCTCTGGTCAAGCCTAGAGACTGGTCTCCACATCAATGTCCTGGAGTTGAGGGCCATATACAACGCCCTACGCCAAGCGGAGGAATGGCTTCGGAACAAACCGGTTCTGATTCAGTCAGCAAATGTCACGGCAGTGGCTCATGTAAACTGCCAAGGCGGCACAAGGAGCAGAGTGGCCATGGCAGAGGCGACCAGGATTCTACGCTGGGCAGAAGGCCATGTAAGCGCACTATGAGCAGTGTTCATCCCGGGGGTGGACAACTGGGAGGCGGACTTCCTCAGCAGGCACGACCTGCATCCGGGAGAGTGGGGACTTCATCAAGAAGTCTTCGCACAGATCACGGATCGGTGGGGACTGCCTCAGATAGACATGATGGCGTCCCACCTCAACAAAAAGCTAAAGCGGTATTGCGCCAGGTCAAGAGACCCTCAGGCGGTTGCAGTAGACGCTCTGGTGACACCTTGGGTGTTCAGATCGGTCTATGTGTTTCCTCCTCTACCTCTCATACCCAAGGTGTTGAGGATAATAAGAATGGTCAGAACAATCCTCATTGTTCCAGATTGGCCAAGGAGGACTTGGCATCCGGATCTGCAAGAGTTGCTCACTGAAGATCCGTGGCCTCTTCCTCTAAGGCAGGACCTGCTGCAGCAGGGGCCCTGTCTGTTCCAAGACTTACCGCGGCTGTGTTTGACGGCATGGCGGTTGAATGCCGGATCCTAGCGGAAAAAGGGATTCCGGAGGAGGTCATTCCCACCCTGATCAAGGCTAGGAAGGACGTGACGTCTAAACATTATCACCGTATATGGCGAAAATATGTTTCTTGGTGTGAGGCCAGAGCTGCTCCTACGGGGGAGTTCCAGTTGGGCCGTCTGCTTCACTTCCTTCAAACGGGAGTGAATTTGGGCCTAAAATAAGGGTCCATAAAGGTTCAAATTTCAGCTTTATCCATTTTCTTTAGAAGAGAATTGGCTTCTCTTCCTGAAGTACAGACTTTTGTGAAGGGCGTGCTGCATATTCAGCCTCCCTTTGTACCTCCGGTGGCTCCTTGGGACCTTAACGTGGTATTAAGTTTCCTCAAGTCACTTTGGTTTGAACCACTCAAAACAGTGGAGTTGAAATACCTCACTTGGAAAGTGGTCATGTTGTTGGCCTTAGCCTTCTGCAAGGCGGGTTTCGGATTTTTCACGTGGATAGGGCAGAGTTGAGGACTCTGCCCAAGGTGGTCTCATCTTTTCATATGAACCAACCTATTGTCGTGCCTGTGGCTACACGGGACTTGGAGGATTCCGAGTCCCTGGATGTGGTCAGGGCTTTGAAAATTTACGTTGCCAGAACGGCTAGGATCAGAAAAACAGAAGCACTGTTTGTCCTGTATGCAGCCAACAAGGTTGGCGCTCCTGCTTCAAAGCAGACTATTGCTTGCTGGATCTGTAACACGATTCAGCAGGCGCATTCTTCGGTAGGATTGCCATTGCCTAAATCGGTTAAGGCCCATTCCACTAGGAAGGTGGGCTCTTCTTGGGCGGCTGCCAGAGGGGTCTCGGCACTACAACTGTGCCGAGCTGCTACTCGGTCGGGGTCAAACACCTTTGCAAAGTTCAATAAGTTTGATACCCTGGCTGAGGAGGACCTCCTGTTTGCTCAATCGGTGCTGCAGAGTCATCCGCACTCTACCGCCCGTTTGGGAGCTTTGGTATAATCCCCATGGTCCTTACGGAGTCCCCAGCATCCTCTAGGACGTTAGAGAAAATAAGATTTTACTTACCGGTAAATCTATTTCTCGTAGTCCGTAGAGGATGCTGGGTGCCCGTCCCAAGTGCGGACTTCTTCTGCAAGACTTGTATATAGTTATTGCTTAAATAAGGGTTATGTTATAGTTCATCGGGTTTGAACCGAGGCTATGTTATTGTTCATACTGTTAACTGGGTAGTTTATCACAAGTTATACGGTGTGATTGGTGTGGCTGGTATGAATCTTGCCCTTAGATTTACAAAAATCCTTTCCTCGTACTGTTCATCTCCTCTGGGCACAGTTTCGCTAACTGAGGTCTGGAGGAGGGACATAGAGGGAGGAGCCAGTGCACACCCAGAATCCAAAGCTTTCTTAAAGTGCCCTATCTCCTGCGGAGCCCGTCTATTCCCCCATGGTTCTTACGGAGTCCCCAGCATCCTCTGCGGACTACGAGAAATAGATTTACCGGTAAGTAAAATCTTATTTTATATATATATATATATATATATATATATATATATATATACAAACCCCTGATTAAAGAAATAAAATATGGCAAGTACCCAAAGGTGCAATTCATGTTATCGGAGACTGAAATAGAGGATGGTAAAACTACGTAAATGACAAGGGCAATAATCTATAGGACCCTAAGTTAGGCAAAGTCCAGCTCTCTCGTGCAAGAGTGAAGTTCTTCCCATTCAAAATACTTGGCATAGTACTGAAAAATCATAACAACACAGAATGTACGAATACAGATCAGTAAGAAAAAAAGGGTAGAAAAGGCATCTCAACAATGAGGCAACATGATCGGCTTCAGAGTATTGATCTGGCCAGGCCTCCGCCTTTGCAAGGATGTAAATAAAGAAACAGTCCTGTCCACTCCCTCCCAAGGACAAGCAGAGAAGAACATGGAGTACTGTAATGACAAATCCTGAAACTCCATCATATGCAAAATAATTCGAGAATGTATCTTTGGAAGCACCACAACAGAGTCAAAACATCCAGAAATGGAATAGGTATCAAATGCAGATATAGTCACAGCCATTGGGACGGATACATCCAAGACTTCAGGGCAGATTTAGTTGCTGGTAGGAAATGTAAAAAGAAAAAACATACCCACATGGTTTAGTATTCAATTGCAGGATTGAAAATTTATCTTTTCTCTATCGTCCTAGTGGATGCTGGGGTTCCTGAAAGGACCATGGGGAATAGCGGCTCCGCAGGAGACAGGGCACAAAAGTAAAGCTTTCCGATCAGGTGGTGTGCACTGGCTCCTCCCCCTATGACCCTCCTCCAAGCCAGTTAGATTTTTGTGCCCGGCCGAGAAGGGTGCAATTCTAGGTGGCTCTCCTAAAGAGCTGCTTAGAGAAAGTTTAGCTTAGGTTTTTTACTTTACAGTGAGTCCTGCTGGCAACAGGATCACTGCAACGAGGGACAGAGGGGAGAAGAAGTGAACTCACCTGCGTGCAGGATGGATTGGCTTCTTGGCTACTGGACATCAGCTCCAGAGGGACGATCACAGGTACAGCCTGGATGGTCACCGGAGCCGCGCCGCCGGCCCCCTTGCAGATGCTGAAGTAAGAAGAGGTCCAGAATCGGCGGCAGAAGACTCCTCAGTCTTCTAAAGGTAGCGCACAGCACTGCAGCTGTGCGCCATTTTCCTCTCAGCACACTTCACACGGCAGTCACTGAGGGTGCAGGGCGCTGGGAGGGGGGCGCCCTGGGAGGCAAATGAATACCTATTTTGGCTAAAAATACCTCACATATAGCCTCCGGAGGCTATATGGAGATATTTAACCCCTGCCAAAATCCGTTAAGAGCGGGAGACGAGGCCGCCGAAAAAGGGGCGGGGCCTATCTCCTCAGCACACAGCGCCATTTTCCCTCACAGAAAGGCTGGAGGGAAGGCTCCCAGGCTCTCCCCTGCACTGCACTACAGAAACAGGGTTAAAACAGAGAGGGGGGGCACTAATTTGGCGATATGCTTATATATATATTAAGATGCTATATGGGAAAACACTTATATAAGGTTGTCCCTATATAATTATAGCGTTTTTGGTGTGTGCTGGCAAACTCTCCCTCTGTCTCTCCAAAGGGCTAGTGGGTCCTGTCCTCTATCAGAGCATTCCCTGTGTGTGTGCTGTGTGTCGGTACGTGTGTGTCGACATGTAGGAGGACGATGTTGGTGAGGAGGCGGAGCAATTGCCTGTAATGGTGATGTCACTCTCTAGGGAGTCGACACCGGAATGGATGGCTTATTTAGGAAATTACGTGATAATGTCAACACGCTGCAAGGTCGGTTGACGACATGAGACGGCCGACAAACAATTAGTACCGGTCCAGACGTCTCAAAAACACCGTCAGGGGTTTTTTAAAACGCCCGTTTACTTTAGTCGGTCGACACAGACACAGACAGGGACACTGAATCCAGTGTCGACGGTGAATAAACAAACGTATTCCTTATTAGGGCCACACGTTAAAGGCAATGAAGGAGGTGTTACATATTTCTGATACTACAAGTACCACAAAAGAGGGTATTATGTGGGATGTGAAAAAACTACCATAGTTTTTCCTGAATCAGATAAATTAAATAAAGTGTGTGATGATGCGTGGGTTCTCCCCGATAGAAAATTATGGGCGGTATACCCTTTCCCGCCAGAAGTTAGGGCGCGTTGGGAAACACCCCTTAAGGTGGATAAGGCGCTCACACGCTTATCAAAACAAGTGGCGGTACCGTCTATAGATAGGGCCGTCCTCAAGGACCAGCTGACAGGAGGCTGGAAAAATATCATAAAAAGTATATACACACATACTGGTGTTATACTGCGACCAGCGATCGCCTCAGCCTGGATGTGCAGAGCTGGGGTGGCTTGGTCGGATTCCCTGACTAAAAATATTGATACCCTTGACAGGGACAGTATTTTATTGACTATAGAGCATTTAAAGGATGCATTTCTATATATGCGAGATGCACAGAGGGATATTTGCACTCTGGCATCATGAGTAAATGCGATGTCCATAACTGCCAAAAGATGTTATGGACACGACAGTGGTCAGGTGATGCAGATTCCAAACGGCACAAAGGTGTATTGCCGTATAAAGGAAGAGGAGTTATTTGGGGTCGGTCCATCGGACCTGGTGGCCACGGCAACTGCTGGAAAATCCACCGTTTTTTACCCTAAGTCACATCTCTGCAGAAAAAGACACCGTCTTTTCAGCCTCAGTCCTCTCGTCCCTATAAGATCATATCTGCCCAGGGATAGAGGAAAGGGAAGAAGACTGCAGCAGGCAGCCCATTCCCAGGAACAGAAGCGTTCCACCGCTTCTGACAAGTTCTCAGCATGGCGCTGAGACCGTACAGGACCCCTGGATCCTACAAGTAGTATCCCAGGGGTACAGATTGGAAGGTCGAGAGGTTTCCCCTTCGCAGGCTCCTGAAGTCTGCTTTACCAAGGTCTCCCTCCGACAAGGAGGCAGTATGGGAAAAAATTCACAAGCTGTTTTCCCAGCAGGTGATAACTAAATTACCCCTCCCACTACAAGAAAAGGGGTATTATTCCACACTATATTGTGGTACTGAAGCCAGAAGGCTAGGTGAGACTTATTCTAAAAAAATTTTTTGAACACTTACAAAGGTTCAAATCAAGATGGAGTCACTCAGAGCAGTGATAACGAACCAGGAAGAAGAGGACTATATAGTGTCCCGGGACATCAGGGATGCTTACCTCTATGTCCCAAATTTGCCCTTCTCACTAAGGGTACCTCAGGTTCGTGGTGCAGAACTGTCACTATCAGTTTCAGACGCTGCCGTTTGGATTGTCCACGGCACCCCGGGTCTTTACCAAGGTAATGGCCGAAATGATGATTCTTCTTCGAAGAAAAGGCGTCTTAAGTATCCCTTACTTGGACGATCTCCTGATAAGGGCATAGTCCAGGGAACAGTTGGAGGTCGGAGCAGCACTATCTCGGATACTGCTACAACAGCACGGGTGGATTCTAAATATTCCAAAATCGCAGCTGATCCGACGACACGTCTGCTGTGCCTAGGGATGATTCTGGACACAGTCCAGAAAAAGGTGTTTCTCCCGGAAGAGAATGCCAGGGAGTTATCAGAGCTAGTCAGGAACCTCCTAAAAACAGTGCATCATTGCACAAGGGTCCTGGTAAAAATGGTGGCTTCCTACGAAGCAATTCCATTCGGCAGATTTCACGCAAGAACTTTTCAGTGGGATCTGCTGGACAAATGGCCCGGATCGCATCTTCAGATGCATCAGCGGATAACCCTATATCCAAGGACAAGGGTGTCTCTCCTGTGGTGGTTATAGAGTGCTCATCTTCTAGAGGGCCGCAGATTCGGCATTCAGGATTGGATGCTGGTGACCACGGAGCCCAGCCCGAGAGGCTGGGGAGCAGTCACACAAGGAATAAAAATTTCCAGGGAGTGTGATCAAGTCTGGAGACTTTTCTCCACATAAATATACTGGAGCTAAGGGTAAATTTATAATGCTCTAAGCTTAGCAAGACCTCTGCTTCAAGGTCAGCCGGTATTGATCCAGTGGGAAAAACATCACGGCAGTCGCCCACGTAAACAGACAGGGCGACACAAGAAGCAGGAGGGCAATGGCAAAAACTGCAAGGACTTTTCGCTGGGCGGAAAATCATGTGATAGCACTGTCAGCAGTGTTTCATCCCGGGAATGGAAACTGGGAAGCAGACTTCCTCAGCAGGCACGACCTCCACCCGGGAGAGTGGAAACTTCATCGGGAAGTTTTTTCCACATGATTGTAAACCGTTGGGAAATACCAAAGGTAGACATGATGGCGTCCCGTCTGAACAAAAAACGGGACAGGTATTACGCCAGGTCAAGAGACCCTCAGGCAATAGCTGTGGACGTTCTGGTAACACCGTGGGTGTACCAGTCGGTGTATGTGTTCCCTCCTCTGCTTCTCATACCTAAGGTGCTGAGAATTATAAGACGTAGAGGAGTAAGAACTATACTCATGGCTCCGGATTGGCCAAGAAGGACTTGGTACCCGGAACTTCAAGAGATGCTTACAGAGGTCTTATGGCCTCTGCCGCTAAGAAGGGACTTGCTTCAGCAAGTACCATGTCTGTTCCAAGACTTACCGCAGCTGCGTTTGTCGGCATGGCGGTGGAAAGCCGGATCCTAAGGGAAAAAGGCATTCCGGAAGAGGTCATTCCTACCCTGGTCAAAGCCAGTAAGGAGGTGACCGCACAACATTATCACCACATGTGGCGAAAATATGTTACGTGGTGTGAGGCCAGGAAGGCCCCACAAAGAAATTTCAACTCGGTCGTTTCCTGCATTTCCTGCAAACAGGAGTGTCTATGGGCCTCAAATTGGGGTCCATTAAGGTTCAAATTTCGGCCCTGTCGATTTTCTTCCAGAAAGAATTGGCTTCAGTTCCTGAAGTCCAGAAGTTTGTCAAGGGAGTATTGCATATACAACCCCCTTTTGTGCCTCCAGTGGCACTGTGGGATCTCAACGTAGTTCTGGGATTCCTCAAATCACATTGGTTTAAAACCAGTCAAATCTGTAGATTTGAAGCATCTCACATGAAAAGTGACCATGCTCTTGGCCCTGGCCTGGACCAGGCGAGTGTCAAATTGGTGGTTTTTTCTCAAAAAAGCCCATATCTGTTTGTCCATTCGGACAGGGCAGAGCTGCGGACTCGTCCCCAGTTCTCTCCCTAAGGTGGTGTCAGTGTTTCACCTGAACCAGCTTATTGTGGTGCCTTGCACCTACTAGGGACTTGGAGGACTCCAAGTTGCTAGATGTTGTCAGGGCCCTGAAAATATGTTCCAGGACGGCTGGAGTCAGGAAAACTGACTTGCTGTTATCCTGTATGCACCCAACAAACTGGGTGCTCTTGCTTCTAAGCAGACTATTACTAGTTGGATGTGTAATACAATTCAGCTTGCACATTCTGTGGCAGGCCTGCCACAGCCAAAATCTGTAAATGCCCATTCCACAAGGAAGGTGGGCTCATCTTGGGCGGCTGCCCGAGGGGTCTCGGCTTTACAACTTTGCCGAGCAGCTACTTGGTCAGGGGCAAACACGTTTGCTAAATTCTACAAATTTGATACCCTGGCTAAGGAGGACCTGGAGTTCTCTCATTCGGTGCTGCAGAGTCATCCGCACTCTCCCGCCCGTTTGGGAGCTTTGGTATAATCCCCATGGTCCTTTCAGGAACCCCAGCATCCACTAGGACGATAGAGAAAATAAGAATTTACTTACCGATAATTCTATTTCTCGGAGTCCGTAGTGGATGCTGGGCGCCCATCCCAAGTGCGGATTATCTGCAATACTTGTACATAGTTACAAAAATCGGGTTATTATTGTTGTGAGCCATCTTTTCAGAGGCTCCGCTGTTATCATACTGTTAACTGGGTTTAGATCACAAGTTGTACGGTGTGATTGGTGTGGCTGGTATGAGTCTTACCCGGGATTCAAAATTCCTCCCTTATTGTGTACGCTCGTCCGGGCACAGTACCTAACTGGCTTGGAGGAGGGTCATAGGGGGAGGAGCCAGTGCACACCACCTGATCGGAAAGCTTTACTTTTGTGCCCTGTCTCCTGCGGAGCCGCTATTCCCCATGGTCCTTTCAGGAACCCCAGCATCCACTACGGACTCCGAGAAATAGAATTATCGGTAAGTAAATTCTTATTTTTTTACACAGCACCCAGAGCAAGTGTAATTTTTCCTAAAATCGTTAATTTTAGGAAAAGTCAGTACTTGATCTGGCAAATACTTTTTTCTACACCTGCCTAAAACTTTTGCACAGTACTGTACATCTCCCAGCAGCTTTTGCGAATCCCAGCAGCCCCCTCCCCGGTGGACGATGGGAGGGGAGACCCCTGGAGAGGTATCATATTATTTTTTTATTTTTTTACGAGCCATGGGTATCGGGAGCACACATACCTGTGGTAATCCAAAATTGGGTGCGATGTATGTAATATTTTTTACTTTGCTAAACCTTGCGCTCAATTGAATTCCCCCTTGATCTATCGTAGAAGCTGTGAGAACTGCACTTACAGAAAGCAGAGGTACAGCCATCACAACCCCTTTCAGACTCTTTGAAGGGGTAGAGCAGGGAGAAAGGATTTCCACCTGCAAGTCTGGTTAAGAAGCCTCTGGGTAGAGGCATTAATAGCCTAGAGGATCTGTTGCATAGAGCTGTCCATGCATAGATTATACAGTCACAAATAACTATGGCCCTCATTCCGAGTTGTTCACTCGCTAGCCGCTTTTCGCAGCAGTACACACGCTAAGCCGCCGCCCTCTGGGAGTGTATCTTAGCTTAGCAGAATTGCGAACGAAGTATTCGCAATATTGCGAAAAGATTTTTCTGTGCAGTTTCTGAGTAGCTCGAGACTTACTCTTCCAGTGCGATCAGTTCAGTGCTTGTCGTTCCTGATTTGACGTCACAAACACACCCAGCGTTCGCCAGACACTCCCCCGTTTCTAAAGCCACTCCCGCGTTTTTCCCAGAAACGGCAGCGTTTTTTCACACACTCCCATAAAACGGCCAGTTTCCGCCCAGAAACACCCACTTCCTGTCAATCACACTCCGATCACCAGAACGAAGAAAAAACCTTGTAATGCCGTGAGTAAAATACCAAACTTCTTAGCAAATTTACTTGTCGCAGTGCGGACATTGCGCATGCGCAATTAGCGGAAAATCGCTGCGATGCGAAGAAAATTACCTAGCGAATAACTCGGAATGAGGGCCTATGTAAGGACCAGAAGAAGACGCAGTATGTGGCAACTAAGTCCAGGATTTATAATAGCTGGAAAGCTTTAGAAACAGGTGCAGTATATGGCACATAGCCTCAGAAGCTACCAAGACAACAGGTGAAAGTGTGCCATTGCAGGAGGTCCAAAACATCAGGGAGACCGAAGCACCAGCTGTGAAGGATCCCAGTGGCAAGTGTCACACCACCAGAGCACACCAGCATACACTTTAGAGGAAACAGGATAGCAGGATGCAACAGAAACGCAGGTGGATCACCAAGAGGGGAGATCAGATGGCTGCTGAATCTGAAGACAATGGAACAGTACAGCTATAGCATGAACAGGGAGCAGGGAGTCTCAGGAAGCAGCTGGAGCAGACCCAAAATGGCCACTGTCAATTACCAGTGCGCTTCATGTCACCCTGACAGGTCAGAGGAGGCGAAAGTAGCAACAGACAACCACTGGCGCAGCCATGTTTCTAGAAGTCACCGTCGAGCACCAAGAGATTACAGTCAGCCAGATATATCACCGGAATACATCTGCACCACATCATGGGAACAGACTGTCAAGATCACCAGGCAGGAGGAAAGTATACACTGGATGGGGAACCACAGGAGATGAAGAATAAGAGAATACCTCACCGGTTTACCTAAGTTAAAGAGGATACTTCCAACGAAAACAGGATAAATGACCATGATAAAGCGGGAGAGCTGGCAAAAAGCATTCTACACCATGTTACTTTAGCCTTGCTTCAACCCTGCCATGTTTAAATATCACTATACTGCTAGATTTGGTCCCTTGCCACACTGCTGCACATATGCAGATCCCTCTCCCGAAAAATGTTGAGATGTCTAGAATAGCTAATGCCATCCAAATATAGTGTTGGCTATTTGGGCCAAGTTCTGGAGTGCTTGAATTCCAGACCTTGATCAATTTGACAATTTAGCAGCCCCCATAGAAACCTACAGGGGCTGTTTTTACAGTTAAAAATGGAGGGACCACAGTAGATTCAGATATGTCCTCATACTTCATTGCTGCAGTAGTGGCAAACAGCCCCTATTGGCACGCCATGCCCCATGAGACTCTGTTAGTGTCTGGCATCAGGGTTTTTTTTCGCTTCTTAGTCGCAATGTGATGCATATGTGATGAACCAGGAGACTCTGCTGATTAATTTGATAGGTGACACTTGTATGTGTGCGACTGAGTCTCTGAATCTGTACATGATGTGCTGCAATGTAGCAGCCACAGCTTTTTTTCCAATGCAAGTTCTATTATGCTCCGTATACAGACTCAAATTACGACCAATATACAAGTGTTGCATATCAAATTAATCCGCACAGCCTCCTGGCACGCACTAGTTGCAGCACAAAGAAAGACGCTCAATGCTAGAAGAGTTGCACAGGACGTGGCAGCTCACTCAAGCCAGGCATCTCACGCTGCGTGGCTCATTGAGACATCTTTAACTTAAATCCTGAGTATACTTTGTTTTTGCAGGTAACAGCTGTTTTGGAGGGATTTTCCACAGAATAATTTTGGGAAATATGCTTCTACATAATGTACTTGCTTAAATTATTGAAGCACTTTGATCATATGGTTATCCACAGTACGTACCAGAAAATTGCCTTGCCACCAACACTTCTAGACTCCTTGCAGTGGGTTAGGCTGCGAAAAGGGAGGGTAATATTTAGTCTGTGGGGGTGGGGGGGTATATGTTTAGGCTGCAGGAAGGGAGGTTTGGGAGAGAGGGGGGGGGGAGATTAGAATACTTACCACCGGAATTCTAAAGCTGGGTACACACTGTCAGATTTTTTTTTATCGGCCCTACAATCAGACGATTTTTCGGAAAATTGTAGGCACCAAAATCTGAGCTACACACTAAAGGACCATACACACTAGGCGATATAGTATGCGATATCGCTCATTTTTACCCTCCTGAGCGATATCGCTTACTATATTGGCCAGTGTGTATGCTACAGACGACGGCCGATGCGCGGTAACGGAGGTCGCTCCGTCGGCTGTGCATGCAGCTCAATCTGACATTATCATCATCAGATGCAGCATGTTCGGGCCAGCCACGGCATGACGTTAGGGAGGGGAAGCACTAGGCGATGTCACTCCTGGAGCAGATCACCTAGTGTGTATGCACCTTAAAAGTTTTTTTTGTTTTTTTTTAGTTACCGATTTTCTGCCACATCACACTGCATTTGCATATGTCTGCCCACAAGAAGAATTATATAGTGACAAGATTATTGAGAATGCACACACACTGCTCGATATCGGGAGATTGTGACCAAGATTTTTGGTTTGGGACATCATATCACAAAATCGATCGCTTGTGTTTGTGTGTGGGCAAGATTTTCCAGAATTATCGCCGAAACGATCCTTCGTAAACATTATACTGTACAATAAATTTGTCCGAGAACCCAATGATTGACAAATCGGCTCAATAATTGTATAGTGTGTACCTAGCTATAGCGCTTGGAAGCTGTACCCAACCCCTTGCAACAACCCTGTTTTGCAATTGCATTCATTAAATACACTGAATATAGATAAACACATTTGTGTAATTACTGTATAAGTATTCCATTGCTTATTGTTTCTAGAAAGGTCAAGTGAAAAAGAATCTAAGAAGCAATGGCATCGCTTTTGTTTTTCTTCAAGAATGAAGGTTAGGATTATGCTGTGGATAAGACAGATAATTGATTTTTAGCACCTTTGTCACTTTCATTATGTAATCAACAGTTGAATTGTGCAAAATGCCTTGAAAGAAGCTTATAACCTCTTTCTCTTAGTATAAATGAGCTTGTGATTATGCACACTGTTGATAAATGCCTTATCTGTGCTTGGCCTTAAGAAACATTGATCAAATTCCCAATGATCAAATGCTTTATCTCTGTGAGGCACTAATTCACATTGATCACGTTCTAAATGATCAAGTTCAGTGGGCTCCTGCACAGTGCAAATTGCATTATAAGAACATTACTAAAACATGCTACTGGAATAATATTTCCAGGAGTTGCATTATAACCATTTTTATTAGATTATGAAGATGTCTCCTTCATAATGAAAAGTTTACACAAGAAGAAAAGAATGTGATATTACAGGAAGAACATGGCTTTGGGCAAAGATTTGGGCTTTTCAAACTAATTACATTTCTAGATTTGTATTAGCTTTCCTTCCCTTTGTAATTAAAGGGACGGTAGCAGGAAGCACAGCAGATGCCGAAGTAAGTGTATTCCCCACAGCTATCGAAGTCAAAGTGTAACAGCTTTTCTCTATCGTCCTAAGTGGATGCTGGGGTTCCTGAAAGGACCATGGGGAATAGCGGCTCCGCAGGAGACAGGGCACAAAAAAAGTAAAGCTTTTACCAGATCAGGTGGTGTGCACTGGCTCCTCCCCCTATGACCCTCCTCCAGACTCCAGTTAGATTTTGTGCCCGAACGAGAAGGGTGCAATCTAGGTGGCTCTCCTAAAGAGCTGCTTAGAGAAAGTTTAGCTTAGGTTTTTTACTTTACAGTGAGTCCTGCTGGCAACAGGATCACTGCAACGAGGGACTTAGGGGAGAAGTAGTGAACTCACCTGCGTGCAGAGTGGATTTGCTGCTTGGCTACTGGACACTAGCTCCAGAGGGACGATCACAGGTACAGCCTGGATGGTCACCGGAGCCGCGCCGCCGGCCCCCTTGCAGACGCTGAAGAGAGAAGAGGTCCAAAATCGGCGGCTGAAGACTCCTGAGTCTTCATAAAGGTAGCGCACAGCACTGCAGCTGTGCGCCATTTTCCTCTCAGCACACTTCACACAACAGTCACTGAGGGTGCAGAGCGCTGGGGGGGGCGCTCTGAGAGGCAAATAAAAACCTTATTAGAGGCAAAAAATACCTCACATATAGCCCACAGAGGCTATATGGAGATATTTAACCCCTGCCTAACTTCAAAAATAGCGGAGACGAGCCCGCCGAAAAAGGGGCGGGGCCTATCTCCTCAGCACACAGCGCCATTTTCTCTCACAGAAAAGCTGGAGAGAAGGCTCCCAGGCTCTCCCCTGCACTGCACTACAGAAACAGGGTTAAAACAGAGAGGGGGGGCACTGATTTTGGCGATATTGTATATATATAAAAGATGCTATAAGGGAGAAACACTTATATAAGGTTGTCCCTATATAATTATAGCGTTTTTGGTGTGTGCTGGCAGACTCTCCCTCTGTCTCCCCAAAGGGCTAGTGGGTCCTGTCCTCTGTCAGAGCATTCCCGGTGTGTGTGCTGTGTGTCGGTACGTGTGTGTCGACATGTATGAGGACGATGTTGGTGAGGAGGCGGAGAAATTGCCTGTAATGGTGATGTCACTCTCTAGGGAGTCGACACCGGAATGGATGGCTTATTTAGAGAATTACGTGAGAATGTCAACACGCTGCAAGGTCGGTTGACGACATGAGACGGCCGACAATCTATTAGGACCGGTCCAGGCGTCTCAGAAACACCGTCAGGGGTTTTAAAAAACGCCCATTTACCTCAGTCGGTCGACACAGACACAGACACGGACACTGAATACAGTGTCGACGGTGAATAAACAAACGTATTTCTCATTAGGGCCACACGTTAAGGGCAATGAAGGAGGTGTTACGTGTTTCTGATACTACAAGTACCACAAGAAAGGGTATTATGTGGGAGTGAAAAAACTACCTGTAGTTTTTCCTGAATCAGATAAAATAAAATGAAGTGTGTGATGATGCGTAGGGTTACCCCGATAGCAAATATTGGCGTTATACCCTTTCCCGCCAGAAATTAGGGTACGTTGGGAAACACCCCTTAGGGTGATAAGGCGCTCACACGCTTATCAAGTGGCGTTACCGTCTCCAGATACGGCCGCCCTCAAGGAGCCAGCTGATAGGAAGCTGGAAAAATATCCTAAAAAGTATATACACACATACGGTGGTTATACTGCGACCAGCGATCGCCATCAGCCTGGAGATGCAGTGCTGGGTTGGCTTGGTCGGATTCCCTGACTGAAAATATTTTATTCATGTAGAGCATTTAATAGGATGCATTCTATATATATGTATGTGAGATGCACAGAGGGATATTTGCTCTCTGGCATCAAGATAAGTGCGTTGTCCATATCTCCCAGAAGATGTCAGGGACACGACAGTGGTCAGGTGATACAGATCCCATACGGCAGATGGAAGTATTGCTGTATAAAGGGAAGGAGTTATTTGGGGGTCGGTCCATCGGACCTGGGGACCACAGCAACAGCTGGGAAATCCAACCTTTTTTACCCCAAGTTACATCTCAGCTAAAAAAGACACCGTCTTTTCAGCCTCAATCTTTCCTTTCCCATGAGGGCATGCAGGCAAAAGGCCAGTCATATCTGCCCAGACATAGAGGTAAGGGAAGTAGACTGCAGCAGGCAGCCCTTTCCCAGGAAAAGAAGCCCTCCACCGCGTCTGCCAAGTCCTCAGCATGACGCTGGGGCCGTGCAAGCGGACTCAAGGTGGGGGGGTAGTCTCAAGAGTCTCAGGGCGCAGTGGGATCACTCGCAAGTTGACCCCTAGATCGTACGAGTATTATCCCAGGGGTAAAGATTGGAGAGTCGAGACATCTTCTCCTCGCAGGTTCCTGAAGTCTGCTTTACCAACGGCTCCCTCCGACAGGGAGGCAGCATTGGAAACAATTCACAAGCTGTATATCCAGCAGGTGATAATCAAAGTACCCCTCCTACGACAAGGAAAAGGGTATTATTTTTCCACACTATATTGTGGTACTGAAGCCAGACGGCTTGGTGACACATAGTCTAAATCTAAAATGTTTTGAACACTTACATAAAAGGTTCAAATCGAGATAAAGTCACTCAGAGCAGTGATAGCGAACCGGAAAAAAGGGGACTATATGGTGTCCCTGGACATCAAGGATTACCTCCATGTCCAAATTTTGTCCTTCTCATCAAGGGTACCTCTGGTTCGTGGTACAGAACTGTCAATATCAGTTTCAGACGATGCCGTTTGAATTATCCACGGCACCCCGGGCCTTTTTACCAAGGTAATGGCCGAAAAGATGTTTCTTCAAAGAAAAAAGGCATCTAAATTATCCCTTACTTGCACGACCTAAAAAGGGCAAGTTCCAGAGAACAGTTGGAGGTCGGAAGAGCACTATCTAAAGTAGTTCTTCGACGGCACGACTGGATTCTAAATATTCCAAGAATCGCAGCTGTTTTCCGACGATACGTCTGCTGTTCCTAGGGATGATTCTGGACACGGTTCAGAAAAAGGTTTTTCTTCCCGAGGAAAAAGCCAAGGAGTTATCCGACCTGTCAGGAACCTCCTAAAACCAGGAAAGGTGTCTGTACATCAATGCACAAGAGTCCTGGGAAAAATGGTGGCTTTTTACGAAGCAATTCCATTCGGCAGATTCCATGCAAGAATTTTCCAAAGGGATCTGTTGGACAAATGGTCAGGGTCGCATCCTCAGATGCACCTGCGAATAACCCTGTCGCCAAGGACAAGGGTATATCTTCTGTGGTGGTTGCAAAAGGCTCATCTATTGGAGGGCCGCAGATTCGGCATACAGGATTTGATCCTGGTGACCACGGACGCCAGCCTGAGAGGTTGGGGAGCAGTCACACAAGGAAGAAACTTCCAGGGGGTATGGACGAACCTGGAAAAGTCTCTTCACATAAACATTCTGGTACTAAGAGCAATCTAAAATGCTCTAAGCCAGGCGGAACCACTCCTGCAAGGAAAACCGGTGTTGATTCAGTCGGACAACATCACGGCGGTCGCCCATGTAAACAGACAGGGCGGCACAAGAAGCAGGAGTGCAATGGCAGAAGCTGCCAACATTCTTCGCTGGGCGGAGAATCACGTAATAGCACTGTCAGCAGTGTTCTTCCCGGGCGTGGACAACTGGGAAGCAGACTTCCTCAGCAGACACGATATTCACCCGGGAGAGGGGGGTCTTCATCCAGAAGTCTTCCACATGCTAATAAACTGTTGGGAAAGACCAATGGTAGACATGATGGCGTCTCGCCTCAACAAGAAACTGGACAAGTATTGCGCCAGGTCAAGAGATCCACAGGCAATAGCTGTGGACGCACTGGTAACACCTTGGGTGTACAAATCAGTATATGTGTTTCCTCCTCTGCCTCTCATACCAAAGGTATTGAAGATTATACGGTGAGGAGGAGTAAGAACAATACTAGTGGCTCCGGATTGGCCAAGAAGGACTTGGTACCCGGAACTTCAAGAGTTGGTCACGGACGACCCGTGCCCTCTACTTCTGAGAAGGGACCTGCTACAACAGGGTCCCTGTCTCTTTCAAGACTTACCGCGGCTGCGTTTGACGGCATGGCGGTTGAACGCCAGATCCTAAAAGGGAAAGGCATTCCAGAAGAAGTCATTCCTACCTTGATTAAGGCAAGGAAGGAAGTCACCGCGAAACATTATCACCGCATTTGGCGAAAATATGTCGCGTGGTGCGAGGATCGGAGTGTTCCGACGGAGGAATTTCAACTGGGTCGTTTCCTACATTTCCTACAATCAGGATTGTCTATGGGTCTCAAATTGAGATCTATTAAGGTTCAAATTTCGGCCCTGTCAATATTCTTCCAAAAAGAATTGGCCTCAGTTCCTGAGGTACAGACTTTTGTTAAAGGAGTACTGCATATACAGCCTCCTGTGGTGCCTCCGGTGGCACCGTGGGATCTAAATGTAGTTTTAGATTTCCTCAAATCCCATTGGTTTGAACCATTGAAAAAGGTGGATTTTAAATATCTCACATGGAAAGTGACTATGTTACTGGCCCTGGCTTCCGCCAGGAGAGTATCTGAATTGGCGGCTTTATCTTATAAAAGCCCTTATCTAATCTTCCATTCGGATAGGGCAGAACTGAGGACTCGTCCGCATTTTCTCCCTAAGGTGGTATCAGCGTTTCACCTGAACCAACCTATTGTGGTGCCTGCGGCCACTGGCGACTTGGAGGACTCCAAGTTGTTGGACGTTGTCAGAGCCTTAAAAATATACATTTCAAGGACGGCTGAAGTCAGAAAATCTGACTCGCTGTTGATACTATATGCACCCAACAAGTTGGGTGCCCCTGCTTCTAAGCAGACGATTGCTCGTTGGATTTGTAACACAATTCAACTTGCTCATTCTGTGGCAGGCCTGCCACAGCCTAAATCTGTTAAGGCCCATTCCACAAGGAAGGTGGGCTCATCTTGGGCGGCTGCCCGAGGGGTCTCGGCATTACAATTCTGCCGAGCAGCTACGTGGTCGGGGGAAAACACGTTTGTAAAATTCTACAAATTTGATACCCTGGCAAAAGAGGACTTGGAATTCTCTCATTCGGTGCTGCAGAGTCATCCGCACTCTCCCGCCCGTTTGGGAGCTTTGGTATAATCCCCATGGTCCTTTCAGGAACCCCAGCATCCACTTAGGACGATAGAGAAAATAAGAATTTACTTACCGATAATTCTATTTCTCGGAGTCCGTAGTGGATGCTGGGCGCCCATCCCAAGTGCGGATTATCTGCAATACTGTACATAGTTATTGTTAACAAATTCGGGTTATATTGTTAAGGAGCCATCTTTAAGAGGCTCTTTCTGTTATCATACTGTTAACTGGGTTTAGATCACAAGTTGTACGGTGTGATTGGTGTGGCTGGTATGAGTCTTACCCGGGATTCAAATTGCCTCCCTTATTGTGTACGCTCGTCCGGGCACAGTACCTAACTGGAGTCTGGAGGAGGGTCATAGGGGGAGGAGCCAGTGCACACCACCTGATCTGGTAAAAGCTTTACTTTTTTTGTGCCCTGTCTCCTGCGGAGCCGCTATTCCCCATGGTCCTTTCAGGAACCCCAGCATCCACTACGGACTCCGAGAAATAGAATTATCGGTAAGTAAATTCTTATTTATTATTATGCTATAATCGCAATAATTAAGCAGCAGATAAAGTGTCTTTTAAAGGAGTATTTTGGTATTTACTTATTGTTTTAGTTTTAATTTTCAGCTTGCCTGGGTATATTTTCACAGGTGCAACACCATCCATTGGATTGGCTTATGCTGTAACTGCAATAATGTTATTTCTGTCGAGTTCACTGACCTCAAAATAGGGATCAACTAACAGTGATTTGCATTGGTTTCGAAAATAAAATCATGGCCATATCCTACTTATAAATTTGATACACATATAGGGGCAGATTCAATTGGGCGCGAGGTTTAGCGAGGTAAAAAACATTGCGTACCTTTCGCCCCAATTTTGTATTACCGTGGGTATGCACATTCCCGATACCTGGGGTATCCAATGGAAAAAAAAAAGTGTCCGCAAGGTTTTCAGTGCTGAAAACCCAGCATCGTGTAAAAAGATAAAAATAAAAAAATAATACTCACCTGCCCGGAAGTCTCCGGTGGTCTCTGCAGCTCCTGGTGGTCTCCCATTCATCTTCCAACTGGGAAAGTGGCTTCTGGGAGTTCCGAGGGCTGCAGGGAGGCGCAATGGCTGCTGGGAAATATAGTACACTCACACACACACACACACACACAGGGATTCACATACACTGGGGTCACTGACAAGCATACATACACACATTATACATACTTATACACACTCACTGACCCACCACACACCTCACATACTCTGCTGCAGGGGACACTGCTTCCAGCCCTGGGTACAGAAGACCCTGTTTCTGAATGTGAGTAATAACGGACTAGGTAAGCTAATTGGAAACTTCCAATTGCTTCATTAGTCCTCACGGGAGGTGCCGCTGCGGTGCCACAGCATGTTCCTGTGAATTTTCCTAAAATAAATGATTTTAGGAAGAATTAGACTTGCTCTGGCAAGAAATCACTTGCTCTCTATAGAAATCACTGCTTCACATTTTCTGTCCCACAATTGAATACCAAAACCCTGCAGCTGCAGGATTTTGTAAATTTCCCGCCTGCAATTCGATTCCCCAATAGTCTATTGTTGTATAGCCTAAGTTGTTCAAAGCAGTGTTAGGAGCCTGGCGCTTCACTTTCCTGCATTACTCTATAGTGGATAGTGAGGGGTAAATTTACTAGCAATCTTGTTTAAACTGTGCAGTGCTTCTTTTTCTAAAAGTAATAAAGGTGTTAAAAATCAGAAAAAAATGTATGAGGACCCGTCCCAAGCATAATCAGCCCAGGGACCCCTACTAATTTTTTTCCCAATAGTTTTTGAACCAGTGCCGGCCCCAAGAGCCTGGTGCTGGCTGGTACAGTAACTTCGGGGGACCCCTACACATTTTGTTTCCTGTATTTTTTAAACCAGAGCTGGCTCAAAGAGCCCAGGACTGGTTATGGTGGGGAGCATGCATGTTTTCTATTCTGAATTATAACTACTGTATTTCTTTACTTTTACGCAGAGACACACTGCACTGAGGGGGTGATTCCGAGTTGATCGCTGGCTAGTTACTTTTAGCAGCCGTGCAAACGCATAGACGCCGCCCACGGGGGAGTGTGTTTTCGCTGTGCAAGTGTGCCAACGCGTGTGCAGCCGAGCGGGCCGAAAAAGTTTTTTGCAGTTTCTGAGTAGCTCTGGACTTACTCAGCCCTTGCGATCACTTCAGTCTTTTGATCCCGGAATTGACGTCAGACACCCGCCCAGCAAACGCCTGGACACGCCTGCGTTTTTCCAAACACTCCTTGAAAACGGTCAGTTGACACCCATAAACGCCCTTTTCCTGTCAATCTCCTTGTGATCGACTGTGCGAATGGATTCTTCATTAAATCCACCGCCCAGCAACAAACCGCTTTGTACCCGTACGACGCGCGTGCGCATTGCGGTGCATGTACAGTAGTAACCTGTTCGCTGCGCTGTCAAAAAGGGCAATGAGCGATCAACTCAGAATGACCCCCTGAACACACTGATCTGTGCAGGCTGCTCAAAACAAGCTGCTCACAGAATGAACTATACGTTTCGGGCACAAACACAACTGAATACTCACACTATTAAATATGATTGGATACACCATCAGAAAACACGCTTCTGTCAAACACGATTCTTAGTAATACCCCTTTTCCACTAGAAGTCAGTCTCGGGTCTGACCCGAGATTTGGAACACGGTTCTAAGCCAGGTAAGCCCCGAGACATACCTCTTTTCCACAATGGCGCCAACCCGGGAATAGAGATTGTTGCCCTTTTGGAAGGTTCTCCTCTCTCCACAGTGGAATGCTGTAGCTCTGACAGGGTGACCATCGGGTTCTTGATCACCTCCCTGACTAGTGCCCTTCTCCTGCCAGCCAGCTCTAGGAAGAGTCCTGGTGGTTCCAAACTTCTTCCATTTACGGATGGAGGCCACTGTGCTCATTGAGACCTTCAAAGCAGCAGATATTTTTCTGTACCCTTCCACAGATTTGTGCCTCGAGACAATTTTGTCTCGGAGGTCTACAGACAATTCCTTTGACTTCACACTTGGTTTGTGCTCAGACATGCACTGTCAAGTGTGGGACCTTATATAGACAGGTGTGTGCCTTTCCAAATCATGTCCAATCTACTAAATTTACCACAGGTGGACTCCAATTAAGCTGTAGGAACATCTCAAGGATAATCAGTGGAAACAGGATGCACCTGAGCTCAATTTTGAGCTTCATGGCAAAGGCTGTGAATACTTATGTGCATGTGATTTCTTATTTTTTTTATAAATTTGCAAAAATCACAAGATAACTTTTTTTACGTTGTCATTATGGGGTATTGTGTGTAGAATTTTGAGGGGAAAAAATTATTCCATTTTGGAATAAGGCTGTAACATAACAAAATGTGGAAAAAATGAAGTGCTGTGATTACTTTCTGGATGCACTGTATGTAGGATACCCAATCTAATGGATTCCTGAAGAGCACCCCAGTGATACTCAGTGCAGGACCAGCAAAATTAAATCTATATATATTATATATATATATATATATATATATTAAAATAATATATCTCTTTCCAGTTTACACACTTTTAATATTTGCCCTGGGGTTTTTTGGGGAATACTTTTTTTTTTTTTATACTGGCTCATTGCCTCAGTGTTGTAGCTTTTTCTCTTACGTCCTAGAGGATGCTGGGGACTCCAAAAGGACTATGGGGTATAGACGGATCCGCAGGAGCTTGGTCACACTACAAAGACTTGAACTGGGTGTGAACTGGCTCCTCCCTCTATGCCCCTCCTCCAGACCTCAGTTAGACTTTGTGCACAGGAGAGAATGGACACACACTAGGGGAGCTCTACTGAGTTTCTCTAAAAGACTTTATTGTTAGGTTTTTTATTTTCAGGCAGACCTGCTGGCTACAGGCTCCCTGCATCGTGGGAGTGAGGGGAGAGAAGCAGACCTACTTCTTCTTAGTTCAAGGGCTCTGCTTCTTAGGCTACTGGACACCATTAGCTCCAGAGGGTTCGATCACTTGGTTCGCCTAGCTGCTTGTTCCCGGAGCCGTGCCGTCACCCCCCTCACAGAAGCCAGAAGAAAGAAGCCGGGTGAGTATTAGAAGAAAAGAAGACTTCAGTAACGGAGGTAACATGCAGCGGTCGCACTGCGCTCCATGGTCCCACACACCAACGGCACTCACAGGGTGCAGGACGCTGGGGGGGGGGGGGGCGCGGCGCCCTGGGCAGCAAGTTACTGTAAGTTAAAAAGGTAGCTGACCGCAGATTTATGCATGTTAGGTGCCTGGGCCCTGGTTACAATACCCCCGCCGGATACCGCAATGGCCGCGCTGCGCGCCATTGCTCACACGCACCAGCGGTCGGCACAAGGGTGCAGGGCGCTAGGGGGGAGCGCCCTGGGCAGATATATATATATATATATATATATATATATAAAGGAAAAAACCAGCGGCACTCAGGGTCTTGTGGAGAAGTAGATTGTATTTAAGGCATCAATGAAAAACATCAACGTTTCGGGGAGTTAAACCCCTTTGTCAAGATGTGAGGAAGTGTGTGGGAAAAGAGTGACTCACCTTATGAGTTATGACAAGGTGAGTCACTCTTTTCCCACACACTTCATCACATCTTGACAAAGGGGTTTAACTCCCCGAAACGTTGATGTTTTTTCATTGATGCCTTAAATACAATCTACTTCTCCACAAGACCCTGAGTGCCGCTGGTTTTTTCCTTTATTTTGATCCCACGCTGAAGGCACCTGGGCAATTTTCTCTTATGCAAAGAGGAGTGCCGGGCTGTGTTTATAAGATATATATATATATATATATATATATATACTTGAGGCACCTATACAGTTGGGGACACTGTATAGGCACCCCCGTTTGTATGATAAGCGCTATAATGTTGGAGCGCCGAAGTGCGCCGAGAGGGGGCGGGGCTTAGCCCTCACTTTGGCAGATAGCGACATTTTTCTGTATGTCCCCGCCAAAAACAGTGCAGTTGCGGGGGGGGCATGGTGTTTAATGCTATATAGTGTTGATATAGCACTATTTTAGGCATTTGGGCATTACTCTGTATATTATGAGGATGTATATATATATATATATATATATAGACTTAGGTGTACTCCCTGTCGGTTATCCAATATTGCTTTAGTCAGCATGTGTCGTCAGAAGTGAGTGCTCACATTGAGGTCACTGTCGGCATCGCCTGTACTTGTCGACATTAATCACTTTAGGGAAGACACAGTTACTATGTGGCCGATTCTGTCGGCACCAGCTGGTTTTACTGGGTGTAAATTAACAGGCATTAACTAGCTGAGACCGGTATATATGTTTATATGTATGTATAGATATATGGTGCGGTTGCCATGGGCCTGTAGGCCGTGCACAGACATAGGGGGAGTGTTATTAAATTTATTTATGTCTACTTCCCTCGGTCCCCTCGGGGTTGCATGACTGTTTTGCCTGCTTACTACTCCCTGCTGTCGACTAATATTTGTTTTCTGTCGACCATACTGTTTCCTAGTAGATCCACACCTGGGGCGTTCAGTACATGATCATACACATTAATATCACCTGGGTATATATATATATAGGATATGTGTGTATTTGTGTATCAGGACTTACCGCGGCTGCGTTTGACGGCGTGGCGGTTGAATGCCATATCCTAGCCGAGAGGGTATTCCCAGTGACGTCATTTCCGCGCTTCTTCAGGCTAGAAAAGTAGTAACGGCAAAGCTTTACCACTGTAGCTGGCATACATGTGTGTCTTGGTATGTATCTTAGAAGACTCCTACGGAAGTTTTTCAGCTGGGTCATTCTGCTCCGCTCTTTGCAAGCAGGGGTGGCTGCTGGCTTAGAGTTAGGCTCCATTTCAGTGCAGTTTTGGCCTTATAGATTTTCTTTAAAAAAAAAAAAAGAGCATTGGCCACTTCTCCGGAAGTTCAGGCTTTCGTGAAAGGAGTACTGCACATCCAACCTTCATTGGTGTACCATGGCACCGTGGACACTTGACGTGGGTGTCGCACTGATTGGAACCTTTTATAAAAGGTTGTGTTAAAATTTCTCTCTTGTAGAGTGGTCCTGTTAATGACTTTGGCGTCCGCACGGCGGGTGTTGGAAGTGGCGGCTTTGTCTCACCAGAGCCCTGTTGGCTCTTTCATGTGGATAGAGCGGAATTGAGAACTCGGTTAATAGTTCTGCCAAAAAGTGGTTTATGTATTTCGCAAAAACCAGCCTATTCTGATGCCTGTGGTTACTTAAACATTGGTTTCTTCAAAGTCTCTCGATGTAGTCGGGGCTTTGAATATTTATGTCGCTTATTTGGCTCAGATTGGGGAAACAGAGGCTCTGTTTGTCCGGTATGCTCCTAGTATGATTGGGGCACCTGTGTCTATGCAGTCTGTTACACACTGGATCTGTGATACGATTTGGCGTGCTGGCTCTATGGCTGGATTGCCGTTACCGTTGTTGGTGGAGACCCATTCTATTAGGAAGATGGACTCTTTTTGGGCGGCTGCCTGAGGAGTCTCGGCGGTTCAACTTTGCCGAGCGGCTACTTGGTCGGGTTCAAATACTTTTGCTAAGCTCTATAAGTTTGATACCCTGGCTGATGGGGACCTCATGTTTGCTCAATCGGTGCTGCACAGTCGTCCGCACTCTCCCGCCAGGTCTGGAGCTTTGGTATAGACCCCATGGTCCTTTTGGAGTCCCCAGCATCCTCTAGGACGTAAGAGAAAATAGGATTTTAGTACCTATCGGTAAATCCTTTTCTCCTAGTCCGTAGAGGATGCTGGGCGCCCGTCCCAGTGCGTACTGTGTCTGCAGTTATTGGTTTTGGTTGCACTTTGTGGTGTTTCCTTTCTGTCAGGTTGTCGCTGACGTTGTTCCTGCCGTGGCATGCGGTTTCTTATTATTGGTTGTGTTGACACACAGGTTGTGTTGCATATTCTCTCAGCATATGGCTGTATGTTTTTCATACCGTGGGCTGGTATTCTGTTGAATGCCATGTTTTGCGGTATGTTCGTGGTGTGAGCTGGTATAACACTCTCTGTGTTTAAAATTATAAATTCTTTCCTCGAAATGTCCGTCTCTCCTGGGCACAGTTTTCTAACTGAGGTCTGGAGGAGGTGCATAGAGGGAGGAGCCAGTTCACACCCAGTTTAAGTCTTTGTAGTGTGCCCAAGCTCCTGCGGATCCATCTATACCCCATGGTCCTTTTGGAGTCCCCAGCATCCTCTACGGACTAGGAGAAAAGGATTTACCGGTAAAATCCTATTTTTTAAACCATTGCAAAGACAACTCCTTGCACCGTATATGGGGGGTGAGTTAGTTGAATCGACCCCTAAATGGTGAAGGGTAATGGAAAAATGGTGGACGTGGTTACAGATGTTTGTCATGAAGGCCATGTAATTTCATTATTGCTTTTTCATTTGAAAGCACCAATAAATTGATAACAATAGTTGTCTAAAAAAGAATTACTGATAACATTTTCAAATGAATGTGTGAAAGATACCCCAGAATTGAAGATATCTGAATACTGTAGTAAGCCTCTACACACACACACATTTGTGAATGTCCTTAGTAGCTTCCTTATATACAATATATTAGTGAAAAAGTAACAGGTATAAAGGCGCTTTGAAATAATATAGGGTATAGTAGACTTTAACTTCATGGTTTATATGTGAAAAAAATATTTTTTGTGATGAAAAGGTAGTAAATTATGATTTAGGGTAATTAAATATTTCCGATGGCTTAAAGTATGTTTTTTCTACAAAATAGCTTTGTTCCGTAATCACTTTTTGCCATTAATAAAATCAGCAATGGATTTTAACATTTATACCAATTCCATCTGCCCATAAGATGTGCAGATCGATGAGATTTGATTGTAGTTAACATCATAGCATGATACTTGTGTGTGTGTGTGTGTGTGTGTGTGTGTGTGTATGTGTGTGGAGATATATATATATATGTGTGTGTGTGTGTGTGTGTATGTGTATATATACATATATATATATATATGTGTGTGTGTATATGTATATATATATATATATATATATATATATATATATATTAGAGATGAGCGGATTCGGATTTACTCTGTTCTCAAAACGGCATTTTATTGGCTCACGGATGTCACGTGTTTTGAATAGCCAATAAGATGCCGTTTTGAGAACCGAGTAAAACCGAATCCGCTCTTCTCTAAAATAAATAAATATATATATATATATATATATATATATATATATATATATATATATATAATATACACACTGTATATAAGTAAAGACTCTTTTTGGCACTGGACCCACCAATTGAAGAATCACTAATACGTTCTTTCAAACCAGCACTTGGATAGTTGTCCCAGATGGGGCTGAGTAATGATTCAGTTTCATTCATAAAACATAGGGGCAGATGTATTAACCTGGAGAAAGCATAAGGAAGTGATAAACCGGTGATAAAGGCAAGGTGATAAACGCACCAGCCAATCAGCTCCCAACTGTTAATTTACATATTGGAGCTGATTGGATGGTGCATTTATCACCTTGCAATTATCACTGGGTTATCACTTCCTTATGCCTTCTCCAGGTTAATACATCTGCCCCAATGATCCATCAGATAATTACACAAAATCTGCATAAATTTGTAACGCAATTCACTGATGCACTGCCCACTTATACAGACAGTTTATGCCACCTAGCCAATAAAATACTGGTTTGATAGAACTGATTGATTCTTCAGTTGGTGTGACCTGTGCCAGAAAGGTTTTTTGCTTAAATATGAATTTTAGAGAAGAGGTTCTAGATTCTTCTTTTTCATTACAAGGCAGCAAACACAACCAGCTGATTGGAATCTGCTCCCTGAGTGGAAAGGCATTCTCTACATGACTTTATATACTTAGTAACATAGATTCTCCATTTAATACCCATCCATGATTCACCATGATTAAGCCATAAACTGTACCCTATCTGTATTCCATTGACATGTTTGTGTGGCACATGCAAGATAGTGCTGGAATCGGTGGCGCTGGCCTGCTGGCATCTCACTTTTTGTCCTTTTCTGTCCGGAGATTGATGTAAATACTCTTTGAACACTCTTTATGTAGATGAACGCATAAAGGTTACTTTTTGTTTACTAGCTATAAAACTAATCATTATTATTTTACTTTTTTCGTTTTTCATTATCTTGTTTTTGCATTCATATAGTAGTATTTTTTCCTACAGGCTGTGACTGAACAAATTCCTTTTTGGACATAAGCTCTCTAATATATAATTAATAAATGTTTAGATTTGTGTCTTTCTTGGTTGATATGCTAGAACTGAAACCCTGCTGTACCCTTTAGAGCTACTTATTGAGCAGCTGTGCACATGCATTCATCTGCTCCTCTTAGCCATGACAAAGCACAGCCTATTATTGATTATGATGGTTAAAGAATTTGAGTGAGAGAGGATGAGGCAAGTCTATTTCAAGAGCTTTTAATTCATGTGCAACTGTATTGGATTGCAGATTAAACTAATGTGCCATATGCTCAGAGCTTGCCAAGACAAACACCTGTAGATGTTTAAATATTTGTCCCTTCATCTCGGAGCAATGAAGCCTTGTGCCTGCTGAATAATAAGTTTTCTATTTCAGCCATTTAAAGCCTGCTCCTCAAAGACGTGAGGAATTTAGTTTAGCCTTAATAAAAATGTAAATGTTCTAGAGTAATATTGCTTTCCCATTTTCAAATTGATTTAATGCAAATACAGCAGTTGTCCATTTATAATACAAGTGTTATAGATGCTTTGTTCTGAAAGTTATTCATAAAGACCCTTTTCTACCCATCTGGGCCCAAGTACATTTTAATCAGTTTGTAACGTATGCTATATAGATGCATAAAAAGTTATTTCTCTGACGTCCTAGTGGATGCTGGGAACTCCGTAAGGACCATGGGGAATAGACTGGCTCCGCAGGAGACTGGGTACTCTAAAAGAAAGATTAGGTACGATCTGGTGTGCACTGGCTCCTCCCTCTATGCCCCTCCTCCAGACCTCAGTTAGATTTCTGTGCCCGGCCGAGCTGGATGCACACTAGGGGCTCTCCTGAGCTCCTAGAAAGAAAGTATATTTTAGGTTTTTTATTTTACAGTGAGACCTGCTGGCAACAGGCTCACTGCAACGAGGGACTAAGGGGAGAAGAAGCGAACCTACCTGCTTGCAGCTAGCTTGGGCTTCTTAGGCTACTGGACACCATTAGCTCCAGAGGGATCGACCGCAGGACCCGTCCTTGGTGTTCGTTCCCGGAGCCGCGCCGCCGTCCCCCTTACAGAGCCAGAAGCATGAAGATGGTCCGGAAAATCGGCGGCAGAAGACTTCAGTCTTCACCAAGGTAGCGCACAGCACTGCAGCTGTGCGCCATTGCTCCTCATGTACACCTCACACTCCGGTCACTGATGGGTGCCGGGCGCTGGGGAGGGGGCGCCCTGAGGGCAATATAAACACCTTGGCTGGCAAAATAATCACAATATATAGCCCCAGAGGCTATATATGTGATAAATACCCCTGCCAGAATCCATAAAAAAGCGGGAGAAAAGTCAGCGAAAAGGGGGCGGAGCTATCTCCCTCAGCACACTGGCGCCATTTTCTCTTCACAGTGCAGCTGGAAGACAGCTCCCCAGGCTCTCCCCTGTAGTTTTCAGGCTCAAAGGGTTAAAAAGAGAGGAGGGGCACTAAATTTAGGCGCAATATTGTATATACAAGCAGCTATTGGGGAAAATTCACTCAGTTATAGTGTTAATCCCCACATTATATAGCGCTCTGGTGTGTGCTGGCATACTCTCTCTCTGTCTCCCCAAAGGGCTTTGTGGGGTCCTGTCCTCAGTCAGAGCATTCCCTGTGTGTGTGCGGTGTGTCGGTACGGCTGTGTCGACATGTTTTGATGAGGAGGCTTATGTGGTGACGGAGCAGATGCCGATAAATGTGATGTCGCCCCCTGTGGGGCCGACACCAGAGTGGATGGATAGGTGGAAGGTATTAACCGACAGTGTCAACTCCTTACCTAAAAGGCTGGATGACGTAACAGCTATGGGACAGCCGGCTTTTCAGCCCGCGCCTGCCCAGGCGTCTCAAAGGCCATCAGGGGCTCAAAAACGCCCGTTCCCTAAGATGGCAGACACAGATGTCGACACGGAGTCTGACTCCAGTGTCGACGAGGTTGAGACATATACACAATCCACTAGGAACATCCGTGACTTGATCCCGGCAATAAAAAATGTGTTACACATTTCTGACATTAACCCAAGTACCACTAAAAAAGGGTTTTATGTTTGGGGAGAAAAAGCAGGCAGTGTTTTGTTCCCCCATCAGATGAGTGAATGAAGTGTGTGAAAAAGCGTGGGTTCCCCCGATAAGAAACTGGTAATTTCTAAAAAGTTACTGTTGGCGTACCCTTTCCCGCCAGAGGATAAGTTACGCTGGGAGATATCCCCTAGGGTGGATAAGGCGCTCACACGTTTGTCAAAAAAGGTGGCACTGCCGTCTTAGGATACGGCCACTTTGAAGGTACCTGTTGATAAAAAGCAGGAGGCTATCCTGAAGTCTGTATTTACACACTCAGGTACTAGACTGAGACCTGCAGATATTGCTGCTGCAGCGTGGTCTGTGACCCTGTCAAACAGGGATACTAGTTGGCTAACATAAGAGCATATTAAAGACGTCGTCTTATATATGAAGGATGCACAGAGGGATATTTTACCAGCTGGCATCCAGAATTAATGTAATGTCCATTCTGTCAGGAGGGTATTAGAGACCCGACACTGGACAGGTGATGCTGACTTTAAAAGGCACATAGATCTGCCTTATAAGGGTGAGGAATTGTTTGGGGATGGTCTCTGGGACCTCGTATCCACAGCAACAGCTGGGAAGAAAAATTTTTACCTCATGTTTCCTCACAGCCTAAGAAAGCACTGTATTATCAGGTACAGTCCTTTCGGCTTCAGAAAAGCAAGCGGGTCAAAGGCGCTTCCTTTCTGCACAGAGACAAGGGAAGAGGAAAAAAAAAGCTGCTCCAGTCGGCCAGTTCCCAGAATCAAAATTCTTCCCCCGCTTCCTCTGAGCCCACCGCATGACGCGGGGGCTCCACAGGCGTAGCCAAGTACGGTGGGGGGCCGCCTCAAAAATTTCAGCGATCAGTGGGCTCGCTCACAGGATCCCTGGATCCTTCAAGTAGTATCTCAGGGGTACAAGCTGGAATTCGAGATGTCTCCCCCCCGCCGTTTTCCTCAAATCTGCCTTGCCGACAACTCCCTCGGGCAGGGAGGCTGTGCTAGAGGCAATTCACACGCTGTATTCCCAGCAGGTGATAGTCAAGGTGCCCCTACTTCAACAAGGACGGGGTTACTATTCCACACTGTTTGTGGTACCGAAACCGGACGGTTCGGTGAGACCCATTTTAAATTTGAAATCCTTGAACACATACATAACAAAATTCAAGTTCAAGATGGAATCGCTCAGGGCTGTTATTGCAAGCCTGGACGAGGGGGATTACATGGTATCCCTGGACATCAAGGATGCTTACCTGCATGTCCCCATTTACCATCCTCACCAGGAGTACCTCAGATTTGTGGTACAGGATTGCCATTACCAATTCCAGACACTGCCGTTTGGACTGTCCACGGCACCGAGGGTGTTTACCAAGGTAATGGCAGAAATGATGATACTCCTTCGAAAAAAGGGAGTTTTTAATTATCCCATACTTGGACGTTCTCCTTATAAGGGCGAGGTCCAAGGAGCAGTTGTTGGTCGGAATAGCACTATCTCGGGAAGTGCTACAACAGCACGGATGGATTCTAAACATTCCACAGCTGGTTCCTTCCACACGCCTACTGTTCCTGGGGATGGTTCTGGACACAGAACAGAAAAAAGTGTTTCTCCCGCAGGAGAAAGCCAAGGAGCTGTCCTCTCTAGTCAGAGACCTCCTGAAACCAAAACAGGTATCGGTGCATCACTGCACACGAATCCTCGGAAAAATGGTAGCTTCATACGAAGAAATTCCATTCGGCAGGTTCCATGCAAGAACCTTTCAGTGGGACCTCTTGGACAAGTGGTCGGGATCGCATCTTCAGATGCATCGGCTGATAACCCTGTCTCCAAGGACCAGGGTGTCTCTGCTGTGGTGGCTGCAGAGTGCTCTTCTTCTAGAGGGCCGCAGATTCGGCATACAGGACTGGGTCCTGGTGACCACGGATGCCAGCCTTCGAGGCTGGGGGGCAGTCACACAGGGAAGAAATTTCCAAGGACTTTGGTCAAGTCAGGAGTCGTCCCTACACATAAATATTCTGGAACTGAGGGCCATTTACAATGCCCTAAGTCTGGCAAGGCCCCTGCTTCAAAACCAGCCGGTACTGATCCAATCAGACAACATCACGGCAGTCGCCCATGCAAACCGACAGGGCGGCACAAGAAGCAGGATGGCGATGGCAGAAGCCACAAGGATTCTCCAATGAGCGGAAAATCACGTTTTAGCACTGTCAGCAGTGTTCATTCCGGAAGTGGACAACTGGGAAGCAGACTTCCTCAGCAGATGCGACCTACACCCGGGAGAGTGGGGACTTCATCCAGAAGTCTTCCAACTGTTGGTAAACCGTTGGGAAAGGCCACAGGTGGACATGATGGCGTCTTGCCTCAACAAAAAGCTAAAGAGATATTGCGCCAGGTCAAGGGACCCTCAGGCGATAGCTGTGGACGCTCTAGTGACACCGTGGGTGTACCAGTCGGTTTCTGTGTTCCCTCCTCTGCCTCTCATACCAAAGGTACTGAGAATAATAAGAAGGCGAGGAGTAAGAACGATACTCGTGGTTCCGGATTGGCCAAGAAGAGCTTGGTACCCAGAACTTCATGAAATTATATCAGAGGACCCATGGCCTCTACCGCTCAGACAGGATCTGCTACAGCAGGGGCCCTGTCTGTTCCAAGACTTACCGCGGCTGCGTTTGACGGCATGGCGGTTGAATTCCGGATCCTAAAGGAAAAGGGCATTCCGGAGGAAGTCATTCCTACGCTGATAAAAGCTAGGAAAGAAGTAACCGCAAACCATTTATCACCGTATTTGGCGAAAATATGTTGCGTGATGTGAGGCCAGGAAGGCCCCTACTGAGGAATTTCAGCAGGGTCGTTTTCTGCACTTCCTACAGTCGGGAGTGACTATGGGCCTAAAATTGGGTTCCATTAAGGTCCAGATTTCGGCTCTGTCGATTTTCTTCCAGAAAGAACTGGCTTCACTGCCTGAAGTTCAGACATTTGTAAAGGGAGTGCTACATGTTCAGCCCCCTTTTGTGCCTCCTGTGGCACCTTGGGATCTCAACGTGGTGTTGAGTTTCCTGAAATCACATTGGTTTGAGCCACTTAAAACTGTGTATTTGAAATATCTCACGTGGAAAGTGGTCATGTTATTGGCCTTGGCTTCGGTCAGGCGTGTGTCAGAATTGGCGGCTTTGTCATGTAAAAGCCCTTATCTGAGTTTCCATATGGATAGGGCAGAATTGAGGACTCGTCCCCAGTTTCTCCCTAAGGTGGTATCAGCTTTTCACTTGAACCAACCTATTGTAGGGCCTGCGGCTACTAGGGACTTGGAAGATTCCAAGTTACTGGACATAGTCAGGGCCTTGAAAATTTATGTTTCCAGGACGGCTGGAGTCAGGAAAACTGACTCGCTTTTTATCCTGTATGCACCCAACAAACTAGGTGCTCCTGCTTCTAAGCAGACTATTGCTCGCTGGATTTGTAGCACAATTCAGCTGGCGCATTCTGCGGCTGGATTGCTGCATCCTAAATCAGTAAAAGCCCATTCCACAAGGAAAGTGGGCTCATCTTGGGTGGCTGCCCGAGGGGTCTCGGCTTTACAACTTTGCCGAGCTGCAACTTGGTCAGGGGCAAACACGTTTGCTAAATTTTACAAATTTGATACCCTGGCTGAGGAGGACCTTGAGTTCTCTCATTCGGTGCTGCAGAGTCATCCGCACTCTCCCGCCCGTTTGGGAGCTTTGGTATAATCCCCATGGTCCTTACGGAGTTCCCAGCATCCACTAGGACGTCAGAGAAAATAAGATTTTACTCACCGGTAAATCTATTTCTCGTAGTCCGTAG
The DNA here is from genome assembly GCF_028390025.1 of Pseudophryne corroboree. NCBI lineage: Eukaryota > Metazoa > Chordata > Amphibia > Anura > Myobatrachidae > Pseudophryne > Pseudophryne corroboree. The sequence goes on from NC_086449.1 coordinate 382,736,707, forward strand.
TGGATGCTGGGCGCCCATCCCAAGTGCGGATTGTCTGCAATACTTGTATATAGTTATTGCCTAACTAAAGGGTTATTGTTGAGCCATCTGTTGAGAGGCTCAGTTATATTTCATACTGTTAACTGGGTATAGTATCACGAGTTATACGGTGTGATTGGTGTGGCTGGTATGAGTCTTACCCGGGATTCAAAATCCTTCCTTATTGTGTCAGCTCTTCCGGGCACAGTGTCCTAACTGAGGTCTGGAGGAGGGGCATAGAGGGAGGAGCCAGTGCACACCAGATAGTGCCTAATCTTTCTTTTAGAGTGCCCAGTCTCCTGCGGAGCCAGTCTATTCCCCATGGTCCTTACGGAGTTCCCAGCATCCACTACGGACTACGAGAAATAGATATACCGGTGAGTAAAATCTTATTTTTCTATATAAGACAGAAGCAGAAGATTCAGCTTTGCAAGCAAGTTGGCAGCTCTTAGTGCTCAGAAATAAATGCACATCTTTTCCACATTCAGAGCTGTACACCTATGAGGCCGCACTGCCCCCTGTTCATGCACTTGTGATAGTAGCGATCATCTCTATCAGCATGCATTTGCAACAGACATATTTTTGGTGAAGTAGCCATCTGATTTCATACGTGTCTCTGCATGTGCTCGCAAATCTGTCTACACACCCACAGGAAATTGATTCAACAACTGAACACTTGGTTGCAGACTAGTTACATCTACTCAACAGCAAGTGGGAATACTGTATGTCTGAGATGCGTTAGACTCCGAATCGCTCACACTGGCACAAACGTTGCAGATGCTGTGCTACCAAGCGTGTTGCATGCTAAAATTTGCAAAGCTCTCAAATCCGCAAGATGGTTTTGAGTGTAACTATGAATCAGCATCAAAGTGTTGATTTTTCATGGAGTTCAGTACTTCCCAAATGGTTCATATAATTTACAGATGTGTCTTCAAACATCTTTGCTATTGTCCCACTAAAAAGCCTCTCTTCAGACTCTGCTAGCATTGGGCATCTTTTTTGCCGAAAATGCATCTTAGACCCAACGCAATGTGACTAGAACGCACCCGAAAACTGTGCTGATTCATTTGATATGCATTATATCTGTGTGCGACTGAGTCTCTGAATCTGCATACAAACTTCTGTGTTGCAGAGGCTGTGGCTTTTTTCTGGGTCGATATCCTTTGTGCTTCATATATAGACTCCGATATACAGATATACAAGTATCACATATCATATTTGTAAGCAGAATCTCCTGGTGCATCCCAGCCACATCACATTACAACTAAGACATATTTTCTGCAAAGAAAGACTCCTAGCGCTAGTGGAGTTGTATGGAACCTGTCAGCTCAATCACACCAGGAATCTCCCGCTGTATTGTGTATTGAGGCAAGATGGATGAGGACACATCTGCATGATGTGTGAATTGACCCTTAAAATAACAATTACAGCAACTTACACATGTGTGAGAGTACTTAAATTGTATGTAGTAGTTGCATTTCGCCAAATGACATTCTAATAATATAATAGAAGAGGTATTTAATTTTAAGAAAAGCTCCTGTCATTTAAAGCACAGGTCTACTTTGGGAATGGCAACCCGCTCTAAGCGTTGACTTCTTGGCTCCTTGGGTAGCTCCCAGCCTCACCCAGTATGAACGACCTCGAAGTACATCATGCCTTGCATCTATCCCGTTGAGCAGAGAGCTGGGAGACAGAACTGTTTGCCAGGCCTTCAAACTGCTTAGCCTGTGACTGCCAACCAGAGGTGGATCTAAACCAGACTTGTCAAACTCTTGGCCTGAGGGCCGCATGCGGCCCACAACGCATACTTTTGCGACCCAAGTTTACTTTTTTTAAAACAATGTCATATGGCCCACCACCACCGGATGGGTTACTGTTGGCCCTTCTGCCGTGTTCGGAGCTTATCTCTGACCGAGCATCATTCACCGTTCTGCACATGCGCAAAAAGATAGTGATAGAGATAGGGAAATGTCCACAGAGACACTCCCATTCAAGTGAATGCGACGTGTGCGCGTAATGGATGCGCACGTGCCCCATAAGTGGCAGTAGGGACGCCCAGGCACAGATGGAGCCACGATTAGCGTGGCTCCATCTGTATGTATTATACAGGAGAGGGGACCGCACAGTGAATTATGAGGAGGAATAACACAGCTCCCAGCTTACACTATTAAAGTTGTTTTCTTCCCGATACTTCACATCTCTTTGATTATACTTTATTGTTGGTTTTTCTAAGTAACCTTTTAAAATTGCATATAAGATTTTTTTTATTTTATTGCGGCTCACTCAAGACTTAGATCTTGATTATTCGGCCCAGTTGGGATTTTGAGTTTGATATGCCTGATCTAGACTTTCTATTAAGTGTACATTTTAAAAATATAGACTCCTCTTTCTACTCCTGACTTATCCTACTTCATAATCTATACTTTCTGCTGCGGGGTACACTGGGCTCCACAAGGATGGACAATGGGGTGTAGAGTAGGATCTTGATCCGTGGCACCAACAGGCTCAAAGCTTTGACTGTTCCCAGAATGCACAGCGCCGCCTCCTCTATAACCCCGCCTCCCTGCACAGGAGCTCAGATTTGTAGTTGGTGCTGCAGTAAGCAGGCACATAACAGAGGGGCTGCTCTAGGCAGCCCTAAGAAGAGCTTTTTTGAAGAAAAAAGTGAAGACTTCAAGGGCAGCAGCGGTGGTAAATGTCAGAAGACATTCACTGCTGCAGCTCCAGCTCTCCCCAGCGGCGCTGTACACTCCTGAGCCCTGGTTGCCGGGTAACTACAGCGGGAGGCTCCGGTCTTCTTCACGTCTGGCACACACGACGGGGGCTCTCCGGGATCGCGTGGCCGCGCTTCGGGAGGTGGTGAGTGGGTCCCGCTTGCAGGACCCAGTCTTTATCGTGATCCGGCGCGGTCAGTGGGAGGTGGGCCGCACGCGCTGGCGGTGGACACTGTAACAGTACAGGCGATCCCACTGGATCACCAGGGCATGGGTGCAGGTCAGGTTTTCTCTCTAAACCATTTTCAGTAGCCCACAGTACCCGGTGGTTTTGCCAGCAGGGGGATAAGGCTTAGACCTGAAGCCCCTCCCCCAGCCCCAGGGTGCCATTTCTCGCAAATGTTCCCACCCTGGAGCTGCATATCTGTCTCTCCCTCACTCCCTGTCAGTGTCTGGGCGCCATTATCTCTCAGCTTCACTGTTCCTGGGACTGCTTGGGCAAATCCTCCTGTGTAAAGCCGCCTGGTTGTCAGTGCTGTGACTTTACATGACACTTAAGTATTCTACCTGCCTTTTTAGACAGTGCTAGTTAAGAAAGAGTGCATTTAGTCAGGGTTTTGTAGTACAATTACCCTGTGATATACATCCAGTTCTTACTGTGCAGTGTTATATCTATTGACTAAATAGCTATATATATAAGCTAGTCCAGTGCAGTATTATTGTTAGTAATAACCTCTGCATTGTACAAACTGTGACTATCTGTGTGTGCATTAGATAGCTGAGTGGTGTCCATTTCGTGTCTTTCACTCAACTTGCTATCCCTATATTCTATAACCTGAGGGGGCTTGGTGCGTCAGGTTTTATATTGATAGAGGATTTTCACAAAGATATACTTTAATACGTATTTTTCTCTGTGATTTAGTCACCATATCTCTCCTTTATCTCTGCTAGTGCTGACTACACTGCGCAGGGGTTTGGGTAAGAGGTATTGCGCTGCTGCCAATTGTACTGTGTTACCTGATACTGCAAATTATATCATGTCTGGTTCTGGGGCTGAACACACTGCCGGTGTTGCTGAAGCCACAGATCCCTATGAGGAGTATATAGCAGCTGTGGTCTCTGGTTCTGGGGGCTCTTTGCCCCCCAGTGGGACTGTGGCAACGGAGGTACATAATGACCCACCGTGGCCCGCTTTTTCCGCGCTTCTGCATACGCTAGTTAATAAACTAACACTCCCTATGGGACCCCCAATGCCGGTACAACCGTATGTGGTCCCTGCAGCTAACCCGCCGTGGGCGGATGATTTATCTGCTCAATTGAAGAAGTTGAACCAGTCCCTGACTACTAAAAAGTCTGACCATCGCTCGCCTAAGTCCAAGGGGTCCTCTAAGCGAGCGCTTGTCTCCTCACAATCCACTGATGTCATTGACACCTCGTCTGATAAAGACGCACTTTTACACTGACCCCACAGGTTCTGACTCAGATACTGCTGATGGACAGGGTAGGTCACATGTGGATGTTCCTGATCTTTTGGAGGCTATTAAGTTTATTCTACAGATTACGGATGATCCCGAGCCCATCCGTTCCTCCTAAGAAACAAGATAGGTTCAAGCGTCAGAAGGTTGTTAAACAAGTTTTACCTCACTCTGATCACCTAGTGGATATACGTTAGGAACCCTGGGAAAACCCGCGTACGAAGTTTTTGCCTCAAAAGAAGATGCTGGCTCGCTATCCCCTCGCACCAGAGCTGTCTAAGAATTGGGAAACGCCTCCTCCAGTAGACTCGCATGTTGCTAGGATGGTGGTTTCCTCAGCTCTACCTGTCACTACCGTCACGTCTCTAAAGGAGCCTACGGATAAACGTGTGTAGGGTTGTCTAAAAGCGATTTACACCCTCACGGGTGCTGCACAAAGGCCCACTATTTCAGCAACATGGGCTGCAGAGGCTATTGAAGCATGGGCCTTGGAGTTAGAAGCTGAAATCTCTTCTGACCATGCTAGACAATGCTTGTCATATATTGTCACAGCTTCTCGCTATATTAAAGAGGCGGCTTCTGATGCCGGTATCCTAGCAGCCAAGGCCTCTACTACGTCAGTCCTGGCTCGCCGGATATTGTGGCTGAGATCCTGGTCTGTGGATCTGGACTCTAGAAAAACCTTGGAGGTACTCCCTTTCAAGGGAGATATTCTGTTTGGGGAGGACTTAAATAAGATAGTAGCTGACTTGGCTACTGCCAAAACTGCCTGTCTGCCAAGTACCGCTCCTTCTGTGTCGAAGGCTAAAGGTACTTCCTTTCGCCCCTTTCGTCCTTCAGGTAAAGCAAAAGGTCAGGCGTACAACAAGCAGGCCCGCACTTCCAAACCTTGTAATCCAAAGCCAAAAAGAGCCTGGGCAGCCCGTCAGCCAGCTTCCAAGGCCGATAAGCCTGCTGCATGACGGGGCGGGCCTCCCTCTGGGGGATCCCAGGGTGGGGGGCCGGCTTCTAGGGTATACCCAGGAATGTTTGAAAACCACTTCAGATGCCTGGGTACGGGAAGTCGTCACTCGAGGTTACGCCATAGCCTTCAAAAACCGACCCCCTCATCGATTTTGCCAGACAGACGTCCCGTCGGACCAGACAAAGGCAAACACTCTGCATTCGGTGGTACAGACCCTCCTGGATACAGGAGTCGTAGTACAGGTGCCTCTTGCGCAGAGGGGTCGGGGGTACTATTCTCCGCTGTTTCTAGTCCCGAAACCGAATGGGTCCTCCCGGCCCATTCTCAACCTCAAGGCATTGAACAGGTTTGTGAAGGTTTCCAAGTTCCGTATGGAAACCCTTCGCTCTATAGTTCTGGCTTTGGAACCTGGGGACTACATGGTCTCCCTGGACATACAGAATGCTTACCTGCATATTCCTATAGCAGCGTCACATGAGCAATACCTGAGGTTTGCTATTGGCAACCTCCATTACCAGTTTCGGGCGTTAACTTTTGGTTTAACAACGGCTCTGCGAGTCTTCACCAAAGTAATGGCGATGATGACGGTGGTACTCCACCGTCAAGGGGTCAGGATACTGCCGTATCTGGACGACTTGTTAATCCTGGCAAATTCCCCAGAACTTCTCCTACGTCATCTAGATATGACGGTCCGGTTTCTACAAGCCCACGGGTGGCTCATCAACTGGAAGAAATCCTCCCTGATCCCTGCTCAGAGCATGGTGCATCTGGGAGCGCTATTGGACACTCACAACCAGAGGTTGTTATTGTGTCAGGAGAAAGTCCTGAAGCTTCAGGACAGGATTCGTTGCTTCCTTTCTCGTCCGCAAGTGTCGATACATTCGGCGATACAGGTGCTGGGCCTCATGGTATCCGCATTCGACATGGTGGAGTATGATCAATTCCATTCTCGCCCCCTCCAGAGGCTGATTCTAGCCAAGTGGGATGGCCTGCCTCACCGGATCAGGTCTCAAATGATCTCATTGACTCCGGAGGTCCGTCTGTCGCTGCTCTGGTGGCTCCAGAACCAACAATTGTGCAGCGGTCGTCCCTTCTGGATATCCAACTGGGTCCTGTTGACGACAGATGCCAGTCTAAGAGGTTGGAGCGCGGTGCTGGAGCAACACTCCCTTCAGGGTCGGTGGACCAAGGAGGAGTCCCTCCTCTCAATCAACATTCTGGAATTGCGGACGGTCTTCAATGCATTGAACCTAGCCCAGCATTAAATTCACAACCGTCCTGTTCAAGTGCAGTCGGACAATGCCACCACAGTGGCTTACATAAATCATCAAGGCAGCACTCGAAGCCGTCTGGCAATGAAGGAAGTCTCAAGAATTCTACATTGGACGGAACGCCATCTACTGGCCATATCGGCAATCTTCATTCCGGGAGTCCTGAATTGGGAAGCGGACTTTCTCAGTCGTCAGGACGTGCATGCCGGCGAGTGGGGCCTCCATCCAGTAGTGTTTCAACACCTAGTGGAAAGGTGGGGTCTTCCAGACGTAGATCTGATGGCGTCTCGACACAATCACAAGGTTCCGGTCTTCGGAGCAAGGACAAGGGATCCTCAAGCAGCATTCGTGGATGCGCTGGCGGTGCCGTGGAGGTTTCGGCTGCCGTACGTGTTCCCTCCGGTGTCACTCAGGCCCAGGGTAATTCGGAAGTTCAAGCAAGAAAAAGGAATTCTGCTTCTCATAGCTCCAGCGTGGCCCACACGGCACTGGTTCTCAGACCTGCAGGGCCTATCGTCAGAGCGTCCAATTCTACTTCCACAACGCCCAGACCTCCTCGTTCAGGGCCCCTGTGTCTACCAGGACCTAGCCCGGCTGTCTTTGATGGCGTGGCTCTTGAAGCTTCCGTCTTGAGGGCTAAGGGTTTTTCTGAGGAAGTCATTAAAACTATGTTGCGGGCCCGGAAACCGGCTTCTGCCCGGATTTACCATAGGGTCTGGCATTCCTACTTTGTTTGATGCGCATCTAACAATTATGACGCTTCCAAGTTTAGTACAGCCAAACTTTTGGCTTTTCTGCAGCAGGGCCTGGATTTAGGCCTGCGTCTGGCCTCTCTCAAGGTTCATATTTCTGCCTTGTCGGTGTGGTTTCAGAGAAAAATTGCGACTTTACCTGATTTCATACTCTCACTCAGGGTGTGTTGCTTATCCAACCTCCCTATGTCCTGCCTGTGGCTCCTTGGGACTTGTCGGTGGTTTTGGAGGCGTTGCAGGAGCCTCCGTTTGAACCCCTTGGTTCAGCTGATCTTAAGTGGCTTTCCCTTAAGGTGGTGGTCTTGCTGGCTATTGCCTCTGCTAGGAGAGTGTCGAATTTGGGTGCCCTTTCCTGTAGTTCCCCATATCTGATTTTTCACCGTGACCGGGCGGTACTTCGGACTCGTCCCGGTTATTTACCGAAGGTGGTTTCCTCGTTCCACCTTAATCAGGAGATTGTGGTTCCAGCCTTTGTCTCTCCTGACTTGTCTTCCAAAGAGCGGTCTTTGGATGTGATACAGGCTCTCCGTATCTATGTGAAGAACTGCTTCTATTCGAAAATCTGATTCTCTCTTTGTTTTGTTTGGATTTCACAAACGTGGCTGGCCTGCTCACAAGCAGACCCTGGCCAGTTGGATTAGAATGGAGATTGCACATGCTTATGTGAAGGCTGGTCTGTCAGCTCCTGATCACATTACGGCCCATTCTACTCGGTCTGTTGGACCTTCTTGGGCGGCCCAACGTGGTGCGACCTTTGACCAATTGTGCAAGGTGGCTACGTGGTCCTCCGTGAACACGTTCATAAGGTTTTATGCCTTCGATACTGCCGCTTCCCAAGATGCTTCCTTTGGACGCCGGGTTCTTGTGCCCGCTACAGTGCGTCCCCTCCCATAAGGAACTGCTTTAGGACATCCACATTGTCCATCCTTGTGGAGCCCAGTGTACCCCGCAGCAGAAAACGAGTTTAATGGTAAGAACTTACCGTTGTTAAAACTCTTTCTGCGAGGTACACTGGGCTCCACAAGGCGCCCACCCTGACGCACTTAGCTTCTCTGGGTTGGTATGGCATTAGCCGCTGACACTTCTCCTGTCGTGAGAGTGTGGTGTATGTGGCTACTAACCGTTGTTGTCTCTTTTCCTGCTACTGCATTGGGCTGGTTAACTAAAAACTGAGCTCCTGTGCAGGGAGGCGGGGTTATAGAGGAGGCGGTGCTGTGCATTCTGGGAACAGTCAAAGCTTTGAGCCTGTTGGTGCCTCGGTTCAAGATCCTACTCTACACCCCATTGTCCATCCTTGTGGAGCCCAGTGTACCTCGCAGTAAGAGTTTTAACAATGGTAAGTTCTTACCATAAACTCGTTTTTACAATACTAATATAAATAAAATTAAACAACATACAATTGTACATCATTCTAAATACACACAGCTCATCCTGCAGGGATTTCAAAACTCCAGATCACAACTGCCAGCTTGTAGATAATACATTTTCACTTAAATCCCCCTTATTTAAAATACACTCCTTAGCAAGCAATGCAGGGGACTTGAACTCCCAACCTCGTGTACCATAATCAGACAAATAAAACATGAGAGATTTGCTGTTTGGGGCTGCAGGGAACTATGAGCTCTGTAAATCTGTATCTGGTTACTCAGGCAGGATGTATCGGAAGAGGCCAAGAGGAAATCCAGGGAGAGATAAAGTACCAACCAGTCAGCTCCTGTCATTTTTCAAACACATCCTTTAACATGACAGTTAGGAGCTGAATGGCTGGTACTTTATATTTCTCCACTTTATCACTCTCCAAGGCATAGTACATATCCCAATATATTATTTTGCCCATCCTCCACAAGAATTAGGCAACATAACCAAATTTTTAGGTGGTACAGCAAATTGGCACCTGGAAACATACATTATTCTAATTGCTAAATTCACATAATTATTGCTTTTTTTTGTTGTGTCAAAACGCAGAAAATAATAGACAACAGACAGTAATTCAATCTTCAAAAAAAACAAATCCATCTAATGAAAGTCACAAGATTTGTCAGTTCTGTTTATCCCTTATTCAGATACCAAACGGTGAATAATCCCAAAAGGCAGAGGCCAATCTCAACACAATTGTTTCCAAAATAAAATAGTTTAAAAAAATTCCCTACAGCATTGGAGACATTCAGCTGTTGTGTTTTGATCAATACAGAAGATTAAGATTGCAGTGTAACAAAGTGCATGAAATATTAATACATGCATTTAAACTAGATAAATATAGAGTCCCCTCTTGCAATTGAAGAGCTACTAGTGATGTCATACATTCAAGACCCATAACAAAGACATTTATATTTTATAGATGGGATCAATGGTTCTTCAGACAAATCATATGTAAGAGATCAGATGTCATTTGCTCCAAAGTTTTTAAATACAGGTTGAGTATTCCATATCCAAATATTCTGAAATACTGAATTTTTTAAGTGAGACTGAGATAGTGAAACATTTGTTTTCTGATGGCTCAATGTATACAAACTTTGTTTAATACACAAAGTTATTAAACTATATGACCTTCAGGCTGTGTGTATAAGGTGTATATGAAACATAAATGTATTGTGTGTATGTACCTACACATTGTTTAATGCACAAAAATATTAAAAATATTGGCTAAAATTACCTTCAGGCTCTGTGTAAAAGGTGTATATGAAACGTAGATGCATTCTGCGCTTAGACTTGGGTCCCATCGCCATTTTATCTAATTATAGTATGCACTTATTCCAAAATACGGAAAAATCCGATATCCAAAATACAGTACTTCTGGTCCCATGCATTTTGGATATGGGATACTCAACCTGTATCTATACTTATACCACCAACAAAACAATTTATATCATGAAGACCTATATTTGATGTAATGCAATTTTGTTTTGTAGAATCTCTTCTAGTAGCAATAATTCCCATCCTTTTCATATCTTTATTTGATGCTGTAATGTTTAGGTACTCTTTTTGATCACATTTGGCAACATGGAAAATCATAGGAATACCAATCGATACCAATACCAGTCGGAATACTCATTTCTCTAACGTTCTAGAGGATGCTGCGGACTCCGTAAGGACCATGGGGATAGACGGGCTCCGCAGGAGACATGGGCACTTTAAGAAAGACTTTGACTCTGGGTGTGCACTGGCTCCTCCCTCTATGCCCCTCCTCCAGACCTCAGTTTGATACTGTGCCCAGTGGAGACTAGGTGCATTTCAGGAGCTCTCCTGAGTAAGTTTCCTGTAAAGAAAGCATTTTAGTTAGGTTTGTTATGTTCAGGGAGCCTGCTGGCAACAGACTCCCTGCATCGAGGGACTGAGGAGAGAGAAACAGACCCACTTCTCTGAGTTTCAGGGCTCTGTTTCTTAGGCTACTGGACACCATTCGCTCCAGAGGGATCGGAACGCAGGTCTCACCCTAGCCGTCCGTCACAGAGCCGCGCCGCCGTCCTCTTCGCAGAGCCTGAATATAGAAGCCGGGTGAGTATTGAGGAAAAGATATCAGAGGCGGCAGAAGACACCTTGATCTTCATAGAGGTAACGCACAGCACTGCAGCTGTGCGCCATTGCTCCCATTCACCTCACACACCTCGGTCACTGTAAGGGTGCAGGGCGCAGGGGGGCGCGCCCTGGGCAGCAATATAAACCTCTCCTGTGGCATATGTATATATATATATATATATATATATATATATATATATATATATACATGTACAGGTACAGCTGGGCACTGTACATGTATATAAAGAGCCCCCGCCATGTTATTGAGAAATTTGAGCGGGACAGAAGCCTGCCGCCGAGGGGGCGGGGCTTCTCCCTCAGCACTCACCAGCGCCATTTTTCTCCACAGCACCGCTGAGAGGAAGCTCCCCGGACTCCCCCCTGCTTAACACACGGTGAAAGAAGGGTTTTAAAGTAGAGGGGGGGCACATAATTGGCGCATATACATAACAAAAGCGCTACTGGGTAAACATACTGTGTTTTTTCCTGGGTCATATAGCGCTGGGGTGTGTGCTGGCATACTCTCTCTCTGTCTCTCCAAAGGGCCTTGTGGGGAACCTGTCTTCAGAAAAGAGCTTCCCTGTGTGTGTGGTGTGTCGGTACGCGTGTGTCGACATGTCTGAGATTGAAGGCTCACCTGAGGAGGAGGGGGAGTGTATGAATGTTAGGTCTCCGTCGGCAGTGCCGACACCTGACTGGATGGATATGTGGAATGTTTTAAGTGCTAAAGTTAATTTATTGCACAAAAGATTAGACAAAGCTGAAGCTGGGGTACAGTCAGGGAGTCAACTCATGCCTGTCCCAATGTCGCCTGGACCTTCGGGGTCTCAGAAGCGCCCACTATCCCAAATAGTTGACACAGATACCGACATGGATTCAGACTCCAGTGTCGACTACGATGATGCAAAATTACAGCCAAAGGTGGCTAAATGTATTCGATATATGATTATCGCAATAAAAGATGTTCTGCATATCACTGAGGAACCCCCTGTCCCTGACACGAGGGTACACATGTATAAGGGAAAGAAACCTGAGGTCACCTTTCCCTCTTCACATGAGCTGAACGAATTATGCGAAAAAGCGTGGGAAACTCCAGACAAAAAACTGCAGATTCCCAAAAGGATTCTAATAGTGTATCCTTTCCCGTCGCAGGACAGAATCCGGTGGGAAACCTCCCCTAGGGTAGACAAAGCTTTGACGCGCTTATCAAAAAAGATAGCGCTTCCATCCCAAGATACGGCTACCCTCAAGGATCCTGCTGACCGCAAGCAGGAGGTTACCTTGAAGTCCATTTACACACATTCTGGTACGTTACTCAGACCGGCTATTGCGTCGGCCTGGGTTTGTAGTGCTGTAGCAGCATGGACAGATTCCTTATCAGCGGAAATTGAGACCCTTGATAAGGATACCATTTTAATGACCCTAGGGCATATAAAAGATGCTGTCTTATATATGAGGGATGCTCAAAGAGACATTAGTTTACTGGGTTCCAGGATAAACGCTATGTCTATTTCTGCTAGGCGTGTCTTATGGACCCGACAGTGGGCAGGTGATGCCGACTCCAAGAGACATATGGAGTTGTTGCCTTACAAGGGTGAGGAATTGTTTGGAGAGGGCCTCTCGGACCTCGTCTCCACGGCTACGGCAGGTAAATCTAATTTTTTTCCATATATTCCCTCACAGTCTCAGAAAGCGCCTCATTATCAAATGCAGTCCTTTCGTTCCAATAAAAGCAAGAGGGTACGTGGATCGTCCTTTCTTGCCAGAGGTAAGGGCAGAGGGAAAAAGCTGCACAACACAGCTAGTTCCCAGGAACAGAAGTCCTCCCCGGCCTCTGCAAAATCCACCGCATGACGCTGGGGCTCCCCTGAAGGAGTCCGCTCCAGTGGGAGCACGTCTTCGACTGTTCAGCCACATCTGGGTTCACTCACAGGTGGATTTCTGGGCAATAGAAATTGTTTCCCAGGATTACAAGCTGGAATTCGAAGAGGTGCCTCCTCGCCGGTTTTTCAAATCGGCCCTACCGACTTCCCCCCTGGAAAGGGAGATAGTGTTACATGCGATTCGCAAATTGTGTCTTCAACAAGTGGTGGTAGAGGTTCCCCTGCTTCAAAGAGGGAAGGGGTACTACTCAACTCTGTTTGTGGTCCCAAAACCGGACGGTTCGGTCAGACCCATTTTGAATTTAAAATCCCTGAACCTTTACTTAAAACGGATCAAGTTCAAGAATGAATCGCTCAGAGCGGTCATCGCCAGCCTGGAAGGGGGAGATTTTATGGTATCTCTGGACATAAAGGATGCATACCTGCATGTTCCCATATATCCTCCTCATCAGGCGTACCTGAGATTTGCGGTACAGGATTGTCATTACCAATTTCAGACGTTGCCGTTTGGGCTTTCCACGGCCCGAGAATTTTCACCAAGGTAATGGCGGAAATGATGGTGCTCCTGCGCAAACAGGGTGTCACAATTATCCCGTACTTGGACGATCTCCTCATAAAAGCGAGATTACGGGAGAAGTTGCTGAACAGCGTATCACTTTCACTGAATGTGTTACAGCGACACGGCTGGATTATCAATATTCCAAAGTCGCAGCTGAATCCTACAACTCGTCTGCCCTTCTTGGGCATGATTCTGGACACAGACCAGAAGAGGGTTTTTCTTCCGACAGAAAAAGCGCAGGAACTCCTAGTCATGAACCTTTTGAAGCCAAAACAAGTGTCAATATGTCATTGCACTCAAGTCCTGGGAAAAATGGTGGCGACATACGAAGCCATTCCCTACGGCAGATTCCATGCAAGGACCTTCCAATGGGACCTATTGGACAAATGGTCCGGGTCACATCTGCAAATGCATCAGCGGATCACCCTGTCCCCCAGGGCCAGAGTATCTCTCCTGTGGTGGCTGAAAAGTGCTCACCTTCTAGAGGGCCGCAGGTTCAGCATTCAGGACTGGATCCTGGTGACCACGGACGCGAGCCTCCGAGGTTGGGGAGCAGTCACACAGGGAAGAAATTTCCAAGGCCTTTGGTCAAGTCAAGGGACTTGTCTTCACATCAACATCCTGGAACTAAGGGCCATATACAACGCCCTACATCAAGCGGAGATCTTACTTCGCGATCGACCAGTTCTGATCCAGTCAGACAACGTCACCGCAGTAGCTCATGTAAACCGCCAAGGCGGCACAAGGAGCAGAGTGGCAATGGCGGAAGCCACCAGAATTCTTCGCTGGGCGGAGAATCATGTAAGCGCACTGTCAGCAGTGTTAATTCCGGGAGTGGACAACTGGGCAGCAGACTTCCTCAGCAGACACGACCTGCATCCGGGAGAGTGGGGACTTCATCAAGAAGTCTTCGCGCAGATTGCAAGTCGGTGGGGACTGCCCCAAATAGACATGATGGCGTCCCGTCTCAACAAAAAGCTACAAAGGTATTGCGCCAGGTCAAGAGACCCTCAGGTGGTAGCTGTGGACGCCCTAGTGACACCGTGGGTGTTCCAGTCGGTCTATGTGTTTCCTCCTCTTCCTCTCATACCCAAGGTGTTGAGGATAGCAAGAAAAAGAGGAGTGAGAACAATACTCATTGTTCCGGATTGGCCACGAAGGACCTGGTATCCGGATCTGCAGGACATGCTCACAGAAGATCCGTGGCCTCTTCCTCTAAGGCAGGACCTGTTACAACAAGGTCCCTGTCTGTTCCAAGACTTACCGCGGCTGCGTTTGACGGCATGGCGGTTGAACGCCGGATCCTAGCGGAAAAAGGTATTCCGGATGAGGTTGTTCCTACGCTAATGAAGGCTAGGAAGGACGTGACATCTAAACATTATCAACGAATATGGCGAAAATATGTTTCTTGGTGTGAGGCCAGGAATGCTCCTACGGAAGAATTCCATCGAGGCCGTTTTCTTCACTTCCTACAAACTGGAGTGAATTTGGGCCTAAAATTAGGCTCCATTAAAGTTCAGATTTCGGCCTTATCCATTTTCTTTCAAAAGGAGTTGGTATCTTTATCTGAAGTACAGACTTTTGTGAAGGGAGTACTGCATATTCAGCCTCCTTTTGTACCTCCGGTGGCACCTTGGGACCTTAACGTGGTGTTAAGTTTCCTTAAGTCACATTGGTTCGAACCACTTAAAACAGTGGAGTTGAAATATCTCACTTGGAAGGTGGTCAAGTTGTTAGCCTTGGCTTCGGCTAGGCGAGTTTCAGAATTAGCGGCTTTATCACATAAAAGCCCCTATCTGGTTTTCCATATGGATAGAGCGGAATTGCGGACCCGTCCTCAATTCCTACCTAAGGTGGTCTCATCCTTTCATATGAACCAACCTATTGCCGTGCCTGTGGCTACACGTGACTTGGAGGATTCCGAGTCCCTGGATGTGGTCAGGGCTTGGAAAATGTACGTTGCCAGAACGGCTAGGATCAGAAAAACAGAAGCACTGTTTGTCCTGTATGCAGCCCACAAGGTTGGCGGCCCTGCTTCAAAGCAGACTATTGCTCGCTGGATCTGTAACACGATACAGCAGGCGCATTCTACGGCAGGATTGCCTTTACCGAAATCGGTTAAGGCCCATTCCACTAGGAAGGTGGGCTCGTCTTGGGCGGCTGCCCGAGGGGTCTCGGCACTACAGCTGTGCCGAGCTGCTACTTGGTCGGGGTCAAACACCTTTGCAAAGTTCTATAAGTTTGATACCCTGGCTGAGGAGGACCTCCTGTTTGCTCAATCGGTGCTGCAGAGTCATCCGCACTCTCCCGCCCGTTTGGGAGCTTTGGTATAATCCCCATGGTCCTTACGGAGTCCCCAGCATCCTCTAGGACGGTAAATCTTTTTCTCGTAGTCCGTAGAGGATTCTGGGCGCCCGTCCCAAGTGCGGACTACTTATGCAAGACTTGTATATAGTTATTGCTTACATAAGGGTTATGTTATAGTTTCATCGGTTTTGGACCGATGATATGTTGTTTTTTCATACTGTTAACTAGATAGTATATCACAAGTTATACGGTGTGATTGGTGTGGCTGGTATGAATCTTGCCCTTGGATTAACAAAAATCCTTTCCTCGTACTGTCCGTCTCCTCTGGGCACAGTTTCTCTAACTGAGGTCTGGAGGAGGGGCATAGAGGGAGGAGCCAGTGCACACCCAGGGTCAAAGTCTTTCTTAAAGTGCCCATGTCTCCTGCGGAGCCCGTCTATCCCCATGGTCCTTACGGAGTCCCCAGCATCCTCTACGGACTACGAGAAAAAGATTTACCGGTAGGTTTAAAATCTTATTTTTTAAATGTGTGCAAATTGGGGGGGGTGGAGAGGTTTGTTTCAACTGAGCAAAAAAATTGACAGGACGGTAATTGTTGAAATTCGAGTGCATTCGACATGCAAATTTTGGCCCTCATTCCGAGTTGTTCGCTCGCTAGCTGCTTTTAGCAGCATTGCACACGCTAAGCCGCCGCCTACTGGGAGTGAATCTGTGCTTTGCAGAATTGCGGACGAAAGATTCGCATAATTGCGAATAGAAATTTCTTTGCAGTTTCTGAGTAGCTCGGGACTTACTCTGCCACTGCGATCAGTTCAGTCAGTTTCGTTCCTGGTTTGACGTCACAAACACACCCAGCGTTCGCCCAGACACTCCCCCGTTTCTCCAGCCACTCCCGCGTTTTTCCCAGAAACGGCAGCGTTTTTTCGCACACTCCCATAAAACGGCCAGTTTCCGCCCAGAAACACCCACTTCCTGTCAATCACACTCCGATCACCAGAACGATGAAAAATCCTCGTTATGCCGTGAGTAAAATACCTAACTTTTGTGTAAAATAACTAAGCACATGCGCTCTGCGAACCTTGCGCATGCGCAGTAAGCGACTAATCGCAATATAGCGAAACTCGGCAACGAGCGAACAACTCGGAATGAGGGCCATTGTGCCTTTTTGTTTCATTTCAAATGAAAGTTTGTATGAAACGCCATAATCTAGAACAGCGGTGGCCAACGCATGGCTCTTTCTTCTCACTGATGCGGCTCCCAACTTGCAGGGCTGCCAGTAGCAGAGGTGGGAGCGTGACGCTGGCACTACATCATGGCCGCGCTCCCTGCCCTGTCTAAGACTCCTGCCATTGCCGTGAAGAGCGGCACCTGTCTGGCCTCACTGTCATACAGGTCACTGTCATACAGGTGATGGTGGCTACCAGTGACCGGAGGGGAGAGATAGAGGGGGAGGATGCTGAAAGACACAGTGAGAAGGGGGTACAGGCTGAGAGGCAGAGTGAAGGGGGAGCAGGCAGCGAGTCAAAGAGTGAAGGGGGATCAAGCTGAGAGACAGAGTGAAGGGGTAGCAGGCTGAGGGGCACAGAGGTAAGGTGAAGCAGGCTGAGAGACCAAGAATAAATGGGGGGCAGGCTGAGTAGCACAGAGTTAATGGGGGAGCTGAGAGGCACAGAGTGAAGGATGGGAGGCTTAGAGGCACAGAGTGAAGGGGGGAGGCTGTGAGGCACAGAGTGAAGGGGGGAGGCTGTCTTGTTTCAGTGTATTTCATGTGGATTTTTATTGTTTCAGTGTTTCTTGCCCCCAGTGTGACTAAAAACGGGGTGTGACACATAGTCATGCTCCTACAAACATCATACCGAAGGCAGGCACACACAAATGGGGCATGGCCTTTTGGCAGTTGGGCCACTCCCCATTTTTGCACGCGCACCTTCTGCGCGCATTATGGGGGTCATTCTGACCCGATCGCGCGCTGCAGTTTTTCGCAGCATAGCGATCGGGTCAGATATGCGCCGACGCCACAGTGCGCCGGCGCATGGCCGCCCATCGCTACAGTACGATAGCCTCAGCCTGATTGACAGGCAGAGGCGGTCAATGGGCAGGAGGGTGCGAAACGGAGGCGTTTGGCCGCCGTTTCGTGGGCGCGGTCCGGCCAACGCAGGCGTGGCCGGACCGTGCAGGGAGTGGCTCGCAGCGGCTGCGTGACGTCACACGCAGCCACTGCAGGCCGGGGAGCGAAAAGTAGCTCCCGGCCAGCACGCAAAAGCTGCACTGGCCGGGAGCTACTCTTGAAGTGCAAAGGCATCGCCGCTGTGCGATGCCTTTGCACTTCTGCGGGGGGGGGGGGGGGGGGGCGGAACTGACATGCGGGGCGGACTAGCCCTGTGCTGGGGGTCCCCCCGCATGTCTGAGTTCAGGATCGTAGCTGTGCTAAATTTAGCACAGCTTTGATCAACTTGGAATGACCCTCTATAATAGCTCTTTGAGTTGACTACAGATATTTTTGGGCTCTTTCCCGCTGACTGGTTGGACACCCCTGATCTAGAACATCATATCTATCAGTGACCTCATTCTTCTTTAGGATATTGTCCATCATTGTCTTTTTCCAGCAAATGACCATTACCACCAGACATTTTACAGAAATCAGTCACTGCTAGACATATATTACTCCAATTGCACTGGGGAGCAAAGGGGAAAAAAGTGTCCCAAGGATGAAAATACACAATTCTTATAATAATGTTTATGCTGAATTCAAATAGGTTTCTGAAATTTCCCTATCAGGTAACATTTTTGAGTGATATGTAATTTTTTTATTTTTTTTATAAAACCCCTATACAGGTTGAGTCTCCCTTATCCAAAATGCTTGGGACCAGAGGAATTTTGGATATGGGATTTTTCCGTATTTTGGAATAATTGCACACCATAATGAGATATCATGGTGATGGGACCTAAATCTAAGCACAGAATGCATTTATGTTTTATATACACCTTATACACACACAGCCTGAAGGTCATTTTAGCCAATATTTTTTATAACTTTGTGCATTAAACAAAGTGTGTCTACATTCACACAATTCATTTATGTTTCATATACACCTTATACACAGAGCCTGAAGGTCATTTAATACAATATTTTTAATAACTTTGTGTATTAAACAAAGTTTATGTACATTGAGCCATCAAAAAACAAAGGTTTCACTATCTCACTCTCAGTCAAAAAAGTCCATATTTCGGAATATTTGGATATGGGATACTCAACCTGTATTTACATGTTTTAATGGATACGCTCACTGTGTTTGTAGCTCACCACACCCATATTTTTCAGAAAAAGGCCCAAGTGAGAGTCCAAGAAATGAACCTTTAATGACATATTGCATCCCTTTCTGCTTTATGCAACTTCTCTACAAATCTCTAATCCAGGCATTCCCAACCACGGTCCTCAAGACACACCAACAGTGCAGGTTTTAGTGATATCCAGGCTGCAGCACAGATGGTTAAATCAAAATAACTGAGCTACTAATTAAGTCACCTGTGCTGAAGCCTGAATATCACTAAAACCTGCACTGTTAAGGTGGGTACACACTATTAGATATATCTGCAGATCAATTGATCTGCAGATATATCTATGTACGGATCGGGCAGTGTGCTGTGCATACACACAGCCCGATCCGTCGGGGGACTGACGTCATGAACTGGGCGGGCGGACGCTCGCGCCCGCCCAGTTCACCTGTCAATCACCGCCGGCCGCCGCAGCATGTGTACGGGCGGTCGGACGACCGCCTCGTACACACACAGCGACGCGCCAATATATCGTTAGATATATTGGCTGTCGGCTGTGCTGCGCGGCCGACGCGATACGTCTGTGAACGACGGAGTTCACAGACGTATCGCCCGTACACACTGGCCGACGGTCCCGCGATGTATCGGCCGTTCAAGAGAACGGCCGATACATCGACCAGTGTGTACGGGCCTTTAGTGTGCCTTGAGGACCGTGGTTGGGAATGCCTGCTCTAATCTCTTAACATTTCTCTGACCTTAGGTCCAAAACAAATACCTTTGTCAGTCTTGGCAATACTGATATGCCGAGACTTCTCTCAAGTATATTAATCCACTTTGCATTATATCCAATTCAACAAAGTTTGATGTGCCAAGCCGCCTCTTAACAACTTAACTGATGATTGTTCCCTTCACAAGCATTAACAATATTGTTTTTTAAAATTGATTTTATTTAATAAAGTTGAAAAAGTATTTTTTAAAATATTTAAACATATTATGCACATCTGCAGAACAGATCTCCTCGTAAAAAATGGGGGGACAGGGTGGGACAGCGCAGTTGCATGAAATCTGACCATGCCAGTTAAGTGATATGCTCCATTCTCATCCTGTCTATCTAGACTGCTACTACTACCAGTCCCAGCTATGTATCCCTATCACTAGAACCAGGTGGTCTTCTGTATCCTGCTATTACCCCTAGCTGTCATATATGCCCCTGCTATTGCTACTGCTTTCCAGCTGTTGTCCTGTGTACCTACCACCAGGGGCGGAGTGGGAACAAAAAGTGGCCCTGGAAAAATTTGTACTAGTGGCCCCACATGGGCAACACCAAAAGTGTAAGGTCTAGCCATGGCAGCAGCACCCTCCCCCCAAGACTTTCCAGATAGTGGGCATTTCCAGCATCAAGGGGGAAGTTAAAAAGAAATAAAATTAAATACTATGAGCACATTATATGATACGCCTTCAGAATTTGGGAAACTATATCATTCTTTAGAAATATATATTTTCTTGCTTATTACACCAACCGTACAATCACTATTCACTCAATCTTATATGTCAGCCAAGCAGGCAGACAGAGCATACACTAGATCATCTGCAATCACAGGCTAAGTAGCAAAGTAATTTTCATATATGCAAATTATTTTGCTTCTTATTCATTATGTCTATAAAAAGGACCACATGTCCACAAACAAAACAGGCCCCACGGGTGCGTCGGCCCACCGGGAATCTTCCCTGTAGCCCCATGGCCAATCCACCTCTGCCTACCACTACTGTCACCACCCACCTGACATGCATACTTACAACTTCTACCTCTACCCACTACTAAGACTAACCTCACCAACTCTTCATGTGTCCCTACTATTATTAGCTAACGCTTCCAACTCCTGGACATATTGTGGAGTTTTGCACAGCTGCATTACTAATCTTTTATTCATAGATTGTGGTAGAAAAAAGTTATTGCTGAGATAAGGGTAAAAAAAAAATGGTATTTATTGACCCCAAAAACCCTATGGGGTATATTTAATTGAAGTCAGATCCATTCCGACATTCATTTGTCGGAATAGATCCGACCTGGGCTATTCAATGCATTATCAATTCGACTTTAAAAAAAGTCGAATTGAGATGCAGGAGGGGGGGAGACGAGGGAGAGCCACGGGCATACGGGGGAGAGCAGCGCTACAGCAGCAGCTATATAGCCGCTGCTGTAGTGCTGCTCCCGCGGCTCTCCCCCTCGTATGTCTGTCTCTCCCCGTCCCTCCTCTCCATGGCCCCGCATCACAGCCACCGCTCACGGCAGCGTCCACCCGGCTCCAGCAAACGAGGTCTCGCTTGCTGGAGCCGGGTGGACGCTGCTGTGAGCGGCGGCTGTGACATCCTCCTGCTCTCCCCGTCACTGCTCCCGCATCCCACTCACTTCGACTTTTTTTTAAAGTCGAAGTGAGATGGTAGAAAAGATTTTCGACACAAGCACGTGGATCGGCAGCCATTCCGCCGTTCCACGTGCTTTTCGACAAGTCGAATTCCTTGACTTGTCGAATATATTGAAAAGGTCGGAACCCCTTCCGACCTAAAAAATGACGAAAACTGCGGTCTTTTTGACAGACGGCAGCTTTCAACGTCAATTGAATATACCCCATGTCTCATACATTGAAACCACCTTTTAATGGTGGTTTCATAGGCAATTGTTGTTTCCTTTCCCTAAGGCTGCTAACCCCGGGTCCCCACCAGCGAATGAGCCATATTTCAGAGAGTTTCCTCCATTGCAAGCTACATTTTGTAAACAAATACCCCAATGCAAACCAAATATTGCAGAGAATTCTGCTCATTTTTAGCTACATATTATAGAGACATAAGTCCTGATTTAGAGGCACACGCAAACCGCATGCAATGCTAATGTTCTCATAGTTGTGCAGTGTATGCACAAAGGTGCATTAGTAATAAGCACAGATGGTATCAGAAGTGGAGTGGCAAGTGATGGGCATTCCAGGGAGAGGGCCTGAAGGGAACACAAGAAAGTTATTTTCATGGGTGGAGTCTTGCGGGCGTGTCAGTGATAGTTGCTAAAAAAAATGCTGGTGCGGATGGTACATCAGTGGTGGCGTATCAAGGATCACTGGTGGTGTTACAGTGTACTGGGGAGCTGAAAGTGGACATCTTGGTGCTTGCACACCAGGTACAGGCTGAAACTAGCATGTGCATATTATCACAACTGTGACTCTGGCAACAGATGCAATTCGGATGCAGTAGTGTCTACTTAAGACTCAGGCCAATATACAGTACTACAATAAACCACATACAGATAGAGCCATCTTTATCTTGGCCTTTAATAGGATTAATTGAGCAAGGGCAGTCAGACTTAATCCCCTGCTGTAATGACTTAATCCCCTGCTGTATTGTTCACTCTTATTGTAGTATAGCTGAGAACAATAGATGAAAGGTTTATGCTAATAAACCATGGTGTGCCTAGGCGCAGCATAGAAACCAAGATGATCGTGGCTCCCTCTGTACCGTAGAGACGTTTCCTCAATGTTACCTTTCACAAATTCCCGTTAGTTTTGCTGCACCCTCTTGTCTATGCCATTTTAACACCTACTGTAGGTGTCCCCTTACCAGACCTACAGTATATAGCTGAGAGATACTGTCAGTAACCTGTTACTTTGACTAATCTTCACCCTTGCCCATCCTTTATCTTACTAAGTAATTTTGATTATCTTCAGATTCTCCCAATAACTCCACATTGTTATTTATGAGTTTGAGTTTTAAGAGAGCCCTTTCTATTTTTCAATAGGTCCTGAAGGTGTGTGTGTGTGTGTGTGTGTGTGTGTGTGTGTGTGTGTGTGTGTGTGTGTGTGTGTGTTTGTAAGTGCTGGCAGGGCATGTGTGTGATATTAGTTGGGGCATTTCTATGTTTTATATTATGAATTCAGGAGACTGCTGTATGGCATATTATAAATTGGAGACACTGATGCGTGGCATGTTATGAATTGGAAGGAGCAGGGGCCGTGGGTGAAATGTTTCCTTGGGCGCCAAGAAACCTTGCACCGGCCCTGGGGTAAACACATTATTAGAAAGCGAAGTTGTTTGCTAAAATCAAGGTGCTGTATAGTGCCCCCTTAATCTGTCTGCACATGATGGTGTAGGTGCAAGCTGACACTTCTAAGCCATGCACACACACTCACCGCAGCCACGCACACACCCTCTTGTTAGCCCCCTTCTGCCTTAGCCAACAAACCTACCCTCCTTTGTTTTTCTCCTGTAGCTGGTGGGCGGTAGGACCGGGGCACTCCATCACTTTGCTGCATGGGCAGATGAGACAGAGTACCGTCCGGGTACCCTTTTCACCTTGTGGAAGTTGCGGTCTTCGCGGGGCGTTAGTGGCGGGCCGGCCCTCCTTCTGTGTCAGAGCGTTCTGGCCCGAGATTGCTGTGCTTGTCAATCTGTCGCTGCACATTTGTGGACAAATTTTTTTTAAGGTTATTAACAGTGAAGTTTTCTTTTTCACCTACACTCTCTGTAGTAAAGTGAAAAATAACATGGCTCTTACAATGAATATAAAAGAAGAAATAAAATAGAAAAAGTATTACTCTTTTCATGCTCATGTATTATATTTTCTTATGTTTTGTTTTCAGAGTACCTTTTAAAGGTTTGCACATAAATATGGGGAATATGTAACTATTAGCATTCATACAGTATGCCTTTATTCAAATTACTTATTACTAGGCTTAACATAGTGTAATGAATTTTACTTAACTTTGTGCAAATCATGAAAACTTTTATACACTGTAATTAGGCTGATAAAGATCTCCACAGCCACCTGCTGGCTCTGGCAGGCTATGGCACAATGAAATGAGTGCTATTCAGAAGTCATTACATCAGCTGTCAGCTCAGTCTTCCAGTACAATTCTGTTACCTAAAATACATACTGAGTTTTATGAAAGTTCATCTAATAACCTTTACCCGATGGTTGCCAACCACCAACAAATTTACTGACCAACCATAAAGGGCCGTATTGATGGCCCGATTTGAGGAGAGATGTGTGCTGAGCGAACCGCTCAGCACACATCTCCCCCCCGCTCTGCACAGCGCGATGTGTGCTGAGCGTGCGGGGGGAGACGGGGCGCCGCTCATTTCACCCAGCGGGTGAAGTGAGCGACTTGCTAGATTGGCCTGCATGCAGGCCAATCTAGCACCAGCGATAGCGATGTGCGGGGCTGCGCATCGCTATCGCTGTGAGGGGTACACACAGAGAGGTCACTGCTTAAAATCTAAGCAATCTAGTCAGATTGCTTAGATTTTAAGCGGCGATCGCTCCGTGGGTACCCCCCTTAAGGCTACTAGATTCCATTTTACTTTCATGTGTCCAGTAATTTTGGTTAGGTCTTCTACTTCTACTTCTTTACATTTTCATACATTTTAAAATTATATAAATATAAAAAATAGTTTATGTGCAAATATTTATATGATTTTTATTTTAAAAGGGCCATACATCTCTGACCTGAATCCCCATTCTGCTGATGTTGATTGGAGGAAGTGATTGGCGATTTGTTTGGGTTAGCAAAATCCAACATGTTAAAAAAAATCCCTAACTCACTGATTCCAATGATTTATGGGTCAGAATTAACAAATTGAGGATTTCCAACATGTTGAACTTTGCCAATCCTCAACCCGGGCATCAGGAGAACCCCTGATACTCCCCTGATGTATGGACACCTTAAGCCATCCTGGTTCACACACATGCAGCTAAGTGTTTTAGGACATTTTCAAAGCTAGAAATGTTTGGAATAAAGTTATGATTCAAAAGGAAAATATAAAGCTTGCACTCAGTTACGTTTCTGTTTTTCATACTTTTTCCTATCTTGTCTCAGTAAAGGGGGGTACTCACGGAGCGATCGCTGCTTAAAATCTAAGCAATCTGACTAGATTGCTTAGATTTTAAGCACGATCGCTCCGTGTGTAGCCCTCTCAGCGATAGCGATGCGCAGCCCCGCGCATCGCTATCGCTGCTGGTAGATTGGCCTGCATGCAGGCCAATCTAGCGGGTCGCTCACTTCACCCGCTGGGTGAAGTGAGCGCCCCCCCCCGTCTCCCCCCGCACGCTCAGCACAGATCGCGCTGTGCTGAGCGCCGGGAGAGGTGTGTGCTGAGCGGTTCGCTCAGCACACATCTCTCTGACATCGGCCAGTGAGTACTGGCCTTTACACATCAAAAGATTACAGATGTGTTCTCATACAGTGCAAGATGTCTGGTTTGAGTAAGCCGCCAGGTCCTATGCAACTCTGCTAGTGTTGGGTGTCACAATTCAGTGCGATTAGGACAAACCAGGGGACTGAGCAGATTCATTTGATATGCAACACTTGTGTTGTATATGTGTGTGTGACTGAGTCTGTATATGAAACACAACGGAACATGGCATGGAAAAAAGCCATGGCTGCTGCATTGTAGCATTTCACGTGTAGATTCAGAGACTCCGTCGCACACAGACATAATGGTGCATCCTAATTCCTAAGCACATTGAAAACACATCTTAGACGCAATGCCCCAAAAAAGAGAGACAGCACTTTCAATGTCTCACATACATTACCAGATTTTCTGACCTTTTAGGAGTGTAGCCAGCTCTAAAGAGGACCTGTTCTCTCAATGTTAGGGATTTTCATGTGTGACTATTCAAAGCTGCAAAAACTAAAAGCCTTCCCTTTTCCATTTTGTTCAGTAGAGGATGACATGTTCAGTCTACTAATATCATACCAAACACTTCTAGGTCCTTGCTCTACCTGATCCACCTAAATGTAGTGCCCTAAAGTGTTAGAATGATGAGCGCAGGAAGAGCAGTGGTCATGATAAGCATTCTGCCTTGGCAGTTTAGCATGCTCAATAGCCTGATTAACATGCTAAATGCCTGAGCTTCTCTCATGTGACTGGAGAAGGGGGAATAGTGAGAATATCCTTTCTCTTTTCATGCAGACTTTGGAAAGCCTTCACTTGTGAAACATAACCTCTTTAATCTATGCAGTGTACCTATTTGTAATGTAAAATAGCAAAGTATCTAGCGTGCTAGTGAGAATACATCACTACTCACCACGCTTCACACGTAGGTATAGTTTATTAAACTGCAATCTGTTAAAGAGCAGCACTAGTACACCCTGCATTATAGTGTTAAAGAACCATTGCATTCTAGTACTTAAGAGAAAACGGACACATACTGTATAGTACTTACAGTATTGTAGCCAGTGCTGAAAGTAGGGTGATACGGAGTACCATTGCGTACCACCAGCCCACCACTGGGGCATAATTAATAAGGGCATTTTTATGTGTGGGACATAAAAAGCTGTCAGTGGCATAACTGTGAGTGGCATAATATGTAATAGGCATTACGGTGTGGTATAATATGTAAGGAACTACGGTGCGTGGCATAATGTGTAATGGGCATTACGTTGTGTGGCATAATGTGTAATAAGCATTACGGTGTGTGGCATAATGTGTAATAGGCATTACGGGGTTTGGCATAATGTGTAAGGGGCATTACGGTGTGTGGCATAATGTGGCCTGCCCCTATTGTCATGTAGCCACTCCCCTAGTTTAGTGTGACCACGCCCCCTCGTGACACGTGACCACACCCATTTTTGTACTGTCAGTACCATTAAGAAAACATTTCTACTTGCACCACTGATTGTAGCTATTTATAAATCATAGCTTTTTAGGAAAGCATAGATGTGTCCACATCACCTATTCTCAAATGGTGCTAAATAGCCCCAGCTCTGCAGCTTAGCCATGTCATCGCACTTATCCTTAGTACATACAGATGAGTCATCTTACATCTTTGCTTTATGCACTATAAGTTGTGTTACACTTAACACTTGAGTGCCAGGCGTCTTTTTTTGCTGTTTCTCTGACGTCCTAGTGGATGCTAGGGACTCCGTAAGGACCATGGGGAATAGACGGCTCCGCAGGAGACTGGGCACACTAAAAGAAAGATTTGGTACTACCTGGTGTGCACTGGCTCCTCCCTCTATGCCCCTCCTCCAGACCTCAGTTAGATTTCTGTGCCCGGCCGAGCTGGATGCACACTAGGGGCTCTCCTGAGCTCCTAGAAATAAAGTATATATTAGGTTTTTTATTTTACAGTGAGACCTGCTGGCAACAGGCTCACTGCAACGAGGGACTAAGGGGAGAAGAAGCGAACCTACCTGCTTGCAGCTAGCTTGGGCTTCTTAGGCTACTGGACACCATTAGCTCCAGAGGGATCGACCGCAGGACCCGTCCTTGGTGTTCGTTCCCGGAGCCGCGCCGCCGTCCCCCTTACAGAGCCAGAAGCAAGAAGATGGTCCGGAAAATCGGCGGCAGAAGACTTCAGTCTTCACCAAGGTAGCGCACAGCACTGCAGCTGTGCGCCATTGCTCCTCATACACACTTCACACTGTGCAGGGCGCTGGGGGGGGGCGCCCTGAGCAGCAATAATATAACCTTGGCTGGCAAAATAACCACAATATATAGCCCCAGAGGCTATATATGTGGTAATTACCCCTGCCAGAATACAGAAAAAAGCGGGAGAAAAGTCCGCCGAAAAAGGGGCGGAGCCATCTCCCTCAGCACACTGGCGCCATTATTCCCTCACAGTTCCGCTGGAAGGAAGCTCCCTGACTCTCCCCTGCAGTCTACACTACAGAAAAGGGTAAAAAAGAGAGGGGGGGCACAGATTTGAGGCGCAGTAAATATTATAGCAGCTATAGGGGACATAATTCAGTTAGTCCCTGCATTATATAGCGCTCTGGTGTGTGCTGGCATACTCTATCTCTGTCTCCCCAAAGGGCTTTTGTGGGGTCCTGTCTCCTTTAAGAGCATTCCCTGTGTGTGTGTGCGGTGTGTCGGTACGGCTGTGTCGACATGTTTGATGAGGAGACTTATGTGGAGGCGGAGCAGATGCCTATAAATGTGATGTCACCCCCTGCGGGGCAGACACCTGAGTGAATGGACTTATGGAAGGAATTACGTGCAAGTGTCGACTCCTTACATAAAAAATTTGACGACAGGCCAAATACGGGACAGCCGGCTTCTCAGCCCGTGCCTGCCCAGGCAATTCAATGGCCATCAGGGGCTCTAAAACGCCCACTACCTCAGACACAGATGTCGACACGGATACTGATACCAGTGTCGACGACGATGAGTCAAATTTAATGTCCACTAGGGCCATTTGTGGCATGATTGAGGCAATGAAAGAGGTTTTACACCTTTCTGATATAAACCCAGGTACCTCAAAAAAGGGTATTATGTTTGGGGAGAAAAAACTACCAATAGTTTTTCCCCCATCTGAAGAATTAAATGAAGTGTGTGAAGAAGCGTGGGCTTTCCCTGATAAGAAATTGGTGATTTCAAAACAAATTCTAATGGCGTTCCCTTTCTCGCCAGAGGATAGGTCACGTTGGGAAACTCCCCCTAGAGTGGATAAAGCGCCCACACGTTTGTCTAAAAAGGTGGCACTACCGTCTCCGGATACGGCCGCCCTAAAGGAACCTGCTGATAGAAAGCAGGAGGCTATCCTAAAGTCTATATATACACACACTGGTGTTATACTGAGACCAGCTATTGCTTCAGCGTGGATGTGCAGTGCTGCTGCTGCTTGGTCAGATTCCCTGTCAGAAAATATTGACACCCTGGACAGGGACACTATATTGCTTACCATAGAGCATATAAAAGACTCAGTCTTGTACATGAGAGATGCACAGAGGGAGATCTGCCGGCTGGCATCTAGAATAAGTGCATTGTCCATCTCTGCTAGGAGAGGCTTATGGACTCGGCAGTGGACAGGGGATGCAGATTCTAAAAGGCACATGGAAGTTTTGCCTTATAAGGGTGAGGAGTTATTCGGGGACGGTCTCTCAGACCTTGTTTCCACAGCAACAGCTGGGAAGTCAGCATTTTTACCCCATGTCCCCTCACAGCCTAAGAAAGCGCCGTACTATCAGGTGCAGTCCTTTCGAACCCAGAAAAACAGGCGGGGAAAAGGCGGGTCCTTTCTGTCTAGAGGCAGAGGAAGGGGGAAGAAACTGCACCACGCAGCAGGTTCCCAGGAACAAAAGTCCTCCCCCGCTTCTTCCAAATCCGCCGCATGACGGTGGGGCTCCACAGGCGGAGCCAGGTACGGTGGGGGGCCGCCTCAAAAATTTCAGCGATCAGTGGGTTCACTCACGGGTGGATCCCTGGATCCTTCAAGTAGTATCTCAGGGGTACAAGCTGGAATTCGAGGCGACTCCCCCCCCCCCCCCCCCGCCGTTTCCTCAAATCGGCCTTACCGACAATTCCCTCGAGCAGGGAGGCTGTACTAGAGGCAATTCACAAGCTATATTCCCAGCAGGTGATAGTAAAAGTACCCCTACTTCAACAAGGACGGGGTTACTATTCCACACTGTTTGTGGTACCGAAACCGGACGGTTCGGTGAGACCCATTTTAAATTTGAAATCCTTGAACACATACATAAAAAAATCAAAGTTCAAGATGGAATCGCTCAGGGCGGTTATTGCAAGCCTGGACGAGGGGGATTACATGGTATCCCTGGACATCAAGGATGCTTACCTGCATGTCCCAATTTACCTTCCTCACCAGGAGTACCTCAGATTTGTGGTACAGGATTGTCATTACCAATTCCAGACACTACCGTTTGGACTGTCCACGGCACTGAGGGTGTTTACCAAGGTAATGGCAGAAATGATGATACTCCTTCGAAAAAAGGGAGTTTTAATTATCCCGTACTTGGACGATCTCCTAATAAAGGCGAGGTCCAGGGAGCAGTTACTGGTCGGAGTAGCACTATCTCGGGAAGTGCTACAACAGCATGGCTGGATTCTAAACATCCCAAAGTCACAACTGGTTCCTTCCACACGCTTACTGTTCCTGGGGATGATTCTGGACACAGAACAGAAAAAAGTGTTTCTCCCGCAGGAGAAAGCCAAGGAGCTGTCATCTCTAGTCAGAGACCTCCTAAAACCAAAACGGGTATCGGTGCATCACTGCACACGAGTCCTGGGAAAAATGGTGGCTTCATACGAAGCAATTCCATTCGGCAGGTTCCATGCAAGGACCTTCCAGTGGGACCTCTTGGACAAGTGGTCGGGATCGCATCTTCAGATGCATCGTCTGATAACCCTGTCTCTAGGGACCAGGGTGTCTCTACTGTGGTGGCTGCAGAGTGCTCATCTTCTAGAGGGCCGCAGATTCGGCATACAGAACTGGGTCCTGGTGACCACGGATGCCAGCCTTCGAGGCTGGGGAGCAGTCACACAGGGAAGAAACTTCCAAGGACTATGGTCAAGTCAGGAGACTTCCCTGCACATAAATATTCTGGAACTAAGGGCCATTTACAATGCCCTAAGTCAGGCAAAACCCCTGCTTCAAAACCAGCCGGTACTGATCCAGTCAGACAACATCACGGCAGTCGCCCATGTAAACCGACAGGGCGGCACAAGAAGCAGGATGGCGATGGCAGAAGCCGCAAGGATTCTCCGATGGGCGGAAAATCACGTGTTAGCACTGTCGGCAGTGTTCATTCCGGGAGTGGACAACTGGGAAGCAGACTTTTTCAGCAGACACTACCTACACCCGGGAGAGTGGGGACTTCATCCAGAAGTCTTCCTACTGTTGGTAAACCGTTGGGAAAGGCCACAGGTGGACATGATGGCGTCCCGCCTCAACAAAAAGCTAAAGAGATATTGCGCCAGGTCAAGGGACCCTCAGGCGATAGCTGTGGACGCGCTAGTGACACCGTGGGTGTACCAGTCGGTCTATGTGTTCCCTCCTCTGCCCCTCATACCAAAGGTACTGAGAATAATAAGAAGGCGAGGAGTAAGAACGATACTCGTGGTTCCGGATTGGCCAAGAAGAGCTTGGTACCTGGAACTTCAAGAAATGTTATCAGAGGACCCATGGCCTCTACTGGATCTGCTACAGCAGGGGCCCTGTCTGTTCCAAGACTTACCGCGGCTGCTTTTGACGGCATGGCGGTTGAATTCCGGATCCTAAAGGAAAAGGGCATTCCGGAGGAAGTCATTCCTACGCTGATAAAAGCCAGGAAAGAAGTAACCGCAAACCATTATCACCTCATTTGGCGAAAATATGTTGCGTGGTGTGAGGCCAGGAAGGCCCCCACAGAGGAATTTCAGCTGGGTCGTTTTCTGCACTTCCTACAGTCAGGAGTGACTATGGGCCTAAAATTGGGTTCCATTAAGGTCCAGATTTCGTCTCTGTCGATTTTCTTCCAGAAAGAACTGGCTTCACTGCCTGAAGTTCAGACTTTTGTAAAGGGAGTGCTTCATATTCAGCCCCCTTTTGTGCCTCCTGTGGCACCTTGGGATCTCAATGTGGTGTTGAGTTTCCTAAAATCACATTGGTTTGAACCACTTAAAACCGTGGATCTCAAATATCTCACGTGGAAAGTGGTCATGTTATTGGCCTTGGCTTCGGCCAGGCGTGTGTCAGAATTGGCGGCTTTGTCGTGTAAAAGCCCTTATCTGATTTTCCATATGGATAGGGCAGAATTGAGGACTCGTCCCCAGTTTCTCCCTAAGGTGGTATCAGCTTTTCATTTGAACCAACCTATTGTAGTGCCTGCGGCTACTAAGGACTTGGAGGATTCCAAGTTACTGGACGTAGTCAGGGCCTTGAAAATTTATGTTTCCAGGACGGCTGGAGTCAGGAAAACTGACTCGCTTTTTATCCTGTATGCACCCAACAAAATAGGTGCTCCTGCTTCTAAGCAGACTGTTGCTCGCTGGATTTGTAGCACAATTCAGCTGGCGCATTTTGCGGCTGGTTTGCCGCATCCTAAATCAGTAAAAGCCCATTCCACGAGGAAGGTGGGCTCATCTTGGGCGGCTGCCCGAGGGGTCTCGGCTTTACAACTTTGCCGAGCTGCTACTTGGTCAGGGGCAAACACGTTTGCTAAATTCTACAAATTTGATACCCTGGCTGAGGAGGACCTTGAGTTCTCTCATTCGGTGCTGCAGAGTCATCCGCACTCTCCCGCCCGTTTGGGAGCTCTGGTATAATCCCCATGGTCCTTACGGAGTCCCCAGCATCCACTAGGACGTCAGAGAAAATAAGAATTTACTCACCGGTAATTCTATTTCTCGTAGTCCGTAGTGGATGCTGGGCGCCCATCCCAAGTGCGGATTGTCTGCAATACTTGTATATAGTTATTGCCTAACTAAAGGGTTATTGTTGAGCCATCTGTTGAGAGGCTCAGTTGTTATTCATACTGTTAACTAGGTAAAATATCACGAGTTATATGGTGTGATTGGTGTGGCTGGTATGAGTCTTACCCGGGATTCAAAATCCTTCCTTATTGTGTCAGCTCTTCCGGGCACAGTATCCTAACTGAGGTCTGGAGGAGGGGCATAGAGGGAGGAGCCAGTGCACACCAGGTAGTACCAAATCTTTCTTTTAGTGTGCCCAGTCTCCTGCGGAGCCGTCTATTCCCCATGGTCCTTACGGAGTCCCCAGCATCCACTACGGACTACGAGAAATAGAATTACCGGTGAGTAAATTCTTATTTTTACCACGAAAATGTATCTTAGTCGCAATGTAATGCAATAAGACGCAATAGCAGCTTCTGTTGATTAAAATTATATGCAGCATGCCTATTTTCTGTGTGTGACTGCGACTGTATTTGCATACAAAATGCTATGCTACAGTGTATTCCTGGAATCGTGGCATTTCAAATGCAGATACAGCCACAGGTGCACACAGAAAATAGGCATGCTGCATATCATTTTGCATTACATTGCGTCTAAGACACATTTCACTGGAAAAATGCAGAAAAAGACACTCAACGCTAATGTGTCCTGCCACATCATGGTGTGACTTGAAGGGCTGTTTAACGTGACTGCAGCAAAGAGGTAAGAGGACACATCTGTAGTACACAAAAAGCAAAGTAAGGGCCGGATTCAATTAGCCACGGTAATTAACCATGGGCTAATGTAATGGCTGTGGCTATTCAACTGTAGCCCGTAGTTAGCCTGGAGGCTGGACTTATTGCAAATTTCTGTTATCACCTGAGGGAGAATCAAACAGAATCCGCGGTAAGTGCCCTTATCGCTGTTTCCACAAATGCGTTACACCATAGCACATAAACGTCTGAGGCTACTAGCACTTTCCTTCTACGCTAATTTTGGTTGCTAATTGAATCCGGCCCCAGGGCACAAAACTGAGGAAAAACTAGAACAATGGAGGAAAAAAGTATACAATCTAGGGCAGGCATTTTCAACCAGTGTGCCGTGCCGCGACCATTTGCAAGGTGTGCCGCGGAGCCAGAGCAGCTTCCTGCACCTTCAAAGTAAACTGTTGGCCCGGGCTCTATTTAGAGGTGCCTTGAAGACGCGGCAGTGTGATATCATAGGTCACGGCCGCCGCGT
Organism: Pseudophryne corroboree; assembly: GCF_028390025.1. Taxonomy (NCBI): domain Eukaryota; kingdom Metazoa; phylum Chordata; class Amphibia; order Anura; family Myobatrachidae; genus Pseudophryne; species Pseudophryne corroboree. The sequence continues at coordinate 382,769,839 of NC_086449.1, forward strand.
CTCACCACCCAGCCAGCCCACCCGCCTGCATACGCATCTTCCAGTTCCTGCCTCCGTACACTGCTTTCTTTGCCCACCCACATCCACACCTGCACGACCGCCCGCTGCTCAGTATTCAGTATTCGCAGCACTCCACTATGAACCCCCGCCACTGAGGGACAGGGAGGAGGAAAGCTGTCAGGAAGGGGCTAATATTTGTTATTTTTCACCTGTGGGGAACAATAGGATTTATTGGGGAGCAATGTGATTGATTTATGTGGGGAACAATATGATTTATGTAGGGAGCAACATGATTTGTGTGGGGAGTAATGTGATTGTTTTTTCTGTGTAGACCAATGTATGTGTGGATTTTTTTTTTTTACTGTGAGGGCCAATGTGTGTTTTTTTTTTTTTTTTTGTTTTTTTTTGTGGGGAACTGATGGTGTGCCTTGGCAATTTTAAAATATTGTTTGGTGTGCCGTGCGTAAAAAAAAAGGTTGAAAATCACTGATCTAGGGTAAGAAGGCAAAAGACAGGTCTAATATGTGTAACCTGCCCAATACATTGTTATGCTATATTTGTGACTAATATAATTCTTCTGCTAAAAAAAAAATACTATATCTAATTACCATGTGGGTTATTCAGAGTGTTAGCAAACCAAAAAAGTTAGCAACTGGGCAAAATCATGTTGCACTTCTGGTGGAGCAGATGTAACATTTGCAGAGAGAGTTAGATTTGGGTGGGTCTTATAGGCCCTACACACTGGCCGATTTTCTGAAAGATATGAACGATCTCGTTCATAAATGAACGAGAACTCGTTCATATCTTTCAGTGTGGAGACTCCAGCGATGAGCGATGCGCGGCCCCGCGCTCGTTCATCGCTGGTCTCCCGTCGGCTGTGCATGCAGGCCAATATGGACGATCTCGTCCATATTTGCCTGCACTTCAATGCAGCCGCGTGACGGGGGGAGTGAAGAAACTTCACTCCCCCCGTCACTGCCCCCCCGCCGCCGGGTCGCTCGTCGGCCGTATCCGCCGTCGGGCAGCTCGGCGGCGGGTCGGCCAGTGAGTAGGGCCCTTTAGTGCTTCTGTGCATGGTAAATACTGGCTGCTTAATTTCTACACCGCAATTTTCATTTCAGTTTGAATACGCCACACCCAAATCTTACTCTCTGCACATGTTATATCTGCCCCACCTGCAGTGCAACATGGTTTTGCCCAATTTTTGGGTTTGCTAACAAACCTGAATAAGGCCCCTAGTACTCTATGTGCAAAGTGAGACACAAATTGAGGAAAAAGTGCACAGCACAAGGATCACACCGGGGGTTTCACACGCAATATGACACAAAAATGCTAACTGTATGAGGTCACATCTAGTTATGTAGGTTACATAGAAGGAACTTTTTTCCCACTACTGAACTCTCTCGCAAATATTCCACATTGGCCCTTCTTTTAAACTGTAATGGGGTGGTATGTAGGGTATTACTTCATGTGCCTTTTAGATATTTTTCCCATTAAAGTACATAGTTGCCATTCTTCTTACACTATTTTGTACAAGATCTGAGGGCTTGTATGAGATCTGTTTCTTATCACTTTACAGTTCACTTTTTGCCTTTCTGGTTCTGAGCACCTACATTACAGTGTTGTAGCATTTGTAGTAAATGTCTCTGCATTCCCAACATCACATTGTATGCTTTGTAGCAGTGATTATATAATACTAGGTGATTCATCGCGCCCTACGGGCACTCTTCACACCGTCATTAGGGGCTACGCCCCATTAACACTTGCATGCCCTTGTGGCGGGAGCGGTGGTGCCGTGGGAGGGTCGGGTGAGGGCGGGGTGTGGGGTTGCTGCGGATGGGGCCCTGAGGTATTGCGAGTGGGGGAGGGGACGGGTAATGCTTCTCCTGCTTCTCCTCCTGGAAGCAGCTAAGCTGATGTCCTCCCTTTGGCAGTGGCTCTCCCGGAGACTCGCACAGCAGCCAAGCAGCCAGTCACTATTATTCGCGCCAGTGTCCCAACGCACCGCATTACAGGGAAGAAGATGCATTCAATAAACTACAGCTCCCAGCAGGTCTTAGCGCCGGAATGCTTCGACGCACAGATGAGGCTCTGGGGCACAGAGAGTATGTGGCGCAGGGAGGGCTATGAAAGCCGTTCGCTGCATCGCTTTCATACACATCTATGCCGGTGGCCGCAGCAGCTTTTGTTCCACCTGCGCCGCAGCTAGGGAGTGGGGATTGTTGATGCCGGAGGGGGCAGGCGGACTGGCAGCAGAACATAGGACGCTGCAGTAAAAGGATTTTTTCCCCCCATCTACAGCGCAGAGGCTTACTGCAGATGCAGTGGCATACCCTCCAGCTGTGCCTTTTTGGCAGGAACAGTACCTTTTGGTCTGTACCGATTTTTGGCTCTCCAAACTTCCATTGAGAGTATAGGAAAAGGGGCGTGACCACGCCACTTTACATGTGGCCACGCCCCCTTCTCAAATTTGTACTGATTTTTATGTGTAAATTGTTGGAGGGTATGTTGCTGCAGATGCAGTGGGCCTATTTTGGGGTGTGGACCTGGAGCTGCAGCTCCATCAGCCCCAGTGTTAATCCTGCTCTGGGAACACACAGCAGCCAAAGGGCAGAGCCTCCCATTGGATGTAACCTGTCTGGGAGGGCGTTTCTCGCCCAATCAGCTGTGGACTAGGTGTCATAGACCTGCTGCTAACCCAATGAGAGCTCCTAACCACGCCCAGCGTTATACACACAGGCACAGATCTGGGCTATTATATAGGAGATGGGTGAGTGAGCCGCGAGGTCCTGTATAACTCTTCTAACATTTGGCTTCTTTTTTTTTTTCTGCCGAAAATGCATCTTATTCACAAAGCATGCGACTAGGACGCACAAGGAGATTGTGCAGATTCATTTGATAAATGACACTTGTATATTGTGTGTGACTGAGTCTGTGTACAGAGCAGAACAGAACTTGCAATCTATAGCTGCTACATTGTAGCTTTTCATGTACAGATTCAGAGACTCAGTTACAGATATACTAGTGTCCTATATCAAATTAATCACCACAGTCTCGTTGTGCGCCCTAGTTACATTGCATTGTGACTAAGATGCATTTTGGCCAAAAAAATAAGTAAAAAGGATGCCTTATGTAAGTAGATTCTCACGAGACCTGGTTTGCCAAGATCGGTTGATTAGCGTGACTGTAGCAGAGATATATGAGGACACATCTGTAGAAACTGTGAAAGCAATTCTGCTTTTAGAAAACTTTGTTGGTTTCAGCATCTGATCAATTTGTGTGTGTAAGGCTGGGTACACACTGAAACGATTTATATACTAGCCTGCCTATTAGGTAAGCTGTACACACCAATCGTCTGCTTGATATGTCGGGCCTGGGAAGCATTTAAGTTTGCCCTCCATTTGTAATGTCAATGTCAGCAGTCCCTGCAGCCTGTGTATGGGCAGCTGGAGGGTCACCTGTACACACATGCAGATGCACCGATATCTGTCATATATATCTGCATCAGAGGTGAAGCTCGGCACCATAGTGACAAGAGCAAGGGTATATTTTGGCATCCCCTCTCCCTTGTACTGAATTGAAGACCTATCCAACATGTGGTGGCATGATACATTTGAAAAGAACAATATTTAAAAATCCTAAATTGATGACAGGGCTGGTTGTAGACCTTGTGGAGCTGAGGGCGTAAGTTTCCTTTGGGTGACCCCATATTTTAAATAGTGTCAGTGCCTGCTATTCCCATTTTGGCTGTGTAGAGTTTGTATATTATCCCCGTGCTTTTTGGGTTTCATCTGGTTACTCCAGTTTCCTCCCACAATATAAAAATATACTGGTAGGTTAATTGGTTGCCAACAAAAATTAACCCGTGTGGGGTAGGGGGGGGGGGGGGGAGGAATATATATTGTAAGGTCCATGGGGCAGGGACTGATGTGAATGGCAAAATATTCTCCGTAAAGCACTCTGGAATACTGTATGTGTGCACTATATAAATAACTGGTAATAAATAATGGCTCTGTTGGGAAAGTGTGTGGCCACAGAATAGTACCAGTTCACATTACACCACACAGTAGTACCCAGCGACGGACTGGGGCCTTAATTTGGCCCTGGCATTTGTTAATGCGCGCGCATGTCACGGGCGCGCATACGTCACAGGGGGCGCGCCGCCAATGTAAGAAGGTGTGCCGCAAGTCATGGGGGCATGGACTCGTGGCACACCCCCCATTACCATGGCAACGGTTGCTGGGGGGCAGGGTCGTGCTGCAAGTCCGGGGGCGTGGACTCGCGGCACGCCGCCATTTCCATGGAGACCGGCTCTCTGAATGACCAGTTTGGCCCACCTGCCCATCGGCCCTTCTGGCATGTGCCAGAAGTGCCAGATGGCCAGTCCGGCCATGGTAGTACCCCTTATACATGTTATGCCACACAGTAGAGCCCCTTATACACGTTACACTGTGGTTGAGCCCCATATACACATTACACCATCGTAGAGCCGCTATGGAAGTACTGTAGCTATTTAATTCAAATAAATGAATAACACAACCCCCCAATTCCTCAATGAAAATAAAGCCGCAAATGTAACCCCCCCCCCCCCCCCCCCCCCCCGACCTGAAAATAATGTTCCAGAATTGCATTAGGGGCGCAGAGAGCTGTGCTACAGCAGCCTGAGGAGCTGAGAGAGCTGCACCGCAGCAGCCTGAGGGACAGAGTTAGGTGCTGCAGCTTCTGATGCAGAGAGAGGTGCTGCAGCATCAATGTAGAGGGAAGTGTTGCAGAAGCCGGGGCAGAGAGAGCTTCTGCTGCAGAGAGAGATGCTGCAGCATCAATGTAGAGAGAAGTGCTGGATCAGAGAGAGGTGCTGCAGCAGCTAGGGCAGAGAGATCTGCTGCAGCATATGAAGTAGAGACATGTGCTGCAGCTTCCAGGAAAGAGAGAGGTGTTACAGCAGCGGGGGCAGGGAGAGGTGCAGAAGTAACCCTGCTGCACAACTACAAGCAGTCAGTGAGACGGTCAGAGCTCCGGCATGTGCTGGGTGTCCATTTCCATGTCTCCTGCTGTCGCCTCTGGCCTGCCATGTTCCCTACGTATTTTCTAAGTCCCGAGTCGGTGGGTACCTCCTCTGCTTCTTCTCCTCCTGCTCTATGGCTGCCAGTACAGTGTCCCGCCGGAAGGGGGAGACTCGGCAATATCTACCTTCAATAAACAAGGGAGATATTGCTGTCTCCTAAGCAATTGAATTAAGTTTAACGTGAGAGAAGCACAAGTTACTGGAATAACATATTAAGTCGGGAGCAAAATATCAGTATTGCGTAGATAGGGTCATGTTTTCTGTTTAGATGACACCAGTTTCTGCAGATACAGTACAGGGGATATTTTGTTAGTGAGATTGCAGCCAGCAGTGAGAAGGTAAGTGGTGCTATAACCTTTTGTTTTGCTAGCAGTAATCTTGGAGGAGATAAGCACTTGTGCGCATTCTCAATTCCTTCCATCTTTTTTGAACATATCTGCTGCTGTTGTGCATGCATATGCAAACTCATTAAGGCAGGATTAGCATACTCCGTTAGGAAATTTCATATACTGCTAATTAAATCTATCAACTGAATGATGAAAACTATTAAAATTTGCTGTAGGTATTTGCTGTGCAATTTTGAAAGCGCAGATTTGCTTGTCTTTCCTGTTGCTATTGATCCTGGAAATTCCAATTTGTAGTCTGCAATTTTTTGTGCACTGGTTGTAAAAGCTATGATTAAGGTATCTAATTAAAACAACTAATCAAATCAAGGCAGTGCCCTCAAGTTAGCTCAAGCTTCTACCCCTTGTACCATCGTTTAATGTCTTGCATGTCATGCATACTGTAGCAAAATCTCTGTGCCAAATGGAGCAGTGAATAATTGTGACGCGATAGCTGTCATTAGAAACACATGAACCCCATAACCAACACCACAACCATACCCCTTCTGTCTTTTTATATAATATGAAGCCTTCCATGTTCAAATGTACATATGTGCGCTCATGTAGCTAGCCTCAATACGCCATACGGTGTGAGTGAGACGCTCCAAGAATCTTTTTCTTGCGAATATGCATCTTAGTTGCAATATAATGCAATAAACCTGCTTCACTAGACAGCACTGATTAATTTGATATGCGGCACTTGTATATAAGCTTTTCAGAGTTTGGCCCTGCTGGTTTATGCCATTCTCAAATAATAATAATAATAATAATATTATTTATATAGTGCTCTTTCTCCAACAGGACTCAAGGTGCTTTACAGACATCAAAAACAATGCACATGATACAGAGGATTTGAGTAATACAGCAATAGATCAGCCACACAGACATAAAAGAAAACCTTAAGCACACAGAAAGCATAATGCATGATTGGTGTAGACATTTTGGGTAATAACTTCCAAGTGTTGTGTATTCCACCCTCACAAGGTACCAGGTGCGGCAGCCATCTTGGGCGCACTGCGTAGGATTACCCAGGGTGGAATAGTCTACCTCTAGAAGAGATGACAGAAAATGGGGGTGATTTCAGAGTCCTACAGTTCAGAGTAGGGTTCCAACAAAACCACCAGGTCCATGTATTTTTCATCCCATCCAAAAGCATATCAGATGAGGCAGCCATGTTGGGTGCACTTTGAAGGTTACACTGTGGGATAAACCACTTTATGCTTATTGAGGTATAACTGCAAGCGAGGGATCTTCCATCCCTCTCACGAAGCCTCCATCCAGGGCAGAAACTGACCCTGTGTTCATGCGCAGTGTCATATTCCACTAGAGGAGTCTTTCAGAAATATGCAGCCAGGATCTAAGTCTCAGAAACAGTGGTAATTGCTACACTTAGTATATTCATCGTGATACGGTCCGTTGCTAATAGTGGCAGTGTTGCGATTATTAATGCATAGGCCACCAGAACTCTTGTATTTCTGTAAAATATACAGATGTAATATACTGTAAGTACGTCTAACCACTGGATGTAGTTACATTGCCGGCAGTCAGGATCCCTGCGGTCAGGATACCAACACCGGAATCCCGACCACTGACAATGCCGCTAGCCGGAATCCCGGCTAATAAAAGGTATTCCCACTCGTGGGTGTACGCGACACCCATAGAGTGGAAAATAACCTGTTGCGTGCACAGCGAGCCCGCAAGGGGCTTTGTTGCACTCGCCCCGCTGCTGGCATTTTAGCAGCTGGGATCCCGGCGTCGGTATGCTGACCACTGGGATCCCATACCCAACGCATAACCACATATAGTATGGAGTTTAATATGGCTTCTTCCACTTCTTTGTGGATCATTTGAAACAATGCTTATGTTTAGCAAAAATGTAAGATTTAAAGTTGTGTTTAAGTATTTTCTGTTTAATAAGTATTATTGGGCAGAAATCTCTTTCAGCTAATGATTCCACTAATCAGTCTTTTAAATATTATTCTTGTGATTTGGACCTGCATATGTGGTTATATACTGTGCAGTATAAAACAAAATTAGAATATGCGCATAATTGTATGTTTTAAGAAATACAGTATATTGCTAATAATCTGGCACACATTTGTTTGGGAGCCCAGTTTTGTATACGCTTCACTGCTTCCACTTTTTTATAACAAATTATTGCAATTAATTGTAAGTTGTAAGACCTATATTGCTATTCTTATGTAAATAATTTGAAAGAATAGGAACAAGTTCTCTTATCAAGTTACAATATTGCAAAGCTTTAATATCAACAATTTTTCCCCTTTCGGTAATGATGTGAGAGGTACTAACTATATCTTTACTTCAGTATACAATTTTCAAAATGTAATTATTGCTCTACACTTCCATATAACCATGCCAAAATATTGACGACCTTCATCTCAGTATCCATCTTCATTTAATTCTACTTAGGATAAAGAGAGGGCACTTATTTCTGCTGACTTCCTGCAATTAGTGTGCATAGCCATCTTCAGGTCACTGTGAGAGCTGATCATGTGTATGCATTTACCAGAACAGAAATGGGGGAGGAGGCATGCTATATCATGGATACATTTGTAAAGATTGATAGCAGCCAAGGTTCACTTAAGTCTTCACACATACTGCAGGAGAAATGGCTTTGTACTATTTTCTCTACATAGATTTATGAAGACACTGCTAGTTTGCTATATAAAAGAAGGTCACAAACAACAGACATAGGTGGCATAGCCATAAGAATAACAAACCTTAAAATCCGTTATTCTCATTACAAGTCTTGTATCTTACTTTGATAGTTTTATTCAAAAACATGTAATGGAATCAGGACAGCTACACAACATTAGTATCTCTGTAGCCAAAGCTACTGAATGGTAACCCCCTTCCGAATTAATTTTCTATATTATTTCAGACATTAATTTCTTGCCACAGCAATGTGGTATTTCATGTTTTCTTGTTAATAAGAACAATAAAAAAATAAATATTTTAATGTTTAATTTTGATCTGCTTTATTAACCTTTTCCTGCACAAATTTTGCATCCGTATTGGTAAAAGGAAATGATGTGACCTCACAACTGTCATGTAATTAGGGGTTTCCCTAGGAGCGAAGATGTGCTGGAAGCTGCAAGGGAGATCTGGTTAAAATGTTCCTTGCCTAAGAGTGCTGGTAATAAAACTCTTCTTATCTAACCGTGGCTGACACAGATCTTTGTAACAAGGTCCAATTTGGAGATGTTGTTTTCTGTAGTATTACTGTTAATAACATTTTATTGGAAAACTTTAGATTACATAGCAATATCCATATTAAATACAGAAGTTGAATAGTTCCCCTTCAATAAATAAATAAAAAATTGTTTGCTAGAAATACCTATTTTTTCTTCTTTTTTTAATAGGGAAATATTGACTTTTTGGGGGTTCATAAGCAAAATGCCCATTGCTTGGTCCTATCCCTAATGTAATCAATTTATGTGTGTTGAAAGATAACAAAAAGTTTAAGTTAAAAAGCTGAATGACCAAATGTACATGTGATGGGGTGTTTAACTTGTTTGTGCATTGTAGGATTGATTTGTATTGTGTTTGAATAGTCTCCATGTCAAGTTAGTTAATTGATTGGCTGTATTGGAAAGATGAGCTGGCATGTAGGATTGGTATGAATTCAGTGTGGACAAGCCTGCACTATAGTTTTTACGTTGTCTAAGATTAATTTTTGAGGCTTTTGTTACAAGTGGCTGCTCTGAAGGTGGCATTGGATGGAAGGAGTTATTTGAGAGTTTGGAAGATGGGTTTTGCCTTAGCAACCAGTGTATCTTTTATTTTCATAGAATTGTAATATATATATATATATATATACCAAAACAGACGGGCGGCACTCAGAGCTTATAGTCAAATGTAGGCGTGCAGTGACTTTATTGTCATGAAGACTTCAACGTTTCGGGGTCGCAGCCCCTTCGTCAGGATAAGTGCAAATAAGCAAAATAAGTGATTTAAATACCTTTAGTTGTAGGAGACACTCCTCCCGCTCGTGGAGTCCACGCCGCCCGGATCCCGGTCGAGACGTACCTCACATCCGGAAGTGACGTAATGCCGGTCCGTCCAGCTGACGTGTTGCCAGTGAGGGGGAGATCACCATGGTTACTGTGCACAAATGCAAATAAAGACGTGAAATAGGTTTACATAAGAAAAAAGAATACAACAGTACATAAATATGCATTGCTATAGTTGATAAGAATAAAAGTGCAATATGTGAAGAAAAAAATCATGAAAATACAAACAACGTGTTACAAAACTGTGATCACAGAAAAACATATGTCATAAAGCAATGCATTGTGTAAAAATATAGGCAAGTAGAGCATGTCTATAAACCAGTGACATTAATATGAGAACATCTTAAAAAAATTATTTGAGAAAAATTAATCAAAACTAGAGAGCAAGTATAAACTCTCTTCATAATGAACTGTAATGACATAGTCATAAACCTTATTGCCTGGAGTTTGTGACTCAATCTGACATATAGAGATATTTTTTAAACACTATATAAGTACAAAAGTACAAATATACAAAAATACAATAATACAAAACCTACTGCATAATGGCATTATACAAATACGGGAGAAACTCAATACTGATTGATTTATAAGAAACACCTCAAATTCATATATTCATTTAAACCTTTCGGATGGATGGTATTTAATCTGTGAATCCATCTAGATTCTAGTTGCAGAAGTTTCTTAGAGCGATCGCCTCCTCGTAGCGATTTGGGTACCTGATCTATTATTTTGTACCTAAGTGTGGCCATGCCATGTTTGGCTTGGGCGAAGTGCCTGGCTACAGGTTGTTCACTGTCGCCTGTTTTAATGGCCTCCCGGATTGCATACCTGTGTTGCGCCATGCGTATTTTGAACGTGCAATCCGTTTTACCCACATACGTTAATCCGCATGGGCAAATGATGAGGTATATAACAAATTTAGACTCACAGGTAAGTGGGTATTGTATGGTGAATATCTTTCCTGTATGTGGATGTCTAAATTTGTCACCCGGGGTGAGATAGCTGCATGTTGTGCAGCCACTACACCGAAAGCAACCCGGTTTCCTACTAAGAAAGTGTCGTTTGTGTATATCAAAATTGGATATGTCGGTTTTGACTACATAGTCCCTGATGCTTTTATTTCTGGTGTGGCTGACAAGGAGTTTAGAATCAGGAGTACGTTCACGAGGAGAGGCGGACAAACGAGGAGGAAGAAGAGGACCCAAGAACAACTCAAAGCCACCGAGGAGGGGACGCAATTGATCTTCAATTTATCCACCAAGGTGTTAACACCCGTGGAGACCAAGGTGTTAAGCAAAGGACTTGGATTTGTCCCCACCAGGTCTATAGATCCTTTTCAATGGAAGATAGAGACATATAAACTATCTAGATCTCTTAAATTAAAGGAATTTTTTCATAAACAACCACCGGGACATATCAACACGGCTTCTAGTGAAATCCCCTCTCAGGTGAGTAAACTCAATAAATCTACATTTGAACCAACTTCACTTAATCCCTCTATCAGGACTTTTAGCAGGATGATGGAACATTTAGATGATGAACCCCACTACAATCCACACCCCAATATGTCCAAGGATGAGTTTGCTGCCCTGAAGGGACTAAGTAAAAGGCAGGACATTATTATTAGGGGTGCGGATAAAGGGGGTGGTATTGTGGTGCTTGATACTGATGCATATAAAACAGAATGTACACGTTTATTGTCAGACTCTAGTACGTATGGATGTTTGCAGAATGACCCTACTAATATTTTTAAACGTGAACTAGATACCATTCTGTCTGAAGCTGTTTCTACAGGGATTATATCTACATTTACATCTAAAGCTTTAAGTAGAGAAAATCCCATTGTACCCATTTTTTATTGCATCCCAAAAATCCACAAGGACCCCATCAAGCCCCCCGGTAGACCGATTATCTCGGCTCGGGGATCATTATGTGAGCCACTGGCTGTATATTGTGATACTTTTTTACAACCTTGTATCCAACAAACCAGTACCCATTTAAAAGACACATCCTCGCTACTTAGGATGTTGCAGACAGTTGGTACACTTCCCCCCGATACGATACTATCAACGATAGACGTTACGAGTCTATATACATGCATACCGCATGAGGCGGGATTACTGGCAGTGCGACGTCTAATCACTAATAATCCGCTATTTAAAGGTCCAGAAACTGAGTTCTTCATACAACTACTCAGATATACCTTGACACATAACTACTTCTTACATGATAAGAGATACTACATTCAACGCACAGGTTGTGCGATGGGGTCAGCGGTAGCCCCAGCCTTTGCAAATATTTACATGTGGGAAGTAGAAAAAGATCTATTTCTACAAGACCAACACATCAATTGCCATCTGAAGCTATATACTAGGTACATAGATGATGTGTTGATATTCTGGACAGGGCCCCTGGAACAACTACACACATTGATACGAGCACACAATTTGACATCTAGTCCGGTTAAATTCACCATAGAGTCCAATACAAATACAATTACTTTTTTGGATGTACAAATTACCGTACAGAATGGTGAAATCAATACATCACTCTATGTCAAACCTACAGACAGAAATAATCTTCTTAAACGTGACAGTTTTCACCCCAGATCAACCACAGGTAGTTTACCTTTTTCTCAATTCCTTCGGGTGTGTCGTATTGACAGCACACCAGAAAAAAGAGATCTAGATTTAGATATGATGCTGAAAAAATTCCTAGAGCGAGGATATCCACTTAATGAGCTACAACAAGCTAGGATACAAGCTCTTGACTACTCACGAGAACAACTGTTAGCCCCTAAAGAGAAAAAAACGCTGACAGGCAGATTTCCATGGGTCACACAATACAACACTAGCAGTAAACATCTTACTAAAAAAATGAAACAACTGTGGCCCATAGTGGCATCGGATAAGGAACTTGGTGAAGTTTTTGATTCTAAACTCCTTGTCAGCCACACCAGAAATAAAAGCATCAGGGACTATGTAGTCAAAACCGACATATCCAATTTTGATATACACAAACGACACTTTCTTAGTAGGAAACCGGGTTGCTTTCGGTGTAGTGGCTGCACAACATGCAGCTATCTCACCCCGGGTGACAAATTTAGACATCCACATACAGGAAAGATATTCACCATACAATACCCACTTACCTGTGAGTCTAAATTTGTTATATACCTCATCATTTGCCCATGCGGATTAACGTATGTGGGTAAAACGGATTGCACGTTCAAAATACGCATGGCGCAACACAGGTATGCAATCCGGGAGGCCATTAAAACAGGCGACAGTGAACAACCTGTAGCCAGGCACTTCGCCCAAGCCAAACATGGCATGGCCACACTTAGGTACAAAATAATAGATCAGGTACCCAAATCGCTACGAGGAGGCGATCGCTCTAAGAAACTTCTGCAACTAGAATCTAGATGGATTCACAGATTAAATACCATCCATCCGAAAGGTTTAAATGAATATATGAATTTGAGGTGTTTCTTATAAATCAATCAGTATTGAGTTTCTCCCGTATTTGTATAATGCCATTATGCAGTAGGTTTTGTATTATTGTATTTTTGTATATTTGTACTTTTGTACTTATATAGTGTTTAAAAAATATCTCTATATGTCAGATTGAGTCACAAACTCCAGGCAATAAGGTTTATGACTATGTCATTACAGTTCATTATGAAGAGAGTTTATACTTGCTCTCTAGTTTTGATTAATTTTTCTCAAATAATTTTTTTAAGATGTTCTCATATTAATGTCACTGGTTTATAGACATGCTCTACTTGCCTATATTTTTACACAATGCATTGCTTTATGACATATGTTTTTCTGTGATCACAGTTTTGTAACACGTTGTTTGTATTTTCATGATTTTTTTCTTCACATATTGCACTTTTATTCTTATCAACTATAGCAATGCATATTTATGTACTGTTGTATTCTTTTTTCTTATGTAAACCTATTTCACGTCTTTATTTGCATTTGTGCACAGTAACCATGGTGATCTCCCCCTCACTGGCAACACGTCAGCTGGACGGACCGGCATTACGTCACTTCCGGATATGAGGTACGTCTCGACCGGGATCCGGGCGGCGTGGACTCCACGAGCGGGAGGAGTGTCTCCTACAACTAAAGGTATTTAAATCACTTATTTTGCTTATTTGCACTTATCCTGACGAAGGGGCTGCGACCCCGAAACGTTGAAGTCTTCATGACAATAAAGTCACTGCACGCCTACATTTGACTATAAGCTCTGAGTGCCGCCCGTCTGTTTTGGTGTATTGTCGGGTCGTCACCCGAGGGAGGGCACCGCGAGCCAAGGAAGCTTTCATCTAGGAACTGTGAGTGCCGGGTCACACTGTTTGTTTATATATATATATATATATATATATATTACACAGTACTGTGCAAATGGGTATCCGGACTCCAGGTCGACAGCACAAAGGTCGACACACCTTAGGTCAACGCCAATTGGTCGACACACCTTAGGTCGACATGGACAAAAAGTCGACAGGAACAAGGTCGACATGGAAAAAGGTCGACATGAGTTTTTCACGATTTTTTTCTTTTTTTTTTAACCTTTTCATACTTAACGATCCACTACGATTGGAACGGTAAAGTGTGCGAAGCGGTAGCGGAGCGAAGGCACCATGCCCGAAGCATGGCGAGCGAAGCGAGCCATGCGAGGGGACGCGGTGCACTAATTGGGGTTCCCGGTCACTATACGAAGAAAACGACACCAAAAAAACATAAAAAACTCATGTCGACCTTTTTCCATGTCGACCTTGTTCCTGTCGACCTTTTGTCCATGTTGACCTTTTGTCCATGTCGACCTTTTGTCCATGTCAGGGGCTGGTCAGCTTAACAAACTATTGCAATATTTTGGAACTAACATTCCCTGAATTCAGATGAATTACAGTTTGAAGTGTTAATATTAGGCGAGTGCTGAATCTGTATGATTTTTTTATTTAAATAGTGTGGTCACAATACCACTGGCACCGCGGATGTATGAGTGCTGTGGGTTCTTGCCTATTGTTTATATATATATATATATATATATATATATATATATTACACAGTACTGTGCAAATGGGTATCCGGACTCCAGGTCGACAGCACAAAGGTCGACACACCTTAGGTCAACGCCAATTGGTCGACACACCTTAGGTCGACATGGACAAAAAGTCGACAGGAACAAGGTCGACATGGAAAAAGGTCGACATGAGTTTTTCACGATTTTTTTCTTTTTTTTTAACCTTTTCATACTTAACGATCCACTACGATTGGAACGGTAAAGTGTGCCAAGCGAAGCGGTAGCGGAGCGAAGGCACCATGCCCGAAGCATGGCGAGCGAAGCGAGCCATGCGAGGGGACGCGGTGCACTAATTGGGGTTCCCGGTCACTATACGAAGAAAACGACACCAAAAAAACATTAAAAACTCATGTCGACCTTTTTCCATGTCGACCTTGTTCCTGTCGACCCTTTGTCCATGTTGACCTTTTGTCCATGTCGACCTTTTGTCCATGTCACCTAAGGTGTGTCGACCAATTGGCGTCGACCTAAGGTGTGTCGACCTTTGTGCTGTCGACCCTCAGTCCCAGACCCGTGCAAATGTTGATGCTGTTTTAAAGGCAAAGGGTGGTCACACACTGATTTGACTTAGATTTCTCTTCTGTTCACATTCACTTTGCAGTTAATTGTTAAAATGAAACACTTGCACAGTACTATATATATATATATATATATACACTGCTCAAAAAAATAAAGGGAACACTAAAATAACACATCCTAGATCTGAATGAATGAAATATTCTTATTAAATACTTTGTTCTTTACATAGTTGAATGTGCTGACAACAAAATCACACACAAATTATCAATGGAAATCAAATTTATTAACCCATGGAGGTCTGGATTTGTAGTCGCACTCAAAATTAAAGTGGAAAAACACACTACAGGCTGATCCAACTTTGATGTAATGTCCTTAAAACAAGTCAAAATGGGCTCAGTAGTTGCTGGAGGTCATTTTGCAGGGCTCTGGTAGTGCTCCTCCTGTTCCTCCTTGCACAAAGGCGGAGGTAGCGGTCCTGCTGCTGGGTTGTTGCCCTCATACGGCCTCCTCCACGTCTATCTCCTGGTAGCGTCTCCATGCTCTGGACACTACGCTGACAGACACAGCAAACCTTCTTGCCACAGCTCGCATTGATGTGCCATCCTGGATGAGCTGTACTACCTGAGCCACTTGTGTGGGTTGTAGGGAGGTCATACAGGCACGTGGAGGCCACACACACTACTGAGCCTCATTCTGACTTGTTTTAAGGACATTACATCAAAGTTGGATCAGCCTGTAGTGTGTTTTTCTACTTTCATTTTGAGGGTGACTCCAAATCCAGACCTCCATGGGTTAATAAATTTGATTTCCATTGATAATTTGTGTGTGATTTTGTTGTCAGCACATTCAACTATGTAAAGAACAAAGTATTTAATAAGAATATTTCATTCAATAACTATGGATAGGAACTATATTTCTTAGCAAACTGTACACCAAAGACAGGTATTCCATTTACCATTAATTAGAAGCTATAACAAAGTTAGCTGTAAGGAATCAGCCTAACACCTCAGACTCTTCATTTGCCATTCCTTTGTGTTAGTGGATGAACATTTTTTGCTACCACTTGAA
Organism: Pseudophryne corroboree; assembly: GCF_028390025.1. Lineage (NCBI taxonomy): Eukaryota > Metazoa > Chordata > Amphibia > Anura > Myobatrachidae > Pseudophryne > Pseudophryne corroboree. The sequence continues at coordinate 382,786,005 of NC_086449.1, forward strand.
CTATTAAAGCCATGTTACGCAATCCTCTTTTCTCTAACGTCCTAAGTGGATGCTGGGGACTCCGTAAGGACCATGGGGAATAGCGGCTCCGCAGGAGACTGGGCACATCTAAAGAAAGCTTTAGGACTAACTGGTGTGCACTGGCTCCTCCCCCTATGACCCTCCTCCAAGCCTCAGTTAGATTTCTGTGCCCGACGAGAAGGGTGCACACTAGGGGCTCTCCTGAGCTTCTTAGTGAAAGTTTTAGTTTAGGTTTGTTATTTTCAGTGAGACCTGCTGGCAACAGGCTCACTGCATCGAGGGACTAAGGGGAGAAGAAGCGAACTCACCTGCGTGCAGAGTGGATTGGGCTTCTTGGCTACTGGACATTAGCTCCAGAGGGACGATCACAGGTCCAGCCTGGATGGGTCCCGGAGCCGCGCCGCCTGCCCCCTTACAGAGCCAGAAGAGCGAAGAGGTCCGGAAAAATCGGCGGCAGAAGACGTTCCTGTCTTCAATAAGGTAGCGCACAGCACTGCAGCTGTGCGCCATTGCTCTCAGCACACTTCATACTCCGGTCACTGAGGGTGCAGGGCGCTGGGGGGGGCGCCCTGAGACGCAATAAAACATGACAGAAATACCTTACATGGCAAAAAATACATCACATATAGCTCCTGGGCTATATGGATGCATTTAACCCCTGCCAGAATATACAAAAAACCGGGAGATAAGGCCGCCGAAAAGGGGGCGGAGCCTATCTCAGCACACTGGCGCCATTTTCCCTCACAGCTCAGTTGGAGGGAAGCTCCCTCGCTCTTCCCTGCAGTCACTACACTACAGAAAGGGTTAAAAAAAAGAGAGGGGGGCACTAATTAGGCGCAGTATTAAAACATACAGCAGCTATAAGGGGAAAAACACTTATATAAGGTTATCCCTGTGTATATATATAGCGCTCTGGTGTGTGCTGGCATACTCTCCCTCTGTCTCCCCAAAGGGCTAGTGGGGTCCTGTCCTCTATCAGAGCATTCCCTGTGTGTGTGCTGTGTGTCGGTACGTTTGTGTCGACATGTATGAGGAGAAAAATGATGTGGAGACGGAGCAGAGTGTCTGTAACAGTGATGTCACCCCCTAGGGGGTCGACACCTGAGTGGATGTACTGTTGAAAATTACGTGACAGTGTCAGCTCTATATAAAAAAACAGTGGTTGACATGAGACAGCCGGCTACTCAGCTTGTGCCTGTCCAGACGTCTCATAGGCCGTCAGGGGCTCTAGATACAGACGCCGACACGGATACTGACTCCTGTGTCGACGGTGAAGAGACAACCGTGATTTCCAGTAGGGCCACACGTTACATGATTGAGACAATGGAAAATGTTTTATACATTTCTGATAATACGAGTACCACCAAAAAGGGGTATTATGTTCGGTGAGGGAAAAACTACCTGTAGTTTTCCTGAATCTGAGAAATAAAATGAGGTGTGTGATGATGCGCGGGTTTCCCCCCGATAACAATTGATAATTTCTTAAAAAGTATTGGCTGCATACCCTTTCCCGCCAGAGGTTAGGGTGCGTTGGGAAACACCCCCTAGGGGGGATAAGGCGCTCACACGCTTGTAAGAACAAGGGCTCTACCCTCTCATGAGATGGCCGCCCTTAAGGATCCTGCTGATAGAAAGCAGGAGGGTATCCAAAAAGGTATTTACACACATACTGGTGTTATACTGCGACCAGCTATCGCCTCAGCCTGGAGGTGCAGTGCTGGGTTGGCATGGTCGGATTCCCTGACTGGAAATATTGATATCCTAGATAAGGATAGTATATTATTGCCTATAGAGCATTTAAAAGATGCATTTCTATATATGCATGATGCACAGCGGAATAATTGCCGACTGGCATCAAGTATAAGTGCGTTGTCCAATTCTACCAGTAAAATGGTCAGGTGATGCGGATTCCAAACGGCATTTGGAAGTATTGCCTTTGAAAGGGGACATTTGGGGTCGGTCTTTTAGACCTGGTGGCCACGGCAACAGCTGGGAAATCCACGTTTGTACCCCAGGTCGCCTCTCAAAATAAGACGCCGTATTATCAGGCGCAGTCCTTTGTTGGCAAGCGGACAAAAGGTTCCTCTTTTCTGCTCGTGACAGAGGGAGAGGAAAAAGGCTGCAGAGATCAGCCAGTTCCCAGGAACAGAAACCCTTTCCCGCCTCTGCCAAGCCCTCAGTATGACGCTAGGGCTTTACAAGCTCAGGCACGGTGGGGGCCCGTTCTCAATGAATTTCAGTGCGCAGTGGGCTCACTCGCAAGTAGACCCCTGGATCCTTCAGGTAATATCTCAGGGATACATATTGCAATTCGAGACGTCTCCCCCTCGCCGTTTCCAAAAGTCGGCTTTACCGACGTCTCCCTCTGACAGGGAGGCAGTTTTGGAAGCCATTCACAAGCTGTATTCCCAGCAGGTGATAATCAAGGTACCCCTCCTGCAACAGGGAACGGGGTATTATTCCACACTATTGTGGTACCGAAGCCAGACGGCTCGGTGAGACCGATTCTAAATCTAAAATCTTTGAACACTTAAATACAGAGGTTCAAATTCAAGATTGAGTCACTCAGAGCAGTGATTGCGAACCTGGAAGAAGGGGACTACATGATGTCTTGGGACATCAAGGATGCTTACCTTCATGTCAAAATTTACCCTTCTCACCAAGGGTATCTCAGGTTATGGTACAGAACTGTCACTATCAGTTCAGACGCTGCCGTAGGGATGGTCCACGGCACCCCGGGTCTTTACCAAGGTAATGGACGAAATGATATCCCTTCGAAAGAAGGGAATTTTAGTTATCCCTTACTTGGACGATTCCCTGATAAGGGTAAGATCCAGGGAACAGTTGGAGGTCGGTGTAGCACTATCTCAGGTAGTGTTGCGGCAGCACGATTGGATTCTCAATATTCCAAAATCGCAGCTGGTTCCGACGACTTGTCTTCTGTTTCCTAGGGATGATCCTGGACACAGTCCAGAAAAAGAGAAAGCCAGGGAGTTATCCGAGCTAATCAGGAACCTCCTAAAACCGAACCAAGTCTCAGTGCATCAATGCACAAGGGTTCTGGGTAAAAATGGTGGCTTCCTACGAAGCAATCCCATTCGTTAGATTCCACGCAAGAACTTTCCAGTGGAACCTACTGGACAAATGGTCCGGGTCGCATTTTCAGATGCATCAGCGGATAACCCTGTCACCAAGGACAAGGGTATCCATCCTGTGGTGGTTGCAGAGTGCTCATCTTCTAGAGGGCCGCAGATTCGGCATTCAGGACTGGGTCCTGGTGACCACGGATGCCAGCCTGCGAGGCTGGGGAGCAGTCACACAGGGAAGGAATATCCAGGGCTTAGGGTCAAGCCTGGATACATCACTTCACATAAATATCCTGAAGCTAAGGGCCATTTACAATGCTCTAAGCTTAGCGAGACCTCTGCTTCAAGGTCAGCCGGTGTTGATCCAGTCGGACAACATCATGGCAGTCACCCACGTAAACAGACAGGGTGGCACAAGAAGCAGGAGGGCAATGGCAGAAGCTGCAAGGATTCTTCGCTGGGCGGAAAATCATGTGATAGCACTGTCAACAGTATTCATTCCGGGAGTGGACAACTGGGAAGCAGACTTCCTCAGCACGACCTCCACCCGGGAGAGTGGGGACTTCACCCAGAAGTCGTCCACATGATTAAAAAACTCGACAGGTATTGCGCCAGGTCAAGAGACCCTCAGGCAATAGTTGTAGACGCTCTGGTAACACCGTGGGTGTACCAGTCAGTGTATGTGTTCCCTCCTCTGCCTCTCATACCCAAGGTACTGAGATTGATAAGATGGAGAGGAGAAAGCACTATATTCGTGGCTCCAGATTGGCCAAGAAGGACTTGGTAACCGGAACTTCAAGAGAGGCTCACGGAGGATCCGTGGCCTCTACCTCTAAGAAGGGACCTGCTCCAGCAAGGACCCTGTCTGTTCCAAGACTTACCGCGGCTGCGTTTGACGGCATGACGGTTGAACACCGGATCCTGAAGGAAAAAAGGCATTCCGGATGAAGTCATCCCTATCCTGATCAAAAGCCAGGAAGGATGTAACCGCAAAAACATTATCACCACAATTGGCGAAAATATGTTGCGTAGTGCGAGGCCAGTAAGGCCCGACGGAGGAAATTCAACTGGGTCGATTCCTACATTTCCTGAAAACAGGAGTGTCTATGGGCCTGAAATTGGGGTCCATTAAGGTTCAGATTTCGGCCCTGTCAATTTTCTTCCAAAAAAGAACTAGCTTCAGTCCCTGAAGTTTAGACGTTTGTAAAAGGGGTACTGCATATACAGCCTCCTTTTGTGCCTCCAGTGGCAATTTGGGATCTCAATGTAGTTTGGGTTCCAAAAGTCACATTGGTTTGAACCACTTAAATCTGTGGAGTTTAAATATCTCACATGGAAAGTGGTCATGCTGTTGGCCCTGGCCTGGGCCAGGCGCGTGTCAGAATTGGCGGCTTTATCCTGTAAAAGCCCTTATCTGATTTTCCATTCGGACAGGGCGGAATTGAGGACTCGTCCTCAGTTTCTCCCTAAGGTGGTTCCAGCGTTTTCACCTGAACCAACCTATTGTGGGGCCTGCGGCTACTAGGGACTTGGAGGAATCCAAGTTGCTGGATGTTGTCAGGGCCCTGAAAATATGTTTCCAGGACGGCTGGAGTCGGGAAATCTGACTCGCTGTTTATCCTGTATGCACCCAACATGCTGGGTGCTCCTGCTTCTAAGCAGACTATTGCTCGTTGGATTTGTAGTACAATTCAGCTTGCACATTCTGTGGCAGGCCTGCCACAGCTAAAATCTGTAAAAGCCCGTTCCACAAGGAAAGTGGGCTCATCTTGGGCGGCTGCCCGAGGGGTCTCGGCTTTACAACTTTGCCGAGCAGCTACTTGGTCAGGGGCAAACACGTTTGCTAAATTCTACAAATTTGATACCCTGGCTGAGGAGGACCTGGAGTTCTCTCAATTGGTGCTGCAGAGTCATCCGCACTCTCCCGCCCGTTTGGGAGCTTTGGTATAATCCCCGTGGTCCTTACGGAGTCCCCAGCATCCACTTAGGACGTCAGAGAAAATAAGAATTTACTTACCGATAATTCTATTTCTCATAGTCCGTAGTGGATGCTGGGCGCCCATCCCAAGTGCGGATTGTCTGCATTACTTGTACATAGTTATTGTTACAAAAATCGGGTTATTATTGTTGTGAGCCATCTTTTCTAGAGGCTCCTCTGTTATCATACTGTTAACTGGGTTCAGATCACAAGTTATATGGTGTGATTTGGTGTGGCTGGTATGAGTCTTACCCGGGATTCAAAATCCTTCCTTTTCTCTATCGTCCTAGTGGATGCTGGGGTTCCTGAAAGGACCATGGGGAATAGCGGCTCCGCAGGAGACAGGGCACAAAAAGTAAAGCTTTTTCAGATCAGGTGGTGTGCACTGGCTCCTCCCCCTATGACCCTCCTCCAGACTCCAGTTAGATTTTTGTGCCCGGCCGAGAAGGGTGCAATCTAGGTGGCTCTCCTAAAGAGCTGCTTAGACAAAGTTTAGCTAGGTTTTTTATTTTACAGTGATTCCTGCTGGCAACAGGATCACTGCAGCGAGGGACTGAGGGGAGAAGGAGTCAACTCACCTGCGTGCAGGATGGATTGGCTTCTTGGCTACTGGACATCAAGCTCCAGAGGGACGATCACAGGTACAGCCTGGATGGTCACCGGAGCCGCGCCGCCGGGCTCCTTGCAGATGCTGAAGTCAGAAGAGGTCCAGAATCGGCGGCTGAAGACTCCTGCAGTCTTCTAAAGGTAGCGCACAGCACTGCAGCTGTGCGCCATTTTCCTCTCAGCACACTTCACACGGCAGTCACTGAGGGTGCAGGGCGCTGGGAGGGGGGCGCCCTGGGAGGCAAATGAATACCTATAAAGGCTAAAAATACCTCACATATAGCCCCTAGAGGCTATATGGAGATATTTAACCCCTGCCTGATTTTTCTAAATAGCGGGAGACGAGCCCGCCAGAAAAGGGGCGGGGCCTATCTCCTCAGCACACGGCGCCATTTCCTCTCACAGCTCCGCTGGTCAGGACGGCTCCCAAGTCTCTCCCCTGCACTGCACTACAGAAACAGGGTAAAACAGAGAGGGGGGGGCAAATTTATGGCGATATTTTGATATAACAAAGCAGCTATAAGGGAGCACTTATTATAAGGCTATCCCTGATATATATATAGCGCTTTTGGTGTGTGCAGGCAAACTCTCCCTCTGTCTCCCCAAAGGGCTAGTGGGTCCTGTCTTCGTTAGGAGCATTCCCTGTGTGTCTGCTGTGTGTCGGTACGTGTGTGTCGACATGTATGAGGACGATATTGGTGTGGAGGCGGAGCAATTGCCAAATATGAGGATGTCACCCCCTAGGGAGTCGACACCAGAATGGATGCCTTTATTTATGGAACTACGGGATAGTGTCAACACGCTAAAGCAGTCGTTTGACGACATGAGGCGGCCGGACAATCAATTAGTGCCTGTCCAGGCGACTCAAACACCGTCAGGGGCTGTGAAACGCCCTTTGCCTCAGTCGGTCGACACAGACCCAGACGCAGGCACTGACTCCAGTGGTGACGGTGACGATTCAACCGTATTTTCCAGTAGGGCCACACGTTATATGATTTTGGCAATGAAGGAGGCGTTACATTTAGCTGATACTACAGGTACCACTAAACAGGGTATTATGTGGGGTATGAAAAAAACTACCTATAGTTTTTCCTGAATCAGAAGAATTAAATGACGTGTGTAATGAAGCGTGGGTTGCCCCTGATAAAAAGCTGATAATTTCAAAGAAATTATTGGCATTATACTCTTTCCCGCCAGAGGTTAGGGAGCGCTGGGAAACACCTCCTAGGGTGGACAAGGCGCTAACACGCTTATCTAAACAAGTGGCGTTACCCTCTCCTGAGACGGCCGCACTTAAAGATCCATCAGATAGGCGGATGGAAAATATCCAAAAAAGTATATACACACATGCAGGTGTTATACTACGACCAGCTGTAGCGACTGCCTGGATGGGCAGTGCTGGGGTAGTTTGGTCAGAGTCCCTGATTGAAAATATTGATACCCTGGACAGGGACAATATTTTACTGTCGTTAGAACAAATAAAGGATGCATTTCTTTATATGCGTGATGCACAGAGGGATATCTGCACACTGGCATCACGGGTAAGTGCTATGTCCATTTCGGCCAGAAGAGCTTTATGGACGCGACAGTGGACAGGCGATGCGGATTCAAAACGGCATATGGAAGTTTTGCCGTATAAAGGGGAGGAGTTATTTGGAGTCGGTCTATCAGATTTGGTGGCCACGGCTACAGCCGGGAAATCCACCTTTCTACCTCAAGTCACTCCCCAACAGAAAAAGGCACCGACTTTTCAACCGCAGCCCTTTCGTTCCTTTAAAAATAAGAGAGCAAAGGGCTATTCATATCTGCCACGAGGCAGAGGTCGAGGGAAGAGACAGCAACACGCAGCTCCTTCCCAGGAACAGAAGCCCTCCCCGGCTTCTACAAAAGCCTCAGCATGACGCTGGGGCTTCTCAAGCGGACTCGGGGACGGTGGGCGGTCGTCTCAAAAAATTACAGCGCGCAGTGGGCTCACTCGCAGGTAGATCCCTGGATCCTGCAGATAATATCTCAAGGGTACAGGTTGGAATTAGAGACAGATCCACCTCGCCGTTTCCTGAAGTCTGCTTTACCAACGTCCCCCTCCGAAAGGGAGACGGTTTTGGAAGCCATTCACAAGCTGTACTCTCAGCAGGTGATAGTCAAGGTACCTCTTCTACAACAAGGGAAGGGGTATTATTCCACTCTTTTTGTGGTACCGAAGCCGGATGGCTCGGTAAGGCCTATTCTAAATCTGAAGTCCTTGAACCTGTACATAAAGAAGTTCAAGTTCAAGATGGAGTCACTCAGAGCAGTGATAGCGAACCTGGAAGAGGGGGACTTTATGGTATCCTTGGACATCAAGGATGCGTATCTCCACGTTCCAATTTACCCCTCACACCAGGGGTACCTCAGGTTCGTTGTACAAAACTGTCACTATCAGTTTCAGACGCTGCCGTTCGGATTGTCCACGGCACCTCGGATCTTTACAAAGGTAATGGCCGAGATGATGATTCTTCTTCGAAGAAAAGGCATATTAATGATCCCATACTTGGACGATCTCCTAATAAGGGCGAGGTCCAGAGAACAGCTAGAGATGGGATTAGCACTGTCTCAAGAAGTGCTAAAACAGCACGGGTGGATTCTGAATATTCCAAAATCCCAGTTAATGCCGACAACTCGTCTGCTGTTCCTAGGGATGATTCTGGACACGGTTCAGAAAAAGGTTTTTCTCCCGGAGGAAAAAGCCAAGGAGTTATCCGACCTTGTCAGGAACCTCCTAAAACCAGGAAAGGTGTCTGTACATCAATGCACAAGAGTCCTGGGAAAAATGGTGGCTTCTTACGAAGCAATTCCATTCGGCAGATTCCACGCAAGAATTTTCCAAAGGGATCTGTTGGACAAATGGTCAGGGTCGCATCTTCAGATGCACCTACGGATAACCCTGTCTCCAAGGACAAGGGTGTCTCTTCTGTGGTGGTTGCAGAGTCCTCATCTATTGGAGGGCCGCAGATTCGGCATACAGGATTGGATCCTGGTGACCACGGACGCCAGCCTGAGAGGCTGGGGAGCAGTCACACAAGGAAGAAACTTCCAGGGAGTATGGACGAGCCTGGAAACGTCTCTTCACATAAACATTCTGGAACTAAGAGCAATATACAATGCTCTAAGCCAGGCAGAACCTCTGCTTCAGGGAAAACCGGTGTTGATCCAGTCGGACAACATCACGGCAGTCGCCCATGTGAACAGACAGGGCGGCACAAGAAGCAGGAGTGCAATGGCAGAAGCTGCAAGGATTCTTCGCTGGGCAGAGAATCATGTGATAGCACTGTCAGCAGTGTTCATCCCGGGAGTGGACAACTGGGAAGCAGACTTCCTCAGCAGACACGATCTTCACCCGGGAGAGTGGGGACTTCATCCAGAAGTCTTCCACATGCTGGTAACCCGTTGGGAAAGACCAATGGTGGACATGATGGCGTCTCGCCTCAACAAAAAACTGGACAGGTATTGCGCCAGGTCAAGAGATCCGCAGGCAATAGCTGTGGACGCGCTGGTAACGCCTTGGGTGTACCAGTAGGTGTATGTGTTTCCTCCTCTGCCTCTCATACCAAAAGTATTGAGAATTATACGGCAAAGAGGCGTAAGAACGATACTAGTGGTTCCGGATTGGCCAAGAAGGACTTGGTACCCGGAACTTCAAGAGATGATCACGGAAGATCCGTGGCCTCTACCTCTAAGGAGGGACTTGCTTCAGCAGGGTCCCTGTCTGTTTCAAGACTTACCGCTGCTGCGTTTGACGGCATGGCGGTTGAACGCCGGATCCTAAAGGAAAAAGGCATGCCGGAAGAAGTCATTCCTACTTTGATTAAAGCAAGGAAGGAAGTAACCGTGCAACATTATCACCGAATTTGGCGAAAATATGTTGCGTGGTGCGAAGATCGGAGTGCTCCGACGGAGGAATTTCAACTGGGTCGATTCCTACATTTCCTGCAATCAGGATTGTCTATGGGTCTCAAATTGGGATCTATTAAGGTTCAAATTTCGGCCCTGTCGATTTTCTTTCAAAAAGAATTGGCTTCAGTCCCTGAAGTCCAGACCTTTGTTAAGGGAGTGCTGCATATACAGCCTCCTGTGGTGCCTCCAGTGGCACCGTGGGATCTCAATGTGGTTTTGGACTTTCTAAAATCTCATTGGTTTGAACCACTAAATAAGGTGGATTTGAAATATCTCACTTGGAAAGTGACCATGCTTCTAGCCCTGGCTTCTGCCAGGAGAGTATCAGAATTGGCAGCTTTATCTTACAAAAGCCCATATCTGATTTTCCATTCGGACAGGGCAGAACTGCGGACTCGTCCGCATTTTCTCCCTAAGGTGGTGTCAGCATTTCATCTGAACCAGCCTATTGTAGTGCCTGCGGCTACAAGTGACTTGGAGGACTCCAAGTTACTGGACGTTGTCAGAGCATTAAAAATATATATTGCAAGGACAGCTGGAGTCAGAAAATCTGACTCGTTGTTTATATTGTATGCACCCAACAAGATGGGTGCTCCTACGTCTAAGCAGACGATTGCTCGTTGGATCTGTAGCACAATCCAACTTGCACATTCTGTGGCAGGCCTGCCACAGCCTAAATCTGTAAAGGCCCACTCCACAAGGAAGGTGGGCTCATCTTGGGCGGCTGCCCGAGGGGTCTCGGCATTACAACTTTGCCGAGCAGCTACGTGGTCAGGGGAGAACACGTTTGTAAAATTTTACAAATTTGATACTCTGGCTAAGGAGGACCTGGAGTTCTCTCATTCGGTGCTGCAGAGTCATCCGCACTCTCCCGCCCGTTTGGGAGCTTTGGTATAATCCCCATGGTCCTTTCAGGAACCCCAGCATCCACTAGGACGATAGAGAAAATAAGATTTTACTTACCGATAAATCTATTTCTCGGAGTCCGTAGTGGATGCTGGGCGCCCATCCCAAGTGCGGATTATCTGCATAAATTGTACATAGTTATTGTTAACTAATTCGGGTTATTGTTGAAGGAAGCCATCTTTCAGAGGCTCCGCTGTTATCATACTGTTAACTGGGTTTAGATCACAGGTTGTACGGTGTGATTGGTGTGGCTGGTATGAGTCTTACCCGGGATTCAAAATCCTCCCTTATTGTGTACGCTCGTCCGGGCACAGTACCTAACTGGAGTCTGGAGGAGGGTCATAGGGGGAGGAGCCAGTGCACACCACCTGATCTGAAAAAGCTTTACTTTTTGTGCCCTGTCTCCTGCGGAGCCGCTATTCCCCATGGTCCTTTCAGGAACCCCAGCATCCACTACGGACTCCGAGAAATAGATTTATCGGTAAGTAAAATCTTATTATTGTGTACGCTCGTCCGGGCACAGTATCCTAACTGAGGCTTGGAGGAGGGTCATAGGGGGAGGAGCCAGTGCACACCAGTTAGTCCTAAAGCTTTCTTTAGATGTGCCCAGTCTCCTGCGGAGCCGCTATTCCCCATGGTCCTTACGGAGTCCCCAGCATCCACTACGGACTATGAGAAATAGAATTATCGGTAAGTAAATTCTTATTTTAAATCTAAATTAATAAAAAAATATTTGTACTCTATCACACGTTTGTTAAGGAAAGTACATTTTTTCTCTGTAATAACATCACAACTTAGGAGCTGTAGCTCTAACTGGCCCTGTCTCTGAGTAGGTTACACTCTGCTGTGAAGAACCAGAAAAACGATGCGTCCATGTGTGAAATAGTTTCTGACAGCACAACTAAAAATATGCAAATGGACACTGAGTTGAAGGAAATGTCCTAGAAAAGTAACTATATATGACTTCTTCATGTTAAAGAATTACTAGTGATGTGCAATAAGATTTCAATGTTACTGTACAGTGCATAGGTAGAGTAGACGTAACAGAAGTTCAGACGTGAGCGCAGCATGGCGAAGCAGATGATGGCTGTTTTTGTAGTCAAGACTGGTCATGTAGCTACTGCACCACTCGTGCTGCATTGCACAGTCACTGGTGGCTTGTATAACAACCACTGCTTGCCGCTAGTGCTGGATGGCATTTCCAGGTGGCTTCCAAGATCTCGTACTCGTGGTGCCCTTCTCCATCACGACAATGCACCTGTCCACAAGTCCAGTTAAATTGTGAATTTTCTTGCTTATGAACGCATCCAGGAGCTTGGTCATTCGCCGGACAGTCCAGACCTAGCCCCCTGCAACTTATTTGTGTTCCCACAAATCAATTGCAAGATGCGTGGGTTTTGTTTTGAGTCATGCTGCAGTGTAGACCTTAATGCCTCATGTAGAAGACATACCTGCTCCGGACTGATCCAGCTGTTTTACCAAGTGGTTTGATCGCATGCAACTTTGTAGAGTCCTCTGGTGAATACTTTGAAAACTGTAAGTATAATGCTTTTTGTGCATCTGGAAACTTATTGCACACCCCTCCAACAAAGCTTATTTTTAAAAAGGACAACAAAATGGTTATAGGTTTAGTGCTCTAAAATTAACCACCATTCTTCAATGCAACACTCTCACTGCTGCCTTTTTCTCAACTCTAAAGTAAACCTTTAGCACATTTTGATACTGACACAGTAAGTTGATCTGTCAAGGTCAAGCTCTTCAAAAGTGTCTGTTTGTTTATATTATTTTATTAACTATCATTTTCAAAGCACACTGAATAGGGTTTAATATCACAGATAAGTACATTTAATGCCTTTGTATTGATGGAACGGAACAGCAGGATCAAGACAATACATCAGTCAATAAATTATCTGGTTCATAATTATTACATTTTATTTACAAGGCGCTACAAGTGTTTTGCAGTGCTGTATATACGACACATTAGAACAATACAGGGCACACAGAATGTTACAGAAAAACTAAAATAGAGTGCAGGTAACAATTAGCACAGCAGTTCTAAGTACACCATACAGATGAGATGTAAAGTAGCAATCTGCATACTACTAGAAGCAGGCAGTCATTGGAGGAGATGGACGAGCAAGAGGAAATGTGGGTATAGACAGTCACTAAGTAGGAGAGGGCTGTGAGAATAGGACAGAAGAGGGCCCTGATCCAAGGAACTTACATTCTAAGTGGGGTGGGGGGGTCAGACAGGTGACATGAGGCAGAAGCAAGCGCATGGTGGCCTGGTGGCAGGAAGTAAGCAAGGCAGAGATGGCCAAGGCATGAGGATACGGGTATATTTGATGAACAGGTGAGTTTTCAGTGCCCGTTTGAAGCTTTGCGATGTCGGGGAGAGTCTAATAGAGCGAGGGAGCTCGTTCCAGTGAAGGGTGGCAATGTGGGCAAAATCTTGGATTCGCACATGAGATGCAGTGACCAGTGTAGAGGAGAGGCGACAGTCATTGGCCAACCGGAGAGTTCAGGAGGGAGTATATAGAGAGATGAGGTTAGAGGTGTATGGAGCAGTGAAGTTAGAGAGGGCTTTGTATGTGAGTTAATAATGCCCACTCCTTCAGATTGTGTAGGTAACACTATTTGGGAAATGCAGAGTAAACATGCTTATTTTTTGTTAATTGATAATTCCCTAGCCACACAATTATTTATTATTATTTATTAACAGTTTCTTATATAGCGCAGCAAATTCCGTTGCGCTTTACAATTTGAAATAACAATAACAAACTGGGTGATAACAGTCATAGAGGTTATGTTATGCGATATATTTCCTTGACAAAATTCTATGCTTGCTACATTGTGAGATCTGCACATCTCAATGCAAGCTGCTATTTCATAGAGATATACAAGACATAGAGGTATATGCAATTGCGGTCGAATTCCCGAAAATGTCGAAAAACGGGACATTTTCGCCCCCAAAAAAACCGACAATTCAATTCAGTACTTTCCGTCAATAAAACGGACTTTCCAAATTCGACTTTTTGAAATTCGACATTTGTCAAATTCGACATTTCTGCAATGGTACAAATGCGGCAATTCGCCAAAAGTATATTCAATTGAAGTTTGGAAATTCGACAACAGTGCTTTTAGACAGTAAATTTGTCATTTTCAATCCGCCACACTTTGGTGGCGGAATCTAATAAAAAAAAATTAAAAACATGTTTTTTTTGGTGGTTTTTTTATTGGTAATAGCATATCTATTTATATTAGAAGGGATAAGGTACTTGGTTTGTCTATTTTGGAGGCACAAGTATTATTTATATATTTTTTAAAATATTATTATTATTTTATTTTTTAATGGAATGGTAAAAATCAGGAAAAAAATTGCGTGGGGTCCCCCCTCCTAAGCATAACCAGCCTCGGGCTCTTCGAGCCGGTCCTGGTTCTAAAAATCCAGGGGGGAAAATGACGGGATCCCCCATATTTTTAAAACCAGCACCGGGCTCTGCGCTTGGTGCTGGTGCAAAAAATACGGGGGACAAAAAGAGTAGGGGTCCCCCGTATTTTTTACACCAGCATCGGGCTCCACTAGCTGGACAGATAATGCCACAGCCGGGGGTCACTTTTATACAGCACCCTGCGGCCGTGGCATTAAATATCCAACTAGTCACCCCTGGCCGGGGTACCCTGGGGGAGTGGGGACCCCTTCAATCAAGGGGTTCCCCCCCCAGCCACCCAAGGGCCAGGGGGTGAAGCCCGAGGCTGTCCCCCCCCCATCCAAGGGCTGCGGATGGGGGGCTGATAGCCTTGAGAAAATTGAAAGAATATTGTTTTTTCCAGTAGTACTACAAGTCCCAGCAAGCCTCCCCCACAAGCTGGGACACGCACACCGTGATAGTAAAACTTTATTTCACACATGTCGACACATACATACTTACCTATGTTCACACGCCGACCTCTGTCCACTTGTCCAAGTAGAATCCACGTGTACCTGTGAATAAAATTATACTCACCTGATCCAGTGTCCAGATTATAATCCACGTACTTGGCAAAAAAAAAAAACGAACACCCGGACCAAACGGACTGAAAGCGGTCCCATGTTTACACGTGGGACCCCTTTCCACGAATGCCGGGACCCCACGTGACTGCTGTCACAGAAAGGTCCCTTCAGCCAATCAGGAAGCGCTACTTCATGGCACTCACCTGATTGGCTGTATGCGCGTCTGCTGGCAGACAGCGCATCGCACAGCTCCCTCCATTAGTTTCAATGGTGGGAACTTTGCCGTCAGCGGTGGGGTTACCCGCGGTCAGCCGCTGACCGCGGGTGACCTCACCGCTGACCGCAAAGTTCCCACCATTGAATATAATGGAGAGGCTTTGCGATGCGCTGTCTGACAGCTCAGACGCGCATAGCCAATCAGCAGAGTGCCAGGACGTTGCGCTCGCTGATTGGCTGAAGAGACCTTTCTGTGACAGCAGTCACGAGGGGTCTCTGCATTCGGGGAAAGGGGTCCCATGTGTAAACATGGGACCCCTTTCAGTCCGTTTGGTCCTGTTGTTCGTTTTTTTTTTTTTTGCCAAGTACGTGGATTATAATCTAGACACTGGATCAGGTGAGTATAATTTTATTCACAGGTACACGTGGATTCTACTTGGACAAGTGGACAGAGGTCGGCGTGTGAACATAGGTAAGTATGTATGTGTCGACATGTGTGAAATAAAGTTTTACTATCACGGTGTGCGTGTCCTGTTTTTATTTGGGTATTTTTTTTTTTCAGTAGAACTACAGGTACCAGCGGGCCCGTTTTTCTCCCGCATGCTGGTACTTGTAGTTCTCAAAGTACCAGCTTGCGGGGAGGCTTGCTGGGACTTGTAGTACTACTGGAAAAACCAATATTCTTTCAATTTTCTCAAGGTTATCAGCCCCCCATCCGCAGCCCGTGGATGGGGGGGACAGCCTCGGGCTTCACCCCTGGCCCTTGGGTGGCTGGGTGGGGGACCCCTTGATTGAAGGGGTCCCCACTCCCCCAGGGTACCCCGGCCAGGGGTGACTAGTTGGATATTTAATGCCACGGCCGCAGGGCGCTGTATAAAAGTGACCCCCGGCTGTGGCATTATCTGTCCAGCTAGTGGAGCCCGATGCTGGTGTAAAAAATACGGGGGACCCCTACTCTTTTTGTCCCCCGTATTTTTTGCACCAGCACCAGGCGCAGAGCCCGGTGCTGGTTTTAAAAATACGGGGGATCCCCTGTCATTTTTCCCCCCGGATTTTTAGAACCAGGACCGGCTCGAAGAGCCCGAGGCTGGTTATGCTTTGGAGGGGGGACCCCACGCAATTTTTTTTCGGGTTTTTTACCGTTTTTTCTGTTTTTTTAAAAATCGGATCAAAATCCGTCAAATCGGCCGTTTTTCGACAGCGGGACTGTCGAATACGTTTTTTATTGAATATGTTGAATTCCGGCACCCACTTGCCGGAATTCGACGGTCGAATTGTGTCGAATTAAAAAAGGGGCGAAAAATTGCCGCGATTCGCCGCTAATTGCATATACCCCATAGTCAAGCCTTGTATTTTTTTTTTTTTTAAATACTCATTGTAATCATATTTTGTAAACAGTTGAATGATCTAAAAAAACACAATTTGTAAAATAGTTAAAATATTTACAGTCATTCACTCTATGGTATGGATTGTAGTAAACGTCTTAAATGACCCAGATTTGTAAACACAAGGAGGTTCTATAAATTAGGAAAGTGACATAAAGCATCCATCCTGGTCTTAGTCAATTTTGAGCTCCTAGTCTGTCCTAAACCCCCCACCCCCGCACCCCCGAAAATCAATAATATATAATTATCTCACATATGACAGCCCTGGAAATTATCCATGGTAACAGGATGCTAATAGCTTAAGTGGTTGGTTCATCTGACAGTTTTTAGGATGAGTTGTATGCAGGGTCACAGCATAGAAACCATTAATCCCGAGTTACCTCATTTATTCCACGTTCAGACTTGTAATGGAAGAGAAATTAGAGCTTCCTGCCAACACAGCTTGTAATAATAGGACACTGTTTGGAACAGTTCCCATTTCATTTTTGCCAATCAAAAGAAAAGCTTTATATGTTTAACTGGTACCATCAAATTGTTCTTCAGGAACATAACAAGGATAGTTATTCAGTATATTTAAAAACAAAGGGGGTCATTCCGAGTTGTTCGCTCGTTGCCGATTTTCACTATACTGCGATTAGTTGCTTACTGCGCATGCGCAAGGTTCGCAGAGCGCATGCGCTTAGTTATTTTACACAAAAGTTAGGTATTTTACTCACGGCGTAACAAAGTTTTTTCATCGTTCTGCTGATCGGTGAGTGATTGATAGGAAGTGGGTGTTTCTGGGCGGAAACTGACCGTTTTCTGGGAGTGTGCGGAAAAACGCAGGCGTTTCAGGGAAAAACACGGGAGTGGCTGGAGAAACGGGGGAGTGTCTGGCCGAACGCTGGGTGTGTTTGTGACGTCAAACCAGGAACGAAACTGACTGAACTGATCGCAATGTAGGAGTAAGTCTCGAGCTACTCAGAAACTGCTAAGAATTTTCTATTCGCAATTCTGCTAATCTTTCGTTCGCAATTCTGCTATGCTAAGATACACTCCCAGAGGGCGGCGGCTTAGCGTGAGCAATGCTGCTAAAAGCAGCTAGCGAGCGAACAACTCGGAATGAGGGCCCAAGTCCGTTGCATCCATTCTACGAGTTCATATTTTGGAACTGTTACCCGTCATGCTATATACCTGTTGTTTTACATTCGTCTTTTCATCCCAAAAGGTCAGTTTATTTGGTATAACATTGTCTCCAGATATAAGGTGAAATACATATGTTGATTTTGTCAATTACACTAATAAAAAAGGAGGATACTATTACTGGAACAATGTATTTACATAAACTACAATGTGCAATAATGTAATAACTGAATACAATGATAGTCTAAGGGGAGAATATTTGATAACCTGTATAGTACAAACACACAATCGTGAAGCCACATGTCCATGTTGTGTTACTTTTTTTCTTATTTACCTTACTGTATAATTTTTGGCCTACACACTAGAATTGTTTTAGTCTTTACAAACATTGGATTCATTATTATAGGTATATGAAAAGTGGAAGGTTTCTATATTGGAGCGTAAAACCGCAATCTAAGCAAGCGCTATATTTGGGATATAAAAATGTTGCAATGGGGAAAAGAGATGGGGGGGGATGTCTATATACTGTATTTCTTGACTTACACAGCAGGGTTTCGGGGGAAACAATGAAAATGCTAGCGTGGTCAGGCATATTTCACAAACTGTGGGGTAAAAGTAAAACAATGTACAGTACTTACAAGAAATTAATGTTCTGCTGTAATAGACTACCTGCTGTAATAGACCATAGGTTGACATTTTGAAAAACAATGTGATAGAAGTTAAGTTTTTCTTTTGTGTTTCATGTACAGTATCATCTCATGGCAAGGCAGTGCTTTAGCTTCCAAGTATCTTGAGTAACATAACTATTCATTAGTTTATATTCATGTACACTACATGCTCAAGAGTATATGTGTCTGTCGATTCCAGTCACAAATGATGCATAAAATCAAGCATACTGCCGTACAATATCCATAGTCAAACATAAACCGTGGTATGGGCTGTACTAAATAGCTCAGTGACTTGCAGCATGGCACTGTGATATTGTGCCACCTTGTTTGTCACATTTCTGCCCTGCATGAGCTACTAAGATCAACAGTATAGGTAGGTGATGCTTTTGTTAAGTGGGAACCTTTAGGACCAACACCATCCAAGCCACAAAGCAGTAGGCTATAAGCAGTGATGGCTAACCTTGACACTCCAGCTGTTGTTGAACTACACATCCCAGCATGCCCTGCTACAGTTTTGTTATTTGGCCATGCTAAAACGGATGCAGGGCATGCTGGGATGTGTAGTTCAACAACAGCTGGAGTGTCAAGGTTAGCCATCACTGCTATAAGCTCACAGAATGGGATGCCAAGTGGTGAAGCTTGTATCCATATCGATTTGGAGTTTGATTTTAATTAGTTGAATGAATAATAATGTTTTAAAGTGATTGATGTATCTTCTACTGCACAGGTTCTCAAACTCAGTCCTCAGGACCCCACACAGTGCATGTTTTGCAGGTCTCCACACAGAATCACAAGTGAAATAATTAGCTCCACCTGTGGACCTTTTAAAATGTGTCAGTGAGTAATTAATACACCTGTGCACCTGCTGGGTGACCTGCAAAACATGCACTGTGTGGGGTCCTGAGGACCGAGTTTGAGAACCTATGTTCTACTGGATACTTGTTTTTTGCATTTAAGTATATTGAAATCACCAGTGTGATTTGTACCACATTCAAACCTCGCTCCGGAAGTAATGTTAGCACCTGAACTGTTTGTTGCAAGTATTGCAGACTGGGTTTCCATTGACTAGCATCTGCACATAAAAATTCTGATCACCATGCCAAATGTCATTTTGAGTGGTGTACTATCAATGGATTATAGATTAGTTGAGACGAGTTCTCCGGACTGATTAATCACGATTCACTGTCTGGCAGTCTGACTGATAGGTCTGAGTTTGGTTGATCCCAGGAAAATGCTTCCTGCCTGAATGTGCACTGCCAACTATAAAGTTTGGTGGCGGAAGACTAATGATCTGGGTCTGTTTTTGATGGTTTCGCCTGGGGCCCTTATTTTCAGTGAAATAAAATGATTATGCCACACTGCTCGGATTTCTCACAAGGCAACCTAGGCACCCACCTAGGACCCTATTGGTCCCAAGGGACCGTTGGACGTGTCCCAAAATGTTCCCAGAGTAACACTGCGCGACTACCGCGTAATGTCATGACATCACGTGGACTCGCCCATACCCCCAGAGTCCTGTTGTCTGCACTGTGCATGTTAATTACTTGTAATATAAGGGATGCAGTTATGTCCGCCGACCACTATAGCAACTCCTAAATCCCAAACAAAAAAAATGTAAAGATGGCGCTTTAGTTCAAAGGTGCTGCAGTCCACCAGCCGGGATGGTCAACTGAATCCCAAAAAGTCACAGTTTATGCAGTCAAATTTTGCTGTGGTGCGCTCCCTGGGTTACTAGGGCAATATTCAATCTTCAGAAGTGTTAGGCTCTGGTGAGGATATTCTTAATTCGGCAAAGATTCCCCACTCCAATTCGCATGGTTTTACCCAAAAGATGAAAGAGAGAGCAATATAGTGAAGTATAGTCAGATTCAATTTTGCTCATATAAATTGGATTATTCAAACAAATGGAATCCCACTGAATAGGCGGACCCACGTACCAGATTCTGTGGGGTGTCAGTAGTGCCCACCCAAATACGCCTGTGGTATTACTTCCACTGCTTTCTAGTGGTTTTCCTCCGAGATTCTTCACCAATTCACCTCAAATTTCCAGCAGTATACACAGGTGCAGCAGTATATACTGCTGGAAATTTGAGGTGAATTGGTGAAGAATCTCGGAGGAAAACCACTAGAAAGCAGTGGAAGTAATACCACAGGCGTATTTGGGTGGGCACTACTGACACCCCACAGAATCTGGTACGTGGGTCCGCCTATTCAGTGGGATTCCATTTGTTTTAATAATCCAATTTATATGAGCAAAATTGAATCTGACTATACTTCACTATATTGCTCTCTCTTTCATCTTTTGGGTAAAACCATGCGAATTGGAGTGGGGAATTTTTGCCGAATTAAGAATATCCTCACCAGAGCCTAACACTTCTGAAGATTGAATATTGCCCTAGTAACCCAGGGAGCGCACCACAGCAAAATTTGACTGCATAAACTCCTAAATCCCGCCCGGTGGACAGCCCGACAGTCGACATGCTGACTGACAGTGACTATTCCTAGTCATGGGTGTCCACGACACCCATAGAGTAGGAATAGAACCTATGTCGAGCATAGCGAGCCCGCAAGGGGCTTCGCTGCGGTAGCCCAACCGCTGGTCACCCATACCCAACCCTAATATAAGGCAGTTCTGTTCACTTTCCACCTATCATAAAAAAATGTGTACTTAAGAAAAATAATGTGTGTGAGAGGGGCGGGGGCCGGTGGGGGTCTGCTTATACCAATATCTATCAATTGCAGGGTTATTTAATAGGGCAGTCCGTATTTAGCTTGTGAAATTACCCTGGCATCCCAGTAATGTCACTGTTATATTAGCCAGGCACCCAGTTCTTTCAGTGTATAAATGCAAATGAAAGCCCTGTGCCGCACAGCCTGCGCATGTACCCTAACCCACCACACCACCAGCTCTTTGTGTCCACACTACAGCCCCCACTGCAGATGTCACCTCGCAGCAGCCTTCTAATCCCTAGCATTCTTTTAGATCAGAATTGTGTGTTGTATGTAAGCGTAACAGGGAGAGGGCCATCCACCTTTATAGTACTAACAGGGAAAAACTTAGGGGCAGGGTATTAGGGTTAGTTTAGGGTCTGAGTTAGGGTATTGGGGATATGATATTGGGGTTGGTGTAGCGGTTTGGCTTAGGGTATTAGGGTTAGGTTAGGGATAGGGTATTAGGGTTATGTAGGGATTAGAGTAGAGAATATATGCGTCCTGGATTTACAGTTCTAAATATCTTTGTGTAGATTCAGGCCCAGAGTATACAGTTTTCAACTGCTGTGTAAGTTGGAATTGCAGTGTCTCCTTTACATACTCATCTATACACCTAGATCCTGTCCAGTCAAAGAAAGGTCCTGAACCAATAATCCTGAGAATTTAACCTATCGACAATTGTGTTAAGTGATATTCTTTAATAAGATGAGAAATGTTTTGAGACCCAAAATGGTTTCTTCCACTGTCTGTAGGCGTTCGGGTCAACTTTAAATGTGACACAGGTTTCATGTCTTCTTTCAAAAGACCTAGGGCCTGATTCAGATTTGTACACAATGCTCAGTGATTATTGGTAGACTGCGCACATGCCGCAATCACACTACACATGCGCCTTACCAGGTACTTTTGGGATGTCGCTCACAACCAGGAATGAAAATATAGTCCTATGGATTGTTGAAGGAGGGGGGCCCTAACCAGTATCTTGCCTAGGGCCCCATGAGGTCTAAATCCGGCTCTGATGCACAGCATACATGAGATTGTAGCGGCCTATCAAAACATGGTTTGCTGAGTTTGGTGTGAAAGTATTTTACTTGCCTGCACAGAGCCTTCACCTCAACCTCATTAAACATATTTGTGATGATCAGAACACCTCTGCAAGCCCTGTCTCCTTCCCTAACATCAGTGCCTGACATCTCTAATGCTCTTGCGGCTGAACGGATATGTATCTCTGCAGTCACATTCCAAAATCTAGTGAAGGCTATTGTAGTAGCAAAGGGAGAGACTCTGTAATAATGGGCATGGTTTTGTAATGTGATGTACAACATGTACGTATGGAGATGTAATGTTCAGATGCTGACAGACATTTGGCCATGTAATTCATATTTCAAATGTAACACAACTGTGCTTTTAATATTAGATTCTATTAAATATGACATTATAAAGCGCTATGGAGTATGCTGACGCTATATAAATGTCAACAATAATAATTGTTAACTAATGTGCAGCTTTCCTAGTCTGATTACTAAAACATATGGGAAATGTTGTAGTTACAGTAATAGAGACCTGCACATAAATGTATTACTTACCTCTCTTTGCTCATTGGATGACTCTGCAGTATTGGTATGTTTAGCTGTTTTGTAAAGTAGCTGTGTATGTTACTATTGCCAGGGAATTTCTATGTCACAGAAATCAATTTCTTACCCTCTATGAAGCATTTACCAGCAAAGCTTGCAATGCATTTGCGTGTGCATGAAGTAGCTATGGCCTCATGTTTTATGGCTATATATAATCTCTGACAGTAATCTCATTTAAGGTTTTCCCAAAAGTGAAACCTCTGCACTAAGCAGCATAACAAATACCTTCGATCAATAAAAGGCCACCAATTTTTTCTTGTATGCAAATCCTGGAAAGTTCTTAGACTGTGATGGAGTCATTTCTGTTGATGCTCATCAATATCACATTGGAGTTCCTAAAGAGATTGGAAATGGATATAGGAGAATATGAAAATACAATGAGCGCTCGTCATAAGCAGACAGGATGTCAAGGGACTAAAATGGGTATTGACTGCGAAATGGGAAAGCTTATTTGATTTATTACATGTCAAGAGTGTTGATATGCGTGGGTCTCAGCTCATGTCACCTCTGGCATACTGTACTTCTTATGCGATTTGCCTTACATGCCATCTAAAACTTACGTTGCCATAAGTTTGTGTGTCTAATACAGAGGTTGAAAATGGTAACCCACTTTTTTTTTTTGTGTGTTTTTATTTTCTACTTACTGAGTGCTTATTTTTAATGTATTAACAACCATCCAAACATTCCGTGTTATTTACAGTACTGTACTCGGATTTCTCTTTTTATTTATTTTTGTTTATATACTGTATAAATACCAAGAATGGGAGAGGTCTGCAACATTAACTGTCATAGCAAATTCATAATGTTGTGCTTAAGAATTTGAAAGACCTCTTTCTTCCTTTTTACATGTATTACATCACATTAAGGGGTAAATGTATGAAGCAGTGATACGAGTAGAGAAGGGAGCCAGTGGAGAAGTTGCCCGTAGCAACCAATCAGCGGCTCGGTATAATTTTATAGTATGCAAATTATAAATGTTAGTCAATGCTGATTGGTTGGAGTGGGCAACTTCTCCACAGGCTCACTTCTCCACACTCATCACTGCTTCATACATTTACCCCTATAACTTTTGTGTGCTAATGTAGTCTTTAACCATGTTTAAATACTTCTCTGTGTGTGTAAATGCAATCATATGTAGAGATTCTAATATGCAGAGCTGCTAGAATACACAACATTTTATTGCAGATCATGTAGAATTGAAAACTTATTGTTAAAACTGCTTATTTCTCCAATAAATAAGCAAAATATCAACACTCAGTAGCAGATAGCCATGTGCAAGGCAAACAACCTGCACAAGAGGTAATCTAATTTGGTTTGTGCACACTGGTGACCAGAGCCATAATAAGCCTTTGGTGGGCCCAGCGCACTTAAGATAGGGGGACCTATATTCTCAAATGTATGTTTGTAATGTTTGTTTGTTTGTGTGTGTGTGTGTGTGTGTGTGTGTGTGTGTGTATATATATGTGTTTGTGTGTGTGTGTATATGTGTATATATATATATATATATATATATATATACACACACACACATATACTAGCTGGAGTACCCCGGCGTTGCCCGGGATTTTAAGAATGTCTTTTTACAAAAATGAATTTAAATATTAAACACACAGTATAAATAACATTGTGGATAGCTGAATACCTGTGTTTCGCTACGGGATGAGGATGGTAAATTTAGAATGATAGTTGTTCGTTAATTTACATTGGTTGGAGATCTAGTATATAGACATATCTTGCTTCCCTGATGCACTTTGTGTAGTGGCTGGACCCTTTTTGTTCCCCCAAGGGACCCTGCTCTTCCCACTATACAACCCTTAGTCTGTGGCTTCCTGCTGCCTCCATTCCCCTCCTCACATCATGTCAATGCCCCTGTGAAATTATCGATTTATTTACAGTTTCTTATATAGCGTAGCACATTATGTATCTCCTGATATACTCTGTGCTGCTGGGGGACCGTGCTATTTCCGCTATATAACTGTCAGTGTGTGGGTTCATGCTACCTCCATTCCCCTCCTCACATCATGTCACTGGCCCTGTCACATGCAGCCCTGTCATCAGTGACATATCATGCATGTCCTGATATAGTCTGTGCTGCTGGCTCATCCCTAGGGGTTCTAGTGGTGTGTTACCCCCACAGTGTTTGTTCCCAGAGTGTAAGTCATACGTGTAGCAAGTTTGGTGTAAATTGCTCCAGGCATTCCAGAGTTATGCTGTGTGCTGAAAAACTCTGTGCTGCTGCCTCACCCCTAGGGGTGCTAGGGGTGTCTTACCCACACAGTGTTTGTTCCCAACTTGTAAGTCATATGTGTAACAAGTTTGTTGTAAATTGGTCCAGGCATGCGGGAGTTGTGCTGTCTTCTGAAATACTCTGTGCTGTGGTCCCACCCCTAGGGGTGTCTAACCCCCCACAGAGTTTGTTCCCAGATTGTAAGCAGATGTGTACCAAGTTTGGTGTAAATTGCTCTTGGCCTTCCACAGTTATGCTGTCTGCTGGCATACTCTGTGCTGCTGTCCCACTCCTAGGGGTGTCTGACCACATTGTTTGTTTCCAGAGTGTAAGTCATATGTGTACCAAGTTTGTTGTAAATTGCTGCAGGCATTCCAGAGTTATGCTGTCTGCTGAAATACTCATTGCTGCTGTCCCACCCCTAGGGGTGCTAGGGGTGTCTTCCCCCCACAGTGTTTGTTCCCAGATTGTAAGGCATATGTGTACCAATTTTTGAGTACATTGCGCCAGCAATTCTGGAGTTATGCTGTCTCCTGATATACCCTGTGCTGCTGCCCCCCACACACGCACACACCCAGGGGTGCTAGGGATTTCAAATTGTTTTAGTCGCCTCCGCTGTGTTTTGCTACGCACGTATGTAACATTTCACGTTCATAGATTGTAAACTGGATTTGTATAGAAAGACAGAAGGACAAATATAGTAGATATATATATACAGTGTGTGTATATGTATGTATATATATATATATATATATATATATATATACACAGTGTATATATGTGTATATATATATATATATATCTTCTAATCATTGGTCGTGCAGCTGACAGACTAACTGTGGCTGCGCAGAGGCATGTGTGTTTCAGGCCACACCCACCCTTAATCCAGAACAAGCAGTCAATGTATGTGGGGCATAAACAGCTCCAACTACCTAGGTAAAATGGGCTAAATATGGGGGCCCATTTATCAATGAGTGATAAAACTCGTTGTGAATGTTTAAACTCGTTGCGTGTTTTTAATGGTGCTCCTGCCATTCAGCACCTGTCGTATGTTTGAAAAATGGCAGTTGGGAGCTGATTGGCCAGGAGCACCATTTATCATACACAAGTTTTATTATACACAACAAGTTTTATCAGTCACTGAGAGGATTGGCGGGAGTGTGAAAGGAGATGAGATCAGAGATGTAAATGGTAGAGGAATGGGTGATGGCCTTATAAGTGAGTGGGAGAAGCTTGAATTGGATTCTGTAGGGGAAGGGGAGCCAGCATATGACTTATAAGAGAGGGGAGGTGAATTTAACATTTAGAGAGGAAGTTTAGCTGGGCAGCAGCATTGAGGATAGATTGGAGTGGATAGAAGCAGTTGTCAAGGAGGCCAGATAGGAGCAGATTACAGCAGTCTAGTCTGGAGATGACCAGTGAGTGGATAAGGGTCTTAGTAGCATCTAGGGTGAGAAAGGGTCTGATCCTGGAAATATTTTTGAGATGGAAACGGCAGTACTGTGAAAGGTACTGAATATGTGTATTGAACGGGAACTAAAAGTTTCTCCTTCATGTCACCGTCGTGAGCTCATGCTCCATGTGGAGACATTAAAAATATTGAAGTTGGATGAGTTGCATTATGATTATCAGCATTATTTGTAAACTCTTACTAGTTTCACATCTTGGTAAAGGCACAGAATAATTACACAAAATAGAATAAAGAAAGAAAATATATAATACATGGATGTCCATATCATGTTAGAACAGTGTCACATCAAGACAGGGCACGTGTAAATTCTCAGGGTAAATATACAGTACAGATCATGTGAAAATGATTCAACATATGTAATGATCATACAGTTAGAGATAGTACAAAGGATTGCCAATGTGGAAGGTGGGGGGCGCGCCCAGACATGGAACATAACGTTCAGAGCAGGGATGTAAGGTGAGGTAAACGGCTCAGGAGGAACTGGCTAGTACCGGAGCCAGATTTACACACAATATACAGTATGAGCCCAAGGGCTCACGTGGGTATTATACACAGGTGCAGCAGTATATACTGGTGGAAGTTTGGTGAGTTTTGATCAGAGATGTGCAGAAAAAGATATGCTTGTGCTCCCTTAAAAACAACTCCAGCTCCATAAGATATCATTTCATCTTATCGTATTGTTTTATTGTATAGTGTGTATGCCCGATATTGTATGTCAGGAAATTGTATACAATATCACATGGGGTGCACTTCGTACTAGTGTGTACATAGCCTTACACTGAGAAGTCTTCCACTGTTCTTGTGTGTGTTTCGTGCCACATTATGCTGCAGATATAAAGCACTACTTGGGTTCCTTTCATGCTGGGGTTTGTTTTTTCTGGTGTCCTGTTAAGAGTTGTTATATGCCATTTTTGTCTGTTATTTTATTTTGCTATATGTATATATAATGGTTATAATTTAAGTCCAGTGTTACAAACTGTAATTGCAAAACATAAATTACTTGTTTTGTTTAACATTTGGTTTGGTTTTCTCTAGGAGATATGAGTCACATCCAGTTTGTGCTGACCTTCAGTCTCAAATTCTACAGTGCTATCAGCAGAACCCAAAACAGACTTTGAGCTGTTCTGTATTGGCCAGCCAGTACCTGC
The DNA here is from genome assembly GCF_028390025.1 of Pseudophryne corroboree. Lineage (NCBI taxonomy): Eukaryota > Metazoa > Chordata > Amphibia > Anura > Myobatrachidae > Pseudophryne > Pseudophryne corroboree. The sequence continues at coordinate 382,813,109 of NC_086449.1, forward strand.
AGTGTGTCAACAGTGCCAAACAGGTGAGAGTGGCGGCATCCCCTGAACTTTGTATGTCCACACTTAGTACATTGTCTTACTTATTGTTAGTGTACTAAATTAATCTTGCTTTGTCTTTTAAGTTCTAGACTGGAGAATTTTTACAAATTAACACTTTTTGAGACTTAGTTCTCATTATATTTTTAGATCTCTACAATGTTAGATTCGTGCATTCTCAATAATCTTTGTGCTTACTCTATAAGAGATGTGTATTGCTTTGCTTGATTTGTTTGTTTCCTGGTTTAATCCTAGGACACTGTGTGTATGCCTAAGGAAATCTGTAAATAATGTGAGCAAACCATTTTGCAGCTATTGCAAATATTAAAATCACATTGCCTGCAGATCTGGTGCTTTATTTATTGTCTAGTACACAAAGGAGATAATGTGCAAGTAATAGGTCATCCTATTGTTCTTTCCCAGAGGACTGTACATTGCACAGACCCCAAACACTAGTAACTGACCTGATATTTGTCACAGTTTATGGGAATTTGGGAGGTATTTCCCCACTCTGTTGGGGCATTTGCCTCTGCTCATGAACACATAGGGGTATATGCAATTAGCGGCGAATCGCGGCAAATTATCGGCCGTTTTTCAACTCGACACAATTCGACAGGCTAATTTCGGCAAGTGGGTGCCGAAATTGACCATATGCAATAAAAAACGGATTCGACAGTCCCGCGGCCGAAAAACGGCCGATTTGACGGATTTTGATCCGGTTTTTTAAAAACGGGAAAAAACGGGAAAAACCCAAAAAAAAATGGCGTGGGGTCCCCCCTCCAAAGCATAACCAGCCTCGGGCTCTTCGAGCTGGTCCTGGTTCTAAAAATCCGGGGGGAAAATTGACAGGGATCCCCCGTATTTTTAAAACCAGCACCGGGCTCTGCGCCTGGTGCTGGTGCAAAAAATACGGGTGACAAAAAGAGTAGGGGTCCCCCGTAATTTATACACCAGCGGCCGTTGCATTAAATATCCAACTAGTTACCCTGGAGGAGTGGGGACCCCTTCAATCAAGGGGTCCCCCCCCCCAGCCACCCAAGGGCCAGGGGTGAAGCCCGAGGCTGTCCCCCCCATCCAAGGGCTGCGGATGGGAGGCTGATAGCCTTGAGAAATGTGAAAGAAAATTGTTTTTCCCAGTAGTACTACAAGTCCCAGCAAGCCTCCCCCGCAAGCTGGTACTTGGAGAACCACAAGTACCAGCATGCTGGAGAAAAACGGGCCCGCTGGTACCTGTAGTTCTACTGGAAAAAAAATATCCAAATAAAAACAGGAGACACACACCTTGATAGTAAAACTTTATTACACAACTGCCGACATACACATACTTACCTATGTTGACACGCCGACTGCCACGGTCTCCGACGATCCGGGGTACCTGTGAAAAAAATTTGACTCGTCTGATCCAGTGTCCGGGAGATAATCCACGTACTTGGTAAAAAAAGAAAACGCATACCCGACCATGCCGGACTGAAAGGGGTCCCATGTTGACACATGGGACCCCTTTCCCCGAATGTGCCGGGACCCCACGTGACTCCTGTCACTGAGGTCCCTTCAGCCAATCAGGAAGCGCTACTTCCGTGGCGCTCACCTGATTGGCTGTGCGCGTGTGACCTCAGACAGCGCATCGCACAGCTCCCTCCATTACTTTCAATGGTGGGAACTTTGCCGTCAGCGGTGGGGTTACCTGACCGCGGGTGACCTCACCGCTGACGCAAAGTTCCCACCATTGAGTATAATGGAGAGGCTTTGCGAGGCGCTGTCTGACAGCTCAGACGTCCAGCCAATCAGCAGAGTGCCAGGACGTTGCGCTCGCAGATTGGCTGAAGGGACCTCGGTGACAGCAGTCACGTGGTGTCCCGGCATTCGGGGAAAGGGGTCTGATGTGTAAACATGGGACCCCTTTCAGTCCGTGGTTCGGGTAAATGCGGTTTGTTTTTTTGCCAAGTACGTGGATTTATATCTGGACACTGGATTGAGGTGAGTATAATTTTATTCACAGGTACCCCGGATCGTTGGATCAGGAGACGTGGCAGTCGGCGTGTCAACATAGGTAAGTATGTGTGTGTCGGCAGGTGTGTAATAAAGTTTTACTCTCAAGGTGTGTGTCTCCTGTTTTTATTTGGGTATTTTTTTTCCAGTAGTACTACAGGTACTAGCGGGCCCGTTTTTCTCCCGCATGCTGGTACTTGTGGTTCTCCAAGTACCAGCTTGCGGGGGAGGCTTGCTGGGACTTGTAGTACTACAGGAAAAACCAATATTCTTTACATTTTCTCAAGGCTATCAGCCTCCCATCCGCAGCCCTTGGATGGGGGGGACAGCCTCGGGCTTCACCCCTGGCCCTTGGGTGGCTGGGGGGGGGGCCCCTTGATTGAAGGGGTCCCCACTCCCCCAGGGTACCCCGGCCAGGGGTGACTAGTTGGATTTTTAATGCCACGGCCGCAGGGTACTGTATAAAAGTGACCCCCGGCTGTGGTATTATCTGTCCAGCTAGTGGAGCCCGATGCTGGTGTATAAAATACGGGGGACCCCTACTCTTTTTGTCCCCCGTATTTTTTGCACCAGCACTAGGCGCAGAGCCCGGTGCTGGTTTTAAAAATATGGGGGATCCCCTGTCATTTTTTCCCCCCGGATTTTTAGAACCAGGACCGGCTCAAAGAGCCCAAGGCTGGTTATGCTTTGGAGGGGGGACCCCACGCCATTTTTTACCGGGATTTTACCATTCCATCTAAAAAATATATATATATATATATTATATTTAAAAATATATAAAAAATACTTGTGCCTCCAAAAAAGACAAACAAAGTACCTAATCCCTTCTAATATAAATAGATTTGCTATTACCAATAAAAAAAAACACCAAAAAAAACATGTTTTAAATTTTTTTTATTAGTTTCACATACCAAAGTGTGGCGGATTGAAAATTACGAATTTACTGTCTAAAAGCACTGTTGTCGAATTTCCAAACTTCAATTGAATATACTTTGGTCGAATTGCAGCACTTGTATCATTGCAGAAAAGTCGAATTTGACAAAAGTCGAATTTCAAAAAGTCGAATTTTAAAAGTCCGTTTTTTTGACGGAAAGTACTGAATTGCATTGACGATTTTTTTTTTTGGGCGAAAAAGTCCCGTTTTTCACCAATTTCGGGAATTCAACCGCAATTGCATATACCCCATAGACATCATTGAGAGAGCTACGATGCTTATAGGAAAGTACAAAGGCCAAGTTGACTTGTCAGCAGTAGCAGTAATATGTGTGTGTATATATTATTAGCTGGGGGTTGGGTATGCATCACTATACCGACGCCAGCATCCCGACTCGCCGATGGAGGGGTGTGGCGAGCTGAGCAAAGACCCCTGCGGGTGCGCTGCGCTCGCCATGCTGCGGGCTCAGTGGACACCCACGAGTGGGAATAGTCCCTGTTAGTTGGCATGCCGACTGTCTGGACTGTAAGGGGGCGGGATTCCTACATTGGTATTGTTACTGGCGGTCTCCTGACCACAGGTCATGTAACTGCCTCCCATTAGCTGTTCCCTCATGTTGCTTGGGTTTCTTTTCTAACTTTTGCACCCCCACACACGTATGCATGCGCACACACATACTCTCTAACTCTCGCTCTTTTTCTTCTCATACTTCCCATTTTCTTCCCTCTTATCTTTTTATTTTTCTTGTCAGCACTTGGTTTTGTAATACAGGTAAAGTTTAGCTTTATTGTATTGCCTTTCAGTTTTACTAGTGTACTTTATGGGACTCCTCACTTGTTCTCCACTACAATTGAGGTTTTTTTTCTGTCTATGGCCAGTGCTTCCTAGTGTACCTTTTTCCTTTCTTCTATACTGTTATACATTTAAAGATCTTTATGCTTCTGCTGATTTCTGTTTCTATTTCCATCAATGTTTTCTTCTGTGACACCCTCAATGGTATGCTCATCTCTCAATTCACATGCCATATGTAGCAATAATGTATAACAATCACTAATAATGCATTAATCTTTTATTTGTTAATTGGCCTGCGGTTGATGTAATGGTTAGCATTGTTACCTCACAGCAGAGGTCTTGGGTACAATTCCCTAGGTAATATATTAAAAATTATTTTATTTATATATCACTTTTCTCCAGTGTATGATGTATGAAGCAGTCAAAAGTGTGGAGAAGTGAGCCAGTGGAGAAGTTGCCCATGGCAACCAATCAGCTACTACATATAATTTTATGGAATGTTCTTGATAACTGTTTCTTTAAAGGTGATTGGTTGCCATAGACAACTTCTCCACTGGCTTTCTTCTTAAGTCTTTCCACTGCTTTATACATCTACCCCTGTTTTATAGATAAAGAAATGCAGCATTGGGATGTAAATTTCTATTTCTCGAATTAGAAATAAAGGCTGGCTTCATATAGTCGTTTAATTATTTTCACATGCGAAGTCACTTTTGTCAATCCTGCAAGACTCACCTGGAAAACTCCGGTGGAGGTAACTAACATTTCCCTCTCCTTAGAGTTCATTGTGGGTGCTGTCTTACAGCTCCACATAAGGAGTAATGGAAAGGCAGACATTAAAATATGAAATGCTCTTCCTTCTTTGTTTTTGTTTTCAAATCTAAAAATGGAAAGCATTTTGGTAGAATTTAAATAAATGAAGCCAAAAAATTTAACTTACAATACCTGTGTACCCCATCTCATGTGTAATGCGTGAGAGATCACTCTCTCAGCCCATCTATGCCACAGGTGTGCACCCAGTCTGCCTTGGGGAGCCAGTGATTTAAAAAAATAAAAAATAAATACATTTCAATTGATTGTGGCGGATCAAGATCAATGGACAGGGTAAGTAATATAGAAAATGAAAAGAGCAAATGGGGGAGCAACAAATTACAAAATATAATGAACAAACTATTATATATAATGAAGGGTCAAATAATTTTGTTATACAAAAATTATTGCAGGCATTACTTTTCTTTATATTAATATTATGGGCAATTAAAAATTAATTATGATTAAAAATATCAAAGGTTAGTTATTGTTTAAATGGGGTACATTATTTATGTTACGTATTTTTATTATTATTTTTTACTTGTGCAAAGTTATTTTAAAACCGTATAAACAGGTTGTGAAGGGAAGGCAGCGGAAACTACAGCATTGTGAGCTATCCTGTCTGGCCCAACCACCAAATTATTTTTTGGAACCTTTCCAAACTTCTACGATGTTTACAACAAAATGGACATATGGATACAGGGGTATCTTTGATCTTTAGTTCCCCGTATCCATCTACCCTACTCTGCTATGCTTTGTTAAATCACTTATAATACAGTAGCTGATCATTCCTGCAATTTTTTCTGCAACATTTAATAGAACGTTGCAATGTAGTTGATCATTTATTTTCTGCCGAAAGTCATTGTTAATTGGGGACTGATGTTGCTCCATAACGGTTTCAATTGATATGGTAATGCTTTCAAAGAGGGAGGATTTTGATAATTATAGACCTGAATGTCTCACGTCAACTGCTAGAAATATGATTGATGAAAGAATTTTAAAAGTTTCTCTTAAGACTGGCCTCATATGTGTTTTTTGCTTGGAGATCATGTTTATATATTAATTCTTTATTAACATTTACTTACATAGTGCCAGCAATTTCCTTTGCTCTTAACAATTGGGAACAAAACAGTTATAAAACCAGACTGGGTAATAAAAAAATCAGTAACAGGTAAAAGGGCCCTGCTCACAAACTTGCTATCTATACAAAAATATGGATTAGGTACATGAGGATAAGTTATAGATTGTTCATGGTGGGTTATAAGACACACACACAATAAGACTCGCATCTAGTCTCCAAACCTTTAAACTAGAGATGAGCGGGTTCGGTTTTACTCGGATTTACCCGAATCTCCTTATTGGCTCACGGACCTCACGTGTTTTGGTTAGCCAATAAGAAAAATCCAGAAAAAAAGAACTTGCGATAATTCTGGCGTTAAGAACCGATTAAATCCGAACCCGCTCATCTCTACTTTTAAACGTTCCCTGAAAACTCACCTCTTCAGACAAGCCTATCAAATTCCAGACCCACCCACATAACCTTCAATGCTTCCCTATCCAGTTACATCCTCTCTGTACAGTCCACATAACCTCAGATATTTTGTCTTCCAATATTTCTGGGTGATCATATCATACAGCCCATTAAGAACCTAGCAATCTGGTGGACCATTATGCAGTACAGTAGGTAGCATCTATCCTTGTGTATCAATGCCTGTTTCCCTATAGATTGTAAGCTTGCAAGCAGGGCCTTCTTACCTCTATGTCTGTCTGTTTTTGTCCAGTTTTGTTCTATAACTGTTCTAATTATAAAGCGCAACGGAATATGCTGCGCTATATAAGAAACTGTTAAAAATAATAAATATATGATCCAGTCACAAAGCAATGGTGGCCTGAGATTGCAGGTTATGTAAATGTAGAAAGATAATATTTAGGTAAAATCATGTGGGGAGTGTACAGATGGGAGGCTGTTGGGTAGAATAACGTGTGTTGGTTGTGTCGGTGATTCTGGAATATGATAAGCTTGCCTAGAGAGATAAGTTGTCAGGGTACACTTGAAGGTTTTTAGGCTAGAAGAAAGTCTTGATGTATGTGGGAGGCCATTTCACAGAATGGGTGCATACCAGCAACTGAGAATGGGAGCAGGTAATTAATGTGGATGAAATATGCAAATATTATAATAAGTCAGATCTAATTAATTACAGAGCAATGGAAATTAGTAACTATGGCTTATTTGGATTTCAGCAAGGTTTTTGATTTGCAATTCATTACATTAATTTGGATTTTGGAATTTATGAAAAGAGGGTAGGGTGATCAATTTCCTATAGGGGGAAAAATCCCTAAATCCAACAAAAAAGTGTGTGTGGGGGGGGGGGGGGGGGGTTGTAGGAGTTATTGGAATCTCCCTATGTAAGAAGCTTCCTATCAGGTGATAGCTTACACCAGCTGCTTTGGGTGAATGGCTCCCTATACAAAGCATGGAGAATCGTATTTAAGAATGATTGTCACTATTGCCCGTTTGAGGATGGTAATAGCATGGGTTTGTAAAGAAATATGTGCTTTATTACTCCAATAAAGCCCTTTTTCAAATGCAAGCCTATCAAAAATTAAATGTTTGCTTATTTATTTATTAATTATTTTTTTTAATGTTCCAAGACTGGCTGGCTAAGCCAGTATCACAGAGGACCTTTTTATCACTTAGCTGACCCAGTAAACCTTTTATGTAAACTGTATATTTGAAAAATTGACCACTTAATGCTCAAGCCTGTTTGTGTGTTCTACAGGGAAGATATGTTATTCAGGGCATGTAAATGTAAGATAATGCATGTACTGTAGGACAAAATAATCTAAATGTACAATATAAAATGAATAACAATGCAATACTAATGGCAATCAAGAAAACGGAGCAAGGATTTCTGATATAAGGATAAGCCAACTTTATAGTAGAAGCTTGGCATACTGTAGGCTTAATGCAGAAATTGGTTTAGTTCAAAGGACATATTAGCATAAAATTTAACCTTGTGAATAGTTCTGTTGCGTTTGTTTCCTAAGACTATAAAATAGAAACAAATTATAGAAGGGCTACGGAAAACATGCAAGGGTATGGACACTTACCAAGAAAATAGTACATTCTAGAGGTAATAAAAGAAAATGTTATTTAAATCAATGATTAATGCATTCTATTGTTAGCCATTAATAAAATTGTAAATAAAATTCAGTTGTTATGGTAAACACATAATTGCAATCTAGTGTTTATCACAGTATTGATCTACCTAGCACTGGAAAAATACCCAGAAGCCATGTTGTTTAAAAATTACTGCTGGCGTCTTTCTATTTCTATTGTGATGAGTGGTGCCCACCATTCTGCTGGCTAACACCATCTACATTAGTTTGTCTACCCCTGATCTACATGCTGAACTGGTTGCACAAATAATGACATTTCATGTATCTAATTATTTACTGATTTTTAAATGCTTACATACTTGCTAAGTGTGACTTTCTTTTTGACTCTTTTCTTCTTCTTTTTTTTCTCAGAGCATGCTTGGAAGAGGTGGGTAGGACTTGAGCGCCTTCCCAGCCACTAAGACTGCAATTAATGTCAGAGGAGCATCAGACCTAATTTTAATTTGAGGCTATACCCAGATGATCACAGAAGATAGCATCAACAAAAAGAAGACTCTTGTACACAACTAATACAGTAGCAGTAACCTGTTCTGTCTGCTTAAGGGGCACTACACGGTGTGGTTTTACACTCTAATAATAGTATTTACTGTAAAGTTACTGGCTGTTGGACTGTTATCCTTCACACCCAACCTTACCACTGCATAAAAAGGGTTTGTTTGTTTTTATATTACAGATTGATTTACCTCTAAATTACAATTATGTTCTTGATATCTTTATTTAATTGCAGCTATATTCTTGTATCCTGTTGTACTGGACAGTTACAAATTGTATTTGTGTACTGACCTCTATTTTACGCCTGGATTCCTAATAAAAGTTTATTTTCTGAATGACAAAACTTGAGGTCAGGTCTTTTTTTCCTATTTTTGTGCTTTGTCCCGTCCCTCCTAAAAATACATCATATCGACTAATATTATTCAAAATAAGGTATTGTATGCAGTCTGTGCTATATCAGTGCCCCTATACAAAGTTTAGAACATTTGTGGGGTGTTTTGCAGTGCTGCATTTCTGTTGATGGAATTACATTTTAAGATTGTGAATGCAACACCTACAGTGCAGTATGCTCGCTGCTTTGAACAGGGTGTGTACTGCTTTGTCTGACAGGGGGAGTCAACAAATATGATAGAAAGCACAAATGATAAGGTTAGGCAGCCTTTTATTGCACATTTTTTCAGATAATATTGCTATAAGTGAGCACTAAACTGTGGGAACAATGTTTTATTTGCAGTATTGGAGCCTGGTGCACTAAGCTACCACACTATCCACTGCCAACACAACATATACACATTCTGTAGCATTCCCTGTCTTGTGCAGAATACAAGAGACTACTCTTTCCCAGGTAAAAATACATCAATTATTCTTCTCATTCTCTTTTTGTGCTGATGAAAACAAAAAGCTTGACTGCCTCTCAACCCCGCTTCCACAGGCTCAGACTTTCTATACTTAATGTGATGCTAAATTTATATTGTGCATGAGTCTATATCCTGTTTGAAAGGTGACTAGAGGCCCAAGTGACAATGGAAGTGATCTAGCTGCTCAGCCAGAACGCCAAACATAATGACTTTGTATAAATTGGCCTCCAAATGTGCTGACAAATTATGTTGCTCGACTCTCCAGCTGAGATGCTGAATTACGGACATAAACACACTGAAATAACTTGTAATCACTGAAATTCAATGTAGATGTGACCTTTTCCGTTCCCAAGATAATGTAACTTTAAAAGTTAGTCTACAGTACACCTGTTCTTATTAGCTGAACCAGATCATGAGCTCAGATGACCTCTTGAGTCTTAACAAACCTATATGATTTCATTTTATGCAACCGAAACAGAGCTCTATCTAGCAAATTGGTATTTGGCATAAAAGACTGCTGGACGGAACTTTGGAAGATGTAGGAAGTATTATGATACAATGATATTGCCTGTTTCTCTTACATTTCTGCCACTCTAGGACAATTGAGTTACTGCATCAGAACTGCATGCATTACTTATTAAACCATTTTCCATTTTTAATAAAAGATACTACAGTACATATAACAGGTAATTACTAAAAACTGAATTTGAGAAACTGTCAAAATATACAAATGTAAGTTTGGAAATAGTGTCTATAGATCAGCAGCAAGCCTGTGTTGCTGTGCAAGCCATATCTTAATGTATGAGCTAACCGTTAGTAGTTTATGTAGCTCTAAAAAAAATTCTAGTTAAATGCCTTATACAGTAAATGTTGCTTTGTTTACTCTGTTTAGAGTATATCTGATGGCAGAACTGCATCATGTACACTACACCATTATAACAGTTATGTTGAGGCTACTGTATATATGGACAGAAAGCCCATCACTACAGCTTTCCAAATCAGCTAACTTTTTCTGTGTGAGTTTATCTTGTAAAACAAACCAGGGTAAAGGAAGGTTGGAAAATAGTCTAAGCACAGGAATACCTTGGCCTTTAACAGTTAGAGAAAAAGGGATATACGGTAGGACTATCTACATTGATTGAGTTAATGGCATAATTGGATATTTAACTAGGTGTAGGTACTCCCAGAGAGTAAAACAAGTAAAGATACAACCACCAGACAGAAAAGGACTTTCCTACTTAGGCACTTAGCCTATGTCTAAAATATAACCTTTATTGAATGTGCATTAAAATATCAACAAATCAATATGGTAAAAACATCTTTACAAACAAGCTGAACCTTGGGGGCATAGGTTAGGAAACGAGGAAAGGAAGGGAAATTAATATCCGCACACAGTGAAAATATTAGAGGAAAGCAATAGCATGTAACATGAGTAAAGGTACAATTACCATATACAGTATCACGTCAGAAACAACAAAATGTGGAGATTATCCAAAAAAAATCACTTAGGTACTGTATGTAAGGGAAGATATGTGGTTAACCCTTACTGTACATCGTTGCTGCAGGACTATGTGTCCATCATACAGTCAACTGAAGTTTATGCAATAAGATAGTGCGTGTATTAGGTACAGCAATTATGGGACTGTATCACATAGTAGAGAGAACACCCACAGATATCACAAGTAAATATATATCACAGTAGAATATAAACATGATCATACTGTCCAATAAAATACCACATGGTGGTTTAAACCGTATGAATCCTCATAATACTCAGTGCCAATTTTAGCCAAGGACAGTACTGTATAGTTAGCTATATACAATACATTTGCATAATGTTAGGGACAGGTATATAATAGAGATGTATCAACTCCAATAAATAGCTGCTGCTCCATTATATGTGCATGCTCAGTGAATAACGGAATGAGCGTGTTTCTGGAGAAAACCAGGAGAGTTATAAACAAATATAGCGCATCTGCTTTTCTCATACGTCCTAGAGGATGCTGGGGTCCACTTCATGACCATGGGGTATAGACGGTTCCGCAGGAGCCATGGGCACTCTTAAGACTTTTCAATGGGTGTGAACTGGCTCCTCCCTCTATGCCCCTCCTCCAGACCTCAGTTTTAGAAATGTGCCCAGGCACACTGGATGCACTCTGAGGAGCTCTACTGAGTTTCTCTGAAAAAGACTTATGTTAGGTTTTTTTATTTTCAGGGAGATCTGCTGGCAACAGTCTGCCTGCTTCGTGGGACTGAGGGGGCAGAAGTAGAACCAACTTCCTGAAGAGTTTCATGGCTCTGCTTCTGGCTGACAGGACACCATTAGCTCCTGAAGGGAACTGAACACTAGCTGTGCCTAGATGCTCACTCCCACAGCACGCCGTCACCCCCTCGCAGAGCCAGGAGTCAGAAGACAGGTGAGTAGAAGAAGATAGATCTTCTATCAAGAAAAGTGACGGCTGAGGTACAGCGCGGCTGGCGGGAGCTCAGCGCGCCATTGCTGCCCACACACAGGCACTGCAGGGCGTGGGGGGGGGCGTCCTGGGCAGCATATACACCTCTATAAACTGGCAAAAAGGGGGCATAAGATGCCGCTGGCACAGCCCTACCCCCGCCAGTATAAATAATATGAACATACACTGAGGTAAAAACACGCCATTGTGGGGGCGGAGCTTCTTCCTCAGGCAGCCAGCACACTGCTCAGCGCCATTTTCTCTCTCTCCTCAGGCTGCAGAGACAACCCTGGTCCTCTCCTCCACTTCTGACTACAAGTACAGGGTGAAATTAAGGGGGGGCACAAAGCATTTGTGGTGCATTACAAGTGTGAATTACTGTGTAAAAGCGCCGTTTGTCTGAGGGCATTCTGTGTTCACAGACATTACATACTGGGGCTGGGGTTGTGAACTGGCTGCTCCTATACAGTGTTCCTCTGACAGATTTTACTGTGGGTCTGTCCCCTTATAAGTCCCAGTGTGTCTGTGAGTGTGTGTAGTACACCTGTGTAAGACATGTCTGAGGCAGGGAGTTCCTCCCCGGAGGAAGGCATTTTAGGGACACACAGTTGTAATGTGGTGGCGCTGCCGGCACACCAAGAGCCTGCATGGGTGAAAGAAATACGTGACAGTATGCATCTTATTAACAGGAGGTTAGATAAGTCAGAATCTCAGGCTGAATGCTGGAGAAAATCTGTGGAACTCAGTTCTTCCATCTGCAGGCGGCCCCTCTGGGTCACATAAGAGACCATTTGCGAATATTGTGAATACTGATACCGACACGGACTCTGATTCTTGTGTCGACGATAGTGACTCCAGAGAAATAGATCATTAATTGGCAAAAAAATATACAATATATGATTGTGGCTATAAGGGACGTGTTGGAAGTTACAGAAGCCACGCCTGTACCTCAGGAGAAGGCTTATTTATGTAAGGAAAAAAAATCCAAAGTCACGTTTCCTCCTTCCCACGAGCTAAATACTCTTTGAAGGGATGTGGGTGAATCCTTAGAAGAAATTTCATATTCCTAAGAGGATTCAGATAGCTTACCCTTTCCCAGCAGAGGACAGGAAAAAATGGGAATCACCCCCTGTGTTAGACAGTGCACTATCCAGGTTGACAAAGAAGGTAATTCTCCCTGCACCTGGCACGGCTTCACTTAAAGAGCCGGCTGACCGTAAGATGGAAACTACATTGAAATCCATTTATGTGGCCAATAGTACACTGCTCAGACCCACTATTGCCTGCGCGTGGGTGAGTCGCGCTATTGAAAAATGGTCAGGCAACGTGTCATCAGAAATTGACACGATTGATAAAGATGAGATACTCCTTAAGTTAGGGTATATAAAAGACGCTGCCGCCTACATGCTAGAAGCAATAAAAGATATTGGACTCTTGAGTTCACAAGCCACTACCATGGCAGTATCGGCTAGGCGGGCATTGTGGATTCGCCAGTGGAACGTGGATGCAGATTCCAAAAGAAACATGGAGGCTCTCCCATATAAAGGTGAGGCCTTATTTGGCGATGGTCTGGATGCGTTAGTCTCGGCGGCTACCGCAGGTAAGTCGACGTTTTTGCCCTCTGCGCCTGCACCGGCAAAAAAGACCTATCACACACACATGCAGTCCTTTCGGCCCAATAAATACAAAAAAGCGAGAGGTTCCCCCTTCTTTGCAGGAAGGGGAAAGAAGCCCACAGCGGCTCCAGGTTCCCAGGAGCAGAAGTCTACCCCTACTTCTTCCAGATCTTCAGCATGATGCTGGGGCTCCCTTGCGGGAGGCCGCTCGGGTGGGGGCACGTCTAAAACTGTTCAGCCAAGGTTGGATTCTGTCTGGCCTGGATCCCTGGGTACTGAAAATAGTATCACAGGGATACAAGCTGGAGTTTCAAGATATTCCCTCATGCCGATTTTTCAAATCAACCTTGCCAGCTTCTCTTCAAGAAAGAGAAGCAGTGACAGCGGCAATCCCAAAATTATGTCAGGACCAGGTCATAGTCCTGGTACCTTTGCCGCAGCAAGGGGAGGGGTTTTTATTCAAGCCTCTTCGTAGTTCTGAAGCCGGACAGCTTGGTCAGACCGATCCTAAACCTAAATTTTTTTAATTTCTACTTGAAACGGTTCAAGTTCAAGATAGAATCACTCCGGGCAGTAATCTCCAGTCTGGAGGAGGGGGACTACATGGTGTCAGTAGACATCAAGGATGCTTACCTGCATGTTCCCATTTATCCCCCTCACCAGGCCTATCTGAGATTTGCGGTTCAGGATTGCCATTACCAGTTCCAGACGTTACCTTTCGGTCTCCACGGCGCCGAGGGTATTCACCAAGGTGATGGCGGAGATGATGGTCCTCCTTCGTCAAAAAGGAGTCAATATAATTCCTTATCTGGACGATCTCCTGATAAAGGCGAGATCCAGGGAGCAGTTGTTACAAAACATCACACTCTACCTGTCGATACTCCAACAACATGGATAATTGAAAATATCTTTGGCGCTACCACCTTTTTGTTAAATTGCATAAAAATAACAAAATTCTTAAAAATTGGAATCTGGAGGAATAATAGGAAAGTCTATGTAAATGTTCCAGATGATTTCTCGGTAAATGACTTTGATCTTGCTTTCCTCCCAGTTTCTTCAAACCTTGATATTCCTTATGGATATGTGTTCATGCAAATAGAGGAAAAGACTATATTCTGCCCTGAGGAAGAGTTCTCTAGAACTCGAAACGCGTTGGCGGTCATTTGATTCATCTACCTGCATCCATATTTGAAGAGGAACCCGCCTGGTCCAGCTGCCGGTGTTTAGCCTGGAGGGAGTAAGGAGGAATTCCAGGGACTCCAATTTTTTGCTCTTTCCATTGCTCCATGCTGGGAGCTTGACACGGTACGGTTCCAATCATATATATGTAAAGTGAAGGACCATACTTTTTAATTGGATGGAAGAAAAAATCTTTTTATATGTCTTATATATGTGTTTCTTATGCTATATAAAATAAATTTGAATCAATTTTTAAGAAAAATACTACACTATATATCGTCTCTTCCTCTATTTGCATGAACACATATCCATAAGGAATATCAAGGTTTGAAGAAACTGGGAGGAAAGCAAGATCAAAGTCATTTACCGAGAAATCATCTGGAACATTTACATAGACTTTCCTATTATTCCTCCAGATTCCAATTTTTAAGAATTTTGTTAATTTTATGCAATTTAACAAAAAGGTGGTAGCGCCAAAGATATTTTCAATTATCTATTTTTCTATAGTTTTACGTATGGTGATTGGGAATCACTAGAATCTATCTAGGCTGCTTCATTCCACCAAGCGCTATTTTCTAGTCCATACATTTTTGTGTTAAAAACTCCAACAACATGGTTGGATCATAAATTATCCAAAGTCACAATTGGAACCGACGACAAGATTGTCTTTTCTCGGGATGATTCTGGACACGGAAGTTCAGAGAGTATTTCTTCCGGTGGAAAAGGCTCTGGAAATCCAGAAAATGGTAAAACAGATATTGAAACCATACAGTGTGTCGATCCATCAGTGCATTTCGGTTGTTGGGGAAGATGGTGGCGGCCTACGAGGCCATAGCACCGGAAGATAGTCCTGTCGTCAAGAGCCAGGATTTCACTCCTGTGGTGGCTACACAGTCCGCACCTACTAGAGGGACGCAGGTTCGGGATTCAGGACTGGGTTCTGGTAACTGAGCTGTCACTCAGGGGGAAAACTTCCAAGGAAAATGGTCAAGTCAGGAAGCCTGCCTTCACATAAACGTGCTGGAATTGAGAGCCATTTACAACGGCCTTCAACTAGCGGTACATTCTTCAAGATCATCCCGTGCAGATCCAGTCGGACAATGTAACAGCGGTCGCGTACATAAACAGGCAGGGCGGAACGAAAAGCAGAGCGGCAATGGCAGAGGTGACAAAGATCCTCCTCTGGGCGGAAAGGCATGCAAGAGCTCTGTCAGCAATTTTCATTCCGGGAGTGGACAACTGGGAAGCAAACTTCCTCAGCAGACACGATCTCCATCCAGGAGAGTGATGCCTCCACCAAGAAGTCTTTGCAGAGGTGACAAGTCTTTGGGGAGCTCCTCAAGTAGACATGATGGCATCTCGTCTCAACAAGAAGCTTCAGAAATATTGTTCCAGGTCGAGAGGCCCTCAAGCAATAGCAGTGGATGCGCTAGTGACCCAGTGGGTATTCCTGTCAGTGTATGTCTTCCCTCCACTCCAGCTGATCCCAAAAGTTCTCAGGATCATAAAAAGAACAAGGGTTCGAGCAATCTTCATTGCCCCAGACTGGCCAAGGAGGGCTTGGTACCCAGATCTTCAGGAGTTGCTCATAGAAGATCCTCGGCCTCTTCCTCTTCGCGAGGACCTGCTGCAGCAGGGGCCGTGCGTGTATCAGGACTTACCGCGGCTATGTTTGACGGCATGGCTGTTGAGTGCCGGATCCTAGCCCGTACTGGTATTCCGAAAGAAGTAATTCCCACACTTATTCAGTCCAGGAAAGGAGTAACGTCAAAACATTACCACCGTTTTTGGAGAAAATATGTGTCTTGGTGTGAATCCAAGAAGGCTCCTACGGAAGAGTTTCACTTGGGACGTTTTTCTCCATTTTCTGCAGGCTGGTGTGGAGGCGGGCCTCCGATTGGGGTCAATCAAGGTCCAGATTTCAGCCTTGTCAGTGTTCTTCCAAAAACAATTGGCCTCTCTTCCAGAGGTTCAGACCTTCGTGAAAGGGGTTCTGCACATCCAGCCTCCATTTGTGCCTCCAGTGGCACCATGGGACCTTAATGTGGTGTTGCAGTTCCTTCAATCGGATTGGTTTGAGCCTCTACGAGAGATAGAGTTGAAGTTTCTCACTTGAAAAGTGGTGATGCTTTTGGCATTGGCATCCACACGGCGGGTGTCTGAATTGGGGGCCTTGTCTCACAAGAGCCCTTACCTGATCTTCCATGAAGATAGGACAGAGTTGAGGACTCGTCAACATTTTCTTCCAAAGGTGGTTTCATCTTTCCACATAAACCAACCTATTGTGGTGCCAGTTGTTACTGACACGGTCACTGCATCAAAGTCTCTAGATGTGGTCAGAGCTTTGAAGATTTATGTCGCTAGAACAGCTCAAATTCGGAAAACATCTTTGTTTGTCCTGTATGCTCCCAACAAGATTGGGTGTCCTACTTCCAAGCAGACTATTGCGCGTTGGATCAGTGGTACGATTCAGCAAGCTCATACTACGGCTGGTTTGCCGTTACCGACGTCGGTGAAGGCCCATTCCACTAGGAAGGTGGGCTCATCCTGGGCGGCTGCCCGGGGGGTCTCGGCATTACAACTTTGCCGAGCGACTACTTGGTCGGGGTCAACCACATTTGCAAATTCTACAAGTTTGACACCTTGGCCGATGAAGACCTCAAGTTCGGTCAATCGGGGCTGCAGGGTCATCCGCACTCTCCCGCCCGTATTGGAGCTTTGGTATAAACCCCATGGTCATGAAGTGGAACCCAGCATCCTCTAGGACATATGAGAAAACAGGATTTTAATACCTACCGGTAAATCCTTTTCTCCTAGTCCGTAGAGGATGCTGGGCGCCCGTCCCAGTGCGTACTTTACCTGCAGTTTAGTTATACACAAGTTGTGTTATGTGTGTTTCAGCAGGTTGCTGCAATTGGTTCATGCCTGTTGGCGTGTGTTATGTTGATTGCCATGTGTGCGGCATGGTTGAGGTGTGAGCTGGTATGTATCTCACCACTAGTATTAAAGTAAATCCTTTCCTCGAAATGTCCATCTCCCTGGGCACAGTTCCTATAACTGAGGTCTGGAGGAGGGGCATAGAGGGAGGAGCCAGTTCACACCCATTGAAAAGTCTTAAGAGTGCCCATGGCTCCTGTGGAACCATCTATACCCCATGGTCATGAAGTGGACCCCAGCATCCTCTACGGACTAGGAGAAAAGGATTTACCGGTAGGTATTAAAATCCTGTTTTCAATCCTTCTTCTCAAAACCCTGTTGAAATCAGCACAGGGTCAAGTATCCGTTGCATAGATCAATGAGAGTACCCACTGTCCATAGTAAATACTACAGTGGATGAGTGGTTCATTCGACTACAACCCGGTGGTGCGGAAGGAAAATAATATCAGCTGCAATGAGTGTGCCTGCTGGGCAGATTGCTCTGTTACATGTGCATTGCAGGGCATTCATACCATCCCCAAAGCGCGAACACTGGTGCTGCTGAAGGAGTCAAAGTGAATGTTCCTAATACCACAGTGACAAAGATGCAAGGCGGTTGGTGATTTAGTCTGGGGATAGGGAGGGGTCTCCACTCATACACATTGGGATTCTGAGTCAAGACATACATTTCACTGGGTGCTTTATTAATCGGGATACATAGACTTCTTGGGAGCGCAGTGTATATTGCAACTGCCCGTCAGTCCTAGGATAACATGACTGGCACTTGTTTTATCCAATGGAGCACTCATACATTCTAGTCAGGTGTCATATGGCTGGCAGCCAATCTGGAAAGAGCTGTATGAAAATTACACCTATGCAAGGCATTTTAATAGAAAACAGACAGAGCCAAAATCCAGTAGGTTTATGCCCGTACTAAAGATGGTAGAAGGTCTTCAACCATTTCTTAATAAGGAGACTCAATAGGCAAAAAGTTGTAAGTGTTTTGTTTAAATATCAGGAAGACTGTCAATAACCTACCTGTATGCAGAGAATATTGAAAGTATCTATCATCAAACATGGCTTAATTTAACTGTATTTACAGTAATAGCTGTCTAACCCGAAAATGGCAATATATGTGACAGTATCTCTGTGCGCGATAGTATTAAGGTAAGTAAAAAGTAAACAAGCACTCCTACATACAGACGCAAACTGGGCCTGAAAAAACATATACCTATGTTGTATTACAGTAAGAGAAAAATGGAAACAAAGTTATACTATAAGTAAACGATAATCAGGATGAATACCACAATCAATTATAGAGAAAATATATATAAATTATAAGTTGTTGGGTCTCTCAATGATATGAATCCACACACCAGAGCCAAGGAGTGGAAAGGAAAGGAAACGGAGGATGTAACATTTACACTTGGTGTAAGCAAACTTATCTTGATATAAAAATAGTTATAGAAAATGCTGTAACTATTAATCTCATTCAGCCCATGAGTGGTCACTGTGTTTAGTGTAAAATCCACTGACTTTATTTGAGTCTTGTGTCTGTTTTTTCTTCCTGTTCTGTCATTTGGTTGATATCCAGTGTTGCAGTCTATGTGATTATTTTTTAGACAAATAGATGAGTGCTATAATGTATGCAGTTAGGACCATATGAAGCCTACACGAGTTAAAATGCTACACTTGATTGCAACAGAAAATATCCTTTCATAAAACCAATGTTTAAGATCTTTTCTGAAACGATTGAGCCTGGGTAAATAACAACCATGTAAATATGGGAAGACGCTTGGTTAGCCTAACAAGCCCTATCCTTATACACTACTTCCCTCCAGTCCGCTGTGGCTTCTTACGCTGGTGTGTTCTTCTCCCTGCTATCGGCTTTATCTACTGAGTTCCACGCTAGGAACTGGACGTGGCCGAATGATAAGGGTTTGCCCAAGGCCAGATATTTTGGTAAGCGAATATATACTTCAGCACCCCCTGAGTACTTTTGCCTTTGGGACGTGCCTGAAAAATTAAGGGGGGCATGGTCTCATGGGAAAGCCCAGTTGTATTGCTCCTTATACATTATGCCCTCAGTAGTAGTGCCCCTTACACATCATGCCCACCGTAGTAGTGCCCCTTACACATTATGCCCATTGTTGTAGTGCCACTTACACATTATACCCACAGTTGTAGTGCCCATTACACATTATTTTCTCTGTAATATTACCTAGTATGCCCTCCCTGGGTAGTGCCTGCCCAGAAACTCCTACAGTACGAAGTGTTATTGGCGCCGGCGTCTGGCACCGCACTACAGTACAGTGAAGAAACTCCAAATAAACTACATCTCCCAGCAGCTCTTGCTGCTAGGTAGCAAGGGCTGCTGCAAACTAGTTTATTTGGAGTTTTTTTCACTGGAGTGCGGTGCCGGTCACCGGCGCCAATAACGCTTCCTGCTCTGTGAGTCTCCAGGGGGCATACCAGGTAGTAAGTAGTTGGCAGCTGAGCCAGGGCACCCTCTATGTGGCACCCTTCTCGGCTGCATAACCAGCATATGGGTAAAACTGACCTTACGTATGATGTCGATGCTGAGGGTTGGGGGATTCATAGCACTAATCTGTCCGCTTTCAATGCATTTTTATACATATATGTACTTTGGCACGGATGCTGATATAGGCAATGTGCAGTCCTTTTATTGTAAGGTTCCATTTTTTTTGCAAAACTTTTTGTTCAAAAACTTTATTTTGTATATAAACAGCATATAGCCGGAAATTAAATTAAGAATGGTTTACAAAGCAGTGGTTGCAATGTATTTGTAGTGTAGCTTTGTACTGTACTTGTTATTAAAATGTAAAAGGGTAAAAAAAAATTAAAAAAAAAAAATAATTTACCAAATCTTTTATCCTTGTTATTTATGATTCATATATGTGGTATAATTACCCAAATCTTGGGTCAACTCTAAATGATAAGATAAAAAATATTAAAGTACAACTTATCCTGTTGCATCCTCTCGTATTCTTCATTAGAAATATTCTTTCAAAATGTTAACAATGTTGAGAAAAGCAGCATGTGTTTGTGATGAACCAACCCGGACAAACTAGCCTTAAAGTAAACAACACAGACCAGTTGGTTCTTTTTCTGCTTTGAAGTGCTATATTTTTATGTTGCATTTAATTATTAATTACTAAGACAAATAATTAGTGGTTATGACTCCTGCATATGGACCCTATTTCAAAGTTTGCAAGGAAAGTTTTATATTTGTTTAGTGGAATGTTAATAGCAGCACAAGAAGTCTTTCAGGAGATAAGCGGTAATCTTGTGGGAGGCGTGGCCTGCATTTATGTGATTGGGTTAGGACAGAAGGAGATGTCACAGCCTGAGATTTAGTGAAATGAGCAAGGTCTGCACTCGCAGATTGTGATGTCAAATCAACCTTCATGTGAAACAAAAATCATACATTCTCTTAGCTATTTATATTCTTCAAGCGCTGTAGGCATCTACCTTTTGTAGATTTCAAATGTGTTCATTGGGTTCAGTCTAATCCATTGCAATCAAAATCTTGTATAAAAAAAAAGGTGTAAGTTTGGTTGAAAGTTCCAAAAATAAATAAATTAAAAACAAATGTACTTATGTGTGACCAGCTTTAGGATTGGTATTGCAAAAAAGGAAATTTGCTAATTTGGGGTTAATAATATCTAATTGTTCTTATTATCAATTACATTTCTGAAATGCAGAGGAGCAGTCTGTACTGTATAGTTAGTACCCTGACTGTTGTTTTCCAGTTGCTGCAAGGCTCCCAAGGTTTCTGGTAAGGATAGCTAAGCTTTATTACCTGTCTCTGTGGTTATTTTATGACTGGCCATTTCTAGCTTGTCTATGATATTTTGTGGTTCTTACTTACTAAAATTCTGTTATCTTTTCCACAAAATCAATAACTGCCTCCCAGATAGTTTATTGATGGTATTAGGATAAATGTTTCAAAACTGAGTAATGTCCTCTTGCCATTTTATGTCCTCTACACAAATACAATTTAAGTTACAAATAGAAGGTATATATATAAAAGAGTGGGACAGGGCCTAAACACATGATATAAGCATGCAGTGCATTTAAAATCCAAAAGATGCCTGTGAACATTGCTCAGATTTGTGTAAGTCAGTGTAGGGACTGACCAAATGGGAAGGCCGTGAAGGGGCTGGTCAGCTTAACAAACTATTGCAATATTTTGGAACTAACATTCCCTAAATTCAGATGAATTACAGTTTGAAGTGTTAATATTAGGTGAGTGCTGAATTTGTATGATTTATATATATATATATATATATATATATATATATATATTACAAAACAAAAAATCAACCCTAATATCTTGCGCTATACCTCTAGTCTCAAACCAACAAGAAATACCCTCTGTCAGATAAGGTATTAAAAGTAGATTACAAATAGAAATGGATTCTCGTGGGAGCCAATATGCCTTTTGTATGACAATAATTAAAAGTTTTTATTGTACAGAAACAAACGATATTTATCCTAAGCGTTCGTTATTGACACAACCTTCTAAAAATTCATATAAAACAATATTACAATCTTATACATAAATTACAGTTGGATGTGAGGATTTTACAGCCAGGTGATCAGTCAGAACTCGAAATGGATGTATCTCCAACCAGATGTTTGTGATAAGGACTTTGTTAACCAGACGTTGCAAAACCCAACGCGTTTCGTCCGTTAGGACTTCATCAGGGGTTTGGAATCAGTTCTTATAGTAGGAGTGATTACCATTGATTAGAAAGGTTTAGAATATCCAATGATTACATCCAATCACATATTCAATTCGATAAATATAATATCTAGATAGACTTCAAAAAAATATATATAAATTTGGTTGAAATTAGATGATGTTACGTTCCCTATTTTCAATCAAGAATGGTGGAACCTTATAGTCTACCTCTGTTTATACATGTCACCAAACAGAGAACTTAGGAAAATTTCAAATCCTGAACGAAACTATTCCTTTTTACAGGAACAAGTGCAACCTCATTGAATACCAACTACAGGTTAATATTAGGTGAGTGCTGAATTTGTATGATTTATATATATATATATATATATATATATATATATATAGTATATCCAATTGTCCGGCACTCCTTTTCGGATAAAAATTATACTTGCTGCGGTGCCATCTTAAGCTCCGTGGAGCTATTTGTAGTATATGCAAATAAGCGGCACTCACCAGGCTTCTTATGAAATATAAAACGGTCCTTTATTAGATCCTACGTTTCGGGGATACCCCCATCGTCAGAGACAGCATGAACATAAATACATAATGTCAAAAAATATACATTTATACCCTCCCCCAAGCGCAATCAAGCAGTCTTACCTTTCTCTGGCTGGGTCCACAGGGTTATCGAACAGGGGCGACCCGGCACTGGTCTCAGTGTAAATGAAATAACAGATGATGAACAAACCAGAATTCGGACAATTAAGATATATTTTCATAAATTATCAAATCTCTGTCCAGTATGGTGGTGCGCCCAGAGCCAGAAGGAACATGTGTCAACGAAGGAAGAAAAAAGGAAGGCTCTTGTGTGGGCGCACTCTTAATTAGTTGAAATAAAGTTCAAATAGTTTTAATTATACATGGTAGTTAATAAAATATAACTTTTAATGGATATACATTAAAAAGAATATCTCATGATTACCCATTAAACAGAATAGGATCCAACAACTAAATGTGATTTAAAATGCATATTAAATTGAAAAAAAAATTTGAAAGAAATTGTTTTAAAAAAAATGAAGGAATGTTCTGGTCCTGTCTCACAAGATGTGATAAGAAAGGATGTAGACACTTTGCTGTTCTACATCCGTTTCAGCCCGACCAGCACAGAAAATCTGTATTGTTGAGACCAGAATATGGTCAATTGTCAAATATGAAAGAGCTGGACAGGTCCGGCAATGGATAGTGAGACATTACCCACTTCCCACCAGTCACCAACCAAATGCACTGTGTAGTTTATTTATAAATAAGAGCTCAGAGGGTCTTAAATCATTGTATAAACAGAGTATGCATACAAAGGGTAGAGATAATTGAAAAAAGAATGAAATCAAGTGGTGATACTGCTGTTGGTGTCAGATAACGCACATCGCAAGGATAAAGAGTCTACTACACTGTGTATTCCCTGTGAGTCTCCCCCTAGCTCCAGGAAGTGAACAAGCCCTGCGGGGTGAAACGCGTTTTCCGAGCCAGCGGGTCCACCAGCACCAACCACGCCACCTGAGGGCATTCCTGCTGTTGTTTCTACACAGATCATTTACACAGGCAGAGCCTGTGTTGGTAATGTTGAGCATTATTTACTTTTGATTAGCATATGCACCAGCGTCCTGATTCTACTGGTGTATTCCTTTTCATTGACCAATGTGATATTACATGTTCAATACATTGGTACATATATGTTATTTATTTTTCCTCCTGTGTCAACAGCATTCCATTGTATGCACATGACTATTTACTAACCACGCCACCTGAGGGCATTCCTGCTGCACTTTCTACACAGGTCATTTACACAGGCAGAGCCTGTGTTGGTAATATTGAGCATCACTCACCTGTGATTAGCATATGCACCAGTGTCCTGATTCTACTGGTGTATTCCTTCTCACTGACCAATGTGATAAGACATGTTCAATTTATTGGTATATATATATGCTATTTATTGTTCCTCCTGTGTCAGCAGCATTACCTTGTATGCACATAATTACTTAGGGGATATTTCCACCAGCTTTTCTGGCTATTATTATTATTGCTAATTAATCTGGGAATACGGCATAATCCCTTATTGCTGAGTTACATTGAGTCATTTCATTTATTTTGCTCATATTTAATATGTAATATTTTTTGCATCTATTCTTGACGTCAGCAAATATTTGTTAGCAGGGCACTTTGCACTTAATCATTTATGCCTTCTATTTCTATTCCTGACTCTTTTTCCTTCCGTGGACTCTCATCTATGATCCTGGATGCGTAGTACCACCTATGTGGGACCTACTGCTTCCAGCCGAACCTTGAAAGCAGATCCACATCTTTCTGTGACCCATTGTCACATGCTCTCTGGTATATAGGTGCACTCTCATTGGCGTCTAACCCACCTATTTGTCTACTACCATACCACACTGCCAGTGCCCGATCTCGTCCGATCTTGGAAGCTATACAGTGTTGGGCTGTGTCAGTACCTGAGGGGGAGACTCACAGGGAATACCCAGTGTAGTAGACTCTTTATCCTTGCGATGTGCGTTATCTGACACCAACAGCAGTATCACCACTTGATTTCATTCTTTTTTCAATTATCTCTACCCTTTGTATGCATACTCTGTTTATACAATGATTTAAGACCCTCTGAGCTCTTATTTATAAATAAACTACACAGTGCATTTGGTTGGTGACTGGTGGGAAGTGGGTAATGTCTCACTATCCATTGCCGGACCTGTCCAGCTCTTTCATATTTGACAATTGACCATATTTTGGTCTCAACAATACAGATTTTCTGTGCTGGTCGGGCTGAAACGGATGTAGAACAGCAAAGTGTCTACATCCTTTCTTATCACATCTTGTGAGACAGGACCAGAACATTCCTTCATTTTTTTAAAACAATTTCTTTCAAAAAAAAATTTCAATTTAATATGCATTTTAAATCACATTTAGTTGTTGGATCCTATTCTGTTTAATGGGTAATCATGAGATATTCTTTTTAATGTATATCCATTAAAAGTTATATTTTATTAACTACCATGTATAATTAAAACTATTTGAACTTTATTTCAACTAATTAAGAGTGCGCCCACACAAGAGCCTTCCTTTTTTCTTCCTTCGTTTCCACAGGATTATCCACAGGATAACATTGGGATATTGTCGAGCGACAGCGAAAATGGCACCAACACGGTCACGAGCTTTCTGGCCTCCCAGGATGCATTGGGGCCTCCACTATATAGTCCCGCCCACTGACTCAGTCAGATCATTTCTTTTTCATCCACTAGGGGTCACTGGAGTACTCTTGGGATATGGACGGTTCCACAGGAACTAGGCACTGAATAAATTAAAATTTGAGACTACTCCTCCCCTCCATATCCCAGAGTACCTCAGTGTTTTTTCAGTGCTCACCGAGCAACAAGGCTTGTGGAGTTAGTCCACAATTATTGAATTTTCAAGGCCACATCCCTTCCCCCTTTCCAGAAAGGCGAGGGTCCGGGATAATGGAAGCTGCTGAAGCAGCTGTGGGTGTCGGGCCTCTCGGAAAGAGCTCCCTCACCACCACGTGCAGGACGCCTGCAGAAAAGGCTGACGGAGCTTACAGAAGAAGCCCCGTCATAGCCCTCACCACAGGGTCCAGGTATGTTGAACGGGGCGGTCAGCTCACGCTGCCGCCCCGCTGGATGGGATACCGTGTGTGTGTGTGTGTGTGTGCCGCCCGCCGCCGCTTCCAGCGCTGCTGTTATGCTGCCTCCCCCGCCGCTCTGAGCCGCGCCGGCCAGTTGATTATGCATAGGCCGCTCCACGGCTCTATGCGGCACGCTCCCCTGCTCCGATGCCGCTTCCGGCTCCCTCTCAGCATAGCCGGCCTCCG
Organism: Pseudophryne corroboree; assembly: GCF_028390025.1. Lineage (NCBI taxonomy): Eukaryota > Metazoa > Chordata > Amphibia > Anura > Myobatrachidae > Pseudophryne > Pseudophryne corroboree. Next base: position 382,838,966 of record NC_086449.1, read on the forward strand.
TGTATAGTGAGGTGGTACACGGAGCATGGGGGGGGCACACTAATAATAAGCATACAGGTCTGATGCTACTATATTTAGGGTTCTATATTATATACAGGTCTGATGTTACCCGCAGGGGTGAAAGCACGTTCAGGCAGCGCTGCATAAATAGTTTTTTAAGCCTTTGTTAAACAGGAACAAATTATATGTGCAGGGTTAATGCAATTTAAGAGGTTTATTAAATCTGCTGACATATTATAAGTCTGCACTTTGTGTTATACTGTGAGCATGGGTACATATTAACCATGCTTCCTGTTTTTCCTGTTGTATTTCCAGAATTTCCTGTATTACATCCCTCCACCATTGAAGGCGCAGGGGTGTTAGGGGGAATTTGGGATCAGGCATATTGCTGGCGTGCACTGCACTTGGCCAGATATATATATTTTAGAGACACCTTAGTGCTATTTACTGAGTCGCGCAAGTTGTCTGTCTTTGTATTTTGTATGGTCTGTCTGCATAATGAGTAAGACACCAGCAAAGTCCAAAAAGCAGTTTCACTGCAATGTCTGTAAGGGTGTATTTCCGGATGGATCTACCACATGTTAAGTATGTTTTGTAAATTCAGAAACAAATACAATTTCTGCTCCGGTTTCAAATCCAATTTCAACCCCGGACCCACCATGGGCTATGTTAGCAGATGTCCTAGCTGGATTGCAATCAGAATTGGCCGCCTCTCGGCAGGAGCGAGAGGCGGCAAGATCTGAGTCTAGGGTGAGACCGCTAGAACTACCGGAGGGGTCTCAGCCTTACCAAAAGTCTAAATCCTCTTTGGTTAAGGGGGATAAGTTTCATTTCTCTTATAAATTACCGGTTTCTGCTATGTTACTTTCTGACGATTCTACGCCAAACCTCACTGTACAAGATGAGGTTGAGGAGGGCGAAGTAGACCAGCAGTCAGATAGTGACGATTTTGACAGCCCAGGCATTGATAATCTCATCAGAGCGGTGTGTCAGTCTCTGAAGTTTACAGAAACTGAGGAGCCTCTGACAAATGATGAGGTCGTCTTTACTAAACGACAGAGAACTCCAATGTGTTTTCCTGTTTCGGAATCTCTTAATAAAATGTTACTAGAAACAAGAAAGAATCCGGATAAACGGTTTTCTATACCTTACAGATTTAGGTCTAGTTATCCGTTTCCAGACTCAGTAACAGCTACATGGGAGAATCCGCCATTGGTGGATTCATCTGTGTCTAAACTTACAAAGAAATTAACCATACCAGTACCAGCTGCTACTACACTTAAGGACCCTTCGGACCGTAAAATAGAAGCTATGCTAAAGTCCATGTATACAGCAGCAGGAGTGCTGCTTAGACCTGGGTTGAGTGGCATTTGGGTAACTAAGGCGCTAATGGTATGGATAACAGAACTCAGGTCTGCCTTAACTGATGATCACCTTATACTTCTCGCTGATCAAATCTGGGAAGCTGCTGACTATCTATGTACAGCTTCTACTGACGTCTGTCAGCTCACTTCTCGCCTTTCATCATCATCACTAGTTAAAGCTCGACGAGCGCTCTGGCTACGTTCTTGGCAAGCGGAAGCAGAGGTCAAAAAAGGTATAGAAGCGTTACCTTACGAGGGCGAGAAGTTATTTAGTCCTGAATTGGACAAATGGATTTCTGAGGCCACGGGAGGAAAGTCGGTTTTCTTACCATTACCTCCAACAGTACCTAGAAAGAGGTATTCTGGACCGGCGTTCAAATCCTTTAGACCTCAGTCCTTTCGCGGGCGTGGCAGGGGAACGGCCACACCTGGTAGACGAGGTCGGGGACGTGGTTTCCAACAAACCAATACCACTCGTCAGGATACTAAAGTCACCGGCAAGCCAGTGGCATGACGGGCTCCCAGCCCATCTCGGATCTCCTATTGTGGGAGCACGCCTTCAGTCATTCCAGTTGGCGTGGCTTCAGACGTCCACAGATGGGTGGATCCGCAATTTAGTTTTAACAGGTTACAAAATAGAGTTCGACTGTCTCCCGCCAATGCGGTTTTTCAGGACAGGACTGCCTGTGTCGGACGACAAGAAGGCGATTCTGCAAACTGCCATTCAGTCTCTGCTGGATGCAGCAGTTTTGATTCCTGTCCCTGTACACCAACAGGGTCAGGGTTATTATTCCAGTCTGTTTGTGGTACCAAAGCCGGATGGCTCGGTCAGGCCAATATTGAACTTAAAGGGCCTCAATCAGTACGTCACTTACTACAGATTCAAGATAGAATCTCTGCGGTCAGTAATTGCAGGCCTAGAGCCACAGGAATTCATGATTGCGCTGGATCTCAAGGATGCGTACTTACACATTCCGATTTGGCCACCTCATCAAAGGTTCTTGCGGTTTGCTATACGACAGAACCATTACCAGTTTCAGGCTCTACCGTTTGGCCTCTCGTCAGCGCCTTGGGTATTCACCAAAGTGATGTCTGTGATGATAGCTCATCTCAGATCCCTAGGAGTGATAATAGTTCCGTACTTGGACGATTTACTCATCAAAGCCCCGTCTCAACAAATCCTCCTTCAACAGGCATTGCTGACATACAATGTACTGGTTCACCACGGTTGGATTGTCAACTTCAAAAAATCACATCTAATTCTGTCTCAACGAATTCAATTCCTAGGTATGGTTCTCGATACGGTAAATCAAAGAATTTACCTACCCGAACAGAAAGTACAGGTCATTCGTCATCTGGTACAGTTAGTGCTCAAGCCACGCACAGTCTCGGTTCATTTGTGCATTCGCCTCTTAGGCACAATGGTGGCGGCTTTCGAAGCGCTTCAGTTCGGAAGATTTCACTCACGTCCTTTTCAACTGGATGTGCTAACACAGTGGTCGGGCTCGCATCTGCAGATTCACCACAGGGTGAGGTTGTCTCCAAGGGCCAGAGTGTCTCTACTCTGGTGGCTCAAAGTACAGAATCTAACCGCAGGGAAACGGTTCGGCGCCTGGAATTGGATAATTCTCACGGCGGACGCGAGTCTCAGAGGTTGGGGAGCAGTAGTTCAAAATTATCAGCTCCAGGGTCTCTGGGCGGATCACGAAAGATTGCGGTCTATAAATGTCCTGGAACTCCGGGCAATTTACAATGCGATACGACAAGCAGTGCACATGCTGCAGGCTCAGACTGTTCAGGTGCAGTCAGACAATGCGACGGCGGTCTCATACATCAAGAAACAAGGAGGAACGAAAAGCCGCATGGCAATGCGGGAAGTAGCTTGAATCCTCAATTGGGCCGAATATCACCAAGTGATATTGTCGGCAGTATTCATTCCGGGAGTGGACAACTGGGAGGCGGATTGTCTCAGCCGTCGGGATTTTCATCCAGGAGAATGGGCGTTAAATCCAGAAGTGTTTCACATGTTGGTCCAGAAGTGGGGTTACCCGCAGGTGGACCTGATGGCATCTCGCCACAATCATCAAACGCCCCAGTACGTGTCCAGAACGAGAGATCCAAAGGCAGTTGCGGTGGATGCTCTCACAATCACGTGGCCATACAGTCTCGTATATCTGTTTCCACCGTTTCCGCTGCTCTCTCTATTGCTAAAACGGATCAAAAGAGAGTCCGTCGCAGTCATATTAGTGGCGCCTCATTGGCCTCGGAGAGTTTGGTTTTCGGATCTCCGCGGTCTACTCACAGACGATCCTTGGCCGCTCCCACTACGTTCGGACCTTTTACAACAGGGTCCGTTCCTTTACCCCGATTTAGCGCGGCTGCGTTTGACGGGGTGGCTGTTGAGACCGCCCTCTTAAGAAGAGAGGGCATTCCAGAATCAGTTATACCAACCATGTTACGAGCTAGGAAGCCGGTTACGGCAGCTCATTATTACGGAATTTGGCGTGCCTATATAGGTTGGTGTGAAGCTCGGAAGTTTCCGACATCGTCTTTCAAGTAATCCCGTCTTTTGTTATTTCTACAGATGGGGTTAGATGGAGGTCTGCGTTTATCCACACTAAAAGTGCAGATATCTGCATTGTCAATTTATTTTCAAAGAAGATTGGCTCTATTGCCGTCGGTACACACCTTTATGCAGGGTGTCCTCAGAGTACAGCCTCCATTCACTCCACCTACTGCGCCATGGGACTTGAATCTGGTTTTAGATTTCTTACAGTCTTTTTATTTTGAACCCTTACAACAAGGGTTTCTCACTTGGAAAAAAAATTTCTCCTAGCCTTGGCTTCGGCAAGGCGTGTTTCAGATATGGGTGCCTTGTCATGCAAGGCACCGTATTTAGTGTTTCATGATGACAGAGCGGAACTTCGGACGAATCCCGCTTTCCTACCAAAAGTAGTGTCCTCTTTTCACATCAATCAACCAATAGTAGTTCCTGTGTTAACAGGAGATTCTGGAACCTTGGATGTGGTACGCGCATTACGCGTTTATGTATCCCGAACGTCTACAGTTCGTAAGACGGATACGTTGTTTATCCTCTATGATGCGGCCAAGTTGGGTTGGCCAGCTTCTAAGCAGACCTTATCCAGATGGATAAAACTGACCATACGTCAGGCTTACCTTCATGCTAGGTTACAGCCGCCTACATCAGTAACGGCTCATTCCACACGTTCTGTAGGAACGTCATGGGCAGCTGGTCGTGGAGCTTCTACGACACAGCTTTGCCATGCGGCTACATGGTCTTCAGTGCACACGTTTGTGCGCTTTTATAAGTTTGATACTTTTGCGGCATCAGCATCTAGCTTTGGCCGTCTAGTGTTACAGGTGCCAAACAGCTCTCCCGCCCACGGGGGAAACTTTGGTACGTCCCAAGAGTACTCCAGTGACCCCTAGTGGATGAAAAAGAAAATAGGATTTTGGTACTTACCAGGTAAATCCTTTTCTTTGAATCCATAGGGGGCACTGGACACCCACCCAGAGCAGTTTTACCTGGTTGTGGTAGGTTCAGAAAATCTTATGGTAACACACTCTTACCGACTGTTTCAAATTAGAAATTCTATCGGGTTGGTGTCAACTGTTAGTTGTCAGTATCGTTATGTGTCAACTTTATTGTTGTCCGTTTTGGTTATATGTATTTCTCCATTGTCAACCTCTATAGCTCCTGTTCGGCTCAGTAAAAAAACACTGAGGTACTCTGGGATATGGAGGGGAGGAGTAGTCTCAAATTTTAATTTATTCAGTGCCTAGTTCCTGTGGAACCGTCCATATCCCAAGAGTACTCCAGTGCCCCCCATGGATTGAAAGAAAAGGATTTACCTGGTAAGTACCAAAATCCTATTTTTTTTGCTTGGTGCGGCAGGAAGCCGCATGGTCACAGGGCTGCTGTGAATAAAGCAGCCTAAAGCTTTTATTATTTTATTTTTTATAGACTTACTATATTGTTTTTTTGAGCAACTACTCTTAACAGCGTCTTAAACACATATTAGAAAGAGTCGCTCCAACAACTCCCCACCGGGTCGCAACAACGCTTACCTTCGGGTATCAGTGCTGTCTCGACGGGCGTCTGTGTCGGATGTTCTAGCAGGTCCAGCAGACGTAACCAGGCTGTGGCCGGAGCATGGGGAGACGGTGAGTCTATGGACTTCCTCTTACTAGAGGAGTCAGGACACAGCTACACTGATTTGGTGGAGACTACAAACAGTGTGTTGATGCGCCGAACATCTCGAGTGTGACAGCGCTACGCTCCGGGGATCATAGGTGCCAGGACTAGGTAGAGGCCGCAATCCTGGGAGTTTAAGTCAACGGGGGGATTCAGACGCTCTCCTGGCCGTCCCTCCTCCGAGTTCATGGCCAGTTACCGCGTGTCTCTCGTTTCATGAACTGAATGACCTCACTTCCGGCTCAGACGCTACCACGAGGGTACTCGGTCGCAGCTTAGACGCTGCGGTTGTGTACACTGGAGATAAAACCCGCCAGACCGAGTCGCAGGCCTTAGCGTCTGCATACACGTGGAAGTCGCTCAGCGTCCGTGTCCGTTGGTGAGCGTCCGTGTCCGTTATCAGTTACCAAGAGCGGCAGTGTACACCAGTAGCGTCTGAATCCACTCAGCGTCTTACGAGCGTATTTGCTTGGATATGGAAGTGTGGTGAGTCTCCCTGTATCCCGCTCTCCGGAGGCAGGGTATACAGTACTAAAAATTCCTTCTACTTTTTAGTATGCATTGTTAATTTTTAGTACATATTGCATATGAGACCTGTATATTACTGTGTTTTCTGCATGTTATGTTGAAAAAAAGAGCCAGTTAAAACAGAAGTACAATTTTCCTACTTATGTATAAGTTGTTATGGAGGTTCTATTCTCATATGACAATGTCTAATGCTTTAACATGTGACTGACTGCTAGTATGTGTGCTGACTTTTCTGTGTAATGTCAGTCCTGTTCTGACCCTCAAATCAGGTGCACTGTGGTCAGATTGATCTCACCTCTATATACTGACATATAGGGTGTCTTTCAGTCACAAAATTGTGTAGTCAATAACAGATTATTACCATGTCTGTGAGCGGCAAAAGTGATGAGGAAAATTTATCAAGCACTCCTACAGCCCTAACATGCTTATCTTGTAAGTCAGGGGTAATTGATATGAATCAATTGGTCACTTATGAGGGTTTGTGTGGAAACTGTTTCGCTTTTCAGCGAAGTAAAAGACAGGAGTTGGTTCAACCACCAACAGAGCCACCATGGAATATGTTCGCAAAGATTCTATCTTCTATAGCGGACAAGTTAACTACAGTAGCACCACCTCAGGGGTTAGGTTACACTATGAACCCATACATGCAGCTCCCTTCCTACGGCTTGGTTCCAGTAGCCTCTACAAGCAACCAAGAGACCGTTAAGACTAAGACAGATACGTCTATGTGGCAGACTACACAAGATGATACATCGGACGATGAGACAATAGATTCGACTCCGTATGATGATCAGTCGCAGAGTTTTAGTTCAGATGATGTAGCTGAACTTATTAATGCTGTGAAAGCTGTTCTCTCGTTGGAAGAGCCAGCCAAGACAGTGTTAAAATCTAAAGCACCTGTATTTAAACAAACAAAATCAGGGAAAGCTGAATTCCCAGCGTCAGATGAGCTGACAGAAATGATGGATGAGTCTTGGGCAGCGCCCAGTAAAAAGTATAAGATTCCTAAGAGATGGGATTCTTATTATCCATTTCCAGCTGTGGATTGTTCGAAAAGAGAAGTTCCTCCATAAGTAGATGCACATGTTCTGCGACTCGTGCATAAATCTGCTTTACCACTGTCATCTACCTCACTAAATGATGTCACAGACAGAAGGGTAGATAGCCTTTTGAAAAATATTTTTTCTCTAGTAGGAGCAGTGGTAAGACCTGCTATGGCTTCGGCCTGGGTAGCAAAGGCAATGGGCGAATGGACAGAGGAACTAGAGAATGACATCCCTTCTCCTACTAGGGAGCAAGAGGATCGTTTTTGCCGGTTAAGACAATCTGCCCAGTATTTGGAAGAAGCAGCAATTGATGTAGGCACAGTTGCTTCTAAAGCTTCAGCCTTGACAGTAGTCGCTCGCAGAGCAGTTTGGCTACGGACCTGGAAGGCAGATGCGGAGTCCAAGAAAGAATTGTCGGTAATATATTATTTGGAAAACCTTTATCGGATATCCTAGAATCAGAGGCTGAATCGAAAAAGGTCAGATTTCCGGCTGCTTATAACCCTAAGTCCAAGGGTTTAAAATTTCGCTCATTTCGCTGGCAAAGCAAAGCAAAAGCTAAAGAGGAGCCTAAGCAACCCCAGTTTAAATCCAGGGGTAGGAAGCAGTGGGCTAGCAAAAAGCCAGCTTCCAAACCTGAACAGAAACCGTCAGCCTGAAGAGACGGGCCTCCGCCTGGAGGATTCCAGGGTTGGGGGCCGACTCCTTCAATTTGCACACATATGGCAACAGTCAACAGCAGTTGCCTGGGTGCAGAAGGTAGTATCTCAGGGGTATGGGTTCCCATTCAGGAGGCAGCCTCCTCAAAGATTTTTTTTCACCATCCCGTCTCGTATAGAGTCGAAGGCCAATGCCCTGCAAGAAGCAGTCCAAAAATTACTGCAGTCAGGTGTGATTGTCCCAGTACCTCCATCACAAAAGGGACAGGGGTATTACTCCAATCTATTTCTAATCCAGAAACCAAATGGGTCATATAGACCAATTCTAAATCTGAAAATGTTGAACAAATACATATGGATCCCGAAGTTCCACATGGAAACGTTATGCTCCATAATGTTGACTATGGAACCGGGAGATTACATGGTATCTCTGGATGTACGGGATGCTTACCTACATGTGCCTATAGCACTGTCACATCAGTGTTACCTCAGGTTTGCCATCCTCCAGGAACATTTCCAGTTCCAAGTTCTGCCTTTCGGGCTAGCTACAGCACCCAGGGTGTTTACCAAGATCATGGTGGTTATGGCAGCTTGTCTGCGCAAGCAGGGGATTAGAATATTCCCATACCTCGACGACCTGTTAATCTTAGCACAGTCGCAAGATTTACTGTTGAGCCATCTTCAACAGACGATAGTTTATTTACAGAGACACGGGTGGCTCATAAATTGGGAGAAGTCGTCCCTGAATCCGTCACAGCGGATGGTTCATTTGGGGGCCATATTGGATTCAGACCTACATAAAGTTCTCTTACCAGAGAAAAAGATAGTCAAAGTGACCTGGGCTCAGGAAGCGTTGCAAGCCCAGACAATGTCAGTCCATGCAGCAATGCATCTGTTGGGTCTGATGGTATCAACCTTCGACATGGTGGAATATGCGCAATTCCACTCCAGACCATTGCAGCACCTTTTTCTGACCAAATGGAACGGAAATCATCAGACGATAAAGAAGCAGATGATAAAGATTCCAATAAATGTAAAAAGGTCTCTAGCGTGGTGGCTACAGACAGACCATTTAAACAAGGGGAGACCCTTTTGGATAAAAGAGTTGCAAGTCCTGACAACAGATGCCAGCCTGCAGGGCTGGGGGGCGGTACTCGGAAGCCTATGGTTCCAGGGAAAGTGGACCGCAAGGGAAAGTCGCCTGCCGATAAATCTGTTGGAGATAAGGGCCGTTTACTTGGCTCTAGTTCAGGCAAAGGACAATCTACAAGGAAGACCAGTCCAGATCCGCTCAGACAATGCGACGGCAGTAGCATACCTCAATCATCAAGGAGGAACTCACAGCAAGAGTCTGATGGAGGAAGTAACTCCCATTCTAAAATGGGTGGAACTCCATCTCCCGGCATTGTCGGCATTGTCCCGGGTGTACTAAATTGGGAAGCGGATTTTCTCAGTTGGCACACCATTCAGGAAACCGAATGGGCACTACACCCAGAAGTGTTTCAGACACTGGTGAACAGATAGGTTCTACCGGAGATAGACCTTATGGCGTCTCGTCTAAACAACAAAGTTCCGAGGTACGGATCAAGAACAAGGGACCCAGGAGCGGTCCTGGTAGACGCACTGTCAGTAGAATGGAGGTTTCAGCTGGCATATCTGTTCCCTCCAATATCTCTGTTATCCAGAGTAGTGAGAAAGATAAAACAGGCAAAAGGAGCAATTATTCTAATAGCTCCAGCTTGGCCAAGAAGGCATTGGTACACAGATCTGTTGAGAATGTCAGTGGAAGCACCGATACTGCTCCCTTAATGTCCAGATCTGTTAATGCAGGGTCCTTGTTATCACAGTCATCTGGATCGCCTATCTTTGACGGCGTGGCTGTTGAAACCTCTATCTTAGAGGCTAAAGGATTTTCGAAACAAGTAATCCAAACCATGCTTAGAGCAAGAAAGCCTTCTTCGGCCCATGTGTATCATAGAATATGGCAAGCCTATATTCACTGGTGTACTGGAAAAAATTACAATCCGAGATCTTTTAAAGTAGTTAGGATTTTGGATTTCCTTCAGGCAGGATTGGATAAAGGGTTGAAAGTTGCTTCCTTGAGGGTGCAAGTCTCGGCGTTGACTGTATGGTTTCAGCAGAAGATTTCTGATTTACAGGATGTACGTACATTTTTCCAAGGAGTAGTACATATTCAACCTCCTTTTGTTCCTCCTGCAGCTCCCTGGGATTTGAATTTAGTTCTTAAATTTCTCCAGGGTCCTTTGTTTGAACCACTTGAGAGAGCAGATCTTAAGTGGTTAACGGTTAAAGTTCTTTTTTTACTGGCAATGGTGTCAGCCAGATGAGTGTCAGATTTAGGAGCATTATCTGTTAGGATCTCCTGTTCTGTACTGCCACGTCGCCATGGCAACCGGGAGGCAAGTGTTAGCGAAGTAACCTGAGCGCAGCTGATACTCCGGTCCGGGTTTTTACTGTGTAGTGGTTACAGGCTCTGTGCACGGCAGGGAATCCGGCGCTGGTTTTGTGCTCACAGTCTGTGAGGCCTGAGTGGGGCGTGGACAGCACCTGCTATATAAACCATCCTCTCAGGCTAGGCAAATGCTGCTGAATCTTTGTTTGTTAGTCAGTTCCAGAGAGTTAGCTAGTACTGTGTGACTTTGTATTTACTTGTTGCTTACTGCGAATAGGCCTTGGTACTTCATTCTGCCAATACGGACCTAGCAGTAAGACTGGAGTCAGTTGTTTAACCTGCTGGGGTTCTTTTGCTATTCTGTGAACCCAGCAGGTTTGCGGCTGTACTCTCAGACCTGCTTGCTTAATCCTCCCTCACTGTGCAGGGCGTCCAGGTGTCAGTTTAGTGGCAGTAAGCTGAACCTGTGCCCTGCAAGTGGGGGTTAGGATTGTGGATACTCTCCTTGTGTCTATATTTCTATCTCTGACCAAGGAGTTTATTCCCACACCCGTTGGTAACCCTTTGGGGTTTTTCCTGTTGCTCTTAGCAACATCATTTTGGGTGCTCCACATGTTAAATCACTACATCTCGCTTTATTGTCCACTCTATTCCATCTGAGCATTCCTGACACTAGGGAGACACCCAATTCCTGAGCCTTTGGGCTTCCCCGTTCATTTTGTGTTTATTAGTTATTCCATCACCTCCTGTGTATGTTGTGTTATACTGTCTGTGAGTTCGTTTTGCCTCGCATCCCTCTCTGTTCATACACCGGTATACTCCTGTTAGCACTGGTGTGCGTAACGTATTCAGCAGCCCTACTCCTGTTGAAATTTTGTGGGAATATGGAGCATACCCCTCAAAATACTTTGCAACAGGTGGTCGATCAGGTGCAGGTCCTGACTCGACAATTTAATGAGATGTCCATTAAAATGAACACCCCGCAGGCCGCTAGCGGAGCTCCCGCAGCAGCAGCGGCAAGTTTAGGGGTTAAGGAGCCAAAAGTAAATCTCCCGGATTGTTTTTCTGGAGATCGCTCGCAGTTTTTTTGTTTCAAGGAGAGCTGTAAGCTATATTTCAGGCTTAGGCCCCAGTCTTCTGGGTCGGAGATTCAGCGGGTGGGCATGGTGATTTCCTTGCTACAAGGAGACCCACAGGTCTGGGCATATGGGTTGCAGCCTGACTGTCCGTCGCTTAAAAGTGTTGATGCTTTTTTTACGGCACTGGGCATTTTGTATGATGACCCTGACAAGATGGCTTCAGCCGAGGCTCAGATTACGGTCCTAAAGCAAGGGCGACGGCCAGCTGAGGTTTATAGTACGGAGTTTCGGAGGTTGGCTCATGATACCCAGTGGAATGACCCAGCCCTGAGAAACCAGTACCGAAGGGGCCTTTCTGACCAAATAAAGGACCAACTGGTACAATATCCCTCGCCTGATAGCTTAGATCAGCTCATGCAGTTATCCATCCGGGTGGATAGACGGCTGAGAGAGCATAGGCTTGAAAGGGAGACCGCAGTTTCCTTTTTTCCCAAGGGAACCTCAGACTCTGAGGAATATTCCGAGGAGCCTATGCAGATTTGGGCTACCCGCCTCTCCTCGCGTGAGAAGACGCGGAGGAGACAGCAGGGTTTGTGTTTGTACTGTGGGAATAAAGGTCATGTCGTAGTATCATGCCCAGAAAAGCCGGAAAACTTCAGGGCCTGAGGGTGATGGGAAATATCCTGTCAGGCCAGAAGTCAGATTTTCCCAAAAAGACTTTTCTCATTCCGGTGACTTTGGAGATCCTCGGTCAAACTGTCAAGACTGAGGCCTTTGTTGACAGTGGGGCCGATGGGGTTTTCATGGACCGTCAATTCGCCCTGGAACACTCTGTTCCCTCAGTACCTTTGGCATCAGAGATTGAGATCTGTGGGTTAAACGGGGAACCATTGTCCCAGGGTAAAATTACCTCCTGCACCAGCCAAATTCCTTTGTTTATTGGAGCCACACACTCTGAAAAATTGTCTTTCTATGTGACTGTCTGTTCTTTTGCCCCATTGGTTTTGGGGTTACCCTGGTTAAGGGCCCATAACCCTCAATTTAACTGGGTCTCTGGGGAGATTCTTAGTTGGGGTAGTGATTGTTTCAGGAGTTGCTTGAGCCTTCCAGTCAGGCTCTCGCAGCTAAGTTTGCCAGGATTGCCAGGATGTTATGCAGATTTTGCGGATGTGTTCTCCAAAAAAGTTGCGGAGGTACTACCTCCCCATCGCCCCTATGACTGTGCCATTGATTTGTTGCCGGATGCTAAGCTTCCCAAGAGCAGGTTGTACTCCCTGTCACGTCCTGAGACTCAGGCTATGGCAGAGTACATTCAGGAGAACTTGGCTAAGGGATTTATCAGACCCTCACAGTCCCCAGTTGGGTCGGGGTTCTTCTACGTGGGTAAAAAGGACGGTTCGTTGCGACCCTGCATCGACTTCAGGGAATTGAACCGTATCACGATTAAAAACTCGTACCCACTGCCTCTCATTTCGGTTTTGTTTGACCAGCTTCGTACTGCCACCATTTTTTCTAAGATTGACCTACGCGGTGCTTACAATCTAATCCGAATAAGAGAGGGGGATGAATGGAAGACTGCCTTTAATACCCACTCAGGGCATTATGAATATTTGGTGATGCCTTTTGGGCTCTCTAATGCCCCGGCAGTCTTCCAGGAATTCATGAACGATGTGCTCAGGGAATATTTGGATAGATTTTTAGTTGTTTATCTAGATGACATCCTAATCTTCTCCCATTCCCTGGAGGAACATCGGAAGCATGTACGCTTAGTCCTCCAGAAACTCAGAGACCACCAGCTTGGGGCGAAGCTGGAGAAGTGCGAATTTGAAGTCCAGCAAATCGCATTTCTAGGGTATATTATCTCCTCAGAAGGTTTCCAAATGGAGGGTTCTAAGGTACAGGCAGTCCTGGATTGGGTGCAGCCCACTAATTTGAAGGCGCTTCAGCGTTTTCTGGGCTTTGCGAATTTTTATAGACTGTTCATCGCTGGATTTTCGTCTATAGTGGCCCCCTTGGTGGCACTCACTAAGAAAGGGGCGGATGTTGCTCACTGGTCTTGTGAGGCCAAAGCGGCCTTTGCCCGTCTCAAAAGGGCATTTGTCTCAGCCAAGGTGCTGCGACACCCAGATCCAGAGCGTCCTTTTGTGGTAGAAGTGGATGCCTCTGAGATAGGTATTGGGGCAGTGCTCTCTCAGATGGGGGTGTCTGATAATCGCCTTCATCCCTGTGCTTACTTTTCCCGTAAATTTTCGTCTGCCGAGATGAATTATGATGTGGGTAACCGGGAATTGTTGGCTATAAAGGATGCACTCGGGGAGTGGAGACACTGGCTTGAGGGGGCTAAGTTTGTGGTCTCAATTCTCACAGACCATAAGAATCTGGCATATTTAGAGTCAGCGAAGCGGCTCAATGCCAGGCAAGCACGATGGGCTTTGTTTTTTGCTCGCTTTAATTTTTTGATAACATATCGCCCTGGGTCAAAAAACATCAAGGCTGATGCGCTCTCGCGGAGTTTTGCTCCAGTCCAAGAGACCACCGAGGAGCCATTGCCCATTGTGTCCCCATCATGTATTAAAGTGGGCATTACCCAGGACCTCTTGTCATTAGTCCTTAGAGCACAGGAGCAGGCTCCTCCAGACCTTCCGGTAGGTCTCTTGTTTGTGCCTCCTAGGTTAAGACAGCGAGTGTTCCTGGAATTGCATGCCAAGAGGTCGGCAGGGCATCCGGGTATTGCCAGAACTCGGGAGTTGCTGTCTAGGGCGGTGTGATGGCCCTCGGTGGCTAGGGATGTGGATCAGTGGGTTCGGGCATGTGACGTTTGTGCCCGAAATAAAACTCCTAGAGGAGTTCCTGTCGGCCCATTACATCCACTCTCTATTCCATCTAAGCCATGGACCCACATTTCCATGGATTTTGTGGTGGACTTGCCCAAATCCTCGGGGATGACAGCCATTTGGGTTGTCATTGACAGGTTTTCGAAGATGGCGCATTTCGTTCCACTGGTTGGGTTGCCATCGGCCAGACGCCTGTCTGAGTTATTTATGCAGCATGTTGTGCGCCTCCACGGGTTGCCACTTGATGTGGTCTCTGACCGTGGATCCCAGTTTGTGGCCAAATTCTGGAGGGCATTTTGTTCTTATCTCCAGATTTCTGTGAGCTTGTCATCAGGCTACCATCCACAGTCTAATGGGCAGACTGAGAGGGTGAACCAGTCCTTGGAGCAGTTCCTCAGGTGTTATGTCTCCAAGTGTCATACTGACTGGGTTGCTCATCTGTCCATGGCGGAGTTTGCCTATAACAACGCGGCTCACTCTGCTACAGGGATCTCTCCCTTCCTTTGTGTGTATGGGCATCATCCTAAGGCCAATTCTTTTGACCCCCTGGATTCCACGCCTGGTGGTTCCTTTGTGGTTTCGGCCCTTAGGGGTATTTGGAGGAAAGTTAAGAAAGCCCTTGTGTCTGTGTCATTAGTAACCAAAAGGGTTTTTGATAAGCGGAGAAGACCCTGCAGCTTTAAATTAGGAGACTTCGTCTGGTTGTCCACCAAGAATTTGAAGTTGAGACAGCCATCTCATAAGTTAGGCCCCCGGTTCATCGGCCCTTATAAGATCACCAGGGCTATCAATCCGGTGGCATTTCAGTTAGATCTGCCCCGTTCATTGGGTATCAATAAAACATTTCATTGTTCCCTTTTAAAACTGGCGGTTAGTAATCCTTCTTCCAGTGGAAGACCTTCTCCTCTTCTGATTACGGGGTCAGAGGGAGTTTGTGGTTGAAAGGGTTCTTGACTCCAAGATGGTTCGGGGTCGGTTGTCATTTTTGGTGCACTGGAAGGGGTATGGCCCGGAGGAGCGGTCGTGGGGGCGCAGTTGTGATCTTCATGCCCCCAGACTGATACGCTCTTTCTTCTCGCAGTTCCCCGATAAACCCGGTGGTAGGGGTTCTTTGACCCCTCGTCAGAGGGGGGGGTACTGTTAGGATCTCCTGTTCTGTACTGCCACGTCGCCATGGCAACCGGGAGGCAAGTGTTAGCGAAGTAACCTGAGCGTAGCTGATACTCCGGTCCGGGTTTTTACTGTGTAGTGGTTACAGGCTCTGTGCACGGCAGGGAATCCGGCGCTGGTTTTTTGCTCACAGTCTGTGAGGTCTGAGTGGGGCGTGGACAGCACCTGCTATATAAACCATCCTCTCAGGCTAGGCAAATGCTGCTGAATCTTTGTTTGTTAGTCAGTTCCAGAGAGTTAGCTAGTACTGTGTGACTTTGTATTTACTTGTTGCTTACTGCGAATAGGCCTTGGGATTCGGTACTTCATTCTGCCAATCCGGACCTAGCAGTAAGACTGGAGTCAGTTGTTTAACCTGCTGGGGTTCTTTTGCTATTCTGTGAACCCAGCAGGTTTGCGGCTGTACTCTCAGACCTGCTTGCTTAATCCTCCCTCACTGTGCAGGGCGTCCAGGTGTCAGTTTAGTGGCAGTAAGCTGAACCTGTGCCCTGCAAGTGGGGGTTAGGATTGTGGATACTCTCCTTGTGTCTATATTTCTATCTCTGACCAAGGAGTTTATTCCCACACCCGTTGGTAACCCTTTGGGGTTTTTCCTGTTGCTCTTAGCAACATCATTTTGGGTGCTCCACATGTTAAATCACTACATCTCGCTTCATTGTCCACTCTATTCCATCTGAGCATTCCTGACACTAGGGAGACACCCAATTCCTGAGCCTTTGGGCTTCCCCGTTCATTTTGTGTTTATTAGTTATTCCATCACCTCCTGTGTATTTTGTGTTATACTGTCTGTGAGTTCGTTTTGCCTCGCATCCCTCTCTGTTCATACACCGGTATACTCCTGTTAGCACTGGTGTGCGTAACATTATCATGTAAGTCTCCTTTCCTAAGTTTTTTTCCAGACAGAGCAGTTCTCAGAACGAGATCTAGCTATCTTCCAAAGGTGGTATCAAAGTTTCACCTGAATGAAGAAATTGTAGTCCCAGCTGTTCAGATATCGGGACTATCTGTGGGAGAAGCGTTGCTGGATGTGGTCCGGGCTTTAAGAATCTACATAGATCGTACCAGTGCCATCAGGAAAACAGATTCTCTCTTCATCCTCTACGGATTCCATAGGAGAGGTTGGCCTGCTAGTAAACAGACGCTGGCGAGATGGCTCCGAATGGTAATATCAGAAGCTTATTCTCATGCAGATCTCCCTATTCCAGCTAATGTCTCTGCACACTCTACACGTAAGGTAGGTCCTTCCTGGGCAGCACAGCAGGGTGCTTCAGCAGAACAGATATGTAGCGCAGCCACATGGTCTTCCATAAACACATTCATCAGACATTATGCCTTGGATACTTTTGCCTCTCATGACGCAGACTTCGGGCGAAAGGTCCTCCTGTGCAATCTGGAGCGTCCCCACCACTAAAATGGCTTTGGGAATCCCAATGTTATCCTGTGGATAATCCTGTGGACCCAGCCAGAGAAATATACGTTATGGTAAGAACTTCCGTTGATAACGTGATTTCTCTTATGTCCACAGGTATCCACAGGGATCCCACCCTGACGCATCTGATTTGAGGATCTAGACAATCACTAAACCTCTTTCTTCTTGTATGGAAGGGTGTGCATGTGTGTTCTTATCGCCTGTACAGGTCTCTACCTAATGTTCCTGCCTAAAATCGCTGTGGAAAGAACTGATCTGACTGAGTCAGTGGGCGGGACTATATAGTGGAGGCCCCAATGCATCCTGGGAGGCCAGAAAGCTCGTGACCGTGTTGGTGCCATTTTCGCTGTCGCTCGACAAAATCCCAATGTTATCCTGTGGATACCTGTGGACATAAGAGAAATCACGTTATCAACGGTAAGTTCTTACCATAACGTATATATCCCACCTGGAGGACGCCAGCCTTCTGCATCGCGGGTCTTCCCATCGGTCACACATCCTCGCACGGCCGGACGGAGCCCATGACGTCATCAGGCGGCGCCCTCCGGCGTAGACGGCACACTCTGCGTGGCTGCTATGCAACACATAAACAATCCATATCAAAGACATGTTAAAAACAAAGTACCACAGCAAATGACACTTTAGACTATACAATGTATCATATTGATCATATTAATAGTGACAACAGTAAAACCATACACAATATCACAATAGCCACCCCACAAGTCCCCACTGTTGATATATCACTAGTGCCTGAAAATTAACTGAATTAAATTAAAGAAAGCATTGTAGGCCAAGGCTCTCATTTAACCCTTGGGGTGCCATAGTATCTTACACAAAAATCCACCTGCATTCCTTTTGAAGCAAAATTTTTGCTCGGTCCCCCCCCCCCCCTACCGAATTTTTAAGGGTACATGGTCTATGATAATTGCTCTCATACTGGCTATGCTATGTCTGGCTTCAACACAATGTCTGGCCACAGGCTGATCACTGTTGCCTGACTCTAAGGCGTATCTAATGGCTGTCCTGTGCTGCGCCATACGCTCCTTAAATTGGCGCTGTGTTTTGCCAATATATGCCAACCCACAAGGGCAGGTCAGCATATAAATGACAAAAGTGGTGCTGCATGTAACTGGATACTTTATCTCAAATCTCTTTCCTGTATGAGGGTGACAAAATATATTGCCGGCTAACAGGGCTCTGCAGGTCACACACCCTAAGCATCTATAACAGCCATTTCTCCTACTTAGAAAATGAGATGGATTCTTTTTGTCCATTCCTGTAATATCAAGCTTGACCAGACGGTCCTTTAAGTTCCTACCTCTAGTGTAGCTAGGTAGTAATTTAGCCTGCTGCAATAGTGGTAAATCTGTATCACTATTTACCATAGGCCACCATTTTTTGGCCTTTTTGGTAAGAGTAGGGCTTTTGTCCGTATATTGACTCACCCATGGAACTACTTCTTGAGCACTATTTGGCTCTCCATGAGGTTGATACTTAAGGGTGTCTGCCCGTGGAATATTCAACACTCTATTTTTAGTGCTTTCTAATAACTTTCATAGCCTCTTTCTACAAATTTATTCACCATTTGATCCAAGGCCGAATCAATCATGGTGGGATCTGATGTAATGCGCCTGGTCCTCAACATTTGTGAATAGGGCAAACTATTGCGGAGAGGCAAGGGGTGAAAACTGTCATTCCTTAAAATGGTATTTCTGTCGGTGCTTTTGACAAATAACGCAGTACTCAAACTATGTTCACCTACTGAGATCTTAACATCCAAGTAATGTACTGACTCCATGCTGATATCATATGACAGTTTCACCACACTATCAGACAGATTATGCTCATCCAATATCTTACGAAGATCTACTATAGTACCAGACCAAACAATGAGCAAGTCATCTATATATCTGACATATAGATGGATATTAGAAAGTAGTGTGCCATGCCTCCAAAATAGTTGTTGTTCAACAGCATACATGAATGCGTTCGCGTACGATGGGGCCACTGAGGACCCCATGGCATAGCCCGCCTTCTGTAGATAAAACCTGCCATCATGTAGAAAGAAATTTCGGGTCAAAACCATAAAGAGCAATTTTAGAAAGAAATCAACTGGTGGTCCTATATAGGAAGGATTATCTACTATAAGTGACCTGACTGCCTCTACACCTGCACCATGTGGTATGCAGGTTTAGAGGCTAGCCACGTCTACACTACACAATACCACCGAACCGGGAGTCACAACCACATCACTCAATTTGTTCAACAATGAAGTTGTATCCTGTAAATAAGAAGGAATTAGTTTAATGCATGGATTTAAGACTGAGTCCAAATATACAGAGATGGGTTGATATAATGAACCCCTCCCCGATACAATGGGACGACCTGGGGGTTTTTGGGGATTCTTACGTACTTTTGGGACCACATAAAATAAAGGTACAACCGGACAGTCAACTGTTAGTGCTAGTCGTAATTGATCATTTATAATGCCATCTTTAACTGCCTGTAATAATAAAGTGTCCAATTCTTTCTTAAACACCCCACTTGGATCATTCGGTAATAACTCATAGGTAGTGGTATCCAATAGTTGTCTGTTGCATTCAGATCTGTAATCTTCTAAATTCTGTACCACTACCGCACCGCCTTTATCGGCGGGGCGGATAATGATATCTCTCCGTTCTGACAAGGATTTTATAGCCGCCATCTCTTCCTTATTGAGATTATTAGCTCGACCAGGTGAACTAATTGTCTCCTTGCCCTCTATATCCAAAAGCCGTGTAAAAGTTCGTATAGAGGCATTTTGTGTCGTTGGATCAAATTTAGATCTTGGTAAAATTTTCTTTAATTGTGGAGGAATATCACTGCCGGTTACTGATGGAACTTGACCTACTTGTTTGCCAAAGTGATCCTTTAAGCGTAAGGTTCTATTGAGTTTGTATGTACTCACTTTCCAATCAAACGAATCCATATGTGTAGTTGGTACAAATGACAGTCCTTTTGATAATATGCGATGTTCTGCAGTAGTTAAGGGTGTAGAAGAAAGGTTAAACACTAAATCATTTATCGGCGTGGAGGCTTTTTGTTGGTATATTCTTTGGTTCTGCCGCGCCCACCTCGTCCTCTTGCGTTGGTTTTCGGACGGATGGCCGATCTGGTTTGGATCCCTAAAGGGTGGTCAGTATTAGTCGGAGTACTCGGTACTACTTCTGCTTCACTTAAGGACGTACTGGACCCCTCTGTGTCTCTGAAGCGAGTCCTCTGTCTCCGGTACTGATAGACTCTAGATCAATCAGCCGGAGGATTGGTGTTGGATACCCATGAGTACACTCTCCGCTGTTCATAATCAAGCTGTACTTTACGCAGTTTTTCTTTTTTGAAAGCAATTAGCTCTCTTTTATATTGAACCATCTGCGTGCTAAGGCGGTCCATCCAATTATTGCTGGTATCGGCAAGTAGAGTACTTTGGTGATTAGTTTCAAACTCCACTAATTTAGACTTCGTCACATTCAATTCTCTCGTGGCTTCTTCAATAACTAATAGGACTAAGTCCATAGAACATTTGTTTAATATTGCAATCCACCTGCGGCAGAATGCTAGATTGTATCGGCCAATGGTGGGCATATTTTTAATCCTAAAGCCCCTGGGGAGCTGTTTGGATTTATAATAGTCCGACAATGTAACGCCATGATACAGGTAATCACATTCACGTTGTTTTAATTTGAGCCATTGTTTAAAAATCACCTCTGGGGTTTGTACTGACGCATCATCATCCAGTTGTTGTTTGAGTAAAATGTTATCTGCCTCCATATCAGAGAAGCTTAAAGTTTCCCGTGCATCCATAAAGGAAAGGTCAGGCATCAGTTCTGTCACATTCACAGGGGTAGCCATGGTGGTAGCAGCACTTGAATTGTTGTCACTATTAGTGCTAAGTGACTTTGCTGGAAACTCAAATCACCCAGTGATTAAAAACAAATACAGTACTTGAATCCGTGCTGACAATGTGATGCAAATAGCGATAAACCAATAATCCACGGGTGCCTTGACAAGGAAACAGCTATGTGACTCACAAGCAGCTATTTCCAATTATAGTATATCCAATTGTCCGGCACTCCTTTTCGGATAAAAATTATACTTGCTGCGGTGCCATCTTAAGCTCCGTGGAGCTATTTGTAGTATATGCAGATAAGCGGCACTCACCAGGCTTCTTATGAAATATAAAACGGTCCTTTATTAGATCCTACGTTTCGGGGATACCCCCGTCGTCAGGGACAGCATGAACATAAATACATAATGTCAAAAAATATACATTTATACCCTCCCCCAAGCGCAATCAAGCAGTCTTACCTATCCCACCTGGAGGACGCCAGCCTTCTGCATCGCGGGTCTTCCCGTCGGTCACACATCCTCGCACGGCCGGACGGAGCCCATGACGTCATCAGGCGGCGCCCTCCGGCGTAGACGGCACACTCTGCGTGGTTGCTATGCAACACATAAACAATCCATATCAAAGACATGTTAAAAACAAAGTACCACAGCAAATGACACTTTAGACTATACAATGTATCAGATTGATCATATTAATAGTGACAACAGTAAAACCATACACAATATCACAATCGCCACCCCACAAGTCCCCACTGTTGATGGATCCATCAACAGTGGGGACTTGTGGGGTGGCGATTGTGATATTGGTGGTCCTTCCGAGTTGTTCGCTCGTTATTTTTTTCTCGCAACAGAGCGATTAGTCGCTAATGCGCCTGCGCAATGTCCGCAGTGCGACTGCGCCGAGTAAATTTGCTATGCAGTTAGGTATTATTCTCACGGCATTACGAGGTTTTTTCTTCGTTCTGGTGATCGTAATGTAATTGACAGGAAGTGGGTGTTTCTGGGCGGAAACTGGCCGTTTTATGGGAGTGTGTGAAAAAACGCTGCCGTTTCAGGGAAAAACGCGGGAGTGGCTGGAGAAACGGAGGAGTGTCTGGGTGAACGCTGGGTGTGTTTGTGACGTCAAACCAGGAACGACAAGCACTGAACTGATCGCACTGGCAGAGTAAGTTTCGAGCTACTCAGAAACTGCACAGAGAAGTCTTTTCGCAATATTGCGAATCTTTCGTTCGCTATTTTGATAAGCTAAGAATCACTCCCAGTAGGCGGCGGCTTAGCGTGTGCAAAGCTGCTAAAAGCAGCTTGCGAGCGAACAACTCGGAATGAGGGCCTTTGTGTATGGTTTTACTGTTGTCACTATTAATATGATCAATCTGATACATTGTATAGTCTAAAGTGTCATTTGCTGTGGTACTTTGTTTTTAACATGTCTTTGATATGGATTGTTTATGTGTTGCATAGCAACCACGCAGAGTGTGCCGTCTACGCCGGAGGGTGCCGCCTGATGATATCATGGGCTCCGTCCGGCCGTGCGAGGATGTGTGACCGACGGGAAGACCCGCGATGCAGAAGGCTGGCGTCCTCCAGGTGGGATAGGTAAGACTGCTTGATTGCGCTTGGGGGAGGGTATAAATGTATGTTTTTTGACATTATGTATTTATGTTCATGCTGTCCCTGACGACGGGGGTATCCCCGAAACGTAGGATCTAATAAAGGACCGTTTTATATTTCATAAGAAGCCTGGTGAGTGCCGCTTATTTGCATATACTATATATATATATATATATACACACACGCACGCACACACACACACACACACACACACACGCACGCACGCACGCACACACACACACACACACATTTTCTTAGCCATTATATTTTAAATTTAATAAATGTAGCACACAGCTGAATCATTTACTTCTTAATAAGAATATAGAAAACAGTAGAAAAGTATTGTTAGATTGATAGTTAACATGTTATCTGAGATTTCTGAAAATAAACCCTAAAATTATGAAGTGAACTATGTTACTGGAACAATAAATACACTCAGATAAAATAGAAAATAAAATGAATATTCATGATCAGCGGGATGTAATGGAGTCCGACATCGCCGGAAGTGCAGGATGGCAGCCGTTCTCGGATGTTTATTTAAAGGGGCAATCACTTGGATGGGAGGGTTTTGCCTTGTACTGTAAGTGTTTGCCCCTTTTAAAAAAACATCAGAGATCAGTTGGCATCCCGCACTTTCGGTGATCTTGGACTCCATTACATCCCGTCGATTATACAGGTATGATTGTTCTGTGTGATAACATGCTCCTTCTGCTATTTGCAAGGTGGAGTATTCCAAATTAAATTTAATCTAAAAACGTTCTAGTGTTCACTCTTGGGACTTTTTTGGGCTGTGTGCTGGTCACTGAGGAGGGCACAGTTTGATTTCAAGGCAGCACTACAGCTGGGTGGCATATTATGAATTGTTGGCACTAAAAAGTGGTATAGTGTTTATGGGATGCAATCACAATGTATACAATTATGATGTCGACAATATTGACATAGAACATGTTGACAGTTTTGTTGGCAGATTGATGACATATTCACAATGCCAGCATCTGAAATGTTGACATTTTGCAGAACGCTGACATTGGGTTAGGCTGTCGGATGGGAGGTTTAGGGGTAGTGTACTCACAGCTGTAATACCGCATCAGCTGACACCAAGAAGACACTGCTGTACCACCAGAGCTGTTATGTTGACATTGTAATCATGTCAACATTTCATCAGACTTGACATGATAAAGGTCAAGATTATGATCATGTCAGCATTATGACTGCATAACATACTGAAGCTATATAACGTTTAAATCTTTTCCAGTCATCTACCCAAATCAGGACACCCTCATGCCCCTTAAATGCCCATCAGACCACAAGATATGCCCCTTCAGGGCTTCTCAGATTTCCCAAAATCCCAAAAGACCACAATTTATGCCCCACAATGTAAACTGGACAGATATCTATGCCACTGGTTCTCAAACTCAGTCCTCAAGACCCAAAATAATTTCCAGGTCACCCAACAGGTACACAGGTACTCACTGGCACATTTAAAAAAAATATACACAGTCTCCACTTGTGGAGAAAACAAAACACTGGTATTTAAACAATTTAAACAGTTTAATAATTAGTATAATACATACATATTAACATATAAATAAAAACAATGTTACAATGTATATTAAAAAAATTACACGTAAAAAATATATATATTATATCACCAGCCAGTAAGTAAAATGTGCAAAAAGTGAGAGTATAAACAGAGTGAAGTATAAACAAGAAAATATAAATACAGGTTGAGTATCCCATATCCAAATATTCCGAAATACGGAATATTCCGAAATACGGACTTTTTTGAGCGAGAGTGAGATTGTGAAACCTTTGTTTTTTGATGGCTCAATGTACACAAACTTTGTTTAATACACAAAGTTATTAAAAATATTGTATTAAATGACATTCAGGCTGTGTGTATAAGGTGTATATGAAACATAAATGAATTGTGTGAATGTACACACACTTTGTTTAATGCACAAAATTATAAAAAATATTGGCTAAAATGACCTTCAGGCTGTGTGTATAAGGTGTATATGTAACATAAATGCATTCTGTGCTTAGATTTAGGCCCCATCACCATGATATCTCATTATGGTATGCAATTATTCCAAAATACGGAAAAATCCCATATCCAAAATACTTCTGGTCCCAAGCATTTTGGATAAGGGAGACTGAACCTGTAGTAGATTTATATAAATTATTTAAAAACGGTCAATTGGGTTTGCAAAGGTATGACCTACATCCTATACAGGTGAAACTCAGAAAATTTGAATATCGTGCAAAAGTTAATTTATTTTAGTTATTCAACTTAAAAGGTGAAGCTAATATATTATATATACTCATTACATGCAAAGTGAGATATTTCAAGACTTTGTTATAAATTTGATGATTGTGTCTTAAGGGTCCCATACACTACAACGATATGTCTGAGGCTGAAGTCTGATGATATTTCCCTTGAACTACCCCGGGATCTTCCCGGGAGTGATTCCATACGATTTGATACTTTTGTGCTATTTTTGCATAAGATATATCGCATGCGATTGATGAAGCCGCTATACATCGCATGCAATATATCGTACGGCATACAATTGTACCATGAGATATATCTGATGGGCTGGATAGAGGGCTACGGGGACTGAGAATGCCAGTCAAACTTCCCTGTGATACATCGCATGCACAAAAAACACACTTTTTTCATCCGATTCTATCCAATTCCGATATCAGGGCCGTTTCTTGCGGCGGCCGAGCCGTGCAACCGCTCGTGGCGCCCTCCGCGGCACTTCTTGTGCTCTTTGAATCCCCCCTCCTCCCGAGTACCCAGCTCGGGGGGCGGAGTTTCACAGAATGATGCGGGTGTGTTGTTGTGACGACACAATTCAATCGCGTCATTCCGCGAAAATCCCCCCCCCCCCCCCCCCGAGCTGGGTACTCGGGAGGAGGGGGAGCCAAGCTTCAGCAAGGGCCGGCACCGCAAAGACGAGGGAGAGGCGGCCGAAGAGCGGGAAGAAATGCTTCAAATGTAAGTCAGAGTCTCTCTCTCTCTCTTTCTCTCACACACACACACACACACCCCGCCCCCCCTCTGCCACCTGCCGGAATGTGCAAAATGGGGACAGGGCCGTTTCTTGCACGGGGCGCCCGCCGCGGCACTTCTTGTGCTCTTTGAATCCCCCCCTCCACCCGAGTACCCAGCTCGGGGGGCGGAGTTTCGCGGAATGACGCGGGTGCATCGTGACATCACAATGCAATCGCGTCATTCCGCAAAACTCCATCCCCCGAGCTGGGTACTCGGGAGGAGGGGGAGCCAAGCTGCAGCAAGGGCTGGTGCCGCGAAGACGAGGGAGAGACGGCCAAAGAGCTGGAAGAACCGCTTCAAATGTAAGTCAGAGTCTCTCTCTCACTCCCCCCCCCCCTCTCTGCCACCTGCCAGAATGTGTAAAATGGGGACTCTTGCCTGCCATCATGTGTAAAATGGGGACTCTTGCCTGCCGTAATGTGTAAAATGGGGACTCTTGCCTGCCGTAATGTGTAAAATGGGGACACTTGCCTGCCGTAATGTGGAAAATGGGGACTCTTGCCTCCCGTATTGTGGAAAATGGGGACACGTGCCTGCTGTATTGTGGAAAATGGGGACAGTTGCCTGCCGTATTGTGGAAAATGGGGATTTAATGTATCAAGGGCATTGCGGTATATGGCATAATATATATTTTTTTATTTTCTCATACGTCCTAGAGAATGCTGGGGACAACATCAAGACCATGGGGTATAGACGGGATCCGCAGGAGACATGGGCACTCTAAAGACTTTTCATTGGGTGTGAACTGGCTCCTCCCTCTATGCCCCTCCTCCAGACCTCAGTTTTAGAAATGTGCCCAGGCAGACTGGATGCACTCTGAGGAGCTCTACTGAGTTTCGCTGAAAAGACTTATGTTAGGTTTTTTATTTTCAGGTAGATCTGCTGGCATCAGGCTCCCTGCTTCGTGGGACTGAGGGGGGCAGAAGCAGAACCAACTTCCTAAAGAGTTTCATGGCTCTGCTTCTGGCTGGCAGGACACCATTAGCTCCTGAAGGGTACTGAACGCTAACCGTGTCTAGATGCTCACTCCCACAGCACGCCGTCACCCCCCTCACAACGCCAGAAGTCAGAAGACAGGTGAGTATGAGAAGAATGATCTTCTATCAAGTAAGTGACGGCTGAGGTACGGCGCGGCTGGCGGGAGTGCAGCGCGCCATTGCTGCCCACACACACAGGCACTGCAGGGTGCAGGGCGCAGGGGGGGGCGCCCTGGGCAGCAATAAATATACCTCAAACTGGCTAACGGGGCATAAGATGCCGCTGGCACAGCCCTACCCCCGCCAGTATAAATATTATGATGTATACTGAGTGTAAGGACGCGCCATTGTGGGGGCGGAGCTTCTTCCTCAGGCAGCCAGCACACTGCTCAGCGCCATTTTCTCTCCTCAGGCTGCAGAGAACACGCTGGTCCTCTCCTCCAATTCTGACAAGTACAGGGTGCTATTAAGGGGGGCAGAAAGCAATTGTGGTGCATTTTAATAGTGTGAATTACTGTTTAAAAGTGCTATTTGGCTGTGGGCATACTGTGTTCACAGGCAATACTGGCGCTGGGATTGTGAACTACCTGCTCCTATCCTGTATCCCTCTGACAGATTTTACTGTGGGTCTGTCCCCAAATAAGTCCCAGTGTGTCTGTGAGTGTGCTGTACACGTGTGAGGCATGTCTGAGGCAGGGAGTTCCTCCCCGGAGGAAGCCATATTAGGTACACAGAGTTGTAATGTGGTGGCGCTACCGGCACACCAAGAGCCTGCATGGGTGAAAGAGATACGTGACAGTATGCATCTGATTAACCGGAGATTAGATAAGTCTGAAGCTAAGGCTGCATGCTGGAGAAAATCTGTGGAAGATGTGATTTTTCAGGATGCTGTTATTCCTTGTGCGGACAGCCCCTCTGGGTCATATAAGAGACCGTTTGCGAATGTTGTAAACACTGATACCGACACGGACTCTGATTCTTGTGTCGACGATAGTGACTCCAGAGAGATAGATCATAAATTGGCAAAAAGTATACAATATATGATTGTGGCTATAAGGGACGTGTTGGAGGTTACAGAAACCACTCCTGTACCTCAGGAGAAGGCTTATTTATGTAAGGAAAAGAAATCCAAAGTCACGTTCCCACCTTCACACGAACTAAATGCTCTGTTTGAAGGGATGTGGGTGAATCCTGATAAGAAATTTCGTATTCCCAAAAGGATTCAGATAGCTTACCCTTTCCCGGCCGAGGACAGAAAAAAATGGGAGTCACCCCCTGTGTTAGATAGTGCGCTTTCCAGGTTGACAAAGAAGGTAATTCTCCCTGTTCCTGGCTCGGCTTCTCTTAAAGAGCCGGCAGACCGCAAAATGGAAACGACATTGAAATCCATTTATGTTTCCAATGGTACGCTGCTCAGGCCCACTATTGCCTGCGCATGGGTGAGTCGCGCTATTGAAAAATGGTCAGAAAGCGTGTCATCTGAAATTGACATGATTGGTAAAGATATGATACTCCTTAAGTTAGGGAATATCAAGGATGCTGCCGCCTACATGCTAGAAGCAATGAAGGATATTGGACTCTTGAGTTCACAAGCCGCTACCATGGCACTATCGGCTAGGCGGGCGCTGTGGATTCATCAGTGGAACGCGGATGCAGATTCCAAAAGAAACATGGAGGCACTCCCATATAAAGATGAGGCCTTATTTGGCGATGGCCTGGATGCGTTAGTCTCGGCGGCTACAGCAGGTAAGTCGACATTTTTGCCCTGTGCGCCTGCACCGGCAAAAAAGACCCATCACCCGCAAATGCAGTCCTTTCGGCCCAATAAATACAAAAAGACGAGAGGTTCCCCCTTCTTTGCAGGTAGGGGAAGGGGAAAGAAGCCCACTGCGGCTCCAGGTTCCCAAGAGCAGAAGTCTACCCCTACTTCTAGCAAATCCTCAGCATGACGAATGGCGCTCCCTTGCGGGAGGCTGCTCGGGTGGGGGCACGTCTCAAACTCTTCAGCCAAGGTTGGATTCTGTCTGGCCTGGATCCCTGGGTGTTGCAAATAGTATCCCATGGATACAAACTGGAGTTTCAAGACGTTTCCCCATGCCGATTTTTCAAATCGACCTTGCCAGTTTCTCCGCCAGAAAGAGAAGCAGTAACAGCGGCAATCCAAAAATTATGTCAAGACCAGGTCATATCCTGGTACCATTGTCACAACAAGGGCCTCTTTGTTGTTCCGAAGCCGGATGGCTCGGTCAGACCGATCCTAAATCTTAAGGATCTGAATTATCATCTGAAAAGATTCAAGTTCAAGATGGAATCACTTCGAGCGGTGATTGCCAGTCTGGAGGAGGGGGACTACTTGGTGTCGGTGGACATAAAGGATGCTTACCTGCATGTTCCCATTTATCCTCCTCACCAGGCTTATCTGAGATTCGTGGTTCAAGATTGCCATTACCAATTTCAGACGTTACCCTTTGGCCTCTCCACAGCGCCGAGGGTATTTACCAAGGTGATGGCGGAGATGATGGTCCTCCTTCGTCAGAAAGGAGTCAATATAATTCCTTATCTGTACGATCTCCTGATAAAGGCGAGATCCAGGGAGCAATTGTTACAAAACATATTACTCTCTCTGTCAATACTCCAACAACACGGGTGGATCATAAATTTCCCAAAGTCACAATTGGAATCGACGACAAGGTTGTCTTTCCTCGGGATGATTCTGGACACAGAAGTTCAGAGAGTATTTCTTCCGGTGGAAAAGGCTCTGGAAATCCAGAAAATGGTAAAACAGATATTGAAACCATCGAGTGTGTCGATCCATCAGTGCATTCGGTTGTTGGGGAAGATTGTGGCAGCCTACGAGGCCATACAGTTTGGCAGGTTCCATGCCAGAGTATTCCAGTGGGACCTGTTGGACAAGTGGTCGGAGTCACACCTACACATGCACCGAAAGATAATCCTGTCGTCAAAAACCAGGATTTCGCTCCTGTGGTGGTTACACAGCTCTCACCTACTAGAGGGACGCAGGTTCAGGATTCAAGACTGGGTCCTGGTAACCACGGATGCGAGTCTCCGAGGCTGGGGAGCAGTCTCTCAGGGAGAAAACTTCCAAGGACATTGGTCACATCAGGAAGCCTGCCTTCACATAAACGTACTGGAGCTAAGAGCCATTTACAACGGCCTTCAACAAGCGGTACATCTTCTTCAAGACCATCCCGTGCAGATCCAGACGGACAATGTAACAGCAGTTGCGTACATAAACAGGCAGGGCGGAACGAAAAGCAGAGCGGCAATGGCAGAGGCGACAAAAATCCTCCACTGGGCAGAAAAACATCTACAGGCTCTGTCGGCAATATTCATTCCGGGAGTAGACAACTGGGAAGCAGACTTCCTCAGCAGACACGATCTCCATCCAGGAGAGTAAGGCCTCCACAAAGAAGTCTTCGCAGAGGTGACAAGTCTTTGGGGAGTTCCTCAAATAGACATGATGGCATCTCGTCTCAACAAGAAGCTTCAGAGATACTGTTCCAGGTCGAGAGACCCTCAAGCAGTAGCAGTGGATGCACTGGTGACCCGGTGGGTTTTCCCGTCAGTGTATGTCTTCCCTCCATTTCCGCTGATCCCAAAAGTACTCCGGATCATAAGAAAAACAAAGGTTCGAGCAATCTTCATTGCCCCAGACTGGCCGAGGAGGGCTTGGTACCCAGATCTTCAGCAGTTGCTCATAGAAGATCCTCGGCCTTTTCCTCCTCGAGAGGACCTGCTGCAGCAGGGGCCGTGCGTGTACCAGGACTTACCGCGGCTACGTTTGATGGCATGGCTGTTGAGCGCAGTCTCCTAGCCAGGAAGGGTATTCCCAAGGAAGTTATCCCCACCCTTATTCAGGCCAGAAAGGGAGTAACGTCAAAACATTACCACCGTATTTGGAGAAAATATGTGTCTTGGTGTGAATCCAAGGAAGCTCCTACGGAAGAGTTTCACTTAGGGCGTTTCCTCCATTTTTTGCAGGATGGTGTGGAGGCGGGCCTCCGATTGGGATCAATCAAGGTTCAGATTTCGGCCTTGTCAGTGTTTTTCCAAAAACAATTGGCTTCTCTTCCAGAGGTTCAGACCTTCGTGAAAGGGGTTCTGCACATCCAGCCTCCATTCGTGCCTCCAGTGGCACCATGGGACCTTATTGCTTTTACTTCAATCGGATTGGTTTGAGCCTCTACAAAAGATAGAGTTGAAGTTTCTCACTTGGAAAGTGGTGATGTTTTTGGCATTGGCATCTGCACGGCGGGTGTCTGAATTGGGGGCCTTGTCTCACAAGAGCCCTTACCTGATCTTCCATGAATATAGGGCAGAGTTGAGGACTCAACAACATTTTCTTCCGAAGGTTGTTTCATCTTTCCACATAAACCAACCTATTGTAGTGCCAGTAGTTACTGACACATTCACTGATTCAAAATCTCTTGATGTGGTTAGAGCTTTGAAAATCTATGTTGCTAGAACAGCTCGTATACGGAAAACAGAGGCTCTGTTTGTCCTGTATGCTCACAACAAGATTGGGTGTCCTACTTCCAGACTATTGCACGTTGGATCAGAAATACGATTCAGCAAGCTCATACTACGGCTGGATTGCCGTTACCGATGTCGGTAAAGGCCCACTCCACTAGGAAGGTGGGCTCATCCTGGGCGGCTGCCCGGGGAGTCTCGGCATTACAACTTTGCCGAGCAGCTACTTGGTCAGGGTCAAATACATTTGCTAAGTTCTACAAGTTTGACACCTTGGCCGATGAGGACCTAAAGTTTGGTCAATCGGTGCTGCAGGGTCATCCGCACTCTCCCGCCCGTAGTGGAGCTTTGGTATAGACCCCATGGTCTTGATGTCATCCCCAGCATCCTCTAGGACGTATGAGAAAACAGGATTTTGATACCTACCGGTAAATCCTTTTCTCCTAGTCCGTAGAGGATGCTGGGCGCCCGTCCCAGTGCGTACTTTACCTGCAGTTTAGTTATATAGAGTTACACAAGTTGTGTTATCTTAGTTTTCAGCATGTTGCTCCAATTGGTTCATGCCTGTTGGCGTGTGTTATGTTGAATGCCATGTGTGCGGCATGGTTGAGGGTGTGAGTTGGTAGATATCTCACCACTAGTTTAAGTAACTCTTTTCCTCGAAATGTCAGTCTCCCTGGGCACAGTTCCTACAACTGAGGTCTGGAGGAGGGGCATAGAGGGAGGAGCCAGTTCACACCCAATGAAAAGTCTTTAGAGTGCCCATGTCTCCTGCGGATCCCGTCTATACCCCATGGTCTTGATGTCGTCCCCAGCATCCTCTACGGACTAGGAGAAAAGGATTTGCCGGTAGGTATAAAAATCCTGTTTTTTTTCCCTGTGCTCGCCATGATCTGTCGGTGCAAGGTCAAAAACTGGGGTGTAAAGTAGTCTTTTCAGACAAGACCATGCCCATTTTACAGAGACCACGCCCATTTTATCGAGGCCACACACCCTTTGCCGGGAGCGCGCGCACATACCTTTTACTTTTTAGATCTATGGGGGGGGGGGGCACATTTTTTAAACTAGTACTGGGAGCCAAATTGGCTGGAAACAGCCCTGTCCGATATATCATTAGTGCAGCACCAATGACCTAGGGGATCCTATCCGACAGCCACGGGGACGCGCACCAGATTGGATACGATCTAAAACACATACGTTCTAGTGTATGGGGCCCTTTACAGCTTAAGATAACCCCAATTCCAAAATCTCAGAAAATTAGACTATTACATAAAATTAATAATAAAACAGGATTTTAAATACACAAATGTCGACCCTCTGAAAAGTATAATCATGCATATATACTCAGTACTTGGTTTGGGCCCCTTTTGCATGAATTACTGCCTCAATGCCGCGTGGCATGGATTCTATCAGCCTGTGGCACTGCTGAGGTGTTATGGAAGACCACAATGCTTCAATAAGCGGCCTTCAGCTCTTCTGCATTGTTCGGTTTCATGTCTCTCATCTTTCTCTTGGCAATACCCCATAGATTCTCTTTTTTCTTTAGCCCAGGTAAGACGCTTCTGACGCTTCATACATACATAAATATAACACTGCTCAAAAAAATAAAGGGAACACTTAAACAACACATCCTAGATCCGAATTAATGAAATATTCTTATTAAATACTTTGTTCTTTACATAGTTGAATGTGCTGACAACAAAATCACCAAAAAATTATCAATGGAAATCAAATTTATTAACCCATGGAGGTCTGGATTTGGAGTCACACTCAAAATTAAAGTTGAAAAACACACTACAGGCTGATCCAACTTTGATGTAATGTCCTTTAAACAAGTCAAAATGAGGCTCAGTAGTTTGTGTGGCCTCCACGTGCCTGTATGACCTCCCTACAATGCCTGGGCATGCTCCTGATGAGGTGGCGGATGGTCTCATGAGGGATCTCCTCCCAAACCTGGACTAAAGCATCCGCCAACTCCTGGACAGTCTGTGGTGCAACGTGGCGTTGGTGGATGGAGCGAGACATGATGTCCCAGATGTGCTCAATTGGATTCAGGTCTGGGGAACGGGCGGGCCAGTCCATAGCTTCAATGCCTTCGTCATGCAGGAACTTGTGACACACTCCAGCTAAATGAGGTCTAGCATTGTCTTGCATTAGGAGGAACCCAGGGCCAACCGCACCAGCATATGGTCTCACAAGGGGTCTGAGGATCTCATCTCAGTACCTAATGGCAGTCAGGCTACCTCTGGCGAGCACATGGAGGGCTGTGCTGCCCCCCAAAGAAATGCCACCCCACACCATTACTGACCCACTGCCAAACCGGTCATGCTGGAGGATGTTGCAGTCAGCAGAACGTTCTCCTTGGCGTCTCTGGACTCTGTCACGTCTGTCACATGTGCTCAGTGAGATCCTGCTTTCATCTGTGAAGAGCACAGGGCGCCAGTGTCGAATTTGCCAATCTTGGTGTTCTCTGGCAAATGCCAAACGTCCTGCATGGTGTTGGGCTGTAAGCACAACCCCCACCTGTGGACGTCGGGCCCTCATACCACCCTCATGGAGTCTGTTTCTGATCGTTTGAGTAGACACATGCACATTTGTGGCTTGCTGGAGGTCATTTTGCAGGGCTCTGGCAGTGTTCCTCCTTGCACAAAGGCGGAGGTAGCGGTCCTGCTGCTGGGTTGTTGCCCTCCTACGGATTCCTCCACGTCTCCTGATGTACTGACCTGTCTCCTGGTAGCGCCTCCATGCTCTGGACACTACGCTGACAGACACAGCAAACCTTCTTGCCACAGCTCGTATTGATGTGCCATCCTGTATGAGCTGCACTACCTGAGCCACTTGTGTGGGTTGTAGACTCTGTCTCATGCTACTACTAGAGTGAAAGCACCGCCAGCTTTCAAAAGTGACCAAAACATCAGCCAGAAAGCATAGGAGCTGAGAAGTGGTCTGTGGTCACCACCTGCAGAACAACTCCTTTATTGGGGGTGTCTTGCTAATTGCCTACAATTTCCACCTGTTGTCTATTCCATTTGCACAACAGCATGTGAAATTGATTGTCAATCAGTGTTGCTTCCTAAGTGGACAGTTTGATTTCACAGAAGTGTGATTGACTTGGAGTTACATTGTGTTGTTTAAGTGTTCCCTTTAATTTTTTGAGCCGTGTATATATATATATATATATATATTGTTTTTTTTATATATATATATATATATATATATATATATATTTATTATATATGCAAACCAGTGGACGGCACTCAAAGGCTCATGTTGTACAAAAAAACCTGAGATAGCAAGTCTAAATGCCAATGTTTAGAACCGTGGGCCATTTATCACGATGACGATGGGCCACAGCTCTGAAACACTGGCATTTAGATTTGCTTCCTCAGGGTATTTTTTGCCACATGACCCTTTGGGGTATTTTGAACCACATGACCCTTTGAGTGCTGTGTACTGGTTTGCGGTTATAAGTATTCACAGGAATGGCACCGACGCTTACCTTTGTAAAAAGGCAGAAGACGGAGGTCTGATTACATTAATTTATGTATAGTCCTGGCAAATGTATATCTGTCAGCAAAGTGGTTTTATTTTGTTATGCATACGTACAGATATCTGACATATTTCCATATGTGATGCCTGTGCTGCCACGCAGAGTAAGCGCTATCTCAGAGATGTGTTCTGCTCTGCTTATGTGCAAACATACCCCACATGTTCCTTTACTTTCAGCCCCCTTATGTTTATTTGATGTTCTTGCACACATTATAGAAGACAAGCTAGCTAAACATCATAACCTCCAGTATGCAATCAAATGTTGATTTTAATAGCAGCGATTCTTTGTGTGTGGTGTGGGATGCTTTACTGATATGAATCTATTTCTAGGTTTGGAAATAATAGCTTTTCACCTATCTGTTAGATAACTTGTTTTATTCTAATGGGAGGTTTTATGTTAACTAGCTCCCACACACAAGTGCATTCAGATTAACCTCCCACATAATCCTGTATGTGTTTTGTGCATCATAACCCTGATCTAAAAAAGAAAGTGACATGCAATAACATTAGTATTTATAAATACACAGGGATCAGAGCAACAAGAAGATAAAGGTTTTACTAATAATAAAAATAATAATAATAACCTCTATATGCTAGAATATTGCTTTTTATAACCTATGTTTGCCACAGGGAAAGATTCAGCAGTATAGAATGGACAGCAAGCAAGATAATTGCTTATTGCGGGGCTGATGTAGTTTTAGTAACAAAATGGGCCTAAAGTACTCCTAAAAACTAAAAATACATCTCACAAATATTTTATATTTCTGCCCACTTGTAGAGCCTTTTAAATGGCAACAGTATAATATTTATCATGACACTATGGGGGTTGGGATTTGGGTCAGGACCTGTGGCCTTGTTAAGTATACTGGTGCACTGGAGAATCTGGATGGCCTAATGATGCTATTTTTCATGTGGACCAATAGAGGCTGAGTCAGTGAGTGCTGCAGTAGAGAGGATACCACGACTCTGGTGCGGTGTGCAAGTTTTGACTGTGTGTGTGCAGATACAGTACTTCGAGATTACCCGAATGCTGGAACACAAAGACAGGTGCAAGTTTTCATGATTGCCCTAATGCTGGTACAGAAGGGTAGGTACCGGTTTGCCCATATGCAAAAACACAAGGGCAGTTGCAGTGCTGCAGTATTGCCAGTGTGCTGGAACACAAGGGCAGGGCAGGATTTCAGGATGTGCAATGTAGGAACACTGGAGCATGTTTTAATATCTCCCCAATGTAGGAAGATTGGGCAGGTTTTCTGGATGTCCAATATAGGAACTCAGGAATGCTGGAACTGGTGTGCAAAACAGGAACCTGAAACCAAGGTAATAGCAAGAGTTAGAACAGTTGTTGTATTGGTGATACCAACTTCCATAGGGCGCCCTGGCTGGTGATTGGCCCTACCGATCACATGGCCAGGACCTGCTATACACTGATTTGCTTGATGTCCAGGGTGATTCCAAATTGGTGGTTCCTGTGAATCGGAGCTGCGGGTACCACCAAGATGAGGATGACAACCACATGCAGGTGAAATAGGTGAAAATCTCTGGTGCTCTAATTGCATAAATAAATATGTACATGAACTAGACATCAGAGTATAGGTAAAATAAACAATTTATTTGGATGTATATTAGCTCAGTATAAAAACGCATATAAAACAATAAGCCTATTTCAATGGTGGTGCTCGCATATTTGTGGAGTACTTGTTGTGCGCCTCCTGGCTCGTGCTTTTACAGCTATGTCTGTCTTTAAGCTCCTCTTCATGTGATTGGTGTTGCATCTTTAGCGCTAAACAACTTCTTAAACTGCAGTGTGTCTCCCCCCATTTGTCCAGCTCCTCTCTTGTTGCTGTCGTGTCTCCTCTTTACCAGCCTTCTGATGCCTTGCTGTCTGTGGTTTGGGATGTGGGGCACCAAGCAGGGTACTCCACTGTTTCTTCCTTTCTAGAGGTGACACTTGCTGGGAAGCGGAACAGCATGCTGTCCTGCATGAGAGACCTGTTAGGCCGCAGGCCAGATAAGGACCATTTTCTCTTTCTAGCTCAGGCACCTGCACCATCACTACTATCTCATCATCCCAAATTAACCTCACATCCATGTTACAGCAACCCTGATAATCTCATTCACATCTCTACCACAAACTCTGTCTCTCGCTACAGCAACCCTGATAATCTCACATGTCTCCCACAAACTCTCCCCCTCTCTCCTATGCTCCCTGGAATGCCAGATCTGTCTGTAACAAATTGGCCCCACCTATTCCATGATTTTTGGCACTTCAGTGTATGGCTCTGTAACCCTCCTTTATCTGTTATCTAAATATATATATGTGGGCTACTAATCTATGAAACGTGCCTCCACCCAGACCCACTGTTAAATTAGGGCTTGCCTGGGTAAACCCTATCTAAGTAGTGTACCTTTCTGGTTAAGTGTTTCTCCTTCTATTTGTGTAAACCTTTGCTATTTACCTCTTACCCGTTCTTCTTTTCTCTTTCAGGACTTCAAGAAGTTTCAACCAACATCAATTGCGGTAAGAACATTAGTTGTAGTTTAATATAATTACTCTATACAATTTTATGTCAAAACATTTGGATTAACCTCCCATAACATAGCCATTAACCTCATTACTACACTCCAACATATTCTTATAACTTCTATAAATACCTTTTAACAGTGTATTACAACAACTTTATAATGAGTTACCCGGGTACTCTTTAACCTGGAAAATATGCGCAGCTGGGGCCCAATACAATAGTTGTAATCCACATCGCATGTACGGTTCTTTTCCTTTACTTTAAGTCTGAAATCCCTCTCTCCATGCTATTAATGTTGAATTATGTCTCCTTCCTCTGTCTGAAGTAGTTTATATTATTTTGGATCCAGTGCTTGTACTATAATGATACTTCCAGATAAATTGTATCTTTACTAGACACAATGTAGCCTCCTTACTGCTAGCAACCCTCCAGTAGGAATGGAAAAACTCTGATATCTCCTTTGTTATTAATTACACATATATTTATATATGTAGTCTTTAAATGTGTCCAGGGATGATTCCTTTAAGGCAGTGATTCTCAAACTCGGTCCTCAGGACCCCACACAGTGCATGTTTTGCAGGTAACCCAGTAAGTGCACAGGTGTATTAATAACTCACTGACACGTTTTAAAAGGTCCACAGGTGGAGCTAATTATGTTACTTGTGATTCTGTGAGGAGACCTGCAAAACATGCACCGTGTGGGGTCCTGAGGACCGAGTTTGAGAACCTGTGCTTTAAGGTAACCAATCTGTATTAATTAGTCTTGCTCTCCAGCTGGTGCAGTCTCATCACCATTATGTATATAAATGTATATAATTACTATTTCCATTTCCTTAGCATATAGTGTCTTGCCCAGCTCCTGCTATTTTGTCTATTATTTTCTGTAGACTCTTTGTTGATCTATCTATTCAGGGCTGGTTGGGATACCACTGTACATATAACTGAAACTGTGCAAAATGTACAGATATTAGTTTTATTTTTACTTGTAGATTAAAACCACCACTGTGCTTTTAGCAGTACGTCTAATAATATACCCCTTGTCTAAATCTCAGTTCATAGTCTCTAGTCTCTTAGGGGTTAAATCAGAGTTATGTTAACTGTATCAAGCTTTCCCATAGGTGCGTGCAGTGGTGCTTTTAAACATTAATGCAGCCCTTTCCTTCTTATAACAGCTGCCTGCATAGGATTTTCGTCATAACTCATATAATGCAGAAAATAATATACCCCTTTGTCTAAATCTCAGTTCATAGTCTCTAGTCTCTTAGGGGTTAAATCAGAGTTATGACTTGAATGATGCTATATCTTTTACCATCTCTTGAGTATATATATATTTTCCCTTATCAAAGCTAATGTCAGACAGTGAGCATAAAATGTATTTATATTAAATAGTGCTCAAAGCGTGGCCCACATAATATTCCTTCTTACCGATATAGGTATATATAGCATTGGCCAGTCACTGGGCTTCAAATACAATATGCCCACTATAGTCCCAGTTAATTCCACTATAAGCTTATCAATAGCTGCCACATATCTCTGTCATATGCTGCCTCATACTAATCAAAGCATAGTGTCTTATGCCGTCTGATGCTGAGTGTGGTGTAGGTATTTAATTGTTTTCACTTACACCTTCCATGCTGCTCAGCGACGTCTGTATGGTGCTCCCCCGCCTCCTCCCTGAATGCTCTGATAGGCTTAATGGAACCGATCTGCCCCCGCTGCAGGCGGTACTCTGGTCTGCAACACCCCGTCTGGGCTTGATAGGAGGTGACCTCACTTCAGCCCCCTTTGGTTGCTATGGAGCTATTTACGCTTCCCTCGGCCACCTTCAGCACAGGACACCCGGAGCAACTCCTGCCACCTCTTGCTGCCACCTCCAGTAGGCTCCCGTCAGTGGCACCTCCATGCTCCTGTCACCAGCGCTTCTCGCTCCGCCTCCGCCCCTTGTTACAGGTAAGCCCAGACAAGGTAGTGCTACCCAGCTCCAGCGGCACCGACGTATGTCTACAGCATACAGCTCTTCAGCGGCGTGCTGGAGAACTGAGCGCACACCTCCGCCTCTGCCCCCGCCACAAGTAAGCCCGGTGTGGGTAGCACTACTCAGTCCCAACGGCACCGCTGTATGTTCACAGCATACAGCTCTTCAGCGGTGCGCTGGAGAACTGAGTGCGCACACTAACCGGGGGAACAGCAGACTGGCTTCCGCTAGCGGGAGTGCCTTTTATATCCCTTGAACTACCCGCTCGCGGACTCCCTCTCTGCACCCGGCACTCATTTACCGGCTCGCGGATCCTCTCCACTCTATACCCTCCTATACTACCAGCGAGCGCGGGTCCCTTTCCTCTGCACATGGCCCCCTCCTTCTGCACACGGCTCTATCTACTGGCACGGAGACCTCTCTTATAACAACGGCAGCAGCATTTTAGCTTTAAACGCCCTCCCTCTCTATTTTTCGGGTGGTCTTCTGTTCGCCGAATGTCGGGATCCCGGCGCACAGTATACCAGCGCCGGAATCCCGACACCCGGCATACCGACAACTATTCTCCCTCATGGGGGTCCACTACCCCCCTCGAGGGAGAATAAAATAGTGTGGTGTGCGTAGCGCGCCACCGTGCCCGCAGAGTGGCGAGCGCAGCGAGCCCGCAAGGGGCTCCTTTGCGCTCGCCACGCTGTCGGTATGCCGGCGGTCGGGCTCCCGGCGCCGGTATGCTGGTTGCTGGGAGCCCGAGCGCCGGCATACCGTACTACACCCCTATTTTTCAATGTACACAAGAAATACATATCCCCTCCTTCTGAACCAACACAACCCCCCTTTCTAGTACATCCACAATTAAATATATTCATATATATTATTTCATATACATAGACAAGTGTATAATTATATATATATATATATATTTCTTTATACATTAATTATATTAATAAATAATTCCATATTTGTATATTTATTAACTCAACCTAATATTAGGCTACAGCTCTATGGCCTATAACACAGGTTCTCAAACTCGGTCCTCGGGGGCACACACAGTGCATGTTTTGCAGGTCTCCTTACAGAATCACAAGTGAAATAATTAGCTCCACCTGTGGACCTTTTAAAATGTGTCAGTGAGTAATTAATACACCTGTGCACCTGCTGGGTTACCTGCAAAACATGCACTGTGTGGGGTCCTGAGGACCGAGTTTGAGAACCACTGGCCGATAGCAATATTTAATGGCTAAAGTGGACAAAATAATGAGAACATTTATTAAATAATACCCATGTTAGAAAAGATAAAATAGCTTGATTAAACAATTCATTAATAGAAGCATTTTAGCTTTATGAACATACCATTGAAAAAGCTGCTAACTGAAGCAGTGAAATGCACCAGTGACCTACCTTGTGGCAGTGATTCTATTCTAAGGACCTGAACTATACCTGCAACTCGATTTACAGCCTCATTGGAACTTCCAGCAAACTTTCCATGTCAAAAGGGGAACCATCCGCTTTGTTTTGGATTTCTTCACTAATTTGAACTGTTAATAAGGGATTTAGGGGTACATTTACTAAGCAGTGATAAGAGCGGAGAAGTGAGCCAGTGGAGAAGTGCCCATGACAACCAATCAGCACTGAAGTAACATCTATAATTTGCATACTATAAAATTAGACAGAGCTGCTGATTGGTTGATGGGGAAACTTCTCCACTGGCTCACTTCTCCACTCTTATCACTGCTTAGTGAATGTACCACATAGTTATGTGATTGGCAGTCAGGAGACCCACCAGTCACAACACCGATGCCTGCATCACGATCCCTCAAAATCCCGACAGTCGGCATGCCAACTAACAGGGACTATTCCCACTTGTGTGTGTCCACGACACCCATAGAGTGGGAATAGAACCTTTGTCTAGGGCAGAACCTGTGGCTTCGGTATGGTGACCGGTGGAATCCCAAACTCTGGTCACCCATACCCAACCCATTAATAATACTACCTTAAAGCTGGATATTTCTGTTCCTTTAAAGCAAGGGTGGGGAACCTCCTGCCCAAGGGCCGTATAAGGCCCGCAAAGCCACTTGATCCGGCCCGGCCAGCCGGTATGCAGTACCGCCAGCCGTCCATCTATACTGGCAGCCGCTGCTGTGTGTGTGTGTGTGTCAGGGGAGGAGAGCGCAGCATGCACCTGTCCTGCCTCTTTGTGCTCAGTCCGGCAGCGACGTGAGTCATCTGTCAGGGCAGGGAGGAGAGTGCAGCGCTGTTATGTCCGGCGGCGGCATGTAGGATCTCAAACCAGCCGCCTGTTCGTGAACCAATCAGAGCTCACGGACTGGCAGCCAATCAGGAGCCGCCGCTGCCGGGCAGCGAGCTCTGATTGGTTCACGAACCGGCGGCTGATTTGAGGTACTACATACTACCGCCTCCACCATACATAGCTGCGCTCTTCTCTCTGCCTGACCCCTGACAGCTGACACGCCGCCACCAGACTGAGCACTAAGGGGCAGGAGAGGCGCACTCTGCGCTCTCCTCCCCTGACACTCACAGAGCAGCAGCAGAAGGCCAGCAGCCAGAGCACTGGAGCAGCAGCGGTGAGCAGCACAGTGGAGTGGGGGGCATGTGTGTACCTGGCACTGTAGGGTCATATCTGGCACTGTGGGGACATGTGTGTACCTGGCACAATGGGGGCATATCTTTTACTGGCACTGTATATCTGGCATGGTGGGGATATATGTGTATCTGGCACTGTGGGGGCATATATGTATCTGGCACTGTGGGGGCATATCTTTACCTGGCACTGTGGGGGCATATCTTTACCTGGCACTGTGGGGGCATATGTATATCTGGCACTGTAGGGGCATATGTATATCTGGCACTGTGGGGGCATATGTGTATCTGCCACTGTGGGGGCATATGTGTATCTGGCACTGCACTAATGGGGGCATATGTGTATCTGGCATTGCACTACTGGGGGCATATGTACTGGGGCATAACTACTGGGGGCAGGCTAATTTTTATCTGCTTTATGGTGTGTACACACGGTGAGATTTTTTCTTTCGATTTTGACTATATAGTCAAAATCGCAAGAAAAGTTAGTGCAGATCGCAAGGTGAAAGTCACCTTGTGATCCTGATTCGATCCCGATGCGCGGTCCCGCCAGGTCGGAATCACAAGAAAATATAGACTGTGCAGGCAAGTCAATCCTTGCTAGATCGGTGTACTATCTAGTTCATCTCACATGTCAATGACATCTCACATAAGCCAAAATCTCACATAAGCTAAAATCGTAAGCACACATAGTCCATATCTCAAGAAAAGTTAGTCAAAATCGGTGGTGCTGGGCTCCGGGGAGTTCAGGGGAAATCGCAAAGTGAAAATCGGACATAGCAAGGATCTCACCATGTGTACACACCATTAGCCATAACATAATGCCCTACTGAAGGTGTAGCAGCTTGTGATCCAGATTCGATCCAGATGCATGCTCCCGCAGGGTCGGTATCGTAAGGCTAGATAGACTGTGAAGGCAAGTCAATCTTGACCATCTAGTGTACTATCTAGTACAAAGTATAGTCAAAATCGTATATGTACAAAATCTCAAGCACAGATAGTCAAAATCTGTACTATCTGTGCTATATGGGCTCTGGGGGAGTTCAAGGGAAATCTCATAGTCAAAATCGAACATAGCAATATGTGTGCTGATTTACTCTCCTACATTATCTTATCTTGGAGACTGACAATCTCCTTTAATACAGCTGTCCTGGTAGAAATGCTAGTAGCATTCAATTGTTTTATACCTTATTATAATACCCCACACAAAATTGACTGAAGTAATACATTTTGCTGGTCAGTGGAGGTGGCTAATTATGGCGGAATATGCGCAAGTTGGTTGATGAACGCAGATCATGTGTCTTTTATTTGTAGTTTAGTTTATACTGTAGTTTAATAGCATAGATGAACACAGATCAAAAGTGGGTTGTTGAGTACTGGAAATAGCACACACACT
Source organism: Pseudophryne corroboree (assembly GCF_028390025.1). Classification (NCBI taxonomy): domain Eukaryota; kingdom Metazoa; phylum Chordata; class Amphibia; order Anura; family Myobatrachidae; genus Pseudophryne; species Pseudophryne corroboree. Next base: position 382,881,775 of record NC_086449.1, read on the forward strand.
ATTTTCAGCTGTGGTATTGTGATTACTTAAAGTATAGAATGTTGGACAGAATAATTTAAAAGGAATGGACATTAATGATCCACTTTATAATAACAATTTTATTAGATACTGTAAATACAATGCTATACTTGGAAAAGCCCTGTGCAAAACGTGCAGTGTTCCTAGAAGTTCCTGCTCATCCCCCACTACCAGTTACCGCATAATCTATGGCCTTGCACTGCATTCTGATCCGTACCGGTCAGATATTCATGTTATAAGAAGCAGAAATGGGCAGAATAAAATAGAGCATACTTAATAACACACGCTGCCACATATGCCAGTGTTATCCTCACACTATCCAGATGTCAATAGGATAGGCTTGTTTTTAAGACAGCATATTAAATAACGTGTTATCAGCTACAGTATATAGTCCGGTGCTACATCTGCATGTGCAAAATGAAGTTGAAATTCATCCAATATGTATATAATGTATCTGTTAATATTAATCTACATTTAATACTTGATTGAGATTGGATTTGATGCTATTGCTATATATGAAATATATTGGTTACATCTTTAGGCAACTGATATTATCTGACTACAGTAATTGATCATTGTTCTTATAAGATCAAATTATATTAAACCTTATAGATTGCTAAATCTAATTACACTAGGAAGTTCTAAAACTTGCTATCAATGATTTAGGAACTCCGATAGCTATACTTATTGTGTGTGATTGCTACAATTTTACTTATTATTTGAAACTTCTGCTGCTGAATACATTATACATACCCACAGGACATAATTGTACCACCTACAGGTTAGACCTGTACCGCACTGACTGTAATAAACACAATTTAGTGACAACAATCCCTGTGCATTAACAATTTTAGATTATCGTGAGACTTTTTTTGCATGTCTTTGTGCAGATCTGAGTACATTACTGGGGAAATAGGACAAAGATATGCAAAAATGTCTCACTGTAATGTAGTCAGATGTGCAACCTGCGTTTGACACAGGGATATGTACATAACCCAGCATGAGAATCTTTTACTGGCTTTCAACAAGTCACAATGCACATGTATATTGTGCATTATGTGCCATAGAAAGAAATTGGCTAATGCTCATGCACCGGTACAAGTACACACACGCAAACGAGGTTCGCTAGTGCGTACAGATTGATACATCCATCGACGGAGCACATGATCTGTGAAATGTACAATAACTGGGCCATGCAGGCACATGAAACTCTTCTGTCTCAGTGGAGCGTCATGGGCACGTACGTTGGGTTCCATGCTCAATCGTAGCATGCGAATGGAAAAATTGGACGCCTGGTTCAGATAGATTTTGTACTTACTATGGAGTGGGTGTTAGTCCACAAACTAATGATGATAGTTGCAGCTGCAAATGTAAATCAGTGAGTGGGCAGACATAAGGATTCTTAGTAATACCCTTTACTGCCAGGACAAATTCTACACACTAGAGAATATTAATCCTGCTGTGGCTCAGCACTGACAGGTCATAAATAATTATCTTTAGATGTTTCAGTAACACTTACATAAATTTTATTTCACACAACACACAGAAGTTAAATAAATAGATACTGGACTACACAGTGGCACATTGGTTAGCATTACGTCCTCTTAGCGCTAGGGTCATATATCAATATCAGTGAACTACATTGTATTATTGTAGAGTCATTTATATCAATTAGACCACCACATAGGGTCTAACACTCTGCTAACCAATCAGAGTGGATTTTTCATGATTTGATTCAAAGCAACAGGCCTTTTTGAAATGTCATGCATGAAAGTGCTGTATTTATCATTTTATGTGTTAAAAGCTGGAAAAACTGGAGAGGATTCAGGTGTGTGAAAAATTGATGTATTTTTTCTATATTGAATGGCACAAAAGGTCCAGGCAACAGCATACTGTGACAGCAATGGCTATGCTTGTGCATGGAGTTTAAATTCTGTAAAGAACTGGTGGGATTAATGAGATAGAAAAAATGTTGATGTTGTAGCCCAATACCCACCATGCATGGGTATTGGGTATTGAGAAGAGCCCTAGTGCTTTAAGTGCACAGCTGTATATGTGTCTACCAACTGGGAAGCTACTTTCACTGAAGAAATTGACAAGTTCTCATCAAATAAAGGACAGGATGAATCAATTTAAAAAAATGAAAATTGCCGTTTTTTGAGGTTTGCCACAATACATATGGTTCCCCATACGTATTAAAATAGAAAGCAACAGATATCGGAGATATCTGCTGTGGACTACCGACACAGTTAGCCCCATAGAAATCTATGGGGCTGAGATGTGCCAAGATATAGCAAGCTCTTGAAAGAGTAAATCCGGAGCTTCTGCCAGATAGGCATTGCCATTTATAGATGGTGTTGCCTTTATAAGGCTATGGGCTTATTTCTGCTTAAAAGTCACTGGAGGGGGAACCTAAGAATTCCTCTTTTTCCTGTTATGACTTGTGCATGCACTGGCAGAGGGCCATGCATGTGCAATAAGACCAATAAGATTATAGGGTCATATACCCGGAAGTCAGTACTTCACTGTGGACAGCATACAGAACCAGCATTAATAAACGTGCTCACTTCTCCACTTTTATCACTGCTTCATACATTTACCCCTAAGGGGTCTATTTACTAAGCCCTGGATGGAGATAAAGTCGCTGGAGATAAAGTACCAGCCATTCGGCTCCTAACTGACATGCCACAGGCTGCGTTTGAAAAATTACAGTTAGAAGACGATTGGCTGGTACTTTATCTCCAGCGACTTTATCTCCATCCAATGCTTAGTAAATAGACCCCTAAGTTTGTTATCTCATTTTGGTTCTAGATGAAGCATACATCAGCCTATTTTACCACAAGCTGATGCAACTGGTTGGCAATAACTTGTGGCAATGTCGATGCCCTTGTACCATACACAGGATTACCAGAGATGCAGCACCACTGCACAGAAATACCTATAATCCCCACATGACCACCAGGGTAAAGTCCAATACATTTTATTTCACATATTTGTAATATATATATACAGTAGATGGTCCCCATGAGAGAGAGAGGAGAATGGACAAGGTGCCAAGGCAGAGAATAGGGGTCCTGGGAGACAGAGAAACATAGAATTTGATGGCAGATAAGAACCACTTGGCCCATCTAGCCTGCCTCTCAAACCTTATTTGATCCTCATTTCTTTGTAAGGATATCCTTATGTCTATCCCATGCATGTTTAAATTGCTCTACTGTCTTAGCCTCTACCACCTCTGATGGGAGGCTATTCCACTTGTCCACTAACCTTTCTGTGAAGTAATTTTTCCTCATATTTCTCCTGAACCTCCCCCCCTCCAGACTCAGTGCATGTCCTATTGCTTCTCTTCATTTGGAGAATGTTTCCCTCCTGAACTTTGTTAAAACCCTTGATATATTAGAAAGTTTCTATCATGTCTCCCCTTTCCCTTCTCTGCTCCAAACTATACATATTGAGATTTCTTAGTCTTTCTGGATATGTTTTGTGATGTAGGCCATGCACCATTTTGGTTGCCATTCTTTGTACAGTCTCTAATGTATTAATATCCTTTTGAAGATATGGCCTCCATAATTGAAAACAGTATTCTAGATGAGGCCGTACCAATGACCTATACAGTGGCATTATTACTTCTTTCTTTCTGCTGCTGATTCCTCTCCCAATGCAGCCAAGCATCTGACTAGCCTTCCTCATTGCCTTGTTACATTGCTTACCTGCCTTAAATAGTATAGTGACACCTAGACAGTGAGAGCACACGGTGCCACGGCTAAGAGCAGAGCTGGATTAACAATGGGGCAGGCGGAGCTGCAGCTACAGTCCCCCATGAAAATAGGCCCAGACGGTCGCCATCAGTAGCCATTTGAAGAACCGCCCACCCCCTCCCTCACACCCTCCACCCCACCTATTGCATATATACACTACAGCGGCACCATCTTTGTGCAGCTAGCGCAGTAGTATGCACATTCTCTGCGCCTTTGCCAGATCTGGTGCTCAGGATGGAAATCAAACAGGAGAAGGCGGTCCAGCCCCTCCCCGCCACTCGCGTTTCCTCCCTGTCCTCTAATGCCTCCTCTCTGAAGCTGTGTTGTCGGGGCTCAGCGTCATGATCTAGTGACCAGCCCCGGTGTGAAAACCAAATTACAGGAATCCGCTGCAGCCAGCTCCACTGACAAGGGGACCTGCTGTTGCCGAAGGTACAGTGCTGCCTGTAAGGGGGGAGAGAGGAAGGAGGTACTCAGTGCCGCCTGTACAGAGGGTGATGGCCTGCTCTATAGGATTACTCTGACATGACTAAAGATCAAACAGATGACAAGTCAGTGCAGCAATTACAGAGTAGAGAGTTTGTGAACCAAGTGATAGGGTGTTTCCTCTGACTACAGGGAGAAAATAGTTTGGTCAGGAGAGAATTAGGCATGGAGGAGGAGGTACAGTGATGCCTGTAGTGGTGGTGGGGGGTGGTGCCTGTCTCAATCCTCTCGCTCTGTCTCCACCTTCTCTCTCTCTGTCTCCCACTTCAATTCTCTCTCTTTCTGTTTCTTCCCCCTTCTCTCTCTCTCTGTCTCCACCCTTCTCTGTATGTGTGTCTCCCACCCTTCTCTCTCTTTCTCTCTCTTTGTTCCCCCCTTTTCTCTCTGTGTCTCCCACCCTTCTCTCTCTCTCTCTCTCTCTCTGTGTTCCCCCTTCTCTCTTTCTCTACCTCCCCTTCTCTCTCTTTCTCTGTCTCCCAACCTTGTCTCTTTCTCGCCTTCTCTCTCTCTGTCTCACTCCCTTCTCTGTGTGTATGTGTCTCCCACCCTTCTCTCTCTCTCTCTCTCTCTCTCTGCGTCTCCCCCATCTCTTTCTGTGTCTTCCCCTTCTCACTCTCTCTGTGTCTCCCCCTTCTCGCTCTGTCTCCCACCCTTCTTTCTTTCTTTCTTTCTCTGTCTCCCCACTTCTCTCTCTCTCTGTCTCCCACCTGTTCTCTCTCTCCCCCCATTCTCTGTGTGTGTCTCCCACACTTCTCTTTCTTTCCCCCCTTCTCTCTCTCTGTCTCCCCTATTCCCGCTGTCTCTCCCCCTTCTCTCTCTCTGTCTCCCACCCTCTCTCTGTCTCCTACCCTTCAGTTTCTCTCTCTCTACCCCTTCTCGCTCTCTCTGTCTCCCCTTCTCGATCTCTCTGTGTCTCCCACCCTTATCTCTCTTTCTCTCTCTCTGTGTCTCCCCCCTTCTCTTTCTCTGTGGCCCTCCTTCTCTCTCTTGTTTCCCCCTTCTCTCTCTGTCTCCCCTTTCTCTCTCCTCTCTCACTCTCTCCCCATCTCTCTCTGTCTCCACTCTTAGGTTTCTCTCTCACTCTCTCTCTCTCTCTCTCTCTCTCTCTCTCCCTTCTCTCTTAACTCCCTCTCTCCCTGTCTCCCTCCTCTTCTCTATCTCTATATCTCTGTCTCCTCCTTCGCTCCTCTTTCTCACTCTGTCTCCCACCCCGCTCTCTCTCTACCTCTCTCTCTCCCCCCTTAGCTCTCTCTGTCTCCCCTTCTCTCTCTGTCTCCCCCCTTCTCTTTCTCTCTGTCTGTCCCCCCCTTCCATCTTCCCCCTTTCTCTCTCACTCCCTCCTCTTCCCCCCCCCCCCCTCTAATTCTCCCGCCCCCTCTCTGGGTCTCCCATTCTCTCTCTATGTCTCCTCTCTCTCCCCTTTCCCTAATGTAAGTACGCCACACAGGGTTAGGGTTAGGCTGCTGGAGGGGAGGTTAGGCACTAGGGTGAAGGTTAGTGTTAGTCTGCTGGTGGGGAAGGTTAGGGTTAGACTGTAGGAGGGGAAGGTTGGTGTTAGGCTGTGGGAGGTTTAGGGAGAGGGTAAGGGGTAGGGTTAGTTTACTTACCAAGAAGTGTTGGGATTCTGACTGCCGGCATCCTCACTGTCAGGATCCCACACTTAACCCATAGAGAGGCACATATATGCATGGGCACATACAGACATACAGAAGAACATACAGACATGGGCACATATGGACATAGAGGAGCGCATACAGACATAGGTAGATACGGACATACAGGAGCACATACAGACATAGGCACAAAAAGACATAGAGGAGCAAATATAGGTACACTGTAGGCACATATGGACATAGGCACATATGGACATAGAGGAGCACATACAGACATGGGCACATACAGACATACAGGAGCACATACGAACATAGAGGAACACTTACAGACATAAAGGAGCACATACAGCCATAGGCACATGTGGACACAGAGGAGCACATATATGCATACTATAGGCACATACAGACATAGAGGATCCTATACGATCCAAATTCTAACTTGCCACTGGATTAACTTTACACTCCTGGATGCCACTACACAGCACAGAAAACATCCTCACAACACTAGTCACACCACCACAGCACTGGTCATACTCCTGTGTTGGCACACAATAGGCCCTTCAGCAATTTCGGCTCCAGGCCCATGTGGACCTTAATCTGGCACTGGCCAAGAGGAGGGTTTTCAGAGGAGAGAGAATTCGGGCAAGGAGGCAGAGCAAAGAGGAGGGGTCTTGAGAGACTAGAGGGAAAAAGATGTCAGGGCAATGAGTAGGGGTCACAGAAAAAAAGAGTGGAGAGGAGACAAAGTGGTAGGGTAGAGATGAGGGGTTCCAGGAGAGAGATAAAAGGATACAAGGTGGCCGAGCAAGGAGAAGTCATCCCAGAGAGAGAGAATAGAAAACATAACAACTACTACACAATTGGGTTTATTTACTAATAATCGTGTTTTTGCGGTTTTTAAGGGTGTTTGAACTCGAATGGTATTGGGTGCATTTTACTGCAACTTTTTGAATCCTGATACGGTTATTCACTAAGCTGCCGAGTTTTGCACAATCGTTTTTTCCGATGTCGATGTAATTCGTAATATCAGGCAGTGTTTTACGGGAGTGATGAGTAAAACACTGCCTGACAAAACACAAGGAATCCCGGCCGGATCTGTGAGATCCGTGCAGGGCTTCATTGTGTACCTTAAAAAGTTGTTTAAAGTCTTAAAAAATCTGAAAAAAATTGCGTGGGGTCCCCCCTCCTAAGCACAACCAGCATCTGGCTCTTTGAGCCGGTCCTGGTAGAAAAAATATGGGGGAAAAAATGACAGGGGTTCCCCCATATTTTTTCAACCAGCACCGGGCTCTGCGCCTGGTCCTGGTTCCAAAAATACGGGGGACAAAAAGCGTAGGGGTCCCCCGTATTTTTGAAACCAGCACCGGGCTCAACTAGCCAGGTACATAATGCCACAGCTGGGGGACACTTTTATACTGGTCCCTGCGGCCCTGGCATTACATACCCAACTAGTCACCCCTGGCCGGGGTACCCTGGAGGAGTGGGGACCCCTTAAATCGAGGGGTCCCCCCCTCCAGCCACCCAAGGGCCAGGGGTGAAGCCCGAGGCTGTCCCCCCCATCCAAGGGTGGCGGATGGGGGGAAGATAGCCTTGTGAAAAATTGTGAATATTGTTTTTAGTAGCAGTACTACAAGTCCCAGCAAGCCTCCCCCGCAAGCTGGTACTTGGAGAACCACAAGTACCAGCATGCGGTGGAAAACCGGGCCCGCTGGTACCTGTAGTACTACTACTAAAAAAATACCCCCCAAAAAACAGGACACACACACCGTGACAGTATAAGTTTATTACATACATGCACACCTCCATACATACATACTTACCTATGTTCCCACGAGGCTCGGTCCTCTTCTCCATGTAGAATCCTTTGGGTACCTGTGAAAAAAATTATACTCACATAATCCAGGGTAGAATCCGACCTTTGAATAATCCACGTACTTGGCAAAAAAAAAAAAAAAACCCGACCACGCAATGAAAGGGGTCCCATGTTTACACATGGGACCCCTTTCCCCGACTGCCAGGACCCCCCCTGACTCCTGTCAAAGAGGGTCCCTTCAGCCAATCAGGGAGCGCCACGTCGTGGCACTCTCCTGATTGGCTGTGTGCTCCTGTAGTGTCTGTCAGGCAGCACACGGCACAGATACAATGTAGCGCCTATGCGCTCCATTGTAGCCAATGGTGGGAACTTTGCGGTCAGAGGTTGACCGAAAGTAACCTCACCGCTGACCGCAAAGTTCCCACCATTGGCTACAATGGAGCGCATAGGCGCTACATTGTATCTGTGCCGTGTGCTGCCTGACAGACACTACAGGAGCACACAGCCAACCAGGAGAGTGCCACGATGTGGCGCTCCCTGATTGGCTGAAGGGACCCACTTTGACAGGAGTCAGGGGGGGTCCTGGCAGTCGGGGAAAGGGGTCCCATGTGTAAACATGGGACCCCTTTCAGTGCGTGGTCGGGTTTCCGTTTTTTTTTGTCAAGTACGTGGATTATTCAAAGGTCTGATTCTACTCTGGATTATGTGAGTATAATTTTTTTCACAGGTACCCCTAGGATTCTACATGGAGAAGAGGACCGAGCCTCGTGGGAACATAGGTAAGTATGTATGTATGGAGGTGTGCATGTATGTAATATACTTATACTGTCACGGTGTGTATGTCCTGTTTTTTTTGGGGATATTTTTTTAGTAGTAGTACTACAGGTAACAGCGGGCCCGGTTTTCCACCACATGCTGGTACTTGTGGTTCTCCAAGTACCAGCTTGCGGGGGAGGCTTGCTGGGACTTGTAGTACTGCTACTAAAAACAATATTCACAATTTTTTACAAGGCTATCAGCCCCCCATCCGCCGCCCTTGGATGAGGGGGACAGCCTCGGGCTTCACCCCTGGCCCTTGGGTGGCTGGAGGGGGGGACCCCTTGATTAAAGGGGTCCCCACTCCTCCAGGGTACCCCGGCCAGGGGTGACTAGTTGGGTATGTAATGCCAGGGCCGCAGGGACCAGTATAAAAGTGTCCCCCGGCTGTGGCATTATGTACCTGGCTAGTGGGGCCCGGTGCTGGTTTCAAAAATACGGGGGACCCCTACGCTTTTTGTCCCCCGTATTTTTGGAACCAGGACCAGGCGCAGAGCCCGGTGCTGGTTGATTAAATATGGGGGAACCCCTGTCATTTCCCCCCCATATTTTTTCAACCAGGACCGGCTCAAAGAGCCAGATGCTGGTTATGCTTACGAGGGGGGACCCCACGCAATTTCTTTTTCCGATTTTACACTAAACAGACCCTTTCCCATAGATAACCATGCACAGATCTCACTGATCCGTGCATGGTTATCCAAACTCGACTGGAAAAAGCAGGTCTATTTTTTTGCTGCTTTTTTTAACGAATCGAAAAAAAACAGACCTGCACTTGAGCACTCAGAAACTAACACCCAAATACGAATGAATAGTGAATGCCCGTATTCTATTAAATAACAGCCGCGTTGGACCAATGGTCTATTCATTCGTATTTCGGAACATTGTCATTCAAACCATTACGAATAGACCAGACACTGCCGAGATTGGTGCTTAGTGAATTCCCGGATTGGGACTTAGAAAAAAAAACACAAATCGGCCAAACTCGGATTTTTAGTAAATACTGGCCAATAGAGGGAGATGGGGAGGGAGATGATAAAGCATTTGAAGAGAGATGAAAAGAAAGAAAATCCTGCACAATAGCTACAGTAGTGACACATTGAATGACAAGTCCAAAATATTATATACTGTATACAGTACAGTATATAAGATACTGATATAGATATATGCACCAAACATGTACACATACACATAGAGGATTGTTCTTTATCAGTAGCCAATTAACCTACCAGTATATTTTTGGATTGTGGAAGGAAACCTAAACACCTGTAGGAAACCCAAGCAAGCATGGGAAGAATTTACAAACTCCACGGTTAGGGCCATGGTGGGAATAGAAGCAAAGACCTCAATAATGACAGTCAGTAGTGATAACCATTACGTCAACTGTGCTGCAGTGACAACCTGAACAGCACATGGCTTTGCATTAGGGTGTGCCTGGGCACATCTGACACACCATTTGTACACACCGATGGTACAGTATGTACAGCAGAATTATTTTTTCCATATATACACCATACCATATTCTTAATACACCCGTATAAGCATCGATTAACTTAATCTTCTCCAGATAATGAAAAATACAGTTCAGTTTTCTGTAACATTTTTTGTTCTTTACCATAAATGGAATCGAGTGCTAAAAAGCCAGTATGTACATGGCATTTTTAATTTCTCCACACACTGATCTTATGAAAGGCTATTAAAATGATGTACTGGTGATAAAAAGTCAAGTGCTTAGTTCAGTTACAGTAAATTTACGAGGAGAGGGTGAGGAATAAGTATTGTTTGCATTTGACTGCCATCCAGTCTTGACTCTCCCATTGACCTCTTCATAATTTAGAGGAACAGATCAGGCTAGTGGCAGAGATATGGGAAATGGCCATTGATGCTACTAATCAAATTCACTATGCCAGCAAAGGAAAGAAAAATCATATATAAATGTTATGCTGTAAATGTATGCTATTAACATTGTAATCATTTTCCAGGGGTCCCATAATTCTTTCCTATCTGCAGATAGTCTGGTATAACCTTCACAGTATTTAGAAGGTGGTTGTATATGATATAAAGACAAAGTTGAATATAACGTGCCTGATCTCTCTGTTAAATAAATATTTCTACTTGTATTCAGAGTTAGACTAAGCGAATACCACTTTTCCACCCAAGTCCCGGGTCCGACCCGAGATAAGGAACACAGCTCCAAACCAGATCTGGCACTGACCCGGCACTTACCCTTTCCACCGTGGCTCTAGCCTGGATTATTCCTTGGTCAGAGATGTTTACACTACACATGGGTGAAGCAGTGGCTGGTGTCTCTAAGCAGCAGTAGAGACTCTGGCTCCATCCCCCAATGTCACTGGCCCATCCCCGGATGTGTGACAGCACTGCAGGAAGCTGCCTTCCCACTGTTAATCTACCGGTGTAAACAGGAGCCGGGTCAGATAACCCGGTTTACCCATTTACACTGTTCCTAAATCAAGGTGATTCCCTGGACAACACCTGCAAGCTAGCTGGGTTGGATTTCCGAGTCACTAGCACTGGATTAACCCTTTTCCACTGAGCCATGACCCGGGTTATCACGGCAATATCCTGGCTTTTAGCAGCAGTGGAAAACGGGTTTAAGTGACTGCCCAGCCCCCATCTATCAGCTAATGAAATCAGTCATCAGCAGCACTCATTTGAACTAACCCTGTTACTAGAATGTTCTCTATTGTATGTAGATCAGTATAATTATTTATATTGTATAAAGTCAGTAGAATGCTCTTTGTATTGTATAAGTCACAAGAATGCTCTTTGTATTGTATATAGGTCACTAGAATGTTCTCTGTATTATGGGGGTCATTCCGAGTTGATCGCTAGCTGCCGTTGTTCGCTGCGTAGCGGTCAGTGGAAAAAACAGCTAATCTACGCATGTGTATGCTCCGTAATGCGCACGCGTGTTGTACGGGTACAAAGTCCATTGTGGTTTTGCACTGGTTCTAGTGACGATTCCAATCGCACAGCCGGCCGCAAAGAGATTGACAGAAAGAGGGCGTTTCTGGGTGTCAACTGACTGTTTTCAGGGAGTGCCTAGAAAAACGCAGGCGTGGCAGAAAAAAAGCAGGCGTGGCTGGGCGTTCGCTGGGTGGGTGTGTGACGTCAAAAGCCGTCCCTCTGTCATTAGAATCAACGCACACGAAGAGTAACTACCGGGTTGGTCTTGTTTTGCACAAAACGATTTTGCAGGTGCTCTGCTGCACAAGCATTCGCACTCCTGCAAAGCGAAAATACACTCCCCGGTGAGCGACGACAATACGTTTGCACGGCTGCTAAAAACTGCTAGCGAGCGATCAACTCGGAATGACCCCCTATATGTACAGTGGTGCACACAGGGGATTCTGAGTACCGAGAAGTCCTCCCAACATATGATTGTTTTGTTTTCACAATAGCTGCTGGCTGATGCCGGCAATCAGAGAACCATGATTCACAGGTTAATGGTGAAGGAGTGGAGCCAATATGACAGGATTCCATTAGCGTAGCGTCATTTTGTCCGTACCGCCTACTGATAAACCTGCCCAGAAGACATTCTGCCTAGACTACTGTGGGCTCTGAAAGACAGAGACTTCCAGAGGGACACATACACATCCAACAAGTTGTGACACTGCAAATCTCATATGCTGCTCTTGCAGGGCTGGAAGGTACAACTAATGTAGGCAATACAGGACAGGAAGACATTGCGACTTCTACTAACTATAGGAACAGGAAAATTACATCTTCAAAAAGGACTGCACTACTCTTGGGAGATTCCATTATTAGAGTACATCTGGGATAAGCTACTGAAGTATAGAAACCAGGGCCGCCTTTTCATTTGGGCTCAATAGGCAGTTGCACAAGGGCCCCAGGAGTATAAGGGCCTAGGCTGATAGCTGAGGGTCCCCTTTTTCCAGAGATACCAGATTTTTGAAAATCGGGACTGGGGAACCGGAGATATCTGACTTCAAAACAGTGGTCCCCTTCCGAGCCTGTTAATTGCACTTCCCAGCCAGGTATCTCGGGTTCTGTCTGACTTAGAGTTTTTCTGAGGGTACACTCCAAAAGCTGTGACTCTCCCCTTTCGGTGGACACTGGCAGCTTATCTCTACTATGCCCAGAACCAGTTATATCAGCCTTCAGGCAACTGGTCCCTGCTCCAGCTCAACATGCCTTGTATGCAGTATTATATTTTCGTTGGTGGTTTGCTCTACATCCTATACTCTGATCCCCAAGTCCTCAGTACCTCCTGAAAGGTGGCAATCTCTGTTTTTTTTTTTTATACCATTGAAAGATAAAAAATCTAACTCCAGGAACTGGTGATATCTGCAGTCAAGCAAGCTGCCCTCCCACCAGAAAATGATGAATATTAAGCCCACTCCTTTATCCACCCCTCCCCGCATATTAAACACCCCCTACCACCCTGGAAGTCATGTACCAGGTTCCCTTCATTCAGATCAATGCCCCCTTCTACAGTTTAGTATTCTACCTCCCACCCCATCTCCCACCATCTGTGCAGTAAAGGAGTAATTAGCATAAAATTACTGCCCCAGGTCCTACATGCTGAGCAAGAGATAGAACACCTCTTACCACCCGCGGGACATCAAAGCTGCCACTTATAGTACCCCCCACCCCTACCACTGCAGTATGGGTAGGGGCCCCAGTGCATTGCTTTGCCCAAAGGCCTACACTGTTAAGACGGCCCTGCCTGACAGCTGGGGGCCCAATGTACTTGGTACTTGCACGGGTTTCATGCTCTGGGATGGGTGTAATGTCAGTTGCCAGGGCTGTGTAATTTTCACAGCCCTAGCAACTAGCATTACACAGCCCCGGTTACTGGCAACTGGCATTACACAGCCCTGGCAACGATCATGACACCTGTCCCAGAGCATGAAACCCCTGGCAACCAGCATGACACCCAGCATGTGAAACCCTTGGCAGCGAGCAGGTAATTTAAAAGTAATTTGAAGCTTTACTGTAGGGCATAGTATCAAGGGCATTGCAGTGTGTGGCATAATATGGTGCAAGGGGCATTACTGTGTGGGGCTTAATATGGTGGAATTTATTTTATTTTTCCTGTGGTGGCCGTGATCTGTTGGTGCAAGGTCAAAAACTGGGGTGTAAGGTAGTCTTTTCAGGTGAGACCACACCCATTTTAGAGACCACACCCATTCACGCCAGCCAATCAGCTCAAATATGTAAATTGACAGTTATGAGCTGCATTAGGGAAGCTAGAGGTGTGACAGGCCCTACACACTGGCCGATTTTCTGAAAGATATGAACGATCTCGTTCATAAATGAACGAGAACTCGTTCATATCTTTCAGTGTGGAGGCTCCAGCGATGAACGATGCGCGGTCCCGCGCTCGTTCATCGCTGGTCCCCCGTCGGCTGTGCATGCAGGCCAATATGGATGATCTCGTCCATATTTGCCTGCAGTTCTATGGAGCTGCGTGACGGGGGGAGTGAAGAAACTTCACTCCCCCCGTCACTGCCTCCCCGCCGCCGGGTCGCTCGTCGGCCGCTTCGGCCGTCGGGCACCTCGGCGGCGCATCGTCAAATGAGTAGGGCCCTTGAGAGTTCAGAAAGAAGTGCTGATATACAGAATATGTGAGATTCCAATTATGGAAGTTGAGTGTCATGGGAGAAATGGATCCACTTCAAGGGGTCAATCTAATTAGCTGCAAAATGTGCAAAGTGCCATTGCTGAAGCATTTAAATGCCGGCAATTGCATTCAATCTTGCACCCTTCTCAGCCTGGATTCTGCCTAAGGGGGTCATTCCGAGTTGATCACTAGCTGCCGTTGTTCGCTGCCTAGCGATCAGTGAAAAAAATGGCTAATCTGCGCATGCGTATGCACCCTCGCGTTGTACGGGTACGAAGTCCATTGTGGTTTTGCACTGGTTCTAGCAACGATTCCAATCGCACAGCCGAACGCAAGGAGATTCACAGAAAGAGGGCATTTATGGGTGTCAACTGACCGTTTTCTGGGAGTATTTGGAAAATCGCAGGCGTGGTCGGGCGTTTGCTGGGCGGGTATCTGATGTCATTACCGTGTCACTCGTCACAGCAATCATCGCACATGATAACTAACTACAGGGCTGGTCTTGTTTTGCACAAAATGTGTTTGCAGGCGCTCTGCTGCACAGGCGACGCACTCCTGCAAAGCGAAAATACACTCCCTTGTGGGCAGCAACTATGCGTTTGCACGGCTGCTAAAAACTGCTAGCGAGCGATCAACTCGGAATGAGCCCCTGAATTCACTCAAAATTGCTAAGACCTCTATGAGGTGGCAAGCACTTTTGTGCAAATTCAGGCTGCCGTAAAGTGCGTCTGCACCCGCAAGATCACAGCGTCTAATTGAATTTACCCACCCCCAAGAGGGAATTCAGCCTGCAGTTATAATAGATCCATGCAGCATTGGAAGCTGAGGGCACAAGTTCACTGTTTCAGAGGTTTGTGTGATACTCAAGAGGAGAGTATTCTATTAAGTAAAGCTACCTATCACAGTAAAAATAACATCATTAGGGGGGAACACTGATCAGTTTCCCTGGGGCAAAGATCAGAAGGAGAGAGTAGAAGTAATAAATACTCTTAGTACAACAGATGCTGAGAAAGTATAATATCTCCAGGTAAGACTAGGAATAGTTGGGATGGTACAGGATTGTAGAATTGTGCTATGACTACTGTAGGCTTACCATACTATTCCTTTAAATTGGGACATTCATGCACTATACAGGTTCTGTGGCTGGCTTGATGCAAGCCAGTATTTCACCTGGTTTTAATCAACCACATAACCTGTGTAATTTATGAGTGTCCCAGTTTAAAGGGATAGTATGGTAAGCCTAGCTATGACAAATTAATTTGATTAATTTTGAAGCATTGTACATAATAATGTGACACATACATGTGATTCATTCATGAATTGTCTATAAATCCCATTCAAATAAAGTCCTACTTTTTTTTCCACAAGATGATCTAGAGCTCATTAACTTAATCAGTTGTGCGTGTGCACTGTTTCACCTGCATCATCTACAGGATACCTACACTATAGCTTCTTTCTGCCCACATTGACCTATGTACCCAGAGATGCAAAAGACTCAATTACACCTGGATAGTCAGCCAAAGATAGGTGTCATGTGTAAGGCCACACATCATTTATACATTGAAAATAGTTCTTTTGTAATGATTTAATTAGTTTTTTAATCTCAGACTCATTTGACACATCTGAGCTCTCTCATCATTACAAGGTGGTATTGTTCCTTAAACAGTGAGCACAAAGAAAATGGAATAATTATGGAAATGGTTTGTTCTATTTTTGTATTATTGCTTCGTAAAACCATTCTCTACAACTTTGATATGTTGTTCTGTTCATGTCTAAAGACAACAAAAAGTAATATATTCTGATGATCACAGAAAGTTTATGTGTTAAAAAATAAAATAAAAAAAATTGGTCAGCCTAATACCCCTTTTACACCACCACTAAAACCCGGGTTATTGTAACGATAACCCGGGAGCGGCTAGGTGTAAAAGGGTTAACCTGGATCCAGTTACCTGGGAATCCAACGCTGCTAGCTTGCAGGGTTGGTCCCGGTAAAGATCTTGGTCATGGTGCAGTGTAATCGGGTAAACCGTGTCGTTGCGACCCAGCACCTGTTCACTGCATAGAGAAGAGGTGGCGCTTGGAGATCATCTGATCTGCAAGCACTGCCTCCGTTCCCGTGCACTGACTTAACCAACCTAGCAATATGCTGGGTCAGGCTGCTGTCTGAAAGGGGTCTTTTGCCAGGTCCACCTGGGAAGCACCCATGTAGGGCGCCAGGGTGCGGCTCGGCATTTCAGTATAAAAGCAATATAAGTGTCACTGCAGATTAAATGGTATCACTTTTGCAAGCATACAAGGAACAAGTCTCAATTGCAATACTATGCATATTAAAAACAAACAGTACACAGTGACATGCACAGTACCTTGGTAGAGATGATTAATATATATATATATATATTTGTAAAAAATCAGGTTTTTCAAACACCAGAACATTGGAAAACATCGCGTACAACACAACTTTGATTTTCCCAGCGGCTGAGTGGGTAGTACTGCCGTGCTGACAAATCAGGACTGATCAGCAGCACTGCAGACACTGGGGAAGAGTGTAGGGAGGCAGAGGGACTCAGAGGTCTCTTTTTTGAGTGATGGCTGCAGAAAGATTATCTTCGGGCAGCCATTCATGCTATGTATCTGACTGGTTGCCGTGTTTGTCACCAGATCAGATAATTCACTTGCTGGTGTGGTCGCAAACGATGTGGCTATGCCAGACAAGGTTAAAAGACAGGACTGTCTGTAGACTCAGGGAACATTAACTCTTACCTACTACATATATTCGATTAAGAAGAGCAAAGTTGAGTCAAGTGCAACCTTTATTACATATGTGTGGATTCATGACAGAGGAAGGTGAATGAAACCATCAGCAAGGCAAATTCATTTTATATTACTACCAAATTGCTTCCTGGATCAATTCTAGATATCATTTTTAGCTTTTTAGATTTAGAAGTGTTTAGCCCTTTAGGAAGGTGAAATTCTCAATACAGTAATATAATCTGTAAAATTTTACAGAATTTATTTACATCAGTTCTATGCTGTATAGTAGACTAGCCCAGAAACAGGAATGGGTTCAAGCCATCTCTCTTTGAAATATGGTATTATGTTTTCATCATCTTACGTTCCTGCAAAGCATTTAGGTAAAAACAGGGATATGTACTAAGTGGCACTTCCGCTTCTTATCGAGTCAAAACAGGAAGCAATAACACTGAGGTGTATTAGCATTTTGGCCACCGGAGTGGGGGAGAGAAAAATCTCAACTCTGGCGATCCGTATAAGACCCAAAGCCAATCAGCCTAGTGCTGTAGTGCTGTGTCTTACCCCACAGCTGGCACCACTGCGCATGCGTCAGCTCTTGCATACATCATAAGAAGTCCTATGCTCAGCCAGACCTCCAAAAGCTACCACAGGTTAGCACACATACCGACTGGTAATCCTGCCGTTATGTGAAAAAATGATAAACCACAAAAGTGCACATATTGATTTTTTAATAACATGTGATGATGACAAAATCATTAGCTGATTGCCGATAATGTAGAGAAAAGTGATTTTTCTCTGCAATCTGCTTTACATACATACCGAGGTACAGATGGAGCCATCTTTATCTTGGCCTTTAATAGGATTAACTGAGCCAGGCCAGTCACACTTAATCCCGTGCTGTAATGATAATCCCCTGATGTATTGTTCTCTCTGTATTGTATTGTAGCTGAGAACAATAGATGCTAATAAACCATGGTGTGCCTAGGCGCAGCAGAGAAGCCAAGATAAGCATGGCTCCATCTGTACAATGAGCTGTAAGTGCTGTTTAAAGTCTCCACCATAATGTAGCCCTTATTGATGCCACTATACAGATGGGTCCATGGTTATCTTGACTAGTTTTCTGCGCCAAGGCACAACATGACTGTATTAGCATAAACCCTTCATCTATTGTTCTCAGCTGCAATGCAATACAGAGAACAATACAGCAGTGGATTAAGTCATTATAGCAGGGGATTAAGTCCGACTGGCCAGTCTCACTTAATCCTATTAAAGGTCAAGATAAACGTGGACCCATCTGTATGTGAAAACCCAAGAGCTTACACTCTCACATTTTGGGATTTCCATTCTGCTTCATATGGTCCTCAGTTATATAAGTATTTTTCTTCCCTTCTCTTTCCATTAGCTGGTCTCTGGTCTCCCTGGCTGGTTCTCACATATACAGATTCTCACATGTGCTACCCTGGGGAGGTGCCCCTAAATGGTCCCCATACACTTATGCAACTTCTCTGAGGGGAGACTTAGCATAGGATTTCCTTGAGCTCACCGGCAACTTCCCGGGCGGCAGGATCACATACGATATATCGTATGCAGTCCTTTTGCATTCAATGTATCATATATTATCCCAGCCAAGGCTCCGAGAGCCGACAACTCTACAGTGCAACCCTTGCAATCTCCAACTTCGATATGGTGACCACACATCGGATTGGAATTGGAGGTAAAACACCTGTGATTTGCCACATTTCATCCTATTTCTTGGCCTGATCCGTCAAAATTGGATGAAATCGTCCCAAATCGCACAAGTGTATGGGCACATTTAGAGCAGACATGAATACTGCTACATTTTCAATTCATGATATCATCTTCTTCCATTTCTGCACTGAAATTTATCAGGATTCTGGCACTTGATTAGAGTCTCTCTGTAATGCTTTTCAACATAAGTTTGTTTTTACACATTTATCCTTTATAAGCCCATCCAGTGGTCAGGAAATATATGGGTGAAACAGAAAATAGCGCTTTGTGGAAACAGAAGCAGCCTGGGTGTATTCTGGTGACTCCCAATCACCCAAAATGGCTGACAAACAACAAATAATGTTGAATACACCGTTGGCGCTCCCACCCTTTAAACAAAAGTCACGTGGTAGTCTTGGTAAATAGTCCCAAAGTGAATCCTATATCTCACTTGCAGTGTCCTTCCTTCTGGATGTTAATTCTTCTCCAATTTCAAATTAATTCAAGATTTTCCTTGTACGGAGATGTTATTCATAAAAAGAAAAGATAGCGCATATAGTGTAGTATTTTGGACAAAAGTGAATTTATTCAATTATAAAATACATAAAATGCTCATATCCAATGAAAAGTGACAGATTCACTCTATGATAAAATTGGAACCGTACCGTGTCGGGCTCCCAGCATGGAGCAATGAAAAGAGTAAAAATGGAAGGTTCCGGAATTCCTCCCTCCTCCTTTCACGCAAAACGCTGGCCGCTGGACCTGGCAGGGTTCTCCTGTTGTTCTAAATGCAGGTAAATGGATCACTAAATGCCGGCATTTAGTGATCCATTTACCTGCATTTAGAACAACAGGAGAACCCTGCAAGGTCCAGCGGCCAGCGTTTTGCGTGAAGGGAGGAGGGAGGAATTCCGGAACCTTCCATTTTTACTCTTTTCATTGCTCCATGCTGGGAGCCCGACACGGTACGGTTCCAATTTTATCATAGAGTGAATCTGTCACTTTCCACCTAGTGGTCAGTCTATTAATAGCTCAATTTTGAACTTCTCAGGCTTCTGCAGTAGCTTCCCAGTGCATCCTGGGTAATTATAGGGCAAGTCTTCATTTTACAGTAGTTCCCACAGTGTCTCAGCTAGAGATGGATAGATATTCCTCCCCTCAACACAGCATCAATGGTAAGAATATACACATACATTTGCTACCATAGGTCTACTGTTAGCCAGTTATGTTGTCTTGTGTTTACATTGCATTATATCAGTCACATTCTATTGTTTGTGTTACAGTTTTGCCAATTTCTTTTACTCTATAATACATTTCATTCTCAGATCTTCACATCTAGATTGGATTATTGAAAAGTATGAGTGGTTATGCAGTCTGTCTAAATTTAATCAAAGGAGATTATACAGAGGGCAGACCAGTAAAACATGGCATTATCAGCAAGTGGGGTACGTATATGCTGACTTACAGATCTGTTACACTACAGCCACGGCTATCTGCATATGACAGCACAGGAGTTTCTATGCAGTCTACAAACATTGATAAATCAGCAAGAGGTGTACCACCATTAGACTTCACAGAAACTCACACACTGTCAGTGCAACTACCTATGTACAGCAATATAGCAGTTCCTGCATAGTGAAGCATCTATGCCTTAACAGCATTTTGCAGAAAGTTACATTTTCCTACTAAACAAGGTCCCAAACCTGTGGTTCCTGAAAATCCTCATCCGTTAGTAACGCAGCCATCATTGCCCGTGCAAAAGCTGAAGCCACAAAAGATGCCAACTATGCCAAGCATGAAATGCAACAAAAAATAGAGAAATCATAGAAGCACGCAAAGAAATCATGTCTGGAGGCAGAGAAACAATCAGAAAAGTCCCAATTTGAGGTAGTGTAAGAAATGCAATTGAAAATAGAGAAATCATGTCTGGCGGCAGAAAAAGATATGGAGTAAAAACACTTATAGTATAAGCAATTATGGCTAAGCTTGCTGCAGAGAAGCCACAGCTTGCCATAGCTGAAGCAGAGTTCTTGGAGGAGGCAGAACACACTGATATAAAAGAGCCATCAATGGGGGTAATTCCAAGTTGATCGCAGCAGGAATTTTGTTAGCAGTTGGGCAAAACCATGTACACTGCAGGCGAGGCAGATATAACATGTGCAGAAAGAGTTAGATTTGGGTGGGTTATTTTATTTCTGTGCAGGGTAAATACTGGCTGCTTTATTTTTACACTGCAGATTAGATTGCAGATTGAACACACCACACCCAAATCTAACTTTCTCTGGACATGTTATATCTGCCTCCCCTGCAGTGCACATGGTTTTGCCCAACTGCTAACAAAATTCCTGCTGCAATCAACTTGGAATTACCCCCAATGTCTTTGACCCAGAGCTTGGATCTCAGGATTCACTTCAACACACATCAGAATATGCCTATCAAGTCTCCAAAACAGACAGCAACCCTCCACCAGTTGGGAGGAATAACCCCCAAAAGGAAACTGAAGGGAAGTGTGGTTAATATTTATAGTGCCTGTGTTATACATAGAAACTGTGTTACCGTGTGTTGTTTTGTGGGAATAAGGTGTGATCCCCTTTTCTTGTGTGATACTAAGGCTGCTTTAGAGTGTGCATGAAGGTTATGCCATCTGTTTTTATTCTTCTAAAAACATTACAGTATTGAATGAGAGTACACGGTTGGAAATAGCCCTTGCCCTGCATTTACCTATTACAGACTCAGACGTTCAACTCAGGAGAGTGAGCTAGAGTAAGGTCCAGATGGTAGACAACTAATAGAAAAATATTTCAATGTAGGTCACTGTTTAAAATCTTTGCCAACGATGAGACCTTAATAAGCCTCCCCAAAACATCAAAGGAGTCATGCAAGTTTTTCCCTTATTAAGATCATACTAGTGACTTAAGGGATTTCGACTTAGGAACCGATTCTCTACCAGCTCAACATAGCCTTTAAATTTCAGTCAACTTGAATGGCTCTCTTCAAAGTACCAGCGTCAATATTTAAATTCTTTGGTCCAATCACTACCCTATGATCCATCCCAGAACGCTGAGTGTATGTCAACCAGATAATGCAGGTCTCTGGGAACATGGCATCTGCGCCTTGTTCCTAGGGGACATCTCCAGTGCGCATGCGCAAATCACTCGGAGATGGTTGTGGCAGCCATTTTCCAAGTGATTTGTGCCCGCACTGCAGGGCTGTCGCTGCAGGACTCCAGAGGGGTAAGTATACTCTATGGGTGCTGTGTGTGCGATGTGCCCCCCCCCCCCCCCCCTGGACCTAGGGGCCCATGTGCACTGCACACACTGCACCCATTATAGAAATGCTTATGTTGATAGCATTTTAAGCATGTCAGCATATAAACTTTCTAGCATCATGTTTAAAGGTAATAATAATGCTAACATAGCTAAATCCCTTCAGTAAATTTGTTGCTAGTCTTGAGCCATGTCTTTCCTGGGGTAATGTCCTGTACCTTGAACCCCAGTGGGAGATTTAGGAATCAACATCCCTGCCACGTACTCAGACAACAAACCCTACAGGAATACATCACACAAATGTGGTATAAAGGCTAGTCTGGTACATTTATTGTATTTCTAGCAAAAGTATATTTCGCAGTATGAACATGTGAAAAAAATATTCTCACTGATCATAAAATAATAAATAAGTTGACCAATAGATACTGTAACATTCACAGATCCTAGATGGGCATGTAATACCGAATCAGCAGACAATGCATAAACCTGGAAAACATGCTCCCCTGTCTTTCTAGAATCTTCCTTCACTGCAACAGGTAAAGCATACAGCATGGGTCTTCAATCTCGGCCCTCCAGCTGCTGTGGAACTACACATCCCAGCATGCCCTGCCTCAGTTTTTTCATTCCTTAATAGCAAAACTGCAGCAGGGTATGCTGTGATGTGTAGTTACACAGCAGCTGGAGGGCTGAGGTCAAAGACCTATGGCATACAGTATGCATTTGTAATCAGTCGTATCACAAATTGCTTTCACACACCACATTCAACCAGGGACATCACTGTGGTCAATGACGCCCGGTGTGCTGGAAAGCCCACATTACCCGAGATGCTGGGCTGCCTCTGGAGACGCTGGAGGAGACTTCGGGGGCGGGCTGTGATATCATTAAGCCCTGCCCCCCACATCGGGAAAATGCTGCGTAGCACGGGTCTAAAATGAGGCAATTCACGTAATTTTAACCCCTTCCCCACCCCACGGACTTGCGAATACGGTGCATCTCTTCATCCTGCCCGCATCACTAGGGTGGGAGCAGGATGCGGGGGACCTGCCTACTCTTCCGGGGTGCGGGGGGCTTCCCAAAAAATGGGAGCCTCCCGCAGCTTCCGGGAGAATAGGCAAGTATGAACTGAGTGCTGCACGTAAAGTCACAGTGCAACATCCGGCTCCCTGTCACTGAGGAGGAGTTGGCATTTTGGTTTCACCCCTCAGATGGAGACACCCAGGTGCGTCCCACACCCCCCTGCAAGAAATAAAAGCCGAACACTTCCCACCTGTCAAATCTTTATACGGGTTACATGCTATTTACCGGTGGGCGGGATGCCGGCTAACAAGATCCTAACAGTGGCATCCCGCCTGCCAGAATGCCGGCAGCGGGGCAAGTGCTAAGAGTCCCCTTGCGAGCTCGGTGGCTCGCTGTGCTCTCCACAGGTTCTATTGTCACTCTATGGGTGTCGTGGATGAGTGGGAATAGCCCCTGTGAACCAGGATCCCGGCTGTCGGTATTGTCGGCTGTCAGGATTCCGGCATCGGTATCCTGACCCCCGGGATCCCGACAGCTAGCAAATTGATTGCATCCCCTATATACACATCTTTGACTCTGTCTGTCTTTTCTTCACCCTATTGTCTGCTCTCAGTCTATAGTGGTAAACACATGCAGAGAATAGAACATATTTTCAAAGCTATCTCCCAATTATGCTAGTCTTTGCCATATTCACAGATTACCGTCTTTTAATGTAACCAATCAATATACAGTATAAAGCCATATAATCCAGTAAATGGTTACCATACTGACCACTTATCACAAGCTTTTCGCAGGTGTCTCTCTGCAGGCTTTCCTTTCTGCTTCCAAGCTACTGTACCACACCTCATCAACTAAACACTCACAATTTCTACCTCATCTCTCTTCCCAGGGTATGTACAGACTGGGATCCAGGCTCTTCTACTTTTTTCAGTCTCTATGCACATGTTATATCTGCCCCACCTGCAGTGCACATGGTTTTGCCCATTAGAGGAAAATGTTGATTTGCAATCAACCTTGAATTAGGCCCTCTGTCTCTGGGATCTCTCATACAGAAATCTTTCCTTCTCTCCCTGTCTCTCTTTGGAAGCCCTAGGTGGGACATCTCTACCTCTCTCTTCTTCCCTGGAGGTTCCTGTTTTTTCTCACCCCTTTCTCACTTCCACAATGATCACATTGTATAAAGGTTGAAACTATGTACTCTGCACTACTGAAACAGTGTCTGTTGGGGCACCCTTCAGAGCAGGGGCGTTTCTAGAGAGGAGGAGGCCCATGTGCAGCCTCCGGCTGGGCCCTCTCCTCTCTAGCCGGCAGCGCTGTGTAGACTCTGGGCACTAGAGTCCCTAAGGGACCCTAGCGCTGTCCCAGAGTCTACAGCGCATGCGCAGATCTCCCAGAAAATGGCATGGCAGCCATTTTCCCAGTGATTTTCTTACTGCGCATGCGCAAATCACCAGGAAAATGGTGCTGCTCCATTTTCTCAGTGATTTCGGCAGCGCTGCTGCTGCACAGCGGGACTCCGGAGGGTAAGTATATCAATAATTAGGTGCAGGATCCCCAGAGGCCCATGTGCACCGCACACACAACACCCATTATAAATACACAAGTGCTTCAGGGCATATAAGTGGTTAAGGCGGATGGCAATATGGTTAACATTGGGGGTCTCGGGACCACACAGTGCTTCTGACTTGGGGCCTGAGATGGATGCACAAGACCCGCTGCTTGCAGATTGCTGATTATAAGTAATCTGCACATTCACAGAACGGGCCTTGTGATGTCACCCGTAGTTCTGTTCTGCCTCTGTTCAGCTGGTGAAATATTACTATGTTGGATACCAGCTTGCGACATTGGTCACATTGCTGGGATCACAGCTACAGTATATGCAGGAGGCGTATCCAAGTAGAGGCAGAGGTCACAGTGTTAGCGACCGTGTGAATGCTGTGTGTGGGTGGGTTGGTTGTGCAACAGTGTTTGGCATATCTGTAAGGGGCATTATGTGTGTCATTATGTGTGTAAGGGCTTTAATAATGTGCAACATAAGTGTCAGTAACATTATGTGTGTTATTATGTGTATAAGGGCATTGATAATGTGCGGCATATGTGTAAGGGACATTAGGTGTATAAGGGCATTAATAAAGGTTGGCATAATGCGTAAGGTGCATTATTTTTATAAGGACATTAATAAGGTGTCATGTGTAAGGGGCATTACTGTGTGGTATTGTATGTATAAATGCATTACTAATGTGTAGCATTATGTGTATAAGGTGCTCTTGTGTGTGGTGTAATGTATAGAAAGGGCACTACTGTGTGGTCTAAGGTAAATAAAGAGCAATATGGTATAGTGTAATGTGAATAAAGAGCACTACTGTGAAGAGTAATGTTTATAAGGTAAAGTGGCACTACTGTGTGATGTAAAATGAATAAGGGACACTATCGCATGATAAAATGTTAATAAAGTTGCACTACTGTGTGGCGTAATTTGAATTGGGGGTACTATTGTGTGGCCATGCCCCTTCCCAGCAAGAACATGCCCCTTTTTGAGCTGTGCACCATATTTGCACACTGTTCCTATTTAAAATATAGTGGGTAGGAGCACCAAAATAAGGACTGCTTAAGGGGTAAGGGGTGATGGTGCTGGGAAAGGGGTGCAGGGTCAGAGGCTGAACTAGCGGCGGTGCTAGGGGGCACCAGCCAAAATCTTGCCTAGGGCATCATATTTGTAAGGGCCGGCCCTGTGCATGTGTCCTGATGGTAAACCATCAGCCTGTCACACCCATGATTTTTCCGAGGGGGGGGGGGGGGTTCCAAATTATATATGTATATATATATATATATATATATATACAGACATACATATACAGTGTATACACACACACACACACACCTATATGTGACAATACAGTACATACAAACATATACTGTACACACACACACACACACACACACACACACACACACACACACACACATGCACACACACACACGCACACATACTGGAGTCTCATCTAGCAGCAGAGGGATGAAAGCCCTGCCCCC
Organism: Pseudophryne corroboree; assembly: GCF_028390025.1. Taxonomy (NCBI): domain Eukaryota; kingdom Metazoa; phylum Chordata; class Amphibia; order Anura; family Myobatrachidae; genus Pseudophryne; species Pseudophryne corroboree. Next base: position 382,907,679 of record NC_086449.1, read on the forward strand.
TCATGGTGGTGGGGCTAAAATGACACGGTTCCAATGGAATCTCATCATATTGGCTCTGCCCCCTCGCCACTGACCCGTGAATCGCAGAAATTTGCAGTGAGGGGGCGGTACTTTGTAATATTATGCTGGCTCTCTCTTGTTTGTCAGGGGGGATTTCTGGGTACTCCGAACTCCCCCCTACCGGCATGCGCTACTGATCGGAGGATTCAGTATGAATTTGGATGCAGAAAGAGGCAATGTCAGTTACAAAAATTGCAACTTTAAATCCCGCTACAGAATAGCTGAAAAATCAACACCCTTTCAAGTGTGACCAGTTTACATTTAGCCCCAAGACTCTGAATAATAAGAATAAGAATTCAATTGGTTTCCAGCGGCAAACCAGGACTGCCATGGGAAAAATGAGACTCATGGAAGCCCAATTTCAAGTAACTCAAAACATCTTTTTATGTGATTATATTAAGGAAATGCATGTATTCTCACTAAAATAAACCAACATTGTTTATGCATGTTAAATACACACTTCAACTTCACACCTTAATTATAAAGTAAACACTAAATTCTCCCAGCCCATTACAGCGCTCAATTTTAATTTAATTCTCTCTTAACTTAATACTATACTAAACAAATTATCTCTTTCCATCATCGATGATAATCCAATACATCACATGCAGAAGACCTGTGGGTGCTCTAATATGCTTCTCTGTAACGCAAAGCTCTTATATGTTTTCTAAGTGAGCTCTCAGTAAACCGAATCCGCTCATCACTAGTTATATAGACCTTAGATCTGTGGATTTTGTGCCATTTTATTTTATGGATAAACATGTATAAAAACCTTTCTTATAGTGCAGCTATAAATGGTGGCAATAGAATGTACAGACATGTTACTACAAATCTTATGTGATAACCTATATGGGGCAAATGTACTAAGCCTTAAAGAGTGATAAAGTGGAGCGAGATAAACTACCAACCTGCCTGTCATTTTTCAAACACAAATTGTAACATAGCAGATAGGAGCTGATTGGCTGGTACTTTATCTCTCTCCAGTTTATCACTCTTAAAGGCTTAGTCATAACTCCCAACATAACCCATTCCAGGAGGGACAAAATGCTCTGCTCCTGGACTTTCCTCTTAATATATAATTGCCATTACCTGTTTTGAACAGGTTAATTGATAAGAAATGTGTATTACCACAGGTGATGGTAATTATAAATTAAGAGGGAGAAGAACATATTATCCCTCTTATACCCCTTTCAGACCAAAAATGCAGGGTCTAACCCAGGAATTCGGTCCCGGGATCATGCAGGGACATTCCCGGGTTGGGCCCCGTTTATACCAGCATTTGGAGCCGGGACATCCCGGGTCGGCACCTTTCATACTGAACCCGGGATGGCCCTGCATTTTATGAGAATGTCATTAGAAATGGCCCTTTTTAAGGCCCACAAATATGAGGTCATTACAGAGAGGGAGGGAGAGAGGAAGGGAGGGCAGGCCTGCTCACCTCATTGCAGCAATCATGGCCGACGGAGTACCACTGTGTATGCCTGTGTTCCTGATTGTTTGGGCTTTACTGCTGTTTGACCCAGCAAGTGAGAGTCTGATGCAGCTTCTGACTTTGTGCTCTATAGTGCACAGTTATACCTGGAGGAGGAGAGCTTTATTTTTGGCAGAGAGGGCCAGGACTCAGCGCCAGTATTTGCGCAGGAGGAGAACCCTGATTTCGCAGACTCTGGCTTCTGTTATGCGAATTAGTACCGCGTCCGACCGAAGAATGTGGACCAGAGACTGCCCTCATGGTGATGTTTTCATGGAGACTGTGGAGGCTTATCAAGATGAGGAGTGGATGACCCACTTTCGCATGTCACGTCCAACGTTCCAATACCTGCTGGACCTACTCACCCCTGCACTTACTATGCAGACCACCCACTACCGGACACCTATCCAGCCAAGGAGGAGACTGGTGATTGCGCTGTGGTGGTATGCTACGCCAGGAGAGTACCGCACAATCTCCTGTTTGTTCGGTGTTGGGATCTCCACTGTCTGCAGTGTTATACACCAGGTGACGAAGACTATACTGGATACACTATACAAAAGGTTTATCTGCTTACCGCAAGGGCAGCGCCTAGATGACACCATCAAAGGCTTTGTGCAACGTGGGTACCCTCAGTGTGCCGGTGCCATCGATGGGACCATATCCCCATCATTGCCCCCCGTGACAACCCGGCGGATTATTATAACCGCAAGGGATGGCATTCCATTGTCTTACAGGCTGTGGTTGACCATAAATACTGGTAAGTAATTTTGTCAGTGTTTTTTTTTTTTTTAAATGCAGTGTGCCTTTATTTTTTGTAAAAATTGTTAAAAAATTTCTTTTAGCATCACTGATGTATATATTGGCTGGCCTGGGCGAGCACATGACGCTCGTGTTCTTGCCAACTCCGATTTGTACAAGATTGCGGAGGACAAGCGGGGTGGATGGCTTTTTCCCAGAGAGGTAAAAAATAATAATAATATATATATATATTTATTCACACCCCCACCCCCTTCAATGTTTCTTTAAAGGGTTTGCCAGATTTCACTTTTGGTTGTCAGTTGTGATGGAATATGTGTGGCCTGTAGTGTTTCTCTTTGTAAAAGGTTTATTGAAATAGGAGTCCCTGTAGATTGCTGTCACCTGCTTCACCCCCATACCTGTTTCAGCAATCAAGTGATACTCATACTCTTGTATTTCTTTTCAGAAATCAAAGACAGTGGATGGGGTGGACATCCCAGTCCACATCATTGGGGATGCAGCCTACCCTTTACGCCACTGGCTAATGAAGGGGTACACCCAGCATTTGCAGCTGTCTCCCATCCAAGTGGCATATACCCACACTCTGAGTTCGGCACGGATGGTGGTGGAGAATGCCTTTGGCCGCCTGAAAGGACGTTGGCGCTGCCTCATGAAGAGGAATGATGTTGACCTCAAATTTATGCCCCATGTAGTAGCGGCCTGCTGTGTCCTTCACAACACATGTGAACTGCAGAAGGAACAGTTTCCAGAGGAGTGGACTGTGAAGGACCCTGAAGTGACACCCTCTAGTGTAGATTTGGAGGTGTCTGGTGGGCAACATTCCTCTAGTGCCGAACTCATTAGGGAAACCATTTGTACCAACCTTAACGAGATGTTAAAATAATTCAGAATGTTTACAATTTTACATGAACAAAAGTTTGCACTGTTTTATCCTTTGTTTTAATTGCACAAAACCAATCGGTTAAATGCACAGGCATATATATATATAGTAAAGCTTGGCATAAAATGAGAACATGTGGCGAACACATAGCAAACATATTAATATAAAATCTGCCGAAAACCCAATCCCACCCTTCCCCCCCTTCCAAACATGAAAATTGGGAACGTATAACTGGGCCAAACTATCAAAGTTAAATACACAGTCCAAGGCAAACACTGCCTATGGCAATTGTCTATACACTTTGTAATCTGGAGATGGATTCGGGTTAGGGGGGTCATAGTAGGGACCTCTAGAATACGGGGGATAACTCTGCTCGGGGACAGGAGGGGCCTGGATAGCTGGGTACATATGGGTACCCTGAATGCGAGGCAAGATGCGTTCAAGGAACTGAAATTGCTGGTCTTGGTAGTCGCACAAGATGCGTTCTTGGTGTCCCATTATCTGCGTTATAAAGGATTGCTGCAGCTCTCTTTCCGCCTCTATAAAACGGAGTTGGTGGGCATCCTCCTGTTGCTGCATGTTGTTGTCCATGTCGCGCAGTTCTTCAACTAGCACCTTTGTCATTGCCCGTGCAGCAAGCTCCACTTTGTTGACTTTGCGTTTCCGTTTGGGAACTGAAAATACTGCAAGGGGAGTAAGAAGGAAAAAAGGGCATATAAGAAAAAGCAGTGATGTGATCGTACGTGTTTGTGGCATCCTCCCACCTGCACTAGGTACACACTGCGACAGGAACTATATGGCGGGCGGTTATGGGGGCATATAGTGCAGACTTCATGTTTATTGGAATGCGGGTGTTTAGAACAGATATAATGGTAAGCAAGGACAAATACTTACTATTGGTGCGCATCACAGGGGGATTTGCCTGGAGGGCCGCGCCCACATCTGTTTCCTGGACAGTCACAGCGTCCGCACTGTTGCCGGGTAAACTGTCTTCAGTCGGGTTGGCGGATGAGTCCAGATCGGGGTGGATAGGATCATCTTCAAATAGTATGGGGGATGATGTTGTTCGCCCACATTGGGTACTTTCCATGCTGGACTCACTCTCCTCAGCAGCCACAAAGGGTGAGGGAGTGGCAGAGCTGGAGGATGACAGGCTGATGGGGTCACTGAGCGCAGTGTTGCCAAAAACTGATGCACATTGCTCATAAAACATCCAGTTGCGCCTTGCAGCCCCACTTTTGTTCCGGTTGTGGTCATGGATGCGGTAAAACTGTTTTTTTAGCGTTTTCAGTTTATTCACCACTTGTTGTTGGCTACGGATGATGCCCCGCGAGGCCAGGGTCTTCGCTATGTTATTGTATATCTGGGCATCCTTTACAGTACCTGTGATCTGGCGCCAGATCTCCTCTTCCCCTCTAATGCTTAAAAGCTCCCTCACCTCCTCATTTGTCCAAGACATTGCAGGGCTGCAGGGGTTAAAAAGCGCTGCGGGGATCTGTTGTACCACAGAGCTGCAAAGTGCCTGCCTCCACGCTGTGTGATGCCTCTGCGCGTCTCTGAAAAATCACAACACCAGGAAGTGCCCAGAATAGCCAATCAGCATCAGCAAAGGCAACCCGGGAAGGCGGGACATGTCCCTGCACCGTTCATACTGGCCAGGGTCCCGGGAAGATCCCGCGACCAACCCTGGAAGAAAGCAGGGTTGAAATGCAGGGGCATGGTTCCCGGGATTCTGTCCCGGGACCCTTTCACACCAGCGCTACACCCGGGTTGTTGCCGGGATCATCCCGGGAAAATAGGCTGGTGTGAAAGGGGTATAAGATAGGGCCATGTTTGGAGGTACTGTATGACTTAGTACAGATGGAGCCTTCTTTATCTAACCCTGCCTAGTCGCAGGTGTGCACTCCCAGCGTGATTAGGCGATCTGTCTGCGTAGTCACGCTGGGAGTGCTTGAGATGCTTCCCATTCAGAGCGTTGGATGGAGATGCTCTCCATTAAAGTGAATGGGGAGCATCTCCGTCCAGGCACGCGTGCCCGTCCAGACAGAGATGCTCACAGTGACTAGGTGCGCCCATGGGGGCGCGCCTAGTCACACAAAGAGCCTGAATAATGGAGGCTCCATCTGTACATCTCCCGATATATCTGGTGATAACGCATTCCCTTCCCTCATTACTTTCTCCCATCTTTCTCACATGTAGAAGTGCAGGGAGACCCGGAAGTAATAATTTATAATTAATTTCTAATGTGTTATCATTAGATTGATGGAGGGTGGTCACCGGGGCTTGGGGACATATTTGTGCTGTGGGGCATGTGGGGAAGGCTAAAGTGAGTTTTAGAGTACATTTAGTTTCTGAAGTGATTGTTGTGGCAAGTGTGAGTTCAGAGTACAATGCAGGGGAATGTTGTTGCAAGTAGGAGAAGTGAGAACACATGGGGGAATTATAGGACAAGAGAATGGCATATGGCATCTTTTTTATATACTAAGAGTAATATTAATAAGCAACTCTCTTTAGGGTTAAAGGACCACATATCTTCACCTTGCACTTGTATATTGGCCCCATTCCCCTTCCATGGACTTGAGTTTTGCGTCATTATGCTCCCTTTCCTATCCATTTCAATAAGAAGTTGGGTGGGATGTGGAAGGGTCACCTAGTCTTCTAGGATTCCATGAACAGTATAGGCTTACAGGGGTTGGAGGCAGCACTGGACTTATTCTTGTGAAGGATTGTATATATACCTTCAACAATAACCAACAATAGAAAAAAAATCAAAAACAGTCCCCTGAACGGGGTATCAGTCATAAATATATAGGTTGGTGGTGCTCCCAGAGTCAGTAATACAAGTGGTAATTTTATAAGGGAAAAGAGAGACTCTGTGTTGGGGCACTCTTTGCGTAAAATAAATTGTGTTAAAACTTAACTTTTATCAAAATTTATCTTAAAATATTGTACAGACCATTGTATAAAAATGATCACCCATTAAAGAACAGAAAAATGCCCACGTAGGGATTTGATTACCCAGTGTGAGCATAGGTTATGTTCCCATTTAGAATTCAAATGCACCTGGGTGAAGATATTCAAAAACAAATACAATAATTGGAAGTGCTTATATCATCAATTATTTAAACAAAATTTCTTATAATGATACACTTCTTTGTGATAGCTCTCTTGGTATGTATAATACTGAGGCAAAATAGTTTCTAAGTAATATTGATAAATACCTTCATTTTTAGTACATATGATAGCTTTCTTGGTATATATAATGTTTGGGCAGAGATCATTTATATATTGCTGATGAATACCTTGGTTTGCAATGCTGAGTAAGATTTTTCTCTTCTTATACTCGATAGGAGATAGGATAGTATTGGAAAAAGTAAGAAGAATAGAGGTAGGGCCAATGCTTTCTCCACCACTTCTGCTGTTTGTGGGTGTTTATATATACCTACTGCACCTGATATTCCAAGGGAGTCACCCACCTTTTACTAATCAGTCCTATCACTGCTTTGCTTCCAAGATCAGATAGATTTGGGTTTGTCCAGTGAGGTGTGGCAGTAGTAATAGTCCATCAAATGAGAAAGTATGTGGTTGTGGCTCAATTACCACAGTGAGAACTTCTGCTGTCCTATTTTTATGCCCCAATTCCCTGTTACTGATGCATTGCAGGGAAATTGATATCAGGCATGGGATGAGAGAGTTCTCGAATAGATAGAAATAGGCAGACAATACCCCTACTTCTGCTGTCCACTGTCATATATGATTATAGCGGACAGTGGATGAGAGAGATGGGGTACAGAAAAATGGTTTATGGAAATTAGAATTCTCCTGTTGATATTCTAAAAGAACAAAAATGTTATAAGTACCATGCTCATAATACACACCGTAATTGTTTAATTGTATGGAAGATATTGCAGCACATAATGAATGAAAGCAAGTGGTTAATGCTAATATTCCCTATCCACAAATTTTTAAATGGAAATCAATATATCCAAAAATATTAAGTGACATACTATAGAGAAAAGGGAATATTGAGGAGAATATGCAATGTGACTTTTTCTCTCAAATTATATTCAGACAGCAAAGTTGCCCCTGATTAACTAATGTTTAGCAAAAGACACAAGCATGTGTAGCTTATTCTCTCAAAATATAATAAATCTAACACCTCACTGGCAAAGTGACTTTTTTATCATTCAATTATAATCCAACGACAAAATTGCCCATAGATAGCTTAATGTTTTACAAAAGACACAAGCATCATATGTAGCTTTTTCCCTCAAAGTAAAATGAATCAATGTTGCCGTTAAACAACTAGCGTTTTTATGAGAAATACATATGACCAATTGACAAAATATTAACAATAAACCAGGTATGAGCCCTAATAATCAATATTCAATTACCAATGAAAGGTATACATACTTAGAAAATTGCAAAAATAAAAGCCACAATGGGCTATACAATACCACAGGAGCACAATGCGGGCCAGACCGTGCACTGTCTGGCTCCACTCACAAACGGGCCGTTTCACCACTGTGTGGCTTGTTCACAGAGTCTCTCTTTTCCCTTATAAAATTATCACTAGGATTCCATGAACTCTTGAAAGTTTGTGAGGCTCCTGGATGTTCTCGGGGAATAAGTATTTGTACAGAAGGTTCTTGTCTGGAAAAAGTTTATAAATTAGGTATGAGAAAAGGAGCCAGTGCCGGAGTTACAAGTATAAGTGCCACTGACAGCATATTAAACGGAGTTTCTGGACATCCACGTGCAATCCAGACACCTACTGTACCTATGCTTGCAGTCCTATATGCAGCATGAGTGACCATAATGTAGTGGTTCCCAGTCGGCTCCATGATTAAGCTACGGGCGAAATGCGCATTGAAGCACTGGTAGCCCTGTAGATGCTCCTGCCTACACTGTGAAATAAATGATTGACGATACGCTAATTTATAGCTAATAGATCGTTATATGTAGTGGGTAAATGTTAATCAATATAACATCGTCCCCACTACGAGGTGTGCTTTCAATCCCTAGCTCCCCATATTGTTAAAAGATTTATGGCACGTGTAGCGTCGTTTAGGCTAAACTTATATACATTCAAGTGTATAATCTTGCCAACGGTGATTTCAGTGCATTGTCTCAGGCCACACAGACAGGGACATTATTGTGTGTACGCATTCTCTTCATAGTGCATTAACCAACAGCTTATGAACACTTGATTTATGCTAGTATTCACACTACTGTTATGTGTAGGTGCACTTCATGTTCAGCGCACAAACTAACAGCTTATGGATACATGATTTATGTTAGTATCCATACTAGTGTTACATCAGGACGTGATATTTGAGTCCTTATTTACTATATGATAGCTACACCTGATTACCATAGCTGTCAGTAGCGCTAAGAAGGAGGGTATACACCTATCAAAGCAGTGACCGGGAATTTATTTAACCCGGTATACCCATAAAATAGGGAATCTATTACTAAACCTGTGAAGTGTGTCCAATACTAGACTCTGCATGTCATGAGCACACAGAAGAATATGTAACTTGTTACACTATCATAATATCGTTACAGTGGCTCATTTTGCTACTTAATTATCTTAGTTGTTGGTAGCGCTAAGAAGGAGGTTACATACTTACCAAGGCAGTAACTGGGAATGAATTTAATCCTGGTAGGTAATAATTACTACCAAATTCATGCAATATGTTAAATATTAGACCTTGCACATTATCAACACATAGAAGAATGTGCAACTAGCCATATTATTGCAATACTGCTACAGTGCCTTATCTTATTATCCACAATAGAGTGGGATTGAACATAATTGAATGCATCCCTCTAGTCTCTCATGATTATATGTGGGAAATAGACTACTGAATATAGTGGACAGTCAGAACACAATTAAGATAAGACTATATACTGTCTAATCTATCTGTTCAGTGATAAGATCAGGTTCCACATTTTAGATCAGTGACAGATCACCCTGTATCTATATAATTAAGTACCGATAGAACACGAGATTAGTGATTTCTGTAATTTTTAGGGGACCATATGATAATAGAATTGGTGACTGAGAGACATCATAAGATTACTTTCCAATCACAGTAGACAGATTGATATTTAGATCTATTATTTACTTATAGCAGGAGTCACTACAGACATTCCAGCGTTAGATTTTAATATTTCATTTCTTATCTATCTCTATCTTTTAATATTTCGCTTTTTTATTTGTTAGGTGGGGAGTTTTTTACATTTATTCATAACTATTAAAACTTAAGTTTTAATGATTACTGTCTAGTTCATCGACTAGCTTATCGACTTAGTGCACCATAATACTACCTTTCTTTTTTCTACTTGGAACAATATATGCTTCCTAGGTAGTTGGTAGCACACACCCCTTTGTCCTGATACACTCTCATTTTGAGATTATTATATTTATGGGGGTTTGAGTCATATGGTACCTGTGCGGAAACACCCGTTTTTGTGAACATATGGTTGCCGTTGCACACTGGGGTGCCTCGGGGCATTTTAAGGGGTGTCCTAGTTGGTGGTCTAGGATCAATTCAAATTATTTCTGGTTATTGTAATAGGCAAAACCAGTGCTGATGGCTTGGGCAAACAGGTGAATCCTGTCCCTCACCACATAATTGAGTCTAAGGATGACATATAAACACCATTTACTTAATTTAAATTTTGTTTTTTGAATTTGTCAAAAAGAAACTTTTGGTCTTGGGGCGATGTGATTTAAAAATGTTTGGGAACCACTGCCATGGTGTATGTCTGCAAGTTGTTATCAACAGGAAGCAAACTGATAAAGTTTTTTTGAAGAAATTCTAATTATTCAGCATGGGTGACCCCCACCACGGCCCCACCCTTCCTCCCTTAGAAAATTAAATCTGCGATATCCCTAATATATTAATTAACAAATCACAATCAGTACTGGTGCACAAATTGCCTACAAAATCTTATGGGTATAATATAACCTTTCATAATCAATATACCTATTGATATCTTATACAAAAATATGGAGAGATAGAATGTGACAGACAAAATAGATATCCAAAATAGATTCCCTTTCAAGGAACAAATATAGAGTTCTGATAATTAAATGCAACTCTTCAAACTCAATAACTATATGCGATTAAACAGATATGAACAAACAAAAAATATTGCCAGAACAACATTTTTTGTAATGGCTATACAGTACAAAATTGGAAAAAGCACAAAGGCCGCCACTAATCTAAAAGGTTTAAAGCTTTGTAAAGATCTTTGCGGAAAATATAATAAAACTAGTCAAGCACTGAAAAGCAGTTAATACAAACAACCATATTTATATGTAATAAAATGCACAGCTAATACAAACAACTATATCCACATTTAATTAAAGATGCAGCTAAACACATATTGAAGTACTTTCCCCATACATAGATTATAAATATAAAATACACCACTATTATTTAATATTTCATACATACATAAATGTCAAAGCTACTAATAAAAATCATGCAATTAAACCAGTTAATTTTATTTATATTTTTCCTCAAACTTCCAGAAATGAATTCCGGCTGCCTTCAAGTAGGTTACTGATGCCAGGGAGAAAGAGCAATGTCTACTTATTTATTGCTGGGACTATTAGACGTGCCAAGATATATAAATATATATATATATATATATATATATATATATATTTGCATATAACTTGTGTCAAAGTCGAAAAATATTGTAATACATATGCTTTGTACTAACCCCATGCACATGCCCGCTGCGCGTGCACTCGCTCTGCCGTGCGTGCGCATATCCGCAATTTGCGTAACGGAGCTTTTCACGGCCATGCGCCTTAGCGCGTGGTATGCGCATTTACGGTAGAGTTTGTGAGCGCATAGAGGGTTATTAGAACATTACATATTTAACCCAAATAGTGTACATTGTAGATATAGTTCCCTAGACCATGTCAGCGAGTATTATTAGTTTAAACAGTTCCTGGACAGAGGGATTCGCCTTTGCATGATAGGAAGGGTCAGATAAAGGTTGGAAGGTGATGTCTAGTATCCAGCTGTAGGGTATTTTGAGGGTAACATTCCGGTGTTAATTAGAGAAAGATCGCTTGTTCCTGTGTATAGTTATGTACAAAAGTAGAATATGAACATTAACTGTATTTACTGTATTTTATGTATGCGGCGGGAATCCAGAGGATACCACCCACAAGAGCAGTTGGGGAAAGACATCGCCCACCCTTTCAAATCCACCTATGACCTTTTCTGTAATGTAGAGACACATCCCTGTGTCCAATGGACAATGAGATTACAGTGACCATTGTATTGTGTATGCCTGTTGTGTATAAAAAGACCATTGTTGCCTGGCTGGTCAGAAGACTCTAAACGCTATCTGTATGACCAGCGGAGGACCGGCTCGGGTTGCGCTTGCGAACATTCTCACGTATGTACTTTCTCTGTAGCCATTATTCTGTTCAGATTTACTTGTTAGCCTGTAGTGTATAATTTGTATTGGTTTTACCTTTTGGAATTAATCCACGGAGGCCTTAGAACCCTGTGGTTGCAACTACAAATCAGTGTTGTGTTTTCACTTTCCTGCATGGGCTTTAAAGTAGATTTATCTGTATAAGGTGTATAAGCATTGATAAGGTGTACGCACTGCGGGTACTTTGTATCGCCAGCGCTACTTAAGGTTTAAAGGTATTACATCATTACAGTACTTTGCTGTTAAGGGTTTAAAGTGTAAGCATGTCATTACATTGTATCATTAACAAGGTTTAAAGGTTATCAATTGTGTGTGCGCTCGCTGTGTGTACTCCGTACACTCAGCGCGGCGTGTGTCCGCCAAGTGCGTACCACGTGCAGGACTCTGTACGCAAATAGCGTACATTGTGCGTAGCACGTGTATTCAGTCTAGCGGCCATAACGGCTCCACGGTAAAAGTGTATTTAGAGGTATAGCATTGCGGTCTAAGATAATATCAACATTATCACTTGTTTGTACTATCAATGCTATAGTGTATGTTAATCAAGATGCTGTACTTTATACTGTAGCTTGCCTATTAGAGCTTGCAAGATATTTTTACTGAAACATTATATAATGGAAATGCATGAGATTTTGCTTTGAGCAACTTTATTGTCCTTGACCCTTCGCCACTAGGATTTAATCAAGAAAAGCAGATTTGTGGCCAGTTTTACATTCAGTTAAATGTATACTTTTTATTTTGTCTTATACAAACATGTAAATATGTAATCAAGCAATGTATCCTCTTCTGTATATAGACCCTTTATTTTACTAATCATGCAAGTTCCCATGATTCTAAATGCGCTCAAGTAGAAGTGGTCTATTGGACTATTGAATATCCCATAGGTAGAAGTAAAATAGAGATATGTCCTCACACACCTAGCCTCAATACACAATACAGCGCGACTTGCCTGGTGCAACTGAGCCACTCCCAAAGGTGTTACATACCATTTTTTCTTTACATTTTGCATCTTATTCACTTTGCAGAATGCAAAGCAACACCACAGACGCTAGGCCGCAACTTTACTTGCGTAAAAATTAATTTTGAAGACATACAGATGAAGCACAATAAAAATCCGTGGGCACTGCATCACAGTACACAGATTCAGACAATGCCACACACACATGTACCAATGTCGCACATAAAACTGGTCAGTGTAATCTAGCTAAGTAGTTTTGTCGCTTCCAGTTGTTTTGGTTGTGCGAATAGGACGCTTATTTTGAGTGAAAAAGAGGCTCGGTGTGGCTGAGTTGCCTGAGACCGGAAACGATGACAGAGGCTATTTGGTGCAATTGATGCCACAGTGAATGAGGACATGTCTGTAGGAGTGACCCATTTTTTTCGTACAGCTAAAGTATAGGAATTGCCCATATCTATATCTACACCCCTTTATGTTGGACACTGTCCAATAAGAAATAGCATTGCCAGCTGTTAAACAGACCAATGCAATCAGGGTCCTATTTATCAAGTCATAACTATGTGGAAACAGCTGCTAAGACAATCCTAAGTATCATTGCTATTTAGGAACTGCCTGAATACAGCAGATATCCGAGATATCTCCTGTGTTCTGCAAAGTAATGCTGAAGAACACAGTCCCTTTATACTCAAAAGAGACTATTGTATGGAGTGACGTATTAAGACCCAAAAAGCTTAGCTTGTCTCCAATAGCTAAACGATCTGAGTATGCCATAGGGCGGAAGTTCCCAAATGCTGTTCTCATGCCCCCTAATGGTACAGGCTTTAATTATATCCAGCCCCTGGGCTGCACTATCGATCACACAGTGTGCTGGGTGGGGCACTTAGCACGTAAACATACATGTTAGGGTGTATGTGCTGGCTGGTTAACCCAGGGATCAGCAGCGCTGTGTGTATTACAGCCACCATGCGGCACCCGGAGCATTAGGCTTCACTTGCCTTCTAAGCCCGCCTCCAGACTTACATTGGCTAGTTTCACAGGAGCCTGGTGACGGACTTAGAGGTTGAGTGAAGCCCCAGGTACTGCACCAAGGCTGTAATACTAATACACACAGCGCTGCCGGTCCCCAGGATATCCAGACTGCACATATATTACATTCACAATAACATGTACATTTATATGTGCTAAGCACCTACCCCCCACCTACCTGCACTGTGTGATCAGCGCTTAATTACTACCTCAACTCAATCCACTGAGCCATGGCTATCCTTAAAGCCTGGACTGTTTGGGTGCCTTAAGGACCGAGTTTGGGAGCCACTGGCATAGAGGTTTTTTCTGATCCTTTCCTTGCAGGCTAGATGCACCTTCCTTTTTCCCTAACTAATGTCTTTGTGTGCATGGTCGCATATGTTCAATGAAGGTGCTATGTCAGAACAGACATTCATTTATTTGCCACTGTGATACACAAGCTTTAGTGGGACAAGTCATCCTCCGTGACAGAATCTCACTGGGTAATGCTGTTCTGGTATGATTGTTAAAGTAAATAGATCCAAAATGAATCTCTTACACTGCGGATAAGATATAATACCCTATGGACCTTTTACGCAAATTCTACTGTACGTAAACATGCCCCTTAACCACTTAACTGATAAATTATTTTCCGAAAATACGCTCAGAAAATGTTTTGTTTTTTTAAATAAGTGAATTAGTTGTATAATGTGTATTTAAGCTTATTCAAAATTATTTTAGATATTTAAAAAAAAAAATAGTTTTTAAAAAAACATCAGAACCTCGCCACCATCTGAACATCATAACCATCAGAAACATCACGACCATTGGGACAGCCACCAGGTACACAGAGGGGGCTTGGGAGGGGAGGGTCATTTACACTTCCCCAACGGCTGCTTTTGTCTGCAGCTGCTGGGTGGGGGTCCTGCCATGCTGACTGATCAGCAATGATCAGCAATATGGCAAACACTCAGGGAGAGTGCAGGGAGGCAGATGAACCCCTCTGACAGCAGCAGTGGAGGGAAGTTTTTCTTCCCTGCCTCTGCAAACAATCTCTATCTGGCTGGTCGCATCTTGTGCGACCAGGTCAGATGAGACACTTGCTGGTATGGTCGCATCTGATGCAACCATGACAGGCAAGTGGTTAATGAGAGGAGGAACTGGAGGGCTGACAAACATGCAGTTCTATGGCAGTGTGTCCAGGCAGACAGGAAGCGGTTAAAATACCAGCACTGGCTTGGGATGATACAATAGATATTCTGTCTACAACACAACGTAGGTTTTGCATTGTTATCCCACTTTGCACCATCTATGGAAGAGTTACAAATTGTATGAGTGATCCTATATGACACCTTCTATTCTGAATTGTCACACATCTCCACTGTACATGCAGAGACTCGCTCACCACTGTAAGACCAAACCTCCAGCCAACCACTGAACCGCAATCCCACATTACACCAAGTTTGCCGAACTCAAGCATCATATCCTTGTGGAGACTATTTGTAGACAATCCTGGTTCAACATTTAACAGCTGAGAATGTGGTAAGAACCAGATTAATCCTGTTACCTTTATGCTGTGGAATTCAGTAAACAAGAAAGCCCTTGCAAGCTCCTCTCACACTGCGCAGTTTGGACGTAAGCACACTAACTCGTAAGTGGACACAAGTGGGCTGATCATGCCCTAACATTTCAGTATCTTCATATGTTGACTTAAAAGGGCCTCAAGAACATTATTGCATATACAAGGACTGTTGCACACTCTCATGGAGCTGCAGTACTTCACCAATCTCTTCTGCATCTGTGATAATGACATCCACTACTGTACCATCACTCGTTATATCACACAGGACACTGACTCCTCCTTATTGGTTTCCAGCAGTGCTGTTCCCCCACGGACAGGTGTCAACCACAGGCTACTCAACATCTTCTTCAGTTACTGCTGTGTGGGACTCTTTTGGCACACTGTTGGCATAGGTTAGGGATGGATAAATGTTTTCCTTGCCATCAAATGGTGTGGAAGCGATGGCTATTCAATTTTAAAATGCAGCTGAATTAAGCTGTTTAACATCAAGAAAGTCTGTGAGTCGCTATTGTGCATGCACAAACATGTTTTTTTGCACATGCACAAACTATCACAATGTTTATTCTACTGAATTCTTTTGATGCAATGATTAGTTACTGCATGATGCTCGCACAAATTTTAATGGCTTAGCCTACCAGAGTATTAGGCTCACACCAGAACTCCAGTGTTCTGCCTGTTTGAACTTCCCGTTACTTACCAGTATCCTGATCTAGCCAGTATCCTGATCTGTCCCCAGCAATCAGCACTACAATATTTAAGAATCTACTACACAACTTCTCTCTATTTTTCATTAAGTGTGGTGGGAACACATTACCTGCCTGCCATTTGTTATATTCTATATAACAGCACCAGTGCACTAAACACTTGTGAAATCCCACGTGTTCTGTTTCTAAACTTTTATCTTGCTCAAATTTCCAATACCTTATTGGGCACTCTTATCCAGTGAGGCTAAATATAATCTTTGACTTTGAGACATAATTATCCAACAGCTCCGTGGACAGCAGAAGCGCAATTTCCTTTCCTGTGGAAAGTACTCTCTCTTTTAGCAGATTACTGCCATACTCCACAAGATACGCCCAATCTCTTCCGATCTTGGAAGCTAGTCAATGGTAGGCCTGGTTAGTATTTGGTTGGGAGACCACCAAAGAATACCAGGTGCAGTAAACAATTTTGCTGAAAGGCAGAAGGAAGATATCCACATCTATTCTAACCTTTACATATCTATTTCTTAGGAATATATATTCTTCCTCTAAGAATTTGATTTAACTCTATAGGAATTTCCTTTCTGAAATTACTTTTGAGATCTTTGCTGTAAGGACTCCGGGCATTTGTATCTGAGTAACCAATCCCTTCAATTGTGTACGAATTTGCTCTTTATATCTCATATGCACAGTGTGTTAAGCACACAAACCAAATACCCCCTCTTAATTTGTCTCCCCTTTCCTGACAATCCTTAACCAGATTATATATTTGACACACACATTGCATTCTCCCTCCTCCAATTTTGGGTGAACAATTCCAACATTGAGTGTATTATATCAATATAAATGTTGTGTATTTACTACCAAGGTCCTTTGCTACATTGAACTGAGTACCTTGCTGAATAAAATGCCCAATGGTGACATGACTGCTAAGCACTGACGCAGATAGTGATTAATAACTAATAAGGCAACAAAATAACTTTTTGACACTAACTCATTTGAATACTTGATATATGAGACAGCAGAATTGTGGTCAAATAATAAGGGCACCCATAGGATATTAGTTGACCTGTCAATCATATATTTATATCAGACAGGATATATTCAAAATAAATTTTCCTCAGAATATTTTCACCAGGGCAATCCCAGGCTATTATTATTAGGACGCACTTTAATGCAAAGTTTATGTGCAGTATTTATCCTTACCTTTTATAAATGTTTGTTTGTCTATTGCCATATTAATTATACATATATATAATTAAAAGTATAATTTTATCTTCTATTGATTTTTCATTACAAGCGTGCCCCAACAAAGAGTCTTTCTTTTTTCTCCTTTTGAGCATACTTACCAGTATCCTGATCCAGCCTGTTGATGATCTTTTGCCTACTGTGTTCTGTTTCAACTCCTGTTTTCTGCTGACCCACTTCAGTCTGTTTCCTGGTACCACGTTGCCTACCTGATTATTGACCAGAGCCTTCCAACCACGATCCCAGTCTGTCTTTCAGCGAACAACTCAGCATCGCAGTCTGATGCTACATTCTTCAACTGTCACCAGGAAACCCACTAAGGAGGCCACAGCCTGTGTGTCGGGCGCAGCAAAATCCAGTTGCCAGGGTCCCTGGTGAAGACCACTGATATGTTAGACTCCGCACCTCTTTTTATGGATCTACACCATCCCTTGTCTACTACTGAGAGCATCCATAAAGTCTGACAAGAAGCATGACATTACCAACCAATATGACATCATCATTGTTTATCGGTTATTGCTTGACTCGTTTCTTTGTTTCCTTTCTTTTTTAATTTTTATGCTATATATGGTATTATCATTTTATTTATTTACTTTTAATACCATACAATTAATAAGTATCATTACCTTCCTAGTGTGTTGCATTGCTGTAACTGATCTCCAGGCATATCCATCACACGTGTTTTTTTCTCCTTGCATAACACTGTCATCTGGCATACTCCTCTAAACACACTAGATCCTCACACATAACCAAACACTTTGTCAGAGCACTGGGTATACTACTCCCAATTTTACTTGTTAGAATAAATGCTGGACACATCAAACAACAACTGTGGTCTTTTATGCTCTTCATTTGGGCCTTTTCATGCAAGTGGCCCAGGATTGTGTTTAATTAAGTCAAAGATTTTCAGCAGCATGGAAGAGTTGCAGCAGTGCAACTTGAGAGAATGTCCATCACATTAGAATCCACCTAATTAGAGGACACCACCATTGTAAGCTGGTTGGTGCTATGTTAATTCTCAGGGTGCATTCTATACCTTCAGGCTCTTGTAGTGTTGGATGCATGTGTACCTTGAAAGGAAAGGTGCATGAAAAATAAAGCTTATTTGTGTACATATGTTCCAGATGCATCCTGCAATAGCGTTTGCATAAGATGTCTGTAGGGTGCACACGTGCACCCAATAAGAGCATAGAGAGTTACTCTATTTCCCCCACTAATATTTGTACTGAATTGTAATAAATAGAAGACATAATAGACTGCAAAGGTATTACTAAAGTGTAATGTTGCATTTTTAATACAAAAATGTAAATACAAACACAAAATTAAATACAGACATCTGTTCTCTCCTCTCAAACTGAGAATATTCTTTACTGCGGTAGTTCATTTGAAAGCAAATTAATCATTGCAAATAGACAATCTCTACTTCATATAATATAGCCGCAACACTAATGTTTTGAGTACTGTTAGCTGTAGCTATCTGCAATCTGCCAATCATAAGGAACTACTTACCTAATGCCACTGATCATTTCATTGCACTAGTCTTCCAGCATGTATATATGCGTCTGCGACCAAGTCCTATTCAGCCACAATTCCTCCCTTACTGATTTAGACCAATGGTTATCTGCACCTTTGGTCATTAGTTCTTTCTCTCCCTTCATAAAAAAGCTGTAAGTGTAAAATGTGCAAAAATCTAGATACAGACATAAATGCATGCATAGTACAAAAATGTATATCTCTATAAAAGCCCCATTATGTACACCTTGCTTTGAGTTTGGTAGTCATGGGTACACCTGTCTGAGATAAAAATGGCCTGGCCAAATGATGCTTTGCAGCTATGGATAACTTGATTTCTTTTGTGTCTTTCAAGTTTAGAGTTATCTTTGTAACATCAATAAACTGATTTTTTTTTTTTACATGCAGTTCAAAATCAATTCCTTCCGACGTAGCAATAGATATTGCTGGCTTATGGTGTCACATGCAATGTCAGAGCTGCAAGGAAACATAACTTTCTGCAGCTACTTCCCTGCCAATAGAATTTAGCCTCTCGGGGAGTTGAGAACAAAGAAAATTGCTGCACTCAGATAAAGCAAAAGGCAAAGCAGGACACCTTTTCTATGAGTAATGAGATCTGTTTATCATAAGTGGAATCTCGGAGAGGCAATTTCCAGTTACTGGAGCACAGATGAAGCCACTAATAAAACCCCTCCCACCCTGATATAATATATATTGTATATTTCTTTCCAGTTATCATTAATAGAAAAATTGTATGCAGAAAACTGTAAATGTTTGTTCACTTATATTCTAAATGGTGTAATGCAACAGAAAATGGGTTTTTAAAATTAGTAATGTTTATTGAAGTATTTTATGACAACATAGTGCATGTCTTGTCAGAGATTGTCTAGGCAGTAGAACATTAGTCCGAGGTGTATATAAAGGTAGCAATGTTTTTCACAGCAAGTTATATTTAATGTGAAACAATACTGTAGGTTTGTAGGTGTTGGGAAACAGAGCTGCTAAAGCAAGATGAAGATCTGACAGAATCTCTGTCTATTTGGAGTTAAGCCCAGTACTCACGGGCCGATCAAGGAGAGATGCGTGCTGAGCGAACCGCTCAGCACACATCTCTCCTGCCGCTCAGCACAGCGCGATCTGTGCTGAGCGTGCGGGGGGAGACGGGGGGGCCGCTCACTTCACCCAGCGGGTGAAGTGAGCGACCCGCTAGATTGGCCTGCATGCAGGCCAATCTAGCAGCGGCGATAGCGATGTGCGGGGCCGCGCATCGCTATCGCCGAAGGGGCTACACACGGAGCGATCCTGCCGATATTCTAAGCAATCTAGTCAGATTGCTTAGAATATCGCTCCGTGAGTACCCCCCTTTACCAACATCAAATTGAAATAGCAATTGTTACGGTGACATGCCCTGGTGAGGTGTGTTGTACTAACTGCAGCTGGTTAGTTTTGTTTTTTGTACTAGTTATTCATTAGCATCCACTATCTATATAGTACCGACTACTCTGCATTGTCGGACAAACAAGTATACAAGCGTAGCATACAATTATATGAATGACTTTTTCCAGTGGATGGGGAGGAAGGATGGTCTGTGAGTGATATGGCAAGACCTGTTCTGCACATATCCATCGGCTTTGTATGTAAATAATCGGGTATGCATACAAATCCCATTCAGGCCCTAGGCCCGTGACTGCTAATTTTATCTGTCAGTCTGTTGTATAGATACAGTATCTCACTGTGTGATTCTTTTCCCTATGTTCTGTCTATTTTAACTAAAGGTGCATACACACGGTGAGATATTGACTATAACTCAGATTTTGACTTTGTGATTTCCCCTGAACTCCCCGGAGACCAGAACCACTGATACTGACTTTACTTGAGATTTTGGCTTTACTTGAGATTTTGCCTATTTTGACTTTACTATGCACTAGATTGTACACAATATAGTCAAGATTGATTTGCCTGCACAGTCTATCTTTTCTTACGATACCGACCCCACAGGAGTGCGCATTGGTATCACAAGCTGTGTACACACGGTGTGATTTGCACTAACTTTCCTTACGATTTTCACTATATAGTCAAAATCATAAGGTTACATCGTACCGTGTATATGCACCTTTATTGTATGATTTGCATGTTGCTGTAATTTCTCTGTACGGTGCTACAGACACTTTGTAGCATCCTATAAATAAAGGATAATTATGTAATAGAGCAATTACAACATTTAATTGACAAATGCTCATAAAGTGGAAATAATCATACCAGATTTAGCATGTAGATTTATGACAAAATGATTCACTACAGGTTACCATGATGGGATGGAGCAGCTACAAGGCTCTCCTATAACATCTGTATGTGCTGTCAATCAATCCTTTTTTCAAATGGGAGCCACACCCACTTGCATTTGCATATCATTCAGATTGTTCCACAGCACATGCTGTATGTATGGAATAGCAAGAATATAAATTATAGCACACTAAATATTTACATAATAGGTATGTTAGAAGTTGTACAGCTAGGTTGCAGATGAAAAGAAAGTTATTTTTATTTGACAAATATCACTTCATATACTACTAAAAATAATAATTATTTATTTCACAAAAATATATTACAAATTCTAAGTGGTGTTTTTCACAAGCTATGCAAGTGCTGGGATATTTCCAAATTCATTTTCGTGATGTGTAAAACTCTTCACAACCTGAGGTGTGAAAGGGTTTGAGAGAATCTATTACCTTTTTGTGCGAGATAATGTCATAGCTTTTAACAACTAAAGTGGACTTTTTGTATCCACCACTACTTTCTTATTGGAACAAAACATGGATTACTTATTTTGTCCATGATATGTAAAATATGTGAGTTGAATTGCGTGATGTGAATTATATGAATCTCTAGCATTTTCCAAAAGCAGTCTAATGTGCCCATATTAAAGTGCTCCTAAAAGTTTTGTTAGATATGAGAAATTATCAAACTTAAAATATCAAAATATCATAAAAATACACATTAATAAATACATACAGTACATACAGCATAATAAGTATGGAATATATTTAAGTCCAATTTGTCTTCTCTCTTATCCTATCCAAGATGCCAGTGCAACAATGACAATGAGTTTCTGCTAGGTGATGAAAACTTAAGCTTTGGTTGCTAGCAACTGAATGATTTGTGTATAATTAGTGATCTAAGACCTATTAGGGCCATTAAATATGTTCTCTTACACAGATCACAAGGTATGACTCCAAGGAGGTCTAAATATACCTATGACGGGTGGTCTTCAGTATGCCGCCGGCCAGGATCCCGGCGACCAGTATACCGGCTGCCGGCATGCCGACACATATTCTCCCTCTTGGGGGTCCATGACCCCCCTGGAGGGAGAATAAATAGCATTGCGCACCACCGTGCCCGCAAGGGGCTCATTAGCGCTTACCCAGCTGTCAGTATGCTGGCGGTCGGTATCCCAACATCGGTATGCTGACCCCCAAGATCCCGGCCACCAGCCACTCATACTACACTCACCTATAACATACACATTCCTCTATCTCCCTAAAATATTTACTATACATGTGTTTCATAATTCTAAAGATCTTGCTGCAGTAAAGATAATCTATATTTTAAGAGCGATGTTGCCGTCCAATATTTGTGTCAGCACTGAGGATTGGCTTTAGTGAATATTTCACCCATTTGGTAAACTGTATCTAAGACCTCCTCTGCTTTTAAAAGGGAACTTTATTATAATATTATTATTTTGCCTAATTGAAGTCCCTATGATGAATAAAACAATTTTCTGGAATACTGTAGCTCATAATCCATAAAAACCAGACTGCTACCCATCATCAGCTGTGGAGAGAAAAACATGTCTGTAGCTGCTATTTGGTTATTATGTTGCAATATGCAGAGGCAATTTTCCTCAACACCTTTGCTACAAATGTATCCATGGGAACTACAATCACTATTTCCTTTCTTAAGTGTCATTTATTTACAGCATGTCCTTAAAATGGTCACAGCAGACTTTTTTAAGTCTTTAATTGGTAATTCCATGCAGAAGTCCTATATTAAGTACCAAAACTTATTCCAAGATACTGTGGGTACGCAGCATAAAGTTACTCTTTAAGGGGTACATTTACTAAGCAGTGATAAGAGCGGAGAAGAGAGCCAGTGGAGAAATTTCCCCATCAACCAATCAGCAGCTCTGTATCATTTTATAGTATGCAAATTATAGATGTTACTTCATTGCTGATTGGTTGCCATGGGCAACTTCTCCACTGGCTCACTTCTCTGCTCTTGTCACTGCTTAGTAAATGTACCCCTTAGTCAGGATTTCCCAACAGTGGTCCTCAAGGCAGACTAACAGTCCAGGTTTTAGTGATATCCATGCTTGAGCACGAATGGTTAAATCAAAATAACTGAGGTACTAATTAAGTCACCTGTGCTCAAGTATGGCTATCCATAAAACATGGACTGTTAGGGGTATATTTACTGAAGTGCGCGTTTTTAAAAGTGGAGATGTTGCCATAGCAACCAGTCAGATACTACTTAACATTTGTCTAGCACCTTCTAGAAGAAAAATAGCAAGAATCTGATTGGTTGCTATGGGCAACATCTCAACTTCTAAAAACCTGCACTCTAGTAAATATACCCCTTAGTGTGCCTTGCGGAGCATTGTGGGAACCCTTGCTTTGAAGAATGTAGAACATTGCATCTATCTGATGTTTTGTAATGGTCAAAGCTAAAACTAATGATACAGGGGCTGTCCAAGACAGAGGAGGGTCCCATGTGCAACCTTTGTGTGCCCCCCTCTCTCATCAGCTGATGTCTTCAGTAAACTGTGGCGCAATGCCAGTCTGTGGTGTTTAAGCTGATCTGTGGGAATATGGCTGGAGTGACATTTTCCCAGTGATTTTTGTAGCAGATCTCTGGGAACATGGCACCTGTCTCTTTGTTATATCTGTGACGCTGATGGAGTGAAGTATTGTGAATAAGTGCTGTGAGTGGGCACCCCTGGACCCAGGTTCCTGTGTGTATCGTACGCACTGCACCCATTATCGATAAGCCAATGATATGATATAATCGTCAAGTTGAATCTAAAACATATATGTAAACTATAAGGAGCATTTTCTGATCTACAAGAAACCATAAAGTACAGATACAGTTCTGCATAATAGTTTTTACATTTTAATTGTTAAAAAATAAATAAATAAAATAAATAATTAAATAGGTGGAATCTGAAACCCTTAGGATCGGCTCCCGATAGTGCATGTGCTGCATACCAGGGGAGTGAGTAGAAGCTTGGAGGCCCCTGGCAAACTCTCTAGGTGGCCCTCCTATTTGATTTCTATAAACCCTTAGTTCTACATGGTTTATCATATCCAAATAATTTCTGTATTATCACACATATTAGAAATATGTTAGATGGCGCCGCAAGATAGTGTCAAAGCTTTGTTGGTTTATTTGCTTGGGTTACCCAGCTGCTAGTCATTATCAGTGGTGGTTACTGCCCCACACATAGCTTGGGTGGTTAAAACATACAAACCTTTAATGTTACATGTAATATGTATGACGGCTGCTTGACCCCTGGGATCGGCAGCGCTGTGTTTCCCAGCTGCAGCTGCACTTGACATGCAGCACTCAGCTTCAGTTTTCCATCCTGTATAAGCCCACCACCTGAACTCCCATTGGCTAGTTACACAGGAGTCTGGGGGCGGGAATATACTGGAAGAGAAGCTGAGCGCTGCTGCGTCACAAGTGCAGCTGTGGCTGTGAAACACATAGTGCTGCCATTGTATCATTTTATTAGAAGTCATAACTCTAATTGAACTAAATAGTACCATGTACACAGAAATGAATTGCCAAATTACATATCGTACTTTTACTCTGGTTTGTTATAAGTGTATTTGCATGCCTTATGTTCACCTGGCACATCAGCTGCTGATGCAGAGCTGAATGCATCTTGCAATGTCTCAGCACAGCATACACTGCAGGTTTTTTTGTGCCAAATCTTATTCATTGGTGCCCAATATATATTGTATTCAATTCAGCTAAATTTTAATTTAAATTGCTGTTTAAATGAAGTTTGTGGAGTTTGTATATTCTCTCCATCTCTGTATGGATTTCCCAGGGGTACTCCAATTTCTTCCCACATCTAAAAATATACTGATAGATCACTTGGCTTCTGTCAAAAAAACAAAACAAAACCCTAGT
Source organism: Pseudophryne corroboree (assembly GCF_028390025.1). Taxonomy (NCBI): domain Eukaryota; kingdom Metazoa; phylum Chordata; class Amphibia; order Anura; family Myobatrachidae; genus Pseudophryne; species Pseudophryne corroboree. The sequence continues at coordinate 382,932,519 of NC_086449.1, forward strand.
GTGTGCATGTACAGTATATGGGCAGTCTAGATGGGCCAAGTTGTTCTGATCTGCCATCGAATTCTATATTTTGTTTCTATAATTTAGCTGTCCAGTATTTGTGGACTGAATGTGAAAGCAGGCAGCATTTTCCATACATGTGCATCCAGGGCCGGTTCTAGCCCTTTTTGCGCCCCGGGCGGGAAATAGGGACATGTCTTCATACAGGGGGTGTGGTCAGTTACGCCCCTGTACAGTAGAGTAGCGTCGCTGAAATGCTGTGCGGTACGTGATGACGTCATCGTGCACCGCACAGTAAAGGTCCTCTCCACGAAGGGAAACTAGACGCTACGCATCTAGTTCCCTTCACAGCGAGGTACAGCGGGCAGCGGCAGCGGGACACAGCTGGCAGCGGGGGGCACAGCAGTAGCAGATCTTGCCATGGTGCGGCGCCCCTCCAGAAGGCGGCGCCCCGGGCAAAAGTCCTGCTTGCCCGTGGCAAGATCCGCTACTATGTGCATCCTTTTCTATCACAATATGGTTTATCTGGATATTAATTAGCATCCTTTGCTGGGTTTGCTCCTTGCTTTATATGAGGCCCTAGATTTACACATTATTGACTTCCTTTCTTTTGTTTTACCTTTATTGAATAGTAGTCTGACACAATGATTCAAAGTTACTATCACTGCGATCTGGAGCGGTTCTAGGCATGGGCAAGCAGGGCAGGCGTGGCCGCAGTCAACCCACAGGCGCCCGCCACCCACCCGCGCCTCACACCCCGCTCCCCGGCTGCAGCAGGTGCCGTGGGCTGTGTGGGAGCCCGCTGCAGCCGGCGCCATTGCCAGATGCTAGAGGTCATAAATTACCTCTAGTGTCTGTGCAGCGCTATGGGAGAGACGTCATGACATCTCTCCCATAGAAAGGAGCGGGCAGCCAGAGACGGAGCAGCGGCAGCAGCGGTCGGGAAGCAGGAGCGGGGCTGGTCAGTAATTGTGTTTTTTAGTTTGTTTGTATTTGGTGTTTGTAAGCAGCGCTACTAGGGGTCACAACTACAGGGGGCACAACTACTGGGAGCAAAGCTATTGGAGGCACAACTACTGGGGGCACGGCTACAGGGGGCACAACTACTGGGGGCACAACTACTGGGGGCATAACTACTGAGGGCATAACTACAGGGGGCATAACAGTGGCCATGCCCATTCCCTATAATGCCACGCCCCTATTTTGGGTGCGCACCCTCGACGCGCGCTTACTCTGTTTTACCTGTTGGGGGGGGGGGGGGGGGGGGGGGAAGGAAACTTTCGCCCTGTGTGCTACAAGGTCTAGAACCGGCCCTAACTGCGATACCTCTGTTTGGCATATACAGCAGGAGGCATCTATTGTAAGCAGGTGCCTCCTGCTGCAGTAGTTACCCAACCTGTGTCCTAGGATGCAGACTTTGGATCACTGACTCAGCATTTGGCAGCTTGCAGAACTCAAGGGGACACACAAGCCATTTGTTGCAGAGGCCAGGAAATCTCTGTGCAACCACGGAGATCCCTGGTCTTTTCCCACCCCTGAGGCGACACACAAACGTTTTCACAAACAGAGGCCATTGCCACCCCCCAAATGGCATTAGACTGTCAATCACTGACATTATGATGCTACACTGCATCAATGTTGCAGGACCCATTTGCACATACACAGATAATCGGTACTTTGCACATCCTGACTCAGATTCTTCGGGATCTAAATAACCACCTATAATTAATGACAGGTAGCTAGCTGTACAGCAGAAAACATGATCCAAGGTTTAACAGTAAATATTTAATCTTTTACGTTCTTTACATAGTGTTTTATCTAATGTAAAATGTTTAAAATTTCATAATTACAGCCTTTGTATTTTAGGAAATGGAAAGTGTGGTTTTGCAAACAATACACCCTGTATCCAGGGCCGGATTAAGGTCCACATGGGCCTGGGGCTGAAAATGATCAAGGGCCTATTGTGATAAATTGAGGTGTGGCTAATGTTGTGTGGGTGTGACCAGTGACATATGGACGTGTACACTCCCTACACTATAAGCCCCAGGGGCGGAACTCCCGGAGGCAACGGAGTCCGTTGCCGCCGGGCTCCAGTCCTGAAGAGGGCACCTGGCTCCAACAATGTCCCCCTACCATGCCCTTTCTGCCATCGCTTCCACAAAAGAGCTACCCACCGAGCAGAGGTGGAGCGGCGCCGATCAGCATCAGCGCGGCGCTCCGCCTCTGTGACTGTCTGCTGTGCTGTGTGGTCGCGGAGGACCACACACACAGAATAATTTACCCCGAAACTCAGCAAGCCTGCCCGTCCGTCACCAGGAGTCCCCGTCCGTCACAGGCAGATTGGCTGGCCCGGCCGTAGACTGCAGATGGCTCCAGGACACATCACCGGGGCTGCCTCCAGCAGCTCAATATACACTTGCTGGTGGTTGGCCACTCCCCTGGGACCAGCGGCCGCCTCAGCTGTTCAAATCCCGGATGTCAGACAGAGGGTTCTGAGCTGCAGGTGCTGCGCATCACGTTACAGGAACCCCAGCATGGGACACAGGAGGCCGTGGGCAACAGGGCTGGCGCTGCTGCTTCTTCTGCAGGTCAGTCACTGTCTGCTTGCCTTGTGTACATCTGCAGGTTACAGCTCCAGCCTGAGCCTCATGTCCTGCGAAATGCTTCACCCCATACCTCTCACCTGCTGGCCCTGACTGCTCCCTATGCCCCATGACTGCTCTATGCCCCCTGTCTGCTCCCTATGCCCCCTGACTGCTCCCTATGTTCTTGAAACACTGGCTTCTGAGTGCACCTTATGCCCTCTGACTGATCCCTATGTCTGTGACCGATCCCTATGCCCCTGACACACCTTTGACTGCTCCCTATGTCTCTGAGGCACTGGCCTCTGACTGCACCAGATGTCCCCTTTTTCCTGCACCTCAGACCTAGCAGGAAAACTGCCTGACAGCCTCTCCCTCACTGCCTGTAATCCTCTCTATGGCGTCATCCACTGCCTCTCCCAGTATCCCACTCCCTGTCACCCAATGTCACTCTGTCGCCGACTATCTATTCATGTCACCTCTCTCTTGCTTGTCAGCCTCTTCCTGTCATTCAGTGCCTTTCCCCATCATCCTCTACATCATCCACAGCCTCCCACTGTTGTTATCCACTGCATCCCCCTATCATCCATTCCCTGGTATCCCCCCCACTGCCTCTCCCTGGCATCACCGACTGCCTCTCCGTCTCCCACTATCTCTCCCTGTCAGTTCTCCCTGTCATCCACTGCCTCAACCCGTCATCCTCTACATCACCCACTGTCTCTCCCTTGGGTCACCCACTGTATCGTGGTGAGAGCATGATGAAAACGAGGGCACTGGGGGAAGGGGGACATGGCTCATGTGAGGATGGCGGGGGGGGGACATGGCTCACATGGGGGAAGGGGTAGACATTGCTAAAACACACTGGGGAAAGGAGGACATGGCTCACACAGGAGAAGGGGCAGCATATCTCACACATGTGAAGGGGGATGTGGCTCACTAAAGAGGGAAGGGGTGATATCACTCACACAGGGCAAGGGGGGAACATGCCTCACACAGGGGGAAGGGGGACATGGCTCACACACGGACCAGGGAAAGGTGTTATATGGCTCTCACAGGGGGAAGGAAGGGGACATGGCTCACACAGGGGCCAAGGGAGGGTGGACAACACATGGGCCCCTAGTTATAATAAAAGGGAGAGACCCGCCAAGCAGTCATGTGAGGGATGCCACAGCCTCAGACATACAGTAATTGAGTTTGTATGTCTTAATTTTCCTATCGGCGCCATTGTGTTTATTATTTTCTTAATGTGTTTTATTATTTTTGCTGTAGTGACCTATTTTTTTTCCATTATTTTCACTGTGGTGACCTGTTTATTTTTGTTCGCTGTTGTGGCCTATGTGCTGTATTATTTTCCTGAGCTGGCCTATGTTCTGTATTATTTTTCTATCCGTGCCAATGTGTTTTATTATTTTCCTACAGGGGCTTATGTGCTTTTTGTGGTGGCCTATGTGCTTTATTTTATATCCGTGCCAATGTGTATGGTTTTTTTTCCCTATCTGTGCCAATGTGTGTGTCTGTGTTTTTTTAACTACAATGGGGTCTGCAATGTAGTGTAGGGTACAATGGGGTCGGTAATGTAGTGTAGGGTACAGAGGGGTCAATAATTTAGTGTAGGGTGTAAATGGGTAAATAGTTTAGGGTATAGAGGTGTCAGTGATTTAATGTAAGGTATAGAGGGGTCGGTGATGTGATGGCGGGTATAAAAGAGTCAGTTAAAATACTATTTTTTTGAGGGGGGGCACAGCATTTTATCTTGCCTCCGGGCAACTGGGATGAAGTTACGCCACTGATAAGCCCCAATGTCTCCCAAAATACATAAAAGTAGAAAAACAGCCTCACTTTTTGAGGAAATTAGAAATATAATTGTAATTCTCTGAATTTAATGAAGTCATGTGATCAGCTGTGCAGTAAATCATTGTCATTCTGTCATGGCGATGGGCCTATTATTTATGGGGCCTGGAGCTGTTAATCTGGTCCTGCCTGTATCAAAGGGAAATTCCACCATGACTATGGTAAGCTACTTATGTTGTATGCCCCCCAAACTAACATAATTAAATAACTAATTAAGAATGGGCTGATAAAATAATAACTTACTTAGTAAGTTCACACCATAGATCTCTAATTGTTGTATACAATGATATAATACAGGCATCACAACAACATTTAATCATTTTTGCACAAAATATTAAATACATATTATTATAGTTTTATTTTTAATTGCTATTACAGTTACTAAGTGTAAGGACACCACTGATTACTTTGAACAGACACTTTGTAACTAACAACTATTTTACTATTTTGTTACATTTCAAAGTATAAAAAATACAAAGGCTTTTACATCTGATACTTGGTGGTTATTCTGCATCAGCAGCAGTTTTACTAAAATCGCAAAACTGCTACTTTTTAAAAATGCATGCTGGGAGCCACGCAGCACAGGGCAAGGCCGCCCTGCACGGTGATCACATTTCAAATGCGATCGCATCACAGAAATTGGGAAATACGGGTAGCCGGTGCAATGTTTCCCGACGCAGGTGACTTTATCTGGCCTCCCCAAAAATGGGCATGACATGCCTGCATTTCCCCCACCAATGCCGCGTTGCCGCCCCTGAATGCTCCCCAGCTCTCAATCACTATGCGATTGCATTCTGCTGGGATGAACTGTGAAAGCAGCGCATTCGCAGATTGGCTGATAATCAAACAATCTGCAAATGCACAATTTTGCGAACCCAACCTGGTTAACCCCCTAAGTCACTAGCATAAAGCATAATGTTTTACTCCCTAATATAAACTTCATTACAACTGTAGCTTAATACACTTGATGTCTGAAATACTTTCTGTGCCATGTATAAGAGCTAATTAACCACTAATGGTGATTAGCAGAAACCACCAAGAAGACATCTATTTTTTAAAACTAAGAAATTAAATATTTATGCTGCAGCCTGTAAATGAGTCTAACCGCATACTTTACTCTGCCTTCCCTCCTTCTGTAACCTTTTGAACCAATATTTAAATGACATATATGTGTGTGTAAATGTGTACACACATTGTCAGGGCGGCTGATCGTAGCCGTGCAAAATTTTGCACGGCTACAATCAGGTCTGAATTAGCTCCTGAAATCTAAATTGCAGTGTAAAAATAAAGCAGCCAGTATTTACCCTGCCCAGAAACAAAATAACCCACCCAAATCTAACTCTCTCTGCAAATGTTACATCTGCCCCCCCTGCAGTGCAACATGGTTTTGCCCATCTGCTAACAAATTTGCTGCTACTATCAGGTCTGAATTAGTCCCATTATGTGTATATGATGCAAGTGTACTTGCTCTACATAATCTATCTGGAAACATAGGTGCAGGGGTGGTATTGTTTGACCTTTGGACTCAAGGTTGATCTGGAAGTAATGGAGGACCATCATATACAAAGTGCATTTCTAACCTTTCTTAAATAAATATTTGGATATTAACAGATACACATGGAGATTGGTGACAGTGACACATTCAAACACACCACCACTTAACACACTAAGGGAGACATTTACTAAGCAGTGATAAGAGCGGAGAAGTGAGTCAGTGGAGAAATTGCCCATGGCAACCAATCAGCACTAAAGTAACATCTATAATTTGCATACTATAAAATAATAGAGAGCTGCTGATTGGGTGATGGGGCAATTTCTCCACTGGCTCACTTCTCTGCTCTTATCACTGCTTAGTAAATGTCCCTCTAAGTAGGGTAGATGTGCATAGTATTCACTAGAAACAGGGGGATTTCCCTCCTACGTGGAAACCAGGGATTTCCCTTATAGACACTCCAGGTATAATACATGTGTGTGTATAGAGCCAAGAAATATGCGTAAGGGAGTGACAGATCCAACATCCGCTGCCAATCCCAATACACATTTAACCCCATTTCCAAGAAGTTAATTCAGATGTGATCGCTGGGCTGCGTTTTTGCAGTCCTGCGATCGGATAGTCGTCGCCTACAAGGGGAGTGTATTTTCGCTGTGGAAGTGTGCGATTGCATGTGTAGCTGAGCTGCAAAAATCCAGTGTGTGCAGTCTGTGCGCAGCCCAGGACTTACTCTACCAGTGCGATGAGAACAGGATGATCGTGGCTGGAGCTGACATCAGACACCTTCCCTGAAAACGCTTGGGCACGCCTGCATTTTTCCGGACACTCCCAGTAAATGCTCAGTTGCCATGCACAAATAGCCTCTTCCTGTCAATCACCTTGCGAATGCCTGTGCAATCGGCTTTTTCGCACCATCTCGTCGCTGACCGGCGATGCCAGTTGTTGTTGTCCGACGTGCATGGGCATTGTGGTGCATGCGCAGTTAGGACGTCATCGCCCGCTTTGCGAAAACGCACAGCAGCGATCAGATCTGAATTACCCCCCAGTGCGATAGTGGCAGCAGCCATATGAATGGAAAAAGGATGAGAATTTAGGGTATGAACAAGGGAATGTTTAATCTGATTGGCTATAACATTAATATCAACTAATACAGGGGTCGGCATGGGAATCCTGTATGGTCTGTGGCTGCACAGCCCCATACGCAGCAAGCTGTCATAGTCATCATTAACTTTCTCATCAATTTGTGCTAAAGTAGCACTTTTGTTTAATGGGACCAGACAGGCTAGCCTTCGCTCCCCATGCACATCATTCTTTTGGAAAGAACCAGACAGGCTAGCCTTCACTCCCTATGCACATTGGGGGTCATTCCGAGTTGATCGTAGCTGTGCTAAATGTCAGTCTGGCCCTCCCCGCAGAAGTGCAAAGGCATCGCACACCAGCGATGCCTTTGCACTTCAAGAGTAGCTCCCAGCCAGCGCAGCTTTAGCGTGTTGGCCAAGAGCTACTCATTGCTCCCCGGCCCGCAGCGGCTATGTGTGATGTCACGCAGCCGCTGCGGCCCGCCCCCCGTTCGTTCCAGCCACACCTGTGTTGGCCGGACTGCACCCACGAAACGGGGGCCAAACGCTGCCGTTCTGCTCCCTCCCGCCCAGCGATTGCCTCTGCCTGTCAATCAAGCAGAGGTGATCGCATCCCTGCTACGGCCTTCGGTCATCTGGCATGCGCTGGCGCACTACGGCATCGGCGCATGCGCAGCAGGGACCCGTTCGCTCTGCTGCGTAAAAAAGCAGCGAGCGAACGGGTCAGAATGACCCCCATTATTCTGTCGCATAGGACCAGACAGACTAGCCTTCACTCCCCATGCACATCATTCTGTCAGACAGGACCATTGGAAAGCGGTTAAAATACCGCGAGTTGGGATCCCACCTGTCACAATACCAATGTTGAAATCCTGACAGGTGGTAAAATGCCACCGCCAGAATACCGGTGACACAGGCTATTCGTCCTCGGTGGGTGTCCACCACACCCACAGAGGGAGAATATAACCTGTGGCGAGTGCCTGCCGCGTTGCAAACCCACAAGCGGCTTTCTAGCACTCGCCTGCTGCCAGCATTCTGGCGGATGGAATCCCGCTGTCAGGATCATGACAGCCGGCATTCTGTCCGGTGGGGAATCATGTGTATTCCGACCAGACAGGCTAGCCTTCGCTCCCCATGCAAATCAATGTGCCCTGTGCACCCATGACCCTGACAACAGTTTACTGGTAGTCCTTCCGTGGACCAGTTGTGGTAGGTACTAATCATGTATGCAAGAGACATCCACAAGACCAGCCATTTTCAGATATTCTGAAACAGTTTTCTAGCCATTACAGGCTGTGTTTGAAAAAGGACAGCTAGGAGCTGATTGGTTGGTACTTTATCACCGTGCAATTTATCACTCTCCAAGACTTGATTAATCTGGGCCGCAGATCCTCATACTTGCCTATTTTTCTTGATTCTAACAAATGAACTTCAAGAACAGAATGTTCATTGCTGCCTAATATAGTTTACCCCTTGACAGGTACCATTGTAACAAGATGATGAATTCACTTCATCTGTTTTAATTTTGTGGCTGATTGGTGTATATTTATACACTAGTATTTGGAACTGTCAGTCGACAGGTCCTTAACAAACCAAATTAATGAAAAACATGACCTTTATATTTCACATCCCCTCTTCCCATTGTCAACCTTTCACTGTCTGCCACACTTATGCCTTCATTCCATTTAACGCCCCCTCTTTTTCCTCCATCTATATCTCACTCACTGCCCCTTTTCTCTTTCTTTCTCCACTTTTCCTGTCTCTCAATTTTCCACATCTCTTTCTCACCTTCCCTCTTCCCCATCTGTTCCCACTTTCCCCTTTCTTTCCCTTGTTCTTTTCTTCTTATCCCATTCCCCCCTTCTTTTTTCACCTTTTATTCTCTTCCCTGTGCGTCGCTCTGACTAGTAGTACAGCAGCTGCCATGAGCAAAAAATATATTTCTATTGGTGCATCACTCAGTGATGACTACCAGTACTGCCATACACTACTGCTATATATCTGTGTGTTATCCAAAGCCAAAAATATATTTCTATTGGTGCGTCACTCAGTGACGACTAGTACAGCGGCTGCTGTACACTACTGCTATATATCTGTGTGTGATTCAAAGAAAAATATATATTTCTATTATGAATTTGAAAGGGGTGCTCTGTCTGCTGTATCTAAAAGGGGTGATCTGTCTGTCCATCCAGGGGCTTGCCCCAGTGTAAAATTAAAATAATAAAAGCTAAAAACAAAAAAGCCTAACATTTTAGTTATAAAAAATATATATATATTTTTTGTTTGTGCTGTACCCCAGTGTACTATACACTTTTTATTTTATTTTCATAAGTACTGTGACACTGCCGGTCAGACCACGGTATATTATTTCCTACTCATAAACACATTGTACGACGCTGTCAGTGTAGTCAACCGCAGTGTGTAATTATTATATGTATTTCTGATTAATTTGTGCAACACAGTAACCACCAGTGTGTTACATAAAAAATACTCCTTATTTTTGACTCATTTGTGCGAGACTGTAACCGCAGTGTGTGGTATAAAAAATAATATATGTGTTTCCCTTCACCTGGCACCCCACACACATTAAATACTTAAGCATTCTGATCCCCTCCTCCCTGTCTACTACAGTCACTTTAAATCACCTCCCTTTATTGCGGAAGCTGCGTAAGGAAATGACACAGTGGCTCCAACAGAAATTTTCCTGGTTAGGCCGTATGAACATTGTAAAAATGAATATCCTACCACGGTTACTGTATCTTTTCCAGACTATCCCTTTGAAGCTCCCCCAACAGTTTCTGGTAGACACACACAAGGCAATTAGCCGATTTGTTTGGGGTGGCAGGAAGCCCAAGTTCAAACATTGCTACTTGTTCTATAGGAAGGCCCAGGGGGGTCAACAGTTGCCCATGATTTCAACATATTATCAGGCCACGATTTTGAATAGGATCCTAGATTGGTCGTGACCTGGTGCCAGCTCTAAGCAGTGGGTTGACTTGGAGAGACGGTCCTCGGGTCTACAATTACAGGCAGTTCCCTGTCTTAGGACCATTGGCCGCTCCTCGCATTTGACGGTTGGACCCACTTTGGCTCTATGGAGAACCCTACGCTATAAACTGGGTCTCTCTTCGGCAAATTCCCTGCTTCTCCCGCTTCTTGACAACCTAGTGTTTAGGCTGGGTATTAGAGGAGGTGCGGCCGCTAGATGGAAACGGGCAGGCTTGACTAAGATATCACATTTGCTCTCCGGGGGGAAGGTCAAATCTTTTGCTGAACTCAGGGAGGGCACTGATATCCCGGCGACTGACTTCTGGTTCTATCTCCAGACTCGTCATTTTACTTTGTCACACAGGACAGCTGCTGCATTAACAGGAGACATCACACCTTTTGAAGCAATGTGTTCCCAACCCTCTGAACCCACCCATGTTATATCGGGTATATATAAGATATTGCTCCATGGTCTTTTCACAGGAGACCCCGCTTTCTGTACGAAATGGGATGATGATCTTGTACCTTGAGGGATACATATTAATTGGAAAAAACACTGTGAAGTTATGTCCCGTTGCTCTACAAGTTTGGAAGTTATAGAAACACAGTATAAATTGCTTACTAGGTGGTATCGATGTCCCTCCCTTCTACATAAGTGCTTTCCTTCAGTGTCCCCCCTGTGTTGGAGGTGTGGAAAGGAACGAGGTACACTTATTCATATATGGTGGGACTGCCCCCTGATTGCTACCTTTTGGGGCCAGGTTATTCGCATTTCCTCCGAAATCCTGGGGTTTCAGGTTCCTACTGAGATTGACTTCTGGTTACTCTCCCACACTGCAATACCACTAGCAAAATATAAACATTCCCTTCTCAAGCATCTTAATAACGCAGCGAGGGCAGTGGTACCGGTCCACTGGAAGTCTCAGGCCCCCCCCAGGATATGGGAATGGTTCCAGCGGTTAGAATTTTATAGAGCAATGGAGGATATTTTCATTCAGTCCTAGACACACATTCTGATTATGTTGCAACGTGGTCTTCTTGGCTGGAATTTAAATCTACCTCCGTCTACAAAGACCAGATCCCACTAGACTCACCATGATATTGCCTTCCTGTGTAGACCACTTCATTGTATGGAAACCATACTTGTACTTAGATAAGATCGATTAGCTCACTCATTCCCCTTCCCTGACTCTGCCCTTTTCCCCCCTCTATCCTTTGTCTTGTCTTCTTTGTATCAATACAGTATAAGTTGTGACTGTGATTACACTGTACTTTGCTATACTTTTTTTTTTTGCTACACACAATGCGTATATTATTGCTGACCCTCTGATGTATGATACGCAATTGATTATTTCCTTGTTGGATCAATTATATCTACTGTAGTTTTTCTTTTTTTTTCTTTCCTCTTTTCTTTTCTTTTCTTTTCTCTCCTTTCTCTTTATTTTCTTTTTGTGTTTTTGATGTTCTATGATATATTGGTCTGTCGACCCATGTGTTTATACAATACTGTACCTTTTGTAACATCTCTATTTCTTTTTGAAAAACCAAAATAAAGAATATAAAAAATAATAATAATAATAATATATATATTTTGATTTAAATTAATATTCTGTGCTGTGTCATCCCAGTATATATCCTGGGACTGCAGAGCTCCGTCCATCTAGGAGTGTTCTGTCAGTCCACCCAAAATAAAAGACATCTTATTTTTTTATATTTTGTGCTGTATCTTTCTAGAATACATCCAGGCGTGCTCAGTCCATTTCAGGGTCTGGTGTCTGTAGCTCATAGTCTTATTATAACTTATTGTCCTATTTTCATAAATTTTCTTATTACATTGTATTTAATTCAAATTAATATTATTAATAATAATTATAAATTGGGTACATTTAAATTACATTAATATAAATAAACTCTTCACACTCATATAGTGAACTTTCTGCATATCGAAGATATCCTTGAGGAAATGAAGAATTTGATTCTAAATAAATTAAAATAAATTGAAATTCAAATAAATAAAATAAAATAAATTAATTAAATCTAAAATAAGGTCTTTTTTTATTCATCTTTGCCTTAATCATCTTGTTTTTTATATTTTGTCCTCGCAGTATATACATCCAAGGGCTGCTGCTGCTTCGTCCAGCTACCTCGGTGCAACCTTTTGGCCTAAACTGGATAAAAACAATATTGTGAGCTTTGAGGTGTTCAGAAAAGTCTGGAAATGAGTGGAAATGAATGTTATTGAGGTTAATAATACTGTAGGAACAAAAACACCCCCAAATTCTGTTGATGATTTTTTCGAAAAAATCCAGATCCAAAACCAAAATCCGCAAGGGTGATTTTGGCAAAGCCAAACCGGATCCAAAACACGAAGGAGATCCAGATCCAAAACCAAAACCCAAAACCCAAAAAATGGCCCGGTGCACACCCCTACTAATTCCATAGTTTTCCTATTTCCCACCTGCAGAATACCTGTGTTATATTTCATCTTCCTAACATATTGGGAAGTAAGAGAATTATGATGTGAGTGAGGGCTTTCATATATATATATATATATATATATATATATATATCGTACATAAGTTCCCAAATATTGAAACTATAAAATGCACATTAGTGGTCTCCTATTTGCTTATTCCTATAAATTGTCCATTGTATCTGAAATGTGATGCTTTACATGAACCATTGTGGTTTGAAAATAAAAAAAGTGTTTTTTCTAGATACAGTATATAGTTACTGTAACACACTGTCTTCTGCAATATTTCCTTGCCTACTAAATCTTTAATGGCAAGGGCTATGGTACAACCGCCACACTCAAACAGACCATATAGCATCTGTGCTTTGTAACTTCTCTGGTGCTCTACAAATAAATTATAATCATTCATCTGCTTTTTTCAAAGAATAGTTTTCCTGAAGCTCACTTCTGTTCATTATTGTGTTAATAGCATTTTAGCAAAATAAAGCATATCATTGAAATACTACTTTATTATTGAGCCTAAAAAGCTTAAATCAATAGCAAGATGCTCTATTGTGTTGTAAAATAGTTATTAAGGTATTAATTAATAACCACATTATGGGCCAAACTGCTGGCTCCTCTTAGTCTCGCCCTGGTGTCTGAGAGAGATGCTACATGATGTGATAATAGTACCCCCTTATTCCAGGGACAACACATTCACTAATAGGACATGAGAAATCAATGATGTCCTTGTCTGTCCACAAGTGATAATCATAACAAATGGCTCAGCAGAGATTACAGCTGCCGATGTCAGTTGTTCAACAAACTGATTGACTTGCCATTCTGGGACAGGACTTAATAGAAAATTCCTGTATTGACCCACAGTCAATAGAGAAAAGCAAGTCGATGGCCATTTGGAAAGAGACATCACCGTTGTGGTGCAAGGGGAGGGGTACGCAGGAATTTAATGACAAAAAGGTGACTTGACATAAGCACACAAGCTCTCTCCAACACAACTTAAATATTGTACAGTGGCAATAGCTTCCAGTGACATTACTCCCCACCCTACTAGTGGTAATAAATCCCCAGAGTCCTATATATGATTATACAGCATGCTGATGGTTACTCTGATTGCCCACTCATTGCATGACCTCTTGTATGTATTTCTGAATTTATTTCAATAAACACAGATTGTACAAAAAGAGGCATAACGACTCCCCCCCCCCCACCCCCACCACCAAACAATGTTCTTAGGCACTACCCCTACTGCCATGTCACCATGCATGTACTGAATAGTACCACCCTGTTCCCCTGAGGCTACTACACATTAGTAGGTTATTACCCATTTCCAGTGACAATAGATCTCCCACCAATGGTATTACCTACCCCCAGTGGTATTAACCACCCTCTTCAGCAGGCAGAGAACATCAGAACTTACCTTAGGGAACTGATCATCAATCCCTTGCTACAGCTGATATCTGCACTTCTGTTTAAATATCAATCCACTACTACTGTATGTTCTACTCCAGATACCCCTTTACTGCCCATTCCTCTGTCACTCGTTCTACCCACTGATCCTCTTTTCTCTCCTCCACTCCTCTTCCTCACTTCCCCCTTCTTCGCAGCATTTGACATCTTCCCCAGCCCAGCACCCTGCACTAGTCCCAATGCCTCTGACATCTTCACCACACAGGACCTCACACCCTGCTCCCATTATTCACACCAATCACTTACTACCCATGCATACCTCCAACCCATCCACTAGAGACATGGGGCCATATGAGAACCAAAGTGGCGCTGAAGATGACAGCTGTATCGACATGCCTTCCATCAAATGCCAAATCCTCACATTAGCCATATCCACCTTAACACTGCACCTCTAACATGTTTCTAATGTCTCACATTGCTCTCCCCTTCCTCTGTTAACTGTCAAGGAAAGACTTAGCACGAGCCGCAGTTACAGGGACGTGGGGTGAGTTAAATGGCTGAGGAGGCACTGGCTAGTACCAGAGCCAGATTTACACACAAATTATGAGCCAGAGGGTTCATGTGGACTATAAAAATGATTTGAATAATACAAAGAAGTTATTTATAATATATTCTTTGTATTTTTCATATACTTTATATAATCAAAACGTTGACATACCAGTAAAGGCTCTGCCTCACCCCACTGCATGCCACTGGCAGTAAGTGTACTTTTCCCAAGTCTCTTATTTATGCCACAAAACTGCAAGAAGCAAGATACTACATTGCTAGGGTAGGTTGTGCCTGATTCATAACTGCACGCTATAGCTGCCTCAGCTGGGAGTTTTATAGCTGTGGATGTGCAAGAATATGCTAATGCAGAAGCTGCCAGAACTTGTATTGAGACACTTACCGGAGCCATAGCATCTGTCAGTAACTGCATGCACATACGCATCAGACACACATAGGCCCTCATTCCGAGATGATCGTAGCTGTGCTAAATTTAGCACAGCTACGATCATTCACACTGACATGTGGGGGGACGCCCAGCACAGGGCTAGTCCGCCCTGCATGTCAGTGCCAGCCCCCCCCCACCCCCCGGAGAAGTGCAAAGGTATCACACACCGGCGATGCCTTTGCCCTTCAAGAGTAGCTCCCGACCAGCGCAGCTTTAGCGGGCTGGCCGGGAGCTACTCGTCGCTCCCTGGCCTGCAGCGGCTGTGTATGACGTCACGCAACCGCGGCGGGCCGCTCCCTGCACGGTCCGCCTGCGTTGGCCGGACCGTGCCCGCGAAATGGCGGTCAAACGCTGCGGTTCCGCCCACTCCAACCCAGAAACCGCCTCTGCCTGTCAATCAGGCAGAGGCGATCGCAGCCCAGCTACGGCCTTCAGCTGTCTGGCATGCGTTGGCGCACTACGGCGCCAGCGCATGCGTAGTGGGTACCCATTCGCTCTGCTGCGATAAAAAGCAGCGAGCGAATGGGTCAGAATGACCCCCATAATGCAAACATTGACTCCCTGAGAACGGCCAACGCAACTAATATATGTGTGTCATTAAAATGAGTGGAAAAACTCTGGTAACTTTAAAAATGTATTTACTCCTTCAGGTTTATATGCTTATCATTGTGTAACCTTAGCCACTAAAGGTTGTGTCTGTCTATATGTGCAAAATGATTTTCCAATTAAGTAGAGAAAGTAATTTTCTTTCTTTCATTTCATGTCTGAAGCTAATAAACATTAATTTGGATGTAGTCATGTCTCTCCAGTTATCACATCTTGCAGTATTACAAGCATCTCCCTTGCTGACAATGATGGCTCATATGAACATAATTAATTGACACAATTTTCAATGTATGAAAATTGTATGTATGAATGTAAATTCACATTCTATAATGAAAGTTTTTTTCTCTCATATAAATGGTCATAGAGCAATTTCCTATTGTTTTTCTAATGCATACTATATGGCAATGATTCCCAAACTGGGTGCTGGGGCACCTGCAGGGGTGCCATGAGTTGGTGGTCCAGGACCAAGTCAAATTAGTTCATTTGATTTGGTCTTGGGCCACCAATCTGTTGCACCCCTGAAAGTACCCCACAGCACATTAGGATGCCAATGCACGCAGTCTGGGAACCACTGACATATGGTACAGGATTGCCCTTTTTTTGCTGTAGTATAAAATATGTTGGTCTAAACAGTGTCAATATATTGGGGCATTCTCTTCTGTTGGAATAATCCAGTTCTGCATATTTTGTCTACATGAGAATGTTGACATGTCCTAAAGTCAACATGCAGCATGTCAACACTAACCATGTCAACATTCATGATGTCAACACTGATCAAATATCCACATGATTAGAATGTAAAAAAAAGTCCCTGCAGTGCGGTGCTGACTTACCTGCATCCTAGCTGCTTCAGTACAACAGTGTCTTCTGGTCCTGTCGGTGTCAGCTGATGGGTGGTTCCATTGGAGTCATGTTATTCAGCTGCATCGGCTGTGAGTACCCTAACCCCTATTCCTAATCCTATCCCATCAGCCTAACTGTAACCTAGCAGCCTAACTCTATTATTAGCACTGAATAGAATGTCTGCATACTGTATCACATGTTGACATTTCAGATGTCATCATTTCAACAATGGCCACATCATAACTGTCGCCATTATTGTGACAACAGCATCCCAAATACCTATTGTATGTAAGCAACATAAAGGTCTATTTACTAAGCATTGGATGGAGATAAAGTTGACTGAGATCATGTCCCATCCAACCAGCTCCTGTCATTTTTCAAGCACAGCCTGTGACAGGGGAGCCCACACGGACACCCTGCACCCATATATTATACTTACCATTCCGGAGTCCTGGGGCCACTTCTGAGTGATTTGCCCATGCACACTTGAGATGTCCCCAGGAGCCTGTGCTTGCATATGCAGTAGACTCTAGCATTATGCCAGAGTCTACTAGCTGCAGGAGAGGAGGGGGCCTACGACGGAGGCTGCACGCCGATCCCCTCCTCTCTTAACGGTGACGGCAGGCTGTGGGAGCGAGCATCTGAGCGTACCCAGCGATCAAACCCTCAGGAGCTAATGGTGTCCTGTCAGCCAGAAGCAGAGCCCTTGAACTCACTGGAAGTGGGTCATACTTCTCTCCCCTAAGTCCCATGAAGCAGGAAGACTGTTGCCAGCAGCCTCCCTGAAGTCTTTACAGAGAAACTCAGTAGAGCTCCCCTTAGTGCGTCCAGTCTCACTGGGCACAATTCTAAAACTGGAGTCTGGAGGAGGGGCATAGAGGGAGGAGCCAGTACACACCCTTTCAAAGTCTTGAAGTGCCCATGTCTCCTGCGGATCCCGTCTATACCCCATGGTTCTAATGGTGTCCCCAGCATCCTCTAGGATGTATGAGAAAAGGGATATTTCACAATTCATTTCAAGATTAACAGACTACAGCACGCAAGACTAAAATAGAAATTGCTGCAGTCCTGTACCATGTAACATATTAGGTGATGATGGCTGTGTATACAGTATATGGGGTCTGAGATAAGTGCATGTGGACCATATACATTGCTGAACTATTCCACATATACTGTACTACCTAGTGTAGTATATAGGTGGACTGTTCCACATATACTGTACTCCCTCATACAACAGTCCACAATCTGTTGTATGCAGTGGTGCCCTAAATATGAGGCCTATTGGGTACCCATTCCATCAGTGTTTATTTATTTATTTATTTATTTATCTATTTATATTTCTTAAGGAATTAGAACCTTGAGGGTTAACAAAGGACAGAGGTGGGGATTTGTTATAGTGGAAGATAAATAATGTATAATAATACTAAATATAAAGTAATATTAATGATAAAAAATATATTTTGTAAAAGTTTATTTTGATGCTTTGACAGAATATTCTACATACACTAGTGCAGTAAAGGACTATTAGTCCAATAAGATAATGCATAATTGGCGTTTCTATAATGGGTGCAATGTGTGCAGTGCCCCAGAGGGGGCACACACTGCACCCATATTTTAATACTTACCTTTCCAGAGTCCAGCGTTGGACGCCATGTTTTTTCCGGAGACCTGCGCATGCACATCAGATTCCGGCACAATGCCGGAGACTTCTGCGCTGTGCAGAGGAGGGGGCCCAACCGGAGGTGCACACTGGCCCCCTCTTCTGTTAAAAGGCCCCTGTAATACGTGGTACATAATATTAGAGGCACAGTATACTATAAGGTGGTTGAGTAAGATGTGCTGCTGCGATATGTATTCTATTCACACAAATTCAGAATAGTGTTAACAGAAAGAAAAACGGAAATAGAAATCTGAAACATTGCCTTACAATTCAATATTAAATGGTTACAGTCAGAGCCAGATTAAGGTCCACGTGGACCTTGAGCTGAAATATATGAAGGGCCCATTTGTGTGCTACCGTACCAAAGGTGTGTGATCAGCACTGTGGGGGTGTGACTACTGAGGTTGGGGTGTGGTCTACACAGGAGGTGTGGTCAATACCGTGGGATGTGGCTAGCAAAATGGTGGACATACTGCCTACCTTCAACCACCTCTCTATATAAATAAATATATATAATATATATATCAGTTCACTGATCTGTCATTTTAGATACACGTCTGGTAGCCCCCAGGTTGACAGAGAGGTGCTTCACTGTAGCATGATGGTCCAAGCACCTCTGTCGCTTAAGTTCACCTCTCACATAAGTGGCATGTGGTGCTCCGCAGTTTCCACGTCTGTAATTCACAACAGTGCCATTTGTCCAGTCACGATACACATTCACCACAGCAGTACACGAACAGTTCAGAAACTGCGCTCTGTCAGAAATACTGCCCCTTTTGGCCTGAAAGCCGATAATCATCCCTTTTTGCAACTTGAATAAATCCCCCCTTTTACCCATGACAGCAACGAGTGATATGTGTGGGCAGACGGCCTAGCGCACACCTAACATAGTAACTGAGGTTGAATAGAGGCAAAATGCCCATCGTGTTCAACCTGTATTCTGTATTAAGCTGAGTTGATTATAATGTACCTGCTCAAGTAATGTTTTATGACTAGTTAACAACTATAAATAATGTTACACCCGGATTATCAACGTCAATATTTTAAATGTTATAACCTTGGATATAATTTTCAAACAGAAATTTATCCAATCCATTTTAAAATGCATTTACAGAGTTCGCCATTACCACCTTCCCTGGTAGGGAATTCCAAATCCTTATTGCCCTAACCGTAAAGAACCCTTTCCTCCATTGCGTACGGAATTTTCTCTCCTCCAGCCTCAGCGAGTGCCCACGTGTCCTAAACAGAGTTATTTTAAAAAATAATTCCTCTGATAACTCTTTGTAATGTCCATTTACATATTTGTAGATATTAATAATGTCTCCACTTAGATGCCTCTTTTCCAGTGTATATATATTCATCATAGTAAGCATTTCCTCGTAATCCAGTCCCTCTGGCCCTTTAATCAATTTAGTAGCTCACCTTTGAACCCTTTCGAGTTCACCAATATCTTTTTTATACAGTAGTGCCCAAAACTGAACACAATATTCCAGGTGCGGACGTACCAATGATTTGTACAGCGGCAGGATTACATTCTCGTCCCTTGTCTCAATTCCCCGTTTTATGCACGCTAGCACCTTACTTGCCTTCTTTACTGTGCTTTGACATTGTATACGGTTATTAAGCCTATTATCAATGAGTACCCACCAAATCTTTTTCCAATACTGTTACCCCTAGATTTTCCCTATTTAATATGTAGGATGCAAGTCTGTTTTTAGTCCCGAAATGCATAACCTTGCATTTTTCTATATTGAACCTCATTCCCCATTTAGACGCCCAGATTTCAAGTTTAGATAAATCATTCTGCAGAGACTCCACATCTATTTCTGAATTAATTACCCTACACAGTTTAGTATCATCTGCAAAGATTGACACTGTGCTTTCCAGGCCTATTTCTAGGTCATTGATAAATATGTTGAACAGTAGTGGCCCGAGTACAGACCCTTGTGGTATTCTGCTGACTACTGGGGTCCAGCTTGAGGACTTCCCGTTGATCACTACTCACTCTACCCTGTTATCCAGCCAGTTACTTATCCATATACAAACTGTTTTTCCTAGACCAAGCTCATTTAATTTGATGATCAGTCTCCTGTGAGGCAGAGTATTAAAGGCTTTTGCAAAATCTAAGTAGACCACATCCACTGCTTTTCCCTGGTCAAGATTATCGCTCACTTCCTCGTAGAAGCTAATTAAGTTAGTTTGACATGATCTGTCTCTCACAAACCCATGCTGGTTCTTGCTAATAATCTTAGCAGTCTGTAGAAACTCCTGTATGCTATCCCTTAGAATTCCTTCCAATATTTTTCCCACTATAGACGTCAAACTAACCGGTCTGTAGTTACCCGAATGATATTAGGATCCCTTTTTAAATAATGGCACTACCTCAGCTATACGCCAATCCTTCAGTACCATGCCTGTTCTAATTGAACTATTGAAAATCAAGTATAGGGGTCTTGCTAGTTGTGACCTAAGCTCCATAAGAACCCTCAGGTGAAGTCCATCAGGACCGGGTGATTTATTAATCTTAATTTTGCTTAGTCTCTCCCAGACTACTTCTTCACTTAAACAAGTATCTAACCACAAATCATTACTGTCACTATCGTTATGCACTACTCCCAGCATCAATTTTTCTCTGGTGAATACTGATGAAAAAAATATGTTCAGTATTTCAGCTTTTATTTCGCCATCATTTATCAATACTCCAAATTCATCTTTTATTGGACCTATGTTTTCCTATTTTAACCTTTCACTGTTTGTATATTTAAAAAACTTTTTAGGATTGGTTTTACACTCTATAGTGATTTGCTCTTCATTTTCCATTTTAGCTGCTCTTATTGCTTTTTTGCATTTTATTGCATTCCTTGTAATACTGGAATGACTCCTCCTTTCCATTAGATTTAAATGCTTTGAAAGCATGCTTCTTTTTATCCATTTCTGCCTTGACCTTCTTGTTAAACCACATCAGTTTGAGTTTAGTACTCCTGCATTTACTGCCCATGGGAATAAATTTGTGAATATTGCTGTCTAGCAACCCTTTTAAAGCATCCCACATTTCTGAAGTGTTCTTGCTATGAAACAAAACTTCCCACTCAATGTCGTTAAGTGCTCAGCTCAGCATATTGAAATTAGCCTTACTAAAGTTAAATGTTTTGGTTGAACCCTTATAGCTATGTTTCCAGAAACTGATGTCGAATGTGATCATATAGTGATCACTGTTACCCAAAGTCTCCCCAACTTTAGTGTTTAATATAATGTCTACATTATTAGTAATTACTAGATTCAGAGTAGTTTTACCCCTAGTTGGGTCCTCGACTAATTGAGACAAGTAGTGATACTTTAACATATTTAAGAACCTGTTGCCCCTAGCTTTAACACATGAATCCTTACTCCAATTTATATCAGGATAATTAAAATCCCCAATCACTAGGATGTACCCCACTCCCGCAGCCCTTTCTATTTGCTGCAAGAGTTGTTTTTCCTCATGTATGCTAATATCCGGCTATTTGTAGCACGTGCCTATGACTAGTTTTTTTGCATCAGTACCCCCATTTGAGATTTCAACCCATAGTGATTCCACATTATCGCCAGTCCCCTCATAAATAACCTCCTTTAAGTATGGTTTAGGAGATAGTTTAACATAAAGACATACACCTCCTCCTCTTTTGCTTACCCTGTCCCTCCTAAAAAGAGAATACCCCTCCAAGTTAGCAACCCAGTCGTGAGAGTCATCACACCATGTTTCCGTAATACCTATAATATCATACTCAGCCCTTGATGCTAACAATTCCAATTCCGTCATTTTACCTGCTAGGCTTCTGGCATTTGCAAGCATACATTTTAGTTTAGCGGTTCCCTTGTCTGTTTTTTTAAAGGTATCCTATCATGGTTTACTAGTGCCTGTCACACCCCGCGGGCAGCGGCGGCCGCGCTTACCGCTGCGGGTGTCCTGGATGGCCTGGCGTCTCTCCCCTCCGGCGGCCTCGGGGGTCCGGCGTCGGGTCGGCGGGTCTCTCCGGCGGCTCCCGGAGCGAGGGCGCCGCCATGCTGCTTTAGATTAGGTAGGCGGAGCGGGGCTGACGTCATCTGCCCGCTCCGCCAATCAGACCAAGGCGGGAGGTTCAAAGCCAGACGCCGAGCAGGGAGCCGGCGCCTGTGTATCATCGTTCTGCTTGTCTGAAGCAGTGATTTCCAGAGCTCCCTTGTTCCTATTTTCCGCTGTGTCTCCAGTGTCTCCAGTGTCTCCAGTGTCTCCAGTGTCTCCAGTGTCCCAGTGTCTCCAGTGTCTCCAGTGTCCCAGTGTCTCCAGTGTCTCCAGTGTCCCAGTGTCTCCAGTGTCATCACGCACCTCCGTGCCTCCAAGCGCCCGAGCGCCATCACGCACCTCCGTGCCTCCAAGCGCCCGAGCGCCATCACGCACTTCCGTGCCTCCAAGCGCCCGAGCGCCATCACGCACCTCCGTGCCTCCAAGCGCCCGAGCGCCATCACGCACTTCCGTGCCTCCAAGCGCCCGAGCGCCATCACGCACCTCCGTGCCTCCAAGCGCCCGAGCGCCATCACGCACCTCCGTGCCTCCAAGCGCCCGAGCGCCATCACGCACCTCCGTGCCTCCAAGCGCCCGAGCGCCATCACGCACCTCCGTGCCTCCAAGCGCCCGAGCGCCATCACGCACTTCCGTGCCTCCAAGCGCCCGAGCGCTATCACGCACCTCCGTGCCACCAAGGCGCCTGAGCGCCATCAGCACCTCAGTACCTCGGCACCTCAGTGCCTCTGTTCCTCAGCACTCCGGTGCCTCAGCACCATAGAACCTCAGCACCTCGGAGCCTCTGCACCTTAGTATCACAGAACTCCAACACCTCAGTACCTCGGTGTCTCAGCACCTCAGTGCCTTCAGCACCTCAATAATACCAGCATCTCTGTACCTCAGCACTCAGCACTTTCACTAGTCTTGTTTTTCAGGAGACCTTCATCATTCCTCCGTGCTTCCTGCTTACCGTCTTCATCCTGTATGAAGAAGACCTACATCCGGCCATCTCTATTGCGACCCAGTAGCGGTTCCTCTTCCCTGTCACCGGAAGAAGCCCCGAGTCCACAACACCCTTCGACCAGGTCAGTGATAGTATACACAGGCCACATGGACCCGGGGAATCGGAACCCAGAAGCAAGTGCCATCCAAGATCTGGTTTCCCGTGTACAGAGTCAGGAAGCGGCGCAAAACCAGGTGATGCGGTATCTCCAAGAGCTATCCGGCAGGTTGGATCAAATTCAGGTTTCCCTGGCTTCAGTAGTTCCAGTTCCAGCTCCAGTACCCACTCCGGCAGTCGTTCCTGTTAATGCTCACGCAGTGTCCGGTACCAGGTCACGCCTTCAGCTTCCCACTCCCTCTCGCTACAACGGCAACCCGAAGAATTGCCGTGGTTTTCTTAACCAGTGCGAGGTGCAGTTTGAACTCCTCGCACACAATTTTCCCACGGATCGATCCAAAGTAGCATACATTATTTCCTTGCTTGAGGGTTCAGCGTTGGAATGGGTGTCTCCTTTATGGGAGCGATCTGATCCTTTGGTTTCCAACTACACTAATTTCATCTCATCTTTCCGCCGGATCTTTGATGAGCCTGGCAGAACGGCCGCTGCCTCTTCAGATCTTCTTAGAGTTCGACAAGGCTCTCGTTCAGTGGGTCAGTATGTGATTCATTTTCAGACCATAGCTTCCGAATTGCGCTGGGATAATGATGCCTTACGGGCCGCTTTCTGGAACGGGCTGTCCGACCGTCTTAAAGACGAATTGATTACAAGAGATTTGCCAGATTCCTTGGAACAGTTGATCTCGCTCTGTGTGAAAGTGGATCTCCGCATGCAGGAACGAGTTGGCGAACGTTCTCGGTCTGATCGGTGCAGATTCCGGGCTCCTCCGTCTAAACCATCGGTTACGACAGCTCCAGACGAACCCATGCAAATTAATCGGTCTCGACTGTCTCCAGAGGAGCGACAGCGTCGGCGTGAGAACAAACTTTGCCTCTACTGTGGAGCCGCGGATCACTTCCTCAAGTCTTGCAAAGCTCGCCCGGGAAACGGGCAATCCTAGCCTGTTCCGGGGAAGTCAAGCTGGGTGTGGTTTCTCAATCTTCTCCAGAAGTGGACTGTTTACTCTCAGTATCTTTGTCTACTAAAACAAAAGTCAAGACCGTTATGGCTCTTTTGGATTCAGGTGCTGCGGGGAATTTTATTTCTCTTTCCTGCGCCCAGAGTTTGGGTTTGAAATTACAGTTGGTCGAACGACCTATTACTATTACAGCCATTAACGGGGTTCAAATTCCTAACGCCTTGATTACGAGTCAGTCTGAGTCAATTCAGCTACAAGTGGGAGCTTTACATCATGAACAACTGAAGTTTCTAGTTATTCAGGAAATGTCTCACGATCTCGTTTTGGGTTTTCCCTGGCTCAGGCTACACAACCCTCATGTCGACTGGGGGTCGACACAAATAATTTCTTGGAGTCCTTTCTGCCGATTGAATTGTCTTACTCCTGTCGTTCCACTCCGTGCGTCGGCCAAGTTGGACGTGGAGTTAGTTCCTGAGGCTTATCGAGAGTTTTTGGATGTCTTCTCGGAACAGGCGGCTGATAAATTACCTCCGCATAGGGCTTGGGACTGTCCCATTGAGCTCATTCCTGGGAAAATACCGCCTCGAGGTCGCACTTATCCTTTGTCGGTTCCAGAGACACAAGCTATGTCTGAGTACATTAAGTCGAATTTGCAGAAGGGCTTCATCCGTCCCTCCACTTCTCCAGCGGGAGCTGGCTTCTTCTTTGTAAAAAAAAAAGATGGAGGGCTGAGACCATGCATCGACTATCGTGGTTTAAATGAAGTCACCATTAAAAACAAGTATCCTCTGCCGCTCATCACAGAGCTTTTTGATAGAGTGCGTGGAGCTCGAGTATTTACTAAGCTTGACTTAAGAGGAGCATACAACTTGATACGTATTCGTCAAGGAGATGAGTGGAAGACGGCTTTCAATACGAGAGATGGGCATTATGAGTACCTGGTAATGCCATTTGGCCTCAGCAACGCCCCCGCTGTCTTTCAAGGATTCATTAATGAAGTCTTTCGGGATATGTTGTATCTGAATGTAGTAGTCTATTTGGATGACATTTTGATTTTTTCTAAGAATCTTTCTGAGCACCGACTACAAGTTAAGGAAGTACTCCTTCGGTTGCGCAAGAATCATCTTTATGGCAAGATCTCCAAGTGCACCTTTGAGGTTCCTTCTATTTCATTTTTTGGCTACATTATTTCTGGAACTGAATTGCGTATGGATCCGGAGAAACTTTCGGCCATCCGGGATTGGACTCAACCTCTTTCCTTAAAAGCAGTGCAACGATTTCTAGGATTCGCAAATTATTATCGGAAATTTATAAGAGGTTTCTCTACCATCGTGGCACCTATTACGGCTCTGACTAAAAAAGGGGCTGACCCAAGCAATTGGCCTTCTGAAGCAATAGCAGCGTTCAAACAGTTGAAGACCGCCTTTATATCTGCTCCCGTACTTCAGCAGCCAGATTTCCTAAAACCATTCTTTTTGGAGGTTGATGCTTCCATGGTAGGCATAGGTGCTGTACTCTCGCAATACGCCTCAGATGGGAAGTTGCATCCGTGTGGGTTTCATTCTCGCAAGTTCTCCCCTGCTGAACTAAATTACACCATCGGAGACAAAGAGCTACTGGCAATTAAATCTGCGTTGGAAGAATGGAGGTATCTTCTGGAGGGTGCTAAACACTTAATCACAATTTTTACGGACCACAAGAATTTACTGTATCTAAAGACGGCCCAATGTTTGAACCCCCGTCAGGCGAGATGGGCGCTCTTCTTTACCAGATTTTCCTTTATCATCAAGTATCGGGCTGGAATTCTAAATACCAAGGCGGATGCCCTATCCCGTTCAGTGATGGCTTCCGATGAGGAGAATACTATGGGGAAGGCATTAATCCTCAGTCCCATCTCTATTTCTGCAGCTCCCACTAGGTTGGGCCCTCCTCCGGGAAGAATGTCGGTACCAGTTAAATTTCGACCGAGACTGTTGCAGTGGGCACACACTTCTAAGTTTTCTGGTCATCCGGGAATTCAGAAAATGTGGGAATTTCTGCGAAGATCATACTGGTGGGACACTATGAAAAAAGATGTTCAAGAGTATGTCAATTCGTGTCCTCAATGTGCTCAGCACAAAACTCCACGTCTGCCGCCTACGGGTTTGTTGCATCCTTTGTCCATTCCTATAAAGCCTTGGACTCATATCTCGATGGATTTTGTTACTGAATTACCGCTCTCTAAGGGTCATAACACCATTTGGGTGATCATTGACCGATTCTCTAAGATGGCACATTTTATTCCGTTGACCGGATTACCCTCCGCTTCCAAGTTGGCCCTGTTATTCATCCAAGAGCATTTCCGCCTGCACGGGTTACCTCTGGAAATAGTCTCAGATCGGGGAGTACAGTTTACAGCGAGATTCTGGAGAGCCCTCTGTTCAACTCTACAAATTAAGCTCAAATTCTCTTCTGCTTACCATCCACAGACTAATGGGCAAACTGAACGCGTCAATCAGGATCTAGAGACTTTTCTCCGTATTTACCTTTCCCCTTCTCAAGATAACTGGGTGGAGTTGTTGCCGTGGGCTGAGTTTGCCCACAACCATTTTTATCATTCTTCTACTGGTGAGTCTCCATTCTTTATTAATTATGGATTTCATCCCCAAGTTCCGGAGTTGCCCATTTGTCCTCCAGAAGAAGTTCCTGCTGCAGCCTCAACTCTTCGACATTTCACTCAAATTTGGAGCCGAGTTCATGCCAATCTTAAGAGGGTTTCCGGTCGCTATAAATTCTTTGCGGATAGGAAACGACGAGCAGCTCCTCAATATAAGGTTGGTGACAAGGTATGGCTCTCTACCCGCAATCTTCGTTTGAAAGTACCCACCATGAAATTTGCCCCAAGGTTCATTGGTCCTTTCTCAGTGCGGCAAGTCTTGAACCCGGTCGTTTGCAAATTGGAGTTGCCTTCCCACCTTCGAATTCCAAACTCCTTCCACGTCTCTCTCCTCCGCCCCCTCATTCTAAATCGGTTCCACTCAGCATCTCCTAGGCCAACTACTACTGTGTCTGAAGCTGGGACAGAATTTGAAATCAAAGCTATTCTTGACTCTCGTTATTTTCATAAGAAATTACAGTACTTGGTAGAATGGAAAGGTTATGGTCCTGAAGAGAGAAGTTGGATCAATGCTACTGAGGTAATGGCTCCCCGACTGGTTCGAATCTTCCATTCCAGACATCCAACTAAACCCGGAAAGTGTCCAGGGGCCACTCCTGGAGGAGGGGGTACTGTCACACCCCGCGGGCAGCGGCGGCCGCGCTTACCGCTGCGGGTGTCCTGGATGGCCTGGCGTCTCTCCCCTCCGGCGGCCTCGGGGGTCCGGCGTCGGGTCGGCGGGTCTCTCCGGCGGCTCCCGGAGCGAGGGCGCCGCCATGCTGCTTTAGATTAGGTAGGCGGAGCGGGGCTGACGTCATCTGCCCGCTCCGCCAATCAGACCAAGGCGGGAGGTTCAAAGCCAGACGCCGAGCAGGGAGCCGGCGCCTGTGTATCATCGTTCTGCTTGTCTGAAGCAGTGATTTCCAGAGCTCCCTTGTTCCTATTTTCCGCTGTGTCTCCAGTGTCTCCAGTGTCTCCAGTGTCTCCAGTGTCCCAGTGTCTCCAGTGTCCCAGTGTCTCCAGTGTCTCCAGTGTCCCAGTGTCTCCAGTGTCATCACGCACCTCCGTGCCTCCAAGCGCCCGAGCGCCATCACGCACCTCCGTGCCTCCAAGCGCCCGAGCGCCATCACGCACTTCCGTGCCTCCAAGCGCCCGAGCGCCATCACGCACCTCCGTGCCTCCAAGCGCCCGAGCGCCATCACGCACTTCCGTGCCTCCAAGCGCCCGAGCGCCATCACGCACCTCCGTGCCTCCAAGCGCCCGAGCGCCATCACGCACCTCCGTGCCTCCAAGCGCCCGAGCGCCATCACGCACCTCCGTGCCTCCAAGCGCCCGAGCGCCATCACGCACCTCCGTGCCTCCAAGCGCCCGAGCGCCATCACGCACTTCCGTGCCTCCAAGCGCCCGAGCGCTATCACGCACCTCCGTGCCACCAAGGCGCCTGAGCGCCATCAGCACCTCAGTACCTCGGCACCTCAGTGCCTCTGTTCCTCAGCACTCCGGTGCCTCAGCACCATAGAACCTCAGCACCTCGGAGCCTCTGCACCTTAGTATCACAGAACTCCAACACCTCAGTACCTCGGTGTCTCAGCACCTCAGTGCCTTCAGCACCTCAATAATACCAGCATCTCTGTACCTCAGCACTCAGCACTTTCACTAGTCTTGTTTTTCAGGAGACCTTCATCATTCCTCCGTGCTTCCTGCTTACCGTCTTCATCCTGTATGAAGAAGACCTACATCCGGCCATCTCTATTGCGACCCAGTAGCGGTTCCTCTTCCCTGTCACCGGAAGAAGCCCCGAGTCCACAACACCCTTCGACCAGGTCAGTGATAGTGCCTCCCTACAGTTACTCTTACTGACTGTCCTTCTCGCTCCCTCTCCACCCCCACCATACTTAATACTGCCCACCTTACTCTTCTCTTTGATCGACTCAATGTTTCCATGTAAACTTCCCACCCTGACATAAGTATTTTCCCTTTTGCTCCATACATCACTTTCTATATGCTGTAATGATGATACATAATTGTTGTTAGTTAATGTTCTGGCAATACCTTTGTTAATACCCTTTTTAGAACCCATGTAAATACCCTTGCCCTTGCCAGCAGCTCTTTCCCTCTCCCTTCTCCACCCCCATTTAGCTCACTACCACCATCCTTACTATTCTCACTGCATGACCCATAGTTTCCAGCTAAACCCTCCACCCAGGCTCCAAGTTTAAAAGCTCCTCCAACCTACTAACCATCCTTCCTTAGAGACCACAGCAGGTCCCATATATAACTAAAGTGTATATGTAGCACTCAAATATATTGCACAGCTCACATAGACGTTGTAATGTGTCTGCGTGACCTGTGCTATATCTGTGAGTACTGTCTATACACTTCAGTTATGTATATAATATACTGTATATATATATATATATATATATATATATAAAACCCTGATTAAGGGTTACAGTGCTATATGTGATGTAAAAGTTGTTGTGATTGAGGTCATGGCACTGTACTGAGAGACAGATGTGGAGTATATATTTGTAGGTGGTTAAATTGATGTATTGGTACCTCAGAGGATTATAAATGTATCTGTATGTATATATATATATATATATATATATATATATATATATATCTCTTAAACATGTCATATTAATACTTTATTTACACTTACCTGATATGTACCATTAAAATGTTTGTATATACACAATTGTGGCCAGTGACTGAGGGAACAGTTTAGCAACTCCTCTCACTCCTAGCTGTCAATCACCTAGTGGAGTGATTGCCAGTGGGAGGGGCTTGAGATGGGGGTGATTGCCAATGGGAGTGGCCTAGCCCCAGGCCTATCACTCAGAGTGAGATGGGGTGATTGCCGGTGGGTGGGGCCTTTCCTCACTGCAGGGTATAAAAGAGATGTCAGTTACAGCTGACAGCCAGACTGGTGTTTCCCTTGGTAGTGCTTATCTTCAGCGCCGCAGACTTACAAGGACTGAGCTGTAACTCACTGTGGCGGCAATAGCTGGTGTGGTAACGCCGGCCCAGGGCAGGAGAAGGAGTCCATAGTGTGCAGCCACGGAAGCAGCTCTCTCTCTCTCTCCTGCACTGCTGGAAAGAGCTGTGCTGTGAACACTGAGCGGGCTGCAGGAGAAAGGAAGTGGCTGCTGCTGGTGTGAGGCACACAGAGGACTGGACATTCTCTCCGCGCCTACTACAATAAGGAGTGCCAAGGAGGAGAAGATGGCGGAGGAAGGAGCAGAGACAAGGTAGCAGCCAAAAAAAATCAGCTGCAACAGGAGCTGCCATAGAGAGCTACAGTAGCAGTTGCCATAGCAACGCCGTTACCTCTGAAGACCTGCCTTCGGAGCCAGCTCCTCTCAGTACAGTACTGTATCCTTTTACCATAGCGCTGGGCACTCAGCTAGTGTACTGGCATCAGCTCACACTCTACTGAAGGGATAAGTGGAGAAGGCCGGGTAGTTGTCAATTCCCTCTGGCAGCAGCACACAGCAGAGAGAGGTGAATTCACTGACCACCAATGGTAGTGAAGGTGGGAGTGGCATAAGCCAAACTAAAAAGGGTGATTGGCCGGAGTCCATCACTGAAAACATCTGAGGTTTGTAATTAACACTTGCGTGGCAACTATACAAAGAGACACCTCAGAGGGCACACTTAACTGTAACTAAAGACATAGACAGTTGCAGCGCTTTATAGTCAGATAATAACTATTAGAGCCCCTGTCTATATCTACACCATGAAAGTGGTTAATATCCCTATACTTTACATAAATCTCTGAAATGGTAAAGAGATGTACCAATACTTACCATAACGGTGCCCATTGGAAGCTGCAGTAGTTGCTAACGAGGATAAAGGACATAGAGTCAAAGGAGACATTTAAGTATATTAAATAATCACTCTATTCTGCAGAATAGTATTACCTATACCACAAGTAATGAACTAATATAATATGTCATAACAGTGACATCTAGTGAACGACAGCTTACTCACTGTATAGTCCTACAGACAGACAGGATATTGGATACAAAGTGGAACAGTATAAAGATAGCTACTGAACATTTCCTGGGAGAGGTAACATACTCCAAGGCTACATATATGAAGATAGTGTTACAGAGGACTAAACTACCCAAACTGGATACAATTTAAAGTCAGCTGGATTACAAATTACATACTATCTGAATACAAACTTCCTTTAGTAACAGCGGTTATAGGGTCTAATTCAGACCTGGTCGCACGCAGGCTATTTTTTGCACTGCTGCGACCAGGTAATCGCCGCCTACAGGGGAGGGGGTGATTGCTGTGCAGGGATGCAAACAGCTGTACAGTCAGCTGCACAAACAAGAGTTTGTGCATTTTCTGCACAGCCCAGGACTTACTCGCTGCAATGATCCTGGAAGAAGCTGATGTCAGGAACCCTCCCTGGAAATGGCCGGGCACGCCTGCGTTTTCCTGGACACTCCCTGAAAATGGTGAGTTGACACCAGGGGTGGATTGGGATGGAAAACCAGCCCAGGAAACTTATGGAAGCAGCCCTAAATGGGGGTGCGGTCTGAAGAGGGGTTGGGGTCTCTTGAGTGTGGTGGGATCCCTCCTCATAGGGTCTGATTATGGCCGAGTTGCTGTACTGCAGAGATGAAATAACAGAATGAATGAGGACAATGCATTGTACTGAGTGCAGTGGGATGCATGTCATATGGGGGGTGGGTCCAAATGACAACACACAAAACAGGCTCCACAGACATGCCAGCCTACCAGGAATCTTCCTGGTGATTCCTATGGCCAATCCGCCCCTGGTTGACACCCCCGGATGGCCTCTTCCTGTCAATCTTTTTGCATTCGGTGCTGCAAACACTTCCTTCGTTAGTTCCGTCGCTCCGTGGCAACGGACGTAACCGGCAACCGATGCACCTGCGCATTGCGGCCCATGTGCATGCGCTGTACAGACCCGATCGCTCGGCTGCATAAAAAGGCAGCATGCGATTGGGTCTGAATGGCCCCCATAGTTATAAGGACAGATCTTTCGGTCTCTCAGTACTATAGGTAGGATTACATTGGCATTTGAAGCAGCAATGGCCCTCACTCCGAGTTGATCGCTCGTTAGCTGCTTTTAGCAGCAGTGCACACGCTAGGCCGCCGCCCTCTGGGAGTGTATCTTAGCTTAGCAGAAGTGCGAACGAAAGATTAGCAGAAGTGCTCAAAAATCTTTTCCTGCAGTTTCTGAGTAGCTACAGACCTACTCCTAGATTACGATCACCTCAGTCCATTTAGTTCCTGCTTTGACATCACAAACACGCCCTGCGTTCAGGCCAGCCACTCCCCCGTTTCCCCAGCCACTCCTGCATTTTAGCCTGACACGCCTGCGTTTTTTAGCACACTCCCGGAAAACGGTCGTTTCTACCCAGAAATACCCACTTCCTGTCAATCACACACCGATAAGCAGAGCGACTGAAAAGCGTCGCTCACCCCTGTGTAAAATTGCTTCATTTTGTGTGAAATTACTTGGTGCGTGCGCTCTGCAGCCCATACGCATGCGCAGAACAGCTGATTTTTAGCCTGATCGCTATGCTGCGAAAAATGGCAGTGAGCGATCAACTCGGAATGACCCCCAATACTCATACATTCTCTACACCGAACTAACATCCAACGGAATACAGATTTATAAAGATATATATTCATATATATAGTTACAACTCAAGGAATTGACTATATAAGTACTTAATAGAACTGTGGTTTTAAGGACACATGTATTAGGGGTTTGTCATGCATGTAAATGTATTAATTAATAGGAGAAAGTAAATTGATTTACTATACTACTATCATCTCTTACTGTTGGTGTATGTATATGTATTGACTGATGTGAAAAGTAAACTATGGTTTATGGAAATCAACATTAATTGAAGATTACTTACTTGAAAGTATAACCGGAAAGCCTGCAGTGGTTCTAGCAGAAACACAGGTAACCCGAACCATATCCCTATAATAAAACAGAATACCTTGGTCTCCTGGGTGTTAAAAGTACTAAGGCTCTGAAGCTACCATTTATAAATATAGGGTGTTACCCAGCTCTTCCTACACTATATACTTAAACTATAAATAATCAAAAGTTGGGTGGAGGCACAAACAGATGTCAATTACAAGAAATTTTAACTGTAAACACCCCAAGGTTCCAGGGGAGTTACATTTATAGGCACTGCTAAGATAATTTCGGAAGATACTCAGGGGTAGGTGAAGCACAGTAGCCAACATGACTCAATGTACAAGTAGTGAGGCCTATGGTTTGTGTCTAAGGAACAGAGTTGCCCCAGAGAAGAGTCTTGTGTTGGGTGGGGATCTTATCAACATCACAGATGGGGCCATTATGACAGAAATGCTATTCCTTTATGAAGTGAAGCAACCAAAGATAGTTGATAAAGAGTTGAAGGAGACTGGAGAGTTGTGTGCAGTATTGATTACTACGACTACTGAATTAGACTCCGAGTTGTTTCCTCCAGTAGTGGCTGTAAGGGCTAACCCTAAACATAGGTGGAAGATCATTTGGCCTGAAAAGGAAAGCAGTGAGAGGGCTGCTGAACCCTTAGCTGTAAGTTACATTCCCTCCCAGTCTAGTGGAGTTCCCTCTGCGGCTATGGGGGGAGATAGTCAATCAGTAAGTATGGAAAAGAAGTTAGGGAATCAGTTGGAAATCATTGCAGATAAAGTAGTACACCAGTTAGAACGATGGCACTATGAGGGTAGTTATAGGCGATTGAGGATTTTTTCAGGAATACTGCCAGTACCAACTGGAGAGGAACCTTATGAGGCCTGAAGGGAGGTGGCCATTCCCCAGTCTGAGTAGTGGCATTGCCCCGATCATATAAAAAAACAAAGGATTGTGGAGAGTTTGTGGGGACCCGCTATGGGAATAAATCACGCTACAAAAAAGAGTAATCCTGATGCCACAGTGGCCGACTACTTCCAGGCCTTGGAGTACACATACGGGACATTAGAGGATGTGGGTGACTTAGTTGCCCGATTTAATCACACCTATCAGGAGCTGGGGGAGAAATTATCCTAATCTGTGTACCGACTGGATAAATTATTCACAACATTTTAGACAAAGGAGGGTTTTCCTCTGCAGAAATTGACAGCAGTAGACTAAACCAGGTAATCCGGGGACCTTATTATTGCCTTAAATCAGAGACTGGTGCCTTCAACTAGAGCTTCTGCTGACAGCCATAACAGAGGAAATAGCTTTAGTAGGGGAAACCTTAGTAGAGGAGGAAGTGTTGCCACTAGAGGGTGTTTAAGCTTGGCCATAGAACAATTGAATATTCACTATGCTGGGGTCAGTCTAGATTAGGAGCAGCAGCACAAACTAATGATGCTCTGAATCAGGGAAATGATGGTGGGAGTTCGGCGGGCCCCTCCCCAACTCCCAGATTCTAGATGTGAATTCAATGTGGAGTGCCCAGTGGAGTAATTCCATTGCTGATGGCATGATAGGACCCATTTCAAACGTGGTTGCTAAATTAAATGGACACCTTGCCCTGTGTTGTTGTTAGATAGTGGATCTGAGGTATCCATTATATTCGAGCAATGGTATCAGCATCATCTTTCTGATGTCCCAATTAGGTCCTTAGATGGGCTTGTGATATGGGGATTAAGTGAGCATAAGTATCCCTATCTGGGATATATAGTAGTAAATATTGAGTTTCCTGAAGGATTTTTTGGAATGACAGAGCCATTACCAATATTTGGGTTGGTGTGCCCTGAGTACCCAGGTAAAAAAAATCTGCAATGCCAGTGATAATCGGGACTAATACTCATTTATTCAAGGTACTAAGTAGTTGGTGTTTACAAATGAACAGCGAAGCGACAGCTATTAGCCTGGTAACTCATAATACAAATCTCAAGGGGGAGAAAATCAAGCACAGGGAGTCCTCTCTGGCTTCAGAACTCTCCTTGGAGGATTTTAATCCATGTTTTCAGGGTAGTGACATTGGGCTGGTAGAAAGAACTGCATTATGTAAGGAGTTAATCAAACGACAACCTGTTATTTCTCTCACTGAATGGGATTTGGGAACCGCTGAAGGAGTGGCATTGCATTAAATTGACTAATGACACCACATTCCGTGAAAGGTCCAGGCGACTTGCCCCTGCAGATTTCAAGGATGTACAACAGCATCTGCGAACTCTTTTGGAGACTGATGTTATTCAGCACTCTGAGAGTCCATATGCTTCTCCTATAGTAGTGGCCCGTAAGAAAAACGGCACCATTCGCATGTGTATTGACTACCGTACACTTAACCAATGCATTGTGCTGGATCAGTACACTGTCCCTAGAATAGGAGAAGCATTGGACTGTTTGCAGGGGAGTAAACTGTTCACCGTGTTGGACTTACGATGCGGGTATTATCAACTTCTCATGAATCCCAGTGATAGAGACATGCCCTTTAGGCTTCTTCGAATTTTTGAAGATGCCTCAGGGTATCAAATGTGCACCAGCAACCTTTCAGAGAACCATGGAGCAAACGGTGGGTGATATGAATTACCGTGAAGTGCTGGTGTATTTAGATAATATCATCGTGTTCGGTTCATCTTTGGAGGAACAGAACCACCGTTTGCTTAAATATTGGACAGATTACTCAAAAAAGACTCAAACTTTCTTTAGACAAATGTAAATTTTGCCACCTCAGTGTCACTTACTTGGGACATGTGGTGAGTCGCTAGGGTATATCTACTGACCATAATAAGGTGGAAGCCGTGAACAGGATGGCCCCGACCCACAAAATTAAAGGAGTTCCGATCTTTCCTTGGATTTTGTGGGTACTATCGCCGGTTTGTCCCCTATTTCTTGGTGTTATGTCATCCCCTCAATAATTTGACTAAGGGGTATCTGCCGACTGACAGTACCTTTGATGGTAAATCAGGTAAAAAACAGGGTTATTTTAACCAAATGAGAAAAAGGACAAGGACATGATCAAAGGCGCCCACAAATAGAAAAATAGCAACGGTGGGATGAGTCTAATAAGGAAATATAATAAAAGTGAATAAAAATTATTTTACAATAGGGTCTGGATTTCCCAAACACAGTCCTTGGGTCGAATAACAAAAGATAGTGTTCTTAGCGCTGTGCTTGAAAACTCCCCAATGATCATATATTTCTCAAGTGCCTGGATATCCAACTTTTAGACAGACACTTACATTCGGGTTCTCACCCGTAGGCACTGAAAGGTTTCTTTATACACTCAGATGGAATCAATGCAGCCCGCCCGTCACCAGAAATGCACTTACATTAATATTCACTCTCGAGTTCCCATAAAGGTATCTTTCAGTAAGGATCCAGGTGCTTCCACACTGCTTTGATGTCCAAAAAGTTTGAATAAACACTTAAAACACTGGTAGATTTTCACCATACAGGTAGACCCATAAGCAGTACAGAGTGAAATGCCCTGCTCAATCCGGCTGCAGACATGGACTGGATGGAATAATAGCAGGAGCTCCAATGTCTCTGACGCTTCGGATCTCCCTCTGGTCTGGTCAGTAGCGGCAGAAGCTATAACGTGTTTCAAGGGACTTCCCTCTTCGTCAGATAGTGCCGCATCTTCCTCCCCATCGGGTATTTAACTTCACTGTTGGGAATCACGTGACTACTACAGCCAATCATCATGCATACTCATCTCAACCCAGATCAGATTAATTATCTAATCACACAAACTGGTAATTGCATGAGGAGGTCTATTCACATGAATTTATACAAACAATTAAAACTGATGTATATATTAAAACAGTATATTAAAACAGTTTATATTTAAACAAGCATCCATCTCAGTCATTCAAAAAACAAGAGATGGAATAAAAGAAAAAACATAATTAAAATCATAGAAATCACTTAGTTTCAAAATCACAGTTCAGACCCCTAGGGGTGAGTGTTTTCATATAAAGATAGTTTGCATTTCTTTTCTAGCCAACATAATCTCTGTGTTTTTGGTCCGCCAACCAGACTTCATGATTTGGATCCCACAGAAACTCTTTATATGTGCTGGATTACAATCATGATGTTTCTTAAAGTGAGCAGGCACGCTGTGCGATTCCAAACCTTTTTTCACATTGCGTAAGGGTTTGGAATCGCACAGCGTGCCTGCTCACTTTAAGAAACATCATCATGATTGTAATCCAGCACATATAAAGAGTTTCTGTGGGATTCAAATCATTAAATCTGGTTGGCGGACCAAAAACACAGAGATTATGTTGGGTAGAAAAGAAATGCAAACTATCTTTTATATGAAAACACTCACCCCTAGGGGCAGGGCCAGATTAACAATGGTGCAGGTGGAGCTGCAGCTCCAGGCCTTCCCAGGAAAATAGGCCCACAGGATCTGCTGTAGTGCAATCTGTGTTGACAGTGACTAGCTTAATCGTAATCACATCCTGGCTGTCAAACTCACTGACCCCCTCACTCCCCAAGTCCCTGATCAGCAGGTCACATCCCATGGAATCGGAGCAGTCTGAAGCTCCGCCCGTTTGTCACGTGAAGCTCCACCCCCTTTATTCGAAGCTGTGTTCCTCAGAGACTCCTGAAGCCCAGCATTCACCCCCACCTCTGAGTTCAGACCTGCTATGGTGGAGCACTGTGAGTCTGTGCTTGCCAGGCATAGGAGTTAAAGCAGGTCAGTATAATGTCTGGCACCTAGCTATGTATGGATTTGTGTGTGTCAGCTTAGGGCCACAACTAGGGGGTGAAGCTAGGGGGGCAGACTTGAGGGGCCTACTGCCTGTACCTAGCAGGGAGGAATGGGGGGGAGGAGGGGGTCAGCAGATCCTAAAGCTTCCTGCATGTGGCCATGTCCCCAGTGGTGTCAGGATGCGCGCGTCCAAAACATACTTGCCTACCTGACCCTCTACATGAGAGAGAAATGCTCTGTTTCTGGACTTTCCTGGTAATTTATGATTGCCATCACCTGTGGTGAGCTAGTTAATTGATAAGAAAGGTGTTTCACCACAGGTGATGGCAATCATACATTACCAGGAAAGTCCAGGAACAGAGCATTTTCTCCCTCATGGAGAGGGTCAGGTAGGCAAGTATGGTCCAAAATCAGGGGGCGTGATTTAGCAAATGGGGGCTTGGCCTTTATGCTAGGGGGCGTGGCCACACAGCAAATGTTGCGATCACAGACCACGCTCCCCGTTTCCATCAGTATGGAGGCATGAACAGTGCTCACTGAGCTGCTGGCCATGCCCCCTGTACCTTTCTGTCGGGGAATAGACGCTGTGCGCATGCAGTAAGTGACAGGGGAGGATCTCCCAACTGACCCCCACCCGCGGGATACTGCGACCCGCAGGTGGGACAGCGGGACAGACCGTGAAAAACAGGACTGTCCCGCCAAAATCGGGACAGTTGGGAGGTATGCTATGCCCGGGTAGGAGTAGTCACATACATGCCTGGTATACCTGGGCGCCGCTGACTGCGCACCAGACACAGCCGCGGTGCTGAGTGACAGAGATGGCTCGGTGTCACTCCCCAGCCTGTGATTGTACACTAAGGTTTCCTTCCACTTTGTCTCCGGAAAAGTCACGATGTCTCCATATCCTCTGCTGCCCTGGTTTTGAGCTCCGTGGTGGAGCCGTTTGGGTGGTCGGAAAACACATCCAACAAGGGAACCAGATGATGAGTTAGTGGGCTCACAGGCTGTAAGGTATACCTAGGGGAAAGATCCAGCATCACATCTGGAGGTGTGTACTGTAAATCCTCTATTTTTGGCGTGCGTGCTGCTGTCCCTTTATAAAGTGTGGTAGGGAGGGAGATGGATATTACATTTATGTCAGAAAAGGGAGGGGGGTGTCAAATTACTGCCCGAGTGACAAACATCCTAGTTTCAGGCCTGGTTGGTCCCATAACAGGGTGTCAGTGTACCCCGTGCAGTACTCACTTCCTGGGTGTCAGCCTTAAATCTGTGCCTAGTGGGAAGGGTGGGCAAGAGCAACTTCATTGGGTGTCTAGGGTGCTACTCAGAGCATCCGTAGGACGGGATCGGTATGATTTGCTGATGGAGGGGATGCCGGCGTTCAGTATACCGACAGCGCCATCCCTTCCATCAAAAACCCCGACAACCCCCCAGGAAGCCCCCTTATACCCCTTTCACACCAGCAGCCTTGAACACGGGTTATTGGCACATGAGTGCGCATAAACCGTGTTCTTGTGCGGTGTGAAAGGTACCAGGGGCAATATACCGGGTTGAGCAACCTGGTATTTCAACCCGTCTCGCTGTGCGGTGTGAACGGGAGCCGGGTCAGTGCCACCCGTTTCCCGTTCACAGTGTGTGGATGGGCGGCAATTGTAGATCATGTGATCTCCCAGCACCACCCACGCCGTGTCACCGCCAACGTCACCAACCCGGCAATATGCCGGGTTGCAGTCTGTGGTGTGAAAGGGGTATTGAGGCGGGTCGCACACTGGGAGCTCCCGTGTCAGGCTCCCGGGAGCGACCCGCCTCAGACGGTATGAAAGTGGTATTACCCTCACCTTTTCCCTACCCTAACCTTCCCTTATGGATGCCTAACCCTCCCGGGTGGTGCCTAACCCTAACCCTCCCTTCCCTGCTGCCTAAACCTAACCCTCCCCGCTGTGTGCCTAACCCTAACCCTTCCTCCCCGGTACCTAACCCTAACCTTCTATCCCTGCACCCTAACCCCCCTTCTCCTGGCTAAACCCCCCCCCCCCCACACGGCAGGATGCCAATGCGTCCTGCTTTCAGGACTATCGGGATGTCAGCTGTCGGTATTTTAACGCCGGCATGCTGTTCAGTGTCGGTATAGTGACGCAGGGTTTCTGTCCTAACTCGGGATCCCGGCATCGGTATATTGACCTCCGGGATCCCGTTCGTTGGGAAGCTAGCTGCATCCTCATAGGACGCTCTGATCGGTAGTATAAATCCAACGGCACTGTAGGAGACGTCATGACACAATACGGGAGCCGGAAAATGGAGAAGCAGGGCACGGATTGTGGAGGCGTGTGAGTATGGCTGGTACCACACCACCCTTATTACAGCCCTGCTGTCTAAAATATATATATATATATATATATATATATATATATATCTATCGCTTAATATATATATATATATATATATATCTCTCGCTTAATATATATATATATATATATATCACACACAATTGGAAGGGTACAGAAACTTGAGGCACAGAAGTGAAAAGGGGTGTGGGTGATATGTGCCATATAGAGTACCTCAACAGCTCCTCTG
Source organism: Pseudophryne corroboree (assembly GCF_028390025.1). Lineage (NCBI taxonomy): Eukaryota > Metazoa > Chordata > Amphibia > Anura > Myobatrachidae > Pseudophryne > Pseudophryne corroboree. The sequence continues at coordinate 382,972,473 of NC_086449.1, forward strand.
CCCTGTGTGTTGTCACTCCCCACCGCACCCAAAGGGACAGTGTCAGCACACAGTGGCAGGGGATCTCTGTTATACTGCCCCCTAATGACTGACTGACACCTGTAACCTGAGATAATTAAGATTGAGGTACAGTACATAATCTGAATTTTAGTCTGATTTTTTGTAATTAAAATGTGGATCTGGAGGGTAGACTTATGTATTTATAAGTATGTTGTATTTCTAATATGTTTGTGTGTATATATGTATGCTGGGGTGCAAGGGCAAGGGGTGGGTGCGGTATGTGCCCTGGGTGACAGAGGACAGGATGGCTGGGAGTGAGATGTCATTATGAATAAAGGGTGATGATGATTAATAATTATCATCACTCTTCAGCAATGTCGTGGACTGCAGTTGTTCCTGCCTTAGCACTGCTTCATAGAGCGCAGCTGCACACTCGGTGTGTCTGTGCTGAACCACGGGCTGTGGTTCACACAGTATAAAGGAAACCAGGAAGACAGAGGCAGGAGTAAAGAACAGAGAAGGGAGATGGGAAGCAGGGCTGTGCCTGGTGTGCTGTGTTTACCCAGGAATTCTTCCAGTGAGGTGGCTAACCAGAGCTACTACCAGCGCCCAATGCTAAAAAGTGTGAATTCCATTAAGTACTGTTTATAGATATAATACCATAGATATACCTGCTGTCTGATTAATTTGATTACGTGGGTCATGGTGTGTGGCTGTGATGTCTTCTCTATTTTATATGGGACTCATTACAATGTTCTTTGTATTGTATGGAGGTCACTTGGATATGACGGGCACTACCATGCTCTCTGTTTTATTTGGCAGCCACGGAGGCTCTCTGCATAATATGAATGTTACTGTAATGCTCCTTGTATTATCTAGCAGTCAATATAATGTGCTCTGTATTATATGGCACCCACTGCAATGCTCTCTGTATTATGTAGCGGTCACTGCGATGCTCTCTGTATTATATGGTGGTCACTGTGATGTTCTCTGCATTATTTATTTAATTGACTTACTACAGTGGCTAGGTATGTGGCATGAACACTAATAGAATTATGGATATGCCCACAACACAGGCCACACCCCCTATATAGACCACACCTCCATACAGCAGCACACAATAGGCCCTTCATCATTGTCAGCTCCAGGCCCATGTGGAACTTAATCTGGCACTGCCTAGGGGTCTGAACTGTGATTTTGAAACTAAGTGGTTTCTATGATTTTAATTATGTTTTTTCTTTTATTCCATCTCTTGTTTTTTGAATGACTGAGATTGATGCTTGTTTAAATATAAACTGTTTTAATATACTGTTTTAATATATACATCAGTTTTAATTGTTTGTATAAATTCATGTGAATAGACCTCCTCATGCAATTACCAGTTTGTGTGGTTAGATAATTAATCTGATCTGGGTTGAATTGAGTATGCATGATGATTGGCTGTAGTAGCCACGTGATTCCCAACAGTGAAGTTAAATACCCGATAGGGAGGAAGATGTGGCACTATCTGACGAAGAGGAAAGTCCCTTGAAACGCGTTATAGCTTCTGCCGCTACTGACCAGACCAGAGGGAGATCCGAAGAGTCAGAGACATTGGAGCTCCTGCTCTTAATCCATCCAGTCTGTGTCTGCAGCCGGATTGAGCAGGGCATTTCGCTCTGTACTGCTTATGGGTCTACCTGTATGGTGAAAATCTACCAGTGTTTTAAGTGTTTATTCAAACTTTTTGGACATCAAAGCAGTGTGAAAGCACCTGGATCCTTACTGAAAGATACCTTTATGGGAACTCGAGAGCGAATATTAATGTAAGTGCATTTCTGGTGACGGGCGGGCTGCATTGATTCCATCTGAGTGTATAAAGAAACCTTTCAGTGCCTACAGGTGAGAACCCGAATGTAAGTGTCTGTCTAAAAGTTGGATATCCAGGCACTTGAGAAATATATGATCATTGGGGAGTTTTCAAGCACAGCGCTAAGAACACTATCTTTTGTTATTTCACTGTTTTGTGTGGGTTTCCAGGGGCGAGCCCCATTAGTGTTTCTAAGCTGCTCAGGTGCAAGGTAGCGCAGGTGTAGCACTTTCCCTGTATTTAGACAGTCCTTGGGTCACTCGTAGCAGCTCGAATGTCCACGGGAAACATGCAAATAAAAGAAACACAAAAGTTCCAATGGGTAATATTGCTGGATAATTCTGTCTCGTGATAATCAGAAAAAGAGCCCTGGTGATTCAACTTGATAGAAGGTAGGACAGACTCTCACCACCAATTCAGTATCGAATGGAGCGTACCGAAACTCACTTATATAGTGATGGAGAAAAGCACATAAAGGTATCTTTGTCTAATTGCATCAATTCATATAGGCACAGCGTACCATCACTCACGTGTGAAACAGGTTCAGTCCACATGTACAGGTATCTTTCAATCACGATCCAACCCGGTGAATGAGCAGAATTTTTTTTTCTTTTTACTACACAAAAATTGCCAATTGAAATCTACATAAATGATAAAATGAGCAAGTTGACTTCATGTAAAATTGGGAAGTGCAGACTGGGGTGTTGAAGCAGATGGAAAAAACTGTTACACAGGTGGGAAGTCCGGAATACCCACTGTATATTAACCCCAGCGTACCTCGCAGAATTATACAGATGGACAAACTTGTTGCCAAAATAAAAAGTGTTAAGTTTAAAAGAAAAATCCAATCTCAGCATGCACCAACGCCGTTTCACCCATGGAGGTCTTTTACACACCTTGAAAAAGACCTCCATGGTCAAAACGGCGTTGGTGCATGCTGAGAGTGGATTTTTCTTTTAAACTTAACACTTTTTATTTTGGCAGCAAGTTTGTCCGTCTGTATCATTCTGCAAGGTACGCTGGGGTTAATATACAGTGGGTATTCCGGACTTCCCACCTGTGTAACAGTTTTTTCCATCTGCTTCAACACCCCAGTCTGCACTTCCCAGTTTTACATGAAGTCATCTTGCTCATTTTATCATTTATGTAACTTTCAATTGGCAATTTTTTGTAATAAAAAGAAAAAAAAATTCTGCTCATTCACCGGGTTGGATCGTGATTGAAAGATACCTGTACATGTGGACTGAACCTGTTTCACACGTGAGTGATGGTACGCTGTGCCTATATGAATTGATGCAATTAGACAAAGATACCTTTATGTGCTTTTCTCCATCACTATATAAGTGAGTTTCAGTACGCTCCATTCGATACTGAATTGGTGGTGAGAGTCTGTCCTACCTTCTATCAAGTTGAATCACCAGGGCTCTTTTTCTGATTATCACGAGACAGAATTATCCAGCAATATTACCCATTGGAACTTTTGTGTTTCTTTTATTTGCATGTTTCCCGTGGACATTCGAGCTGCTACGAGTGACCCAAGGACTGTGTTTAGGAAATCCAGACCGTATTGTAAAAGATTTTTTATTCATTTTTATTATATTTCCTTATTAGACTCATCCCACTGTTGCTATTTTTCTATCTGTGGGTGCCTTTGATCATTTCCTTGTCCTTTTTCTCATTTGTTTGTATTCACCTGAAGTTGGGCAGGTATTAAGGGTTCTGATTGGGCTGACCACATTATTTTAGTGCGCCAGAGTTCACCTCCATATTTTCCTTTACTAGGGTTATTTTAACCCTCTAATGAGTTTGGGGAGAGATGGACCCCTTCATGCGAAGAGGCCTTCCTCAAATTAAAATGGTACCTTACCAATGCTCCTGTCTTGGCATATGCAGATCCCACATTACCCTATATCTTGCATGTGGATGCATCTTTTGAGGGTCATGGGGCAGTATTGTATCAAACTCATGGCGGAAAATTACAGCATGTATCATATATTAGCCGTGGATTGTCTAGTAGTGAGCGGAGATATCCAGTACATAAATTGGAATTTCTTGCTCTTAAATGGGCTGTGACAGACCGATTTCATGAGTACCTTTATGGTGCCAAATTTGAAGTATTCACAGACAACAACCCTTTGACCTATGTGCAAACCACTGCTAAATTGGATGCTACAGGGCATAGGTGGCTTGCTGCCCTGTCTATCTATGAGTTTACCATCAAGTACTGCCCTGGCATCAATAATATAGATGCTGATTCTTTGTCTCGGTTACCCAGCTTCAATGGTGAACCAGATGGTTCAGAATGAATTGAAGTACCTGCAATTACCATCAAAGGTTTATGTTGTAACATACAGTGTTTAGAGACTGAGGGAACTGAAAACATCAGCATCCTTGGGGCCCCTGACACGACTTTGCCCTTGGCATATTGTTGGCTAAGCCAATTAGAATTAGGGGGATTGCCAAAAATGGGCCCAGGGCAAATTCGTATGGATCTAAGAGATGATCCTGACATATCCCCGGTCATACTCTACCTTGAGTCTGGTTGTGCTAAAGGTGATGTGAGCTTTCTGACAAATACATCCCAGTTATTGCTGAGACAGACAAAGCAATTGATCTTAAAGAATTAGATATTGTACTGTGCCATAATTAAATCCAATGGAAAACTCAAATTTCAATTTGTGACTCCACAGTCCTATAGAGCAACTATTTTAAATGCATTACATGATCAGCACGGCCATCTTGGTGTAGATAAGACCACTGGGCTAATAACTGACCGTTTTTATTGGCCCTTAATGGATCAGGATATTGCAAGCTACTGCAAAACATATGACAGTTATATTCTGAGGAAGACTCTTCCCACCCAGTCTGCTTCCCTTGTAAATCTCACAAGCACTGATCCTATGGATCTAGTATGCCTTGATTATCTGTCTTTGGAAATTTCACCTGGGAAGGAATGTAACATTCTTGTAATAACGGATCATTTCACCCGTTATTCCCAGGCATATGTTACCCCTGACCAAAGGGCTGTGACTGTAGCCAAAACATTATGGGAAAGCTTCTTTGCTCATTATGTGCTCTACATTCAGATCAGGGATGGGATTTTGAGGGACAAATCATTAAGGAGCTCTGCCTTTGTTGTGGGATTAAAATGTCCCGGACAACCCCTTATCTTCAGAGGAATCCCCAGCCAGAGTGTTTTAATCATACATTGCTCGATATGATGGGTACCTTAGAGCCAAAAGACAGAACACAGTGGAGACACACTCTCACCTCTTTGCGATACAAAATAGTTGATCAGGTACTGTACCTGCCTCCCTGCGTGGGGGGAATCAATCCAAGAAGCTTTTACAGCTTGAGTCAAGGTGGATCCACAAATTGGACACCATCCATCCCAGGGGTCTCAATGAGAACCTGCGATTGAGTTGTTTTTTATAATACAATAGATTTATTGCATGTACTTTTTGCGATAGTTAGCTATTATCTACAAGCATAGGTTGCCATGTCTAGCTTAGCGGCTCATTATAGATGGTTAGATTCTGCAGTGCTATTTTAGATCGTAGTATGATACATTATGTAATGCGAGGTTTGTTCACATTTCTTATGGTGTTTTTATAGTGTTTTGTATATGGCACCTCATATTTAAGTGTGCATTTCGGTCCTTACACTGGATTGTATATCACACTTGGTTTGGATTCCAAGTGTGTCTTAATGGTGTTTATCGTCACATCACAGGTTTTGTTTCACAATTTTTTCACAGCCACTGTTTTGATTTTTGTGTTATATGTACCTGCAGTCTTGATGACAGCGGGTTTTATAATGTCTGTTATTGTTATTGTGATGTGTACACCGTTTCCATGGTTACTATGTGTGTTTCCATGCCCACAGCCATCGCGAGACGCCGCCGGGCCGCGTGATGATGTAACTTCCTGGATCGTGAGGGGGACGTGACCGGAGGTGCGGGATCCATGGTCGCGGGCGTCGTTGCCGCGAAGGGGGTTTGCGTGCCATGGATTGGTAAGTTATTTAAAGGTTGATGTACATGGTTTTGCACTTGTGTTGTTTTCCTGAAGACTGGGGTGCGTCCCCCAAAACGTTGAAAATAAAATAAACACACACTGGTTTTGTTCACCAATTTCTGAAGTCTCCGACTGCCGCCTTTCTTGGTGGATAGATTGGGATACATTAAGGAGGGCACCGGAGCCAGTACCCAGGTGGGGAGGTGAGTGCCGGACTGCATCGATACAGTCCTCGATGCAGTCCGGCATGGTAACCTATGGTTGTAGATACTAGCTAACTATCGCATAAAGTATATATATATATATATATATATATATATATATATATAAAGCTTTTCCAGACCGGCACTCCAATACCAACTTTGCTTACCCCGGTGCTCGTTTAAGATCCACAGCAAGATCCCTAATATACTCCACAACAACGGCACACAGGGGTTTAAAAATAATCCACTTCCACAGCAGTTTAAGCCAACGTTTCAAAGTTTATCCTTTTTCGTCAGGGCTACAAATGCATAATACAACAATCTTACCTTTTATTGAAAAAACACCCCGTGCACCTTCCCGCCGCCATTCCACGGCGCTGTAATGCTGACGTCATTCCGCCGGAGACACCAGATCGCCAGGCTCCTTTGGATGACGTATGTGATAGTACCCATCACCTAGCAACAATATAAACATTAAAAATTACAAGTACCTATACAACTACCACAATATTACTTCAATAGCTCACGCAGGGCAAGTCAATAAAATACTACTTTAATTAAAACAATTCAGATTAAGCATTTCATTTAACCCTTTAGGGGCTAGCGTGTTTAAACGCATTATCCAGCGGGACTCACACTGCAAAAGTTTTTTACCCCGATCACCCCCCCTAATGGATCTAGGGACGTGATCGATCATTCTATATCTTAATGAGGACAAATTGTGATGTGCTTCTAGGAAATGTCTAGCAACAGGTTGATCACTCGAGCCTGTGCTAATAGCTTTTCTAATAGATGACCTGTGTGCAGCCATTCTCTCCTTAAAAGTGCACTCCGTTTTCCCGATATATGAATATCCACACTGACAGATAATTTGGTACACAACAAATGACGAGTTACATGTCAGATGAAATCTAATTGTATACGTCTTTCCTGACTGTGGATGCTGGAAAGTGTCACCCTTCAATAAAAAGCCACAAGTTGTACAACCGCAGCCAAAGCAGCCATTCTTCTTCTGCAAGAAATGTGTAGGTTTTTTAGAAACTAAGTCTGTAACATCTGTCTTTACAACAAAGTCTCTAATATTCCTACCTCTCTTATAGCAGGGCATCAGATGTGTGTTACTCAACCCTAACTCAGGGTCTGACCTAACAGATGACCATTGATTTCTAGAATGCTTCTTAATACTATTGCTACCTACTGTGTAGCTAGTAACCCAAGGTAGGATTTCCCTCTCATTACCTTTATTCCTACCACATATCGAAAGACGATCATTGTGGTTGGTGGCCAGGACTTTCTGTTTAGCCTTCTCTAGCACATCTAACGGATAACCCCGCGCTTGAAATCTAATGATCATCTCTTCCATTTGTTTTATAGCAACCTCCCGGTCACTATTTACCCTCCAAACCCGCAGCAATTGCGAATAGGGCAAACCAGTTTTTAATGGAGTAGGGTGAAAACTCCCAAAATGCAACATGTTGTTCCGATCGGTAGATTTCCTAAATAATGACGTCACCAACTTCCCCTCCTCTAGTTTGATATTCACATCGAGGAAATTAACCTCCTCCTGACTGACCGAGTATGTAAACTTTATGGGGCCCTCACATTGATTATATTTGTCTATCACATCAATGAAACCCTGCTTGGTTCCTTTCCATAAAATCAACAAATCATCAATAAATCTTGTATAAAAGAAAATATTCGATCTTATTTCAGCATTGGAAAAAAATATATCATGCTCCACCGAAAACATGAACATATTTGCATAGGCGGGTGCGACCGGAGAACCCATCGCACACCCGCCTATTTGCAAATAAAATTCACCCGCATACATAAAGTAATTTTTACATAATACCATATGCAATAATTCCATCGTCCAGTTCACATCAGGACCATTATACAACTGATGATTCTCAACAAATTTCTTAGCAGCCATTAAACCCTCCATCAACGGTATTGACGTGTATAAACTACACACGTCCACACTGCATAACCATAAATCATTGGGAATATCATTCAGCATAGATAATTTCCGTAGTAATGTAGGCGTGTCCAGCAAAAACAAATCATGAGCTTGGACACAAGGTTGAAACAAAGAATCCAAATACGTTGAAGATAGCTGAAATAAAGATTTTCTCGCAGCAATGATTGGCCGACCAGGAGGTCTAGTATTGTTCTTGTGAATTTTCGGCAGTGTATAAAAAAGTGGAACCTCAGGGAACTTAGGGATAAGGGCATCTCTCAATTTATCAGAAATGAGAACGTTATCCACACCTGACTGTAATAACACTTGCAAATCTTTCTTAAAAACGTCAGTTGGATCATTCCTCAATTTTCTGTAAACTGAAGAATCAGCGAGTTGTCTATCCACCTCTGTACAATAATCATGTAAATTCTGTATTACCAAAGCCCCGCCCTTATCTGCTTGTCTGAAAACTAGATCTTTATTCTCAGACAAACTTTTAAGCGATATCCATTCTTCTTTAGATAAATTACTAAACGTTTGTTTAAAGATAGGTGCTTCCTTAATCACCTCATGTTCTATCACCCGCAATACGGTTTTAATCTTAGCGTTTGATGATAAAGGATCAAATTTTGATGGTGGTAAAAGTTTCTTTAGCTGAACTGGTAATACTTCAGAAGCTGTGCTAGTTGTGTCTTGCGGATGTTTACAAAAAAATTCTTTAAGTTTCAGCTTACGCTGTAATTGATTTAATTCCACCTGCCATGACAGATCATTGAATGAATTAGTGGGTACGAAAGAAAGTCCCCTTGATAATACCTTTGTTTCGGTATTTGACAGCTGGTAATCAGACAAATTAAAGATTACGTTTTGGGTTGTTTCGGGGGTTTTCTTCCACCTTGCGTTGAGCCTCTTCCCCTGGTGCCCCCTGCGGGTGATCTTCCTCTTATTCCTGCCGGCATTGCTCGAGTTGCTGGTCCTAAAGGGACACTGCTGTTAGGTAGTCTCCCCCGACCTTCATTCTCGCTATTAGATGACTGGCCTTCAACTGACGAGTCCGTGGTACCCCCATGTTGTTTAAACTTCCTGAAAAAAGGGCGTCTTTGATCTCTAAGTTTCGGAATCGTCCATTGGTAAACGGTTTGCTGCTCATAATCCTTTTCCACTTTCATAAATTTTTCTTTTTTGAATTTCACTAGTTCTTTCTTAAAGGATTGAACTTGAGACTCTAACCTTTCATACCAATTTGTCTCTTTATCGGCATTAAGAGTATCCTTATGAGATGTTTCAAATATAGAGATTTTCTCTTTAATATCTGCCAGTTCTTTGTTAGATTGCTCAATAATCAGGATCATTAGATCCATAGAGCATTTATTGCAAATCGCCACCCAACGCCGGCAGAACGTGGGGTCATTCCGACCTATAGTAGGACTGTTTTTAACCCTTAATCCCCGGGGGATTTTTTTCGCTCTATAGTAATCACTCAGTGAAACACTGTGTCCCTTATAGGTCACCTCTCTTTTCTTCAAACGCAACAAATCTCTGTATAGCATTTCTGCCGAATCCACTTCCAACTCATCCCATAATCTATCTTTATCCAAAATCACCTCCGCCTCTGACTCAGAAAATGTCAATTGGTCTCCCACAGGGTATGAGAAATGCTTAAAACCGCTTGTATCTACCTCACTTACACCCTCCGCCATTGTTGACGTAGGACTTGGTAAATGTACAGTACTTGTAATAAAATTACCCGATCACGGGATTGTCCTTATTACTCAGATCCATGCAGGATCTAGTACCGAAGATGCACCTGAACGTTTATCAAATTGTTCAATCGTGTGGGTGCCTTGCCTCAATAACACCTTACTGCACAGGTGTTATACCACATAAAGCTTTTCCAGACCGGCACTCCAATACCAACTTTGCTTACCCCGGTGCTCGTTTAAGATCCACAGCAAGATCCCTAATATACTCCACAACAACGGCACACAGGGGTTTAAAAATAATCCACTTCCACAGCAGTTTAAGCCAACGTTTCAAAGTTTATCCTTTTTCGTCAGGGCTACAAATGCATAATACAACAATCTTACCTTTTATTGAAAAAACACCCCGTGCACCTTCCCGCCGCCATTCCACGGCGCTGTAATGCTGACGTCATTCCGCCGGAGACACCAGATCGCCAGGCTCCTTTGGATGACGTATGTGATATGCATTTGTAGCCCTGACGAAAAAGGATAAACTTTGAAACGTTGGCTTAAACTGCTGTGGAAGTGGATTATTTTTAAACCCCTGTGTGCCGTTGTTGTGGAGTATATTAGGGATCTTGCTGTGGATCTTAAACGAGCACCGGGGTAAGCAAAGTTGGTATTGGAGTGCCGGTCTGGAAAAGCTTTATGTGGTATAACACCTGTGCAGTAAGGTGTTATTGAGGCAAGGCACCCACACGATTGAATAATTTGATAAACGTTCAGGTGCATCTTCAGTACTAGATCCTGCATGGATCTGAGTAATAAGGACAATCCCGTGATCGGGTAATTTTATTACAAGTACTGTACATTTACCAAGTCCTACGTCAACAATGGCGGAGGGTGTAAGTGAGGTAGATACAAGCGGTTTTAAGCATTTCTCATACCCTGTGGGAGACCAATTGACATTTTCTGAGTCAGAGGCGGAGGTGATTTTGGATAAAGATAGATTATGGGATGAGTTGGAAGTGGATTCGGCAGAAATGCTATAAAGAGATTTGTTGCGTTTGAAGAAAAGAGAGGTGACCTATAAGGGACACAGTGTTTCACTGAGTGATTACTATAGAGCGAAAAAAATCCCCCGGGGATTAAGGGTTAAAAACAGTCCTACTATAGGTCGGAATGACCCCACGTTCTGCCGGCGTTGGGTGGCGATTTGCAATAAATGCTCTATGGATCTAATGATCCTGATTATTGAGCAATCTAACAAAGAACTGGCAGATATTAAAGAGAAAATCTCTATATTTGAAACATCTCATAAGGATACTCTTAATGCCGATAAAGAGACAAATTGGTATGAAAGGTTAGAGTCTCAAGTTCAATCCTTTAAGAAAGAACTAGTGAAATTCAAAAAAGAAAAATTTATGAAAGTGGAAAAGGATTATGAGCAGCAAACCGTTTACCAATGGACGATTCCGAAACTTAGAGATCAAAGACGCCCTTTTTTCAGGAAGTTTAAACAACATGGGGGTACCACGGACTCGTCAGTTGAAGGCCAGTCATCTAATAGCGAGAATGAAGGTCGGGGGAGACTACCTAACAGCAGTGTCCCTTTAGGACCAGCAACTCGAGCAATGCCGGCAGGAATAAGAGGAAGATCACCCGCAGGGGGCACCAGGGGAAGAGGCTCAACGCAAGGTGGAAGAAAACCCCCGAAACAACCCAAAACGTAATCTTTAATTTGTCTGATTACCAGCTGTCAAATACCGAAACAAAGGTATTATCAAGGGGACTTTCTTTCGTACCCACTAATTCATTCAATGATCTGTCATGGCAGGTGGAATTAAATCAATTACAGCGTAAGCTGAAACTTAAAGAATTTTTTTGTAAACATCCGCAAGACACAACTAGCACAGCTTCTGAAGTATTACCAGTTCAGCTAAAGAAACTTTTACCACCATCAAAATTTGATCCTTTATCATCAAACGCTAAGATTAAAACCGTATTGCGGGTGATAGAACATGAGGTGATTAAGGAAGCACCTATCTTTAAACAAACGTTTAGTAATTTATCTAAAGAAGAATGGATATCGCTTAAAAGTTTGTCTGAGAATAAAGATCTAGTTTTCAGACAAGCAGATAAGGGCGGGGCTTTGGTAATACAGAATTTACATGATTATTGTACAGAGGTGGATAGACAACTCGCTGATTCTTCAGTTTACAGAAAATTGAGGAATGATCCAACTGACGTTTTTAAGAAAGATTTGCAAGTGTTATTACAGTCAGGTGTGGATAACGTTCTCATTTCTGATAAATTGAGAGATGCCCTTATCCCTAAGTTCCCTGAGGTTCCACTTTTTTATACACTGCCGAAAATTCACAAGAACAATACTAGACCTCCTGGTCGGCCAATCATTGCTGCGAGAAAATCTTTATTTCAGCTATCTTCAACGTATTTGGATTCTTTGTTTCAACCTTGTGTCCAAGCTCATGATTTGTTTTTGCTGGACACGCCTACATTACTACGGAAATTATCTATGCTGAATGATATTCCCAATGATTTATGGTTATGCAGTGTGGACGTGTGTAGTTTATACACGTCAATACCGTTGATGGAGGGTTTAATGGCTGCTAAGAAATTTGTTGAGAATCATCAGTTGTATAATGGTCCTGATGTGAACTGGACGATGGAATTATTGCATATGGTATTATGTAAAAATTACTTTATGTATGCGGGTGAATTTTATTTGCAAATAGGCGGGTGTGCGATGGGTTCTCCGGTCGCACCCGCCTATGCAAATATGTTCATGTTTTCGGTGGAGCATGATATATTTTTTTCCAATGCTGAAATAAGATCGAATATTTTCTTTTATACAAGATTTATTGATGATTTGTTGATTTTATGGAAAGGAACCAAGCAGGGTTTCATTGATGTGATAGACAAATATAATCAATGTGAGGGCCCCATAAAGTTTACATACTCGGTCAGTCAGGAGGAGGTTAATTTCCTCGATGTGAATATCAAACTAGAGGAGGGGAAGTTGGTGACGTCATTATTTAGGAAATCTACCGATCGGAACAACATGTTGCATTTTGGGAGTTTTCACCCCACTCCATTAAAAACTGGTTTGCCCTATTCGCAATTGCTGCGGGTTTGGAGGGTAAATAGTGACCGGGAGGTTGCTATAAAACAAATGGAAGAGATGATCATTAGATTTCAAGCGCGGGGTTATCCGTTAGATGTGCTAGAGAAGGCTAAACAGAAAGTCCTGGCCACCAACCACAATGATCGTCTTTCGATATGTGGTAGGAATAAAGGTAATGAGAGGGAAATCCTACCTTGGGTTACTAGCTACACAGTAGGTAGCAATAGTATTAAGAAGCATTCTAGAAATCAATGGTCATCTGTTAGGTCAGACCCTGAGTTAGGGTTGAGTAACACACATCTGATGCCCTGCTATAAGAGAGGTAGGAATATTAGAGACTTTGTTGTAAAGACAGATGTTACAGACTTAGTTTCTAAAAAACCTACACATTTCTTGCAGAAGAAGAATGGCTGCTTTGGCTGCGGTTGTACAACTTGTGGCTTTTTATTGAAGGGTGACACTTTCCAGCATCCACAGTCAGGAAAGACGTATACAATTAGATTTCATCTGACATGTAACTCGTCATTTGTTGTGTACCAAATTATCTGTCAGTGTGGATATTCATATATCGGGAAAACGGAGTGCACTTTTAAGGAGAGAATGGCTGCACACAGGTCATCTATTAGAAAAGCTATTAGCACAGGCTCGAGTGATCAACCTGTTGCTAGACATTTCCTAGAAGCACATCACAATTTGTCCTCATTAAGATATAGAATGATCGATCACGTCCCTAGATCCATTAGGGGGGGTGATCGGGGTAAAAAACTTTTGCAGTGTGAGTCCCGCTGGATAATGCGTTTAAACACGCTAGCCCCTAAAGGGTTAAATGAAATGCTTAATCTGAATTGTTTTAATTAAAGTAGTATTTTATTGACTTGCCCTGCGTGAGCTATTGAAGTAATATTGTGGTAGTTGTATAGGTACTTGTAATTTTTAATGTTTATATTGTTGCTAGGTGATGGGTACTATCACATACGTCATCCAAAGGAGCCTGGCGATCTGGTGTCTCCGGCGGAATGACGTCAGCATTACAGCGCCGTGGAATGGCGGCGGGAAGGTGCACGGGGTGTTTTTTCAATAAAAGGTAAGATTGTTGTATTATGCATTTGTAGCCCTGACGAAAAAGGATAAACTTTGAAACGTTGGCTTAAACTGCTGTGGAAGTGGATTATTTTTAAACCCCTGTGTGCCGTTGTTGTGGAGTATATATATATATATATATATAAAAAAAATCTATATACATGTTATATATATATATATATATATATATATAATCTATATACATATTATATATAATATATATATTTTTATATATATATATATATATATATATATATATATATATATATATTTATATATATACAGTGACACACACAAGAAACATACACAAATAACATGAAAACTCATTCAAGAAATATAATTTCTTATGGCGCTTGCTTACCATGTACGTCAGCAGTCAGCAGGACACAGCCATCATCTCGGATCAGGAGGCGGCAGCAGTGAGTAGCATAGTCAGCTACACAGCCACCTGGCAGGCCAGTACAGCCATCATGGAGATGATCTTTTGGGCAAGGTGGTGGCGGTGTCACCTAGGTGACGTAAAACACAGCGAATAAAGAACCGAGAAATGCGCGAACTGCGACATGAGGGGCCGGGCTGTTGGAGTGGTAACACTGGACATGGACATGTGGCCACCGAGCTTTCAGTTGGCGGGGCCTCAGTCGGACGTTGGACGGCAGACAGGCAGGGCAGGCAGTGTAGCAGGAAAAAATGTTTTCCTGTCTGCTCAAGCAGAGCAATGCTGTAGGCCTATTTTGATGGGGAGGCCTGGAGCTGCAGCTCCACCCGCCCTATTGTTATTCTGGCCCTGAATCCGTCCATGGTTACAGTATATCAGGAATATAGTACACAGTGCACAGTGCAATATACAAATATAAATAATAGTTTTGCATCACTTTACATCCCAGCAGATGTAATAAAAGACACACTCATGAGATTTGAGTTTAGCATATATTGTATATACAGAAACCCAACTGAAAGAAATAGATGAAGCCTCCCTTTTTTAATATACTGTACTGTGCATAATTAAATAAAACACTGACACAAACATTAACGTTTTTGGAATTTCAATAAAATAACTGTAAACAAACTAGCTATCCACTTTATTATAAATCTTTTTTCATTGCCTATTTCTCTGTAATCCACTGTGAAAGTTGTATAATATAAAATGTAAAAAATACTTTAACTTCTTTTGTAAAAGTTTTATTAACAGTTGTAACACTGTAAGGGAACAAGGTGCCGGTTCGTGGGGTAAATAGCAGCTGAGGAATCACACAAGTCCAGTGTGTGGTGTAACTGGCCACGACCAGTTTTATTGAACAGAAAACAAAACAAACATCAAAAGAAAATACCTTGCCTGTCCGGCACTAACTAAACATAAGGCATTCCTAACTATCACTAAACAAAATCACAGAGTTCTCCAGTAAACACTGTATAGCTCACTTGTATAAGGAAGCTCCTCTCACAGAGATTCTGCAGTCTCTCCCAGGCAAACTCCCCACACTAATCAGACTAGCAGCCCTAAAAGGCTCTTGCACAGCTGAAAGCCCTGATTAGCCCTCTGTGAGGCAAAAGACCCGAACTGGGCCCAATGTCTGGAACTTGCCCTATCTCTCTTCCAGGGCCCTTATCCAGCTTTTCCAATACACTGAAAAGGTTCTGACAAACAAAACATTTTCCTAGAAGTTTTCTAATACATGTAAGACAAGAACCTGGGACAAACATACCTGCCCTCAAACACTTTTCCAGTGTTCTTGTCACATATCCCCCTCCCCTGTTTCGACCTAGGGGCCGGAACACTTGTAGCCCCCAAACAGAAGATGCGGGACAATGCATCTGCGTTGGCCAATTGTGTACCCGGTCTATGTTCAACAGTAAATTTAAAATCCTGCAATGCTAGAAACCATCTAGTTACACGAGCATTCTTGCCTCTATTTACATACATCCATTTTAAAGGGGCATGGTCTGTCACTAGTCTGAATTGTCTACCCAAGAGGTAATATCTCAAGGTATCTAGTGCCCACTTAATGGCCAAAGCCTCCTTTTCCACAATGGCATACCTTTTTTCATGCTCATTGAGTTTCCTACTCAAATAAATGATAGGGTGTTCGTCCCCATCTCTGGTTTGGGACAGCACAGCCCCTATCCCTACCTCTGAGGCATCTGTCTGTACCACAAACTCTTTTGAAAAAGCTGGTGTTATCAATACAGGTTGTGAACACAAACCCACTTCGATTGGAACGCTTTTTCTGCATCAGGGTTCCATTTCACCATATTTGACTGCTTCACTTTGGTAAGGTCTGACAACAGCACTGCTGTGGTCGCAAAATTGGGAATAAACCGTCTATAGTACCCAGTTATTCCCAAAAAAGCCCTTACCTGTTTTTTATTCACTGGACGAGGCCAGTTTTGAATAGCATCAATTTTATTCAATTGGGGCCTAACCAGTCCTCTACCTATGGTGAAGCCCAATTATTTGACCTCCTCCATTGCGAGGCAGCACTTCTTTGGGTTAGCAGTTAACCCAGCCTCTCTGATTGAGTCCAGTACTGCTTGTACTTTAACCAAATGGGACCCCCAGTCTGTACTGTGAATTACCACATCATCCAAATAGGCTGCTGCATATTTTCTATGGGGCCTCAAAATTTTATCCATCGCCCGTTGAAAGGTTGCTGGAGCCCCATGCAACCCAAAGGGTAACATCTTATACTGGTACAGCCCCTCCGGAACCGAAAAGGCTGTTTTTTCTTTTGCGCTATCAGATAAAGGTATTTGCCAGTAACCTTTGGTCAGGTCCAATGTGGTGAGAAACCTTGCTGTTCCCAACCTTTCTATAAGCTCATCCACACGGGGCATGGGGTATGCGTCAAACTTGGACACCTCATTTAACTTACGAAAGTCATTACAGAAGCGTATGCTACGGTCTGGTTTCGGGATGAGAACTATGGGACTGGACCACTCACTGTTAGATTCCTCTATGACTCCAAGTTCTAACATGATTTTAACTTCTTTAGAAACAGCTTCTCGCTGAGCTTCAGGAATCCTATATGGCTTTAAATGGACCCTGACCCCTGGTTCTGTGACAATATCATGTTTTATTATGGTCGTTCGGCCAGGCAGCTCTGAAAATATCTCCCTATTTTGGATGAGAAATTCTTTAACCTGATTGTTCTGATCAGCTGATAATGTCTCTGACACCTTTACTGCGGGAAGCAACCGCGGTGAAGACACCGAAGGGCAAGGCTCCGCTGACAGAGACAACCTATCTTTCCAGGGTTTGATTAAGTTAACATGGTAGATTTGTTTGGGTTTTCTCTTTCCCGGTTGGTATACTTTGTAATTAACCTCATTCACTTTTTCCCTAATCTCAAATGGACCCTGCCACTTAGCTAAGAACTTGCTTTCCACAGTGGGTACCAAAACAAGAACTCTATCTCCAGGAGCAAATTCCCGTATCTTGGCACTCCGGTTATATACCCTCTGTTGAGCACTTTGGGCCTGTTCCATGTGCTCTCTGACAATAGGTACCACGGCTGCAATCCTATCCTGCATTTGTGTTACATGTTCAACAACGCTTCTATAAGGAGTGGGCTGTCCTTCCCACGTCTCTTTGGCAATGTCCAACAGCCCTCTGGGGTGTCTACCATACAACAAATCAAAAGGAGAAAACCCCGTAGAGGACTGAGGAACTTCTCTGACGGCCATTAACAAGTAGGGCAACAAACAATCCCAGTTTTTCCCATCTTTATCAACAACCTTTTTAACATACTTTTTAATGTTTTATTAAACCTTTCCACCAACCCATCAGTTTGGGGATGGTAAATGGACGTCCTGAGGTGAGTGACCTTAAATAATTTGCACAATTCTTTCATGATCCTTGACATAAATGGAGTACCTTGGTCAGTCAAAATTTCTTTTGGTATTCCCACTCTACTAAAAACCTGCACCAGCTCCCTAGCTATCGCCTTGGTTGTGATAGTGCATAAAGGGACAGCCTCAGGATATCGAGTGGCATAGTCCATTATTACCAGGATATACTGATGGCCCCGAGCGGACTTTAACAAGGGCCCCACGAGATCCATGGCTATTCTGTCAAACGGAACCTCTATAATAGGCATGGGAACTAGTGGGCTCCTGAAATGGGGTCTAGGGGCATGATACTGGCATTCAGGACAGGAAGAACAATATTCAGACACTTCTTTATAAACCCCTGGCCAAAAGAACCTTTGTAAAACTCTTTCAGTGGTTTTTTCTGCCCCTAAATGTCCTGCTGTAACGTGACTATGAGCTAAATCTAGTACCGTTCTCCGATAAGGCTGGGAAACTACCAGCTGTTCAACCACATCCTCACCCTTTTTGACAACGTGGTACAAGAGCTCATTACAGATGGCCATGTGGGGATACGTAACCCTGTCACCTGGTACCACAGGTTCCCCATTAACAATCTTAACATTCTCTCTAGCCTTTATCAAGGTAGGATCCTTTAACTTTTCAGATGCAAACAGATCCTTCTTTACCTCCAGGTCAGGCACGCTTTCATTTCTAACTACTATGTCTCTGTTCCCAGCAAGAGGGTCCTCACTGGACTCCCCATCTGTCACTTCCCCAGCCAAACTGGCAAAAGGCAAAGGGTCAGAAAGTTCCGAAGACACACGTACATCCATACAATCACCGGTATTATCAACTGGCTCTTTACTTCTCACATCTGTTGATAAACGTGATTCCCACAGTTTCCAAAAATGAGGAAAATCCCTCCCTATTATAGCCTCATGCACCAAGGTGGGGACTAGTCCTACTTTAACCATTGCTGACCCACAACAAGTTTCTATATTCACTTCAGCAGTGACATAATGTTGGGTATCCCCATGTATGCAAGTTACCCCAATAGGTATTTGCTGGACCTTTAAGGGGTTCACTAACCCAGCTTTCACGAGGGTAACTAAACTTCCTGAATCTAGCAAGGCCTCTACCCGGTTACCCTCTAAGAACACGTCACACATTTGTTTTTCCAACTCAGGTGAAGGTACAACAGTACAGGCTAACCTAGCAAAGAAAGACATTCTGCGACATTCAAAGGCAGCATCACATTGCATGGGTTCTTGCGTGACTGGGCAATTGGCAATAACATGACCTGGCATACCACACCTAAAACATTTAACCACACGATTATCAACCCGTTTGGGCAGCATAGACCGTTCTAGCCCCATTGGCCTGTCTCCAGGGCCAGTGTTTACAGTCTCTCCAGCCTTGCGTTCTCTTAACCGCCCAGCAACATTTTCCCACGGAACAGTCTTACCAGTCTTTACTGAAGGGCACTGTCGAGGATCTATGGGTTGCTGGGTGGTCATCAGTAATTCCTCTGCTGCCATATACCTCTCTACCATGTCCACTAATTGGTCAGCAGTACCCGGGTTTCCATGGCTCACCCACTTGCGCAGGACCACGGGCAAAGATCTCAAGTAGCGGTCCATGACGACTCTTTCAACCATCTGGCTGTAGCCATTTTTTTGTTAGCTGAATAAGGTCGTGCATCTGGGAGCGAGGAGGCCTCTCCATGGCGTACACCCACCGGTGTACCCGTTGTGCTCGTACTGACAGCGTGACTCCCAGGCGGGTCAGGATCTCAGTCTTTAGTTTATCATAGTCCCGAGCCTCAGCAGGGCTTAAATCAAAGTACGCTTTTTGGGGCTCACCTGACAAAAAAGGTGCCAGCAGACTGGCCCACTGTGCTTTCGGCCAGTTCTCACGCTCGGCAGTCCTTTCAAACGTGGTCAGATAGGCCTCCACATCATCAGCCTCTGTCATTTTCTGCAGGAAGTGACTGGCCCGTATAGAACTAGAGCTGGTCGGAGCACTGACGGCCACATCTCCAACCCGAGCTGCAAGTCTCTGCACCACTTCTGCTAAGGCCTCTCTATCCTGACGCTGTTGCCTCCAATTTTCCTCCATTGCCACCTGCTGCTGTCTGTTGGCCTCCTGCTGTAGTCTCCAATTTTCCTCCATAGCCACCTGCTGCTGTCTGTTGGCCTCTTGCTGAGCCGCTGTAGCTTGCAGCAGGGCTTTAAGCAGTTCCTCCATGTCGACAGATTTTTCAGGCGGCTTTGTAGCTGCTTTCACCCAGGACATATATCAAACCCTCGGGGTGAGTCTCAGCAACTTCACACTGGGCTGTGTCTGCATAAACCACCGTTTTCTGCAGGCCTCATAAAGCTGCTGCTTTCACTTATGCGCAGAGCGGCATGCTCGCATTCTCCACCAAGTTGTAACACTGTAAGGGAACAAGGTGCCGGTTCGTGGGGTAAATAGCAGCTGAGGAATCACACAAGTCCAGTGTGTGGTGTAACTGGCCACGACCAGTTTTATTGAACAGAAAACAAAACAAACATCAAAAGAAAATACCTTGCCTGTCCGGCACTAACTAAACATAAGGCGTTCCTAACTATCACTAAACAAAATCACAGAGTTCTCCAGTAAACACTGTATAGCTCACTTGTATAAGGAAGCTCCTCTCACAGAGATTCTGCAGTCTCTCCCCAGGCAATCTCCCCACACTAATCAGACCAGCAGCCCTAAAAGGCTCTTGCACAGCTGAAAGCCCTGATTAGCCCTCTGTGAGGCAAAAGACCCGAACTGGGCCCAATGTCTGGAACTTGCCCCATCTCTCTTCCAGGGCCCTTATCCAGCTTTTCCAACACACTGAAAAGGTTCTGACAAACAAAACATTTTCCTAGAAGTTTTCTAATACATGTAAGACAAGAACCTGGGACAAACATACCTGCCCTCAAACACTATTCCAGTGTTCTTGTCACACTACTTATTGTTACATAATGGTAGAATGGGATATGGTTACAAGTGGTATAATATAGAAAAGTCCACATGGAAGATCAACTTAACCAGTGGGATAGTTTATTAACCAGATAGAAGCAGGAATAGATCAACACAGGGGTTATTTAATAACAGGCAGAGGCGTGACTATGGTGGTGTAGGGGGTGCGGTGCAAACCACTCCCGGGTATCACCATTGGAAGAGGTGACACCAAAATGCCGGTTCCTCCTCAGTAACAGGGAGCCAGGTGCTGCTTTGTGACATTATCTGCAGTGCCTGGCTCCCATACCCCCCAACTGTCATGATTTAGGCGTGACAGTCCCGTTTTTCACGGTCTGTCCCGCTGTTCCACCTGTGGGTCGCAGTGTCCCGCGGGTGAGGGGGCAGTTGGGAGATCCACATTGGCGTGAGCTGAACAATATATCTGAGTGCCGCCTAAACACTTCAGTTATGTATATAATCTCCTATATAATAGTCCAGAGTGACTGTGTGTATAATGCTGGGCGTGGCTAGGACCTCTCATTGGGCTAGCAGCAGGTCTATCACACCCAGTCCACAGCTGATTGGGCGAGAAATGCCCTCCCACACAGGTTACATCCAATTGGAGGCTCTTCCCTTTGGCTGCAGTGTGTTCCCAGAGCAGGATTAACAATGGGGCTGATGGGGCTGCAGCTCCATGTCCACACTCCAAAATAGGCCCATTGCATCTGCAGTAACATACCCTCCAACAATTTACATATAAAAATAGCTACAAATGCAAAAAGGGGGCGTGGCCACGGGTAAAGGGCTGTGGTCACGCCCCTTTTCCTATACTGTCAATGGAAGTTTGGAGAGCCAAAAATCGGTACAGACCATAAAAAAAGGTACTGTTCCTGCCAAAAAGGTCCAGCTGGAGGGTATGCCACTGCATCTGCAGCAAGCCTCTGTGCTGTAGATATGGAAAAAAAAAACTTTTACTGCAGCGTCCTATGTCCTGCTGCCAGTCCGCCTGCCCCTTCCGGCATTAACAATCCCCACTCCTTAGCCGCGGTGCAGGTGGAACAAAAGCTGCTGCGGCCACCGGCATAGATGTGTATGAAAGCTGCGCAGCGGAAGGCTTTCGTAGCCCTCTCTGCACCGCATACTCTGAGCCCCGGAGCCTCCACTGCGCGTGATGTCACAGAAGTGCCTCCCCGCCACAGCCACGCCCAGATCCCCAGAGGCCCTGACTCCGCAACACAGCACCTGGGCTGCCTGCCTGGAAGCACCGAGATGGCTAATGTCATGGATAGAGTGGGTGATATCGCGGAGGGTAATGTCTGGATGCTGAATCAATGTAAAAGGTGACAGTGCTGTGCAGTGCAGTGGGTGTGCAGTGTCACTGACACTGCACAGCGCTCTCACCTTTTACATTGATTCAGCGAGTCAGTCAGTTCTGTCAGCCAGTCACTATTGTTAGCGCCGGTGTCCCAACGTGCCGCATTACAGGGAAGTAGGCGCACTAAATAAACTACAGCTCCCAGCAGCCCTTAGCGTAGGAGCATTCCGGCTCTTAGGGCTGTTGGGAGCTGTAGGTTATTGAGTGCATCTTCTTCCCTGTAATGCGGCACGTTGGGACACCGGCGCTAGCAATAGTGACTGGCTGCTTGGCTGCTGTGCGAGTCTCCGGCAGAACCACTGCCAAAGGGATGACAGCAGCTTAGCTGCTTTCAGGAGAAGCAGGAGAAGCATTACCACCCCTCCCCCCACTCGCAGTACCTCCGGGCCCCATCCGCGGCACCCCCACACACCCCACTCCACCACCCACGATGGCTCCGGATCCCCTCCCCCTCCTGCGTCACCCCCATAACCACTACTCCTCCTCCCACGGTGGCTCTGGACTCCCACTCGCAGCACCCACGTACCCTCCCCCACCCGCAGCACCACCGCACCAGCCCCTACCCCATCTGCAGCACACCCACTACCGCCCCTCCCCCATCCGCGTCTCCCCCGCACCCGCCATTCCCCCAAACACAGCACCTACTAGGTGATTCATCAAACCCTGCATGCGGTGTTCACGCCGTTGCAAGGGGCTACGACCCCTTAACCATCGCACGCCCTTTTTCCGTGCAATATTTAACCACTCACACAATTATGATTGGAGGTAATACTCCATATAGGGGCCAATTCAGTAAGGTTAGCAAATTCTGCTAATCAGCAGAATTTGCTAACCATTAGCACGCATGCTGTGGGCCGCCCAGTGCTGGGCAAGGCCGCCCAGCATGCTGACCAGCGCCTCGCCGCCTGCTTCAAGCAGAAATTGCGAACAGCGTGCAATTTCTGCTTGTTAGCATAAATTAAGGGTGACTCCTGCCGGCGCAGCTTAGCTGCGGCCGCAGGAGTCCCGGCGTCATTTTTTTTGTCGCAGCGGCTGTGGTCGCACCCCCGACATGCCCCCGTTCGCGCGTACCAGCCCACCGTTTGGGCTGGCATGCCCCCGCAACACTCCGTTTCCACCCAGAAAATGGAGCGTTGCTGCCCCCCTCCCGCCCCGCGATCACCTCTGCCTGATTGACTGGCAGAGGCGATCATAATTTCTACGGCCCCCCGCTGAAATTGCGGGCGCATGCACAGTAGGGCCTACTGCGCATGCGCCCGCGGATTCTCAGCAAAACTTCCGTACGAATCGCTACTTGCGATTCATACTGAATTTGCCTCATAATACAAATATTGCACGCCACAAGGGCGTGCAAGGGTTAAGGTGATGTAGCCCCTTACAACGGTGTGAAGAGCGCCCGTAGGGCGCAATGAATCACCTAGTATATATATATATATATATATATATATACATATATGTATGTATAGACATATATATTTTTATATATATATATATATATATATATATATATATAATATATATGTATATATATATATATATATATATACACACACAGGTTGAGTATCCCATATCCAAATATTCCGAAATACGGAATATTCCGAAATACGGACTTTTTTGAGTGAGAGTGAGGTAGTGAAACTTTTGTTTTTTGATGACTCAATGTACACAAACTTTGTTTAATACACAAAGTTATTAAAAATATTGTATTAAATGACCTTCAGGCTGTGTGTATAAGGTGTATATGAAACATACATGAATTGTGTGAATGTAGACACACTTTGTTTAATGTACAAAGTTATAAAAAATATTGGCTAAAATGTCCTTCAGGCTGTGTGTATAAGGTGTATATGAAACATAAATGCATTCTGTGCTTAGATTTAGGTCCCATCACCATGATATCTCACTATGGTATGCAATTATTCCAAAATACGGAAAAATCCGATATCCAAAATACCTCTGGTCCCAAGCATTTTGGATAAGGGATACTCAACCTGTATAATATTTATATATATATACAATGACACACACAAGAAACATACATAAATACATGAAAACTCATTCAAGAAATATAATTTCTTATGGCGCTTGCTTACCATGTACGTCAGCAGTCAGCAGGACACGGCCATCATGTCCGATCAGGAGGCGGCAGCAGTGAGTAGCATAGTCAGCTACACAGCCACCTGGCAGGCCAGTACAGCCATCATGGAGATGATCTTTTGGGCAAGGTGGTGGCGGTGTCACCTAGGTGACGTAAAACACAGTGAAGGAAGAACCGAGAAATGCGCGAACTGCGAAATGAGGGGCCGGGCTGTTGGAGTGGGAACACTGGGCATGGACATGTGGGCGGGGCCTCAGTCGGATGTCGGGCGGTAGACAGGCAGGGTAGGCAGTGTAGCAGGAATTTTTTTTTCCTGTCTGCACAAGCAGAGCAATGATGTAGGCCTATTTTGATGGGGCAGCCTGGAGCTGCAGCTCCACCCTCCCCATTGTTAATCTGGCCCTAAACCCACCCAAATGTAACTCTCTCTACACATGTTACATTTGCCCCACATGCAGTGCACATGGTTTTGCCCATTAGAGAAAGATTTTGCTTTTGCGATCCATGCTGAATTAGGCCCATAGGACCTCATTCAGCATACCTCCCAACTGTCCCGATTTTCGCGGGACAGTCCCACCCGCGGGCCGCAGTGTCCCGCGGTGGGGGGTGCAGTTGGGAGTCTCTGTCACTCGCTGCCCTGCTTAGCAGAGCAGCGGTAAATAGATTCTGTGCGCATGCGCACAGCGTCTATTCACTGGAGTCAGAGGGAGAGGGGGCATGCTCACAGATCGCTGGGCATGCCCCCTCAGTGACGAAAACGGGGGGTGTGGCTCGCGATCGCGGGTCCTCCCGCGAAGCCATGCCCCCTTTTCCTTAGGCCACACCCCCTTTTGGAGCGCACGCGGCTTCGCCACGCGTGTGTCCCTCCTTCACCAAATTAAAAGTTGGGAGGTATGCATTCAGTAAGGATTGCAGTTTCTGCTAAAAAGCAGTTGCTGCGATCAAATAGTTGTTGTCTAGAAATAGAGAAAAAATACCCATTGCAGAAATTACAAATGCATCGCAATATGCAGGCTGATCTCAAAACCATATGCAATTACCAGAATATTAAAGATTTTTCCCATCTTCACCAGGCAAGGTCTTCCACAATTCTGTTGACGCAAGAGGCTGGAAGTGGTCATCGCTGACATCAGAGACCCTCCTTAAGAATGCCTGGGCATGCCTGTGTTTTGTCAGAAACACCCATAAAACGTCAGGCCTTTGCCCAGACATGCCGGCTTCCTGTCAGTCAAACAGCGGCTACTGTACATTGTGATAACGTTCTGTACGCAATTTCTGTCGCTATTTACCCTTGCATGTGCGCAATATGAACGCAGTCGTTCGATAATCACCCCGATTGCGATTTTAACATTTTGAAATCCAACCAGAATAAGGCCCACAGTCCGGGTACCATACTGGGTTGCTGGAATGTGACATTAGGCAATGAGTAAGCACACTTTGTATAGAGAAGGTGTTAGGGTCTCCTGCCCTGTGCTGCCACGTCATCATGGCAACCGGGAGACAAGTGCTAGCGGAGTAACCTGAGCGCAGCTGATACTCCGGTTCGGGTCTTTTGCTGTGCAGTGGTTATAGGCTCTGTGCACGGCAGGGGATCCGGTGCTGGTTTTTGTGCTCACAGTCTGTGAGGTCTGAGTGGGGCGTGGACAGCACCTGCTTTATAAGGCCTCTTCTCAGGGTAAGCAGATGCTGCTGAATCTTTGTTGGTTAGTCAGTTCCTGAAAGTTAACCAGTACTGTGTAGCTTTGTATTTGTTTGTTGCTTACTGCAAATAGGCCTGGGGATTTGGCATTACACTCTGCCAATCCAGACCTAGCAGTAAGACTGGAGTCAGTCGTTTAGCTTGCTGGGGTTCTGTTACTACTCTGTGAACTTAGCAAGTTTGCGGCTGTATTCTAAGACTTGCCTGTCTAATCCTGTCTCACTGTGCTAGGTGTCAGGGGTCAGTTTAGTGGCAGTAAGCTGAACCTGTGCACTGCAAGTGAGAATTAGGATTGTGGAGACTCTCCTTGTGTCTATCATTCCATCTCTGACCAAGGAGTTTACTGCCACACCCGTTGGTAACCCTTTAGGGTTTTGCTGTTGCCCTTAGCAACAGCATTTCGGGTTCTCTACGTATTAAAACACAACATCTTGCTTTTCCCATCTGAGCAGTTTTAATACAAGGGAGATACCCAGTTCCTTAGCCTCTGGGCTTCTCTGTTCACCTTGTGTGTATTTTGTTACCCTATCACCTTCTGTGTACGTTATGTCATATTCCCCAGTCTAAAAAAGGGGAGGTAGAGGACTGCTGCGCCTCAGAGAGCTGCAGTAGGGATACCAAGAGATGATCACTCAATCACCCTGGAACACAATGCACAAGAAAATAAGGGATCCCTTCTGCGCTCATCCAACAACAATAAACAGTAATGCAATAAATGATAGGTTCCCAATGGATAAGTCTATGACTAAATTATAGTCTCTTTTAGTTCTTATACAAAGCGGAAGTGCTGGATGTAGGGAGACTCAATGCATACCGTACTCACAAGGAGTCGTGGTATGTCCCGCATGTAGAGGTGTCTTAAGTCGCTTGGTTCTTCTTTACCTTCTCCGAGGTGGAAAGTTCTTATCCTCGTAGTTGGATGACCTTAAATGCAGAGATCTGACCCATCTTCTCATTCGTTTACTACCCTGCATGCACAGAAGCCCCTTCTTGCAGAGTATAGAATAAGGCTCTAAAAGACAGTAGTGTTAAAATGGCCCCGATAGATTAGGGAAGTGGTATCTTTGCTTCAGCCTTATGAGTCATACATGAAACTGAGTGTTTGTGAGCAAAGGTAACGCCCATGTAGCTTGGGGCCCAATTATCCTGCTAGGTCAAACATGCAAACATTTGACCTAGCAGGATAATTGGGCCCCAAGCTACATTGGCGTTACCTTTGCTCACAAACACTCAGTTTCATGTATGACTTATAAGGCTGAAGCAAAGATACCACTTCCCTAATCTATCGGGGCCATTTTAACACTACTGTCTTTTAGAGCCTTATTCTATACTCTGCAAGAAGGGGCTTCTGTGCATGCAGGGTAGTAAACGAATGAGAAGATGGGTCAGATCTCTGCATTTAAGGTCATCCAACTACGAGGATAAGAACTTTCCACCTCGGAGAAGGTAAAGAAGAACCAAGCGACTTAAGACACCTCTACATGCGGGACATACCACGACTCCTTGTGAGTACGGTATGCATTGAGTCTCCCTACATCCAGCACTTCCGCTTTGTATAAGAACTAAAAGAGACTATAATTTAGTCATAGACTTATCCATTGGGAACCTATCATTTATTGCATTACTGTTTATTGTTGTTGGATGAGCGCAGAAGGGATCCCTTATTTTCTTGTGCATTATATTCCCCAGTCTGTCTGTGAGTCCATTTGTTTTGCATAACAGTTCAAACACCAGTACATTCCTGCAGGCACTGGAGTGCATAACAGTTCTGACACCAGTACTTTCCTGCAGGCACTGGTGTGCATAACATATTCAGCAGCCTAATACTCCTGTTGAAATTTTGTGGGAATATGGAGCATACCCCTCAAAATACATTGCAACAGGTGGTCGATCAGGTGCAGGTCCTGACTCGACAATTTAATGATTTGTCCATTAAAATGCACACCTCCCAGGCTGCTGGCGGAGCTCCCGCAGCAGCAGCACCTGCAGGGGTTAAGGAGCCGAAAGTAAATCTCCCGGATCGTTTTTCTGGAGATCGCTCGCAGTTCTTTTGTTTCAAGGAGAGCTGCAAGCTATACTTCCGGCTTAGGCCTCAGTCTTCTGGGTCGGAGATTCAGCGGGTGGGCATAGTGATTTCCTTGCTACAAGGAGACCCACAGGTCTGGGCATATGGGTTGCAGCCTGACTGTCCGTCGCTTAAAAGTGTTGATGCTTTTTTTACGGCACTGGGCATGTTGTATGATGACCCTGACAAGACGGCCTCAGCCGAGGCTCAGATTTCGATCCTTAAGCAAGGGCGAAGGCCAGTTGAGGTTTACTGTACGGAGTTTCGGAGGTTGGCCCATGATACCCAGTGGAATGACCCAGCCCTGAGACACCAGTACCGAAGAGGTCTTTCTAACCAGATAAAGGACCAACTGGTACAATATCCCTTGCCTGATAGCTTGGATCAGCTCATGCAGTTATCCATCCGGGTGGATAGACGGCTGAGAGAGCGTAGGCTTGAAAGGGAGACTGAGATTTCCTTCCTTCCCAAGGGAACCTCAGACTCTGAGGAATTTTCCGAGGAGCCTATGCAGATTGGGGCTACCCGCCTCTCCTCGCGTGAGAAGACGCGGAGGAGACAGCAGGGGTTGTGTTTGTACTGTGGGAATAAAGGTCATGTGGTAGTATCATGCCCAGAAAAGCCGGAAAACTTCAGGGCCTGAGGGTGATGGGAAATATCCTGTCAGGCCAGAAGTCAGAATTTCCCAAGAAGACTTTTATCATTCCGGTGACCTTGAAGATCCTCGGTCAAACTGTCAAGACTGAGGCCTTTGTGGACAGTGGGGCCGACGGGGTTTTTATGGACCGCCAATTCGCCCTGAAACACTCTGTTCCCTTAGTACCCTTGGTATCGGAAATTGAGATTTGTGGGTTAAACGGGGAACCATTATCCCAAGGTAAAATTACCTCTTGCACTAGCCAGATTTCTTTGTTTATTGGAGCCACACACTCTGAAAAATTGTCCTTTTATGTGACTGTCTGTACTTTTGCCCCATTGGTGTTGGGGTTACCCTGGTTAAGGGCCCACAATCCTCAATTTGACTGGGTCTCTGGGGAGATTCTTAGTTGGGGTACTGATTGTTTCAGGAGTTGCTTGAGCCTTCCAGTCAGGCTCTCGCAGCTAAGTTTGCCAGGATTGCCAGGGTGTTATGCAGATTTTGCGGACGTGTTCTCCAAAAAAGTTGCAGAGGTACTACCTCCCCATCGCCCCTATGACTGTGCCATTGATTTGTTGCCAAATGCTAAGCTTCCCAAGAGCAGGTTGTACTCCCTGTCACGTCCTGAGACTCAGGCTATGGCAGAGTACATTCAGGAGAACTTGGCTAAGGGATTTATCAGACCTTCACAGTCTCCAGTTGGGTCGGGATTCTTCTTCGTGGGTAAAAAGGACGGTTCGTTGCGACCCTGCATCGACTTCAGGGAATTGAACCGTATCACGATTAAAAACTCATACCCACTGCCTCTCATTTCGGTCTTGTTTGACCAGCTTCGTACTGCCACCATTTTTTCTAAGATTGACCTACGCGGTGCGTACAATCTAATCCGAATAAGAGAGGGGGATGAATGGAAGACTGCCTTTAATACCCACTCAGGGCATTATGAATATTTGGTGATGCCTTTTGGGCTCTGTAATGCCCCGGCAGTCTTCCAGGATTTCATGAATGATGTGCTCAGGGAATATTTGGATAGATTCTTAGTTGTATACTTAGATGACATCCTAATCTTCTCCCATTCCCTGGAGGAACATCGGAAGCATGTACGCTTAGTCCTCCAGAAACTCAGAGACCACCGGCTTGGGGCGAAGCTGGAGAAGTGCGAATTTGAAGTTCAGCAAATCGCATTTCTAGGATATATTATCTCCCCAGAAGGTTTCCAAATGGAGGGTTCCAAGGTACAGGCAGTCCTGGATTGGGTGCAGCCCACTAGTTTGAAGGCGCTTCAGCGTTTCCTGGGCTTTGCGAATTTTTATAGACGATTTATCGCTGGATTTTCGTCTATAGTGGCGCCCTTGGTGGCACTCACTAAGAAAGGGGCGGATGTTGCTCACTGGTCTTGTGAGGCTAAAGCGGCTTTTGCCCGTCTCAAAAGGGCATTTGTTTCGGCCAAGGTGCTGCGACACCCAGATCCAGAGCGTCCTTTTGTGGTGGAGGTGGATGCCTCTGAGATGGGTATTGGGGCAGTGCTTTCTCAGATGGGAGTGTCTGATCGCCTTCATCCCTGTGCTTACTTTTCCCGTAAATTTTCGCCTGCCGAGATGAATTATGACGTGGGTAACCGGGAATTGTTGGCTATTAAGGATGCACTCGAGGAGTGGAGACACTGGCTTGAGGGGGCTAAGTTTGTGGTCTCAATTCTCACTGACCATAAGAATCTGGCATATTTAGAGTCAGCAAAGCGTCTCAATGCCAGGCAGGCACGATGGGCTTCGTTTTTTGCTCGCTTTAATTTTTTGATAACATATCGCCCTGGGTAAAAAAACATCAAGGCTGATGCGCTCTCGCGGAGTTTTGCTCCAATCCAGGAGACCACCGAGGAGCCGTTGCCCATTGTTTCCCCATCATGTATTAAAGTGGGCATTACCCAGGACCTCTTATCATTAGTCCTTAGAGCACAGGAGAAGGCTCCTCCAGACCTTCCGGTAGGTCTTTTGTTTGTGCCTCCTAGGTTAAGACAGCGAGTGTTCCTGGAATTCCATGCCAAGAAGTCGGCAGGTCACCCGGGTATTGCCAGAACTCGGGAGTTGCTATCTAGGGCGGTGCGGTGGCCCTCGGTGGCTAAGGATGTGGATCAGTGGGTTCGGGCATGTGACATCTGTGCCCGAAATAAGACTCCTAGAGGGGTTCCTGTTGGCCCATTACATCCACTCTCTATCCCATCTAAGCCATGGACCCACATTTCAATGGATTTTGTGGTGGACTTGCCCAAATCCTCGGGGATGGCAGCCATCTGGGTTGTCGTTGACAGGTTTTCGAAGATGGCGCACTTCGTTCCACTGGTTGGGCTGCCATCGGCCAGACGCCTGTCTGAATTATTTATGCTGCATGTTGTGCGTCTCCACGGGTTGCCACTTGATGTGGTCTCTGACCGCGGATCCCAGTTTGTGGCCAAATTCTGGAGGGCATTTTGTTCCGATCTCCAGATTTCTGTCAGCTTGTCGTCAGGCTACCATCCGCAGTCTAATGGGCAGACTGAAAGGGTGAACCAGTCCTTGGAGCAGTTCCTCAGGTGTTATGTCTCCAAGTGTCAGACTGACTGGGTTGCTCATCTGTCCATGGCGGAGTTTGCCTATAACAACGCGGCTCACTCTGCTACAGGGATCTCTCCCTTCCTTTGTGTGTATGGGCATCATCCTAAGGCCAATTCTTTTGACCCCCTGGACTCCACGCCTGGTGGTTCCTCTGTGGTTTCGGTCCTTAGAGGTATTTGGCGGAAAGTGAAGAAAGCCCTTGTGTCTGTGTCATTAGTGACCAAAAGGGTTTTTGATAAGCGGAAAAGACCCTGCAGCTTCAAATTAGGAGACTTCGTCTGGTTGTCTACCAAGAATTTGAAGTTGAGACAGCCATCTCATAAGTTAGGCCCCCGGTTCATCGGCCCTTATAAGATCACCAGGGTTATCAATCTGGTGGCATTTCAGTTAGATCTGCCTCGTTCTTTGGGTATCAATAAAACATTTCATTGTTCCCTTTTAAAACGGGCGATTAGTAATCCTTCTTCCAGTGGAAGACCTTCCCCTCTTCTGATACGTGGCCAGAGGGAGTTTGTTGTTGAAAGGATTCTTGACTCCAAGGTGGTTCGGGGTCGGCTGTCATTTTTGGTGCACTGGAAGGGGTATGGCCCGGAGGAGCGGTCGTGGGTGCGCAGTTGTGATCTTCATGCCCCCAGACTGATACGCTCTTTCTTCTCGCAGTTCCCCGATAAACCCGGTGGTAGGGGTTCTTTGACCCCTCGTCAGAGGGGGGGTACTGTTAGGGTCTCCTGCCCTGTGCTGCCACGTCGTCATGGCAACCGGGAGACAAGTGCTAGCGGAGTAACCTGAGCGCAGCTGATACTCCGGTTCGGGTCTTTTGCTGTGCAGTGGTTATAGGCTCTGTGCACGGCAGGGGATCCGGTGCTGGTTTTTGTGCTCACAGTCTGTGAGGTCTGAGTGGGGCGTGGACAGCACCTGCTTTATAAGGCCTCTTCTCAGGGTAAGCAGATGCTGCTGAATCTTTGTTGGTTAGTCAGTTCCTGAAAGTTAACCAGTACTGTGTAGCTTTGTATTTGTTTGTTGCTTACTGCAAATAGGCCTGGGGATTTGGTATTACACTCTGCCAATCCAGACCTAGCAGTAAGACTGGAGTCAGTCGTTTAGCTTGCTGGGGTTCTGTTACTACTCTGTGAACTTAGCAAGTTTGCGGCTGTATTCTAAGACTTGCCTGTCTAATCCTGTCTCACTGTGCTAGGTGTCAGGGGTCAGTTTAGTGGCAGTAAGCTGAACCTGTGCACTGCAAGTGAGAATTAGGATTGTGGAGACTCTCCTTGTGTCTATCATTCCATCTCTGACCAAGGAGTTTACTGCCACACCCGTTGGTAACCCTTTAGGGTTTTGCTGTTGCCCTTAGCAACAGCATTTCGGGTTCTCTACGTATTAAAACACAACATCTTGCTTTTCCCATCTGAGCAGTTTTAATACAAGGGAGATACCCAGTTCCTTAGCCTCTGGGCTTCTCTGTTCACCTTGTGTGTATTTTGTTACCCTATCACCTTCTGTGTACGTTATGTCATATTCCCCAGTCTGTCTGTGAGTCCATTTGTTTTGCATAACAGTTCAAACACCAGTACATTCATGCAGGCACTGGAGTGCATAACAGTTCTGACACCAGTACTTTCCTGCAGGCACTGGTGTGCATAACAGAAGGAGGGCCTAACGCAGGGAATACCTGAGAGGTCTCCACCACAGGAAACATGGAGCAGTATTCTTTTGGAACAATAATAGATTTTGTATTTTATATTGACACTTTTCTGTCAATATCAGCAGTAAAATATTTGTTCACTTTTAAATAACACCATTGTGACCTATTTAACCTCTGTGTAAATATTTATTGCACAGAACAATACAAATAAAAAATTTAATTTAATTCTTCATATTATAAAAATAAGCAAGCATTCATTATTTTATTATGTCCCTTTTGTCCTAGAAACTAATATGTCGGTCATTCTCATTTAAGTACACAAGTATTGATGTATAGATTTGAAGTTCAGTAGTAATGTCGTGACAAGGAGAATTCAGATATTTTTTTTTATTATGTTTCCCTTTGTTGAATTAAAGCACACAAGGGTAATCCTTACCTTGTATCTCCTCCATAACACTGGTCATCCTTACCTTGTTTCTCCTCCATAACACTGGTCATCCTTACCTTGTATCTCCTCCATAACACTGGTAATCCTTACCTTGTATCTCCTCCATAACACTGGTCCATGACCTACTGTGACCTTGTGTTTTCAAAGTCATTAATCTAAATGCAGAAGACCAAGTGAAGTCCCCAGACAGCATCTATCCTAAATCCTAGTATATTAAACCACTATTACATTTCATGGTACATTGCCATCCATTGAAATGTCTGGGATTTCTGAATCCACCCTCTGCCCATCACTTGCTTGAGACATGCCCAGTGGGTATTCCTGCACAGAGCAATGGGAGAACTAGCATATTGATTGACTAAGGAATTAGCTAGAGACAGCACTGCTTGATCACAATAATTCAGTCATGTTAGATTAACAACATTGATCACACTCATTATATGGCTTTAACATAAATCCCAGAAATCTGTTTACGCCATGCATCAAAAGGTTGTAAAGGAACTGCAGTACATAAATTTAATTAGTTGCAAATAGTGAAAATATACATTAGCAAATGTAATAGGTTACATATCATTTTTCTGTTTAATAATTTGTTGCTTACACAATGTGTGACACAATTTTTCTTTTGTGTAGCACATTGTTCCCATTTGTTTCCACGTGGTCAATTTAATTACTGTACGATCTTTGCAATTTTTTAAAGGCTACCAGTGCAACCAGTGCATTGCACTGGGGCCCGCCACTGTCCAGGGGCCCAAAGCATGTAATGAGTCAAACTGACTCATTACATGCCGCTGTGTGCTGTGGGCAACCGCTGCCCGCAGCACACAGCCGCCCGGACAGAGAGGAGAGGAGCGCAGCGGTACGGGGGAGAAGGAGGAGGAGGGAGGTGGAGGAGGGAGCTGCAGCAGCGCTTTACTACTGGTTGAGGCGCTGCTGCTGCTGTCCCTCTGCTTCACTATAGGCTGTCTTCCGAGAACAGCCTATAGTGAAGCAGAGGGGCAGCAGCAGCAGCGCCTCCACCAATAACACAGCGCTGCTGCGGCTCCCTCCTCCACCTCCCTCCTCCTCCTTCTCTTCTGCCCGGGAATCGTGACCAGAAGCTGCACCGAGGAGCCTGAGCCAGCGGAGAGGGTAAGTATAATTCATTCTTTCTTTCTCTTTCTTTCTTTCTTTCTTTCTTTCTTTCTTTCTTTCTTTCTTTCTTTCTTTCTTTCTTTCTTTCTTTCTTTCTTTCTTTCTTTCCATGTACAAAAAGGGGGACTGCCTGCCGCAATGTGTAAAAATGGGGGACTGCCTGCCGCAATGTGTAAAAAGGGGGAATCTGCCTGCCGCAATGTGTAAAAAGGGGGAATCTACCTGACGTAATGTGTAAAAAGGGGGAATCTGCCTGACGTAATGTGTAAAAAGGGGGAATCTGCCTGACGTGATGTGTAAAAAGGGGGAATCTGTCTGCCGTGATGTGTAACAAGGGCACACTGTCTGCCGTAATGTGTAAAAAGGGGACGCTGTCTGCCATTATGTGTAAAAAGGGCACGCTGTCTGCCGTTATGTGTAAAAAGGGTACGCTGTCTGCCACTATGTTTAACAAGGGCACGCTGTCTGCTGTTATGTGTAAAAAGTGTACGCTGTCTGCCGCTATGTGTAACAAGGGCATGCTGTCTGCCGTTATGTGTAAAAAGGGGACACTGTCTGCCGCAATGTGTAAAAAGGGGGAATCTGCCTGCCGTAATGTGTAAAAAGGGGGATGCGGTCTACCGTAATGTGTAACAAGGGCACACTGTCTGCCGTAATGTGTAAAAAGGGGATGCTGTCTGCCGTTATGTGTAAAAAGGGCACGCTGTCTGCCGTTATGTGTAAAAAGTGTACGCTGTCTGCCGCTATGTTTAACAAGGGCACGCTGTCTGCCGTTATGTGTAAAAAGTGTACGCTGTCTGCCGCTATGTGTAACAAGTGCACGCTGTCTGCCGTTATGTGTAAAAAGAGGACACTGTCTGCCGCAATGTGTAAAAAGGGGGAATCTGCCTGCCGTAATGTGTAAAAAGGGGGATGCCATCTGCCGTAATGTGTAACAAGGGCACACTGTCTGCCGTAATGTGTAAAAAGGGGATGCTGTCTGCCGTTATGTGTAAAAAGGGCACGCTGTCTGCCGTTATGTGTAAAAAGGGTACGCTGTCTGCCACTATGTTTAACAAGGGCACGCTGTCTGCTGTTATGTGTAAAAAGTGTACGCTGTCTGCCGCTATGTGTAACAAGGGCATGCTGTCTGCCGTTATGTGTAAAAAGGGGACACTGTCTGCCGCAATGTGTAAAAAGGGGGAATCTGCCTGCCGTAATGTGTAAAAAGGGGGATGCGGTCTACCGTAATGTGTAACAAGGGCACACTGTCTGCCGTAATGTGTAAAAAGGGGATGCTGTCTGCCGTTATGTGTAAAAAGGGCACGCTGTCTGCCGTTATGTGTAAAAAGTGTACGCTGTCTGCCGCTATGTTTAACAAGGGCACGCTGTCTGCCGTTATGTGTAAAAAGTGTACGCTGTCTGCCGCTATGTGTAACAAGGGCACGCTGTCTGCTGTTATGTGTAAATAGGGGACACTGTCTGCCGCAATGTAAAAAAAGGGGGAATCTGCCTGCCGTAATGTGTAAAAAGGGGGATGCCGTCTGCCGTAATGTGTAACAAGGGCACACTGTCTGCCGTAATGTGTAAAAAGGGGATGCTGTCTGCCGTTATGTGTAAAAAGGGCACGCTGTCTGCCGTTATGTGTAAAAAGGGCACGCTGTCTGCCGCTATGTTTAACAAGGGCACGCTGTCTGCCGTTATGTGTAAAAAGTGTACGCTGTCTGCCGCTATGTGTAACAAGGGCACGCTGTCTGCCGTTATGTGTAAAAAGTAGTGATGAGCACCGGAAATTTTTCGGGTTTTGGGTTCGGTTCCGCGGCCGTGTTTTGGGTTCGAACGCGTTTTGGCAAAACCTCACCGAATTTTTTTTGTCGGATTCGGGTGTGTTTTGGATTCGGGTGTTTTTTTTCAAAAAACCCTAAAAAACAGCTTAAATCATAGAATTTGGGGATCATTTTGATCCCAAAGTATTATTAACCTCAATAACCATAATTTCCACTCATTTTCAGTCTATTCTGAACACCTCACACCTCACAATGGCCCTCATTCCGAG
Source organism: Pseudophryne corroboree (assembly GCF_028390025.1). Classification (NCBI taxonomy): domain Eukaryota; kingdom Metazoa; phylum Chordata; class Amphibia; order Anura; family Myobatrachidae; genus Pseudophryne; species Pseudophryne corroboree. The sequence continues at coordinate 383,008,924 of NC_086449.1, forward strand.
TTGATCGGTCGCAAGGCGAATTTAGCAGAGTTACACACGCTAAGCCGCCGCCTACTGGGAGTGAATCTTAGCTTCTTAAAATTGCGACCGATGTATTCGCAATATTGCGATTACTAACTACTTAGCAGTTTCAGAGTAGCTCCAGACTTACTCTGCCTGTGCGATCATTTCAGTGCTTGTCGTTCCTGGTTGACGTCACAAACACACCCAGCGTTCGCCCAGGCACTCCCACTGTTTCTCCGGCCACTCCTGCGTTTTTTCCGGAAACGGTAGCGTTTTCAGCCACACGCCCCTGAAACGCCGTGTTTCCGCCCAGTAACACCCATTTCCTGTCAATCACATTACGATCGCCGGAGCGAAGAAAAAGCCGTGAGTAAAAATACTTTCTTCATAGTAAAGTTACTTGGCGCAGTCGCAGTGCGAACTTTGCGCATGCGTACTAAGCGGATTTTCACTGCGATGCGATGAAAAAGAACGAGCGAACAACTCGGAATGAGGGCCAATATTATTTTTAGTCCTAAAATTTGCACCGAGGTCGCTGGATGACTAAGCTCAGCGACCCAAGTGGCCGACACAAACACCTGGCCCATCTAGGAGTGGCACTGCAGTGTCACGCAGGATGGCCCTTCAAAAAACTACTCCCCAAACAGCACATGACGCAAAGAAGAAAAAAAAAGAGGCGCAATGAGGTAGCTGTGTGACTAAGATAAGCGACCCTAGTGGCCGACACAAACACCTGGCCCATCTAGGAGTGGCACTGCAGTGTCACGCAGGATGGCCCTTCCAAAAAACACCCCCCAAACAGCACATGACGCAAAGAAAAAAAGAGGCGCAATGAGGTAGCTGTGTGACTAAGATAAGCGACCCAAGTGGCCGACACAAACACCTGGCCCATCTAGGAGTGGCACTGCAGTGTCACGCAGGATGGCCCTTCCAAAAAACACCCCCCAAACAGCACATGACGCAAAGAAAAAAAGAGGCGCAATGAGGTAGCTGTGTGACTAAGATAAGCGACCCAAGTGGCCGACACAAACACCTGGCCCATCTAGGAGTGGCACTGCAGTGTCACGCAGGATGGCCCTTCCAAAAAACACCCCCCAAACAGCACATGACGCAAAGAAAAAAAGAGGCGCAATGAGGTAGCTGTGTGACTAAGATAAGCGACCCAAGTGGCCGACACAAACACCTGGCCCATCTAGGAGTGGCACTGCAGTGTCACGCAGGATGGCCCTTCCAAAAACTACTCCCCAAACAGCACATGACGCAAAGAAAAATGAAAGAAAAAAGAGGTGCAAGATGGAATTGTCCTTGGGCCCTCCCACCCACCCTTATGTTGTATAAACAGGACATGCACACTTTAACCAACCCATCATTTCAGTGACAGGGTCTGCCACACGACTGTGACTGAAATGACGGGTTGGTTTGGACCCCCACCAAAAAAGAAGCAATTAATCTCTCCTTGCACAAACTGGCTCTACAGAGGCAAGATGTCCACCTCATCATCATCCTCCGATATATCACCGTGTACATCCCCCTCCTCACAGATTATCAATTCGTCCCCACTGGAATCCACCATCTCAGCTCCCTGTGTACTTTGTGGAGGCAATTGCTGCTGGTCAATGTCTCCGCGGAGGAATTGATTATAATTCATTTTAATGAACATCATCTTCTCCACATTTTCTGGATGTAACCTCGTACGCCGATTGCTGACAAGGTGAGCGGCGGCACTAAACACTCTTTCGGAGTACACACTTGTGGGAGGGCAACTTAGGTAGAATAAAGCCAGTTTGTGCAAGGGCCTCCAAATTGCCTCTTTTTCCTGCCAGTATAAGTACGGACTGTCTGACGTGCCTACTTGGATGCGGTCACTCATATAATCCTCCACCATTCTTTCAATGGGGAGAGAATCATATGCAGTGACAGTAGACGACATGTCCGTAATCGTTGTCAGGTCCTTCAGTCCGGACCAGATGTCAGCATCAGCAGTCGCTCCAGACTGCCCTGCATCACCGCCAGCGGGTGGGCTCGGAATTCTGAGCCTTTTCCTCGCACCCCCAGTTGCGGGAGAATGTGAAGGAGGAGATGTTGACAGGTCGCGTTCCGCTTGACTTGACAATTTTGTCACCAGCAGTTCTTTGAACCCCAGCAGACTTGTGTCTGCCGGAAAGAGAGATCCAAGGTAGGTTTTAAATCTAGGATCGAGCACGGTGGACAAAATGTAGTGCTCTGATTTCAACAGATTGACCACCCGTGAATCCTTGTTAAGCGAATTAAGGGCTCCATCCACAAGTCCCACATGCCTAGCGGAATCGCTCTGTGTTAGCTCCTCCTTCAATGTCTCCAGCTTCTTCTGCAAAAGCCTGATGAGGGGAATGACCTGACTCAGGCTGGCAGTGTCTGAACTGACTTCACGTGTGGCAAGTTCAAAAGGTTGCAGAACCTTGCACAACGTTGAAATCATTCTCCACTGCGCTTGAGACAGGTGCATTCCACCTCCTATATCGTGCTCAGTTGTATAGGCTTGAATGGCCTTTTGCTGCTCCTCCAACCTCTGAAGCATATAGAGGGTTGAATTCCACCTCGTTACCACTTCTTGCTTCAGATGATGGCAGGGCAGGTTCAGGCGTTTTTGGTGGTGCTCCAGTCTTCTGTACGTGGTGCCTGTACGCCGAAAGTGTCCCGCAATTCTTCTAGCCACCGACAGCATCTCTTGCACGCCCCTCTCGTTTTTTAAAAAATTCTGCACCACCAAATTCAAGGTATGTGCAAAACATGGGACGTGCTGGAATTTGCCCAGATTTAATGCACACACAATATTGCTGGCGTTGTCCGATGCCACAAATCCACAGGAGAGTCCAATTGGGGTAAGCCATTCTGCGATGATCTTCCTCAGTTGCCGTAAGAGGTTTTTAGCTGTGTGCGTATTCTGGAAAGCGGTGATACAAAGCGTAGCCTGCCTGGAAAGAGTTGGCGTTTGCGAGATGCTGCTACTGGTGCCGCCGCTGCTGTTCTTGCGGCGGGAGTCCATACATCTACCCAGTGGGCTGTCACAGTCATATAGTCCTGAGCCTGCCCTGCTCCACTTGTCCACATGTCCGTGGTTAAGTGGACATTGGGTACAACTGCATTTTTTAGGACACTGGTGAGTCTTTTTCTGAGGTCTGTGTACATTTTCGGTATCGCCTGCCTAGAGAAATGGAACCTAGATGGTATTTGGTACCGGGGACACAGTACCTCCAACAAGTCTCTAGTTGGCTCTGCAGTAATGATGGATACCGGAACCACGTTTCTCACCGCCCAGGATGCCAAGGCCTCAGTTATCCGCTTTGCAGCAGGATGACTGCTGTGATATTTCATCTTCCTCGCAAAGGACTGTTGGACAGTCAATTGCTTGGTGGAAGTAGTAAAAGTGGTCTTACGAGTACGACTTCCCCTCTGGGATGACCATCGACTCCCAGCAGCAACAACAGCAGCGCCAGCAGCAGTAGGCGTTACACGCAAGGATGCATCGGAGGAATCCCAGGCAGGAGAGGACTCGTCAGAATTGCCAGTGACATGGCCTGCAGGACTATTGGCATTCCTGGGGAAGGAGGAAATTGACACTGAGGGAGTTGGTGGGGTGGTTTGCGTGAGCTTGGTTACAAGAGGAAGGGATTTACTGGTCAGTGGACTGCTTCCGCCCAAAGTTTTTGAACTTGTCACTGACTTATGATGAATGCGCTGCAGGTGACGTATAAGGGAGGATGTTCCGAGGTGGTTAACGTCCTTACCCCTACTTATTACAGCTTGACAAAGGCAACACACGGCTTGACAAATGTTGTCCGCATTTCTGTTGAAATACTTCCACACCGAAGAGCTGATTTTTTTGGTATTTTCACCAGGCATGTCAATGGCCCTATTCCTCCCACGGACAACAGGTGTCTCCCCGGGTGCCTGACTTAAACAAACCACCTCACCATCAGAATCCTCCTTGTCAATTTCCTCCCCAGCGCCAGCAACACCCATATCCTCCTCATCCTGGTGTACTTCAACACTGACATCTTCAATCTGACTATCAGGAACTGGACTGCGGGTGCTCCTTCCAGCACTTGCAGGGGGCGTGCAAATGGTGGAAGGCGCATGCTCTTCACGTCCAGTGTTGGGAAGGTCAGGCATCGCAAACGACACAATTGGACTCTCCTTGTGGATTTGTGATTTCGAAAAACGCACAGTTCTTTGCTGTGCTTTTGCCAGCTTGAGTCTTTTCATTTTTCTAGCGAGAGGCTGAGTGCTTCCATCCTCATGTGAAGCTGAACCACTAGCCATGAACATAGGCCAGGGCCTCAGCCGTTCCTTGCCACTCCGTGTGGTAAATGGCATATTGGCAAGTTTACACTTCTCCTCCGACAATTTTATTTTAGATTTTTGAGTCCTTTTTTTACTGATATTTGGTGTTTTGGATTTTACATGCTCTGTACTATGACATTGGGCATCGGCCTTGGCAGACGACTTTGATGGCATTTCATCGTCTCGGCCATGACTAGTGGCAGCAGCTTCAGCACGAGGTGGAAGTCGATCTTGATCTTTCCCTATTTTTGGAACCTCAACATTTTTGTTCTCCATATTTTAATAGGCACAACTAAAAGGCACCTCAGGTAAACAATGGAGATGGATGGATACTAGTATACTTATGGATGGACGAGCGACTGCCGACACAGAGGTAGCTACAGCCGTGGACTACCGTACTGCGTCTGCTGCTAATATAGACTGGATGATAATGATATAAAAAATATATATATATCACTACTGCAGCCGGACAGGTATATATTATATAATGACGGACCTGCTGGACACTGTCAGCACTGCAGACTCCTAAAGTAAGCTACTAGTATCAAGAAGATAGAAAAAAACCCCCACCACAGGTAGGTGGTATACAATTATGGATGGACGAGCGACTGCCGACACAGAGGTAGCTACAGCCGTGGACTACCGTACTGCGTCTGCTGCTAATATAGACTGGATGATAATGATATAAAAAATATATATATATCACTACTGCAGCCGGACAGGTATATATTATATAATGACGGACCTGCTGGACACTGTCAGCACTGCAGACTCCTAAAGTAAGCTACTAGTATCAAGAAGATAGAAAAAAAAAACACCACAGGTAGGTGGTATACAATTATGGATGGACGAGCGACTGCCGACACAGAGGTAGCTACAGCCGTGGACTACCGTACTGCGTCTGCTGCTAATATAGACTGGATGATAATGATATAAAAAATATATATATATCACTACTGCAGCCGGACAGGTATATATTATATAATGACGGACCTGCTGGACACTGTCAGCATTGCAGACTCCTAAAGTAAGCTACTAGTATCAAGAAGATAGAAAAAAAAACCACAACAGGTAGGTGGTATACAATTATGGATGGACGAGCGTCTGCCGACACAGAGGTAGCTACAGCCGTGGACTACCGTACTGCGTCTGCTGCTATATAGACTGGATGATAATGATATAAAAAATATATATATATCACTACTGCAGCCGGACAGGTATATATTATATAATGACGGACCTGCTGGACACTGTCAGCACTGCAGACTCCTAAAGTAAGCTACTAGTATCAAGAAGATAGAAAAAAAAACACAACAGGTAGGTGGTATACAATTATGGATGGACGAGCGACTGCCGACACAGAGGTAGCTACAGCCGTGGACTACCGTACTGCGTCTGCTGCTAATATAGACTGGATGATAATGATATAAAAAATATATATATATCACTACTGCAGCCGGACAGGTATATATTATATAATGACGGACCTGCTGGACACTGTCAGCACTGCAGACTCCTAAAGTTAACTACTAGTATGAAGAAGATAGAAAAAAAAAAAAAACCACCACAGGTAGGTATACAATTATGGACGAGCGACTGCCGACACAGAGGTAGCTACAGCCGTGGACTACCGTACTGCGTCTGCTGCTAGTATAGACTGGATGATAATGATATAAAAAATATATATATATCACTACTGCAGGACAGGTATATATTATATAATGACGGACCTGCTGGTCAGCAGAATGCGTTTATAGAATAAAAACACCACACGACGAGTGTTTAACTTTTTCAGGCAGACAATCACAATATACTGGTGGTCACTGGTCACTTGTCAGTCACACTGGCAGTGGCACTCTGGCAGCAAAAGTGTGCACTGTTAAATATATGTACTCCTGCTATAACTGCTCCCCAGTCTCCCCCACAATTAAGCTGTGTGAGCAGTGAGCACTCAGCACAGTCAGATATACATAGATGATGCAGCACACTGAGGCTGAGCACAGATATGGTATACTGTGTCACTGTGTATCGTTTTTTTTCAGGCAGAGAACGGATTATATAAAATAATAATAAAACTGCACTGGTGGTCACTGGTCAGTCACTAGTAAACTCTGCACTCTCTGAGTACTCCTAAGCTCCAGTAAATCAAGTGTCTCACTCTCACTATCTATTTCTATTCTAAACGGAGAGGACGCCAGCCACGTCCTCTCCCTATCAATCTCAATGCACGTGTGAAAATGGCGGCGACGCGCGGCTCCTTATATAGAATCCGAGTCTCGCGATAGAATACGAGCCTCGCGAGAATCCGACAGCGGGATGATGACGTTCGGGCGCGCTCGGGTTAGCCGAGCAAGGCGGGAAGATCCGAGTCTGCCTCGGACCCGTGTAAAAAGCGTGAAGTTCGGGGGGGTTCGGTTTCCGAGAAACCGAACCCGCTCATCACTAGTAAAAAGGGGCGCTGTCTGCCGTTATGTGTAAAAAGTGCATGCTGTCTGCCGCTATGTGTAAAAAGGGGGACACTGTCTGCCGTAATGTGTAAAAAGGGGACACTGTCTGTTGTAATGTGTAAAAAGAGGAATCTGTCCGCCGTAAGGTGTAAAAGGGTCTCTACCTGGTGTAGTGGTGCTACAGTGCGGCGTAATTTGAATAATGGAGACTACTGTGCACCGTTTTATGAATTGGTATTATTTTGTGGCCACACCCCTTCCCCTCGAAGCCACGCCACTATGTATTTTTGCACGCGCCTACGGCGCGCACTGCCCCTGTTTTGCATGCAGGGGTGGGGCTCCGATGCCGTTTCTTGCACACAGTGCTAAAATGTCTAGTTACGGCACTGTTGCTAGGTATCCATTTCTCTGGCCCTGAGCAGGTCCCCCTCACCAGATCCTCTCCAGGGGTGAGGGGGTGGACTTGGATGGGATGGGGGGCCCAAAGCATTTTGTCGCACCTGGGCCCACCACTCGCTAGTTCCGCCACTGATCTGGCGCTACATTTGGCCCTATATTTGGCAATGCATTATATACCCTTTTTCATATATTCATAATAAAATAAAGTTTGCCTATAACTAGAAACTGTGGTTTCCAAGTATTTTTTGTTTAATAGTTTATAAATGCTATACATAGCACAACGTTTTCGTTTGCTTGCATAAATGTTTTTCATTAACATCCTTTTTGAATCCTGTGCTATTTGTATACATGGAAAAAATTCTAGACAATTTAATGAGAATGTTTGTTTGTATAATGGTTATTTACAAGATAATGTATCATATACCGTACAACTTTAATTCTAAGAGTGTAGTTTCATGATTCACTTTGCAGAAAAGCTCATATACTCTTACATTTGTTCTAAACTAAAAGGTATATTTGTAACCTCAAATAATGTGGCAGGTCCTGTACTGGCATTAGGTAAGCTCAGGACACCTAAAGCACAGATTGAGTGATGTCACTCATGCAGTGTCTCTAATACCTTTGCAGCAGGGACGTTTGCAGTGACCACATGTGTCTTTAAAGAGAAGCAGCCAGCAGCTTCTTTTACCTGTGAAGCTACCAGTTGCTGCTCCTACGTGTGCAGGGTTGAACTGACCCAGTGGGGAATCAGGGCAACCCGCCCACCAAACATGGGAGGGCAGAGTGACCACGCACTATAACTCATACAGCACACTTTCTAAAAAAACCCCACAAAACTGTGTGCTTAATTAATCCCTCCCCTAGGTCACCCAGTGGGTCATATGATTGTTGTCCTAGTTGCTGCTGGTCACTGCTGTAGTGGGGAAGGGGGTGTCTCTGTTCCCTCTCCTACCTAAGACTCCACTTGTTTTCTCCTTCACTCAGTCCGTGTAATTCTCTTTGTCATCTCCCCTAGTCCCTGACCCTTCCTCTCCTCACCCCTGCCAGCCTATATGTGAGTCTCTCTTCTGGAGCTCTGCAGTCAGTGTGCTGGGAAAACTAAGCCCTCTTCACAGTGAGGTAAGTAAATCTACTTTACAGTATGTTAGCCATTTTTCACCTTTGCCAAGCTAACTAATAAGCACCAAAATGTTGGCTGCTGTTTGTGACATGCTATATAAAGCCTTCAAGGGCTGCTAATCTTTTCTAAGCGTATCACCATTTTCAGAGGACACCAGAGTAACATGCTGCTTTAGTGGAGTGCTGGACTGTTACATATCTATCTATCTATCTATCTATCTATCTATCTATCTATCTATCTATCTATCTATCTATCTATCTATCTATCTAACCAGTGGTTTCTACTAGGGATTACCCTATGGTTATCCTAAAATAAGTTCATTTAGTGGGTCTCTTCCAGGTCAACTTTCAGCAGAGTACAACAATTGGTGGCCCAATCTCCACCGAACAAAAATCCCCCGGTGTAGTTTTAATCAAGTTCGGCTGGAATTATATTTGGACATTTGATTTTCAAGTAAAACTCTGTATGGACTTTTGTGGACAATCGTAATCCAAGTCTTAGTGCCCTCAGGTCTATTTTTCTACACATTTCCTGGTCCCCGCTAACATGGATTCCACTGTGAGGTGCTGCTTCTGAAGCGCGTAATAAAGGTTTTATATATATATATATATATATATATATTCAGTATGATCGCCCAATGGACGGGATGCTAGCGGTCAGAATACCGACAGCCCCCCATTAAGCCCCCTAACCCTCACCTTCCCATCCCATCCCTGAACCCTAACCCCCATCTAATGGCTAAATCTAACCCCTCACCCCCACGCAGCAGGACGCAGCCAGGGGGGAACACGTAGACAAGAGGGGGGGGGGGGATAAATGCAGTATACAGATTAAGTAAAAGTACACAGTGTTCGTTCCAATCAGAAGATTGGAGTAGAGCAACTGGACAGTCAGTCAGCCCAGTGATTTGTCAGGAGTTCAGCAGGTGGACTGCTTGTGGAAAGAAGCTTTTGAGGCTTCTATTGGTTCTGGTGGGAATGGCCCTGTATCTTTTCCCAGATGGCAGCAGGTTGACTTCACCATAGCCCGGGTGCGGCGGATCATTGACTATCCTAGTGGTCCATTTTTTGGCTCTTGACCAGTACAGGTCATGGACAGGTGGGAAGTCAACTCCGATGATCTTCTCAGCAGACCTTACCACTATTTGGAGCCTGCGTTTGTCTCTCTCGCTGGCGGAGCTATACCAGATAATAATAATGGAGCACAGGACAGATTCTACAATTGCGGAGTAGAAGAGGAGAAGGAGATTCTGTGGGACGTTAAACTTCCTAAGTTGCCTTAGGAAGAACAGCCTCTGCTGCGCCTTTCCGATGGTGGCATTTGCATTTGGTCCCCACTTGAGGTCTCTAAAGATCATAGGCCCTCATTCCGAGTTGTTCGCTCGCAAGCTGCTTTTAGCAGCTTTGCACACGCTAAGCCGCCGCCTACTGGAAGTGAATCTTAGCTTATCAAAATTGCGAACGAAAGATTAGCAAAATTGCGAATAGACACTTCTTAGCAGTTTCTGAGTAGCTCCACACTTACTCGGCATCTGCGATCAGTTCAGTCAGTTTCGTTCCTGGTTTGACGTCACAAACACACCCAGCGTTCGCCCAGACACTCCTCCGTTTCTCCAGCCACTACCGCGTTTTTCCCAGAAACGGTAGCGTTTTTTCGCACACACCCATAAAACTGCCAGTTTCCGCCCAGAAACACCCACTTCCTGTCAATCACATTACGATCACCAGAACGAAGAAAAAACCTTGTAATGCCGTGAGTAAAATACCTAACTGCATAGCAAATTTACTTGGCGCAGTCGCACTGCGGACATTGCGCATGCGCATTAGCGACTAATCGCTCCGTTGCGACAAAAAAATAACGAGCGAACAACTCGGAATGACCTCCATAGTCCCCAGGAACTTGAAGGAGTCCACTAGTGGCACCACACTATCAGCTATGATTAGTGGGGGTGCTTCAGCTGGTTTCTTCCTAAAGTCTACTAGCATCTCAACGGTTTTAAGTAGAGATGAGCGCCGGAAATTTTTCGGGTTTTGTGTTTTGGTTTTGGGTTCGGTTCCGCGGCCGTGTTTTGGGTTCGACCGCGTTTTGGCAAAACCTCACCGAATTTTTTTTGTCGGATTCGGGTGTGTTTTGGATTCGGGTGTTTTTTTCAAAAAACCCTAAAAAACAGCTTAAATCATAGAATTTGGGGGTAATTTTGATCCCAAAGTATTATTAACCTCAAAAAACATAATTTACACTCATTTTCAGCCTATTCTGAACACATCACACCTCACAATATTATTTTTAGTCCTAAAATTTGCACCGAGGTCGCTGTGTGAGTAAGATAAGCGACCCTAGTGGCCGACACAAACACCGGGCCCATCTAGGAGTGGCACTGCAGTGTCACGCAGGATGTCCCTTCCAAAAAACCCTCCCCAAACAGCACATGACGCAAAGAAAAAAAGAGGCGCAATGAGGTAGCTGTGTGAGTAAGATTAGCGACCCTAGTGGCCGACACAAACACCGGGCCCATCTAGGAGTGGCACTGCAGTGTCACGCAGGATGTCCCTTCCAAAAAACCCTCCCCAAACAGCACATGACGCAAAGAAAAAATGAGGCGCAATGAGGTAGCTGACTGTGTGAGAAAGATAAGCGACCCTAGTGGCCGACACAAACACCGGGCCCATCTAGGAGTGGCACTGCAGTGTCACGCAGGATGTCCCTTCCAAAAAACCCTCCCCAAACAGCACATGACGCAAAGAAAAAAAGAGGCGCAATGAGGTAGCTGACTGTGTGAGAAAGATAAGCGACCCTAGTGGCCGACACAAACACCGGGCCCATCTAGGAGTGGCACTGCAGTGTCACGCAGGATGTCCCTTCCAAAAAACCCTCCCCAAACAGCACATGACGCAAAGAAAAAAAGAGGCGCAATGAGGTAGCTGACTGTGTGAGAAAGATAAGCGACCCTAGTGGCCGACACAAACACCGGGCCCATCTAGGAGTGGCACTGCAGTGTCACGCAGGATGTCCCTTCCAAAAAACCCTCCCCAAACAGCACATGACGCAAAGAAAAAAAGAGGCGCAATGAGGTAGCTGTGTGAGAAAGATAAGCGACCCTAGTGGCCGACACAAACACCGGGCCCATCTAGGAGTGGCACTGCAGTGTCACGCAGGATGTCCCTTCCAAAAAACCCTCCCCAAACAGCACATGACGCAAAGAAAAAAAGAGGCGCAATGAGGTAGCTGTGTGAGTAAGATTAGCGACCCTAGTGGCCGACACAAACACCGGGCCCATCTAGGAGTGGCACTGCAGTGTCACGCAGGATGGCCCTTCCAAAAAACCCTCCCCAAACAGCACATGACGCAAAGAAAAAAAGAGGCGCAATGAGGTAGCTGACTGTGTGAGTAAGATTAGCGACCCTAGTGGCCGACACAAACACCGGGCACATCTAGGAGTGGCACTGCAGTGTCACGCAGGATGTCCCTTCCAAAAAACCCTCCCCAAACAGCACATGACGCAAAGAAAAAAAGAGGCGCAATGAGGTAGCTGTGTGAGTAAGATTAGCGACCCTAGTGGCCGACACAAACACCGGGCCCATCTAGGAGTGGCACTGCAGTGTCACGCAGGATGTCCCTTCCAAAAAACCCTCCCCAATCAGCACATGATGCAAAGAAAAAGAAAAGAAAAAAGAGGTGCAAGATGGAATTATCCTTGGGCCCTCCCACCCACCCTTATGTTGTATAAACAAAACAGGACATGCACACTTTAACCAACCCATCATTTCAGTGACAGGGTCTGCCACACGACTGTGACTGATATGACGGGTTGGTTTGGACCCCCCCCAAAAAAGAAGCAATTAATCTCTCCTTGCACAAACTGGCTCTACAGAGGCAAGATGTCCACCTCATCTTCACCCTCCGATATATCACCGTGTACATCCCCCTCCTCACAGATTATCAATTCGTCCCCACTGGAATCCACCATCTCAGCTCCCTGTGTACTTTGTGGAGGCAATTGCTGCTGGTCAATGTCTCCGCGGAGGAATTGATTATAATTCATTTTAATGAACATCATCTTCTCCACATTTTCTGGATGTAACCTCGTACGCCGATTGCTGACAAGGTGAGCGGCGGCACTAAACACTCTTTCGGAGTACACACTTGTGGGAGGGCAACTTAGGTAGAATAAAGCCAGTTTGTGCAAGGGCCTCCAAATTGCCTCTTTTTCCTGCCAGTATAAGTACGGACTGTGTGACGTGCCTACTTGGATGCGGTCACTCATATAATCCTCCACCATTCTATCAATGTTGAGAGAATCATATGCAGTGACAGTAGACGACATGTCCGTAATCGTTGTCAGGTCCTTCAGTCCGGACCAGATGTCAGCATCAGCAGTCGCTCCAGACTGCCCTGCATCACCGCCAGCGGGTGGGCTCGGAATTCTGAGCCTTTTCCTCGCACCCCCAGTTGCGGGAGAATGTGAAGGAGGAGATGTTGACAGGTCGCGTTCCGCTTGACTTGACAATTTTGTCACCAGCAGGTCTTTCAACCCCAGCAGACCTGTGTCTGCCGGAAAGAGAGATCCAAGGTAGGCTTTAAATCTAGGATCGAGCACGGTGGCCAAAATGTAGTGCTCTGATTTCAACAGATTGACCACCCGTGAATCCTTGTTAAGCGAATTAAGGGCTGCATCCACAAGTCCCACATGCCTAGCGGAATCGCTCCGTGTTAGCTCCTTCTTCAATGCCTCCAGCTTCTTCTGCAAAAGCCTGATGAGGGGAATGACCTGACTCAGGCTGGCAGTGTCTGAACTGACTTCACGTGTGGCAAGTTCAAAGGGCATCAGAACCTTGCACAACGTTGAAATCATTCTCCACTGCACTTGAGACAGGTGCATTCCATCTCCTATATCGTGCTCAATTGTATAGGCTTGAATGGCCTTTTGCTGCTCCTCCAACCTCTGAAGCATATAGAGGGTTGAATTCCACCTCGTTACCACTTCTTGCTTCAGATGATGGCAGGGCAGGTTCAGTAGTTTTTGGTGGTGCTCCAGTCTTCTGTACGTGGTGCCTGTACGCCGAAAGTGTCCCGCAATTTTTCTGGCCACCGACAGCATCTCTTGCACGCCCCTGTCGTTTTTTAAAAAATTCTGCACCACCAAATTCAAGGTATGTGCAAAACATGGGACGTGCTGGAATTTGCCCATATTTAATGCACACACAATATTGCTGGCGTTGTCCGATGCCACAAATCCACAGGAGAGTCCAATTGGGGTAAGCCATTCCGCGATGATCTTCCTCAGTTGCCGTAAGAGGTTTTCAGCTGTGTGCGTATTCTGGAAAGCGGTGATACAAAGCGTAGCCTGCCTAGGAAAGAGTTGGCGTTTGCGAGATGCTGCTACTGGTGCCGCCGCTGCTGTTCTTGCGGCGGGAGTCCATACATCTACCCAGTGGGCTGTCACAGTCATATAGTCCTGACCCTGCCCTGCTCCACTTGTCCACATGTCCGTGGTTAAGTGGACATTGGGTACAACTGCATTTTTTAGGACACTGGTGAGTCTTTTTCTGACGTCCGTGTACATTCTCGGTATCGCCTGCCTAGAGAAGTGGAACCTAGATGGTATTTGGTAACGGGGGCACACTGCCTCAATAAATTGTCTAGTTCCCTGTGAACTAACGGCGGATACCGGACGCACGTCTAACACCAACATAGTTGTCAAGGACTCAGTTATCCGCTTTGCAGTAGGATGACTGCTGTGATATTTCATCTTCCTCGCAAAGGACTGTTGAACAGTCAATTGCTTACTGGAAGTAGTACAAGTGGGCTTACGACTTCCCCTCTGGGATGACCATCGACTCCCAGCGGCAACAACAGCAGCGCCAGCAGCAGTAGGCGTTACACGCAAGGATGCATCGGAGGAATCCCAGGCAGGAGAGGACTCGTCAGACTTGCCAGTGACATGGCCTGCAGGACTATTGGCATTCCTGGGGAAGGAGGAAATTGACACTGAGGGAGTTGGTGGGGTGGTTTGCGTGAGCTTGGTTACAAGAGGAAGGGATTTACTGGTCAGTGGACTGCTTCCGCTGTCACCCAAAGTTTTTGAACTTGTCACTGACTTATTATGAATGCGCTGCAGGTGACGTATAAGGGAGGATGTTCCGAGGTGGTTAACGTCCTTACCCCTACTTATTACAGCTTGACAAAGGGAACACACGGCTTGACACCTGTTGTCCGCATTTCTGGTGAAATACCTCCACACCGAAGAGCTGATTTTTTTGGTATCTTCACCTGGCATGTCAACGGCCATATTCCTCCCACGGACAACAGGTGTCTCCCCGGGTGCCTGACTTAAACAAACCACCTCACCATCAGAATCCTCCTGGTCAATTTCCTCCCCAGCGCCAGCAACACCCATATCCTCCTCATCCTGGTGTACTTCAACACTGACATCTTCAATCTGACTATCAGGAACTGGACTGCGGGTGCTCCTTCCAGCACTTGCAGGGGGCATGCAAATAGTGGAAGGCGCATGCTCTTCACGTCCAGTGTTGGGAAGGTCAGGCATCGCAAACGACACAATTGGACTCTCCTTGTGGATTTGGGATTTCAAAGAACGCACAGTTCTTTGCGGTGCTTTTGCCAGCTTGAGTCTTTTCAGTTTTCTAGCGAGAGGCTGAGTGCTTCCATCCTCATGTGAAGCTGAACCACTAGCCATGAACATAGGCCAGGGCCTCAGCCGTTCCTTGCCACTCCGTGTGGTAAATGGCATATTGGCAAGTTTACGCTTCTCCTCCGACAATTTTATTTTAGGTTTTGGAGTCCTTTTTTTTCTGATATTTGGTGTTTTGGATTTGACATGCTCTGTACTATGACATTGGGCATCGGCCTTGGCAGACGACGTTGCTGGCATTTCATCGTCTCGGCCATGACTAGTGGCAGCAGCTTCAGCACGAGGTGGAAGTGGATCTTGATCTTTCCCTAATTTTGGAACCTCAACTTTTTTGTTCTCCATATTTTATAGGCAGAACTAAAAGGCACCTCAGGTAAACAATGGAGATGGATGGATTGGATACTAGTATACAATTATGGACGGACTGCCACGGTTAGGTGGTATAAAAAAACCACGGTTAGGTGGTATATATTATAATAATAATACAATTATGGATGGACGGACTGCCTGCCGACTGCCGACACAGAGGTAGCCACAGCCGTGAACTACCGCACTGTACACTGGTTGATAAAGAGATAGTAGTATACTCGTAACAACTAGTATGACACTATGACGACGGTATAAAGAATGAAAAAAAAACCACGGTTAGGTGGTATATATTATAATAATAATACAATTATGGATGGACGGACTGCCTGCCGACTGCCGACACAGAGGTAGCCACAGCCGTGAACTACCGCACTGTACACTGGTTGATAAAGAGATAGTAGTATACTCGTAACAACTAGTATGACACTATGACGACGGTATAAAGAATGAAAAAAAAACCACGGTTAGGTGGTATATATTATAATAATAATACAATTATGGATGGACGGACTGCCTGCCGACTGCCGACACAGAGGTAGCCACAGCCGTGAACTACCGCACTGTACACTGGTTGATAAAGAGATAGTAGTATACTCGTAACAACTAGTATGACACTATGACGACGGTATAAAGAATGAAAAAAAAAACCACGGTTAGGTGGTATATATTATAATAATAATACAATTATGGATGGACGGACTGCCTGCCGACTGCCGACACAGAGGTAGCCACAGCCGTGAACTACCGCACTGTACACTGGTTGATAAAGAGATAGTAGTATACTCGTAACAACTAGTATGACACTATGACGACGGTATAAAGAAAGAAAAAAAAATACCACAGTTAGGTGGTATATATTATAATAATAATACAATTATGGATGGACGGACTGCCTGCCGACTGCCGACACAGAGGTAGCCACAGCCGTGAACTACCGCACTGTACACTGGTTGATAAAGAGATAGTAGTATACTCGTAACAACTAGTATGACACTATGACGACGGTATAAAGAATGAAAAAAAAACCACGGTTAGGTGGTATATATTATAATAATAATACAATTATGGATGGACGGACTGCCTGCCGACTGCCGACACAGAGGTAGCCACAGCCGTGAACTACCGCACTGTACACTGGTTGATAAAGAGATAGTAGTATACTCGTAACAACTAGTATGACACTATGACGACGGTATAAAGAATGAAAAAAAAACCACGGTTAGGTGGTATATATTATAATAATAATACAATTATGGATGGACGGACTGCCTGCCGACTGCCGACACAGAGGTAGCCACAGCCGTGAACTACCGCACTGTACACTGGTTGATAAAGAGATAGTAGTATACTCGTAACAACTAGTATGACACTATGACGACGGTATAAAGAATGAAAAAAAAAACACGGTTAGGTGGTATATATTATAATAATAATACAATTATGGATGGACGGACTGCCTGCCGACTGCCGACACAGAGGTAGCCACAGCCGTGAACTACCGCACTGTACACTGGTTGATAAAGAGATAGTAGTATACTCGTAACAACTAGTATGACACTATGACGGTATAAAGAATGAAAAAAAAAACCACGGTTAGGTGGTATATATTATAATAATAATACAATTATGGATGGACGGACTGCCTGCCGACTGCCGACACAGAGGTAGCCACAGCCGTGAACTACCGCACTGTACACTGGTTGATAAAGAGATAGTAGTATACTCGTAACAACTAGTATGACACTATGACGACGGTATAAAGAAAGAAAAAAAAATACCACGGTTAGGTGGTATATATTGTAATACAATTATGGATGGACGGACTGCCTGCCGAGTTCCGACTGCCGACACAGAGGTAGCCACAGCCGTGAACTACCGCACTGTACTGTGTCTGCTGCTAATATAGACTGGTTGATAAAGAGATAGTATACAATACATACAACAATATACTACTATACTGGTGGTCAGGCACTGGTCACCACTAGTCACACTGGCAGTGGCACTCCTGCAGCAAAAGTGTGCACTGTTTAATTTTAAATTAATATAATATTATGTACTCCTGGGGGCTCCTGCTATAACAACCTGCAGTGCTCCCCAGTCTCCCCCACAATTATTATAAGCTTTGCCTTTTATACATTGATGTGCAGCACACTGGGCTGAGCTGAGTGCACACAGACTGAGTCACACTGTGTGACTGGCTGCTGCTGTGTATCGTTTTTTTTCAGGCAGAGAACGGATATAGCAGAGAACGGATATATTATATTAAAATAAATAAAAGTTAACTAACAACAACTGCACTGGTCACTGTGGTAAACTCTGTCTGACTCTGCACAATCTCTCTCTCTCTTCTAATCTAATTTCTAATGGAGAGGACGCCAGCCACGTCCTCTCCCTATCAATCTCAATGCACGTGTGAAAATGGCGGCGACGCGCGGCTCCTTATATAGAATCCGAGTCTCGCGAGAATCCGACAGCGTCATGATGACGTTCGGGCGCGCTCGGGTTAACCGAGCAAGGCGGGAGGATCCGAGTCTGCTCGGACCCGTGAAAAAAACATGAAGTTCGTGCGGGTTCGGTTTCAGAGAAACCGAACCCGCTCATCTCTAGTTTTAAGTGGGTTGAGCTCCAGGTTGTTACAGCTGCACCAACGGGCCAACCGATCCACTTCCCATCTGTAGTCTGATTCGTCCCCTTCTTTTATGAGGCTGATGACGGTGGTGTCGTCTGCGAATTTAATGATTTTAACCGACTGGGACTCAGATGAATAGTAATTAGTGTACATAGAGAAGAGCAGGTGTGAGAGGACACAACCCTGGGGTGCCCCAGTACTGATGGACCGAGCTTGGGAGGTGAATCCCTCCGCTTTGACCACCTGTATTCTGTCGAATACAGATGCCATTTAGATGCCAGGATCCCAAGTCCTGTTGGGATTTAGACACCGGTGTTCCTGCTGCGGATGGTATTACAGCATCGGTATTTTGAGCGCCAGGATCCCGTCTGTCGGGAAGTCAACTGCTTCCCATATATAACTTTAACATTCACATTCCATTTTCTCTGCTTCCATTGTAAAAGCGCATTCTCCATTATTAAGGAGAATTGCTTCCCCCCCGCAAATAATACAAATGTGCCTCTATGGCCAGACACTCCTTCTCTACCGTAGCATATTTTTGTTCTGTCCAAAACAATTTCCTGCTTATGTACAACACTGGGTGCTCTACTAACCCCTTGCTTTCCTGGGGCAGTACCATGCCTAAGCCAACATCAGAGGCGTCTGTCTGGAGAAAGAATCTGAAGGCAAAATTGGGTGCCTGTAGGACTGGAGAGGTACAAAGAGCCGGACAAAGATTTGTCCATGCTATTTCAGCAAGGCTGGTCCACTCAAGTCGATCAGGTCAGTGGTTTTTTTTTTTTGACATGTCCATTAAGTGGGCAGCTCTAATTGCAAAGTGACTGATAAACCACCTATAGTAACCTACCAAGCCTAGGAAGTTTCTCAACTATGACTTGGTCTTAGGCTTTGGCCAATTTTTAACTGCCTCAACTTTTCCTATTTGAGGTTTCAACTGACCCTGTCCAACTATATAACCCAAATACTTAGCTTCTCTTAGTGCCACTTCTCAGGGTTAGCCATGCAGATCTCAATGAGGCCATTACAGCCTCAGCTTAAGGAAGATGTGATTCCCAGTCATGAGAGTGTATAACTATATTGCCTAGCTAGGCTGCCACATAGACAGTATGTGGTTTCAGTACTTTGCTCATCATCACCCTTTGAAAAATGGTCAGCACCCCATGCAAATCAAAGGGTAGGACCTTGTACCAGAAAAGGCCTTCAGGGGTAGAAAAAACTGTCTTTCCCTGGCTGTGGGGATAATAGGAATCTGCCAGCAGCCCTTTGTGAGATCAAGGGTGGCTAAATATTTGCTGCCAGTCAAACTTTCCACCAGTTCATCCACCAATGGTATTGGATAGGCATCAAACTGAGATATGCTGTTTAAGTTTATAAAGTCATTGCAGAACCTTAATCTGCCATTGGGATTTGTAACCAGCACAATCAGGCTAGACCACTCATTGGTAGGCTCCTCAATTACCCCCAAATTGGACCATGCTCTCCACCTCCCTTCTGACTTTAGTTTGCCTAGCACCAGGGATCCTTTAGAGCTTTTGTTTTACTACTTCCCCATGAAGCATAACAATAACATGTTCAATCAAAGTCGTGCATCCTGGTAGGGAAGAGAACATGTCCTTTTTTCTTCACACCATCTCTTCCACCTGCCACTTTAGCTCTGTGGACAAGGTAGGTTCTATGGTAATCAAGAACTTTTCCACTACTGTACTCAACAACTCTGGTACTGAATCCTCATCATGCTATGGCTTTAAAAGAGTAACATGATATACTGTATCTGCTTTTCCTTCCTCCTCCTGGCATGCTGGACCTTATAGTTCAAAGGGTCAACTGCCTCTGTCACCTCATAGGGCCCCTGCCAATAAACAAATAACTTATGCTCTTGGGTCCAGTGGTGTACGCATGTTTTTTTTCCCCAGAGATGGAATGGTCTCCGTCTCACTACAAACTGCAAGCGCTACCATGATCACAGCTAATGCAGGGAGCTCTTGGCTCTGCATAGAATGTTCGGAGGACCTGGCTTCCTGTCTTCTCCCAGCCAGACCCCGGGTATGCATGTGTATATTTGTATGTGTGCACAGTATGTGTGTGCAGGGGATGGCTGGCAACTTTCAGTCTGGGCGGCAAACACAAGCAAGGGGCCCTGGACTGATAGAGACTGCAGGGAAAAAGGGGACAGTGGGAGAAACTGTGGGGAAATTGAAATATTGAGAGACTGCAGGGGAAAGGGAGATAGGGAGACAGCCTTGGAAAGGGATATAGGGGCCCATTTATCCTTCAATATTTGCATCTGAAACTACAAATCACTTCAATCCCAATCCCGCTGGCAGCCACATCCCCATAGGTTTTTTCTGGGGAATGTGATGCTGCCAGATTTACCAATTTCTGGAAATTGTTCCCTGCAGCTACCATTCCCCACAGCTATGGGCAACACTTACATAGTTAGCCTGCAGAGGGTTCCCCCGGCGATAGTGAGAGGGACCGCAGGGGGCAGGGAGATAGTGAAAGAGAGTGCAGAGGAGATAGTGAGAGAGACCGCAGGGGAGATAGTGAGAGAGACCGCAGGGGAGATAGTGAGAGAGACCACAGGGGAGATGGATATAGTGAGAGAGACCACAGGGGAGATAGTGAGGGAGACCACAGTGGAGAGGGAGACAGTGAGACTTCAGGTATGATAGTGAGAGACACCGCATGGGAGAGGGAGATAGTGAGAGAGACTACAGGGGAGATAGTGAGAGAGACTTCAGAGGAGATAGTGAGAGACTACAGGGGAGATAGTGATAGACTACAGGGGAGGGGGAGATAGTGAGAAAGGCTTCAGGGGAGATAGTAAGAGAGACTGCAGAGGAGATAGTGAGAGAGACTTTAGGGGAGACAGTTAGAGAGAGTGCAGGGGAGATAATGGGAGAGACCACAGGGAAATAGTGAGAGAGCCCACAGGGGAGATGGAAATAGTGAGAGAGACCACAGGGGAGATGGAGATAGTGAGAGAGAGAGCACAGGCGAGATAGTTAGAGAGACCACAGGGGAGAGGGAAACAGTGAGAGAGACTGCAGGGATGATAGTGATGGAGACTGCAAGGGAGAGGGAAATAGTGAGAGACCACAGAGGAGATAGTGAGAGAGACCATAGGGGAGATAGTGTGAGAAACTTCAGGGGAGACAGAGAGACTGCAGGGGAGATAATGGGAGAGACCACAGGGAAGATAGCGAGAGAGACCACAGGGTAGATAGTGAGAGAGACCACAGGCGATTTACTGTAGGGAGATAGGCTTCAGGGGAGATAGTGAGAGAGACTGCAGGTGAGATAGTGAGAGAGACTGCAGGGGAGATAGTGAGAGGGACTGCAGGGGAGAGGGAGATAGTCAGGGAGACAGCAGAGGAAAGGGAGATAGAGGGAGAGACGCTGGGGGCATGTAGAACCTCTGTGTTGTGCTCTGCAGCTGACTGTTACAATACATGTTCAGGTCCATCTTTCTTCATTCTGTGCGGTGTCAGTGGAAGCAGGGACCAGGGAGAATGAGAAGAAAAGAAGAGTTGGGGGCGGGGCTACTGCAGAGCTTGAGAAGGAAAGCTGATCTGGTGGGGTGGGTGGGGCCTGAGGGGGGAACCTGTCTGTGAGAGGGGCTTCCTAGGGCAGGTTCCAGCATCATAATCTGGGTGTGCAGCAGAGTTCTATACCCTCCTTATGGTGGCTCCCATCTGGAACTGCTGGCCCCTTCTCATGTTGGTTGCCGGACACAGCAGTGTGTGCAGCAGCTGCAGCCTGACACCGAAAGCTGGAAGGCAGGCAGAGAAACCTCCCCAGCTGTCAGGTATAGTATATGCAGACACAGCGCAAAGTATATCTGCAGAATTGTTCTGCTCCAATGTATTAACCAGAGTTTTGACTATCCTGTATAAAATATATGAAAAACACAAAGAATATATTAGATATATCTTATTTGTATTATTCTACATAGCCATATGAACTGTAATACATGTTCAGTGATTTACACTTTACGGTGTCCTTGTAATCTTATTTATGTAGGAAAAATGATGAGAGCTCTCAAGATTAGAGTACAAGAGCATATTAGGGGGATTAAACATAAAGTCATGAATCATACGGTCCTTCTGCATTTCACAGAGGTACATAATGTAGACCCTAGGTGTCTCATTTGCCAAGCAATTGAGCATGTACAAATCTGACTAGATTGCTTAGAAATTAAGCACGGATCTCTCTGTGTGTATGCTCTACATGGATAGCGATGTGCGGCCTCGCGTGTCGCTATCGCCGGTACTAGATTGGCCTGCATGCAGAAGTTGCCGCAAAGTGCCTGACAGTTGGTAAAGTTTAAGAGCATGCGCAGTTGGCCCCCCGGCAGGTCATTTCCGGTCCGACGGCCACACTTTTGGTTGATTCTGTATTCTATATTTCAATAGAAGCGGAGTGTCACTTCCGCTTCTGGTAAATGCTGCTACATGCTCATTAGTGAAACAAACAAGTTTTAATACTATAATCTTTATTGAAAAACACCAGTCAGGTGAAAATGTGCTAATAGGAACACAGTTGTAGTCCTGTAAAGTTTGAGGGCAGTGCCAAGAAACTGCTTTAGAACTTTATCATGTGGTAGTATACTAGTGATGAGCGGGTTCGGTTCCTCTGAATCCGAACCCGCCCGAACTTCAGTTTTTTCTTCACGGGTCCGAGCGACTCGGATCTTCCCGCCTTGCTCGGTTAACCCGAGCGCGCCCGAACGTCATCATCCCGCTGTCGGATTCTCGCGAGACTCGGATTCTATATAAGGAGCCGCGCGTCGCCGCCATTTTCACACGTGTATTGAGAGTCATAGGGAGAGGACGTGGCTGGCGTCCTCTCCGTTTAGAGAAGAGAGACACACACACACAGTAGAGACGAGAGAGACACAGTATTTTGGGGAGCATTATTACTATTAGGAGGAGTACTACTATACTACTATACTACTTGCTGAAGTGATATAGATTAGATAGTGTGACTGTGTATTGTATTAATTATCTGACTTGTGGGGGAGACACTGACAGTGGGGAGCAGTTAGAGTCTGAGAGCAGGACTCAGGAGTACATATAACGTACAGTGCACACTTTTGCTGCAAGAGTCAGTGCCACACTGCCATTGTTGTGACCACACTGACCACCAGTATAATAATATATTTTGTGAGTGTCTGCTTAGGACTCGGAGTACTAGTTGCAAGTTGCAACGTGACCTGACCACCAGTTTAATAATCAATCACCACCAGTTTAATATATATATATATATATAATTGTTTATAATATATATATATATATATAATATTGTATACCACCTACCCGTGGTTTTTTTTTTTTCATTCTTCTTTATACATACTACTATAGTAGCTTACTGTAGCAGTCTGCGGTGCTGCTGACCTGACAGTGTCCAGCAGGTCCGTCATCAGTCATTACATAATAAATATATATAGTACCTGTCCGGCTGCAGTACTAGTGATATTATATTGATTTCATCTCATTATCAATAATTTATCATCCAGTCTAGACTCTATATTAGCAGCAGACACAGTACGTTAGTCCACGGCTGTAGCTACCTCTGTGTCGGCACTCGGCAGTCCATCCATAATTGTATACCACCTACCCGTGGTTTTTTTCTTTTCTTTCTTCTTTGTACATACTACTATAGTATAGTAGCTTACTGTAGCAGTCTGCGGTGCTGCTGAGCTGACAGTGTCCAGCAGGTCCGTCATCAGTCATCATTACCTAATAAATATATTATCTACCTGTCCGGCTGCAGTACTAGTGATATTATATATACATACATATATATATTGATTTCATCTCATTATCAATCATCCAGTCTATATTAGCAGCAGACACAGTACGTTAGTCCACGGCTGTAGCTACCTCTGTGTCGGCACTCGGCAGTCCATCCATAATTGTATACCACCTACCCGTGGGTTTTTTTCTTCTTTCTTCTTTGTACATACTACTATAGTATAGTAGCTTACTGTAGCAGTCTGCGGTGCTGCTGAGCTGACAGTGTCCAGCAGGTCCGTCATCAGTCATCATTACCTAATAAATATATTATCTACCTGTCCGGCTGCAGTACTAGTGATATTATATATACATACATATATATATTGATTTCATCTCATTATCAATCATCCAGTCTATATTAGCAGCAGACACAGTACGTTAGTCCACGGCTGTAGCTACCTCTGTGTCGGCACTCGGCAGTCCATCCATAATTGTATACCACCTACCCTTGGTTTTTTTTTTCTTTCTTCTTTGTACATACTACTATAGTATAGTAGCTTACTGTAGCAGTCTGCGGTGCTGCTGAGCTGACAGTGTCCAGCAGGTCCGTCATCAGTCATCATTACCTAATAAATATATTATCTACCTGTCCGGCTGCAGTACTAGTGATATTATATATACATACATATATATATTGATTTCATCTCATTATCAATCATCCAGTCTATATTAGCAGCAGACACAGTACGTTAGTCCACGGCTGTAGCTACCTCTGTGTCGGCACTCGGCAGTCCATCCATAATTGTATACCACCAACCCGTGGTTTTTTTTTTCTTTCTTCTTTGTACATACTACTATAGTATAGTAGCTTACTGTAGCAGTCTGCGGTGCTGCTGAGCTGACAGTGTCCAGCAGGTCCGTCATCAGTCATCATTACCTAATAAATATATTATCTACCTGTCCGGCTGCAGTACTAGTGATATTATATATACATACATATATATATTGATTTCATCTCATTATCATCCAGTCTATATTAGCAGCAGACACAGTACGGTAGTCCACGGCTGTAGCTACCTCTGTGTCGGCACTCGGCAGTCCATCCATAATTGTATACCACCTACCCGTGTTTTTTTTCTCTTTCTTCTTTATACATACTACTATAGTATAGTAGCTTACTGTAGCAGTCTGCGATGCTGCTGAGCTGACAGTGTCCAGCAGGTCCGTCATCACTCATCATTACCTAATAAATATATTATCTACCTGTCCGGCTGCAGTACTAGTGATATTATATATACATACATATATATATTGATTTCATCTCATTATCATCCAGTCTATATTAGCAGCAGACACAGTACGGTAGTCCACGGCTGTAGCTACCTCTGTGTCGGCACTCGGCAGTCCATCCATAAGTATACTAGTATCCATCCATCTCCATTGTTTACCTGAGGTGCCTTTTAGTTGTGCCTATTAAAATATGGAGAACAAAAATGTTGAGGTTCCAAAATTAGGGAAAGATCAAGATCCACTTCCACCTCGTGCTGAAGCTGCTGCCACTAGTCATGGCCGAGACGATGAAATGCCAGCAACGTCGTCTGCCAAGGCCGATGCCCAATGTCATAGTACAGAGCATGTCAAATCCAAAACACCAAATATCAGTAAAAAAAGGACTCCAAAACCTAAAATAAAATTGTCGGAGGAGAAGCGTAAACTTGCCAATATGCCATTTACCACACGGAGTGGCAAGGAACGGCTGAGGCCCTGGCCTATGTTCATGGCTAGTGGTTCAGCTTCACATGAGGATGGAAGCACTCAGCCTCTCGCTAGAAAACTGAAAAGACTCAAGCTGGCAAAAGCACCGCAAAGAACTGTGCGTTCTTCGAAATCCCAAATCCACAAGGAGAGTCCAATTGTGTCGGTTGCGATGCCTGACCTTCCCAACACTGGACGTGAAGAGCATGCGCCTTCCACCATTTGCACGCCCCCTGCAAGTGCTGGAAGGAGCACCCGCAGTCCAGTTCCTGATAGTCAGATTGAAGATGTCAGTGTTGAAGTACACCAGGATGAGGAGGATATGGGTGTTGCTGGCGCTGGGGAGGAAATTGACCAGGAGGATTCTGATGGTGAGGTGGTTTGTTTAAGTCAGGCACCCGGGGAGACACCTGTTGTCCGTGGGAGGAATATGGCCGTTGACATGCCTGGTGAAAATACCAAAAAAAATCAGCTCTTCAGTGTGGAGGTATTTCAACAGAAATGCGGACAACAGGTGTCAAGCCGTGTGTTGCCTTTGTCAAGCTGTAATAAGTAGGGGTAAGGACGTTAACCACCTCGGAACATCCTCCCTTATACGTCACCTGCAGCGCATTCATAATAAGTCAGTGACAAGTTCAAAAACTTTGGGTGACAGCGGAAGCAGTCCACTGACCAGTAAATCCCTTCCTCTTGTAACCAAGCTCACGCAAACCACCCCACCAACTCCCTCAGTGTCAATTTCCTCCTTCCCCAGGAATGCCAATAGTCCTGCAGGCCATGTCACTGGCAATTCTGACGAGTCCTCTCCTGCCTGGGATTCCTCCGATGCATCCTTGCGTGTAACGCCTACTGCTGCTGGCGCTGCTGTTGTTGCTGCTGGGAATCGATGGTCATCCCAGAGGGGAAGTCGGAAGACCACTTGAACTACTTCCAGTAAGCAATTGACTGTCCAACAGTCCTTTGCGAGGAAGATGAAATATCACAGCAGTCATCCTGCTGCAAAGCGGATAACTGAGGCCTTGACAACTATGTTGGTGTTAGACGTGTGTCCGGTATCCGCCGTTAGTTCACAGGGAACTAGACAATTTCTTGAGGTAGTGTGCCCCCGTTACCAAATACCATCTAGGTTCCACTTCTCTAGGCAGGCGATACCGAAAATGTACACAGACCTCAGAAAAAGACTCACCAGTGTCCTAAAAAATGCAGCTGTACCCAATGTCCACTTAACCACGGACATGTGGACAAGTGGAGCAGGGCAGGGTCAGGACTATATGACTGTGACAGCACACTGGGTAGATGTATGGACTCCCGCCGCAAGAACAGCAGCGGCGGCACCAGTAGCAGCATCTCGCAAACGCCAACTCTTTCCTAGGCAGGCTACGCTTTGTATCACCGCTTTCCAGAATACGCACACAGCTGAAAACCTCTTACGGCAACTGAGGAAGATCATCGCGGAATGGCTTACCCCAATTGGACTCTCCTGTGGATTTGTGGCATCGGACAACGCCAGCAATATTGTGTGTGCATTAAATATGGGCAAATTCCAGCACGTCCCATGTTTTGCACATACCTTGAATTTGGTGGTGCAGAATTTTTTAAAAAACGACAGGGGCGTGCAAGAGATGCTGTCGGTGGCCAGAAGAATTGCGGGACACTTTCGGCGTACAGGCACCACGTACAGAAGACTGGAGCACCACCAAAAACTACTGAACCTGCCCTGCCATCATCTGAAGCAAGAAGTGGTAACGAGGTGGAATTCAACCCTCTATATGCTTCAGAGGTTGGAGGAGCAGCAAAAGGCCATTCAAGCCTATACAATTGAGCACGATATAGGAGGTGGAATGCACCTGTCTCAAGTGCAGTGGAGAATGATTTCAACGTTGTGCAAGGTTCTGATGCCCTTTGAACTTGCCACACGTGAAGTCAGTTCAGACACTGCCAGCCTGAGTCAGGTCATTCCCCTCATCAGGCTTTTGCAGAAGAAGCTGGAGACATTGAAGGAGGAGCTAACACGGAGCGATTCCGCTAGGCATGTGGGACTTGTGGATGGAGCCCTTAATTCGCTTAACAAGGATTCACGGGTGGTCAATCTGTTGAAATCAGAGCACTACATTTTGGCCACCGTGCTCGATTCTAGATTTAAAGCCTACCTTGGATCTCTCTTTCCGGCAGACACAAGTCTGCTGGGGTTGAAAGACCTGCTGGTGAGAAAATTGTCAAGTCAAGCGGAACGCGACCTGTCAACATCTCCTCCTTCACATTCTCCCGCAACTGGGGGTGCGAGGAAAAGGCTCAGAATTCCGAGCCCACCCGCTGGCGGTGATGCAGGGCAGTCTGGAGCGACTGCTGATGCTGACATCTGGTCCGGACTGAAGGACCTGACAACGATTACGGACATGTCGTCTACTGTCACTGCATATGATTCTCTCACCATTGAAAGAATGGTGGAGGATTATATGAGTGACCGCATCCAAGTAGGCACGTCACACAGTCCGTACTTATACTGGCAGGAAAAAGAGGCAATTTGGAGGCCCTTGCACAAACTGGCTTTATTCTACCTAAGTTGCCCTCCCACAAGTGTGTACTCCGAAAGAGTGTTTAGTGCCGCCGCTCACCTTGTCAGCAATCGGCGTACGAGGTTACATCCAGAAAATGTGGAGAAGATGATGTTCATTAAAATGAATTATAATCAATTCCTCCGTGGAGACATTGACCAGCAGCAATTGCCTCCACAAAGTACACAGGGAGCTGAGATGGTGGATTCCAGTGGGGACGAATTGATAATCTGTGAGGAGGGGGATGTACACGGTGATATATCGGAGGATGATGATGAGGTGGACATCTTGCCTCTGTAGAGCCAGTTTGTGCAAGGAGAGATTCATTGCTTCTTTTTTGGTGGGGGTCCAAACCAACCCGTCATTTCAGTCACAGTCGTGTGGCAGACCCTGTCACTGAAATGATGGGTTGGTTAAAGTGTGCATGTCCTGTTTATACAACATAAGGGTGGGTGGGAGGGCCCAAGGACAATTCCATCTTGCACCTCTTTTTTCTTTAATTTTTCTTTGCGTCATGTGCTGTTTGTGGAATGTTTTTTGGAAGGGCCATCCTGCGTGACACTGCAGTGCCACTCCTAGATGGGCCCGGTGTTTGTGTCGGCCACTAGGGTCGCTTATCTTACTCACACAGCTACCTCATTGCGCCTCTTTTTTTCTTTGCGTCATGTGCTGTTTGGGGAGGGTTTTTTGGAAGGGACATCCTGCGTGACACTGCAGTGCCACTCCTAGATGGGCCCGGTGTTTGTGTCGGCCACTAGGGTCGCTTAGCTTAGTCATCCAGCGACCTAGGTGCAAATTTTAGGACTAAAAATAATATTGTGAGGTGTGAGGTATTCAGAATAGACTGAAAATGAGTGTAAATTATGGTTTTTGAGGTTAATAATACTTTGGGATCAAAATGACCCCCAAATTCTATGATTTAAGCTGTTTTTTAGGGTTTTTTGAAAAAAACACCCTAATCCAAAACACACCCGAATCCGACAAAAAAAATTCGGTGAGGTTTTGCCAAAACGCGGTCGAACCCAAAACACGGCCGCGGAACCGAACCCAAAACCAAAACACAAAACCCGAAAAATTTCCGGTGCACATCAAGTATACACCTTATTCACATTACAGGATATCCTGTGTCGGCCATCTTTGAATCATTAATTATGTTGATTATTAGTCCATATAAACCCTACCTGGCACTAGGCCTGTCATTTCTCCTGAGGAAGTCTAGAGTAGAGGACATTGTTCCACCTGGATGAAACGTTTCGGCTGGATGCTGATTCTCAGATAAGCTAATATGTATTCTAACTGATGTATGAGCATTTGCTAGGAATTTGAAGCTTTGAGATAGTTTTAACGGTTTTACATTATGTATGTTACATAGTATCTAAGGTTGAAAAAAGACAATTGTCCATCGAGTTCAACCTATTTGTGGTCTCCTATGCAGAATTATTTTATATAACAAATTTTTTGACTGATGCTGAGGTCTGCCGTTGCATTATATCCCTTTTTTAGAGTAACTATAGTGCATGACTATGCACCATAACCCTGAATATCCTTATCCATTAGGAATTTATCTAACCCATTCTTAAAGGTGTTGACAGAGTCCGACATTACAATTCCCTCAGGCATTGAATTCCATAAACGTATTGTCCTTACCGTGAAAAAGCCTTTACGCCATATTGTGCGGAATCTCCTCTCCTCTAACCTGAGCGAGTGTCCATGAGTCCTCTGTGTTGATCTAACCAAAAACAGGTCCCGCGCAAGCTCTGTGTATTGTCCCCTTATATATTTGTAGATGTTGATCATGTCCCCTCTTAGTCTCCTCTTTTCCAATGAAAACATGCCTAGTCTTTCAAGCCTTTCCTCGTATTCCAGCGTCTCCATGCCCTTAATTAGTTTGGTCGCCTGCCTCTGAACCTTTTCTAGCTCCAGGATATCCTTTTTGTAGTAGGGTGCCCAGAATTGTATACAGTATTCAAGGCGTGGCCTCACCAGTGATTTATATAACGGGAGTATAACACCCTCGTCCTTTGCATCAATTCTCCATTTTATGCATGCTAATATCTTATTAGCCTTCTTTGCTGCAATCCTACTTTGGGTACTGCTGCCTAGCTTGTTATCTATGAGAACACCTAAGTCCTTTTCCAGTACAGTATCCCCTAATTTTACCCCATTCAGTATGTAGGTGTTATTTTTGTTCCTGCTACCACAGTGCATTACCTTACACTTGTCTGTGTTGAAACATATTCTCCATTTGGCTGCCCATGCTTCTAATTTAACGAAGTCATTCTGAAGAGACTCAGCATCCTCCTCTGTATTTATAGCCTTACACAATTTGGTATCATCTGCAAAAGTTGACACCATGCTCTCTATGCTATCTAGACCTTCTGTTAGGTCGTTAATGAAAATGTTGAACAATAGCGGTCCTAATACCGAGCCTTGTGGCACACCACTTAACACTTCAGTCCAATTTGAAAGAGATCCGTTAACCACAACGCGCTGCTCCCTATTATCTAACCAATTTTTGACACAAGTGCATATTGCGCTTCCTAGCCCTATTTCTTGTAGCTTGTAGATAAGTCGCATGTGTGGTACTCTGTTGAAAGCTTTGGCAAAGTCTAAGAAGATTATATCTACCTCTTTACCCTGATCGAGGTTTGCACTTACGGTTTCATAAAAACCAAGTAAGTTGGTTTGACAGGATCTGTCCTTCACAAATCCATTTTGATTCCTTTTAATGACCTTATTGGCTTCAAGGAACTTCTGCATACTATCCCTTAGAATACCATCCAGTATTTTCCCCACTATAGATGTAAGACTAACTGGTCTATAATTACCCAGTTCAGCTTAACCTCCCTTTTTGAATATAAGCACTACTTCTGCTAACCATACCTGACATAACTGAATCCTTAAAGATCATAAATAGGGGTTTTGCAACTTCAGAGTGAAGCTCCATTAGAACCCTTGGGTGAATTCTAGAGATGAGCGCCTGAAATTTTTCGGGTTTTGTGTTTTGGTTTTGGGTTCGGTTCCGCGGCCGTGTTTTGGGTTCGAACGCGTTTTGGCAAAACCTCACCGAATTATTTTTGTCGGATTCGGGTGTGTTTTGGATTCGGGTGTTTTTTTCAAAAAACCCTAAAAAACAGCTTAAATCATAGAATTTGGGGGTAATTTTGATCCCAAAGTATTATTAACCTCAAAAAACATAATTTACACTCATTTTCAGCCTATTCTGAACACATCACACCTCACAATATTATTTTTAGTCCTAAAATTTGCACCGAGGTCGCTGTGTGAGTAAGATAAGCGACCCTAGTGGCCGACACAAACACTGGGCCCATCTAGGAGTGGCACTGCAGTGTCACGCAGGATGTCCCTTCCAAAAAACCCTCCCCAAACAGCACATGACGCAAAGAAAAAAAGAGGCGCAATGAGGTAGCTGTGTGAGTAAGATTAGCGACCCTAGTGGCCGACACAAACACCGGGCCCATCTAGGAGTGGCACTGCAGTGTCACGCAGGATGGCCCTTCCAAAAAACCCTCCCCAAACAGCACATGACGCAAAGAAAAAAAGAGGCGCAATGAGGTAGCTGTGTGAGTAAGATTAGCGACCCTAGTGGCCGACACAAACACCGGGCCCATCTAGGAGTGGCACTGCAGTGTCACGCAGGATGGCCCTTCCAAAAAACCCTCCCCAAACAGCACATGACGCAAAGAAAAAAAGAGGCGCAATGAGGTAGCTGACTGTGTGAGTAAGATTAGCGACCCTAGTGGCCGACACAAACACCGGGCACATCTAGGAGTGGCACTGCAGTGTCACGCAGGATGTCCCTTCCAAAAAACCCTCCCCAAACAGCACATGACGCAAAGAAAAAAAGAGGCGCAATGAGGTAGCTGTGTGAGTAAGATTAGCGACCCTAGTGGCCGACACAAACACCGGGCCCATCTAGGAGTGGCACTGCAGTGTCACGCAGGATGTCCCTTCCAAAAAACCCTCCCCAATCAGCACATGATGCAAAGAAAAAGAAAAGAAAAAAGAGGTGCAAGATGGAATTATCCTTGGGCCCTCCCACCCACCCTTATGTTGTATAAACAAAACAGGACATGCACACTTTAACCAACCCATCATTTCAGTGACAGGGTCTGCCACACGACTGTGACTGATATGACGGGTTGGTTTGGACCCCCCCCAAAAAAGAAGCAATTAATCTCTCCTTGCACAAACTGGCTCTACAGAGGCAAGATGTCCACCTCATCTTCACCCTCCGATATATCACCGTGTACATCCCCCTCCTCACAGATTATCAATTCGTCCCCACTGGAATCCACCATCTCAGCTCCCTGTGTACTTTGTGGAGGCAATTGCTGCTGGTCAATGTCTCCGCGGAGGAATTGATTATAATTCATTTTAATGAACATCATCTTCTCCACATTTTCTGGATGTAACCTCGTACGCCGATTGCTGACAAGGTGAGCGGCGGCACTAAACACTCTTTCGGAGTACACACTTGTGGGAGGGCAACTTAGGTAGAATAAAGCCAGTTTGTGCAAGGGCCTCCAAATTGCCTCTTTTTCCTGCCAGTATAAGTACGGACTGTGTGACGTGCCTACTTGGATGCGGTCACTCATATAATCCTCCACCATTCTATCAATGTTGAGAGAATCATATGCAGTGACAGTAGACGACATGTCCGTAATCGTTGTCAGGTCCTTCAGTCCGGACCAGATGTCAGCATCAGCAGTCGCTCCAGACTGCCCTGCATCACCGCCAGCGGGTGGGCTCGGAATTCTGAGCCTTTTCCTCGCACCCCCAGTTGCGGGAGAATGTGAAGGAGGAGATGTTGACAGGTCGCGTTCCGCTTGACTTGACAATTTTGTCACCAGCAGGTCTTTCAACCCCAGCAGACCTGTGTCTGCCGGAAAGAGAGATCCAAGGTAGGCTTTAAATCTAGGATCGAGCACGGTGGCCAAAATGTAGTGCTCTGATTTCAACAGATTGACCACCCGTGAATCCTTGTTAAGCGAATTAAGGGCTGCATCCACAAGTCCCACATGCCTAGCGGAATCGCTCCGTGTTAGCTCCTTCTTCAATGCCTCCAGCTTCTTCTGCAAAAGCCTGATGAGGGGAATGACCTGACTCAGGCTGGCAGTGTCTGAACTGACTTCACGTGTGGCAAGTTCAAAGGGCATCAGAACCTTGCACAACGTTGAAATCATTCTCCACTGCACTTGAGACAGGTGCATTCCATCTCCTATATCGTGCTCAATTGTATAGGCTTGAATGGCCTTTTGCTGCTCCTCCAACCTCTGAAGCATATAGAGGGTTGAATTCCACCTCGTTACCACTTCTTGCTTCAGATGATGGCAGGGCAGGTTCAGTAGTTTTTGGTGGTGCTCCAGTCTTCTGTACGTGGTGCCTGTACGCCGAAAGTGTCCCGCAATTTTTCTGGCCACCGACAGCATCTCTTGCACGCCCCTGTCGTTTTTTAAAAAATTCTGCACCACCAAATTCAAGGTATGTGCAAAACATGGGACGTGCTGGAATTTGCCCATATTTAATGCACACACAATATTGCTGGCGTTGTCCGATGCCACAAATCCACAGGAGAGTCCAATTGGGGTAAGCCATTCCGCGATGATCTTCCTCAGTTGCCGTAAGAGGTTTTCAGCTGTGTGCGTATTCTGGAAAGCGGTGATACAAAGCGTAGCCTGCCTAGGAAAGAGTTGGCGTTTGCGAGATGCTGCTACTGGTGCCGCCGCTGCTGTTCTTGCGGCGGGAGTCCATACATCTACCCAGTGGGCTGTCACAGTCATATAGTCCTGACCCTGCCCTGCTCCACTTGTCCACATGTCCGTGGTTAAGTGGACATTGGGTACAACTGCATTTTTTAGGACACTGGTGAGTCTTTTTCTGACGTCCGTGTACATTCTCGGTATCGCCTGCCTAGAGAAGTGGAACCTAGATGGTATTTGGTAACGGGGGCACACTGCCTCAATAAATTGTCTAGTTCCCTGTGAACTAACGGCGGATACCGGACGCACGTCTAACACCAACATAGTTGTCAAGGACTCAGTTATCCGCTTTGCAGTAGGATGACTGCTGTGATATTTCATCTTCCTCGCAAAGGACTGTTGAACAGTCAATTGCTTACTGGAAGTAGTACAAGTGGGCTTACGACTTCCCCTCTGGGATGACCATCGACTCCCAGCGGCAACAACAGCAGCGCCAGCAGCAGTAGGCGTTACACGCAAGGATGCATCGGAGGAATCCCAGGCAGGAAAGGACTCGTCAGACTTGCCAGTGACATGGCCTGCAGGACTATTGGCATTCCTGGGGAAGGAGGAAATTGACACTGAGGGAGTTGGTGGGGTGGTTTGCGTGAGCTTGGTTACAAGAGGAAGGGATTTACTGGTCAGTGGACTGCTTCCGCTGTCACCCAAAGTTTTTGAACTTGTCACTGACTTATTATGAATGCGCTGCAGGTGACGTATAAGGGAGGATGTTCCGAGGTGGTTAACGTCCTTACCCCTACTTATTACAGCTTGACAAAGGGAACACACGGCTTGACACCTGTTGTCCGCATTTCTGGTGAAATACCTCCACACCGAAGAGCTGATTTTTTTGGTATTTTCACCTGGCATGTCAACGGCCATATTCCTCCCACGGACAACAGGTGTCTCCCCGGGTGCCTGACTTAAACAAACCACCTCACCATCAGAATCCTCCTGGTCAATTTCCTCCCCAGCGCCAGCAACACCCATATCCTCCTCATCCTGGTGTACTTCAACACTGACATCTTCAATCTGACTATCAGGAACTGGACTGCGGGTGCTCCTTCCAGCACTTGCAGGGGGCATGCAAATAGTGGAAGGCGCATGCTCTTCACGTCCAGTGTTGGGAAGGTCAGGCATCGCAAACGACACAATTGGACTCTCCTTGTGGATTTGGGATTTCAAAGAACGCACAGTTCTTTGCGGTGCTTTTGCCAGCTTGAGTCTTTTCAGTTTTCTAGCGAGAGGCTGAGTGCTTCCATCCTCATGTGAAGCTGAACCACTAGCCATGAACATAGGCCAGGGCCTCAGCCGTTCCTTGCCACTCCGTGTGGTAAATGGCATATTGGCAAGTTTACGCTTCTCCTCCGACAATTTTATTTTAGGTTTTGGAGTCCTTTTTTTTCTGATATTTGGTGTTTTGGATTTGACATGCTCTGTACTATGACATTGGGCATCGGCCTTGGCAGACGACGTTGCTGGCATTTCATCGTCTCGGCCATGACTAGTGGCAGCAGCTTCAGCACGAGGTGGAAGTGGATCTTGATCTTTCCCTAATTTTGGAACCTCAACTTTTTTGTTCTCCATATTTTATAGGCAGAACTAAAAGGCACCTCAGGTAAACAATGGAGATGGATGGATTGGATAGTTTACTAGTATACAATTATGGACGGACTGCCACGGTTAGGTGGTATAAAAAAACCACGGTTAGGTGGTATATATTATAATAATAATACAATTATGGATGGACGGACTGCCTGCCGACTGCCGACACAGAGGTAGCCACAGCCGTGAACTACCGCACTGTACACTGGTTGATAAAGAGATAGTAGTATACTCGTAACAACTAGTATGACACTATGACGACGGTATAAAGAATGGAAAAAAAACCACGGTTAGGTGGTATATATTATAATAATAATACAATTATGGATGGACGGACTGCCTGCCGACTGCCGACACAGAGGTAGCCACAGCCGTGAACTACCGCACTGTACACTGGTTGATAAAGAGATAGTAGTATACTCGTAACAACTAGTATGACACTATGACGACGGTATAAAGAATGCAAAAAAAACCACGGTTAGGTGGTATATATTATAATAATAATACAATTATGGATGGACGGACTGCCTGCCGACTGCCGACACAGAGGTAGCCACAGCCGTGAACTACCGCACTGTACACTGGTTGATAAAGAGATAGTAGTATACTCGTAACAACTAGTATGACACTATGACGACGGTATAAAGAATGGAAAAAAAACCACGGTTAGGTGGTATATATTATAATAATAATACAATTATGGATGGACGGACTGCCTGCCGACTGCCGACACAGAGGTAGCCACAGCCGTGAACTACCGCACTGTACACTGGTTGATAAAGAGATAGTAGTATACTCGTAACAACTAGTATGACACTATGACGACGGTATAAAGAATGCAAAAAAAACCACGGTTAGGTGGTATATATTATAATAATAATACAATTATGGATGGACGGACTGCCTGCCGACTGCCGACACAGAGGTAGCCACAGCCGTGAACTACCGCACTGTACACTGGTTGATAAAGAGATAGTAGTATACTCGTAACAACTAGTATGACACTATGACGACGGTATAAAGAATGAAAAAAAAACCACGGTTAGGTGGTATATATTATAATAATAATACAATTATGGATGGACGGACTGCCTGCCGACTGCCGACACAGAGGTAGCCACAGCCGTGAACTACCGCACTGTACACTGGTTGATAAAGAGATAGTAGTATACTCGTAACAATTAGGATGACACTATGACGGTATAAAGAATGAAAAAAAAACCACGGTTAGGTGGTAGGTATATAATAATAAATAATACAATTCTGGTCGGACGGACTGCCTGCCGTGTGCCGACACAGAGGTAGCCACAGCCGTGAACTACCGCACTGTACACTGGTTGATAAAGAGATAGTAGTATACTCGTAACAATTAGGATGACACTATGACGGTATAAAGAATGAAAAAAAAACCACGGTTAGGTGGTAGGTATATAATAATAAATAATACAATTCTGGTCGGACGGACTGCCTGCCGTGTGCCGACACAGAGGTAGCCACAGCCGTGAACTACCGCACTGTACACTGGTTGATAAAGAGATAGTAGTATACTCGTAACAATTAGGATGACACTATGACGGTATAAAGAATGAAAAAAAAACCACGGTTAGGTGGTAGGTATATAATAATAAATAATACAATTCTGGTCGGACGGACTGCCTGCCGTGTGCCGACACAGAGGTAGCCACAGCCGTGAACTACCGCACTGTACACTGGTTGATAAAGAGATAGTAGTATACTCGTAACAATTAGGATGACACTATGACGGTATAAAGAATGAAAAAAAAACCACGGTTAGGTGGTAGGTATATAATAATAAATAATACAATTCTGGTCGGACGGACTGCCTGCCGTGTGCCGACACAGAGGTAGCCACAGCCGTGAACTACCGCACTGTACACTGGTTGATAAAGAGATAGTAGTATACTCGTAACAATTAGGATGACACTATGACGGTATAAAGAATGAAAAAAAAACCACGGTTAGGTGGTAGGTATATAATAATAAATAATACAATTCTGGTCGGACGGACTGCCTGCCGTGTGCCGACACAGAGGTAGCCACAGCCGTGAACTACCGCACTGTACACTGGTTGATAAAGAGATAGTAGTATACTCGTAACAATTAGGATGACACTATGACGGTATAAAGAATGAAAAAAAAAACACGGTTAGGTGGTAGGTATATAATAATAAATAATACAATTCTGGTCGGACGGACTGCCTGCCGTGTGCCGACACAGAGGTAGCCACAGCCGTGAACTACCGCACTGTACACTGGTTGATAAAGAGATAGTAGTATACTCGTAACAATTAGGATGACACTATGACGGTATAAAGAATGAAAAAAAAACCACGGTTAGGTGGTAGGTATATAATAATAAATAATACAATTCTGGTCGGACGGACTGCCTGCCGTGTGCCGACACAGAGGTAGCCACAGCCGTGAACTACCGCACTGTACTGTGTCTGCTGCTAATATAGACTGGTTGATATTTAAAGAGATATTAGTAGTATACAACAATACTATACTGGTGGTCAGGCACTGGTCACCACTCCTGCAGCAAAAGTGTGCACTGTTAATTAATATAATTGTACTCCTGGCTCCTGCTAACAACCTGCAGTGCTCCCCAGTCTCCCCCACAATTAATTATAAGCTTTTAATTTATACATTGATGACTGTGCAGCACACTGGGCTGAGCTGAGTGCACACAGACTGAGTCACACTGTGTGACTGACTGTGCTGTGTATCGTTTTTTTTTTCAGGCAGAGAACGGATATAGCAGAGAGAACTGAACGGATATATTATATTAAATAAAAGTTAACTAGCAACTGCACTGGTCACTGACTGTGGTAAACTAACTCTGTCTGCGACTCTGCACAATCTCTCTCTATCTAATCTATCTATCTCTATTCTAATGGAGAGGACGCCAGACACGTCCTCTCCCTATCAATCTCAATGCACGAGTGAAAATGGCGGCGACGCGCGGCTCCTTATATAGAATCCGAGTCTCGCAATAGAATCCGAGCCTCGCGAGAATCCGACAGCGTCATGATGACGTTCGGGCGCGCTCGGGTTAACCGAGCAAGGCGGGAAGATCCGAGTCGCTCGGACCCGTGGAAAAAAAAGTGAAGTTCGTGCGGGTTCGGATTCAAAGAAACCGAACCCGCTCATCTCTAGTGAATTCCATCGGGCCCCGGTGATTTATTAATCTTTAAATGTTT
Source organism: Pseudophryne corroboree (assembly GCF_028390025.1). Taxonomy (NCBI): domain Eukaryota; kingdom Metazoa; phylum Chordata; class Amphibia; order Anura; family Myobatrachidae; genus Pseudophryne; species Pseudophryne corroboree. The sequence goes on from NC_086449.1 coordinate 383,047,502, forward strand.
TAATCGGTCACAGACTACCTCCTCACTTAAATAAGTACCTATTAGTGGGATATTCTCATTATTGAGATTGTGTGTTAGTCCCTGAATTGGGTCCTCTCTAGTAAATACTGTTGAAAAAACTCATTTAGTGTGTCTGCTATGTCATTAGCATTTTTGATTAAGACTCCCAGCTTGTCTTTTAAAGGGCCTATACTCTCCTTCTTTAATCTCTTGCTATTAAAGTATTTAAAGATTTTTTGGGGGATTCGCTTTGCATTCCTTTGCTACTAGTTTTTCAGTTTCTACTTTAGCCGCTCTTATTTCTTTTTTGCATTTTTTGTTACAGTCCTTATAGTGCTGAAATGATTCCGCATTCCCATCAGATTTGTATTTTTTAAATGCTCGACTTTTCTTGCCAATAAGTTCCTTTATCTTTATATTAAGCCACATCGATTTATGATTTATAATCCTTTTTTTGCTGCTCGTAGGAATAAATTTGAGAGTATTTTTAGCCAGCAGTGATTTTTATACATCCCATTTCTCTGTAGTATTTTTTCCTAGAAACAAACCTTCCCATTCAATATCCCTTAAAGATTCCCTCATCCTTTCAAAGTTGGCTTTGCTAAAGTTTAGAGTCCTAGTTGAGCCAGTATAGGACTGTTCTGGAAAACTTATATTAAATGTGACCATATTGTGGTCGCTGTTACCTATGGGCTCCCCTACTATAATATCTGATACCAATTCCCCATTGTTTGTTAATACCAGGTCTAAGATTGCATTGTACCTGGTAGGTTCCTCAATTAGTTGAACTAAGTAGTTATCATTAAGTGTGTTTATAATAGAGATGAGCGGGTTCGGTTCGTCGAGATCCGAATCTCCCCGAACTTCACGTGGTTTTCACGGGTTCGAGGCAGCCTTGGTTCTTCCCGCCTTGCTCGGTTAACCCGAACGAGGCCGAACGTCATAATCCCGCTGTCGGATTCTCGCGAGATTCGTATTCCATATAAAAAACCACGCGTCACCTCCATTTTCACTCGTGCATTGTAGATTGAGCGGAGAGGACGTGGCTACGTTCTCTGCCTGAAAAGCTCAATATCTGTGCTCAGTGTGCTGCATTGTGGTGACCACCAGTATATAGTACTACAGTACAGTAGGCCATTGCTGTATCTTGCAGCTCTGTGTCAGACTCAGTTCTAGTATCCTGATCAGTGCTCAATATCTGTGCTGCATTGTTGTGACCAGTATATAGTAGTACAGTGCTGCATTGTGGTGACCACCAGTATATAGTAGTACAGTACAGCAGGCCATTGCTGTATCTTGCTGCTCTTTGTCACTTCTAGTATCCTGATCAGTGCTCAATATCTGTGCTGCATTGTGGTGACCACCAGTATATAGTAGTACAGTGCTGCATTGTGGTGACCACCAGTATATAGTAGTACAGTACAGTAGGCCAATTCTGTATCTTGCTGCTCCTTGTCAGACTCAGTTCTAGTATCCTGATTAGTGCTCAATATCTGTGCTGCATTGTAGTGACCACCAGTATATAGTAGTACAGTGCTGCATTGTGGTGACCACCAGTATATAGTAGTACAGTACAGTAGGCCATTGCTGTATCTTGCAGCTCCGTGTCAGACTCAGTTCTAGTATCCTGATTAGTGCTTAATATCTGTGCTGCATTGTTGTGACCAGTATATAGTAGTACAGTGCTGCATTGTAGTGACCACCAGTATATAGTAGTACAGTACAGTAGGCCATTGCTGTATCTTGCAGCTCCGTGTCAGACTCAGTTCTAGTATCCTGATCAGTGCTCAATATCTGTGCTGCATTGTTACGACCAGTATATAGTAGTACAGTGCTGCATTGTGGTGACCACCAGTATATAGTAGTACAGTACAGTAGGCCATTGCTGTATCTTTCAGCTCTGTGTCAGACTCAGTTCTAGTATCCTGATCAGTGCTCAATATCTGTCCTGCATTGTTATGACCAGTATATAGTAGTACAGTGCTGCATTGTGGTGACCACCAGTATATAGTAGTACAGTACAGTAGGCCATTGCTGTACCTTGCAGCTCCGTGTCAGACTCAGTTCTAGTATCCTGATGAGTGCTCAATATCTGTGCTGCATTGTGGTGACCACCAGTACTGTATATAGTAGTACAGTGCTGCATTGTGGTGACCACCAGTATATAGTAGTACAGTACAGTAGGCCATTGCTGTATCTTGCTGCTCTGTGTCACTTCTAGTAGCCTAATCAGTGCTCAATATCTGTGCTGCATTGTGGTGACCACCAGTATATAGTAGTACAGTGCTGCATTGTGGTGACCACCAGTATATAGTAGTACAGTACAGTAGGCCATAGCGTTATCTTGCTGCACCGTGTCACTTCTAGTATCCTGATCAGTGCTTAATATCTGTGCTCAGTGTCAGTGCTGCATTGTGGTGACCAGTATACTACAGTACAATAGTCCAGTGCTGTTCTCGCTGCTCAGTGTCAGTTCTCCGTAGTATCATCAGTTTTCAGTATAATCAGTGCTCAGTAAGATGTGCACCCGTTTTCCGCCATTAGTGCATTGGGATTTAGACAATTGATGAAGTTATCGTGTCCCCGGTACAAATTCCCGTCTGGATTCCACTTCACTAGGCAGGCGATAGCGAGATTTTACCAATTAATATCAGTGATTTATAATTATTAATTACAGTGATCTTGCCAAATAATTCCAGTGATTTTGTCCTTTTTCTTCCAGTGATTTGGACCAATAATACCATTGATTAGAACGAATAATTCCTGTGATTTTGTCATTTTCTTCCAGTGATTTGGACCAATAATACCATTGATTAGAATGAATAATTCCTGTGATATTGAGGTGTTTGTGTCGCTTAGCTTAGCCATCCAGCGACCACAGTGCACCTCTTTTTCTCTTTTCTTTGCATCATGTTCTGTTTGGGGACTATTTTTTTAAGTGCCATCCTGTCTGACATTTCCGTATATGTCCAGTGGTACTGCCATTTGATATAATTCCCAACATTACTGCCATTTAATTCCAGTGATTTTGTCATTTTCTTCCAGTGATTTGGACCAATAATTAGAGATGAGCGCCGGAAATTTTTCGGGTTTTGTGTTTTGGTTTTGGGTTCGGTTCCGCGGCCGTGTTTTGGGTTCGAACGCGTTTTGGCAAAACCTCACCGATTTTTTTTTGCCGGATTCGGGTGTGTTTTGGATTCGGGTGTTTTTTTTAAAAAAACACTAAAAAACAGCTTAAATCATAGAATTTGGGGGTCATTTTGATCCCAAAGTATTATTAACCTCAAAAACCATAATTTACACTCATTTTCAGTCTATTCTGAATACCTCACACCTCACAATATTATTTTTAGTCCTAAAATTTGCACCTAGGTCGCTGGATGACTAAGCTGGGCGACCCTAGTGGCCGACACAAACACCGGGCCCATCTAGGAGTGGCACTGCAGTGTCACGCAGGATGTCCCTTCCAAAAAACCCTCCCCAAACAGCACATGACGCAAAGAAAAAAAGAGGCGCAATGAGGTAGCTGACTGTGTGAGTAAGATAAGCGACCCTAGTGGCCGACACAAACACCGGGCCCATCTAGGAGTGGCACTGCAGTGTCACGCAGGATGTCCCTTCCAAAAAACCCTCCCCAAACAGCACATGACGCAAAGAAAAAAAGAGGCGCAATGAGGTAGCTGACTGTGTGAGTAAGATAAGCGACCCTAGTGGCCGACACAAACACCGGGCCCATCTAGGAGTGGCACTGCAGTGTCACGCAGGATGTCCCTTCCAAAAAACCCTCCCCAAACAGCACATGACGCAAAGAAAAAATGAGGCGCAATGAGGTAGCTGACTGTGTGAGTAAGATAAGCGACCCTAGTGGCCGACACAAACACCGGGCCCATCTAGGAGTGGCACTGCAGTGTCACGCAGGATGTCCCTTCCAAAAAACCCTCCCCAAACAGCACATGACGCAAAGAAAAAAAGAGGCGCAATGAGGTAGCTGACTGTGTGAGTAAGATAAGCGACCCTAGTGGCCGACACAAACACCGGGCCCATCTAGGAGTGGCACTGCAGTGTCACGCAGGATGTCCCTTCCAAAAAACCCTCCCCAAACAGCACATGATGCAAAGAAAAAAAGAGGCGCAATGAGGTAGCTGACTGTGTGAGTAAGATAAGCGACCCTAGTGGCCGACACAAACACCGGGCCCATCTAGGAGTGGCACTGCAGTGTCACGCAGGATGTCCCTTCCAAAAAACCCTCCCCAAACAGCACATGACGCAAAGAAAAAAAGAGGCACAATGAGGTAGCTGACTGTGTGAGTAAGATAAGCGACCCTAGTGGCCGACACAAACACCGGGCCCATCTAGGAGTGGCACTGCAGTGTCACGCAGGATGTCCCTTCCAAAAAACCCTCCCCAAACAGCACATGACGCAAAGAAAAAAAGAGGCGCAATGAGGTAGCTGTGTGAGTAAGATAAGCGACCCTAGTGGCCGACACAAACACCGGGCCCATCTAGGAGTGGCACTGCAGTGTCACGCAGGATGTCCCTTCCAAAAAACCCTCCCCAAACAGCACATGACGCAAAGAAAAATTAAAGAAAAAAGAGGTGCAAGATGGAATTGTCCTTGGGCCCTCCCACCCACCCTTATGTTGTATAAACAGGACATGCACACTTTAACCAACCCATCATTTCAGTGACAGGGTCTGCCACACGACTGTGACTGATATGACGGGTTGGTTTGGACCCCCACCAAAAAAGAAGCAATTAATCTCTCCTTGCACAAACTGGCTCTACAGAGGCAAGATGTCCACCTCATCATCATCCTCCGATATATCACCGTGTACATCCCCCTCCTCACAGATTATCAATTCGTCCCCACTGGAATCCACCATCTCAGCTCCCTGTGTACTTTGTGGAGGCAATTGCTGCTGGTCAATGTCTCCGCGGAGGAATTGATTATAATTCATTTTAATGAACATCATCTTCTCCACATTTTCTGGATGTAACCTCGTACGCCGATTGCTGACAAGGTGAGCGGCGGCACTAAACACTCTTTCGGAGTACACACTTGTGGGAGGGCAACTTAGGTAGAATAAAGCCAGTTTGTGCAAGGGCCTCCAAATTGCCTCTTTTTCCTGCCAGTATAAGTACGGACTGTGTGACGTGCCTACTTGGATGCGGTCACTCATATAATCCTCCACCATTCTTTCAATGTTGAGAGAATCATATGCAGTGACAGTAGACGACATGTCCGTAATCGTTGTCAGGTCCTTCAGTCCGGACCAGATGTCAGCATCAGCAGTCGCTCCAGACTGCCCTGCATCACCGCCAGCGGGTGGGCTCGGAATTCTGAGCCTTTTCCTCGCACCCCCAGTTGCGGGAGAATGTGAAGGAGGAGATGTTGGCAGGTCGCGTTCCGCTTGACTTGACAATTTTCTCACCAGCAGGTCTTTTAACCCCAGCAGACTTGTGTCTGCCGGAAAGAGAGATCCAAGGTAGGCTTTAAATCTAGGATCGAGCACGGTGGCCAAAATGTAGTGCTCTGATTTCAACAGATTGACCACCCGTGAATCCTTGTTAAGCGAATTAAGGGCTCCATCCACAAGTCCCACATGCCTAGCGGAATCGCTCCGTGTTAGCTCCTCCTTCAATGTCTCCAGCTTCTTCTGCAAAAGCCTGATGAGGGGAATGACCTGACTCAGGCTGGCAGTGTCTGAACTGACTTCACGTGTGGCAAGTTCAAAGGGCATCAGAACCTTGCACAACGTTGAAATCATTCTCCACTGCGCTTGAGACAGGTGCATTCCACCTCCTATATCGTGCTCAATTGTATAGGCTTGAATGGCCTTTTGCTGCTCCTCCAACCTCTGAAGCATATAGAGGGTTGAATTCCACCTCGTTACCACTTCTTGCTTCAGATGATGGCAGGGCAGGTTCAGTAGTTTTTGGTGGTGCTCCAGTCTTCTGTACGTGGTGCCTGTACGCCGAAAGTGTCCCGCAATTCTTCTAGCCACCGACAGCATCTCTTGCACGCCCCTGTCGTTTTTAAAAAAATTCTGCACCACCAAATTCAAGGTATGTGCAAAACATGGGACGTGCTGGAATTTGCCCATATTTAATGCACACACAATATTGCTGGCGTTGTCCGATGCCACAAATCCACAGGAGAGTCCAATTGGGGTAAGCCATTCCGCGATGATCTTCCTCAGTTGCCGTAAGAGGTTTTCAGCTGTGTGCGTATTCTGGAAACCGGTGATACAAAGCGTAGCCTGCCTAGGAAAGAGTTGGCGTTTGCGAGATGCTGCTACTGGTGCCGCCGCTGCTGTTCTTGCGGCGGGAGTCCATACATCTACCCAGTGGGCTGTCACAGTCATATAGTCCTGACCCTGCCCTGCTCCACTTGTCTACATGTCCGTGGTTAAGTGGACATTGGGTACAACTGCATTTTTTAGGACACTGGTGAGTCTTTTTCTGACGTCCGTGTACATTCTCGGTATCGCCTGCCTAGAGAAGTGGAACCTAGATGGTATTTGGTAACGGGGGCACACTGCCTCAATAAATTGTCTAGTTCCCTGTGAACTAACGGCGGATACCGGACGCACGTCTAACACCAACATAGTTGTCAAGGCCTCAGTTATCCGCTTTGCAGCAGGATGACTGCTGTGATATTTCATCTTCCTCGCAAAGGACTGTTGAACAGTCAATTGCTTACTGGAAGTAGTACAAGTGGGCTTACGACTTCCCCTCTGGGATGACCATCGACTCCCAGCAGCAACAACAGCAGCGCCAGCAGCAGTAGGCGTTACACGCAAGGATGCATCGGAGGAATCCCAGGCAGGAGAGGACTCGTCAGAATTGCCAGTGACATGGCCTGCAGGACTATTGGCATTCCTGGGGAAGGAGGAAATTGACACTGAGGGAGTAGGTGGGGTGGTTTGCGTGAGCTTGGTTACAAGAGGAAGGGATTTACTGGTCAGTGGACTGCTTCCGCTGTCGCCCAAAGTTTTTGAACTTGTCACTGACTTATTATGAATGCGCTGCAGGTGACGTATAAGGGAGAATGTTCCGAGGTGGTTAACGTCCTTACCCCTACTTATTACAGCTTGACAAAGGCAACACACGGCTTGACACCTGTTGTCCGCTTTTCTGTTGAAATACCTCCACACTGAAGAGCTGATTTTTTTGGTATTTTCACCAGGCATGTCAACGGCCATATTCCTCCCACGGACAACAGGTGTCTCCCCGGGTGCCTGACTTAAACAAACACCTCACCATCAGAATCCTCCTGGTCAATTTCCTCCCCAGCGCCAGCAACACCCATATCCTCCTCATCCTGGTGTACTTCAACACTGACATCTTCAATCTGACTATCAGGAACTGGACTGCGGGTGCTCCTTCCAGCACTTGCAGGGGGTGTGCAAATGGTGGAAGGCACATGCTCTTCACGTCCAGTGTTGGGAAGGTCAGGCATCGCAACCGACACAATTGGACTCTCCTTGTGGATTTGGGATTTCGAAGAACGCACAGTTCTTTGCGGTGCTTTTGCCAGCTTGAGTCTTTTCAGTTTTCTAGCGAGAGGCTGAGTGCTTCCATCCTCATGTGAAGCTGAACCACTAGCCATGAACATAGGCCAGGGCCTCAGCCGTTCCTTGCCACTCCGTGTGGTAAATGGCATATTGGCAAGTTTACGCTTCTCCTCCGACAATTTTATTTTAGGTTTTGGAGTCCTTTTTTTACTGATATTTGGTGTTTTGGATTTGACATGCTCTGTACTATGACATTGGGCATCGGCCTTGGCAGACGACGTTGCTGGCATTTCATCGTCTCGGCCATGACTAGTGGCAGCAGCTTTAGCACGAGGTGGAAGTGGATCTTGATCTTTCCCTAATTTTGGAACCTCAACATTTTTGTTCTCCATATTTTAATAGGCACAACTAAAAGGCACCTCAGGTAAACAATGGAGATGGATGGATACTAGTATACAATTATGGATGGACTGCCGAGTGCCGACACAGAGATAGCTACAGCCGTGGACTACCGTACTGTACTGTGTCTGCTGCTAATATAGACTGGATGATAATGAGATGTAGTATGTATAAAGAAGAAAGAAAAAAAAAACCATGGGTAGGTGGTATACAATTATGGATGGACTGCCGAGTGCCGACACAGAGATAGCTACAGCCATGGACTACCGTACTGTACTGTGTCTGCTGCTAATATAGACTGGATGATAATGAGATGTAGTATGTATAAAGAAGAAAGAAAAAAAAAACCATGGGTAGGTGGTATACAATTATGGATGGACTGCCGAGTGCCGACACAGAGGTAGCTACAGCCGTGGACTACCGTACTGTACTGTGTCTGCTGCTAATATAGACTGGATGATAATGAGATGTAGTATGTATAAAGAAGAAAGAAAAAAAAAACCACGGGTAGGTGGTATACAATTATGGATGGACTGCCGAGTGCCGACACAGAGGTAGCTTCAGCCGTGGACTACCGTACTGCACTGTGTCTGCTGCTAATATAGACTGGATGATAATGAGATGTAGTATGTATAAAGAAGAAAGAAAAAAAAAACCACGGGTAGGTGGTATACAATTATGGATGGACTGCCGAGTGCCGACACAGAGGTAGCTACAGCCGTGGACTACCGTACTGTACTGTGTCTGCTGCTAATATAGACTGGTTGATAATGAGATGTAGTATGTATAAAGAAGAAAGAAAAAAAAAACCACGGGTAGGTGGTATACAATTATGGATGGACTGCCGAGTGCCGACACAGAGGTAGCTACAGCCGTGGACTACCGTACTGTACTGTGTCTGCTGCTAATATAGACTGGATGATAATGAGATGTAGTATGTATAAAGAAGAAAGAAAAAAAAAACCACGGGTAGGTGGTATACAATTATGGATGGACTGCCGAGTGCCGACACAGAGGTAGCTACAGCCGTGGACTACCGTACTGTACTGTGTCTGCTGCTAATATAGACTGGATGATAATGAGATGTAGTATGTATAAAGAAGAAAGAAAAAAAAACCACGGGTAGGTGGTATACAATTATGGATGGACTGCTGAGTGCCGACACAGAGGTAGCTACAGCCGTGGACTACCGTACTGTACTGTGTCTGCTGCTAATATAGACTGGTTGATAATGAGATGTAGTATGTATAAAGAAGAAAGAAAAAAAAAACCACGGGTAGGTGGTATACAATTATGGATGGACTGCCGAGTGCCGACACAGAGGTAGCTACAGCCGTGGACTACCGTACTGTACTGTGTCTGCTGCTAATATAGACTGGATGATAATGAGATGTAGTATGTATAAAGAAGAAAGAAAAAAAAAACCACGGGTAGGTGGTATACAATTATGGATGGACTGCCGAGTGCCGACACAGAGGTAGCTACAGCCATGGACTACCGTACTGTACTGTGTCTGCTGCTAATATAGACTGGTTGATAATGAGATGTAGTATGTATAAAGAAGAAAGGAAAAAAAAACCACGGGTAGGTGGTATACAATTATGGATGGACTGCCGAGTGCCGACACAGAGGTAGCTACAGCCGTGGACTACCGTACTGTACTGTGTCTGCTGCTAATATAGACTGGATGATAATGAGATGTAGTATGTATAAAGAAGAAAGAAAAAAAAAACCACGGGTAGGTGGTATACAATTATGGATGGACTGCCGAGTGCCGACACAGAGGTAGCTTCAGCCGTGGACTACCGTACTGCACTGTGTCTGCTGCTAATATAGACTGGATGATAATGAGATGTAGTATGTATAAAGAAGAAAGAAAAAAAAAACCACGGGTAGGTGGTATACAATTATGGATGGACTGCCGAGTGCCGACACAGAGGTAGCTACAGCCGTGGACTACCGTACTGTACTGTGTCTGCTGCTAATATAGACTGGTTGATAATGAGATGTAGTATGTATAAAGAAGAAAGAAAAAAAAAACCACGGGTAGGTGGTATACAATTATGGATGGACTGCCGAGTGCCGACACAGAGGTAGCTACAGCCGTGGACTACCGTACTGTACTGTGTCTGCTGCTAATATAGACTGGATGATAATGAGATGTAGTATGTATAAAGAAGAAAGAAAAAAAAAACCACGGGTAGGTGGTATACAATTATGGATGGACTGCCGAGTGCCGACACAGAGGTAGCTACAGCCGTGGACTACCGTACTGTACTGTGTCTGCTGCTAATATAGACTGGATGATAATGAGATGTAGTATGTATAAAGAAGAAAGAAAAAAAAACCACGGGTAGGTGGTATACAATTATGGATGGACTGCTGAGTGCCGACACAGAGGTAGCTACAGCCGTGGACTACCGTACTGTACTGTGTCTGCTGCTAATATAGACTGGTTGATAATGAGATGTAGTATGTATAAAGAAGAAAGAAAAAAAAAACCACGGGTAGGTGGTATACAATTATGGATGGACTGCCGAGTGCCGACACAGAGGTAGCTACAGCCGTGGACTACCGTACTGTACTGTGTCTGCTGCTAATATAGACTGGATGATAATGAGATGTAGTATGTATAAAGAAGAAAGAAAAAAAAAACCACGGGTAGGTGGTATACAATTATGGATGGACTGCCGAGTGCCGACACAGAGGTAGCTACAGCCATGGACTACCGTACTGTACTGTGTCTGCTGCTAATATAGACTGGTTGATAATGAGATGTAGTATGTATAAAGAAGAAAGAAAAAAAAAACCACGGGTAGGTGGTATACAATTATGGATGGACTGCCGAGTGCCGACACAGAGGTAGCTACAGCCGTGGACTACCGTACTGTACTGTGTCTGCTGCTAATATAGACTGGTTGATAATGAGATGTAGTATGTATAAAGAAGAAAGGAAAAAAAAACCACGGGTAGGTGGTATACAATTATGGATGGACTGCCGAGTGCCGACACAGAGGTAGCTACAGCCGTGGACTACCGTACTGTACTGTATCTGCTGCTAATATAGACTGGATGATAATGAGATGTAGTATGTATGTATAAAGAAGAAAGAAAAAAAAAACCACGGGTAGGTGGTATACAATTATGGATGGACTGCTGAGTGCCGACACAGAGGTAGCTACAGCCGTGAACTACCGCACTGTGTCTGCTGCTAATATAGACTGGTTGATAATGAGATGTAGTATGTATAAAGAAGAAAGAAAAAAAAAACCACGGGTAGGTGGTATACAATTATGGATGGACTGCCGAGTGCCGACACAGAGGTAGCTACAGCCGTGGACTACCGTACTGTACTGTGTCTGCTGCTAATATAGACTGGATGATAATGAGATGTAGTATGTATAAAGAAGAAAGAAAAAAAAAACCACGGGTAGGTGGTATACAATTATGGATGGACTGCCGAGTGCCGACACAGAGGTAGCTACAGCCGTGAACTACCGTACTGTGTCTGCTGCTAGTATAGACTGGATGATAAATAATGATATAAAAAATATATATATATCACTACTGCAGCCGGACAGGTATATATTATATAATGACGGACCTGCTGGACACTGTCTGTCAGCAGAATGAGTTTTTAAATTTTTATAGAATAAAAAAACACCACACAAGTCACACGACGAGTGTACTTTTTCAGGCAGACATTCAATCACAATATACTATACTGGTGGTCAGTGTGGTCAGGTCACTGGTCACAGTGGTCAGTGGTCAGTCACACTGGCAGTGGCACTCTGGCAGCAAAAGTGTGCACTGTTTAATATGTACTCCTGGCTCCTGCTATAACCTATAACTGCTCCCCAGTCTCCCCCACAATTAAGCTGTGTGAGCACAGTCAGATATTATACATAGATGATGCAGCACACTGGGCTGAGCACAGATATGGTATGTGAGTGTGACTGAGTCACTGTGTATCGTTTTTTTCAGGCAGAGAACAAGAACAGAACGGATTATTAAATAATAATAAATTATAAAACTGCACTGGTGGTCAGGTCACTGGTCATCAGTCACTAGTATAACTCCTCCTAAGCTCCAGTAAGTAAATGAAGTGTCTCACTCTCACTCTCCTATCTATTTTAATTTCTAAACGGAGAGGACGCCAGCCACGTCCTCTCCCTATCAATCTCAATGCACGTGTGAAAATGGCCGCGACGCGCGGCTCCTTATATAGAATCCGAGTCTCGCGATAGAATCCGAGCCTCGCGAGAATCCGACAGCGTGATGATGACGTTCGGGCGCGCTCGGGTTAACCGAGCAAGGCGGGAAGATCCGAGTCGCTCGGACCCGTGTAAAAAAACATGAAGTTCCGGCGGGTTCGGATTCAAAGAAACCGAACCCGCTCATCTCTACCAATAATACCATTGATTAGAACAAATAATTCCTGTGATATTGAGGTGTTTGTGTCGCTTAGCTTAGCCATCCAGCGACCACAGTGCACCTCTTTTTCTCTTTTCTTTGCATCATGTGCTGTTTGGGGACTATTTTTTTAAGTGCCATCCTGTCTGACACTGTAGTGCCACTCCTAGATGGGCCAGGTGTTTGTGCCACCCACTTGGGTCGCTTAGCTTAGTCATCCAGCGACCTTGGTGCAAATTTTAGGACTAAAAATAATATTGTGAGGTGTTCAGAATAGACTGGAAATGAGTGGAAATTATGGTTATTGATGTTAATAATACTATAGGATCAAAATTACCCCAAAATTCTATGATTGAAGCTGTTTTTGAGGGGTTATTAAAAAAAAAACAAAAAAACACCCGAATCCAAAACACACCCGAATCCGCCAAAATTTTTTAAGGGAGGTTTTGCCAAAATGCGTCCGAACCCAAAACATGGCCGCAGAACCGAATCCAAAACCAAAACACAAAACCCGAAAAATGTCCGGTGCACATCTCTAGTTTATAAACATATTACCCCTAGCAGTGTCACATGAATTGTTTTTCCAGTTTATCTCTGGATAGTTAAATTCTCCCATCACTACTATATCACCTACTGCTGCTGCTCTTTCAATTTGCTTCAGTAACAATTCCTCATCAGATACATTAATACCAGGCGGCCTGTAGCATACACCCAATACTAACTTTTTTATTCCCTTTTCGCCGCATGCAATTTCTACCCATAACGACTCGACAGTGTCTACAGTTTCCTCCTGCATATCTTCCTGTATATCAGGTTTTAAAAATGGTTTTACGTAAAGACACACCCCTCCACCCCTTTTATTTAGTCTGTCTCTCCTAAACAGCGTATATAGCCCTCTAGATTGACTATCCAATCGTGAGATTCGTCCCACCAAGTGTCAGTAATGCCTATAATATCATACTGTTCGCTTGCTGCATGTATTTCTAGTTCGCCCATTTTACCAGTAAGGCTTCTAGCATTCACATACATACAACTAAGATAAGTATTTTCTCTCTTGCGTTAGGGACATCATTTACCTTATGTAGCAACGATGACCCGTAATCGTTATTAGTTAGTGATTTGGTAAAACCTCTTTTAGTACCCATGTTAATACCCTTACCGGCTGCTCTCACCCTTCCCCCAACTTCTCCCCCATTTCGTTTACTACCGCCATCCCCACTATTCTCACTGCTAAACCCTCCCCCCAGGCTCCTAGTTTAAAATCTCCTCCAACCTTCTAACCATCCTTCCCCCCAGCACCGCTGCCCCTTCCTCATTCAGGTGCAATCCATCATGACAAAAAAGATGGCGCCTGACTGAGAAGTCCGCCCAGTGTTCCAGGAACACGAACCCCTCTTTCATGCACCAATCCCTAAGCCACACATTTACCTCCCTAATCTCCCTCTGCCTCCCTGGACTAGCGCGTGGCATGGGTAATATTTTGGAGAATATTACCTTAGATGTCCTTGCCTTAAGTTTCTTGCCTAAGTCCCTATAGTCTTTCTTAAGGACATCCCACCTTCCACTAACTTTGTTATTGGTGCCAGCCCCTCCCAACAATCTATCTACCCGGTTCGCGATGTGCCGCACCCGAGCACCCGGGAGACAACAGACTATACGGCGATCACGGTCCCGTTAGCAGATTGCCGTATCTGCCTTCCTGATGATAGAATCCCCTACCACCACAATCTGACTAGGTACCTCACTATCTTTTATCCCAAATGCGCCAGAGGGATTGCTCCTTTGGATGCTACAGGGAACAGTCTCCTCCGGCACCGTCATTTCCTCACTATCATCCTCCGAATACTCGTCCAGTCGTGCAAATTTATTCGGGTTTGATAGTTTGGAGATGTCGAGCCGCCCTCTCTTTTTCTTCCTTCTAACTGTGACCCAGCTGGCTACCTGATTTTCCTTTTCTACCTGTGACCCTTCCCTCAGCTCCTCCACCGTTCTAATTCCTTCTCGAGATTGTGAATCTCCCTCAGTCTCATAACGGTTTGCTCTAGATCCGTTACCTGGGCTTCCAGGGCAACCGTTCGCACACACCTCGTGCAGATGTAATCACACTGTGACAGTGCTCCAGCTGTGCGTACATCTTGCACGACATGCACTGAGTGAGGTCCCCAATCACAGCCCCACCCATAGTGTTTGTAAGGTCTAACTCCATGTTACACTCAACAGAAAAAAAGCAAAAAAGAATAAAGAATAAAGAAGAAGCAAAACAATCTGGGGGAAGGAAAAAAAAAAACACTTACTTATACAATAATTAAGTTGGGCTTATACTTATCTATCTTTGTGCGATCCTTGATCCTTCGCTTTTTATACAGCCGTAGTCCCCAGTTCCTCCAGTGTCAGCAGCTGTAATGGCAGCAGTCTCTGTCCCCTTTTGTCCTCTCCTCTGGTGACTACAGCAGCCAACTTAGTCGTTCCCTTGTGCAGCTCAGTAGAGGGTTCTGACCCCACAGGCTGGTTATGGTGAAATACAATATGCAGCAGCATCCCGGAGGTTTCTAGTACACACACAGAAACACAGAAACAAAACAAAACAGGCACCCTACACACCAAAAAACTCTGCCCCTCACACACTCTCAAGACTCACCCCCTTGCTCACACACTGGTCGCAACCCCCCACACCCCACACACACACACACACACACACACACACACACACACACACACACACACACACACACACACACACAGTAATCTCAGCCCCCCAGCCACACTCAATTATCAGCCCCTCAGTCACACACTACTCTCTGTCCCTCACTCACACAAGCTAAAGCCCCTTGATATCCTTTGTTTTATTTTTTTTATTTTACTTTTTACACTGAGTGCGGCAGCAGCAGCTGTTACACTAGCTGCGCTCCGCTCCACTCCGACCCACCTTGCTGCGCTCTGCTCTGACCGGCTCGGCTCACACGCGTGTCTGACCCCGCCTGACTGCTGCACTGTATCACTTCCGGTTCCGGGCAGCGTCTCCTCCTCACGGTTCAGTGGATCGAGTTTGGACACTTTCAAGCACATTTCTCCCATCATTGCCTATAGAAATGATCCCTGAAAGTATGTTGTTTTCATGTTTTCTCTGACGTCCTAGTGGATGCTGGGAACTCCGTAAGGACCATGGGGAATAGCGGCTCCGCAGGAGACTGGGCACAACTAAAGAAAGCTTTAGGACTACCTGGTGTGCACTGGCTCCTCCCTCTATGACCCTCCTCCAGACCTCAGTTAGAATTTTGTGCCCGGCTGAGCTGGATGCACACTAGGGGCTCTCCTGAGCTCTTAGAAAAGAAAGTTATATTTAGGTTTTTTATTTTCAGTGAGATCTGCTGGCAACAGACTCACTGCTACGAGGGACTTAGGGGAGAGAAGCGGACCTACCTGCTTGCAGCTAGCTTGGGCTTCTTAGGCTACTGGACACCATTAGCTCCAGAGGGATCGAACACAGGCCCAGCCTCGGTCGTCCGGTCCCGGAGCCGTGCCGCCGTCCCCCTTGCAAAGCCAGAAGCAAGAAGATGTTCCTGAGAATCGGCGGCAGAAGACTTTGGTCTTCATTAAGGTAGCGCACAGCACTGCAGCTGTGCGCCATTGCTCCCCATGCACACCACACACTCCGGTTACTGATGGGTGCAGGGCGCTGGGGGGGGGGGGTGCACCCTGGGGCTGCAATAAGAGTACCTTACTGGCAAAATAACACATAATATAGTCATTAAGACTATATATGTGTAAAATCCCCTGCCATATATTCCATAAAAAAGCGGGAGAAGCCCGCCGAGAAAGGGGCGGGGCTATCTCCCTCAGCACACTGGCGCCATTTCCTCTCACAGCTCCGCTGGAAGGACGCTCCCAAGGCTCTCCCCTGCAGTTTCCAGACTTCATAGGGTAAAAAAGAGAGGGGGGGCACTAAATTTAGGCGCAGTATCTGTATATTAATAGCAGCTATAAGGGAAAAATCACTGTATGTATAGTGTGAATCCCTACATTATATATAGCGCTCTGGTGTGTGCTGGCATACTCTCTCTCTGTCTCCCCAAAGGACTTTGTGGGGTCCTGTCCTCAGTCAGAGCATTCCCTGTGTGTGTGCGTGTGTCGGTACGGCTGTGTCGACATGTTTTATGAGGAGGCTTATGTGGAGGCGGAGCAGGTGCCGATAAATGTGATGTGTCCCCCTGCGGGGTCGACACCTGAGTGGATGGTTATGTGGCAGGAATTACGCGACAGTGTCATTTCCTTACATAAAAGGTTTGACGACATAGCAGATGTGGGGCAGCCGACTTCTCAGCCTGTGCCTGCCCAGACGTCTCAAAAGCCATCAGGGGCTCTAAAACGCCCGCTACCTCAGATGGCAGACACAGATGTCGACACGGATACTGACTCCAGTGTCGACGATGATGAGACTAGTGTACATTCCAATAGAGCCACCCGTTACATGATTACGGCAATGAAAAATGTGTTGCATATTTCTGATATTACCCCAGGTACCACAAAAAAGGGTATTATGTTTGGAGAGAAAAAACTACCAGTAGTTTTTCCCCCATCTGATGAATTAAATGAAGTGTGTGAAGAAGCGTGGGCTTCCCCCGATAAGAAACTGGTAATTTCTAAAAAGTTACTAATGGCGTACCCTTTCCCGCCAGAGGACAGGTCACGTTGGGAGACATCCCCTAGGGTGGATAAAGCGCTCACACGTCTGTCAAAAAAGGTGGCACTGCCGTCTCCGGACACGGCCGCCCTAAAGGAGCCTGCAGATAGAAAGCAGGAGGCTATCCTGAAGTCTGTATATACACACTCGGGTATTATACTGAGACCGGCTATTGCTTCAGCATGGATGTGCAGTGCTGCAGCTGCGTGGTCAGATTCCCTGTCGGAAAACATTGATACCCTAGACAGGGACACTATATTGCTAACCGTAGAGCATATTAAAGACGCTGTCTTGTACATGAGAGATGCACAGAGGGATATTTGCCGGCTGGCATCTAAAATAAACGCAATGTCCATTTCTGACAGGAGAGGATTGTGGACTCGGCAGTGGACAGGAGATGCAGATTCTAAAAGGCACATGGAAGTATTGCCTTACAAGGGTGAGGAGTTGTTTGGGGATGGTCTCTCGGACCTCGTTTCCACAGCGACAGCTGGAAAGTCAGCATTTTTACCCCATGTTCCCTAACAGCCAAAGAAAGCACCGTATTATCAGGTACAGTCCTTTCGGCCCCAGAAGGGCAAGCGGGTTAGAGGCGCGTCCTTTCTGCCCAGAGGCAGAGGTAGAGGGAAAAAGCTACAACATACAGCCAGTTCCCAGGAACAAAAGTCCTCCCCCGCTTCCTCTAAGTCCACCGCATGATGCTGGGGCTCCAGAGGCGGAGCCAGGTACGGTGGGGGCCCGTCTCAAGAACTTCAGCGACCAGTGGGCTTGCTCACGGGTGGATCCCTGGATTCTACAAGTAGTATCTCAGGGGTACAAGCTGGAATTCGAGACGTCTCCCCCTCGCCGTTTCCTCAAATCTGCCTTGCCGATAGCTCCCCCGGACAGGGAGGCAGTGCTGGAGGCGATTCACAAGCTGTATTCTCAGCACGTGATAATCAAGGTACCCCTCCTTCAACAAGGACGGGGTTACTATTCCACAATGTTTGTGGTACCGAAACCGGACGGTTCGGTGAGACCCATTTTAAATTTAAAATCCTTGAACACTTATATAAGAAGGTTCAAGTTCAAGATAAAATCGCTCAGGGCGGTGATTGCAAGCCTGGACGAGGGGGATTACATGGTATCACTGGACATCAAGGATGCTTACCTGCATGTCCCCATTTACCCTCCTCACCAGGAGTACCTCAGATTTGTGGTACAGGACTGTCATTACCAATTCCAGACGTTGCCGTTTGGTCTGTCCACGGCACCGCGGGTATTTACCAAGGTAATGGCCGAAATGATGATACTCCTTCGGAGAAAGGGAGTTTTAATTATCCCGTACTTGGACAATCTCCTTATAAAGGCGAGGTCCAGGGAACAGTTGTTGATCGGTGTAGCACTAGCTCGGGAAGTGCTACAACAGCACGGCTGGATCCTGAATATTCCAAAGTCGCAGCTGGTTCCTACAACGCGTCTACTGTTCCTGGGGATGGTTCTGGACACAGAACAGAAAAAAGTGTTTCTCCCGGAGGAGAAGGCCAAGGAGTTGTCATCTCTAGTCAGAGACCTCCTAAAACCAAAACAGGTGTCGGTGCACCACTGCACACGAGTCCTGGGAAAGATGGTGGCTTCTTACGAAGCAATTCCATTCGGAAGGTTCCATGCAAGGATCTTTCAGTGGGATCTGTTGGACAAGTGGTCCGGATCGCATCTTCAGATGCATCGGCTGATAACCCTGTCTCCAAGGACCAGGGTGTCGCTGTTGTGGTGGCTGCAGAGTGCTCATCTTCTAGAGGGCCGCAGATTCGGCATACAGGACTGGATCCTGGTGACCCTGGATGCCAGCCTTCGAGGTTGGGGGGCAGTCACACAGGGAAGAAACTTCCTTGGACTATGGACAAGTCAGGAGACTTCCCTACCAGGGGTGTATCTAGGGGTCCAGGCGCCCCTGGCAAAGTAAAGGACTGGCGCCCCCCTTATTTGAAGTAGGGAAGGTGCATGTGCAAAAAAGGGACATGATCTTGTGGGAAAGGGGCATGACCATACAATAGCTCCCCCAATTCAAATTACGCTACACAGTAGTAATCCTTGTACACATTATGCACACACAGTAGCAGTTCCCTTTACACATTATGCCCACACAGTAATTATTATAACACTGAGGAGACATCAGCAGTGCCTGGCCTGGCTGAGGACGCAATGCCACCCACGGCCAGGTAGTATAATCAAATAGTAGTGCAAAGAAGTGCAGTGCAGCGCACTACCCAGTGGTGCAAGTAGAAAAAAAATCTTAGTGGTACCATGTGTGCGCACCTTCGGCGTGCACATGCCAAAAATGGGTGTGGCCACATGCCACAAGGGGCATGGCCAATGAAAATAGGGGCGTGATACACATGACTCCAATAGTGCCAGATACACATATGCCCCACAGTGCCAGATACAGATATGCCCCCACAGTGCCAGATGCAGATATGCCTCCACAGTGCCAGATATGCTCCCATAGTGATAGATATGCTCCCATAGTGCTAGATATGCCCCCACGGTGCCAGGTACACATATGACCCCCACAGTGCCAGATATGCCCCCACATTGCTAAATACACATGCCCACACGGTGCCAGATGCACATATGCCCCCACAGTGCCAGATAAGCCCCCAGTCATATAGTCCCCATCCCCAGCACATAGCCATAGTCTCCTCCCAGTAAATAGCCATAGCCACCTACCCAAGCAATAGCCGTAGTCCCCCCAGCGCATAGCCGCAGTCTCCACCTCTCCCAACACAGTCATACAGTAGTCTCCTCCCATCACATAACAATAGTTCCCGGCCAGCATAGATAGCCATAGTCCCCCTCCCTGCACATAGCCTGTCACCTCCACAAGCTCATAGCCATAGTCCCCATCCCCTTCCCAGCACATAGCTGTAGTCCGCCCTTAGCACATAGTAGTAGTCTCCACAACTCCCAGCACATACATAGCATCCCCACACAGCAAATATTCCTAGTCCCCACCCAACAACATCCCAGCAGATAGCCGTAGTGTCTGGCAATACCTGATGTGCCGAGCTACCTGGGATGGATGGCAGAGGATTGCTCAGCAGACAGGAGCTGGCGCCGGTGTCCGGCACCGCACCAAACTACATTAAGAAACCGAAAATAAACTACAGCTTCCAGCAGCCCTTGCCGCCGGGAGCTCCAGACAGCAAGGATTTCTGGGAGTTGAAGTTTATTTTCAGTTTCTTCCCTGTTGTGCATTGCGGTGCCGGACACCGGCGCCAGCTCCTGCCTGCTGAGCGATCCTCCGCCCTCCATCCCAGGCACAGGCAGCTCGGCACAGCAGGTATTGCCAGACACTACGGCTGAAGGGATTCCACCCATTGGCCAAGGGTGGCACAGTCGGGCGGCGCCCCCTGCTCGGCTGGCGCCCCTGGCGAGTGCCATCCTGGCCAATAGGTAGATACACCCCTGTTCCCTACACATAAATATTCTGGAACTAAGGGCCATTTACAATGCCCTAAGTCAGGCAAGACCCCTGCTTCAACACCAGCCGGTGCTGATCCAGTCGGACAACATCACGGCGGTCGCCGATGTAAACCGTCAGGGCGGCACAAGAAGCAGGATGGCGATGGCAGAAGCCACAAGGATTCTCCGATGGGCGGAAAATCATGTGTTAGCACTGTCAGCAGTGTTCATTCCCGGAGTGGACAACTGGGAAGCAGACTTTCTCAGCAGACACGACCTCCACCCGGGAGAGTGGGGACTTCATCCAGAAGTCTTCCAAATGGTTGTACACCGTTGGGAAAGGCCACAGGTGGACATGATGGCGTCCCGCCTCAACAAAAAGCTAAAAAGATATTGCGACAGGTCAAGGGACCCTCAGGCGATAGCTGTGGACGCTCTGGTACCGCAGTGGGTGTACCAGTCGGTTTATGTGTTCCCTCCTCTGCCTCTCATACCCAAGGTACTGAGAATAATAAGAAGGAGAGGAGTAAGAACTATACTCATTGTTTCGGATTGGCCAAGAAGAGCTTGGTACCCAGAACTTCAAGAAATGATCTCAGAGGACCCATGGCCTCTGCCGCTCAGACAGGACCTGCTGCAGCAGGGGCCCTGTCTGTTCCAAGACTTACCGCGGCTGCGTTTGACGGCATGGCGGTTGAACGCCGGATCCTGAAGGAAAAGGGCATTCCAGAGGAAGTTATCCCTACGCTAATTAAAGCTAGGAAAGAAGTGACCGCAAACCATTATCACCGCATATGGCGGAAATATGTTGCGTGGTGTGAGGCCAGAAAGGCCCCAACGGAGGAATTTCAGCTAGGTCGATTTCTGCACTTCCTACAGTCAGGCGTGACTATGGGCCTAAAATTGGGTTCCATTAAGGTCCAGATTTCGGCTCTATCGATTTTCTTCCAAAAAGAACAGGCTTCACTACCTGAAGTTCAGACATTTGTTAAGGGAGTGCTGCATATTCAGCCCCCTTTTGTGCCCCCAGTGGCACCTTGGGATCTCAACGTGGTGTTGGATTTCCTAAAGTCGCATTGGTTTGAACCACTTAAAACCGTGGAACTAAAATATCTCACGTGGAAAGTGGTCATGCTGTTGGCCTTGGCTTCGGCCAGGCGTGTGTCAGAATTGGCGGCTTTGTCTTGTAAAAGCCCTTATCTGATTTTCCATATGGATAGGGCGGAATTGAGGACTCGTCCCCAATTTCTCCCAAAGGTTGTTTCAGCGTTTCATTTGAACCAGCCTATTGTGGTGCCTGCGGCTACTCGTGACTTGGAGGACTCCAAGTTGCTGGACGTAGTCCGGGCCCTAAAAATCTATGTTTCCAGGACAGCTGGAGTCAGAAAGACTGACTCGCTATTTATCCTGCATGCGCCCAACAAGTTGGGTGCGCCTGCTTCAAAGCAGACTATTGCTCGCTGGATCTGTAGCACGATTCAACTTGCACATTCTGCGGCTGGACTGCCGCATCCAAAATCTGTAAAAGCCCATTCCACGAGGAAGGTGGGCTCTTCTTGGGCGGCTGCCCGAGGGGTCTCGGCTTTACAACTTTGCCGAGCAGCTACTTGGTCGGGGTCAAACGCATTTGCTAAATTCTACAAGTTTGATACCCTGGCTGAGGAGGACCTAGAGTTCGCTCATTCGGTGCTGCAGAGTCATCCGCACTCTCCCGCCCGTTTGGGAGCTTTGGTATAATCCCCATGGTCCTTACGGAGTTCCCAGCATCCACTAGGACGTCAGAGAAAATAAGATTTTACTCACCGGTAAATCTATTTCTCGTAGTCCGTAGTGGATGCTGGGCGCTCGTCCCAAGTGCGGATTGTCTGCAATACTTGTATATAGTTATTGTTTAACTAAAGGGTTATTGTTGAACCATCTGTTGAGAGGCTCAGTTATATATTTCATACTGTTAACTGGGTATAGTATCACGAGTTATACGGTGTGATTGGTGTGGCTGGTATGAGTCTTACCCGGGATTCAAAATCCTTTCCTTATTGTGTCAGCTCTTCCGGGCACAGTATCCTAACTGAGGTCTGGAGGAGGGTCATAGAGGGAGTAGCCAGTGCACACCAGGTAGTCCTAAAGCTTTCTTTAGTTGTGCCCAGTCTCCTGCGGAGCCGCTATTCCCCATGGTCCTTACGGAGTTCCCAGCATCCACTACGGACTACGAGAAATAGATTTACCGGTGAGTAAAATCTTATTTTTACAGTATGTGTTCTGGATTTCAATGAAACAAAAAAAAGTCCATTGATGTCAGCAACTCACTTATGCCCTCTTTCTAATACACTTGCGGTGTGTGTACTGCTTTATTTGCACTAGGAGGCGCCCTTGTTCTTATTGTCGACATGAGTTTTCTATTAAAAAATGTTTTTTTACATTTTTTGTTACTTTACGATCCACGTGGACTACGATTGGGAATAGTAACCCATGCCGTGCGCAGCGGTAGTGGAGCGAGGCACTTTGCCCATAAGGGGAAACTGTGCACTAATTAGGGTTCCCGGTCACTTTATGAAGAAAACGACACCCCAAATAAAAAACTAATGTCGACCTTTCCCATGTCAACCTAATTCAGGTGTCAACCTAGTCACTGTCGACCAATAGTGGTCGACCTAATGACTGTCGGCCTACTTAGGGTGGACCCAATGAGCCACAAAGATATATGGAGAAAGCCATGTATACTGTATGGAAGACTTGTATATGGAAGACTTGTATATGGAAGACTTGTGGCAGAATTCAGGATTCTTTGCTAGTCAAAAATTCTTTATTGCATCCAATAAAGAATTGGTTGCGCACCGTTGATCTCCCAGCGCGTTGGGGTGCGCTCGCGGCAAAAGGGGGCATCCCTGTAAATAAAGGGTGTGGGGTCTCGCGGGGATCGTCAATCCGGGGGCGTGTCCAGCATCTCTGGAGATGCCGGGTTGTACTGAGTGGCCTTGGAGTCTCCACGCTGTCAGCTCCTCTTCTATGACAGGAGCCGGGTGCTGTAGCAGACTTTCACACTGTAGCACTCGGCTCCTGTCACTGCGGAGAAGCCCATATTTTGGTGTCACCCCCGGGTGTGGTCCGCACCCCCTGCACCCGCCTTGTGACACCACTGGATTAGCAAAGACACCTAAGTGCCACCACAAGTTTCAGATATATACTGCCGTTTTATATATATATATATATATATATATATACAATATACGGTATAGAATGATCGATTTTGTCCCCCTCAATAGTCGTGGTGGAGATCGTAACAAAAGGCTACTTCAAAGGGAAGCCTATTGGATATCTAAACTAGATGTGATAGCTCCAAAAGGGTTAAATTAATCTGCTTTCTTTAACTCGGGTCACTAATGAAACTAGTGTATTAATTTATTGATATGAGTGTCTGTATTCCATTCTTTAAGTGATGGACTACTGTTATTAGAATAGAGTATAGTTTATTAAGTACTTGTTCCCGCTATGTGGGGCCATGTATTTATTGAGTACGCTTACGGGATTTACCTATAATGTACTTGAGTAATTAATATTGAGCCTGTATGTATGTTAATATATAATCTTTCTGATGGATAATAGCGCTGTAAACTATGTTTACATGGTACAGGAAATAGCAATGATACTCGTCTTAGTGATGTTGGTTGCTTGGTTACAGATGCGGTGGGGGTCACGTGGTGTACGACGTATGACGTCTAGAGGACGCGCTGGATGCGTCATGATGTCATCCCCAGCGGACGGACCGGTAAACAACGTCAGCTGTTTGGACACATGGTGATGGTGATGGGTATTTAGGTGAGTGTTTTACACGGTTGTTTTATATCTTGAAAACAGTTAAATAAACTGAAACGTTGATTTGCCGTTCGTGTGCCGTTATCTGCATCACGAGTGCCGCATCCTCTGGAATCTATACAGCTACTTGGCATATGCTGGCACCGGATCAAGCTGCTCTACGGTTATGTGAGTGCCGGACCTCTACTATTGTTGTACAATATATATATATATATATATATATTACTGTGCAAGATTTTTAGGCAGATATGGAAAAAATGCTGCGAGGTAAGAATGCTGTCAAAAAGTGTTACTAGTTTCTTTGTATCAATTAACAAAACATAAAGCGAATGAACAGAAGAGAAATCTGAATTAAATCAATATTTGGTGTGACCATACTTTGCCTTCAAAACAGCATCAATTCTTCTAGGTACACTGGCACACAGTTTTTGAAGGAACTTGGCAGGGAGGTTGTTCCAAACATCTTGGAGAACTAACCACAGATCTTCTGTGGATGTAGGCTTGCTCAAATCCTCCTGTCTTTTCAGGATATTTTGCACTGCTGTAATATCAGACATACTCCAGCATTGTACCCTCGTTATGTATTGAAATGTCACTCCAGCCATTATTGGATAGTACACACCCCATTACTATATTAACTGCTGATGATTGCATTTGTGCACTACTGTTAAATCTCTCTATTGGCAATTACTGTCACTGGATAAAGTACACCCCAGTGTTGTATTAGCTGGGAACTTCTGCATTTGTGCACAGGTCATATATCTCTCTCTTTTGGAAATCTATTATTGTCACTGGTAGTTGCTATTGTATCAGCTGGTGATATTTGCATTTGTGCATTGTTATGTACACCCCAATGCTGTATCAACTGGGGATTTTTGCCTTTGTGCACAGGTGATATATCTCTCTATTGGAAATTAATTAATGTCACTGGTAGCTGCTGCTGTACCAGCTGGTGATATTTGCCTCTGTGCTTTGCTTTGATGTATCTCCTTATTGGACATTTACACCAATAAGCCTATTTACCATTAGCCCAGAAACATTTCTCTTACATATGGAAATTACAACCTGTAAAGAGTTGCATAGACACTGAGTTTTTATGTGAACAATCAGCAAAGATACTCCCTATCACATATTGATTGTTTCAGAAAAGGATAATCTATATCTAATATAACATTACTCAGATATCTTCTTTCCATGTCCACTCTCTCATCTATGCTTGGGAACATACTCTGCGGGATGCAGTCAAGATGCCGGCTGTCGAGATCCCAGCAGTCGAAATACAGATGCCGGGAACCTGTTACCCATCAGAATCCCAGCAACGGAACTCAGAATGGGTAAGGATCCTGATGCTGGAATCCCGCCAGCCACCATCCTGACTGTGAGTATACCTAAAATCTTAGGTTTAATGCCAGTGGAGGGTGAGGGGTTAGGTTTAGACATCAGGCAGAGGGGTTAGGGTTAGGCTGCAGGGGGGGGGATTAGGGTTATGGTGCGGGGAGGGTGAGTTAGGGTTACGGTGCAGGGAGGGTGGTTTAGGGTTAGGCACCTCCAGGGGAGGTTATGGCTGCAGAGAAGGGAGGTTTAAGTTAAGGCAGCAGGGACGGGGGTTAGGATTAGGCACTTCCAATGGGGGTTAGGTTTAGGCACTAAGGGGGAGGTTAGGGTTAGGGTACGGGAAGGGTTGGTTAGGGTTAGGGGGGTGAAGAGAGCGGAGAACACCCCTTACTCATACCTGTCGGTCTTCTCATCAGTGGGATCCCAGCGTCGGTATTACTACCATCGGGATTCCCTGCACCAGCATATCATACTGATTCCTGCTCTGCAATGCTCATTTAAAGTAACAGGGCTCACTCTTTAAACAGCAGAAGTGTACCCCTTCATTTATTTTTCCTACTACTCTCCAATAATATCCTTTTTCTTTATCCTTTTCTTATCTAATTCTGAAATTCTCTTGTACACTCTCTCATCCACATATCTGGCCAAGATTCTTACCTTTCACCTACAGCCATACTACACTGGTTATGCCCAACCTCATCTGATCTTGGAAGCTAAGCAGTGTTAGTCTTGGTCAGTTCTTGGATTGGAGATCTCCTGGGTAAACCAAATGCTGTAGACAATGAAGCAGTAGAATCACTGTCCCTCCCTTGGAAAGCAGAAGTGTATCTCTATACTTCCTTCTATATTTGAAATTTGACCCTACCACACTATCATTACTCATTCAATGCTTCACAGATGAGCAAAAGCAGAAGTGGTTGAGGCATTACTCTTGTTTCTGATTATCTTTAAGAGTCTCCATTTGGTCAGAACCTACTATTTAGGACCAATTCTCTGCACAGACTGTCATTGCTTAGAACTCTCAATACATTGTAAATTCATTTACTCAGGCACGTGATAATTAATTGTTTGTACTGTAGGAAATTAATTGTTCACCATAACACTCAGCAGAAATGTGGTCTTGTCCTCTGCATGATTGTTTGGAGCAATACAGCCCCCTGTTTTACGCTATTATAATTGGGATAGATCTCATCCCTCAAGATTTGAGTGAATAAGAGTCAAACAGTATACAATTTGGGGGAATTTTGACCCATTTAATAATATTTTACTTATGTGTCAATATCTTATGATCTTTTAAGTGTATATTAATAAAAGTTATGTTTTGATAAATACATTGTATGTGAATACATAGATACAAAAAGTGTGCTCCAGATAGACTAACAGTTTGCTTGCTCTTGCAAACCCCTTCTGAACTGTTATCTGGGAGCACCACCAACCAGCACCATTACAATTGTCAGTAAAATAGCCATACGTTGGTAACATAACAATTTAGAAATCCAAAACCTATATGCCATTTTATCCATTTCTGTGCAGATTCTAAAACCAAAACTTATATCTTTATTCGGTATCCGGCCACTGGGTCGGCCAGGGCCTTCTTTTTGTATGGGCTCAATGGGCTCTTGCACAAGTGCCCCAGGAGTCTAAGGGCCCTAGGCTTGTATCTGAGGGTCCCTTCTTTCTAGGGGTACCAGATTTTTGAAAATCGGCCCTGGGGAACCAGGGATATCTGACTTCGAAGCAGTGGTCCCCATCCAAGACTGTTAATTGCTCTTCCCAGCCAGATATCTTGGGTTCTGTCTGACTTATAACTTTTCTTAGGGGACTCTCCAAAATATGGGACCCCTTCCCTTTCAGTGGACACTGGCAGCTTGACTCTACTATGCCCAGAACCGGAGATAATAGGATTTTAATACCTTCCGGTAAATCCTTTTCTCTTAGTCCGTAGAGGATGCTGGGGTCACTTCAAGAACCATGGGGTATAGACGGGATCCGCAGGAGACATGGGCACTTTAAGACTTTCAAATGGTGTGACCTGGCTCCTCCCTCTATGCCCCTCCTCCAGACTCCAGTTTACGGAACTGTGCCCAGGGAGACGGACATTTCGAGGAAAGGATTTATTGTTAAACCACGGTGAGCATCTTACCAGCTCACACCTCAAGCATGCCGCAGAATGTGGCATTCAACAGAACACAAGCCAACGGCATGAAGAATTTGCAG
Source organism: Pseudophryne corroboree (assembly GCF_028390025.1). Lineage (NCBI taxonomy): Eukaryota > Metazoa > Chordata > Amphibia > Anura > Myobatrachidae > Pseudophryne > Pseudophryne corroboree. The sequence goes on from NC_086449.1 coordinate 383,075,321, forward strand.
CAATACGCTGACTAAAAAAACGTAACACAACCTGTGTGTAACCACAACTAATAACTGCAGATACAGTACGCACTGGGACGGGCGCCCAGCATCCTCTAAGGATTTACCGGTAGGTATTCAAATCCTATTTTCTCATATGTCCTAGAGGATGCTGGGGGTCACTTCAAGAACCATGGGGTTATACCTAAGCTCTAGAATGGGCGGGAGAGTGCGGACGACTCTGCAGTACCGAATGACCAAACGTGAGGTCAACCTCTGCCAAGGTATTAAAACTGTAAAACTTAGCCCAATTTTTTTATTTTTTTTCTAAATAGCTGCTCGGCAAAGTTGCAATGCCAAGACTCCCTGGTCAACTGCCCCGGACGAGCCCACCTTTCTAGTAGAATGGGCCTTCACCTATTTCGGTAACGGCAATCCTGCCGTGAGATGAGCATGCCGAATCATACCACAGATCCAGCGCGCAACGGTCTGCTTGGAAGCAGGACACCCAATCTTGCAGGGAGCAAACAGGACAAACAGAGGCTGTGTTCCTAAACGGAGTCGTCCTGGCGACATAAATTTTCAAAAACTCTGACCACATGCAGAGACTTCGATTCAGTGAAGGCATCTATAGCCACAGGCACCACCATAGGTTGGTATATGTGGAAAGAAGAAACCACCTTCGGTACAAATTATTGGCGAGTTTCCAACTCTGCTCTATCTTCATGGAAGATCAAATAAGGTCTCTTGTGAGACCGCTAACTCAGCCAAGGCCAACCTGACGACCACTTTACAAGTGAGGAGTTTCACTCCGCCTTACGTAAAGGTTCGAACCAATGTGGTTGAAGGAACTGCAACACCCCATTAAGATCCCCTGGTGCCACTGGGGCACAAAAGGAGGTTGGATGTGCAACATTCCCTTCACGACAGTCTGAACTTCTGAAAGGGAGTCCAATTGATTCTGAAAGAAAACCGAAAAGGCCGATTTTAATTGCTGAAAACTCTACCGTAGGCGTCTTCTTGGATTCACACCAAGAAACTTATTTTCTCCAAACCGGTAGTAATGTTTAAATGTTACCCCTTTTCTAATCCGAATAAGTGTGGGAACTACTTCCGTGGGAATACCCTTACGGACTAAGATATGGCGCTCAACCGCCATGTCATCAAACGTAGCCGCAGTAAGTCCTAATACACGCATGGCCCCTGCCGCAACAGGTCCTCGCGCAAAGGAAAAGGCCAGGGATCTCCTATGAGTAATTCCTGAGATCTGGATACCAAGCTCTCCTTGGCCAGTCTGGGACCATGAGGCTCACCCGAATTTCCTTTTTATGAACCCAGAACTTTTGGAATGAGAAAAAACGTAGGGAATACATATACCGACTGAAAACACCCACAGTGTCACCAGTGCCTTCAATGTTCTGGTTTGAGGGTCCCTTGACCTGGAACTCTGAAGCTTCTTGTTGAGACAAGATGCCATCATTCCTACTTGAGGAAATCCCAATGACATGTCTTCGAAGACTACTTGGAAGAGGTCTCCCCTTTCCTGGATGGAGATCGTCTGCTGAGGAAGTCTACTTCCCAGTCGTCCACTCCTAAAACGAACATTACTGACAAAACGTTTGTATGTTTTTCCGCCCTGCGGAAAATCCTTGTGGCTTCTGCCATTGCTGTTCTGTTTTGCGTTGTACAAAATCGTTGTAAACGGCCCTTAACTCTAGACCATTAATGTGGTGATCAGTTTCCTAACTTGACCCTATTCCTTGGAAGTTTTCCCTTGAGTGACTGCCCCCCAGCCTCGGAGGCTTGCATCCGTGGTCACTAGGATCCAGTCCTGGATCCCGACCCTGCGCCCCTCTAGGAGGTGAGAACTGCGCAGCCACCACAGGCGTGAGATTCTGGTCTTGGAAGACAGGATTATCCTACGGTGTAAGTGTAGGTGGGAACCGGACCCCCTTGTCCAACAGGTCCCTCTGGAACACCCTGGCATGGAACCTGCCAAATTGAGTGGCCTCGTAGGCCGCAACCATCTTCGCCAGCAACCGAATGTATTGATGAAATGACACTCTTGCTGGTCTCGGAATTTGTTTGACCAGACTCTGGATCTCCAGAGCCTTTTCCACTGGAAGAAAAAAAAAACTCCTTGTAGTTCTGTGTCTAGTATTATTCCCAAAACAGACAACTGCGTCGTTGGGACCAACAGTGATTCTGGCAAGTTCAGGAGCTAACCCTGTTGTTGAAGAACTGTCAGGGAGAGTGCAACGTTTTGCACCATCTGGTTCCTTGAACTCGCCGTTATCAGGGGACCGTCCCAGTACAGGATAACTGACTCCTTACTAGCGATGGAGAAGCATTATTACCACCATCACCCTGGTGAAAAACCTTGGAGCCGTGGACAGACCCACGGCAACGTCTGAAATTGGTAATGACACCCCTGAATTGCAAACCTCAGGCAAGCCTAATGCGGAGGTTCTTTATGTCTACTGAGACCATGGAAATCTTTTTCCAGATTGGAGATCACTGCCCTGAGAGATTCCATCTTGGATTTGAATTTCTTTAAGTAGAAAATTAGGGATTTCAGATTTAGGATTAGTCTGACCGAGCCGTGTGGTTTCGGGACCACGAAGAGGCTTGAATAAAAACCTTCTCCCTGTTGTGACAGGGGAAAAACCAGGTCAATGACCTGATCCTAATACAACCTTAGTATTGTGTCGCATACTACCTCCCCGTCCGGAGGAGAATCTTTAATTTGAAAAATTGGTGAGGGGAAACGTCTGGAAACTCCAGTATGTACCCTTGGGACACTATTCGTAAAACCCACGGGTCCAGGTCCGTTCCAGGACTGACTGAAGAGTTTTTAGACGTGTCCCCACCGGTGTGGACTCCCGCAAGAGAGTCCCAGCGTCATGCGGTGGATGTGGCAGAACATAGGATGATGTCTGCTCCTGTGATCTTGAAGAGGTTGCGGACCTCTTCCCTTTTCTCCGTCCTCTATCTGCAAAGAAAAGGGAATCTGTATCTATTGGGCCCAGATGACTGCATCCAACAATGATGCGTCATCATCCGTTGTGAAGGAACATAGGGCAAGAAGGTAGACTTACCAGCGGCAGCTGTCGAGATGAAATTAACTAGGCCGTCACCAACCCAGGCTTCACCTTCATAGGGCAGAAACTCCATTTCTTCTTGGAGTCAGCATTACATTGGTGAATCCACAACGCCCTCCTAACCGAGACCGCCATGGAATTGGCCTGTGAACCCAATAGTCCTATATCCCTTGCAGTCACACGAAAGTATGCTGCAGTGTTCTTGATATGACCCAATGTAAGGAGGGTATCTATATTGGATGACAAGGCATCCGACCATTTTTGAATACTACTACTCCCCCATGCGCATGTAATGGAGATTCTATCCAACGTACGCGTGGACACATAACCAGAAAATAACGTATCTTCCTGTATACGATCCGCTGGATTTGTGACAGGGCCCCGTGCAGAACAGGGGGTGACTCCAACTTTATTCTGTCCGCGGCGGGAAAAGAATAAACAATCGGAATCCACTTGAGGATTTGAAACCATCTTTTCAGTTTGCAGGGCTCTGGCAGTGCTCCTCCTGTTCCTCCTTGCACAAAGGCAGAGGTAGCGGTCCTGCTGCTGGGTTGTTGCCCTCCTACGGCCTCCTCCACATCTCCTGATGTACTGGCCTGTCTCCTGGTAGCGCCTCCATGCTCTGGACACTACGCTGACAGACACAGCAAACCTTCTTGCCACAGCTCGCATTGATGTGCCATCCTGGATGAGCTGCACTACCTGAGCCACTTGTGTGGGTTGTAGGGAGGTCATACAGGCACGTGGAGGCCACACACACTACTGAGCCTCATTTTGACTTGTTTTAAGGACATTACGTCAAAGTTGAATCAGCCTGTAGTGTGTTTTTCCACTTTAATTTTGAGGGTGACTCCAAATCCAGACCTCCATGGGTTAATAAATTTGATTTCCATTGATAATTTTTGTGTGATTTTGTTGTCAGCACATTCAACTATGTAAAGAACAAAGTATTTAATAAGAATATTTTATTCATTCAGATCTGGGATGTGTTATTTTAGTGTTCCCTTTATTTTTTTGAGCAGTGTAGATATACATATATAGAGCCTTTTTGATATGCATCACATTATCATGTCAATTTTTACCCAGTCAGATATTAGTGGTGCCGACAGGGCCACCCACACACGACTGTGTCTCTACTATATTTTCCTCTTGGGAAAAAACAGTCACCGACATGTTGACACACATGTACCAAGCCCCATCAGGAGTCGGCGGTGCCGACAGGGTCACTCCCACAGCCGTTTGTGGGAAGATCACTCAGCCTCAGACATGCCGACACACGTGTACCAAACACCCACCGACACACCGGGCATATAGGGGACAGACCCACAGTAAAGTCTGTCAGGGAGACACAGATGTAGTTTGCCAGCTCACAACTCAGCGCTCAATCCCGGTTCTGAAACCCTTATATAATGTCTCAGACCTGTAGCGCTTTTATAACTAATTTATATTGCACCAAATCAACTGTGCCCCCCCCTGTTTTTCACTCTGTTAGTTGTGAGGAAGGACCAGCTTCTCTACAACTCAAATGGCGCTGATGAGAGCTATGGGGCTAAGCCACGCCCCCTTAATGGCGCGCTTCAGCCCCGCTATTTTTCATTATATTTACACTGGCGGGGGTCAGGATTTAGTGCCCAGGCACTCATACCAGTCTTTTCCAGTCACATATGAGGATTTATATGCTGCCCAGGGCGCCCCCCCGCACCCTACAGTGCCGCTGCATGAGGGAGCATGGTGCGCAGCGCGATCGCTGTGCGGTACCTCAGAAGCCGTCGCTGAGGTTTTCTTTTCTTCTTCTTCTCACCTGTCTTCTGACTTCTGGCTCTACAAAGGGGGTGACGGCGGGCTCTGGGAATGAACCCCTAGGCGTACCTAGTGTTCCAAACCCTCAGGAGCTAATGGTGCCCTGTAGCCAAAGAAGCAGAGCCTTTAAACTCACTAGAAGTAGGTCTGACTTCTCTCTCCTAAGTCCCACGAAGCAGGGAGACTGTTGCCAGCAGCCCCCCTAAAAAATAAAAAACCTAACATAAAGTCTTTTCAGAGAAACTCAGTAGAGCTCCTCAGAATGCATCCAGTCTGCCTGGGCACAGATCTAAACTGGAGTCTGGAGGAGGGGCATAGAGGGAGGAGCCAGGTCACACCATTTGAAAGTCTTAAAGTGCCCATGTCTCCTGCGGATCCCGTCTATACCCCATGGTTCTTGAAGTGACCACAGCATCCTCTAGGACGTATGAGAAATAAGCCTTCAAGCAGCTGGTCACTGCTACAGCTCCACACATCTGGTTTGCAGTTTTATATTTTCACCAGTGGATTGCTCTGGATCCTGAACTCTGATCCCCAAGTCCCCAGTACCTCCTGAAAGGTGGCACACTCTAGTTTTTTTTATCACATTCAAAGCTAAGAAATCTTTTTCCAGGAACTGGAGATATCTGCAGTCAAGCAAGCTGCCCTCCCACGGTCCCACCAGGAAATGATGAATATGAAGCACACTCCACTATCCACCCCTCCCCTGCGTATTACACCCCCCCCCCCACCCTGAAAGTCATTTACCAAGGCCCATTCATTCAGCTCAATGCCTCTTCTACAGTTTAGTGTTCTCTCTCCCACCCCATCTTCTACCATCTCTGCAGTAAAGGAGTAATTAGCAGAAATTACTGCTCCAGGTCCTACATGCTGAGCGGAAGCTAGAACAGCCCCTACCACCCGATGATAGCACCCCGTACACCTACCGCTGGAGGATGGGTAGGGGGCCCAGTGCATTACTGTGCCCAGGGGCCTACACTGCTGTTAAGATGGCCCTGGGGTCGGCACCACTTAGGTCAACACCCATTGGTCGACAGTGAATAGGCTGTCACTAGAAATAGGTCGCCATGAACAAGGTCGACATGCAAAAAGGTTGACGTGAGTTTTTCACATTCTTTTCTTTTTTTGAACTTTTTCATACTTTACGATCCATGTGGACTATGATTGGGAACGGTAACTTGTACCGAGTGCAGCAAGGCACCTTGCCCAAAGCATTGCGAGTGAACACGTGCACTAATTGGGGTTCCCTGTCACTTTACGATGGAAACAACACCAAAAAAACATGAAAAAAATCATGTTGACCTTTTTTCATGTTGACATCGTACATGTCGACCTAATGGACGCGTCGACCTAGCCACTGTCGACCAATAGGTGTCGACATAAAGGGTGTCGACCTACACACTGTCGGCCCTGAGTCCCATACCCCTTTATTCCACACCTGCCTAAAACTTTTGCACAGTACTCTCTCTCTCTCTCTCTCTCTGTACATATATAGCAAATTTCACTCGGTGGAGGCTGCACGCACATGTAGATGATATTTTACATCAGAGTTTCATATTTCATTGAGATAAAAATATATCATTGTAGTCAATGTTTCGATTTATAATACAAATCTTTCTCAAGACAGGCAATACAGATAGTCCAATATTACATGCACTTTCAAAACAGAATTTTTATATGGCAACAGAGGAAGCAAGGTCATATCATCAGTTAAAAGCGGTGGCTAGCTCATCACAATCCATAGCACTGGTAATCCAGGAGACAGACAAATGGTGCAGCGTCCAGTATACTGTATTTACAGTATGTCTAACCAATTCAGAGAGGGATGCAGTCAATTTACCTTCAATCAAAATCCCGACGGTCGAAATCCCGACAGCAATTGACCGACGGTCAAAATCCCGACAAGGTCAAAATCCCGACATGGACAAAATACCGACATTTAAAATACCAACGTGGTCAAAATACCGACATGTAAAATGCTGACAGGTCAAAATGGCGACATAAGTTTTTCATGATTTTTTCAATGAAACCGACTTGATCATACTTTACCATCCCAGTGGACCTGCAGGGGGAATATAATAGTGTGCCGAGCTCAGCGAGGCACCATGCTCGAAGCATGGCGAGCGCAGCGAGCCATGCGAGGGGCCGCGTTACACATATTTGGTGTCCATGTCGACCTATGTCGACATACACACACAAAAATAATGAAAAATGCATGTCTGTATTTTGACCTGTCAGCATTTTATATGTCGGTATTTTGACCTTGTCAGTATTTTAAATGTCGGTATTTTGTCCTTGTCAGGATTTTGACCGTCGGTCAATTGCTGTTGAGATTTCGACCGTCAGGATTTTGATTGGAGGTATTTCATACCGATCCCTTCAGAGACATTGGGGGTAATTCCAAGTTGATCGCAGCAGGAATTTTGTTAGCAGTTGGGCAAAACCATGGGGGTGATTCCGAGTTGTTCGCTTGCTAGCAGATGTTAGCAGCATTGCACACGCTTGGCCGCCGCCCCCTGGGAGTGTATCTTAGCTTAGCAGAATTGCGAACGAAAGATTAGCAGAATTGCGAATAGAACATTCTTAGCAGTTTCTGAGTAGCTCCAGACCTACTCACAAATAGCGATCAGTTCAGTCAGTTTCGTTCCTGGTTTGACGTCACACACACGCCCAGCCACTCCCCCGTTTCTCCAGACACTCCCGCGTTTTTCCCTGACACGCCTGCGTTTTTCCGCACACTCCCAGAAAACGGCCAGTTTCCCGCCAGAAACACCCACTTCCTGTCAATCTCACTCCGATCACTTCAACGATGAAAAATCTTCGTTCGGACGTGAGTAAATCTACTAAGTTTTGAGCAAAAGTACTAACCGCATGCGCACTGCGAACCATGCGCATGCGCATTTTTGCCTTAAGCGCTCCGTTGCGAAAATCAGCAACGAGCAAACAACTCGGAATGACCCCCCATGTGCACTGCAGGGGAAGCAGATTTAACATGTGCAGAGAGAGTTAGATTTGGGTGTGGTGTGTTCAATTTGCAATCTAATTTGCAGTGTAAAAATAAAGCAGCCAGTATTTACCCTGCACAGAAATAAAATAACCCACCCAAACCTAACTCTTTCTGCACATGTTACATCTGCCTCCCCTGCAGTGCACATGGTTTTGCCCAACTGCTAACAAAATTCCTGCTGCGATCGACTTGGAATTACCACCATTATGTCAATACTGTATACCATATCAGACTGGTGCAGTCCATAATCTTCTACTCCATGCTCCCTTCTACGGCACCAAATCCCTCGGTTTTCTGCGACCCTGATACTTATTTCAGTGTTGCTTGCTGATGCAGCAATGTTTATATAACCTGTACTTGTCCTATATTGTCTTGAACTGTAATGCTGGGTTCACACCTACAGATATATCTGCAGATCAATTGATCTGCAGATATATCTACAGACAGACGGGCAGTGTGTTGAGCATACACACTGCCCAATCCGTCGGGACTGACGTCATAGTTCTGTGCAGTATAAGGTAACGTGTATAATGTATTATTGAAGTGCGCAGTCTGGAACCTGATCTCTAGAGGAGGAGGTGGGCCCCCAGAAAGTAGGGCCCACTGGGGGTTTCTCATGTATCCCTGTGGATCAGTCCAACCCGGGGAGGAATACGGGGCAGTCAGGAGATACTGGGCTTCAAAAAGGGGGAAGCTACAAGTGAAAGCAACTAAATTAAATAATTAACATGTGCCACAAACAACACTCCCTTCCCTGCAGTGCTATGTGCCGTGGTACACTCAGCAGCACCCTACCTACAGCCCTGATCTTACACCGTGGTGTGGTAGCTTATCTGAGACTGCATAATAATATGCAGTATTTTTTGTGGGATGGCCACACCCACCCAGTGGCTGGTCATGCCCACTCAAGGGGCCCTTGCTGCTGAATTTCTCTGTGGTCCCTTCATTTCCCACTGCCTACAGCACATGTTTGTGACATGCTGGGAGTACTGTGTGGCTCTTTTGGTATAGCTTCACTCCCACTGAGAAGCAAAGAATGTCACCCTTGCTTTCCACCTTCTAATGTATGCAGCAATGGAGGTGACAGTCCAACGCCAGAGGTGTAGAGCCATTTTTGAGGCGATAGCGAGAAGTAAGAACCAAGGATCAAAAATGGATGAGATTACCTAAAGGTTATAAAAACGGGCAAACTAGATGAGCCAAATGGTTCTTATCTGCTGTCAAATTCTATGTTTCTGTGTAAAGGGGGGTACACACGGAGAGATCCGTGCTTAAATTCAAATCAATCTGACTAGACTTGGCATGCATGCATGCCAAATCTAGTGAGATTGCTCATTTCACTGCTGGGTAAAATGAGCGCCTCGCCCCCCCCCCCCCCCCTCGTTCAGCACACATTGCGCTGTGCTGAGCGAGGGAGAGATGTGTGCTGAGCGGTCTGTTATAGATCGCTCAGCACACATCTCCCCCGTGTGTACGGAGCTTTAGTAGCAAAGGTGATTCAGTGTTGATAAATGCAAAGTTATTCATTTGGATTCTGGAGCATAAAAATCTACATGTAATATTTATCTTAATAACAATGCAATGTGTATATGCTTGCTGTAGAGTGTTCCAGGAGTACTATTAGATAATATACTTAGCAGTTGCTTTTAATGTCAGAGTATGGCATCTAGAATTGCCAACTCGGGGAAGATAATGTGGTTTGAAATCTTTAGAAATGCCTTTACCCACTGACATTTAAACTCCGCACCTGATTTGCATTTTAAGTGTAAATCATGCAAATGCAAGTAAAAATAACACATTCAATTCTATGAGTTCACATTCATACATGTGTGTTTTCGTGATGTGGCATGATTATGTTTGGGATGTTTGATTAATTTCAATGCATTCAGTTATGTCACCAAGCTTGCAAACAATAACCTTAATCTCTATGGGTGTTTATTGTAAATGTATCCTCTAATGCAGACCTGGCAAACTTGTGGCTCTCCAACTGTTTTGAAATTACAAGTCCCAACATACCCTCCTACCGATCAGCTGGCAAAGTATGCTGGGACTTGTAGTTTCATAACAGCTGGAGAGCCACAGGTTGTCCAGGCCTGCACTAATAGTTACACCAGCTTTTCCTTTCATGTCAGTAGCCTGCTCATTCCAATGGCCAATTCATGTTAATGGAGCTGTGAGATACTGTATGTACAACTACAATCTATTGAAATGAATGGCTTATTGAAAAGATTGAGCCACTGACATGAATTAAATAACATCATTGCTAATTGGCTGATCAGGCCGATAATTGTACGAGACCGAGCAGCAATTACCACTCTGTCAGCAGGAGAAACCTTTCAGCATGCCTGACAGATGCCATAATATGTGTTTGGATCTGACAGTGCCTATTCTCACATTGGACATATAGACCAATTATCTCACAGTGTATTGCAATGTCTGCCTGTCAGACGGTGAGTTTTATCTCAAAGTGTACGATCAGCAAAGGTCTAATCTCTGAATAACAGGGATCCTTTTCCGTCTTGGATGTAGGTCCAACAATTTGGCATAGAGCAGACTATTTAACCCAAGGAATAAGAGACTAAAAACCAGAGTGTGACTGTTTGGGGCACTGTAACATATTGTTCCTAAAAATTCTATTTTTCTTTAATGTAAGTAGCCTTATTGTACAGTACAATTTCTATTACATATGTGCAGTGTATTTCTATGACTGGGGCAGATCATATTACACAAAATTAATCCTTTTTCGCTTTAAGATCACAAGTAGCCTTTAAGGAGAGCGAAATGACAGCATAGGAATGGAGAGAGTTAAACCTCCTGTGAGGGGTGGACCTAACTGTGTTGAAAAGTACAGCCAATGATAGAGAGGGGAGGGATCAGTATATATAGGGATGTATAGCCTAGCTTGGTCTCTCTTGCTGCTGGTTTTCCTTCTGGTGAGTGTGACTGTTTTTGCACTTGCACGGAATTTGCTAAGCTGGCTGTTTAGAGTTTCAATTCCATACTTTACTGGGCACAGTTTCACTGTTTATAACAGTACTGAGCATCAGGGCCCTTCACCCCCCTCTCTCATCTCCCCCCTACATACTTTTGTGGATTATGGCCGCCTCTCGCCCCCTCCGCTCTGCCGGGACCCCAGCTCGCTTCCGTTCTGCTGGCCGTGATGCTGGGTCCGCGGATAGGCCTACGGGCTCACCTGCCCGTTCCCCGTCCCCCGGTGCGGGTGCTCCGCGCGGCGGTGGCTGGGCGGACCCGGTCTTCCCTGCCTCTGGTTGCTGGTTCGGTGCTTACCTCCGGCCACGGGCGGCAGGGGGGGGGCGGTGACACGGGGGAGCCGTCCGGAGGTGGCCAGGCATCGGCCTTCACCTTCACTGCTTGAGGGTGAGGCGCCGTTGCCGAGTATAGGCACCCGCGGGCGCGCGCGCGTGCACCAGGGCGGGCGGCCTCCAGGAGCTCCCATTCCGTCTTCTCAACCGTCCCCATTGCCACGGCCGCGGAGTGGTGCCGGGCAAGGGGGCCGGGGTGGACGGAGTGCGGCGGCGGGTCGGACGAGGCCCATCGCGGGGCCTCGTCTGGCGGACCCTGTTGGTGGCACAGATGCGGAGGGGACGGTGGCGGGTAGTGATGGGACACGCGCACGGGGTGCGCGCACGCCCATGCGCTCAGCCAGTGGCGCCATTCGCGCACGTGTGTGCGCAGCGGTACCGCCATTGTCAGTGTCTCCCCTGCTGCCTCCCTTACAGCCGGAGTCCGGCGGGAAGCGGCGGCGGGGGGGACGCCATAGGATTATGAGCACCAGTATGGAGCCCCGTGGGCGTGCCTTCCCCGCAGATGGGGAGAGCTCCGGCCTGCGGGGGGAGGGTGCCCGCGGGGGGGCAGGTGCCAGGCGCAGCAGCAGTAGGGAGGGACAGCAGGTGCAGGTTAGGCGAGAGGACTGGTGGGGGACCACGCCAATTGTGGTCAGGGGGGCCAGCGGATCACCAGCGAGACGGGCGGTGCTGGGGTCGTCGGCCCCCTTTTCAGCAACTGCCGGCCGGTCGGGTGAGGTGCGCCGGCTTCTGTGGGGGCTCCCGCTGGTGCCGGCAACGATTTTGGGGAAGTCAGGAGGCTTCCGGTGAGTTGGCGTCGGCTCTGTCGACGGTGGCGGCGGCATTGGGCCCATTGGCCGCAGCAGCGTGCCCGGGGGCAGCAAGGCATTCCGTAACGCGCGCAGAAGCGGGGGCGTCCGGTACTCCGCAAGGGTCAGCGGCTCGGCGAATAGCCCGCGCTTGCCGCGACCTGGGGGTGGCCGCGGCGCAGTTGGGACACCGTCCGATACGGGAGGAGCGCGGTCGCGCGGTGGGGACGTTTTTGCCCCGGAGTGCTAGGCATGCCCCGGGAGTAGCTTCCGGGTCTCGTGCTTTGTCTTCTTTTTCAGGAGATCGCGGAGTGGTGGAGTTGGACGTGAGCGATGAGGAAGATTGCGAAGTTTCCGCACCAGAAGACGCCCTGTCCGAGCAGTCCGCAGCGTCAGGTGAGGTTGACCAGTCGGCGTCGGGGTCCAGCACGCGCTCCAGTTCTCTCAGTTCCTCCTCTTCTTCTTCCCTGTCGTCGCCGGCGTCCGACGTCAGTAGCACGACTAGGGCTAAAAAGCGTGCAACGAAGTACGCTAAGAGGGTGGCGGGGCAGCAGGAGAGGCGGAAGAGACGCAAGCAGCTTAGCGAGGACGCGCGCAGGGCCAAGAAACGCCGCGATTTGCCTGGGGTTGTCCACTGTGATTATACGGCAGTTTTGAGGGGGTTGCGGGATAGCTGCCGTAGGAAGATCTGCAGGGGCGACTATGTCGATCTGTTCGGGCTTACTAAGGACGCGAAGAAGGAGTATAAGGCAGCGACAGCTAAGAAAGGCATCAGAGCTGAAGCTTTCCGATTTTTCGACAACTGGCTGGCCGTTTTTTGCGTCTTTGCGGCGGGTTACCTGGAAGATAGGCCCGACGAACATATGAACGTCATACGATACCTGCACTTGATACACGATATGCATCGCACTTCGTCGGGTATCGAATGGCGGATGTATGATGAGAAGTTCCGAGAGAAGCAGGACTGCTTACGGGTTATTGACTTCGGGTGCAAGGACGTAGAGGTCTGGCTCCAGGTCACCCGGGCTTCTCAACCCACAAAGGAGCCCCGGAATCCGGGGGCGGACGGGCAGCGCGCAGGGTCGTCCGCTCAAGGGAGTAGCGCAGAAGGGGGACCGAGTAGGAAAAGTAGGTTGTCCGTCCGAGGGGTTGGGCAGGCCGCCGCGAAGGGGAAGTGCTTCGTATTTAATAATGCGACCTGTTCCTTCGGCAAGCAGTGTCGGTTTCGACATTCGTGCTTGCAATGCGGTGGCTTCAACCCGGCCTCTAAGTGTTTTAAAGGGAATCGGCAAGGCGCGAGGGGGAAGCAAAGCTACGCTAGGCCCGGCGCGAGCGCTCCTCAGGGCCCCAACGCCAATTAATTTGGACGCCATGTCCAAATGGTTGGATTGGTATCTGAATAGAACGGATGCTCAGTTTTTGTTTCATGGTTTTAAGTTCGGTTTCCGCCTGCCTGTTGCGGGCGAGGTATCTGTCAAGGCTCCACAGAATCTTCAGTCCGCTCGCTCCTTTCCGTCCGTTTTGCGCGAGAAAGTTGAGAAGGAGGTGCGACTCGGTAGGATGGAGGGCCCTTTTAGCTCGCCCCCTGTGGATGACTTGGTCATTTCCCCAGTGGGGGTAGTCCCCAAGAAGACTCCGGGTGCCTTTCGGCTCATTCAGCATCTTTCTTACCCGTCGGGGTCATCGGTCAACGACGCGATACCGCCGGCACACTGCTCGCTCGTGTACCAGTCGTTTGACGAGGCGCTGGAGTTGGTTCGTAGTTACGGCCCGGGTGCTCTGATGGCTAAGATAGATGTGGAATCCGCTTTTCGGTTGCTCCCGTTGCATCCGGACTCATTCCGTTTTATGGGTCTTCGAATCGGAGCGGAATATTTCATTGACAAATGTTTGCCGATGGGATGTTCCGTTTCCTGCTCGTTTTTCGAAAGGTTTAGCACATTTTTGCATTGGTGCGTGGAGTCTTCTTCAGGCGGTCATGGAGTTGCGCATTACCTCGATGATTTCCTGTGTGTGGGACCGGCGAATGCGCCTCGCTGCAGGGCGTTGTTTTATCACTTTGGCGTTCCTGTAGCCGAGGATAAAACGGGGGGGCCTGTTTCCTGTTTGTCGTTCCTGGGGATTGAAATCGACACGGTGGCGGGATCGTGTCGCCTTCCTCAGGCCAAGGTTGCGAAGCTCCGCGAGGTTATTCGCCAGTTCGTAATGTCGCAGAAAGTCACGCTGAGGCAGGCACAGTCATTGCTGGGCCTCTTGAACTTTGCATGCCGGGTGATCCCGATGGGCAGGGTTTTCTGCCGTAAGCTGGAGAGGGCGACGGCGGGGTGTGCCAGGCCGCATCATTTCATTCGTTTGTCCTCCGAGATTAAGAGGGATTAGGCCGTCTGGGCCTCGTTCCTGGAGGACTTCAATGGGGTGCGTATCTGGCTGGCCCCAACGGTCGACAATGCTCGATTACAGCTGTTTACCGACGCGGCGGGTTCCTCTGGGTTCGGTTGCTACCTAGAGGGATCTTGGTGCGTGGCCTCGTGGCCTGAGGAATGGCATCGCGAAGGTTTCACTAAGGACCTTTTGCTGCTGGAGCTTTTCCCCATTATGGTGGCACTGGAGGTTTGGGGCGATCGTCTGGCTCATCGCAGCATTTTGTTTAGATGTGACAATCTGGGCGTGGTGCATGCGATCAATAACCAGAGGGCGAAGTCGCTGGTGGTTCTGAGGGTGCTCGAGCGATTGCTGCTGACATGCTTGCATAAGAATGTATGGTTCCGCGCGCAGCATGTGCCAGGGCTTGAGAACGGAATTGCCGACGCGTTGTCCCGCAGTCAGTGGGAGAGATTTCGTTTGTTGGCACCCGAGGCCGATGAGCATGGGTTTCAATGTCCCGGTTATGTCTGGCAGGTGATCGGACCGGACTGGAGGGTCTAGCGATGCGGTCGGTGGCTCCGAACACGCTCAAGGCTTACGGGCAAGCTTGGAGTGAGTGGGAAGAGTTTGTCGGAGGACGTAGTCATGAAGGTAAGAGCGGGCATCGGATGATGCTTTCTTTTATTTGGCAGCTTTTTGTCACGGGTAGGTCCAGAGTGGTGGTGTCCCGGTACTTAGCTGGGATTTTGTTTTTTAGTAAAATCAAGGGTGTCCCTGACGTGACAAAGAGCGGGCTCCTGGTTAAGGCGATGAAAGGGTGGGCGCGCATGGCGCCAACGCCGCCTGATAGGCGACGGCCCATCGATGCGGCCTTGCTACCGGCTGTCATCGATGCGGTTGGCGGTATCACGTCGTCAATTTTTTAATCGCTTTTGTTCCAATTGGCGTTCTCCATGGCTTACCACTGAGCCTTTTGGGTTTCGGAGCTGGTAGCGCCATCTAAGCGGACAGGCTCGCGCATGCTTCTGGATGACGTGGTGGTGGGTGATAGGTCCTTGCTGTGCAGATTGCGTCGCTCTAAGACGGACCAAGTGGGTAGAGGGCGATGGGTCACTTTTGTTCCGTCTCTGGAGGAGAGCATTTGCCCGGTGAGGTTGGCATCGAAGTATGCAGCGGTTCGGCCCGGTGTGCAGGGGTCGTGGCTGCTACATTATGACGGTTATCCTTTAACGAAATATCAGTTTCGTTGGATGCTGAGTCGCTGTCTGGCGAGCTTGGGCCTTTCACCCGCTGCTTTCGGTACGCATTCCTTCCGTATCGGTGCGGCGACGTTGGCTGCGTCGGCGGGGTTTTCCGTTGCGGAGATCCAGGTGGTGGGGCGATGGAAGTCGTCAAGTTACAGACGATATATTCGCCCAGTCCCATGAGTATTTTGTTGACTAACAGTTCAGTTTATTAGTCGTTGTATAAGTTCATGTCGTAAGGTTAAGTACGTCCTTGTGCAGTGGTGTCTGTTAGTCTCCCCTGTTCATCCTACTCAGGGATTAGCTACTCGCCGCTGCTGGCAGCGGGGGTCTGGAGTTCTTTTGCGATTTTTTGCCTGACTTGACGGACTGAATTCTACAGCTGAGTTCTTACATGTTTTTCCCATTTTATACCCCCCCCCCCGTTTTATTTTCCTTATTTTATTTAGATTTTTCCCGTTGTGTGTTTATGTTGCTTCGATTGGCTGGAAGCTTGTTTAGATCGGCTAGGCCATGACTTCTGCAAGGCACGAAAACCCCCTTTTTTCTTTTGGCAGATCCTTCAGGTTAATGCGTTTAATATACTCCTGTTAGGATACTTATTAACCGATTTTTACTCCTTTCCTTCTCTTCAGGTTGGGTAGAAGACGATTTGGCAATCTGGGTAGTTGTACACTCTTATGTTTACTGGGCAGCCAGGTTTTTGGCCTCGGAGGGGGCACAGATGTTTCCTAGGGCTCATGGCGTTCATTGGCTTGGTTGGCGGGGGATGATGTGGAAAGATCTGAAGAGTAGATTGGTCAGTCAGGTCAGCGAGCATGGAGTCCCTAGGGTGCTGGTTGTCCATTTAGGTGGCAATGATCTGGGGAAGAGGACATCTTTGGAGCTGCGGTGGGCCATGATGGAGGATCTGGCCAGTGTGGCCGCAGCGTGGCCCAATTGTGTTTTGGTGTTCTCTATGATGGTGCCAAGGTTGAGTTGGCAAGGAGTGGCGGACGGTCGCCCGATTGATGAGGCCAGGCAAAAGGTGAATGCGGCGGTGGCGAAGTGGGTGTTGGCCCACGGAGGGAAAGTGGTTCGCCACCCTAGGATTCGGTTTCGTGACAGTCACCTTTTTCGGCCTGATGGTGTGCATCTGTCCAAGGAGGGGATGCTGTTTTTCCTGGAGGATCTGTTTCTGGTGTTGCAGGAGTTAGGTTGAGGGTATGGTGGCGGTGCGAAGACTCTGGGGAAGAGTCTTTCGCTGTTGGCGGAAAAGAACGGCAGGTTGTAATTTGACTGGTTAGTTGCCGTTGTTTACAGTATTGGTGTGGTTTAGGTGCACTCACCTCTATTGACTTTTAAGGCCGCTAGATCACCCATCAGGGGGCAGCGTCATCACCCATCCGGGTGGGCAGTCAGCGTGGAGGTCTGAGTCGGGCACCTATTACCTACGTATGGTTTGTGGTAAATTAGGATCGTTTGGGTTTTATGTTTTCGAGGTTATCGTCAGTTGAATATAGCCGTTCTTTTTTCTGCCACCATATGCCGGCTGATTCGGCATGTTAACTTAAATTTTACTTTACAGGTTTTTGCTAATGGTTAGGGTACAATAAATAGCTAACAATTTTCTGCCAAATTCAAGTCTCAGTGTCATTATTTCTTGGTATTAAAGGTATTGAATGCTTTACTTTTGAATAAGGGTCCACACACTATCATTAGGAGGTTTAGGAGAGCGAAATGACAGCATAGGAATGGAGAGAGTTAAACCTCCTGTGAGGGGTGGACCTAACTGTGTTGAAAAGTACAGCCAATGATAGAGAGGGGAGGGATCAGTATATATAGGGATGTATAGCCTAGCTTGGTCTCTCTTGCTGCTGGTTTTCCTTCCCGCCCTCCCACCCCATTTTGGTAGAGGTTTTGGCACGGAGTGCCTTGGCTCTGAATTGTTAGCGTGTGTTATCGTTGGCTATTTGTCGGCGGAAAAGAACGGCAGGTTGTAATTTGACTGGTTAGTTGCAGTTGTTTACAGTATTGGTGTGGTTTAGGTGCACTCACCTCCATTGACTTTTAAGGCCGCTAGATCACCCATCAGGGGGCAGCGTCATCATCCATCCGGGTGGGCAGTCAGCGTGGAGGTCTGAGTCGGGCACCTTTTACCTACGTATGGTTTGTGGTAAATTAGGATCGTTTGGGTTTTATGTTTTTGAGGTTATCGTCAGTTGAATATAGCCGTTCTTTTTTCTGCCACCATATGCCGGCTGATTCGGCATGTTAACTTAAATTTTACTTTACAGGTTTTTGCTAATGGTTAGGGTACAATAAATAGCTAACAATTTTCTGCCAAATTCAAGTCTCCGTGTCATTATTTCTTGGTATTAAAGGTATTGAATGCTTTACTTTTGAATAAGGGTCCAAACACTATCATTAGGAGGTTTAAAAGAATAGATCCGGTTTTATATGTTTTGGTTTGTATTTGTTTTGCAGAATTTATATATCATTTGTAGTTGTGTTTGGAGTTTACATGTACTCTCTATGTCCAAGTGCTACACAATGCCATGCCTGGTGATCCGTTATTATACAAGACAAAGTAAAAACCTCAGTCCATGACATAATCAAAACTCCTGAAATGGTAAATCTCTCTATGATGATACACAGAACAACCTCACCACAGACAGCTGAAAGTGCTACCCAATTATCCTGCTGATGTACTAGAGGTAAATGTGATTATAAGGCTCCTAATTCATAGATCCAAATGGATGCAATCTAAACATGAATATTGCAGAAATAAATTAATAGTGATGTTTGGTAATATAATGCTCCTTTAAAGCTATCAACAGTGCCTTTTTGTAGCAATCATGCTTAAAGGTACACTGAAGTAGAACAAAATATTCTCTAAATACAGTATAACACATAATGAATCTGAATTTCTATCATTATCTTTGTTATGTTATTCTTTTCGCTAACATATGGAACACTGGGGGTCATTCCGAGTTGTTCGCTCGCAAGCGGATTTTAGCAGATTTGCTCATGCTAAGCCGCCGCCTACTGGGAGTGAATCTTAGCATCTTAAAATTGCGAACGAAGTATTCGCAATATTGCGATTACACACCTCGTAGCAGTTTCTGAGTAGCTCCAGACTTACTCGGCATCTGCGATCATTTCAGTGCTTGTCGTTCCTGGTTTGACGTCACAAACACACCCAGCATTCGCCCAGACACTCCCCCGTTTCTCCGGCCACTCCTGCGTTTTTTCCGGAAACGGTAGCGTTTTTTCCCACACGCCCATAAAACGGCCTGTTTCCGCCCAGTAACACCCATTTCCTGTCAATCACATTACGATCGCCAGAACTATGAAAATGCCGTGAGTAAAATTCCTAAGTGCATAGCAAATTTACTTGGCGCAGTCGCAGTGCGGACATTGCGCATGCGCATTAAGCGGAAAATCGCTGCGATGCGAAGATTTTTTACTGAGCGAACAACTCGGAATGACCCCCACTTTTAATGCATGCTGTCATCAGATATTAAATTGCCGAATTGAACTAGTTTTGCTCCTCTGACAGTGTTCTGAACATTGCACGGATCACACATCGAACCTTTACATCACAAACATTATTCACATAAATCAGACTCCATGAACACAAATGAATAGGATAAATGAGAATTTAATTTTGTGTTTACTTATAAGACATTAGTACATTTCCATGCTTTTACCATATTCACAATATAAAAGAAAGTAGTGGGTGTATTTCATGACCTGAGCAAACTTTGGGTTACATTAATGCCCTGATTGTTTTATTTCTCTTACGTACTAGAGGATGCTGAGGTCCACATTAGTACCATGGGGTATAGACGGGTCCACTAGGAGCCATTGGCACTTTAAGAGTTTAACAGTGTGGGATGGCTCCTCCCTCTATGCCCCTCCTACCAGACTCAGTTTAGAAAATGTGCTTGGAGGAGACGGTCACAGCTAGGGGAGCTCCATAGGAGTTTTTCTAGTTTTGTTGTTTTAATTAGAGTTAGGCACAGGGAAGCTGCTGGCAACAGCCTCCCTGCTTCATGGGACTTAGGGGGGAGTAGTGTCCAACCCTCTGAGGTTAATGGCCACTATCTCCACTGACAGGACACTGAGCTCCTGAGGGTGATGATCGCTAGCTGCCCCAGGCGACCGCTCACTCCCGCAGCATGCCGCCACTTACAAACAGAGCCAGAAGATTCCGGTGGTGAGTGAGTCAAGCGGGAGCCGGTGTAAAGATGGCGGCAACAGGGTGGGAGCGCAGTACTAACTGCGCTCCAGAGGCTCAACGGTACACAGTGCGGCGCTATGAGGGGCGCCCTGAGCCAGCGCCTATACCCTAAACTGGTCACCAAGGCTGTCAGGGACCTCGGTAATGCTGCCAGCATCATTCCTCAAGCCAGTATAAAGATGTGAAGTGCGGGAAGCAGCGCCATGTTCAGGGGGCGGAGATTCTCCTCAGAACGGACCCAGCAGCGTTCAGTGCCATTTTCTTGCCTGCAGATCCAACTACAGTGACGCTGACAGGGAGTGCTGTCCCTCCACGCACCTCCAGCTATCCTGTGCAGTACCAGGGGGTTGTAGAAGGGGGGAAGGCTGTGTAATTACTGTGTAGTCATTTAAGGTACACAGTCAGCACCAGGTAGTGGTATTATATCTACCTAGGGAAGCGCTGTGTGTGTGCTGGCTCCAAGCTCCGTTTTTCTCTGTGGCATACTTGGGGGGGAAACTGTGTCTGACATTTTCCTGTGTGTGTGGGTGTATGTTTTCTCAAATAGCCATGTCAAGGGATTTGGTGTCTTATGCTGCAGAGGACATTTCCTCTCCAGAGGAATCAATTCAATGTACCCAGGAATGTGATGTCTTATCTCAGATTCCCATTACCGAGCCGGAATGGCTAACTTCTATAAAGGGAATGATCTCTCCGATATCTACGAGTGTAGCTCATACTGAGACTGAAACTCAGGTTTTAAAGAATTCTATGGCTGTTTGGTCAGGTTCTTCCAAATCCTCTAACATATACCCACGGAAACGTGCTCTTGCCCAGATTATGCAAGATGACACGGATACCGACTCTGACACAGTAGACGGTGATGGGGATCTGCTGAGGGGGGCGGCATCCATGGCAAAGGGGGTGCAGCTCATAATTGAGGCCATGAGAGATGTGTTAAACATTGCGGACACACCACCTGAGCAGGTTGAGGAGGCTTACTTCACAGATAATAAGAAAGCCACGCTAACCTTCCCTGCGTCAAAAGAATTAAAAGCTTTATTTGAAAAAGCCTGATAAACTCCGGAGAAAAAACTCTGGTGCAAAATCCAAAAAGCTTGCACCTGCAGGCTCCCAGGATCAGAAGCCTGCTTCTGGTTCCTCAAAATCCTCAGCATGATGGTGGACCGTACAGCCTGGAAGATGGTCTGGTGGGTGTGAGGCTCAGACATTTCAGCCACGTCTGGGTGTCATCTGGCCTGGACCCCTGGGTACAGGATTTTGTGTCCCAGGGGTACAGACTGGAGTTTCAAGAACTCCCGCCTCACCGATTCTTCAAATCAGGCTTGCCAGCATTACTGGCAGACAGGGCTGTCCTACAGGAAGCCATTCAAAATTTGGAAAGGTCAGCGGTCATCGTTACAGTTCTACCGCATATGCAGAACAAGGGTTACTATTCGAACCTTTTTGTGGTACCGAAACCGGATGGTGCGGTCAGACCGATTTTGAACTTGAAATCATTCAACCCTTATCTGAGGGAGTTCAAATTCAAAATGGAGTCTCTGAGAGTGGTGATCTCAGGTCTAGAGGAGGGGGAGTTTCTGGTATCCCTGGATATCAAGGATGCGTACCTCCACATTCAGATTTGGCCGCCACACCAGGCTTATCTCAGGTTTGCACTGTTAGACAGTCACTATCAGTTTCAGGCACTGCCGTTTGGTCTCTCCACGGAACCGAGGGTGTTCACCAAGGTGATGGAAGAGATGATGGTTCTCCTCCACAGACAGGGAGTGAACATAATTCCATATCTGGGCGATCTGCTAATAAAGGCGTCGACCAGGGAGGCCTTGTTGCAGTCCATTGCTCTCACGACTCGTCTTCTCAGGGAACATGGTTGGATCCTGAACCTTCTGAAGTCACATTTGGAGCCAACAAACAGTGGCGGTGGATGCCCTGGTGACTCCGTGGGTGTTCCAGTCAGTGTACGTGTTTCCTCCACTTCCACTCATTCCAAGGATTCTAAATATCATAAAGAGAACAAGAGTTCAGGCAATCCTCATTGCTCTGGACTGGCCAAGAAGGGCTTGGTACGCGGATCTTCTGGAGTTACTGCTGGAAGATTCGAGGCCTCTTCCTCTTCGAGAGGATCTTCTGCAACAGGGGCCGTTCGCCTATCAAGACTTACCGCGGCTACGTTTGACGGCATGGAGGTTGAGCGCCAGATATTAGCTCGGAAGGGCATTCCGAACAAGGTTATTCCTACCTTGATACAGGCTAGGAAAGGAGTAACATCTAAATCTGGACTGTGGAGCAGTGGAAACGTGTTCTGAGGAGTGACGAAACACGCTTCTCTGGCAGTCAGATGTGCGAGTCTGAGTTTGGCGGAGAGAACATTACCTGAGTTTGCCGGGAGAACATTACCTGCCTAACCTGCATTGTGCCAACTGTGAAATTTGGTGGAGGAGGGATAAGGGTATGGGGCTGTTTTTCAGGGTTTGAGCTAGGCCCCTTATCTCCAGTGATGGGCAATCTTAATGGGCAGATTTTATAGCTGCAAAAGGGGGACCAACTCCATATTAAAGTACAGTATATGTATTTGAACAGTCCCTGTTGGTGTTATGGTCAGGTGTCTGAATACTTATGTCCATATAGTGTCAGTAAGTCAATTGGGTGTTATTCATTTAATCATAGCGTCCACATTTAATACCTACAGTATCTTTTTTTTCCATATTGGACCTATCATTACAGGATTCAGACAATCTGTAACTGCGCTTAAAACATCAACAGCAGGTGATCAAAGCTACAGAAACAGGTAGGAGAGATCTCTCTGCTAACTATCTTGATTAGATGGTCCCTATTTTAAGGGACTGTCCCATTTTGGGCCTAATTCAGACCTGATCGCAGCAGCAAATTTGTTAGCTAATGGACAAAACCATGTGCACTGCAGGTGGGGCAGACAGCAGTGACGTGCGGTGGGGTGAGGCAGGTGAGGCAGAGCCTTTCCTGTCATACTAACGTTTGTGCAAGAGTTTTGACTGTATAAAATATATGAAAAATACAAAGAATTTTGTCTGAAATATCTTCTTTGCATTATTCTAATAATTTTTATAGCCAAAACTGTAGAGTAAAAAGTCTATGGCAGGTGAGGCAGTGCCTCACCTGGCTAACTTTTCAGCACATCTCTGATCAAACCTCACCAAATTTCCAGGAGTCTATACTGCTGCACCTGTGTATAATGCCCAGATGTACGCTTTGTCTCATATATTGCATGTAAATCTGGCTCTGGTGCCAGCCAGTGCCTCCTGAGCTATTTAGCTCACCACAAGTCCCTGGCAGACAGTGGCATAACTACAGCCCCCGCAGCCGCTGCGGAGGCTTGGAGGCGCAGGGCTGTGGGGGCGCTGTCCAGTTGCGGATTTACAGCTAGGGTCCTTCAACAGAAGTACTGTATTGTGGCATGTGTGATTGCGCAAGGCAGAGCTGTCCAGCGGCACCCTCAGAGACGGCCCCAGTCATAGGCAGATGCATAGGGCATGCATTCCAAGCCTAGGGCCGGCTCACCTTGGGCAGTGGCAGTTTTGCGGGCTGCATCTGCAGGTACCTGACTTCTGCTGCCGCTCGTGCTGAGCAGATTCTGATTACAGTAGCGCCTCTTCCTCTCCCGGCCCAGCTCCGCCTCCAGCCTGCAGGGTTTTCTTTAACGGGGGCGTGGTCACGGGGGCCCCTGATTAGGCCACGCCCTAACTTTTCCTGGGGTCCGGCGGATTTCTGTGTGTTGCCCGTCCCATGCCTGCTCACTTGGTGGGGACCTGGAGGTAACATTTATATATTATGTGGTGACTGTGGGGGGGTCTGGGGTGTAACATGCTGTGTGTATAGTGACTGGAAAGGACAGGCTGTGTGTGTGTGTGTGTGTGGTGACTAGGAGGTAACAGGCTGTATGTGTGTGTGTGTGTGTGTAGTGACTGTAGAGGACAGGCTTTGTGTGTGTGGGGTGACTGGGGGGAACAGGCTGTGTGTGTGTGTTGACTGGATTGGACAGGTTGTGTGTGTGTGTGGTGGGGAGGTGACTGGGGGGGAGGGAACAGGCTGCGTGTGTGTTGACTAGAAGCACTGTTGAATCCCGTGGGGGGGGGGGAAATCGGTCAACCGGGCCGGTTTCCACCCCTATGTTGTTTCTACCACTATTTTAAAACAGACACCTGCGGCAGTGTGGTGCAATGAAGGGGCATGCAGCAGCACCGTCAGCGCAGTACTAGCAGGAGGAGGTGGTCCAGCCAATCCGGCCCGTCCTATCACCTTTCTTCCTCTCTCTGACGCTGCTATTGCCCGATGTTATGATCCTACAAAAATGAGAAGAGGGAACCTGCTGCTGCCGGCGCTGAAAGGGAGACCTGCTGCTGCCAGCACTGATAAGAAGGGGGCCCTGCCGCTGCTCGAGGTACACAGTGATGCTTGTACAGGGGGTAGAGGGACAGTGTCATGACTGTGGTTTTGTGAACCCGGTGTTAGTGAAGTATGTGCGGGCAACTGGAGGACTATGTGAATATTAGGCTGGTCTGTAGGAATCAGTGAGAAGAAGGAGCAATCCCTGACCGGGGATCGAACCCGGGCCTTGGCAGAGGAAGCCGTATCCTGACCACTGGATCACCAGGGACTTTGATAGCAGGATGATGAATGTATAGGTGAGACTGCACTGGATAGTGTCACAGGAGTAGGTGCTTATGTACTCAAGGTTACTGGCAAGATAGTAAGACGGACTGGTTACTGGTGAGACTGGGATGCAACTGTAATGCGGGCTGGTACCGGATATAACTGGAAACGCAACTGAAAGTAGAACGATGACTGTGGCTATAACTCTAGTACGAGGCTGAAGAACCCTGCGGCTGTGACGGTAGAATACTGCAGCTGTGGTTTTCAGTTGAGACTGTGGAATACTGCGACTGTACCTTTAAGATGAAACACTGCAACTGTGCCTTTAAGTTGAGACTGTGGAATACCGTACTGTGCCTTTAAGATGAAACACTGCAGCTGTGTCTTTAAGTTGAGACTGTGGAATACTGTACTGTGCCTTTAAGATGAAACACTGCAGCTGTGTCTTTAAGTTGAGACTCGTGAAAATACTGGATATCAATGGCAACACAAATGTAATCCAAACTGGGTAACAAGGAACAGAGTTTTCACAGGAACTGAAGTACAAGGGTTACCTTTAGGGAGCTCAGCTTCAAAGCTCACACAGAGCTGTGTGTGACACGAAGAACTGGCCCAGTTTCCAACTCAGTCTCCCGACTTATACTTCCTGGTCCTTGGTGATTGGTGAGCAGTGTCAGGTGATTCAGAGAGTCTCTGGCTGGCAGAGGATTGGACAGCTCTGGGTCAGGTGAACAGTCACTGTCATGTGAGTACTCTAGACTAGGCTGTGATTTGGAGTGAGGCCTAGCAGGCCGAGAGAAGACTGAAGCCTGAACTTCTGCAAACAGAGGATGCTGGCTTTTAGGCCTAAACTTCAGATTGCTGAATTCAGACTCACACAGGAGATCACCACAGGTGGAGCTCGTTAACTATTACCTTCCAGGCAGAGAACTCAGGAAACTCATGGTGCTGACAAGCTGTTTATCTCAGTGAGCAAAAAGGCACAGGATCCAGGACAGATGGCAGGGGTAAGTCACCAAATACGAGAACTACAGTCAGGATCGTGACAGACAGCCACAGTGCCTCCTGTACCCCCTCTCTGTCTCACCTCTCTCTTTTAATCTCTCTCCCCCACCCTCTCTCTTTCACCCTTTCTTTTTCTTTCTTTCTTTTTCTTTCTTTCTTTCTTTCTTTCTTTCTTTCTTTCTTTTTCTTTCTTTCTTTCTTCTTTTCTCTTCCCTCTCTCTTCCCTCAACCCTCTTTCTCTCTTTGTTTCTCTCCCCTCTGTCTCCCTCTCTCTCTAACCCCTTTCTCTCTCATTCTCTCTTTTTCTCTCTCTCTCTCTTTCCCCCGCCTCTTTCTCTAAACCCTCTCTCTCAACCTCCCTCTCTGTCTCTCTCTCTTTCTCCCTCCTTCCCTCTTTCTTTCTATTTAATTCTCTCTCTCAAACCCTCTCTCCTCCATCTCTCTCTCTCTCTTTCTTTCACACTTTTTCTTTTTCTCTTTTCCTCTCTCTCATCTCCATCCCCTCTCTCAACCATCTCTCTTACTCCCCCTCTCTGTCTCACCCTCTCTCTTTCTCCCCCTCTCGCCTCTCTCTCACACTGCTTTCTCTACCCTGCTGTCTGTCTCACCTCTCTCTCTCTCCTCTCTCACCTCTTTCTCTCTTTCTTTAGCTCTCTCTCCCTCATCCCCCCTTCTTTCAACCCTCTCACCCCCTTCTCTCTCACTCTTCTAGCTCTTTTTTCTTTCTTTCTTTCTTCCCCCACTACCCCCTCTTTCTCTCCCTCCCTTCTTTGTCTCACCCCAGGCAATGAGCATGGATACCAGTGCACGAAACCCATGGCAATGAGCAGGTAATTTAAAAGTAATTAGAAACCTTAATGTATCACGGACATTGCAGTGTGTGGCATAATGTATAAAAGGTATTGCGGTGTGTGGCATACTGTGTCACGGGCATTGCGGTGTGTGGTATATTCTGTCGGGGGCATTGTGGTGTGTGGCATAATGTATCACGGGCATTACAGTGTGTGGCATAATGTGTCAGGTATTAGGGTGTGTGGCATATTGTGTAATGGGCATTATGGTGTGTGGTATAATTTGTCGGACATTTCGGTGTGTGGTATAATATGTAAGAGGCATTACGGTGTGCGGCATAATGTGTAATGGACATTGCAGTGTGTGGCATAATGTGTAAGTGCGATTACTATAAGGAGAAAAAATTACAAATAATGTAAAGGGCATGAATAAGGATTTTTTCCCCTGTGGTGGCCAGTGTCGTGCAGGTTTCAAAACTAGGGTATAAGGTAGTCTTTTGCTGCAATACCATGCCCGTTGTAGTGAGGCCACATCCCTTGTAGTGAGGCCATGCCCCCTTTTCTAATTTCTTGACTTTTCTAATTGCAATTGGGGTGGGGGGCGCCGGAAACTATTTTGGCTTGAGGGAGCAAAATTACTAGTTACGCCACTGGGGGCAGATGTAACATGTGCAGAGAGAGTTAGATTTGGGTGGTGTGTGTTCAAACTGAAATTTAAAATTGCAGTGTAAAAATAAAGCAGCCACTATTTACCTTGCACAGAAACAATATAACCCACCCAAATCTAACTCTCTTTGCAAATGTTATATCTGCCCCACCTGCAGTGCACATGGTTTTGCCCATTAGCTAACAAATTTGCTGCTGCGATCAGGTCTGAATTAGGCCATATGACAGCAGCAACTTCCTCACTGATGGCAATGTTGGTCATTCCGAGTTGTTCGCACTTTTGCCATATTTCGCAACGCAGCGATTAGGTGGAAAATGCGCATGCGCATGGTACGCAGCGCGCATGCGCTAAGTAATTTAACACAAAACTTTGGAGATTTACACAAGCTCGAACAACGTTTTTTCATCACTCGAGTGATCGTAGTGTGATTGACAGGAAGTGGGTGTTTCTGGGCGGAAACTGGCCGTTTTCAGGGAGTGTACTAAAAAACGCAGGCGTGCTAGGTAAAAATGCAGGAGTGGCTGGGGAACCGGGGGAGTGGCTGGCCAAACGCAGGGCGTGTTTGTGACGTCAAACCAGGAACTAAACGGACTGAGGTGATTGCAATCTAGGAGTAGATCTGGTGCTACTCAGAAACTGCAGCAAATTATTTAGTAGCAGTTCTGCTAATCTTTCGTTAACTATTCTGCTAAACTAAAGGCCCGTACACACTGGTCGATATATCGGCCGTTCTCTTGAACGGCCGATATATCGCGGGACCGTCGGCCAGTGTGTACGGCCGATACGTCTGTGAACTCCGTCGTTCACAGACGTATCGCCTTGGCCGCGCAGCACAGCCGACGGCCAATATATCTACCGATATATTGGCGCGTCGCTGTGTGTGTACGGGGCGGTCGGCCGACCGCCCGTACACATGCTGTGGCAGCCGGCGGTGATTGACAGCTGAACTGGGCGGGCATGTGTACACGCCCGCCCAGTTCATGACGTCAGTCCCCGACGGATCGGGCAGTGTGTATGCTCAACACACTGCCCGATCTGTCCATAGATATATCTGCAGATCAATTGATCTGCAGATATATCTATTAGTGTGTACCCACCTTAAGATACACTCCCAGAGGGCGGCGGCCTAGCGTTTGCAATGCTGCTAAAAGCAGCTAGCGAGCGAACAACTCGGAATGAGGGCCAATGCACATAACCCTGCCTTCTGACAAATTCACATCATGATTGCACTATTTTAATTTATTACACAGATACATTAACTTCCCATTCCAGCCCTGGGGAGTGAGGGAGCTATACTATTATTTCGCAGCATACTTCCTAAAGTCTAGGATCGGTTCTGCATGCACATAACTAATGCTAGTCAAAGGAAAGCATTTAGAATCCATTTTACCATCTTTTTTAATCGGAGTTAAAATAGTGTTAGGCTTTAGCTGTAAAAGCTTTAATATTAAGAGCAAAATGGTTAAAATCCTTCCTAACTGTACACTTATGAAATAATTCTGCTATGTTCAATGCACAATTCCCAGGTTTTCAATTATAAGGTTTTCATGTCCTTTGTGGCAACACATATGGTCTTTGGAGAATGGCTGTATTCCACTCCTAATGGATCATGCATTAGCTAATCTAGGAATTCAATTAGTCCTGAATACACTATGATGGTTGCAGCTGACCTCCTTCCCCCATTTACCTGTCTTTCTGACATCATGGAGACATTCATTACAGAGCTCCGGACAGCACACAGACACTATCACTTCTTCTATAGTCCATAATGGTACTTATGCGGATGTTGGTGAATTATCTATGCTGATATCATGCCGATGGAATTCTCAGAAGGCAGGAAGGTTTTTTGTGATAAAAGTTTGTGATGAACAACTGAACTTTAACTTCTACAAGGATAGAAATTCTTCTCTATATAAACATCAGGTTTATATAATCCTTGTACCATGCATTTTATTTGCACCTTTATACGCTTTTATGTGCAATTTCTGTCATGCCTGAGAGTACACATATGGTAATCCAATAATAAATGTTCAGTTGATTGCCAAAGCATGCAGTAATGTAACTAATAAAACTAATTATATCTAAGGAAGATTTCTTGTGAATATGGTATTGCTCATACCTCCCAACATGACCCTCTCCAGGAGGGACAGAATGCTCTGCTCCTGCACTTCCCTCTTAATGTGTGATTGCCATCACCTGTGGTGAAACACCTTTCTTATACATTTACCTGTTCAACACAGGTGCCGGCAATCATAAATTGAGAGGGAAGTCCAGGAGCAGAGCATTCTGTCCCTCCTGGAGAGGGTCATGTTGGGAGGTATGTATTGCTGTAGATGGAAAAATACTGGGGTAGATGTATTAACCTGGAGAAGGCATAAGGAAGTGATAAACCAGTGATAAAGCAGTGTTAAGTAGAGATGAGCGCCTGAAATTTTTCGGGTTTTGTGTTTTGGTTTTGGGTTCGGTTCCGCGGCCGTGTTTTGGGTTCGAACGCGTTTTGGCAAAACCTCACCGAATTATTTTTGTCGGATTCGGGTGTGTTTTGGATTCGGGTGTTTTTTTCCAAAAACACTAAAAAACAGCTTAAATCATAGAATTTGGGGGTCATTTTGATCCCAAAGTATTATTAACCTCAAAAACCATAATTTACACTCATTTTCAGTCTATTCTGAATACCTCACAATATTATTTTTAGTCCTAAAATTTGCACCGAGGTCGCTGTGTGAGTAAGATAAGCGACCCTAGTGGCCGACACAAACACCGGGCCCATCTAGGAGTGGCACTGCAGTGTCACGCAGGATGTCCCTTCCAAAAAACCCTCCCCAAACAGCACATGACGCAAAGAAAAAAAGAGGCGCAATGAGGTAGCTGTGTGAGTAAGATTAGCGACCCTAGTGGCCGACACAAACACCGGGCCCATCTAGGAGTGGCATTTTTGTTCTCCATATTTTAATAGGCACAACTAAAAGGCACCTCAGGTAAACAATGGAGATGGATGGATTGGATACTAGTATACAATTATGGACGGGCTGCCGAGTGCCGACACAGAGGTAGCCACAGCCGTGAACTACCGCACTGTACTGTGTCTGCTGCTAATATATAGACTGGTTGATAAAGAGATAGTATACTCGTAACTAGTATGTATGTATAAAGAAAGAAAAAAAAACCACGGTTAGGTGGTATATACAATTATGGACGGGCTGCCGAGTGCCGACACAGAGGTAGCCACAGCCGTGAACTACCGCACTGTACTGTGTCTGCTGCTAATATATAGACTGGTTGATAAAGAGATAGTATACTCGTAACTAGTATGTATGTATAAAGAAAGAAAAAAAAAACCACGGTTAGGTCACTGGTATATACAATTATGGACGGGCTGCCGAGTGCCGACACAGAGGTAGCCACAGCCGTGAACTACCGCACTGTACTGTGTCTGCTGCTAATATATAGACTGGTTGATAAAGAGATAGTATACTCGTAACTAGTATGTATGTATAAAGAAAGAAAAAAAAACCACGGTTAGGTCACTGGTATATACAATTATGGACGGGCTGCCGAGTGCCGACACAGAGGTAGCCACAGCCGTGAACTACCGCACTGTACTGTGTCTGCTGCTAATATATAGACTGGTTGATAAAGAGATAGTATACTCGTAACTAGTATGTATGTATAAAGAAAGAAAAAAAAACCACGGTTAGGTGGTATATACAATTATGGACGGGCTGCCGAGTGCCGACACAGAGGTAGCCACAGCCGTGAACTACCGCACTGTACTGTGTCTGCTGCTAATATATAGACTGGTTGATAAAGAGATAGTATACTCGTAACTAGTATGTATGTATAAAGAAAGAAAAAAAAACCACGGTTAGGTCACTGGTATATACAATTATGGACGGGCTGCCGAGTGCCGACACAGAGGTAGCCACAGCCGTGAACTACCGCACTGTACACTGGTTGATAAAGAGATAGTAGTATACTCGTAACAACTAGTATGACTGACTATGACGGTATAAAGAATGAAAAAAAAACCACGGTTAGGTGGTATATATTATAATACAATTATGGATGGACGGACTGCCTGCCGACTGCCGACACAGAGGTAGCCACAGCCGTGAACTACCGCACTGTACACTGGTTGATAAAGAGATAGTAGTATACTCGTAACAACTAGTATGACACTATGACGGTATAAAGAATGAAAAAAAAACCACGGTTAGGTGGTATATATTATAATACAATTATGGATGGACGGACTGCCTGCCGACTGCCGACACAGAGGTAGCCACAGCCGTGAACTACCGCACTGTACACTGGTTGATAAAGAGATAGTAGTATACTCGTAACAACTAGTATGACACTATGACGGTATAAAGAATGAAAAAAAAAACCACGGTTAGGTGGTATATATTATAATAATACAATTATGGATGGACGGACTGCCTGCCGACTGCCGACACAGAGGTAGCCACAGCCGTGAACTACCGCACTGTACACTGGTTGATAAAGAGATAGTAGTATACTCGTAACAACTAGTATGACTATGACGACGGTATAAAGAAAGAAAAAAAAATACCACGGTTAGGTGGTATATAATTATACAATTATGGATGGACGGACTGCCTGCCGAGTGCCGACTGCCGACACAGAGGTAGCCACAGCCGTGAACTACCGCACTGTACTGTGTCTGCTGCTAATATAGACTGGTTGATAAAGAGATAGTATACAACAATATACTACTATACTGGTGGTCAGGCACTGGTCACCACTAGTCACACTGGCAGTGGCACTCCTGCAGCAAAAGTGTGCACTGTTTAATTTTAAATTAATATAATATTATGTACTCCTGGCTCCTGCTATAACAACCTGCAGTGCTCCCCAGTCTCCCCCACAATTATTATAAGCTTTTATACATTGATGTGCAGCACACTGGGCTGAGCTGAGTGCACACAGACTGAGTCACACTGTGTGACTGCTGTGTATCGTTTTTTTCAGGCAGAGAACGGATATAGCAGAGAACGGATATATTAAATAAAAGTTAACTTAACAACAACTGCACTGGTCACTGTGGTAAACTCTGTCTGCACAATCTCTCTCTCTCTCTCTCTCTTCTAATCTATTCTAATGGAGAGGACGCCAGCCACGTCCTCTCCCTATCAATCTCAATGCACGTGTGAAAATGGCGGCGACGCGCGGCTCCTTATATAGAATCCGAGTCTCGCGAGAATCCGACAGCGTCATGATGACGTTCGGGCGCGCTCGGGTTAACCGAGCAAGGCGGGAAGATCCGAGTCGCTCGGACCCGTGAAAAAAAAAGTGAAGTTCGTGCGGGTTCGGATTCAAAGAAACCGAACCCGCTCATCTCTAGTGTTAAGTGCAAGGTGATAATGCACCAGCCAATCAGCTCCTAACTGTTAATTTACATATGGGAGCTGGTTGGCTGGTGTGTTTATCACCTTGCATTTATCACTGGTTTATCACTTCTTTATGCCTTCTCCAGGTTAATACGCTGTAAAAATAGTGGGGCAGATGTATTAAGCCTTGAGAAGGCATAATGAAGTGAAAAAGCTGTGATAAGTGCAAGGTGATAACTAGAGATGAGCGGGTTCGGTTTCTCTGAATCCGAACCCGCCAGAACTTCATGTTTTTTTTCACGGGTCCGAGCGACTCGGATCTTCCCGCCTTGCTCGGTTAACCCGAGCGCGCCCGAACGTCATCATGACGCTGTCGGATTCTCGCGAGGCTCGGATTCTATCGCGAGACTCGGATTCTATATAAGGAGCCGCGCGTCGCCGCCATTTTCACACGTGCATTGAGATTGATAGGGAGAGGACGTGGCTGGCGTCCTCTCCGTTTAGACACTTGATTTACTAATTTTGGGGAGCATTAGGAGTACTCAGTAGTGTACAGTGCAGAGTTTTGCTGATAGTGACCAGTGACCACCACTTTTATTTATAATCCGTTCTCTGCCTGAAAAAAGCGATACACAGCACACAGTGACTCAGTCACATACATACCATATCTGTGTGCACTGCTCAGGCTCAGGCCAGTGTGCTGCATCATCTATATATATTATATATCTGTCTGACTGCTCAGCTCACACAGCTTATAATTGTGGGGGAGACTGGGGAGCACTACTGCAGTGCCAGTTATAGGTTATAGCAGGAGCCAGGAGTACATAATATTATATTAAAATTAAACAGTGCACACTTTTGCTGCAGGAGTGCCACTGCCAGTGTGACTAGTGACCAGTGACCTGACCACCAGTATATAATATTAGTAGTATACTATCTCTTTATCAACCAGTCTATATTAGCAGCAGACACAGTACAGTGCGGTAGTTCACGGCTGTGGCTACCTCTGTGTCGGCACTCGGCAGCCCGTCCATAATTGTATATACCAGTGACCTAACCGTGGTTTTTTTTTCTTTCTTTATACATACATACTAGTTACGAGTATACTATCTCTTTATC
This sequence comes from Pseudophryne corroboree, assembly GCF_028390025.1. NCBI lineage: Eukaryota > Metazoa > Chordata > Amphibia > Anura > Myobatrachidae > Pseudophryne > Pseudophryne corroboree. The sequence continues at coordinate 383,108,720 of NC_086449.1, forward strand.
AACCAGTCTATATATTAGCAGCAGACACAGTACAGTGCGGTAGTTCACGGCTGTGGCTACCTCTGTGTCGGCACTCGGCAGCCCGTCCATAATTGTATATACCACCTAACCGTGGTTTTTTTTTCTTTCTTTATACATACATACTAGTTACGAGTATACTATCTCTTTATCAACCAGTCTATATATTAGCAGCAGACACAGTACAGTGCGGTAGTTCACGGCTGTGGCTACCTCTGTGTCGGCACTCGGCAGCCCGTCCATAATTGTATATACCACCTAACCGTGGTTTTTTTTTCTTTCTTTATACATACATACTAGTTACGAGTATACTATCTCTTTATCAACCAGTCTATATATTAGCAGCAGACACAGTACAGTGCGGTAGTTCACGGCTGTGGCTACCTCTGTGTCGGCACTCGGCAGCCCGTCCATAATTGTATATACCACCTAACCGTGGTTTTTTTTTCTTTCTTTATACATACATACTAGTTACGAGTATACTATCTCTTTATCAACCAGTCTATATATTAGCAGCAGACACAGTACAGTGCGGTAGTTCACGGCTGTGGCTACCTCTGTGTCGGCACTCGGCAGCCCGTCCATAATTGTATATACCACCTAACCGTGGTTTTTTTTTTCTTTCTTTATACATACATACTAGTTACGAGTATACTATCTCTTTATCAACCAGTCTATATATTAGCAGCAGACACAGTACAGTGCGGTAGTTCACGGCTGTGGCTACCTCTGTGTCGGCACTCGGCAGCCCGTCCATAATTGTATATACCACCTAACCGTGGTTTTTTTTTCTTTCTTTATACATACATACTAGTTACGAGTATACTATCTCTTTATCAACCAGTCTATATATTAGCAGCAGACACAGTACAGTGCGGTAGTTCACGGCTGTGGCTACCTCTGTGTCGGCACTCGGCAGCCCGTCCATAATTGTATATACCACCTAACCTTGGTTTTTTTTCCTTTCTTTATACATACATACTAGTTACGAGTATACTATCTCTTTATCATCCAGTCTATATATTAGCAGCAGACACAGTACAGTGCGGTAGTTCACGGCTGTGGCTACCTCTGTGTCGGCACTCGGCAGCCCGTCCATAATTGTATATACCACCTAACCGTGGTTTTTTTTTCTTTCTTTATACATACATACTAGTTACGAGTATACTATCTCTTTATCAACCAGTCTATATATTAGCAGCAGACACAGTACAGTGCGGTAGTTCACGGCTGTGGCTACCTCTGTGTCGGCACTCGGCAGCCCGTCCATAATTGTATATACCACCTAACCGTGGTTTTTTTTTCTTTCTTTATACATACATACTAGTTACGAGTATACTATCTCTTTATCAACCAGTCTATATATTAGCAGCAGACACAGTACAGTGCGGTAGTTCACGGCTGTGGCTACCTCTGTGTCGGCACTCGGCAGCCCGTCCATAATTGTATATACCACCTAACCGTGGTTTTTTTTTCTTTCTTTATACATACATACTAGTTACGAGTATACTATCTCTTTATCAACCAGTCTATATATTAGCAGCAGACACAGTACAGTGTGGTAGTTCACGGCTGTGGCTACCTCTGTGTCGGCACTCGGCAGCCCGTCCATAATTGTATATACCACCTAACCGTGGTTTTTTTTTCTTTCTTTATACATACATACTAGTTACGAGTATACTATCTCTTTATCAACCAGTCTATATATTAGCAGCAGACACAGTACAGTGCGGTAGTTCACGGCTGTGGCTACCTCTGTGTCGGCACTCGGCAGCCCGTCCATAATTGTATATACCACCTAACCGTGGTTTTTTTTTCTTTCTTTATACATACATACTAGTTACGAGTATACTATCTCTTTATCAACCAGTCTATATATTAGCAGCAGACACAGTACAGTGCGGTAGTTCACGGCTGTGGCTACCTCTGTGTCGGCACTCGGCAGCCCGTCCATAATTGTATATACCACCTAACCGTGGTTTTTTTTCTTTCTTTATACATACATACTAGTTACGAGTATACTATCTCTTTATCAACCAGTCTATATATTAGCAGCAGACACAGTACAGTGCGGTAGTTCACGGCTGTGGCTACCTCTGTGTCGGCACTCGGCAGCCCGTCCATAATTGTATATACCACCTAACCGTGGTTTTTTTTTCTTTCTTTATACATACATACTAGTTACGAGTATACTATCTCTTTATCAACCAGTCTATATATTAGCAGCAGACACAGTACAGTGCGGTAGTTCACGGCTGTGGCTACCTCTGTGTCGGCACTCGGCAGCCCGTCCATAATTGTATATACCACCTAACCGTGGTTTTTTTTTCTTTCTTTATACATACATACTAGTTACGAGTATACTATCTCTTTATCAACCAGTCTATATATTAGCAGCAGACACAGTGCAGTGCGGTAGTTCACGGCTGTGGCTACCTCTGTGTCGGCACTCGGCAGCCCGTCCATAATTGTATATACCACCTAACCGTGGTTTTTTTTTCTTTCTTTATACATACATACTAGTTACGAGTATACTATCTCTTTATCAACCAGTCTATATATTAGCAGCAGACACAGTACAGTGCGGTAGTTCACGGCTGTGGCTACCTCTGTGTCGGCACTCGGCAGCCCGTCCATAATTGTATATACCACCTAACCGTGGTTTTTTTTTCTTTCTTTATACATACATACTAGTTACGAGTATACTATCTCTTTATCAACCAGTCTATATATTAGCAGCAGACACAGTACAGTGCGGTAGTTCACGGCTGTGGCTACCTCTGTGTCGGCACTCGGCAGCCCGTCCATAATTGTATATACCACCTAACCGTGGTTTTTTTTTCTTTCTTTATACATACATACTAGTTACGAGTATACTATCTCTTTATCAACCAGTCTATATATTAGCAGCAGACACAGTACAGTGCGGTAGTTCACGGCTGTGGCTACCTCTGTGTCGGCACTCGGCAGCCCGTCCATAATTGTATATACCACCTAACCGTGGTTTTTTTTTCTTTCTTTATACATACATACTAGTTACGAGTATACTATCTCTTTATCAACCAGTCTATATATTAGCAGCAGACACAGTACAGTGCGGTAGTTCACGGCTGTGGCTACCTCTGTGTCGGCACTCGGCAGCCCGTCCATAATTGTATATACCACCTAACCGTGGTTTTTTTTCTTTCTTTATACATACATACTAGTTACGAGTATACTATCTCTTTATCAACCAGTCTATATATTAGCAGCAGACACAGTACAGTGCGGTAGTTCACGGCTGTGGCTACCTCTGTGTCGGCACTCGGCAGCCCGTCCATAATTGTATATACCACCTAACCGTGGTTTTTTTTTCTTTCTTTATACATACATACTAGTTACGAGTATACTATCTCTTTATCAACCAGTCTATATATTAGCAGCAGACACAGTACAGTGCGGTAGTTCACGGCTGTGGCTACCTCTGTGTCGGCACTCGGCAGCCCGTCCATAATTGTATATACCACCTAACCGTGGTTTTTTTTTCTTTCTTTATACATACATACTAGTTACGAGTATACTATCTCTTTATCAACCAGTCTATATATTAGCAGCAGACACAGTACAGTGCGGTAGTTCACGGCTGTGGCTACCTCTGTGTCGGCACTCGGCAGCCCGTCCATAATTGTATATACCACCTAACCGTGGTTTTTTTTTCTTTCTTTATACATACATACTAGTTACGAGTATACTATCTCTTTATCAACCAGTCTATATATTAGCAGCAGACACAGTACAGTGCGGTAGTTCACGGCTGTGGCTACCTCTGTGTCGGCACTCGGCAGCCCGTCCATAATTGTATACTAGTATCCAATCCATCCATCTCCATTGTTTACCTGAGGTGCCTTTTAGTTGTGCCTATTAAAATATGGAGAACAAAAATGTTGAGGTTCCAAAATTAGGGAAAGATCAAGATCCTCTTCCACCTCGTGCTGAAGCTGCTGCCACTAGTCATGGCCGAGACGATGAAATGCCAGCAACGTCGTCTGCCAAGGCCGATGCCCAATGGCATAGTACAGAGCATGTCAAAACCAAAACACCAAATATCAGTAAAAAAAGGACTCCAAAACCTAAAATAAAATTGTCGGAGGAGAAGCGTAAACTTGCCAATATGCCATTTACCACACGGAGTGGCAAGGAACGGCTGAGGCCCTGGCCTATGTTCATGGCTAGTGGTTCAGCTTCACATGAGGATGGAAGCTCTCAGCCTCTCGCTAGAAAACTGAAAAGACTCAAGCTGGCAAAAGCACCGCAAAGAACTGTGCGTTCTTTGAAATCCCAAATCCACAAGGAGAGTCCAATTGTGTCGGTTGCGATGCCTGACCTTCCCAACACTGGACGTGAAGAGCATGCGCCTTCCACCATTTGCACGCCCCCTGCAAGTGCTGGAAGGAGCACCCGCAGTCCAGTTCCTGATAGTCAGATTGAAGATGTCAGTGTTGAAGTACACCAGGATGAGGAGGATATGGGTGTTGCTGGCGCTGGGGAGGAAATTGACCAGGAGGATTCTGATGGTGAGGTGGTTTGTTTAAGTCAGGCACCCGGGGAGACACCTGTTGTCCGTGGGAGGAATATGGCCGTTGACATGCCAGGTGAAAATACCAAAAAAATCAGCTCTTCGGTGTGGAGGTATTTCACCAGAAATGCGGACAACAGGTGTCAAGCCGTGTGTTCCCTTTGTCAAGCTGTAATAAGTAGGGGTAAGGACGTTAACCACCTCGGAACATCCTCCCTTATACGTCACCTGCAGCGCATTCATAATAAGTCAGTGACAAGTTCAAAAACTTTGGGTGACAGCGGAAGCAGTCCACTGACCAGTAAATCCCTTCCTCTTGTAACCAAGCTCACGCAAACCACCCCACCAACTCCCTCAGTGTCAATTTCCTCCTTCCCCAGGAATGCCAATAGTCCTGCAGGCCATGTCACTGGCAAGTCTGACGAGTCCTCTCCTGCCTGGGATTCCTCCGATGCATCCTTGCGTGTAACGCCTACTGCTGCTGGCGCTGCTGTTGTTGCCGCTGGGAGTCGATGGTCATCCCAGAGGGGAAGTCGTAAGCCCACTTGTACTACTTCCAGTAAGCAATTGACTGTTCAACAGTCCTTTGCGAGGAAGATGAAATATCACAGCAGTCATCCTACTGCAAAGCGGATAACTGAGTCCTTGACAACTATGTTGGTGTTAGACGTGCGTCCGGTATCCGCCGTTAGTTCACAGGGAACTAGACAATTTATTGAGGCAGTGTGCCCCCGTTACCAAATACCATCTAGGTTCCACTTCTCTAGGCAGGCGATACCGAGAATGTACACGGACGTCAGAAAAAGACTCACCAGTCTCCTAAAAAATGCAGTTGTACCCAATGTCCACTTAACCACGGACATGTGGACAAGTGGAGCAGGGCAGGGTCAGGACTATATGACTGTGACAGCCCACTGGGTAGATGTATGGACTCCCGCCGCAAGAACAGCAGCGGCGGCACCAGTAGCAGCATCTCGCAAACGCCAACTCTTTCCTAGGCAGGCTACGCTTTGTATCACCGCTTTCCAGAATACGCACACAGCTGAAAACCTCTTACGGCAACTGAGGAAGATCATCGCGGAATGGCTTACCCCAATTGGACTCTCCTGTGGATTTGTGGCATCGGACAACGCCAGCAATATTGTGTGTGCATTAAATATGGGCAAATTCCAGCACGTCCCATGTTTTGCACATACCTTGAATTTGGTGGTGCAGAATTTTTTAAAAAACGACAGGGGCGTGCAAGAGATGCTGTCGGTGGCCAGAAAAATTGCGGGACACTTTCGGCGTACAGGCACCACGTACAGAAGACTGGAGCACCACCAAAAACTACTGAACCTGCCCTGCCATCATCTGAAGCAAGAAGTGGTAACGAGGTGGAATTCAACCCTCTATATGCTTCAGAGGTTGGAGGAGCAGCAAAAGGCCATTCAAGCCTATACAATTGAGCACGATATAGGAGATGGAATGCACCTGTCTCAAGTGCAGTGGAGAATGATTTCAACGTTGTGCAAGGTTCTGATGCCCTTTGAACTTGCCACACGTGAAGTCAGTTCAGACACTGCCAGCCTGAGTCAGGTCATTCCCCTCATCAGGCTTTTGCAGAAGAAGCTGGAGGCATTGAAGAAGGAGCTAAAAGGGAGCGATTCCGCTAGGCATGTGGGACTTGTGGATGCAGCCCTTAATTCGCTTAACAAGGATTCACGGGTGGTCAATCTGTTGAAATCAGAGCACTACATTTTGGCCACCGTGCTCGATCCTAGATTTAAAGCCTACCTTGGATCTCTCTTTCCGGCAGACACAGGTCTGCTGGGGTTGAAAGACCTGCTGGTGACAAAATTGTCAAGTCAAGCGGAACGCGACCTGTCAACATCTCCTCCTTCACATTCTCCCGCAACTGGGGGTGCGAGGAAAAGGCTCAGAATTCCGAGCCCACCCGCTGGCGGTGATGCAGGGCAGTCTGGAGCGACTGCTGATGCTGACATCTGGTCCGGACTGAAGGACCTGACAACGATTACGGACATGTCGTCTACTGTCACTGCATATGATTCTCTCAACATTGATAGAATGGTGGAGGATTATATGAGTGACCGCATCCAAGTAGGCACGTCACACAGTCCGTACTTATACTGGCAGGAAAAAGAGGCAATTTGGAGGCCCTTGCACAAACTGGCTTTATTCTACCTAAGTTGCCCTCCCACAAGTGTGTACTCCGAAAGAGTGTTTAGTGCCGCCGCTCACCTTGTCAGCAATCGGCGTACGAGGTTACATCCAGAAAATGTGGAGAAGATGATGTTCATTAAAATGAATTATAATCAATTCCTCCGCGGAGACATTGACCAGCAGCAATTGCCTCCACAAAGTACACAGGGAGCTGAGATGGTGGATTCCAGTGGGGACGAATTGATAATCTGTGAGGAGGGGGATGTACACAGTGATATATCGGAGGGTGAAGATGAGGTGGACATCTTGCCTCTGTAGAGCCAGTTTGTGCAAGGAGAGATTAATTGCTTCTTTTTTGGGGGGGGTCCAAACCAACCCGTCATATCAGTCACAGTCGTGTGGCAGACCCTGTCACTGAAATGATGGGTTGGTTAAAGTGTGCATGTCCTGTTTTGTTTATACAACATAAGGGTGGGTGGGAGGGCCCAAGGACAATTCCATCTTGCACCTCTTTTTTCTTTTCTTTTTCTTTGCATCATGTGCTGATTGGGGAGGGTTTTTTGGAAGGGACATCCTGCGTGACACTGCAGTGCCACTCCTAGATGGGCCCGGTGTTTGTGTCGGCCACTAGGGTCGCTAATCTTACTCACACAGCTACCTCATTGCGCCTCTTTTTTTCTTTGCGTCATGTGCTGTTTGGGGAGGGTTTTTTGGAAGGGACATCCTGCGTGACACTGCAGTGCCACTCCTAGATGTGCCCGGTGTTTGTGTCGGCCACTAGGGTCGCTAATCTTACTCACACAGCTACCTCATTGCGCCTCTTTTTTTCTTTGCGTCATGTGCTGTTTGGGGAGGGTTTTTTGGAAGGGACATCCTGCGTGACACTGCAGTGCCACTCCTAGATGGGCCCGGTGTTTGTGTCGGCCACTAGGGTCGCTAATCTTACTCACACAGCTACCTCATTGCGCCTCTTTTTTTCTTTGCGTCATGTGCTGTTTGGGGAGGGTTTTTTGGAAGGGACATCCTGCGTGACACTGCAGTGCCACTCCTAGATGGGCCCGGTGTTTGTGTCGGCCACTAGGGTCGCTAATCTTACTCACACAGTCAGCTACCTCATTGCGCCTCTTTTTTTCTTTGCGTCATGTGCTGTTTGGGGAGGGTTTTTTGGAAGGGCCATCCTGCGTGACACTGCAGTGCCACTCCTAGATGGGCCCGGTGTTTGTGTCGGCCACTAGGGTCGCTAATCTTACTCACACAGCTACCTCATTGCTCCTCTTTTTTTCTTTGCGTCATGTGCTGTTTGGGGAGGGTTTTTTGGAAGGGACATCCTGCGTGACACTGCAGTGCCACTCCTAGATGGGCCCGGTGTTTGTGTCGGCCACTAGGGTCGCTTATCTTACTCACACAGCGACCTCGGTGCAAATTTTAGGACTAAAAATAATATTGTGAGGTGTGAGGTATTCAGAATAGACTGAAAATGAGTGTAAATTATGGTTTTTGAGGTTAATAATACTTTGGGATCAAAATGACCCCCAAATTCTATGATTTAAGCTGTTTTTTAGTGTTTTTGGAAAAAAACACCCGAATCCAAAACACACCCGAATCCGACAAAAATAATTCGGTGAGGTTTTGCCAAAACGCGTTCGAACCCAAAACACGGCCGCGGAACCGAACCCAAAACCAAAACACAAAACCCGAAAAATTTCAGGCGCTCATCTCTAGTGATAACGCACCAGCCAATCGGCTCCTGTCAATTTACATATTGAAGCTGATTGGTTGGTGCGTTATCTCTGCTTTATTACTTCTTTATGCCTTCTCCAGGCTTAATACATCTGCCCCAGTGTATACTATTTACCAAAAATGTCAGCAAATTATTAAATATAATAATTTCGTATCACTAAATTGTTGTAGTAACCTAAAACACTAGAGTAGGAGAGCTGAAGCAACTCCATTATTTACTATACATCATAGGCTGGGTCATGGCAGGACAGAGGATTCATGAGTTATCTGCTATTTCCCTAATGGAACTCTGGAAGTACCAAGCTTTCTGCAATTCCATGCCTTGCTAGAGCTAGATATGAGTGTGTAATGCTATAAGCATAAAACAATAAACATCCTTGTTTTGCTTTTGGGGAGTTTCCTAATGGATTGCCTTGGGCCTGTTGACTTCAAAACCACTAGCTCAGCCATTTAGCCTCTAACACAGTTAGTGAAAGGACATATGGTCAATTAAGATAATCCGTCCCACCATGGGATATGAGAACAATACATTTCTCATGAGAGTGGATAGCCAGCTCATTCATTTTGCTTTAGAAACCCATATTTTGTTACTCTGTGATGTAAAATTATAGAAACTTGTTCTATATTCAGTACATGCAAGTGAGATGACAATTTGGGATCTATCTGACTCAAACACACGCTGCATCATTTTCAGAATAATAAAGACATTGTTACTAGATTGATAGAAATAATAAGCATGAATACACAAGCTGTTTGTCATTATGGACAAGGAGGACCACACAGTAATCTTACTGCTCAAACATGCTCAGAGAGGGCCTTATGTAGGAGCAAAGCACCTTGGCAAATCCATGTTATAGTACATTGTGGAGGTGGTAGGTACAAATGTAAAATTTGAGCAAAGATTTAGAGTAACATGTGCAAGCTCAGCTCTAAGTTACAGTGTAAAAATAAGTGTCCTATTTACTGTACAGGTATAATAAGCATCTGTTTTACCTGCATGTAAAAATATAAACTGTATTAGCACCGCAGCATGGTTTATCCAGGAGCAAATTTACTCTGTTTTCGCTTTGCTCTGACTGAGGACAGAATGTTCCATCTGTTCATGGTGCATTATATTGGTGCGCTCTACATTTGTGAGAACAGTATCTCTACATAACCTGCAACCAGATTGTGAGCTTTTTAATACGGGTCTGATGTACAGATGTAGCCACCCTCATCTTACAGCGATGCGGCATGCTGCATGGCGTGCCAGGCTAGGACTATTCGCAGCTGGCAATCACTGAATTAATTCCATTAGAAATGAATGGAACAATCGCCGGCTGCAAATAGTCACAGCCCAGCATGCCATGCAGCAAGTCGTGTTGCGGCATGCTGCATGCAGCAAAGATGAGCATGGCTACATCTGCATGTTCATGTCTCTTCACATTCTTCAAGTGGATCAAACAGCAAAGCACATATTGCATACGCATTAGAGTGAGATGGTTCAGTTTCAGTTTGTACAAATATTGGTGGTTTTCTCTTACGTCCTAGAGGATGCTGGGGTCCATTTTAGTACCATGGGGTATAGACGGTTCCGCAGGAGCCGTCCGCACTTTAAGACTTTTCAACAGTGTGAACTGGCTCCTCCCTCTATGCCCCTCCTCCAGACCTCAGTTTAGAAAATGTGCCCAGGAGACTGGATGCACACTAGTGGAGCTCTACTGAGCTTAGCTGGAAAAAGACTTTCTTCTGGCAACAGCTTCCCTGCCTCTGGGACTTAAGGGGGGTGGGGTAGGAACCTACTTCTCAATTAGTTAATGGTTCTGCTTCCGCTGACAGGACATCGGGGGTAATTCCAAGTTGATCGCAGCAGGAATTCTGTTAGCAATTGGGCAAAACCATGTGCACTGCAGGGGAGGCAGATATAACATGTGCAGAGAGAGTTAGATTTGGGTGTGGTGTGTTCAATCTGCAATCTAATTTGCAGTGTAAAAATAAAGCAGCCAGTATTTACCCTGCACAGAAATAAAATAACCCACCCAAATCTAACTCTCTGCAAATGTTATATCTGCCTCCCCTGCAGTGCACATGGTTTTGCCCAACTGCTAAAAAATTTCCTGCTGCGATCAACTTGGAATTTCCCCCACCATTAGCTCCTGAAGGGTACTGAACACAGCCCAAGCCTGGCCAGCGTTCACTCCCACAGCACTGCCGCCACCCCCTAACAGAGCCAGAAGTCAGATGGCTGGTGAGTATATTACCGGAGTCCTGCAGAGAGGGGATCCACAAGGGTGCAGAGCGCGGGGGATGGGCGCGCTCTGAGGGCATGTTTGAAAACCTTACTCTCACTGGCAAAAAGGGTACATGTACAGCCGCTGATGTGCCATCCCCAGCCAGTATAAATATTACATTGCTGAGGCTGAAGGGCGGGGCTTCTCCTCAGACTTGCCAGAACACTCACTGGGTGCCATTTTCTCCTGCAGAAACTCCAGTGTGAAGCTCCTGAACACTGTTTCTCCTCATGACAACTCTGATACAAGTACAGGGTGTTATAGAAGGGGCTAGTCACAGTTTTAATCCATGGAATTTGAATAGGAAAGATTTGGATCTTCTTAAAGTACAGATAAAAAGAAAAGGTGAGTTATTTCTTCAAATGTGCACTTGTGGTACCCTCAGGTTAACCCCTTATGGCAATGTGCTTACCAGAAATCCGCTTCGCGATGATACTTCTATTCTCTTCGCGGAGAGGTCTGAAGGTATGAGTAACACACTTTTGAATATGGAAAACAACGTTAATTAATAATGCAGGTGTATTTATTTCAAGAACCAGTGCATCCGATATAGCCTGTACGCTAGTACAGTAGGTACTCCAGTATAATACAACAATGACGCCTTTAAGCACAAACAAGAAACTAATCAATTATCACAACTATGCTTAATTACTGTATAAACATTAGCATCGGGTACCAAAACAAACGCAACCTGAATAGTGTCCAAATGTTGCTTTTATACCTGTGCACAGGATTTTTGGATTGCAATCCTTTGATAACAACTTGATTTCCATGTAATATGTAGGGACTGGCAAGTATAGTGTAATTGTTACCAATTGCTGTATCTTGGAGGAGCCCCAACAGATCACTATTTAAATTGGAGATCCCAAACTGGAAGTCTGTTGAATTTCCTCTCTGTATGAGGGATATAGTCTTGTTAATCTCTATTTGTTCTCAGGTGGTGCCTGCAGTGTGGAGGATCACTTCTAAATGCTCAATGTCTAATCAATGTCAGTTTCACTGAGATAGCAGTGATTTAGCTTGTAAGGCAGTGTTCAGTCATTCGTGACCAGAGTCTCTCTCTTATATAGGCTGCCAGCCTTGTAGTCTACGGAGGTGCATAGGGGGTCCTTTATATTACTTCACTCTTCTTTAGAGGCTAATTATGAGTCTTTACACCAGGACGCAGCTGTTTAGTATAGTGTATGAGTCATTAGGCTACTCCAGAACTCAGTGGCTAACTTAGCCAGACTCAAGTGACCTATGACTGTAGTGATGATCTCTTTACTCAGGGGGCCACCCCACATGAACTCCGTTGTCTCACCCTGCAGCACTGTTTCTCCTCTGTGCATAAGAACTATTGCTGTCTCCGTCTGAGCTGCAGTAAATCACAGCCTGTGGAATGTTTACTTCAAACCACGCTGATCACTGCTTGAATCTCTCAGACCCTCTACGTATCACTTTGGCAGATGCAGGCTTTCTCAGCATACTGGCGTCTGACGTCACATCCCCCTCTGCAGCCTATAAATCCTCTGCCCTTTTCTCTGACGTCTAAGTGGATGCTGGGACTCCGTAAGGACCATGGGGATTAGCGGCTCCGCAGGAGACTGGGCACAACTAAAGAAAGCTTTAGGACTACCTGGTGTGCACTGGCTCCTCCCACTAAGACCCTCCTCCAGACCTCAGTTAGATTCTTGTGCCCGGCTGAGCTGGATGCACACTAGGGGATCTCCTGAGCTCCTAGAAAGAAAGTATATTTAGGTTTTTTATTTTTCTCTAACGTCCTAAGTGGATGCTGGGGACTCCGTCAGGACCATGGGGAATAGCGGCTCCGCAGGAGACAGGGCACAAAAATAAAGCTTTAGGATTAGGTGGTGTGTACTGGCTCCTCCCCCTATCACCCTCCTCCAAGCCTCAGTTAGGTTTTTGTGCCCGTCCGAGCAGGGTGCAATCTAGGTGGCTCTCCTAAAGAGCTGCTTAGAAAAAGTTTTTAGGTTTTTTTATTTTCAGTGAGTCCTGCTGGCAACAGGCTCACTGCATCGAGGGACTTAGGGGAGAGAATTTCAACTCACTTGCGTGCAGGATGGATTGGATTCTTAGGCTACTAGACACCATTAGCTCCAGAGGGAGTCGGAACACAGGTCTCACCCTGGGGTTCGTCCCGGAGCCGCGCCGCCGACCCCCCTTACAGATGCTGAAGATTGAAGGTCCGGAAACAGGCGGCAGAAGGCTCTTCAGTCTTCATGAAGGTAGCGCACAGCACTGCAGCTGTGCGCCATTGTTGTCACACACTTCACACCAAGCGGTCACGGAGGGTGCAGGGCGCTGCTGGGGGCGCCCTGGGCAGCAATATTTAATACCTTTATGGCAAAAGAATACATCACATATAGCCATTGAGGCTATATGTATGTATTTAACCCATGCCAGATATCTAAAACTCCGGGAGAAAAGCCCGCTGAAATAGGGGGCGGGGCTTATTCTCCTCAGCACACAGCGCCATTTTCCTGCTCAGCTCCGCTGTGAGGAAGGCTCCCAGGACTCTCCCCTGCACTGCACTACAGAAACAGGGTAAAACAGAGAGGGGGGGCATTTTTTGGCGATATTTTGATATATTTAAGCTGCTATAAGGAACAACACTTATATAAGATTGTTCCCATATATATTATAGCGCTTGGGTGTGTGCTGGCAAACTCTCCCTCTGTCTCCCCAAAGGGCTAGTGGGGTCCTGTCTTCGATAAGAGCATTCCCTGTGTGTCTGCTGTGTGTCGGTACGTGTGTGTCGACATGTATGAGGACGATGTTGGTGTGGAGGCAGAGCAATTGCCGATAATGGTGATGTCACCCCCCAGGGAGTCGACACCGGAATGGATGGCTTTGTTTATGGAATTACGTGATAATGTCAGCACATTACAAAAATCAGTTGACGACATGAGACGGCCGGCAAACCAGTTAGTACCTGCCCAGGCGTCTCAGACACCGTCAGGGGCTGTAAAGCGCCCTTTACCTCGGTCGGTCGACACAGACCCAGACACAGACACTGAATCTAGTGTCGACGGTGATGAAACAAACGTATTTTCAAGTAGGGCCACACGTTATATGATCACGGCAATGAAGGAGGCTTTGCATATCTCTGATACTGCAAGTACCACAAAAAGGGGTATTATGTGGGGGGTGAAAAAACTACCTGTAGTTTTTCCTGAATCAGAGGAATTAAATGATGTATGTGATGAAGCGTGGGTTAACCCAGATAGAAAAGTGCTAATTTCAAAAAAGTTATTAGCATTATACCCTTTCCCGCCAGAGGTTAGGGCGCGCTGGGAAACACCCCCTAGGGTGGATAAGGCGCTCACACGCTTATCAAAACAAGTGGCGTTACCGTCTCCTGATACGGCCGCCCTCAGGGATCCAGCTGATAGGAGACTGGAAACTACCCTAAAAAGTATATACACACATACTGGTGTTATACTGCGACCAGCCATCGCCTCAGCCTGGATGTGCAGTGCTGGGGTCGTCTGGTTGGATTCCCTGACTGAAAATATTGATACCCTGGATAGGGACAGTATTTTATTGACTATAGAGCAATTAAAGGATGCTTTCCTTTATATGCGAGATGCTCAGAGAGATATTTGCACTCTGGCATCGAGAGTAAATGCGATGTCCATATCTGCCAGAAGGAGTTTATGGACGCGACAGTGGTCAGGTGATGCGGATTCCAAACGACATATGGAAGTATTGCCGTATAAAGGGGAGGAATTATTTGGCGTCGGTCTATCGGATCTGGTGGCCACGGCAACTGCCGGAAAATCCACCTTTTTACCTCAGACCCCCTCCCAACAGAAAAAGACACCGTCTTTTCAGCCGCAGTCCTTTCGGTCCTATAAAAACAAGCGGACAAAAGGACAGTCATATCTGCCTCGGGGCAGAGGAAGGGGTAAGAGAGGGCAGCAAGCAGCCCCTGCCCAGGAACAGAAGCCCTCTCAGGGTTCTGCAAAGCCCTCAGCATGATGCTGGGGCCTTACAAGCGGACTCGGGAGCGGTGGGGGGTCGACCCAAGAATTTCAGCGCACAGTGGGCTTGCTCACAGGTGGACCCCTGGATCCTGCAGGTAGTATCTCAGGGTTACAGGTTGGAATTCGAGAAGTCTCCCCCTCGCAGGTTCCTAAAGTCTGCTCTGCCAACGTCTCCCTCAGACAGGGCGACGGTATTGGAAGCCATTCACAAGCTGTTTTCTCAGCAGGTGATAGTCAAGGTACCCCTCCTACAACAGGGAAAGGGGTATTACTCCACGCTATTTGTGGTACCGAAGCCGGACGGCTCGGTAAGACCTATTCTAAATCTGAAATCTTTGAACCTGTACATACAAAAATTTAATGTTCAAGATGGAGTCACTCAGAGCAGTGATAGCGAATCTGGAAGAAGGGGACTTTATGGTGTCCCTGGACATAAAGGATGCTTACCTGCATGTCCCAATTTGCCCTTCACATCAAGGGTACCTCAGGTTCGTGGTGCAAAACTGTCATTATCAGTTTCAGACGCTGCCGTTTGGATTGTCCACGGCACCTCGGGTCTTTACCAAGGTAATGGCCGAAATGATGATTCTTCTGCGAAGAAGAGGCGTATTAATTATCCCTTACTTGGACGATCTCCTGATAAGGGCAAGGTCCAGAGAACAGCTGGAGGACGGAGTAGCACTAACCCGACTAGTGCTGCAACAACACGGGTGGATTCTGAATTTTCCAAAATCTCAGTTGACCCCGACGACACGTCTGCTGTTCCTGGGAATGATTCTGGACACGGTTCAGAAAAAGGTGTTTCTTCCGGAGGAGAAAGCCAGGGAGTTATCCGAACTTGTCAGGAACCTCCTAAAACCAGGGAAAGTGTCTGTGCATCAATGCACAAGAGTCCTGGGAAAGATGGTGGCTTCTTACGAAGCGATTCCATTCGGCAGATTCCACGCACAAACTTTTCAGTGGGATCTGCTGGACAAATGGTCCGGATCACATCTGCAGATGCATCAGCGGATAACCTTATCGCCACGGACAAGGGTGTCTCTTCTGTGGTGGTTGCAGAGTGCTCATCTGTTAGAGGGCCGCAGATTCGGCATACAGGACTGGGTCCTGGTGACCACGGATGCCAGTCTGAGAGGCTGGGGAGCGGTCACACAGGGAAGAAACTTCCAGGGAGTATGGTCAAGCCTGGAGATGTCTCTTCACATAAATATACTGGAGCTAAGAGCGATTTACAATGCTCTAAGTCTGGCAAAACCCCTGCCTCAGGGTCAGCCGGTGTTGATCCAGTCGGACAACATCACGGCAGTCGCCCACGTAAACAGACAGGGGGCACAAGAAGCAGGACAGCAATGGCAGAAGCTGCAAGGATTCTTCGCTGGGCGGAAGATCATGTGATAGCACTGTCAGCAGTATTCATTCCGGGAGTGGACAACTGGGAAGCAGACTTCCTCAGCAGACACGATCTACACCCGGGAGAGTGGGGACTTCATCCAGAAGTCTTCCACATGATTGTGAACCGTTGGGAAAAACCAATGGTGGATATGATGGCGTCCCGCCTCAACAAAAAACTGGACAGGTATTGCGCCAGGTCAAGAGACCCTCAGGCAATAGCTGTGGACGCTCTGGTAACACCGTGGGTGTTCCAGTCAGTGTATGTGTTCCCTCCTCTGCCTCTCATACCAAAAGTACTGAGAATTATACGGCAAAAGGGAGTAAGAACGATACTAGTGGCTCCGGATTGGCCAAGAAGAACTTGGTACCCGGAACTTCAAGAGATGCTCACGGAGGATCCGTGGCCTCTACCTCTAAGACGGGACCTGCTTCAGCAGGGACCGTGTCTATTCCAAGACTTACCACGGCTGCGTTTGACGGCATGGCGGTTGAACGCCGAATTCTAAGGGAAAAAGGCATTCCGGAAGAGGTCATTCCTACACTGGTAAAAGCCAGGAAGGAGGTGACTGCACAACATTATCACCGCATTTGGAGAAAATATGTTGCGTGGTGTGAGGCCAGGAAGGCCCCCACGGAGGAATTTTAACTGGGTCGATTCCTACATTTCCTGCAAACAGGATTGTCTATGGGCCTCAAATTGGGGTCCATTAAGGTTCAAATTTCGGCCCTGTCGATTTTCTTCCAGAAAGAATTGGCTTCAGTTCCGGAAGTCCAGACTTTTGTAAAAGGAGTACTACATATACAGCCCCCGGTTGTGCCCCCAGTGGCACTGTGGGATCTTAATGTAGTCTTGGATTTTCTCAAATCCCATTGGTTTGAGCCGCTCAAATCGGTGGAGTTGAAGTATCTTACATGGAAAGTAACCATGCTACTGGCCCTGGCTTCAGCCAGGAGAGTATCAGAATTGGCGGCTTTATCATATAAGAGCCCATATCTGATTTTCCATACGGACAGGGCAGAACTGCGGACGCGTCCTCATTTTCTGCCTAAGGTGGTGTCAGCGTTTCACCTGAACCAGCCTATTGTGGTGCCTGCGGCTACTAACGATTTGGAGGATTCCAAGTTGTTGGACGTGGTCCGGGCATTGAAAATATATATTTCAAGAACGGCGGGAGTCAGAAAGTCTGACTCACTGTTTATATTGTATGCACCCAACAAGATGGGTGCTCCTGCTTCTAAGCAGACGATTGCTCGTTGGATTTGTAGCACAATTCAACTTGCACATTCTGTGGCAGGCTTGTCACAACCTAAATCTGTCAAGGCCCATTCCACAAGGAAAGTGGGCTCATCCTGGGCGGCTGCCCGGGGGGTCTCGGCATTACAACTCTGCCGAGCTGCTACTTGGTCAGGGGCAAACACGTTTGCAAAATTCTACAAATTTGATACCCTGGCTGAGGAGGACCTTGAGTTCTCTCATTCGGTGCTGCAGAGTCATCCGCACTCTCCCGCCCGTTTGGGAGCTTTGGTATAATCCCCATGGTCCTGACGGAGTCCCCAGCATCCACTTAGGACGTTAGAGAAAATAAGAACTTACTTACCGATAATTCTATTTCTCGTAGTCCGTAGTGGATGCTGGGCGCCCATCCCAAGTGCGGATTGTCTGCAATACTTGTACATAGTTATTGTTACAAACAAATTCGGGTTGTTATTGTTGTGAGCCGTCTGTTCAGAGGCTCCTACGTTTGTCATACTGTTAACTGGGTTCAGATCACAAGTTATACGGTGTGATTGGTGTGGCTGGTATGAGTCTTACCCGGGATTCAATATCCTTCCTTATTGTGTACGCTCGTCCGGGCACAGTATCCTAACTGAGGCTTGGAGGAGGGTCATAGGGGGAGGAGCCAGTACACACCACCTAATCCTAAAGCTTTATTTTTGTGCCCTGTCTCCTGCGGAGCCGCTATTCCCCATGGTCCTGACGGAGTCCCCAGCATCCACTACGGACTACGAGAAATAGAATTATCGGTAAGTAAATTCTTATTTACAGTGAGATCTGCTGGCAACAGACTCACTGCAGCGAGGGACTAAGGGGAGAAGAAGCGAACCTACCTAACAGGTGGTAGTTTGGGCTTCTTAGGCTACTGGACACCATTAGCTCCAGAGGGATCGACCGCAGGACCCGACCTTGGTGTTCGTTCCCGGAGCCGCGCCGTCGTCCCCCTTACAGAGCCAGAAGCATGAAGAGTCCGGAAAATCGGCGGCAGAAGACTTCGGTCTTCACCAAGGTAGCGCACAGCACTGCAGCTGTGCGCCATTGCTCCTCATGTACACCTCACACTCCGGTCACTGATGGGTGCAGGGCGCTGGGGGGGGGGCGCCCTGAGGGCAATATGACACCTTGGCTGGCAAATCTACATCATATATAGTCCTAGAGGCTAAATAGATGTAAAATTACCCCTGCCAGTATTCCAGAAAAAGCGGGAGAAAGTCCGCCGAAAAAGGGGCGGGGCTTCTCCCTCAGCACACTGGCACCATTTTCTCTTCACAGTGCAGCTGGAAGACAGCTCCCCAGGCTCTCCCCTGTAGTTTTCAGGCTCAAAGGGTTAAAAAGAGAGGGGGGGCACTAAATTTAGGCGCAATATATGTATACAAGCAGCTATTTGGGGGAAAATCACTCAGTTATAGTGTTAATCCCTACATTATATAGCGCTCTGGTGTGTGCTGGCATACTCTCTCTCGGTCTCCCCAAAGGACTTTGTGGGGTCCTGTCCTCAGTCAGAGCATTCCCTGTGTGTGTGCGGTGTGTCGGTACGGCTGTGTCGACATGTTGGATGAGGAAGGTTACGTGGAGGCGGAGCAGAGGCCGATAAATGGGATGTCGCCCCCTGTGGGGCCGACACCAGAGTGGATGGATAGGTGGAAGGTATTAACCGACAGTGTCAACTCCTTACATAAAAGGCTGGATGACGTAACAGCTGTGGGACAGCCGGCTTCTCAGCCCGCGCCTGCCCAGGCGTCTCAAAGACCATCAGGGGCTCAAAAAAACGCCCGTTACCTCAGATGGCAGACACAGATGTCGACACGGAGTCTGACTCCAGTGTCGACGAGGTTGAGACATATACACAATCCACTAGGAACATCCGTTACATGATCTCGGCAATGAAAAATGTGTTACGCATTTCTGACATGAACCCAAGTATCACATAAAAGGGGTTTTATTTTTGGGGAGAAAAAGCAGCCAGTGTTTTGTTCCCCCATCAGATGAATGAATGAAGTGTGTAAAGAAGCGTGGTTTCCCCCGATAAGAAACTGTTAATTTCTAAAAAGTTACTGATGGCGTACCCTTTCCCGCCAGAGGATACGTCACGTTGGGAGATATCCCTTAGGGTGGATAAGGCGCTCACACGTTTGTCAAAAGGTGGCACTGCCGTCTTAGGATACGGCCACCTTGAAGGAACCTGCTGATAAAAAGCAGGAGGCGATCCTGAAGTCTGTATTTACACACTCATGTTATATACTGAAACCTGCAATTGCCTCAGCATAAATAGTGCGGCTGCAGCGTGGTCTGATACCCTGTCAGATAATATTAATACGCTAAGACAGGGATAATATTTTGCTAACATTGAGCATATTTAAGACGTTGTCTTATATATATATATAAAGGATGCACAGAGGGATATTTGCCGGCTGGCATCTAGAATTAATGCAATGTCCATTCTGCTAGGAGGGTATTAGAAACCCGGCAGTGGACAGGTGATGCTGCCTGTAAAAGGCACATGGAGATTCTGCCTTATAAGGGTGAGGAATTGTTTGGGGATGGTCTCTGGGACCTCGTATCCACAGCAACAGCTGGGAATACATTTTTTTTTTACCTCGGGTTTCCTCACAGCCTAAGAAAGCACCGTATTTTCAGGTACAGTCCTTTTAGGCTTCAGAAAAGCAAGCGGGTCAAAGGCGCTTCCTTTCTGCACAGAGACAAGGGAAGAAGGAAAAAAGCTGCACCAGCAGCCAGTTCCCAGGATCAAAAATCTTCCCCCGCTTCCTCTGAGTCCACCGCATGACGCTGGGGCTCCACAGGTGGAGACAAGTGCGGTAGGGGCGCGTCTCGGGAACTTCAGGGACCAGTGGGCTTGCCCACAGGTGGATCTCTAGGTTCTGCAAATAGTATCACAGGGATACAGGCTGGAGTTCGAGGCGACTCCCCCTCGCCGTTACCTCACATCAGCCTTGCCTGCTGCCCTCGGAGAAAGGTAGTACTGGCGGCAATCAACAAGCTGTACTTTCAGCAGGTGAAATCAAGGTACCCCTCCTTCAACAAGGCCGGGGTTACTATTCCAAAATGTTGTGGTACCGAAACCAGACGGTTCGGTGAGACCCATTCTAAAATTGAAAGCCTTGAACACTTATATACGAAGGTTCAAGTTCAAAATGGAATCGCTCAGGGCGATTATTGCAAGCCTGGAGAATTTCATGGTATCACTGGACATCAAGGATGATTACCTGCATGTCCCTATTTACCCTCTTCACCAGGAGTACCTCAATATTGTGGTACAGGATTGTCATTACCAATTCCAGACGTTGCCGCTGGTCTGTCCCCGGCACCGAGGTATTTACCAAGGTAATGGCCGAAATAATGATCCCGTACTTGGACGATCTCCTTATAAAGGCGAGGTCCAGGGAGCAGTTGTTCGTCGGAGTAGCACTATCTCGGGAAGTGCTACAACAGCACGGCTGGTTTCTGAATATTCCAAAGTCGCAGCTGGTTCCTACGACGCTTCTACTGTTCCTGGATATGGTTCTGGACACAGAACAGGATAAAAAGGTTTTCTCCCGGAGGAGAAGTCCAAGGAGTTGTTGTCTCTAGACAGAGACCTCCTAATACGTATACAGGTGTCGGTGCATCAATGCACGCGAGCCCTGGGAAAGATGGTAGCTTCTTACGAAGAAATTCCATTCGCCAAGTCCCATGCAAGAATTTTTTCAGTGGGATCTGTTGGACAAGTGGTCCGGGTCGCATCTTCAGATGCATCGGCGGATAACCCTGTCTCCAAGGGTCAGGGTGTCGCTGTTGTGGTGGCTGCAGAGTGCTCATCTTCTAGGGGGCCGCAGATTCGGCATACAGGACTGGGTCCTGGTGACCACGGATGCCAGCCTTCGAGGCTGGGGGGCAGTCACACAGGGAAGGAACTTCCAAGGCTATGGAAAAGTCAGGAGACTTCCCTACACATAAATATTCTGGAACTGAGGGCCATTTACAATGCCCTAAGTCAGGCTGGACCCTGCTTCAACACCGGCCGGTGCTGATCCAGTCAGACAACATCACGGCGGTCGCTCATGTAAACAGACAGGGCGGCACAAGAAGCAGGATGGCGATGGCAGAAGCCACAAGGATTCTCCGATGGGCGGAAAATCATGTGTTAGCACTGTCAGCAGTGTTCATTCCCGGAGTGGACAACTGAGAAGCAGACTTTCTCAGAAGACACGACCTCCACCCGGGAGAGTGGGGACTTCATCCAGAAGTCTTCCAAATGATTGTACACCGTTGGGAAAGGCCACAGGTGGACATGATGGCGTCCCGCCTCAACTAAAAACTACAAAGATATTGCGCCAGGTCAAGGACCCTTAGGCGATAGCTGTGGACGCTCTGGTAACACCGTGGGTGTACCAGTCGGTGTATGTGTTCCCTTCTCTGCCTCTCTTACCCAGGGTAATGAGAATAATAAGAAGGAGAGGAGTAAGAACTATACTCATTGTTCCGGGTTGGCCAAGAAGAGCTTGGTAACCAGAACTCCAAGAAATGATCTCAGAGGACCCATGGCCTCTGCCGCTCAGACAGGACCTGCTGGAGCAGGGGGCCTGTCTGTTCCAAGACGTACTGCGGCTGCGTTGACGGCATGGCGGTTGAACGCCGGATCCTGAAGGAAAAGGGAATTCCGGAGGAAGTTATCCCTACGCTATTTAAAGCTAGGAAAGAAGTGAACGCAAACCATTATCACCGCATATGGCGAAAATATGTTGCGTACTGTGAGGCCAGGAAGGCCCCAAAGGAGAAATTTCAGCTAGGTCGTTTTCTGCACTTCCTACAGTCAGAGGTGGCTATGGGCCTAAAATTGGGTTCCATTAAGGTCCAGATTTCGGCTCTATCGATTTTCTTCCAAAATTGAACTGGCTTCACTGCCTGAAGTTCAGACTTTTGTTAAGGGAGTGCTGCATAGTCAGCCCCCGTTTGTGCCTCCAGTGGCACCGTGGGATCTCAACGTGGTGTTGGATTTCCTGAAGTCGCATTGGGTTGAGCCACTTAAATCCATGGAGCTATAATACCTCACGTGGAAAGTGGTCACTCTGTGGGCCTTGGCGTCGGCCAGGCGTGTATCAGAATTGGCGGCTTCGTCATACAAAAGCTCTTATCTGTATTTTATATGGATAAGGCGGAATTGAGGACTCATTCCCAATTCCTTCCTAAGGTGGTATCAGTTTTTCATGTGAACCAACCTATTGTGGTGCCTGCGGCTACTTGGGACTTGGATGATTCCAAGTTACTGGATGTAGTCAGGGCCCTGAAAAGTATATGTTTCCAGGACAGCTGGAGTCAGGAAAACTGACTCGCTATTTCTCCTGTATGCACCCAACAAGCTGGGTGCTCCTGCTTCTAAGCAGACGGTTGCTCGCTGGATCTGTAGCACGATTCAACTTGCACATTCTGCGGCTGGACTGCCGCACCCTAAATCTGTAAAAGCCCATTCCACGAGGAAAGGGGCTCTTCTTGGGCGGCTGCCCGAGGGGTCTCGGCTTTACAATTTTGCCGAGCTGTTACTTGGTCGGGTTCAAACACTTTTGCAAGAGTCTACAAGTTTGATACCCTGGCTGAGGAGGACCTAGAGTTTGCTCATTCGGTGCTGCAGAGTCATCCGCACTCTCCCGCCCGTTTGGGAGCTTTGGTATAATCCCCATGGTCCTTACGGAGTCCCAGCATCCACTTAGGACGTCAGAGAAAATAAGATTTTACTCACCGGTAAATCTATTTCTCGTAGTCCGTAGTGGATGCTGGGCGCCCATCCCAAGTGCGGATTGTCTGCAATACTTGTATATAGTTATTGCCTAACTAAAGGGTTATTGTTGAGCCATCTGTTGAGAGGCTCAGTTTTATTTCATACTGTTAACTGGGTATAATATCACGAGTTATACGGTGTGATTGGTGTGGCTGGTATGAGTCTTACCCGGGATTCAAAATCCTTCCTTATTGTGTCAGCTCTTCCGGGCACAGTATCCTAACTGAGGTCTGGAGGAGGGTCTTAGTGGGAGGAGCCAGTGCACACCAGGTAGTCCTAAAGCTTTCTTTAGTTGTGCCCAGTCTCCTGCGGAGCCGCTAATCCCCATGGTCCTTACGGAGTCCCAGCATCCACTACGGACTACGAGAAATAGATTTACCGGTGAGTAAAATCTTATTTTTCCCACGCTCCTCTCAGGCACAGTCAGATTCTCCTGGGTCTCAACACCCTCCAGATTGCTTCCGTTGTGCACAGCCCCTGTTGCCTAGCACCCAGGCTGCAATTGCAGAAGCCCAGACTGTCACAGTTCATTAAGTTCACAAGTTGCACAGCCAAGCCACAGCTTATAACCCTTTCCTATGTTTCCATGAAAGGGGTATCCCTCAGGACTGGGATGCCACACACTCAGGTCAGTGTCATGTCATAATACAATATGCTTATTTGGTATACATTAAAAAGGGATCCCTTTCTGTGAACTAAATAAACGAACGTTACTTTTTTATAATTTTAGATTATACTTTTATAATCCCCTATATTAAGGTATTGTTATTTCTATCTATTTGTTTCTCCTTTCAATACACATATGACCAAACGTTGTTAAGATAAAAAAAAAAAAACGTCTTACAGTGAGGTCTATCTCATTCTTTCACTTTCTATGCAGCAACGTAACAAGGCTCTGGAGTGCTCTGTGCCAGTCCTGCCCTCTAAGCGCATGATGTAATGATGTCACACATACAGTAGGAGACAGGGCTGTCAGCACTGGGAATTGTAGCACTGCCCAGGGTGTAATGAGGATGCTCCAAGTGGCTGCACAGACTGTAGGTTGTGTGCCTAGGGAATCTAACAGATGCTTCGGGCCAGTGGCGGAACTAGCAAGCCATTGGCCCAAGTACGAACATATGCTTTGGGACCCCCACCCAGAGGTGTCACTAGGGTTGGTGTCACCCGGTATGGTAACTCATGGTGTCACCCCCATGGACCTCTTTCCGTATCACGCACACACACGGAACCCTTAGTAATGTTTTTGTACTAGTTTTAGAGCATTTCTGTACGATATTGTGAGTCCAGGACTGCCGGGGCGCTTCTGGGGAGTTCAAGAGAAATCGCATGCGATGATCACATGCAATTCATCTTTCTAAAGTATGGCCACCTTCAGGTATGCACATTCATGCGGACATCTGTTTCATTACAAAAAAATGCATTTGCAGACTCGCATTTACAGATGTGTCCTCTAACACTCTTGCTGCCGTAGCCTCCCGCAGCTAGCAAAGGGCCTAATTCAGACCTGATCGCAACAGCAAATTTTTTCTCTAATGGGCAAAACTATGTGCAGTGCATGTGGGGCAGATATAACATGTGCAGAGACAGTTAGATTTGGGTGGGGTGTGTTCAAACTGAAACCTAAACTGCAGTGTAAAAATAAAGCAGCCAGTATTTACCCTGCACAGAAACAATATAACCCACCCAAATCTAATGTTCTCTGCACATGTTATATCTGCCCCACCTGCAGTGCAGCATGGTTTTGCCCATTAGAGAAAGATTTTCCTTTTGCGATCAGGTCTGAATTAGGCCCAAAATCCATTGATACGCTAATAGTCACAGGTGTGTGTATATGCACGCACCTGCTAGCGGCCTGAACATTACTGCAATAACTACAGGTATCAGGAGCATTGCTAACCCCCAGTGGTGCAAGTAGAAAAAAATGTCTTAGTGGTACTGTGCGCGCGTGCCATAGGCGCGTGCTGAAAAAATGGGTGTGTCCATGTGCCACAAAGGGGCGAGGTCAGTGAAAATGGGCTTGTCGACATGACATGCACCCATTTCTCGTCACTCTGGGAACATTAATTTACATTCCATATGCACCGTACCTTTATGGTGGTTTCTCTGAAGAATGGGGACCTTCTGAAGAAATGTATCCTAAGACAAATGGGGAGAAAAGAAGACTCTTTTGTGGGCGCACTCTTAACTTTGGACAATAAATTAATTAGTCAGAATAAATTAAAAATTATAATTTTAATGATTTCACAGAATTAAGATAATCAGTGGTTCTTGAAAAAGAATTAACGATCAAAAGATCACAATATATTTAGATAGCACAACGTGCTGATACAAAGTAGAAGCTAACTTCCGGCTGACGGAATAGATTCTGAGTGTTATAAGCAATAGCTAAAATGTTAGACGGTACGTTCCAATGATAAACATGTTCCTGTTGTGTATTCTATGTCACAATAAACTAATACAGTCTGGATACTGGTTTATCTTGTGAGTAGTATATATGTATCTCTCATATTCGACCAATTAATAGAAAGAGAGTGGAGAGTGAGATGGCAGTGTGAATCTACTGTCAGTGTTAGACACTGTACGTGCTGAACCAATGAGCTCTACTACACTGAGTCTTCCTCAATGGTCACCCACTTGAGTACTGACCCAGCCCAACACTGATTAGCTTCCGAGATCGAACGGCTTCGGGCGTTTCCAGTGTGGTATGATAGTAGAGAGAATGGACAATGATTGGAAGCTCAGGAATCACTGATGAGAGTTCACGAATTTACACAGTTATTCAGGACAGATAATTGTCAAAGAAGAAATCAGATGGATCTGCTGCCAATGTTAGACAGGGACGTAGTCCTGAATCAATGGTGAGAGTCCATGAAATGAAGGAAAGGGGGAAAAGAAGGGGGAGGGAAAATTGGTGAGTATAAATATTATTACTGGAAATTTCCACAGGATTATTGTTCGTGGCAATAGTGGAATAGACTGCAATATTTATTCTGAAATTGGCTGGATAATTGGTAAGTGCCAAAGTATGGTCTATGTGAGTATTATTATCTAAAAATAGTCCTCAAAATATTTCTATGTTTAGGGTGTCTGAGATAAAGATACAAGGTACGAGGAAAGATAACAATGTAACCAATAGACTGTATGAAAGTATCCAACTGTTGAATGATAGTCGTAAAGAAACAAAACCAAATAGTAGGACTGTGACAAAAATTACAGTGGTGACTCTTAATTAGGAATGGTCTATTGTATTGTATAGACCATTCCTAATTAAGAGTCACCACTGTAATTTTTTGTCACAGTCGTTCTACTATTTGGTTTTGTTTCTTTACTACTATCATTCAACAGTTGGATACTTTCATACAGTCTATTGGTTACATTGTTATCTTCCTCGTACCTTGTATCTTTATCTCAGACACCCTAAACATAGAAATATTTTGAGGACTATTTTTAGATAATAATACTCACATAGACCATACTTTGGCACTTACCAATTATCCAGCCAATTTCAGAATAAATATTGCAGTCTATTCCACTATTGCCACGAACAATAATCCTGTGGAAATTTCCAGTAATAATATTTATACTCACCAATTTTCCCTCCCCCTTCTTTTCCCCCTTTCCTTCATTTCATGGACTCTCACCATTGATTCAGGACTACGTCCCTGTCTAACATTGGCAGCAGATCCATCTGATTTCTTCTTTGACAATTATCTGTCCTGAATAACTGTGTAAATTCGTGAACTCTCATCAGTGATTCCTGAGCTTCCAATCATTGTCCATTCTCTCTACTATCATACCACACTGGAAACGCCCGAAGCCGTTCGATCTCGGAAGCTAATCAGTGTTGGGCTGGGTCAGTACTCAAGTGGGTGACCATTGAGGAAGACTCAGTGTAGTAGAGCTCATTGGTTTACCACGTACAGTGTCCAACACTGACAGTAGATTCACACTGCCATCTCACTCTCCACTCTTTCTATTAATTGGTCGAATATGAGAGATACATATATACTACTCACAAGATAAACCAGTATCCAGACTGTATTAGTTTATTGTGACATAGAATACACACGAAGAACATGTTTATCATTGGAACGTACCGTCTAACATTTTAGCTATTGCTTATAACAGAATCTATTCCGTCAGCCGGAAGTTAGCTTCTACTTTGTATCAGCACGTTGTGCTATCTAAATATATTGTGATCTTTTGATCGTTGTTAATTCTTTTTCAAGAACCACTGATTATCTTAATTCTGTGAAATCATTAAAATTATAATTTTTAATTTATTCTGACTAATTCATTTATTGTCCAAAGTTAAGAGTGCGCCCACAAAAGAGTCTTCTTTTCTCCCCATTTGTCTTATGTTCCTACACTGACTCAGGGTGCACCACCAAATCACATTAGAATTAGAAAACAGCGTTTTCTTTTAATCATTTGATCTTGGTATCTAAATCATTCTCTGACATCAAATATATCCTGTGCGGTATTCCCCTCTTTCCATGTGAAGAAATGTATCCTCCCTGGTCAGACATTGGCCCTCATTCCGAGTTGTTCGCTCGGTAATTTTCTTCGCATCGCAGCGATTTTCCGCTAATTGCGCATGCGCAATGTTCGCACTGCGACTGCGCCAAGTAAATTTGCTAAGAAGTTTGGTATTTTACTCACGGTATTACGAAGTTTTTTCTTCGTTCTGGTGATCGGAGTGTGATTGACAGGAAGTGGGTGTTTCTGGGCGGAAACTGGCCGTTTTATGGGAGTGTGTGAAAAAATGCTGCCGTTTCTGGGAAAAACGCGGGAGTGGCTGAAGAAACGGGGGAGTGTCTGGGCGAACGCTGGGTGTGTTTGTGACGTCAAACCAGGAACGACAAGCACTGAACTGATCGCACTGGAGGAGTAAGTCTTGAGCTACTCAGAAACTGCACAGAAAAATCTTTTCGCAATATTGCGAATACTTAGTTCGCAATTCTGCTAAGCTAAGATACACTCCCAGAGGGCGGCGGCTTAGCGTGTGTACTGCTGCGAAAAGCGGCTAGCGAGCGAACAACTCGGAATGAGCGCCATTGTCTTTAGGAAATCATATGGTCCGTAAGATGCCTGTTTGTGTAGGAATATAACTAAAGTCATAGTCATACAACAGAGGTTCAGCCAGATTCATGCCAGCTGTGTCCCCTTCTACACCCTGTGTCTCTCAGCTACACCATTATCTTCCCTCCTGCGTCTCCTAGCAACACCATCATCTCCTCCCTGCATTTCTCAGCCACATCGTCTTCTCCACCAATACTCTCAGCCACACCATTATCTCCCCCAGCCTCTCTCAGCCTTCATTCCTCCCTCCTTCATTTTGTGTCTCTGAGCCAGTGTTCCTCCCCTCCTTCATTCTGTGTCTGAGCCTGCGTTCCCCATCCTTCATTCTGTCTCTCGGCCTTCATTCCTCCACTCCTTCATTCTGTGTGTGTCTCAGTCTGCTTCCCCCCCCCCCCCCCCTCTTCATTCTGTCTCTCAGCCTGCGCCCCACCCTTCATTCTGTCTCTCTCAGCCTGCGCCCCCCCCCCTTCATTCTGTCTCTCAGCCTGCGTGTGTCCCCCTTCATTCTGTCTCTCAGCCTGCATCCCCCCTCCCTTCATTCTGTCTCTCAGCCGGCGTCCCCCCCATCATTGTTTTTCTCAGCCTTCGTCTCCAACACCTTCATTCTGTCTCTCAGCCTGCGTGTCTCCCCCTTCATTCTGTCTCTCAGCCTGCATCCCCCCTACCTTCATTCTGTCTCTCTCAGCCTGCATTCCCCCCATCATTCTTTTTCTCAGCCTGCGTCTCCAACCCCTTCATTCTGTCTCTCAGCCTGCTTGTATCCCCCTTCATTCTGTCTCTCAGCCTGCTTGTATCCCCCTTCATTCTGTCTCTCAGCCTGCATCCCCCCTACCTTCATTCTGTCTCTCTCAGCCTGCATTCCTCCCATCATTCTTTTTCTCAGCCTGCGTCTCCAACCCCTTCATTCTGTCTCTCAGCCTGCTTGTATCCCCCTTCATTCTGTCTCTCAGACTGCACCCCCCATTCATTCTGTCTCTCAGACTGCGTCCGTCCCCCCTTCATTCTGTCTCTCAGCCTGCATTCCCCCCTTCATTCAGTCTCTCAGCCTGCATTTCCCCCCTTCATTCTGTTTCTCAGCCTGCATTACCACCCCACCCCCTTATTCTGTCTCTCAGCCTGCGTCTCCCCCCCTTCATTCTGTCTCTCAGCCTGCGTGTGTGTCCCTTCATTCTGTCTCTCAGCCTGCGTGTGTGTCCCCCTTCATTCTTTCTCTCTCTCAGCCTGCGTCTCCCCCCCCCTTCGTTCTGTCTCTCAGACTGCATTACCACCCCCTTATTCTCAGCGTTCTCCCCCTTCATTCTGTCTCTCAGACTGTGACCCCCCCTTCATTCTGTCTCTCAGCCTCATTCTCCCCCCCTCCCCTTCATTCTGTCTGTCAGCCTGCATTCTTCTTCCCCACCCCCTTTCCTTATTTCTGTCTCTCAGCCTGCGTTAACCCCACTCCTAACCTCTTATCTCTCTATTCCAGGCGCCAGCAGAGGGTAAGGGCAGCGTGCAGCAGGAGGAAGCAGTGGCTCTTCCTTCCTGCTATGACGCTGCGCTCCCAGCACGCAGCGCTGAAGCAGTAAGAGCCGTGCTTTTGGCTGTGTGGCCGTCGTACGGACCCGGCCGCGGTGGTGATGTGAGGGCGGGTCACGGTGTATAGCTAGTTTTGAAAGTAGCTGTACAGTCGGCGGGGGTGCGGGCGTGATTGAGCCGCCGCCGCGGACGTGTCCCAGGTCAGTGGATGGGATGGGGGTGCGGGTGTGAGTGCGCTGCGCTGCCCTATTTGGTGTCACCCGATGGAAGGGTGACACCAGGGTGCGGGCTGCACCCCCCGCACCTCCCTCATGACGCCACTGCCCCCACTTACATGCCTCCCCTCACCCCTCCTAAAGAAAAATAAGGTGGTTAATACACTGATGCAATGAGTGCCCCGTTACATACTACATCACTGCACTACAGTCCACTTATACTCTACACTACATCACTACACTAACCCCCCAAAACGCAGCACTACATCACATTACTACACTACATCCCCCCTGAACACTACACTACATCACTACATCCCCCTCCCTATACGCTGCACTAAATCACTACAGTACACTACATCTAATTACTATGTTACAGCACACTAAATCTCTACAGTAAACTACCCTAAGGGGTGCATTCATCAATCTATAAATAACGGTTTTAACACCCTTTTTACATATATTTGTAATGTTTAAGTGTCAGTCCCATTCATCACTATTGTAACGCAGGAAATATCACTGATATCTAATGGTTACAGTCCTGCCACAATAATTTCCACAAGCCTTATTCATAAACTTCCGAAAATCAAATATATTTTCCTCAGATCGCATACACTCTTAAATCGCACAACAAGCTGGACTTTACACTGCATCTTGTGTGGGAAAGGGATCTTTCAGATCCCTTTCTACTGTCTCCCCACAGCCCCCAGCTCAGTGGCCAGATTCTGTAGCCCCCTGTGCCCAGTTCCTGCCTGCAGCCTTCATCTCCCTGTACATGGCTCCTGCCAGCAACCCGCAGCCTCCATCTCCCTGTGCTCAGCTCCTGCCTGCAGCCCTAATCTTCCATCCCTCTAGAGTCCAGCTCCTTCCCGCAGCCCACATCTTCTATCCCCAAGTGCCCAGCTCCTGCCAGCCGCCTGCAGCATCCATCTCCCGGTGCCCAGATCCTGCCTGCAGCACATACCTTCCAACCCCCTGGTGCCCAGCTCCTGCTAGCAGCCTGCATTCCTCAGTGCCCAGCTCCTGCCCGGAGCCCGCATTTTCCATCCCCCGATGCCCAGCTTCTGCCCGCAGCCCGCATAGTCCAACTCCCTGGGGCCCAGCTGCTGCCAGCAGCCTGCAGCCTCCATCCCTCTGGTTCCCAGCTCCTGCCAGCAGTCTCCATCCCCTAGTGCCCAGCTCCTGCCCGCATATTCTATCTCCGTGGCCGCCGCCAAAGTATAGGCCTGTTGAATGGTCAACCGGAGCCAACGAGTAATCGATTGCTTAGAAGCCGGACAACCAATCTTGGTGGCATCATAAAGGACAAACAGCGAATCAGATTTCCGATGATGAGCAGTCCATTTGACATAAATCTTCAGAGCCCTCCCCACATCCAAGGACTCTGGACCAATGGAAGCGTCAGACAACACCGGAACCGCAATGGGTTGATTCACATGAAAAGCTGAAACCACTTTTGGCAAAAACTGAGGCTGGGTCCTGAGTTCCCCCCAATCCTCATGAAAAATCAAATAAGGACTCTTACAGGATAAGGCCCGCAATTCAGAGACACGTCTGGCAGATGCCAAGGCTAATAACATCACCGTCTTCCGGGTAAGAAATTTCAACTCCACCCTATGTAAGGATTCAAACCATTCCAATTGAAGAAAGGACAGCACCACATTGAGATTCCATGGAGCCGTGGAAGGCACAAAGGGCGGATGCATATGAAGAACTTCTTTTAGGAAAGTTTTATGGAGCCAAAACGTAGGTCCATATCCACTCCCGCTTGCAGGAAAAGTAAAAAAACAACCAATTCTAAATTCCATGGGAGAAACCTTTCTACTTTCATACCAGGAAACATACTTTTTCCAGATATATGATGATAATGTTTTGACATTACCATCTTCCTGGCCTGGACCATGGTGGAAATAACCCTGGAGGGAAGACCTTTCCTTGCTAGAATCTCCCTCTCAACTTCCAAGCCGTCAATCGTAGCCGCTGTAAGTCTGGATAGACGAATGGACCTTGTTGAAGAAGATCCTTTTGAAGCGGCAGAGGCCAGGGATCCTCCAGAGCCATGGCTAGGAGGTCCAAGTACCACGCCCGTCGAGGCTAATTCGGGGCAATTATAATTGCTTGAACATTTTCCCTTCTTAGTATTTTTAGAACCCTTGGGATTACTGGTAGAGGAGGGAACAGATACACAAACTGGTACATCCATGGTGTCTTCAGCGCGTCCACTGCTACAGCCTGCAGATCCCTCATTCTGGAACAGTAACGGCGTAGCTGCTTGTTGAGATGAGAAGCCATAAGCTCTATCTGCGGAATTAACTGTTGAAACACCTGTGGATGTAGGCCCCATTCCCCGGATGGAGGTTGTGTCTGCAGAGGAAGTTTGCTTCCCAGTTGTCTACTTCTGGAATGAATATGGCTGAGATGGCCCTAACGTTGGCCTCCATCCAGAGGACAAGTTTTGACACTTCTCGCATTGCAGTGCTGCTTCTTGTTCCCCCTTGTCGATTTATGTACACCACCACCGTGGCTTTATCCGATTGAACCTGGATTGCCTGATCCTTCAGGAGATGGGAAGCTTGCAGAAGAGCATTGCAAATTGCCCTGAGTTCCAGGATGTTTATCGGCAGAGCAGATTCCTGAATTGACCATATCCCTTGGAACTGGGCCCCTTGGGTCACAGCCCCCCAACCCCGGAGGCTGGCATCCGTTGTCAGTAGAATCCATGAGTAGATATTGAAATTCCTGCCTTCTACCAGGTGAGGAACTTGTAGCCACCATAATAGAGAAATCCATGCTTTCGGAGATAAGGTCACTTCCTAATGCATGTGAAGGTGATACCCCGACCATTTGTCCAGCAGATCCAGCTGAAATGGCCGGGCATGAAATCTGCCGTAATGGATTGCCTCATAAGCAGCAACCATCCTGCCCAGCAAGCGGATGCAAAGATATATGGATACCTTGCGAGGACGGAGAACCAAGCGGACCATAGCCTGGATAGACAAGGCCTTGTCCATCGGGAGAAACACCTTTTGAGACACAGTATCCAGGATTATTACCAGGAACTGAAGACGTTGGGTCAGTTCCACGTGAGATTTCTGAAAATTTAGGATCCACCCATGATCCGTAAACAGGCGAGTTGTTAGATCGATGCGGTGCAGTAGACTCTCCCTGGCCATAGCCTTTATCAGGAGATCTTCCAAGTAGGAAACAAAGTTGACTCCCATCATGCACAGTTGCAGCACCAACTCCGCCATGACTTTGGTGAAGATCCTTGGAGTTGTGGACAGGCCAAAGGGCAAGGCCTGAAACTGGAAATGGTCGTACAAGATGGCGAACCTGAGGTAAGCCTGATGAGGGGGCCACATGGGAATGTGTAGGTAAGCATCCTTGACATCTAGAGAAACAAGGAATTCCCCCTCCTCCAGACCGGACACCACTGCCCGCAGAGATTCCATCTTTAATCTGAACACCCGCAGATATGGGTTTAGAGACTTCAGGTTTAAGATGGGTCGCACCAAACCGTCTGGTTTTGGAACGACAAAAAGACTGGAGTAAATACCCCTGTTGTGTAACGAAGTAAGTACCGGTACCATCACCCCTGTCTGCAAAAGTTTTTGTATTGCCTCTTGTAAGGTAACTTTTGCAGCGGGCAAAACTGGTAAGCCCGATTTAAAAAATCTGTGAGGAGGAAGTGCTTGAAATTCCAGCCGGTATCCCTGGGAAATGAGGGCCCTCACCCAAGGATCCCGGCAAGACTTCGCTCACACTTGGGTGAAGTGTTGAACGCAAGTACCCACCTGAAAGTTGCCTTGCTGCGGGGGCCAACCGTCACGCGGAAGGTTTAGCAGCAGGGGATCCGGTGGTATGGTCCAGGGATGGAGCAGTTGCAGGTTTAAGGGACTTACCACGAGATCCTCTCGGAGTGATGGAGACTCCACAGCCCCTGCCTCTGAACCTTGCCACACAAATGGATTGCAAGAGGGTCCTGTGTAAGAACGTCTAGCAGGTGGCATAGCCGAGGGCAGATAGGTAGAATTACCCGCCATTGCCTGGGAGATCCATTTATTTCATTCGTCCCCAAACAAGGCATCGCCTGTAAAGGGAAGATTTTCTATACCCTTTTTGGAATCAGCGTCCACTGACCATTGACATAACCATAGAGCTCTGCATGCCAAAACTGCCATAGCAGTAGTGGGCCATTTATCTTACACAATTCCTTTATAGCGTCACTCATAAAATTTGCAGCATCCTGTATGTGTTGCAGCAGAGTAATGACCTCATCCTGGGGCAGAGTGTCTAGTCCATTAAAAATATTATCTGACCACTTGACTACTGCCCTGGAAATCCATACACAAACTATTGTGGGGCACTGTGCTACACCTGCTGCCGTATAGTGGGGGTAATTCCAAGTTGATCGCAGCAGGAAATTTTTTAGCAGTTGGGCAAAACCATGGCCCTCATTCCGAGTTGTTCGCTCGCTAGCTGCTTTTAGCAGCATTGCACACGCTAAGCTGCCGCCCTCTGGGAGTGTATCTTAGCTTAGCAGAATTGCGAACGAAAGATTCGCAGAATTGCGAATAGAAATTACTTAGCAGTTTCTGAGTAACTCCAGACTTACTCAGCCATTGCGATCAGTTCAGTCAGTTTCGTTCCTGGTTTGACGTCACAAACACACCCAGCGTTTGCCCAGACACTCCTGCGTTTTTCCCAGAAACGCCAGCGTTTTTTCACACACGCCCAGAAATCGGCCAGTTTCCGCCCAGAAACACCCACTTCCTGTCAATCACACTACGATCACCAGAACGATGAAAAATCCTCGTTATGCCGTGAGTACAATACCTAACTTTTGTGTAAAATAACTAACCGCATGCGCTCTGCGAACCTTGCGCATGCGCAGTAAGCGACCAATCGCAATATAGCGAAAATCGGCAACGAGTTAACAACTCGGAATGACCACCCATGTGCACTGCAGGGGAGGCAGATATAACATGTGCAGAGAGAGTTAGATTTGGGTGGGTTATTTTGTTTCTGTGCAGGATAAATACTGGCTGCTTTATTTTTACACTGCAATTTAGATTGCAGATTGAACACACCACACCCAAATCTAACTCTCTCTGCACATGTTATATCTGCCCCCCCTGCAGTGCACATGGTTTTGTCCAACTGCTAAAAAATTTCCTGCTGCGATCAACTTGGAATTACCCCAATATTGCCTTGAGAGTGGTCTCAATTTTACGATCAGCAGGGTCTTTAAGGGATATAGGCCCTGGCACCAGCAATACCAATTTCAAAGACAGTCTGGACACAGCTGGGAGGGGAAAAGTAAATAAAAACCTCTGAGGAATTTTAAATTTCTTGTCAGGATTTACCCAAGCCTCCCTGGCCAGGGAGTTTAATTCCTTAGACACAGGAAAAGTGGCTGAGGTCTTGGGTCTAACATTAAAGTACAACTCCTTATCTGGTTCTGCTTCCTGATCTGGTATGTGAAGAACCTCTCTTAAATGAGGGCCTCCACCCCATGGTACAGAGAGCTGTCCTCATCCATATCATCATCATCATCATCATCCACATCCGGCTGGTCAGAATGAAAATCAGACTGGAGCACCTGTGGCAGTGAGCGTTTTTGTGAAACCAACAGAGGGGGCTGAGCAGCCTTTCTGGTATCTGCTGCTTTAGCCATACAATTAATAGACTGTTTTAACACCTGTCACACATGAGAGACCCCGCTGAAGAAGGGATAGAGTTACAAGCAGCACACATAACCATGTCAACAGACATATTTACACAACTGTAATACAGCGCAGCTCACTGAAAAAACACCTCCAGACAGACCCTAGAGAGCCCCTGGAGTGACACAGAGAAACAGAGACCAGCACACAAAACACAGAAGTGCAGTGTGTGTGAAAATATGTGTATAACCTTAGAGATGTGCAGCGGCACTACCGCTGGTGTGCTCCCCCCTGCTATGACCCCCTGGTACCAGTATATAGTCTGCAACAGTGTGGGTCCATGGAGGAGTAGCGTGCATGCAGCCATGATGATCCACAGCAGCAGGAAGTGGCGCCTTCCCATCTCTGGTCCTGCTCTCTGGGAAGTCCTGCCCATTGCAATGGCGCGCGGTCCCATTAATGTTTATACTGGCTGATTTTAACATAAAACAGTACACACAAAGCCTAATTGACAGTGAGCACTGTGGAGCATAAGCCAGCTGAGCCAGCGTAGTCCGCGGCTCGTGGCCCATGACCACTGCATGACGTCGGCAAACCACCTGGGGACCTGCTAACCGGGACCCTGGTGTTAGCACTTGCTGCACCTGACGATCTTCAGCATCTGTTAGAGGGTGGTGGCTAGCTGCTGGCATGGGCACACACAGTATTTGTGTGTGAAACAGCACCTCAGTAGCTCAGTGTTCTGTCAGCTGGGATTACGAACCATTAACCCTCAAGAGGTTGGTTCTGTCCCCCCTCTAAGTCCCATGAAGCAGGTAGACTGGTTGCCGACCAGTACTACCTGAAAATAAATAACTAAAATAAAAAGTAAAGGAAACTCTCTGGAGCTCCAGGGAAATGCCCCTGGCTCCTTGGGCACATTTTTCTAAATTGAGTCTGGTAGGAGGGGCATAGAGGGGAGGAGCCAGCACACACATACTAAAGATTTTTAAAGTGCCAGGCTCCAGTGGAACCGATCTATACCCCATGGTACTAAAGTACAGTTCCCCAGTATCCACTAGGACATTAGAAAAATATAGGGGCATAAAATAATTATGTAAACTATAGAGGTGCAAAATAATTATGCCATGCAGTAGTCTCCATTATTCAAATTACTTCTCACAGTAGTGCCACTTATATAGCACCAGGTAGAGCCAGTCACACATTATTCAAGGTGAAGCCCACTTTGACATATTTCGCCAGGTAGAGTCCCCTTTTACAATGCTAGGTACAGCCCCTATACACATTGCACCAGGTAGAGCACACTTTTACACATTACGCCAAGAAGAGCTCATTTTTACAAACTGTGCCAGGTTGAGTCCCCGTTCACAACTCCAGGTAGAGCCCCTTTTACACATTGTACCAAGTAGTGTAACCTTTTACACATTGCGCCAGGTAGATTCCCCTTTTACACACTGAGCCAGGTAGAGCCCCCCAGCACATACCGCCTCCCCAGCACACATTGATATGACCTCCCCTTCCCAGCACACATTAATATGACAACCCCCCTCCCCAGCACATATTGTTAATATGCCACTCCAGCACACATTAATATGACCTCTCCTCACCAGCACACATCAATGATCCCTCCTCCCCTGCACACATTAATATGGCCCCCCTCCCCAGCACACATTAATATGACACCCCCCCTCCCCAGTCAAAATTACTATGACAACCCCCCTCCCCAGTCAAAATTACTATGTCAACCCCCCTCCCCAGCACATACAGTATTGTTAATATGACACTCCTTAGCACATTAATATGATACTTCCCACCCAGCACCACTCCTCCCCAGCACATATTAATTTGACCTCCCCTCCCCAGCACACATTAATGACACCTAGCGTTGCCACCTCTCCCGGATTTCCTTGATTCTCCAGGATTTGGTTCCAACCCTCCAGAAGCATTTTGCTCTCTCCCGGATTCCTGGATTCTCCTGGAATAAGGGGA
This sequence comes from Pseudophryne corroboree, assembly GCF_028390025.1. Classification (NCBI taxonomy): domain Eukaryota; kingdom Metazoa; phylum Chordata; class Amphibia; order Anura; family Myobatrachidae; genus Pseudophryne; species Pseudophryne corroboree. The sequence continues at coordinate 383,146,366 of NC_086449.1, forward strand.
CCTGCCCTGCCCCCTCACGCGCGTCACCAACTCTTTGCACAGTGTGCGGTCGTGCAGCGAGCCCTTTGCGCTGCAGCCGCCGGCCGATAGGAGAGGAGGTCCTGCCTTCACACCACCCAGCCATCCGGAAGAGGAGGTCTGCATGACGCGGCATCTACAGTAAGAGGAGGTCTGCGCGGAAGACATCATTGCTTGGACCTCGAAGGAAGGGACGGTGCAGCCACGGTGGATCCAGCAGGACTCAGGAGAGGTGAATATGAGTGTTTTTACTGTCTGTCTGTGTGTTTGTTTGTTATAGAGAGGGTCTATCAGAACAGCTAATATACTATATTGACAAATTCCCTATCCAGGGCTCCTTTTTACTATGACCCGTTGCTGCCAGCAGTTGTTTGCAGGGATGAAGTACAGCATTCAGGCTTTGTTGTAGCCAGGTCCTACTTTGCATTAAGAGAACAGCAGAAAAAGGGCTTTTCTCTACTTCACAAATATAACACATTCATTATTATATAGCAAATGGGGCTATCTGTATAATAATGAATGGGCCCCTATGTGTTATATTTGTGAAGTTGAGAAAAGCCCTTTTTCTGCTTTCACTCAATCCACGAGTACTCCGGTGTCCTCCCACAATCCCAAAATATACTGGTAGGTTAATTGACTCCCAACAAAAATTAGCCCTGTTTTTTCAGCGCTGCGATCAGATAGTCGCCGCCTATGGGGGAGTGTATTTTTTGCTTTGCAAGTGTGTGAACGCCTGTGCAGCCGAGCTCTGCAAAAACATTTTGTGCAGTTTCTGAGTAGGTCTGAACTTACTCAGCCGCTGCGATCACTTCAGCCTGTCTGGTCCCAGAATTGACGTCAGACACCCGCCCTGCAAACGCTTGGACACGCCTGCGTTTTCCCAAGTACACCCAGAAAATGGTCAGTTGACACCCATAAACGCCTTCTTCCTGTCAATCTCCTTGCGATCAGCTGTGTGAATGGATTCTTTGTTAAATCCATCGCACAGCAACGATCCGCTTTGTTCCCGTACGACACACCTGCACATTGTGGTGCATGCGCAGTAGTGACCTGATCGGTGCGCTGCGAAAAACGGCAGCGTGCGAACAGGTTGGAATGACCCCCATAGAGATCTGCACAACAGCAGCCTGAGGGGCAGAGTGAGGCGCTGCAGCTTATCATGCAGAGAGAGGTGCTGTAGAGGTAGGTGCTGCACTGCAGCAGCTGGGGCAGAGAGAGGTTCTGCAGAAGCCAGGGCAGAAAGAGGTGCTGCAGCAGATAGGGAAGAGAGAGCTGCTGCAGCAGCTCAAGTAGAGACATGTGCTGCAGCTTCCAGGAAATAGAGAGGTGCTGCAGCAGCAGGTGCAGAGAGTGATGCTGCAGGACAGAAGTAACCCTGCTGCACAGCTACACGTGAGACTGTGAGACATATAAAGAAGGCAGGTATAGCTCCGGCATGTGCTTGCTGTCAGTGCCTCCTGCGTTCGCCTCTGGCCTGCCCTGTTCCCTACTTATTCTATGAGCCAGTGTGCGCCCCCACTGTTTCTCCTCCTCTTGCTCTGCGGTTGCAAGTACAGTGGCCCGTGGAGAAGTGAGGGTGGCAGGCGGCAGCACGCCCTGTAACTTTTTTGGCGCCCGGATCTGCACTGGAGCCACCCTCGCCATGGAGTGCATCCAGGGACAGAGGATGTGGGCGGGGGGCCCGAACCCGCCACCAGGTGACAGGGTGGAGTGGCAAGATCATGGGGCTGTTTAGAAGGGAGGGGTGCAGACCTAGCCCTTGGAACAGGAGGAATAGGCCAGCAGGTTAGAGCTGAAGGCAGGCTGCAGTGTGGTAGTGTAAAGGGGATGAAGGGGGCCAGCCTGGTCCTGCATCATCTCTCCTTCCTCAGACTCTCCTTTGTCCTGAACCTCCTTCTTCTGTACGGGGCCACAGTGACTGTTTGGCAACTGTACTGTAATGAGTCAATCAAACTCATTATTAGTACTGATGATGTCCGTAGCTGAGGGCCCTTTCACTACTGCGGGCCCTGGTGCAATGAACCGGCTGCACCACTGGTAGTTCCGACACTCCTTCGGACGGCACTGCAGCAGCCATACTAGATAGCAGGGAGTCATTCCATACTGATACATACTGCTCTGTTCATCTGGTGATTTCATCCAGCAACATGTCTCAATAGATCGTATAAACAAAATAAGACCTATCCCCATAGTGTAGTGTATATATAGGTTAAAAATAAAAAAAAATTAAACACTACATATATAAAGAACATACAAGGAAAATATACTTATCTGGAGTCAGGAATATGACATATCCTTTAGAAATTTTCAAAGTCTGTAAGAAAACATTTCCTCTAATCACTGCACTTCAGGCACTTGTCTATCTCCACTATGGTTTTAAATTTGTATACTGATCTACATTACCTGTCCGTTGTCGGATAAACAAGCAGCCATCCATAAATGTGATTGGGGAAGTGTTTTTTTTCTTCTTCGATTTACCCTATTTGAGGATTGTGCCCCACAGGGCATATTTGTAATAGAGTCCGAGTTTGCCAGAGGAGCGGATGCCGACCATTCTTGGACATTTTTTAAAGCGGCAATCATTTACAAGGAATGGTTTTGCTTTTTATATGATTGCTGTTTAATAAAATATCTGAAATCGGCTGGCATCCCGCACCTCCAGCAAACTTGGACCCTATTACATGTGCCCTTATAATACTGTTTCTCTATCGTCCTTGTGGATGCTGGGGTTCCTGAAAGGACCATGGGGAATAGCGGCTCCGCAGGAGACAGGGCACAAAAAGTAAAGCTTTCCGATCAGGTGGTGTGCACTGGCTCCTCCCCCTATGACCCTCCTCCAGACTCCAGTTAGATTTTTGTGCCCGGCCGAGAAGGGTGCAATCTAGGTGGCTCTCCTAAAGAGCTGCTTAGAGAAAGTTTAGCTTAGGTTTTTTATTTTACAGTGAGTCCTGCTGGCAACAGGATCACTGCAACGAGGGACTTAGGGGAGAAGGAGTGAACTCACCTGCGTGCAGGATGGATTGGCTTCTTGGCTACTGGACATCAGCTCCAGAGGGACGATCACAGGTACAGCCTGGATGGTCACCGGAGCCGCGCCGCCGGCCCCCTTGCAGATGCTGAAGTAAGAAGAGGTCCAGAATCGGCGGCTGAAGACTCCTGCAGTCTTCTAAAGGTAGCGCACAGCACTGCAGCTGTGCGCCATTTTCCTCTCAGCACACTTCACACGGCAGTCACTGAGGGTGCAGGGCGCTGGGAGGGGGGCGCCCTGGGAGGCAAATGAAAACCTTTTTTGGCGAAAAATACCTCACATATAGCCCCCAGAGGCTATATGGAGATATTTAACCCCTGCCAAGATTCACTAAATAGCGGGAGACGAGCCCGCCGAAAAAGGGGCGGGGCCTATCTCCTCAGCACACAGCGCCATTTTCTCTCACAGAAAGCCTGGAGAGAAGGCTCCCAGGCTCTCCCCTGCACTGCACTACAGAAACAGGGTTAAAACAGAGAGGGGGGGCACTGATTTTGGCGATATTGAGATATATATAAAGATGCTATAAGGGAAAACACTTATATAAGGTTGTCCCTATATAATTATAGCGTTTTGGTGTGTGCTGGCAAACTCTCCCTCTGTCTCCCCAAAGGGCTAGTGTGGGTCCTGTCCTCTGTCAGAGCATTCCCGGTGTGTGTGCTGTGTGTCGGTACGTGTGTGTCGACATGTATGAGGACGATGTTGGTGAGGAGGCGGAGAAATTGCCTGTAATGGTGATGTCACTCTCTAGGGAGTCGACACCGGAATGGATGGCTTATTTAGGGAATTACGTGAGAATGTCAACACGCTGCAAGGTCGGTTGACGACGTGAGACGGCCGACAAACTATTAGTACCGGTCCAGGCGTCTCAGAAACACCGTCAGGGGCGTTAAAAACGCCCATTTACCTCAGTCGGTCGACACAGACACAGACACGGACACTGAATCCAGTGTCGACGGTGAATAAACAAACGTATTTCTCATTAGGGCCACACGTTAAGGGCAATGAAGGAGGTGTTGCATATTTCTGATACTACAAGTACCACAAAAAAGGGTATTATGTGGGAGTGAAAAAACTACCTGTAGTTTTTCCTGAATCAGATAAAATAAAATGAAGTGTGTGATGATGCGTGGGGTTACCCCGATAGCAAATATTGGCGTTATACCCTTTGCCCGCCAGAAATTAGGGCGCGTTGGGAAACACCCCTTAGGGTGATAAGGCGCTCACACGCTTATCAAGTGGCGTTACCGTCTCCAGATACGGCCGCCCTCAAGGAGCCAGCTGATAGGAAGCTGGAAAGATATCCTAAAAAGTATATACACACATACGGTGGTTATACTGCGACCAGCGATCGCCATCAGCCTGGAGATGCAGTGCTGGGTTGGCTTGGTCGGATTCCCTGACTGAAAATATTTTATTCATATAGAGCATTTAATAGGATGCATTCTATATATATGTACGTGAGATGCACAGAGGGATATTTGCTCTCTGGCATCAAGATAAGTACGTTGTCCATATCACCCAGAAGATGTCATGGACACGACAGTGGTCAGGTGATACAGATCCCATACGGCACATGGAAGTATTGCCGTATAAAGGGAAGGAGTTAGTTGGGGTCGGTCCATCGGACCTGGGGACCACGGCAACAGCTGGGAAATCCAACCTTTTTACCCCAAGTTACATCTCAGCTGAAAAAGACACCGTCTTTTCAGCCTCAATCCTTCCTTTCCCATGAGGGCATGCAGGCAAAAGGCCAGTCATATCTGCCCAGACATAGAGGTAAGGGAAGTAGACTGCAGCAGGCAGCCCCTTCCCAGGAAAAGAAGCCCTCCACCGCGTCTGCCAAGTCCTCAGCATGACGCTTGGGCCATGCAAGCGGACTCAAGGTGGGGGGGTAGTCTCAAGAGTCTCAGCGCGCAGTGGGATCACTCGCAGGTTGACCCCTAGATAGTACAAGTATTATCCCAGGGGTACAGATTGGAGAGTCGAGACATCTTCTCCTCGCAGGTTTCTGAAGTCTGCTTTACCAACGGCTCCCTCCGACAGGGAGGCAGCATTGGAAACAATTCACAAGCTGTATATCCAGCAGGTGATAATCAAAGTACCCCTCCTACAACAAGGAAAAGGGTATTATTTTTCCACACTATATTGTGGTACTGACGCCAGACGGCTTGGTGAGACATAGTCTAAACTGAAATCTTTGAACACTTACATAAAAGGTTCAAATCGAGATGGAGTCACTCAGAGCAGTGATAGCGAACCGGAAAAAAGGGGACTATATGGTGTCCCTGGACATCAAGGATTACCTCCATGTCCAAATTTGCCCTTCTCAACAAGGGTACCTCTGGTTCGTGGTACAGAACTGTCAATATCAGTTTCAGACGATGCCGTTTGAATTATCCACGGCACCCCGGGCCTTTTACCAAGGTAATGGCCGAAAAGATGTTTCTTCAAAGAAAAAAGGCATCTAAATTATCCCTTACTTGGACGATATCCTGAAAAGGGCAAGTTCCAGAGAACAGTTGGAGGTCGGAAGAGCACTATCTAAAGTAGTTCTACGACAGCACGACTGGATTCTAAATATTCCAAGAATCGCAGCTGTTTTCCGACGATACGTCTGCTGTTCCTAGGAATGATTCTGGGCATAGTCCAGAAAAAGGTGTTCCTCCGGGAGGAAAAAGCCAAGGAGTTATTCGACCTAGTCAGAAACCTCCTAAAACCAGGCCAAGTATCAGTGCATCAATGCACAGGAGTCCTGGGAAAAATGGTGGCTTCTTACGAAGCGATTCCATTCGGCAGATCTCAGGGGATTTGCTGGACGAATGGTCCGGATCGCATTTTCAGATGCATCAGCGGATAATCCTGTCTCCAAGGACAAGGGTGTCTCTTCTGTGGGGGCTGCAGAGTGCTCATCTTTTAGAGGGCAGCACACTCAGCATTCAGGACTGTGTTCTGGGGACCACGGATACCAGCCTGAGAGGCTGGGGAGTAGTCACACAGGGAAAAAATTTCCAAGGAAGTGTGGTCAAGTCTGGAGACTTCTCTCCACATGAATATACTGGAGCTAAGGGCAATTTACAATGCTCTGAGCCTAGGAAGACTCCTGCTTCAAAGTCAACCGGTGCTGATCCAGTAGGACATCATCATGGCGGTCGCCCACGTTATCAGACGGGGCGACACAAGAAGCAGGAGGGCAATGACAGCAAGGATTCTTCGCTGGGCGGAAAATCATGTGATAACACTGTCAGCAGTGTTCATTCCGGGAGTGGGCAACTGGGAAGATTTCCTCAGCATAAATGAATTCCACCCGGAAAAGTGGAAACTTAATCTGGAAGTTTCCACATGATTGTAAACCGTTGGGAAAGACCAAAGGTGGTTATGATGGCGTCCCACCTGAAGCGCCAGGTCAAGAGACACTCAGGCAATAGCTGGGACGCTCTGGTAACACCGTCGGTGTACCAGTCGGTGTATGTGTTCCATCCTCTGCTTTTCATACCCAATGTATTGAAAATGATAGGAAGGAGAGGAGTAAGAACTATACTCGTGGCTCCGGTTTGGCCAAGAAGGACTTGGTTCCCGGAACTTCAAGAGATACTAAGAAGGGTCTTGATTCGGCAAGAACCGTGTCTGTTCCGGGACTTACCGCAGCTGCGTTGACGCCAAGGCGGGTGAACGCCGGATCCTAAGGGAAAGAGGCATTCCGGAAGAGGTCATCCCTACCCTGGTCAGAGCCAGGAAGGAGGTGACCGCACAACATTATCACCACTTAGGTGAAAATATGTGCCAGGGTGTGAGTCCAGGAAGGCTCCACGGAAGAATTTCAACTAGGTTAATTTCTACATTTCCTGCAAACAGGAGTGTCTATGGGTCTCAAATTGGGTCCATTAAGGTTCAAATTTCGGCCTGTTGATTTTCTTCCAGAAAGAAATTGGCTTCAGTTCCTGAAGTCCAGAAGTTGTTAAGGGAGTACTGCATATACAGCCCCTTTGATGTCTCCAGTGGCACTGGGCGATCTCAACGTAGTTTTGGGATTCCTAAAAAATCACATTGGTTTAAACAACTCAAATCTGTGGATTTGATATATCTCACATGGAAAATGACCATGCTGTTGGTCCTGGCCTCGGCCAGGCGAGTGTCAGAATTGGCGGCTTTATCTCACAAAGCCATATCTGATTGTCCATTCGGACAGAGCAAAGCTGCGGACTCGTCCCCAGTTTCTCCTTAAGGTGGTGTCAGCGTTTCACCTGAACCAGCTTATTGTGGTACCTGCGGCTACTAGGGACTTGGAGGACTCCAAGTTGCTGGATGTTATCAGGGCCCTGAAAATATAGTTCCAGGTTGGCTGGAGTCAGGAAATCTGACTTGCTGTTTATCCTGTATGCACCCAACAATGCTGGGTGCTTCTGCTTCTAAGCAGTCGATTGCTCGTGGGATTGGTAGCACAATTCAACTTGCACATTCTGTGGCAGGCCTGCCACAGTCTAAATCTGTTAAGGCCCATTCCACAAGGAAGGTGGGCTCATCTTGGACGGCTGCCCGAGGGGTCTCGGCATTACAACTTTGCCGAGCTGCTACGTGGTCGGGGGAGAACACGTTTGTAAAATTCTACAAATTTGATACCCTGGCAAAAAGAGGACCTGGAGTTCTCTCATTCGGTGCTGCAGAGTCATCCGCACTCTCCCGCCCGTTTGGGAGCTTTGGTATAATCCCCATGGTCCTTTCAGGAACCCCAGCATCCACAAGGACGATAGAGAAAATAAGAATTTACTTACCGATAATTCTATTTCTCGGAGTCCGTAGTGGATGCTGGGCGCCCATCCCAAGTGCGGATTATCTGCAATACTTGTACATAGTTATTGCTAACTAAATCGGGTTATTGTTGTTGTGAGCCATCTTTTCAGAGGCTCCGCTGTTATCATACTGTTAACTGGGTTCAGATCACAGGTTGTACAGTGTGATTGGTGTGGCTGGTATGAGTCTTACCCGGGATTCAAAATTCCTCCCTTATTGTGTACGCTCGTCCGGGCACAGTACCTAACTGGAGTCTGGAGGAGGGTCATAGGGGGAGGAGCCAGTGCACACCACCTGATCGGAAAGCTTTACTTTTTGTGCCCTGTCTCCTGCGGAGCCGCTATTCCCCATGGTCCTTTCAGGAACCCCAGCATCCACTACGGACTCCGAGAAATAGAATTATCGGTAAGTAAATTCTTATTTTTGTCATAGGCAACACCCGGGCATCACCCTGGATCTTATAAAACAGCCTGTAGTTCTTTGCCGAAGATGGTTGGAAACTAATTGTAATGAAAGAATGCAGTATTTGTATTTTATACGTTTACAGATTTCCCTGGCTGCTTTTCAATGCCCTGTAGTATTATTATTTGCACAGTTAACATAATTTGATGCTTAATCAATAACATGGTACAAAGAGCATTTAAACACTGTAAATTGCAGCATCCAATCAGGTATCTCCTTTCATTAGTCTTGTCCAAACTAATGAAAGCTAATATCTGTCAACTGGAGCATATCATATGAGTTTCACATGCATTATTTTAAAAACGATATAAAAAACTAAATCTAAATAACAATAGCAGAGTCAGAAAAGTAATTTCAATGAAATCTGTATAACTTCACAAAAAATTATTTATGACCGCAATAGGGCCCTCATTCCGAGTTGATCGCTAACTGCTTGCGTTCGCAGCGCAGCGATTAGGTGAAAAAGTGGCACTTCTGCGCATGCGTATAGGGCGCAGTGCGCACGCGCGACATACTTTCGCAAAAGCCGATGCAGTTTCACACAAGGTCTAGCTACGCTTTTCAGTCGCACTGCTGGCTGCAGAGTGATTGACAGGAAGAGGGTGTTTCTGGGTGGTAACTGACCGTTTTCGGGGAGTGTGTGTAAAAACGTAGGCGTGCCGGATAAAAACGCAGGAGTGGCTGGGGAAACGTAGGCGTGGCTGGCCGAACGCAGGGCGTGTTTGTGACGTCAAACCAGGAACGAAACAGTCTGAAGTGATCGCTAGCTAGGAGTAATTCTCGAGCTACTCTTCATTCGCACTTCTGCTAAGCTAAGTTACACTCCCAGAGGGCGGCGGCTTAGCGTTTGCACTGCTGCTAAAAGCAGCTAGCGAGCGAACAACTCGGAATGAGGGCCTAGGCTTAGATGCAAGTCCATCTCTATTGTGTAAATTCTTTCTCTATTTTTCTATATATTTGCAACAAAACAATTTTGAGATACTGTAATATGCTTGGAAAGGTGGTTCAGGGTCATGCATGTGGTACTGGAGTATAATATAATATCGGTGATGGTTCACTTTGGGGGAAAGGGGTAGTACACTGCATTGGGTTTTGTATTTACTGTTTTATTAGTAAAACATTAAACCAGCATTCATCATCATTAAGCTTTTTATGAGGGCTGGCATAACTAGTATGTAATGATATGATGATATGCATCTTGACACACTTTAAGCTCATCTTGAAGCACTTTATTTTAGATGCTTACAACTTAAAATAATCTGATAAGAGCAAACTTAGTGTGCATTTGTGTTTAATTCTTAATAAGGCTCTTAGGATATAACTATTTACACATGAGAATAAAAAAATATTACTTGGTTATAGAATTTTTATATTATTGGAAAATATGTTTAAAAAGTGTACCATAACTACATGTAATTTAAATTAATAATCATATTTGATATTTGTAATTCTAATTTACACTTTCCACTATAGTGATAATGTTGGCAACAGGATTTAATCAGTGTTGACTTAACGAATAAACCACACGTGAGTGTGAGCTCATGTTTTGAATATAACTCATGAACATCAATGAAACTTATTTTTTTATACACTAAAGTTGGAAGAGTGTAGATAGTCCCGGGTGTGGTTCATTAGGTCGACATGAGTTAGGTCGACATACAATGTGTCGACCACATTTGGTCGACATGCATTAGGACGGCATGGTCATTAGGTCGACATGTGCTAGGTCGACATGGATAAAGATTGACATGAGATTTTTTTAGTTTTTTGGTGCTGTTTTCTTCGAAAAGTGACTGGGAACCCCAACATAGGTGTGCGCAGGGGGGGTGCCTGGTGCGCACAGGCACCCCCTAATGTCTGGCACCCTGATCTCACATGCCTGATGCAGCGATCGCCGAGCAGGCTGATTACTGTCCCCTCTGCGCTGCACCCTGTCAGGACTGCATTACTGACCGGACGCCTGGGTTCATCAAGGGTACCACTGCCACCGGCTTTCAAACTCCCGGCTCCACCTCCATGTACAAAAACAGCGTGATGTGACGTGATGACGTCATGCTGCTTGCACGCCCACCTGTCACATGCCCACCTCTCTCCTTCTATGCTATGCCAACGCCAGCCACTGATGAGGATCAGCATGCAGCCAGCGTTCCTCTTAGGAAGATAAATTCAATACTGGCAGGCGGTTGGCAGCAGCATTGACACGTCACTCGTTTTTACAGCAGCAGCAGTACTAGTCTGCTACTGTCAGTGTCAGTGAGTGACTGACTTGTAAGTAAGCTGCTGCAGCTTGCAGGGGAAAGAGAGAGGGAGCCAGACCAGGCTGAGGAGGAGCAGTGTAATTACAGTGAGTGCCATCAGGGGTGTTTATTTGGTGCACACCACAACATCTGACAATGTATCTGCTTATTAGGATTGGTACAAGGGTGGATATTTTATATTGCGTTGACCGTCAATAGATGGTGCTAGACATGCCCAAAAGGCGGTGCTAGACACACCCCTCCAACAGTGCACCCCCTAATAAAATGTGCTGCACACGCCTATGAACCCCAATTAGTGCATTGCTCACTTCGCTCGCCATGCTTTCGGCATGGTACCTCGCTCCGTTGCCGCTGCGCTCGGCACTGGTTACCGTTCCCAATTGTAGTCCACGTGGATCGGTAAGTATGAAATAGGTAAAAAAATTAACAAAATTGTGGAAAACTCATGTCGACCTTTTTCCATGTCGACCTAGTACATGTCGACCTAATGACCATGCCGACCTAGTGATCATGTCAACCTAATGCATGTCGTCCAAATGTTGTCGACCCAATGTATGTCGACCTAACTCATGTCAACCTAATGACCGCCATCCGATAGTCCCATCATTAAGTTCAGATTCTCCAACTCCTTTGTTCAGCACCAGCCAGAGTGATAGCAAATGAATACTGTAAGGATTCTTACATGTATGCTTACTTGTAAATAATGGTTGTGAAGCACATAAAGGTTTCTTTGGACTTCTATTACGTCTCTGTTAAATGCAAACGAATGTTGCTTGTCCCCCGTCTTCATTTACAATCACTCTGGCTGGTGCTGAACCAAAGAGTTGAGGAATCTGTACTTGTTGATGGGACTTGCTACATTCTTCCCCCTTTTAACCACCTGCTGGTGCCAGTGGTGGCTCCAGAGGTGGGGCTGCAACGCAGTTCAAAGTTCAAAAAGGGGAGCCATGCCAACTGCCAGTGAGTCAGTTTGGGGTGGCAGTTGGCGTGGTGTGGCTCCCCTATTTGAAATTTGGACTGCGCTGCAGCCCCAACTCTGGAGCCGCGTCTGGCTGGTGCAATTGATGTCATATCAACAGTGTTACACTATTATATGTTTTGTCTTTTTTATGTGATCTCATATTGACAATACCATAGGAACCAAGCAGAATTTATGACAGCATTGCACTAAGGAAGGGGAACATGTACTAAGCAGTGATAAAAGTTGAGAAGTGAGCCAGTGGAGAAGTTGCCCATGGCAACCAATCAGCATTGACGTAACATTTATAATTTGCATACTATAAAAGTATACAGAGCAGCTGATTAGTTTCCAGGGGCAACTTCTCCACTGGCTCACTTCTCCACTTTTATCACTGCTTAGTACATGTCCCCCTTTATCATTGTTGGAACATTTGATGCGCAAGTGAGATCGTATTATTTCTTAACTTTGCATTTATAATAAGTTGGTGACTTGGGGGAGATGTACTAAGCAGTGATAAAAGTGGAGGAGTGAGCCAGTGGAGAAGTTGCCCATTGCAACCAATCAGCTGCTCTGTTTACTTTCATAGTATGCAAATTATAAATGTTATTTCAATGCTGATTGGTTGCCATGGGCAAATTCTCCACTGGCTCACTTCTACACTTTTATCACTGCTTAGTACATGTTCTCCTTCCTTAGTGCAATGCTGTCATAAATTCCACTTGGTTCCTATGGTACAGTATTATTGTCAATATGAGATCACATAAAAAAGACAAAACATAAAAGTGTAAGTGTATGAGATCACATCTGTATAATTATTGCGTATTGAGTAGAAGTTAAGTTAAATTGCACAGTATCATACAGACACTAAATCTAGACCACAAAGAAGAATCTGTAGCAGCCTCATCCGTATAGAAAAGATGATCAGTACTTTTAGTGTGTCTGTCCTGTGAGCCTCTCTTTCAGCACTGTCAGTGTGTTTGTACCTTACTTCTGTTATTCTGTGTGCTCTGATGCAGAGCAGCAGTCCACAACCAAGCATGGCTATGTGTAAATTCTGCTTAGTAAATAATATTGGATGTGCTTGTAAGATTACAGAAGTTGTTCATTGGTCTCAAATACACAAGCCACCATGAAAATGTAAAGCTATAGCATTTTACTGTACATTCTGTACTTACAGTAATCTCCATATTATTAGATGAGATTATGTGGCTATATAAGACTTTTGGTCCACAACAATGAACTACAATATATTATAGTGTGTGTTTTAGGTTTATTGATAAAGTTTTTCTTTGCTTTGTCTCTAAATCAGGCATCACAATCTCCCATGTACAAGTACTGTGTTTGTCCCTGGGGTTGACAAAGTAGAAGGAGGTTGAACTTTGATGTGACGTCATTTACATGTTTGCACTTTGCACAGTGATTCTCTACACTTTTCTGCATGTCTAGACCCACTCATCCTTGTTGTGTACTGGCCAGATCATCTTGTTCCACTGGTACACAATCAAGACGTGTGGTGTGTTCCATTGTGCTTCATAAGCGAGGTCCATTAAGGAGTAGAGATGTGCGGCGGGCACTTTTCGTGTTTTGGTTTTGGCTCTGATTCCATGCTCGTGTTTTGGATCTGGATTGGTTTTGCCAAAACCACCCTTTTCTCTAACGTCCTAAGTGGATGCTGGGGACTCCGTAAGGACCATGGGGAATAGCGGCTCCGCAGGAGACTGGGCACAAAAGTAAAGCTTTAGAACTACCTGGTGTGCACTGGCTCCTCCCCCTATGACCCTCCTCCAAGCCTCAGTTAGATTTTTGTGCCCGAACGAGAAGGGTGCACACTAGGTGGCTCTCCTGAGCTGCTTAGTGAAAAGTTTAGTTTTAGGTTTTTTATGTTCAGTGAGACCTGCTGGCAACAGGCTCACTGCATCGAGGGACTAAGGGGAGAAGAAGCGAACTCACCTGCGTGCAGAGTGGATTGGGCTTCTTAGGCTACTGGACATTAGCTCCAGAGGGACCGATCACAGGCCCAGCCATGGATAGGTCCCAGAGCCGCGCCGCCGGCCCCCTTACAGAGCCAGAAGACAGAAGAGGTCCGGAAAATCGGCGGCAGAAGACGTCCTGTCTTCAACAAGGTAGCGCACAGCACTGCAGCTGTGCGCCATTGCTCTCGGCACACTTCACACTCCGGTCACTGAGGGTGCAGGGCGCTGGGGGGGGGCGCCCTGAGACGCAATAAAAACACCTTGGATGGCAAAAAAATGCATCACATATAGCTCCTGGGCTATATGGATGAATTTAACCCCTGCCAGAATACACAGAAAAACGGGAGATAAGGCCGCCGAAAAGGGGGCGGAGCCTATCTCCTCAGCACACTGGCGCCATTTTCCCTCACAGCTCCGTTGGAGGGAAGCTCCCTGGCTCTCCCCTGCAGTCACTACACTACAGAAAGGGTTAAAAAAGAGAGGGGGGCACTAATTACGCGCAGTATTAAAAATACAGCAGCTATAAGGGGAAAAACACTTATATAAGGTTATCCCTGTATATATATATAGCGCTCTGGTGTGTGCTGGCAAACTCTCCCTCTGTCTCCCCAAAGGGCTAGTGGGGTCCTGTCCTCTATCAGAGCATTCCCTGTGTGTGTGCTGTGTGTCGGTACGTTTGTGTCGACATGTATGAGGAGAAAAATGATGTGGAGACGGAGCAGATTGACTGTAATAGTGATGTTACCCCCTAGGGGGTCGACACCTGAGTGGATGAACTGTTGGAAGGAATTACGTGACAGTGTCCGCTCTGTATAAAAGACAGTGGTTGACATGAGACAGCCGGCTACTCAGCTTGTGCCTGTCCAGACGTCTCATAGGCCGTCAGGGGCTCTAAAGCGCCCGTTACCTCAGATGGCAGATATAGACGCCGACACGGATACTGACTCCAGTGTCGACGGTGAAGAGACAAATGTGACTTCCAGTAGGGCCACACGTTACATGATTGAGGCAATGAAAAATGTTTTACACATTTCTGATAATACGAGTACCACCAAAAAGGGGTATTATGTTCGGTGAGGAAAAACTACCTGTAGTTTTCCTGAATCTGAGAAATTAAATGAGGTGTGTGATGATGCGTGGGTTTCCCCCGATAACAACTGATAATTTCTAGAATGTTATTGGCATTATATCCTTTCCCGCCAGAGGTTAGGGTGCGTTGGGAAACACCCCCTAGGGTGGATAAAGCGCTCACACGCTTGTAAGAACAAGGGCTCTACCCTCTCCTGAGATGGCCGCCCTTAAGGATCCTGCTGATAGAAAGCAGGAGGGTATCCTAAAATGTATTTACACACATACTGGTGTTATACTGCGACCAGCAATCGCCTCAGCCTGGATGTGCAGTGCTGGGTTGGCGTGGTCGGATTCCCTGACTGAAAATATTGATACCCTAGATAGGGACAGTATATTATTGCCTATAGAGCATTTAAAAGATGCATTTCTATATATGCGTGATGCACAGCGGAATATTTGCCGACTGGCATCAAGTCTAAGTGCGTTGTCCATTTCTGCCAGTAGAGGGTTATGGACACGACAGTGGTCAGGTGATGCGGATTCCAAATGGCATTTGGAAGTATTGCCTTATTAAGGGGAGGAGTTATTTGGGGTCGGTCTTTCAGACCTGGTGGCCACGGCAACAGCTGGGAAATCCACGTTTGTACCCCAGGTCGCCTCTCAACATAAGAAGACGCCGTATTATCAGGCGCAGTCTTTTCGTGGGCAAGCGGGCAAAAGGTTCCTCATTTCTGCCCCGTGACAGAGGGAGAGGAAAAAGGCTGCAGAAATCAGCCAGTTCCCAGGAACAGAAGCCCTCTCCCGCCTCTGCCAAGCCCTCAGTATGATGCTGGGGCTTTACAAGCAGAATCAGGCACGGTGGGGGCCCGTCTCAATGAATTTCAGTGCGCAGTGGGCTCACTCGCAAGTAGACCCCTGGATCCTTCAGGTGATATCTCAGGGGTACAAATTGGAATTCGAGACGTCTCCCCCTCGCCGTTTCCTAAAGTCGGCTTTACCGATGTCTCCTTCTGACAGGGAGGCAGTTTTGGAAGCCATTCACAAGCTGTATTCCCAGCAGGTGATAATCAAGGTACCCCTCCTGCAACAGGGAACGGGGTATTATTCCACACTGTTGTGGTACCGAAGCCGGACGGCTCGGTGAGACCGATTCTAAATCTAAAATCTTGAACACTTACATACGGAGGTTCAAATTCAAGATTGAGTCACTCAGAGCAGTGATTGCGAACCTGGAAGAAGGGGACTACATGATGTCTCGGGACATCAAGGATGCTTACCTTTATGTCCCAAATTTACCCTTCTCACCAAGGGTACCTCAGGTTTATGGTACAGAACTGTCACTATCAGTTTCAGACGCTGCCGTATGGATGGTCCACGGCACCCCGGGTCTTTACCAAGGTAATGGCCGAAATGATGATACTCCTTCGAAGGAAGGGAATTTTAGTTATCCCTTACTTGGACGATTCCCTGATAAGGGTAAGATCCAGGGAACAGTTGGAGGTCGGTGTAGCACTATCTCAGGTAGTGTTGCGGCAACACGATTGGATTCTCAATATTCCAAAATCGCAGCTGATTCCGACGACTCGTCTTCTGTTCCTAGGGATGTTCCTGGACACAGTCCAGAAAAATGTGTTTCTCCCGGAGGAGAAAGTCAGGGAGTTATCCGAGCTAGTCGGGAACCTCCTATAACCGAGCCAAATCTCAGTACATCAATGAAATGGTTCTGGGAAAAATGGTGGCTTCCTGCGAAGCAATCCCATTCGGCAGATTCCACGCGAGAACTTTCCAGTGGGACCTGCTGGACAAATGGTCCGGGTCGCATCTTCAGATGCATCAGCGGATAACCCTGTCACCAAGCACAAGGGTGTCTCTCCTGTGGTGGTTGCAGAGTGCTCATCTTCTAGAGGGCCGCACATTCAGGACTGGGTCCTGGTGACCACGGATGCCAGCCTGCGAGGCTGGGGAGCAGTCACACAGGGAAGTAATTTCCAGAGCTTATGGTCAAGCCTGGAGACATCACTTCACATAAATATCCTGAAGCTAAGGGCCATTTACAATGCTCTAAGCTCAGCAAGACCTCTGCTTCAAGGTCACCCGGAGTTGATCCATTCGGACAACATCACAGCAGTCACCCACGTAAACAGACAGGGTGACACAAGAAGCAGGGGGGCAATGGCAGAAGCTGCAAGGATTCTTCGCTGGGCGGAAAATCATGTGATAGCACTGTCAGCAGTATTCATTCCGGGAGTGGACAACTGGGAAGCAGACTTCCTCAGCAGACACGACCTCCACCCGGGAGAGTGGGGACTTCACCCAGAAGTCTTCCACATGTTTATAAAACTCAACAAGTATTGCGCCAGGTCAAGGGACCCTCAGGCAATAGCTGTGGACGCTCTGGTAACACAGTGGGTGTACCAGTCAGTGTATGTGTTCCCTCCTCTGCCTCTCATACCCAAGGTACTGAGAATTATAAGATGGAGAGGAGTAAGCACTATATTCGTGGCTCCGGATTGGCCAAGAAGGACTTGGTTACCGGAACTTCAAGAGATGCTCACGGAGGATCCGTGGCCTCTACCTCTAAGAAGGGACCTGCTCCAGCAAGGACCCTGTCTGTTCCAAGACTTACCGCGGCTGCGTTTGACGGCATGGCGGTTGAACGCCGGATCCTGAAGGAGAAAGGCATTCCGGATGAAGTCATTCCTATCCTGATCAAAGCCAGGAAAGATATAACCGCAAAACATTATCACCGCATTTGGCGAAAATATGTTGCGTGGTGCGAGGCCAGTAAGGCCCCGACGGAGGAATTTTTCAACTAGGTCGATTCCTACATTTCCTGCAAACAGGAGTGTCTATGGGCCTGAAATGGGGGTCCATTAAGGTTCAAATTTCGGCCCTGTCAATTTTCTTCCAAAAAGAACTAGCTTCAGTCCCTGAAGTTCAGACGTTTGTGAAAGGGGTACTGTATATACAGCCTCCTTTTGTGCCTCCAGTGGCACCTTGGGATCTAAATGTAGTTTTGGGGTTCCAAAAGTCACATTGGTTTGAACCACTTAAATATGTGGAGTTAATATATCTCACATGGAAAGTGGTCATGCTGTTGGCCCTGGCCTGGGCCAGGTGCGTGTCAGAATTGGCGGCTTTATCCTGTAAAAGCCCTCATCTGATTTTCCATTCGGACAGGGCGGAATTGAGGACTTGTCCTCAGTTTCTCCCTAAGGTGGTTTTCAGCGTTTCACCTGAATCAACCTATTGTGGTGCCTGCGGCTACTAGGGACTTGGAGGACTCCAAGTTGCTAGACGTTGTCAGAGCCCTGGAAATATAGGTTTCCAGGACGGCTGGAGTCAGAAAATCTGACTCGTTGTTTATTCTGTATGCACCCAACAAGCTGGGTGATCCTGCTTCTAAGCAGACTATTGCTCGTTGGATTTGTAGTACAATTCAGCTTGCACATTCTGTGGCAGGCCTGCCACAGCCAAAATCTGTAAAAGCCCATTCCACAAGGAAGGTGGGCTCATCTTGGGCGGCTGCCCGAGGGGTCTCGGCTTTACAACTTTGCCGAGCAGCTACTTGGTCAGGAGCAAATACGTTTGTAAAATTCTACAAATTTGATACCCTGGCTGAGGAGGACCTGGAGTTCTCTCATTTGGTGCTGCAGAGTCATCCGCACTCTCCCGCCCGTTTGGGAGCTTTGGTATAATCCCCATGGTCCTTACGGAGTCCCCAGCATCCACTTAGGACGTTAGAGAAAATAAGAATTTACTTACCGATAATTCTATTTCTCGTAGTCCGTAGTGGATGCTGGGCGCCCATCCCAAGTGCGGATTGTCTGCAATACTGGTACATAGTTATTGTTACCAAAAAATCGGGTTATTGCTGTAGTGAGCCATCTTTTCTAGAGGCTCCTCTGTTATCATGCTGTTAACTGGGTTTAGATCACAAGTTATATGGTGTGATTGGTGTGGCTGGTATGAGTCTTACCCGGGATTCAAAATCCTTCCTTATTGTGTACGCTCGTCCGGGCACAGTATCCTAACTGAGGCTTGGAGGAGGGTCATAGGGGGAGGAGCCAGTGCACACCAGGTAGTTCTAAAGCTTTACTTTTGTGCCCAGTCTCCTGCGGAGCCGCTATTCCCCATGGTCCTTACGGAGTCCCCAGCATCCACTACGGACTACGAGAAATAGAATTATCGGTAAGTAAATTCTTATTTTCTTGTTTTGGTTTTGGATAGGGAAACGTTTTTCCAATCCCGGGGATCGGGATTGAAAAATGCTCAATCCCGGGATCCCGGGCACTCTGCTTCAGGGAATAAAGTGCCCTCAGTGATGGAAGCAATGGGATAAATGAATGCTGTGGCACTCTGAGTCGTTTAAACATCAAAGGTGTACTGAAAAAATCATGATGTGATTTTTCCAATACACATTTGATGTTTAAAAGGCTCAGAGTGCTGCAGCATTAATTAATTCTATATATATATATATATATATATATATATATATATATATATATATATATATATTATATATCTCTCTATCTCTATCTCACTATGGAGTAGAGCGGTCCAGAGGCAGGCAGCGTAGCGTGAGTATCACTCACAGTCCACCTGCTTTAGAGTCCTCGTAACTTTAAAATTATGGCGGGCAGGAGGGCTGACTGGCAGGCAGGCACATTGGAGGGCAGAAGGAGCGGCCACAGCTGGTAAGGGGCTGTGCAGCGTGACCTCGCTGATGTCACGCCGCACACAGCAGGGCAGCCGGGTCCGGGCAGCGCCTGAGGCTGAGCTGAGCGCTAGTGCTCAGCGGCGCTGCCCGGTCAAGAATCATTAGTGCGCATGCGCACGTGAATCCCGGGATTGAAGGCTCCAATCCCGGGATTCAAATCCCGGCATTTTTGGCCTCAAATCCCGGGATCCTGCCGATCCCGATCCCTGGATTGGCCACCCTAGTTTTGGATCTGGATGATTTTTGGGAAAAAAACATAAAAACAGCTAAAATCACAGAATTTGGGGGTAATTTTGATCCTACGGTATTATTAACCTCAATAACATTCATTTCCACTCATTTCCAGTCTATTCTGAACATCTCACACCTCACAATATTGTTTTTAGGGCAAAAAGTTGCACCGAGGTGGTTGTATGACTAAGCTAAGCGACACAAGTGTGCGGCAAAAACACCTGGCCCATCTAGGAGTGGCACTGAAGTGTCAGACAGGATGGCACTATTCAAAAACTAGGCCCCAAACAGCACATCATGCAAAGCAGAAAAAGAGGTGCAATGAGGTAGCTGTATAACTAAGCTAAGCGACACAAGTGTGCGGCACAAATACCTGGCCCATCTAGGAGTAGCACTGCAGTCCCACTGCACTAATGGCGGATACCGGACGCACGTCTAACACCAGCATAGTTGTTATGGCCTCAGTAATCCGCTTTTGCAACAGGGTATATATATATACGGCAGTATCACTGGAATTATATGGCAGTACCACTGGACATATACGGCAGTATCACTGGAATTATATGGCAGTACCACTGGACATATACTGCAGTATCACTGGATTTATACAGCAGTACCACTGGAATTATATGGCAGTACCACTGGACATATACGGCAGTATCACTGGACTGGATTTATACCCCAGTACCACTAGAATTATACGGCAGTACCACTGGACATATACGGCAGTATTACTGGAATTATATGGCAGTACCACTGGACATATACAGCAGTATCACTGTTTTTTTACGGCAGTACCGCTGGACATATACGGCAGTACTGCTGGACATATACGGCAGTATCACTGGACATATACGGCAGTATCACTGGACATATACAGCAGCACAGGGACACCACCACTGGACTGATGCAGGACAACATAGCACCACTGCAATGGACTGGACTTATACAGCAGCACTGGACATATGACAGCAGAGGACACCATCACTGTGACTGGACTGATGCAGCACAAGACACTACCACTGTACTGATGCAAAACAACACAGCACCACTGCAATGGACTGGACTTATACAGCAGCACTGGACATATGGCAGCGAGGACACCACCACTGTGACTGGACTGCTGCAGCACAAGACAGTGCACCACCACTGAACTTTTGCAGCACAACACAGCACCACTGGGCTGGACATATACAGTAGCATTGGACATATGGCAGCAGAGGACACCACCACTGTGACTGGACTGATGCAGCACAAGACACCACCACTTGACTGATGCAGCACAACACAGCACCACTGGACTGGACTTATACAGCAACACTGGACATATGGCTGCAGAGGACATCACCACTGTGACTGGACTGATGCAGCACAAGACACTACCACTGTACTGATGCAGGACACTGAGGATGGAGACACATCCTCTCGCCGCTACACTCTCCAATGCTGGAGTGAAAATGGCGGCGACGTGCGGCTCCTTATATGGAATCCAACCCCGTGAGAATCCAACAATGGGATGATGATGTTTTGCCTCGTTCTGGTTTCCAAGTCAGACGGGAAACCTGAGCCGGGCTCGGGTAGTGAAGTCCGGTAAGGCTCGGTTCTCAGAGAACCAAACCCGCTCATCTATATTAAGAAGCCCATTAACCATGAACAATGAAGATTTTACTGTACATCACGGTGTATCTTATGTAACATCATTATATGCAGAAATACATTAAAGGCTATTTATGAAAGTGGAATACAGGTGGGCAAATGCATCAATTTGTGAACTTCCAGTAAAAGAGTCTATTCTGCAGGATTGAAGGCCCTAAAAGAAAATCACATAATGGAAAGAGTGAATTTATCACCATGCTGCCATTTTAGGAATTTCAACATTTTATTTTTGTCTCATTTAATCTCATACTTCATATCAATAGTTCATTTTCCATGTAAACAATAATATACTGCTCACATGGGCTTAGTACTGCACAACAATCAAATGGCTAAAAATTGATATAAAGGTTAAATCATCATATACTGGAAAATTGGCTCTACAATCTAACTTGGCCAAATGTGTGGAATAATGTACTGTATAGTAGTAAAAAGACAGCACGCACTCTGAGGAAATTGCCATATGTGATGTCGGAGAAACGCGTCAGTGTTCTTTGTATGACAGGACTTTGCTTCTTATCGGTGGTAATATCTTTAAAAAATTTTTTATCAAAAGAACACACTGGAGAGGTAATGTAGCTCCTGGAATCACATTACATGTGCAAGTACTTGATGCTGGAAACACTGAGCTTGCAATGCTGCTGGAATCACAATAAAGGTGCAAGTACTTAGTGCTGGAAACACTGAGCTGACAATGATGCTGTAATCACAAGAAAGGTGCAAGTACTTAGTGCAGGCAATGCTGCTGCAGTCTTAGTATAGGTGAAATACTTGGAGCTGAATCACAATGCTGGTAATACTGCTGGAATCTTGAGATCACTGGTAATGAACAGGACAACAGGAGCATGAGATGAACACTGGAGTCTGAGCCTGAATACAGCTGCGATAGTGACTATGTTCTGGGTGATTTGCTAGGTCTCTGTCTAGCCCTTTTACTCCCCCTTGCTGGTTATCCATTGGACAGTGGAGTCATGTGACTAATCAATGCTTGTGGTTGGATGACTTGCGATCAGCTGATCCATAGCAACATGGCGGCGCCAGTACTCTGGAGATGGTGGCAATACATCGGGGTACACACTGTATGGCAAGTGGGGCACATACTGGAAAGAGTCTCTCTACATTGCAGGCAATCATGGAACATGCTGAGGATGTGCCCTCCAGAGGCCAGCGCATCAGAGCACCGGTAAGTGATATGATGCAAAATGCAGATTCCTGACATCCTTGCCTTTTCTCTCCCTATCTCTCTCTGGGGTAAATTTACTAAGGTGGGAGATTTTTAGAACTGGTGATGTTGCCCATAGCAACCAATCAGATTATATCTATTATCTGCTAGAAGCAGCTAGATGAATGGTAAGTAGAATCTGACTGGTTGCCATGGGCAACATCACCAGTTCTAAAAATCTCCCATCTTAGTAAATTTACCCCTCTGTCTCTGTTTCTCTCCATCTCAATCTCTCTCTTTCCCTGCCTCTCTCTGTCTCTTTGCCTGTCTCTCTCTCTCTCTGCCTTTCTCTCTCCCTCGCCCGGTCTATTTCCCTTCCCCTGTCTCTCTCCCTCCCTCTTTCTCCTTCCCTCTTTCTCCTTCCCCTCTTTTTTTTCTGTCTTTCTCTCTCTGTGTCTCACTCTCTGCCTATCGTCCAGTCTCCCTCTCTATCTGCCTCTCTTTCCCCATCTCTCTTTCTCTGCTTCTCTCTCTTCTTGTCTCTCTCCCTTCCCTTTCTCTCTCCCTCTGTGTCTCACACTCTGCCTATCTCACCATCTCTCTCTCTATCTGTCTCTCTTTCCCCATCTCTCTCTCCCTCTCCATGTCTTTCTCCCCCTCTTTGTCTGTCTCTTTCTTTCTCAGTCTCTCTCTCTCTCTCTCTCTCTCTCTCTCTCTCTCTCTCTCTCTCTCTCTCTCTCCCTGTCTTTCTCTCCCTCTCCATGGGTGGGGTGTACCAACCTTCTCTGGTTCATCCCGCCACACATCGCATAGATACTAATCGCATATGTACTAACATATGTGATTAGTATTGCAAAGGACAGCTCTCCTGAGCTGGTTGGTAATGCAAAGTGGAAACAACAGTCTCCTCCACCATTAAGGTAAATAGATGTTAATGTTCTATGTAAAAGTGACCTGTTTATAAATGTGAGTCAAAAAAATAGTCAAAAATTGGGTTCCTGCTATGGCCCCACTACTCAGGTCACCATCTACTTGGGTCTCCCTCTTTCTTTCCACCCTCGGCAGATCAAGCACAGACTGGGTGAACACTCTGTGAGGCTGTGCAAATCAGGACCACTGTCTGTTTTCAAAAATATACCAAATAGATACCCTGTCTCTGTCGCTCCCTCCATGTCTCTCCCGTGTCCCTCCATGTCTCTCTCTCTCTCTCTCTCTCTCTCTCTCTCTCTCTCTCTCTCCATGTCACCCACTGCCTCACCCTCTGCCTCTCCCCTGTGTCACTATCTCCCCATCACACTCTCCTGTTATCCTCTGCCTCTCTAAACCATCACTCTCTGCTTCTCCTTGTCACCCACACTGCTTCTCCCCATCACCTTCTCTCTGTCACCCACTGTGTTTCACCCTCACCCTTTCCTGTCACCCACTGTCTCCCACTCACTCTCTCCATCTCCCACTCTCTCTCCCCTTCACCTCTCTCCTGTCATCCTCTCCCTGTGACCCACTACCTCTCCCCGTCATCCTCTATGTCAACCACTGCCTTCCCCTGGTATCATCGATTTCCTACCCTGTCACCCATTCCCTGTCATCACCCACTGCCTTTCCCTGTCACCCACTGGCTTTCTATCTCCAACTATCTCTTCCCGTCACCCACTACCTCATCCTCTGCCTCTCCACTGTGTCGCTATCCATAACCCTCTCTCACGTCATCCTCTTCCTTTTCAAGGCATCACCCTGTCATATGGATACAGCATTCCCTTTATGGCCATGCCCTTGTTGCGAGGCCATGGCTACTCTTCAATAGCGTGCTTGCTTTTGGCGCATGCAAATAACACCACCACCCCTTCTCCTGTTGTGGTGCCCCCCTGTCATTTTGTTCTGAATCCTCCCCTGTTTGTATATGAGACTGTACTACAGTATATGCTTCATATACTTTGGTCAATGCATGTGCATGGAAACATTGTCCTATGTTTTGTAATAGACTAGTTTTTCTATAATGGATAAAAAGAAACAAGCATCAGATACTAGTGTTATATGGCATTC
Source organism: Pseudophryne corroboree (assembly GCF_028390025.1). NCBI lineage: Eukaryota > Metazoa > Chordata > Amphibia > Anura > Myobatrachidae > Pseudophryne > Pseudophryne corroboree. The sequence continues at coordinate 383,170,731 of NC_086449.1, forward strand.
CATGGGCGAGAATCAAATGTTATCACCCCCTATCTCCCGTCTAAAGTGATGGGAGATCACAGGGAGCGATATTCAAATGTCCCCCATTTTCGTGCTGATCATGCCCATAGCAGTCGGGTTTAGCCACATAAAGCAGCTTAACCCGACTAAATTATTGAGTGCAATGTGAAAAGTCACTTTTTGCGTAATTCAGTTCGACACCCCTGGGGTATCAAACTGAAATGCTGATTTCGTGCCCGTCGGCAGCAACATTTGAGTAGCTGCTGGCAGGCGCGATCGCGGGTGGGAGGGGCTGCAAGATTTGAATTTCGCCCCATGTGTCTTATTTTGTGCTTTGATCTTTAAATTTACCACAGAAAAACTTTCCTGGGGAAACACTGGTTTAGAGTGCAAAACATATTTTAAAAAAGGAGTATGAAAATAAGATTTTAAACCTACCGGTAAATCTATTTCTCCTAGTCCGTAGAGGATGCTGGGGACTCTGTAAGGACCATGGGGTATAGACGGGCTCCGCAGGAGATAGGGCACCTAAAAAGAACTTTGACTATGGGTGTGCACTGGCTCCTCCCTCTGTGCCCCTCCTCCAGACCTCAGTTAGAGAACTGTGCCCAGAGGAGATGGACAATACAAGGCAGGATTTAGCAATCCAAGGGCAAGATTCATACCAGCCCACACCAATCATACCATGTAACCTGGAACATACATAACCAGTTAACAGTATGAACAGACAACAGTAACGGTCCAAGACCGATGTCAACTGTAACATAACCCTTATGTAAGCAACAACTATATACAAGTCTTGCAGAGTTTCCGCACTGGGACGGGCGCCCAGCATCCTCTACGGTCTAGGAGAAATAGATTTACCGGTAGGTTTAAAATCTTATTTTCTCTTACGTCCTAGAGGATGCTGGGGACTCCGTAAGGACCATGGGGTTTATACCAAAGCATCCAATCGGGCGGGAGAGTGCGTATGACTCTGCAGCACCGACTGAGCAAACTCTAGGTCCTCATCAGCCAGGGTATCAAACTTGTAGAATTTAGCAAAAGTGTTTGACCCCGACCAAGTCGCCGCTCGGCAAAGTTGTAAAGCCGAGACGCCTCGGGCAGCCGCCCAAGAAGAGCCCACCTTCCTAGTGGAATGGGCCTTAACCGAATTTGGTACCGGCAATCCAGCCGTAGAGTGAGCCTGCTGAATCGTATTACAGATCCAGCGAGCAATAGTCTGCTTTGAAGCAGGAGCGCCAATCTTATTGGCCGCATACAGGACAAACAGAGCCTCTGTTTTCCTAATTCTAGCCGTCCTGGCTACATAAATTTTTAAGGCCCTGACTACGTCCAGGGATCTGGAATCCTCCAGGTCACTTGTAGCCACAGGCACCACAATAGGTTGATTCATATGGAACGAAGAATCCACTTTAGGCAAAAATTGCGAACATGTCCTCAATTCCGCTCGATCCACATGAAAAATCAAGTAGGGGCTCTTGTGTGACAAAGCCGCCAATTCTGACACTCGCCTTGCTGATGCTAAGGCCAACAACATGACCACCTTCCAGGTAAGAAATTTCAACTCAACCTTGTTAAGCGGTTCAAACCAGTGTGATTTTAGGAACTGCAACACCACGTTCAGGTCCCATGGTGCCACTGGAGGCACAAAAGGGGGCTGGATGTGCAGCACTCCCTTTACAAACGTCTGGACTTCTGGAAGAGAAGCCAACTCCTTCTGAAAGAAAATAGAGAGGTCCGAAATCTGTACCTTAACAGAGCCTAATTTCAGGCCCATATCCACTCCTGTCTGTAGAAAGTGGAGAAGATGACCCAGATGAAAATCTTCCGTAGATGCATTCTTGGTCTCGCACCAAGACACATACTTTCGCCAGATACGGTGATAATGTTTTATCGTCACCTCCTTCCTAGCCTTTATTAAAGTAGGGATGACCTCTTCTGGAATCCCCTTTTTTGCTAGGATTCGGCGTTCAACCGCCATGCCGTCAAACGTAACCGCAGTAAGTCTTGAAATACACAGGGCCCCTGCTGCAACAGGTCTTCCCTCAGAGGAAGAGGCCAGGGATCTCCTGTGAGCATCTCTTGTAGATCCGAGTACCAGGCCCTTCGAGGCCAGTCTGGGACAACGAGTATCGTCTGTACTCTTCTTCGTCTTATGATCCTCAACACTATTGTGATGAGAGGAAGAGGAGGAAACACGTAGACCGATTTGAACACCCACGGTGTTACCAGAGCATCTACTGCTACTGCCTGAGGGTCCCGAGACCTGGCGCAATACCTCCGAAGTTTTTTGTTGAGGCGTGACGCCATCATGTCTATTTGAGGAGTTCCCCAAAGACGTGTTACGTTTGCAAAGACTTCTTGATGAAGTCCCCACTCTCCTGGATGGAGATCGTGTCTGCTGAGGAAGTCTGCTTCCCAGTTGTCCACTCCCGGAATGAAGACAGCCGACAGAGCGCTTACATGATTTTCCGCCCAGTGAAGGATCCTTGTGGCTTCCGCCATCGCGACTCTGCTTCTTGTCCCGCCTTGGCGGTTCACATGAGCCACTGCTGTGACATTGTCTGATTGAATCAGAACTGGTAGGTTTCGAAGAAAACTCTCCGCTTGTCGAAGGCCGTTGTAAATGGCCCTGAGTTCCAACACATTGATGTGTAGACAAGACTCCTGGTCTGACCAAAGACCCTGAAAATGTTTTCCCTGTGTGACCGCTCCCCAACCTCGGAGGCTCACGTCGGTGGTAACCAGGATCCAATCCTGAATTCCGAACCTGCGACCCTCCAGGAGGTGAGCCCTTTGCAACCACCACAGGAGGGACACTCTGGTCCCTGGGGACAGAGTTATTTTCCGATGTAAGTGCAGATGGGACCCGGACCACTTGTCCAGAAGGTCCCATTGAAAAGTCCTTGCATGGAACCTTCCGAAGGGAATGGCCTCGTAGGCCGCCACCATTTTCCCCAGAACTCGAGTGCATTGGTGAACTGACACCCTTTTCGGTTTTAGCAGGTCTCTGACCATGTTCTGGATGTCTTGGGCTTTCTCTATTGGGAGGAAGGCCTTCATTTGTTTCGTATCCAGTATCATACCTAGGAACGGTAGTCGAGTTGTCGGAATCAACTGTGACTTCGGTAGATTTAGAATCCAACCGTGTAGCTGGAGCACTCTCAGAGAGAGCGCCACACTGCTCAGCAATTTTTCCCTTGATCTCGCTTTTATCAGGAGATCGTCCAAGTATGGGATAATTGTGACTCCATGCTTGCGCAGGACCACCATCATCTCCGCCATTATCTTGGTGAAAATCCTCGGGGCCGTGGAGAGTCCAAACGGCAACGTCTGAAATTGGTAATGACAATCCTGTACAGCGAATCTCAGGTATTCCTGATGGGGGGCATATATGGGGACATGAAGGTATGCATTCTTTATGTCCAGAGACACCATAAACTCCCCCTCCTCCATGTTGGCTATAATCGCCCTGAGAGATTCCATTTTGAATTTGAATCTTTTTATGTACAGGTTTAGGGATTTCAGATTCAAAATAGGTCTGACCGAGCCGTCCGGTTTCGGGACCACAAATAGGGTTGAGTTGTAACCTCTTCCCTACTGGTGCAGAGGAACCTTGATTATCACTTGCTGTGTACACAGCGTTTGAATTGCAGCTAACACTATATCCCTTCCCGGTGTGGAAGCTGGTAGGGCCGATTTGAAAAATCGGCGCGGGGGCACCTCCTCGAATTCCAATTTGTAACCCTGGGAAACTATTACCAACACCCAGGGATTCAGGTCCGAACTGACCCAGGCCTGACTGAAAAGTCGAAGACGTGCCCCCACCGGTGCGGACTCCCTCAGGGGAGCCCCAGCGTCATGCTGTGGGTTTTGGAGCAGCCGGGGAGGACTTTTGTTCCTGGGCACCTGCCGAAGCAGGTGCTCTCTTGCCTCTGCCCTTACCTCTGGCGAGGAAAGAGGATCCCCGACCTCTTTTGGACTTGTGCGACCGAAAGGACTGCATCTGATAGGGTGTTACTTTCTTTTGCTGTTGGGGAATATATGGTAAAAAATTTGATTTACCTGCTGTAGCTGTGGAAACCAGGTCCGTCAGCCCATCCCCAAACAATACATCACCCTTATAGGGTAGTATTTCCATATGTTTTTTGGAATCCGCATCACCCGTCCATTGGCGAGTCCATAAGGATCTTCTTGCTGAGACAGACATGGCATTGGCCCTAGAAGCTAGCAATCCAATGTCCCTTTGAGCATCCCTCATAAATAAGACTGCGTCTTTAATATGGGCTTGAGTTAGGAATATAGTATCCTTATCCATATTATCAAATTGATCTGTCAGCTCATCTGTCCAAGCTGCAATTGCGCTACACACCCATGTCGACGCAATTGTCAGTCTTAGCACAGCACCCGTATGAGAATAAATACACTTTAAGGTAGTTTCTTGCCTGCGATCTGCAGGGTCCTTAAGGGCTGCTGTGTCAGGAGACGGTAGCGCCACTTTCTTGGACAAGCACATCAGGGCCTTGTCCACAGTGGGGGATGATTCCCAAATCTCCCTGTCCTGCTTAGGGAATGGGTATGCCATATAAATTCTTTTGGGGATCTGCGGTCTCTTATCCGGAGTCTCCCAAGCTTTTCCAAAGAATTCATTTAATTCATGAGATGTGGGAAAGTTAATAATCTGTTTCTTTTCCTTAAACATGTGTACCCTTGTGTCGGGGACCGAGGGTTCATCCACAATATGCAACACATCCCTTATTGCCACAATCATACACTGAATGGTTTTAGTCACCCTAGGGTGTAATTTTACTTCGTCAAAGTCGACACTGGAATCAGAATCCGTGTCGGTAGTAGTGTCTTGTGTTAAGGGGTGCTTTTGAGACCCCGACGGGCCCTGTGAGTCGGTCCAATCCGAGGATTGACCCCCTGATGTCCCCCCTAATTCAGCCTTATCAAGCCTTTTATGTAAAGATGCCACACTTGCATTCAACATATGCCACATGTCCATCCAATCTGGAGTCGGCACAACCGACGGGGACACACCACTCATTTGCTCCACCTCCTCCTTGGAGAAGCCTTCCGCCTCAGACGTGTCGACACACACGTACCGACACCCCACACACACAGGGATTAACCTATAAGGGGACAAAACCCCAACCAGGCCCTAAGGAGAGACAGAGAGAGAGAGTATGCCAGCACACACCAGCGATTAAAAACACTGGAAAAATATGTCCAGATAGCGCTTTTCTATATATAATATGCTAATTCCCACTCACTGCGTCGCTAATGTGCCCCCCTCCTCTTTTTTCCAGCCTGTGAAGTTCAGCAGGGGAGAGACCAGGGAGCCAGCATTTTCCTCATGCAGCTTCTGTGGAGAAAATGGCGCTGGTTAGTGCTGAGGATCAAGCCCCGCCCACCCGACGGCGGGCTTCGGTCCCAGTGATTTTTCAATAAAAATGGTGGGGGATCATAGATTTACTGCCTCCGCAGTCTAATCCAACTGTATTTGCCCAAATGTGAGGTTTATTGCTGCCCAGGCGCCCCCCCCTGCGCCCTGCACCCTTCAGTGCTGCTCTGTTTGTGTGTGACTGGGAGCAATGGCGCGCAGCTTACCGCTGCGCGCCTTACCTCATGAAGATCTGATGTCTTCTGCCGCCTAAGATGTCTTCTGCCTTCTCTATCCGGCTTCTATCTTCGGCATCTGTGAGGAGGACGGCGGCGCGGCTCCGGGACGAACCCCAGGTGAGTCCTGTGTTCCGACTCCCTCTGGAGCTAATGGTGTCCAGTAGCCTTAGAAGCAGTGCCCAACTTGACAAGCCAGCTCTGCTTCTCTCTCCTCGGTCCCACGATGCAGGGAGCCTGTTGCCAACAGGACTCCCTGAAAATAAAAAACCTAACAAAATTCTTCTTCAACAGAAAACTCTGGAGAGCTCTCTGCAGTGCACCCATTCTCCTCTGGGCACAAGATCTAACTGAGGTCTGGAGGAGGGGCATAGAGGGAGGAGCCAGTGCACACCCATAGTCAAAGTTCTTTTTAGGTGCCCTATCTCCTGCGGAGCCCGTCTATGCCCCATGGTCCTTACGAAGTCCCCATCATCCTCTAGGATGTAAGAGAAATACAAATTAATTAAAGGTCAAAAAGAATTTCATAAAGGTTTTTTTTTTATATGTATTCTTTATTTTCACAGAGTTTTCAGAACAGATAAGCCACATAAGAATCATGCACAAAATGTATATTATACACTATAGATCATACATAAACGGAGAGAATATGCAATACAGTCGACTAGAATCTGTATCCACAAAAAGTGAAAGACCAAAAATGCACATGAGTCTGTAAGGCTAAAAAGTATCAGACTCCATCATGCTCGAAAATAAAGAGAGAAACAGATTTAGAAGAAGAAATAAAGTGTTTTTTTTTTTTTTTTTTTTTTTTTTTTTAATAAGCCAGTGTTCCTTTCATTACTAGTACACGGCTGAAGCAAAATCAGTCTATTAATTGAGGATGTAATGAGGAACAATCTTAGTATATTCAACAGAATTTCTTATTGCAAACTGTTAATACTAATGGGAGGTAGTTATGTGACCAGTGGTCAGGAAACCACTGGTCACATTACCTCCCCCTACATCCCGCACCCTCACAATCCTGGCGGTCGGTACCCATAGAGTGGGAATAGAACGGTTGCCACCGAGCCCGCAGCGTGGCAGGCACAGCGAGCCCTCAATTGGCTAGTTGCACTCGCCCCCATCGCCGACATTCCACTGCCGGAATGCTGGCGTTGGTATGCTGACTGCCTGTCATGCAATGCACACCCATACTAATGTAGCAATTTTGGTTTGTTGTCTTTTTTGCCATCACTTTATTTGCACTCATACATCTGCTAGTTTTGAGTTATTCTGGTGCAAAAGCCAACATTGGTAAAAGATATTTTCAAAACTATTTTTTTCTGAAAAGGCTCTGATCATGGAAGTATAATTTTTCTGTACAGTACCCTATATTTTCTGTTTGCAAATCTACTGAAACTGTGGGATGTTGTTAGATGGTTGTTGTCCATGGTGCTGAACTGAACTGCCGAATGAGGGCACAATACATAACAATGTTCTATATACAACTGATATCAAGAGTAGCTGCTCATTTTAGGGTGCATTGATATATGTATTAATGTAGTTCATATTGGAAATCATTATATTAAAAATTATCGGGAAGCTCCATGAACATATTGTATTTAGCAGCGGTGGCCAACCCGCGGCACTTTCATCCACCGCATGCGGCTCGGTCAGCTCCTGGCCACCGCTGCCCCCAGCCCGAGACACTTGCATGCCTCTATCAGAGCTCGCAGACCGGCAGCTAAGGCTCCTGATTGGTTGCCGGACCGCGAGCTTTGATTGGCTCATGGACTGGCGCCTAATTCAAGAGAGACACCGCCACTGGAGAGTGAGCAGCAGCAGCAGCACGGTGAGCAGAGAAGAGGAGGAGGAGGAAGAGCACTGTGGGGACATGTATATGCACAGGGGTCATAGCAGGCACTGTGGGGACGTGTATCTGCATTGGGGCATAGTAGGCACTGTGGGGACATGTGTATCTGCACTGGGGCATAGCTGGCACTGGGGACATAGCAGGCACTGTGGGAACATATGTATCTGCACTGGGGGCATAGCTGGCACTGGGGGCATAGCAGGCACTCTAGGGACAACTATGCCACACACCCATTTTTGCACATGCGCCGTAGGCGCATGCATGATAGTGGCTCTTACTCATGACTACAGATCTTTTCTGGCTCTTTGCTTCTGACTGGTTGGTCATCCCTGGTATATAGGAACAAATGTTTCTATACAGGCCACAGGAATCGGAGGTATCTACTTATGTCTGTAATATACATTGTTTTGTAAAATCAGAATTCACTATTTACTTTAGCGATGACATCAGACTTATCCTTTGTACAGATACAATTTACAATAGATTGTAGGATAATCTACCACCTACAGGTAATTGAAGGATATGAGAAAAGGTATTTTGGGGGTCATTCCGAGTTGTTTGCTCACTAGCTACTTTTAGCAGCCGTGCAAATGCATTGTCGCTGCCCACCGGGGAGTGTATTTTCACTTTGCAGAAGTGTGAACGCCTGTGCAGCAAAGCGCCTGCAAAATCATTTTGTGCAAAACAAGACCAGCCCTGTAGTTACTCTTCGTGTGCGTTGATTCTAACGACAGAGGGACGGCTTTTGATGTCACACACCCATCCAGCGTTCGCCCAGCCACACCTGCATTTTCCCCGACACGCCTGCGTTTTTCTAAGCACTCTCTAAAAAGGGTCGTTTGACACCCAGAAACGCCCACTTCATGTCAATCTTCCTGCGTTCGGCCGTGCGACTGAAAGCTTCGCTAGAACCTGTGCAAAACTACAAAGGACTTTGTACCCGTACATCACGCGTGCGCATTGCGGTGCATATGCTTGCGCATAAATGCCGATTTTTAGCCTGATTGCTGCGCTGCGAACAATGGCAGCTAGCGATCAACTCGAAATTACCCCCTTTGTCACAAATAGAGCAGAGTATATTAACCAATGTAATACAAAAGAAAAAAAAAACAGAAATAAGTTGAGACAGAATACCTACACACAAAGAATCATAATTGTTCATGTATTAACATTAATAAAGCAACAACGAACAAGAAATAAGAAAATGTTTATTTTATAAAATAGTGACTAGGGATTCTGTGTATTTTACTGATGAAAGTTTATTTGAAAGTCATCTGTGTTTTTTTTAAACTTTTTTTTGATAGTCAATAGGGTACCTTAGAAAACTAAAAATTGCTACTCCTGTAGTCTTCATTGTGTTAGTTACTCCAGTGCCCAAAGCCCAGGGAGGCCTGAATTGACTATACACCATTCTGAATTATATAAAGGCTCATTAATTCCTATTAGGATAGCAAACTTCATTCAAAGAAATGCAGGGAGGGTATTTTGGGTTCAGTCTTTAACTGGCACTCTGCTGTACAAGGGAAATACTTGGTGGACTTTACTGCCTCAGGACCCCAGCCACTCCTCTAGGGTTTAGTAACTTGGTGGAGCAGGATCATGGATGAATTTAGGTTCTTGACACATTCATGTCCCCTCCTTTATAAAGAGGCCCTGTTCTTTGCATGTCCTTCCTAATAGTTATTAAGTCCCTCTGTGGTTGCTGGCCACACCCCTTAAACCTGGGCCTCTACCACTGTATTCCCTGGTGGGTCCTTCATGCTCCGGTCAGACAATATTTGGGTTACTGATGGTTGTGATATCTTAGGTCCAACAAACCAAAGGCAATCATATTCCCAGGCCCTGATGTTGGCCAGTCATCAGTAATATTGGAGATCCATATATTGTAATTATCAGCACTCCTACTGTACTTATGCAATATCCTTCTAGGAAACAGGATGTTAGCCAATTAGAAAAACAGAATAGTAAATGTAATTTATCATTTAGACTCTATCTTTCTTTCTCTCAAGTAACTTACGGAACATACGGAACATCTCCCCTCTACCTACACTGAAGCCAGCATTGCCTAATCTGCTGTAATGGAAAAAATTACTTCATATAATGAAACAAAAAGTTTAACTGGAATGGTGTTTAGATCATGTTTTAAATGGTTTACCGTGAAGTAAAGCACCTTATTTGATGTGAAGTGTCACATGCATATGCATGACAATCTGCTGAAGTGTGTGTCCCAGTGATACTAATTTGAGTTCTACTTTTGCTTCACCCTTCTATGTAATGCCATTATACACACGGTAAATTTACATTTTGCTCTACAAATAGAGCTGAATAGACAATGGTCAGTTCATTCCATTGTAAGGAAGTTTTTTCAGTATGTCTAAAAAAACATAAGATGAAATCAAACCTGGAAAATGTCATATCCATGGTTTGAGGAAAATGTTTTGTAGAGGAGTTTTGAAAACTAATTTCTGATAGATGGCTGACAGCTGTCCTGCATATGGTGTCCATGCTCCATTATGATCATTCATCTGGTTTGAGCTGAATTCTACTTTATTCAATGGTAGTGGAATGGAATACACTTGCAGCAAGATCTAACATAGGCTGCTGTGTATATATGTACTGTTAGTCCTAAGTCAGCTGCTCCTGTTTTATTGAATGCTAATTGTTCAAAATACAGAAACAATTGTGAAAACTTTTAGTAATTGAAACCCCCTTAATAACATAATTTGACTAAATAAGAAATATAGTATATGACAAATGAGGGTGAATTCTTTTAGCAATAGAATTGTTATGGAAGGAAGGAAATGCTGAGCAATACAAAGTGGAGCTAAACAGATGGATGTGGCGATGAAAGCTGATTATGACTGTGTTAGCAGCAAGCAATCTGGCTCTGTCAGGGCAAAGTGTCTGCACACAACTCTTCATCATTGTTACCGGCTTGATTAAGCACCTTAGGGGATAAGTGGATAATTATTAAAACTCTGAAATGCCTCAGTCTGCCTCTAGTGTATAGATTTTATAGCTTGCTGGCCATCCTGATAGACACAAAGTCTGTAAATACAGATGTGACCTGGGCCTTCGAGCCTCAGGAATGCTTTATAATGCACTCAGGTCATCGTAGCGCCGTATTCCAACAAAATATCTTGCATAGGTTTCACATGGCAAAAGAGAGAACCCATATCATACAGATGTTTGTTGCTGAACTTGAGGCCATTCTATGTAAGTTTATACTATTCTACAGTATAAACTTACATTTCCAGACAAATTAATATACAGTATGTGAAAAAAACAAGAACAATAAAGCATCTAATAGATTGCACTCAGTAAGTAATTATATGGGAGATGTATCAAACCTTTGAGAGAGGTAAAGTGGAGAACTTGCCCATAGCAACCAAGCAGATTCTTACTATCACTTATATAGCACAATCTATAAAATCACAGTCAGAGGCTATGGGCAAGTTCTCCATTTCATCTTTCTCAAAGTTTGATACTTTTCCCCCTATATTTTGTACGGAAACAGAATTAAACAGAATGTACAGACAAGTATTGCTATTGGCTGACTGCAATAAACAACAGCCTAACAGTCACTGAACATCATCAATGTTATGTCTAGCAGTGCTTGCTGTCTCTGCATAGAAAAGTGATTTATGGGTATCATGCTACATAGTATAAAATAAAGTCCCTGATAGGCATCTGTCTGTCTGTTCGGGCTAATCTCGAGAACCATCAGATGAATATTGATGCGTTTTTCACAATTCTAGAGAGCATTTGTTGAGGAAGGTTTAGGTGTATAAAAACATGAATCTATGACAAAAGGGAGCCAAGCAGTGACAATTTTAGTGAACCAAGTCAAAGAAAAAATGACTGTCCGAGTGCTTTCTTGGCTTATGCTGCCTAAACCATTAAAGATATATCACAAGGATTGTCTTTATTTCATACTACTGTATGTAGAGATTAATATGTAGTATCCAGTTTCTACAGAAAGATTTATGTATTGTAAGCCCTGTTCTACGGACACAAAATTTCAGTTTATGTGAAAAACAAATCTTTTTCCTCAAAGTAACATTCATTTACAAAGTTTGTTTTTCTATACGTTTTTCTATGTTTTACATTTTTCTATACATTTCAGTTAGTCAATGGGAATTGAAATCAAAAGGTGAAGGCCAAACTGGCAGAGAATGGGGGAGGGGACAATATTTGCCGCTGTGTTAAGGGGGGTATACACGGGAGAGATGTGTGCTGAGCGAACCGCTCAGCACACATCTTTCCCGCCGCTCCGCACAGCGCGATGTGTGCTGAGCGATGTGGGGGGAGGACGGGGGCCGCTCACTTCACCCAGCGGGTGAAGTGAGTGACCCGCTAGATTGGCCTGCGTGCAGGCTCAATCTAGCAGCGGCGATAGCAATGTGCGGGGCCGCGCATCGCTATCGCTGAGGGGGCTACACACGAGTGATCTGTGCTTAAATTCTAAGCAATCTAGTCAGATTGCTTAGATTTTAAGCATGGATCTCTCCGTGAGTACCCCCCTTAAAGCAATGGGACACAATTGCAAATAGGAACTTTGAAAAACGTTTTAATTGAAGCTACTATTTTAACTGGCTGTGACACTGGAGAAAAGGTTTTAATACCAAGAATCCCAATAATTTGCCATTTAATTTCCCAGTAATCCCAATAATTGGTGTTTAATTTCAAACAAGTCCAATTCCCGGTAAGAGTCTGCTTTGGCATGACAATAAATAAAGCACAGGGAAATACACTTAACGTGGCTGGAATTGACCTAATTTAAGAATGTTTTTCTCATGGACAACTTTACAAGGTCCTTTCGTGTGTCACGTCAGAACAAAATCTTTTTGTGTTGAAGTCAGGAGCAAAAACGACTAATGTGGTCTACAAGGAAATCTTATAAGACCTTGGTTAAAAAAGAATATCGCCGTAAATTCAAATTTGCTGTTAGGCCAGGGCAGGTCTCTAGTTTTTAAATAAACAATATTATATTCTATTTTGTGATGCAACTAAAACCCATTACCTGACTACTTAATGTAAGCGACAAGTATTGTCTGAAAGGATGCATTAATGATCTGCTGCCCAGTGAAATACTGCACAATGGGTTTTTTTATGACATGTTTGATTTTTAACACTATAAATTAAAAAATATACATTTTAGTGGGATCAGGGCTTTCAATTAACTATGTAAAGGTGACAGCACAGTGATCTGCAAATAAAACTATTCAAAACCAAATCTGATTTAAAAAAAAAAAAAAGCAACAACTCTAATTCCTATATCTAACAGTGTAATGTGTATTAGGGAACTACGATGGTTCATAAAATAAACTAGGACACTACTATGCGGCATAACAACTAGGACACTACTATGGTTCAGAACATAAATTAGGGCACTTTTATGGGGTATAAAATGAATAACTACTGCAGAGTGGTGACTCTCTAGAAGCATTGGGACAAGGGCCCCAATATGTTGCTATGAGGCCATTAAGTTCTGGTTACGCCTCTGAGCAGTGCTGATAGTGATCAGCAAAAGTCCTATACTGTAATGTAATGTAATGTGAGTGTCAGGCAGAGCCGGCCCTAGCCAATTTGATGCCCTAGGCAAAATTTTGTCTGGTGCCCCTAGGACCACCGCTATTTCTGTATCAGACCCAGCAACACCGGGGGTTTACCCTGTGGGCCAGTTCAACCCTGCATAATGCCACACAGTAATACACCATATACATAAGCCCCACATTAGTAATGCCCATAATACACATAATTCCACACAGTAATGCACCTGACACATATGCCCCACATTAGTAATGCCCATAATACACATAATTCCACACAGTAATGCACCTTACTCATATGCCCCACATTAGTAATGCCCATAATACACATAATTCCACACAGTAATGCACCTGACACATATGCCCCACATTAGTAATGCCCATAATACACATAATTCCACACAGTAATGCACCTGACACATATGCCCCACATTAGTAATGCCCATAATACACATAATGTCACACAGTAATGCACCTTACACATATGCCCCACATTAGTAATGCCCATAATACACATAATTCCACACACTAATGCACGTTACACATATGCCTCACATTAGTAATGCCCATAATACAAATAATTGCACACAATAATGCACCTGACACATATGCCCCACATTAGTAATGCTAGTAGCTTTTTTTAATAAAACTTACTTTTGTTTGCTGGCATGCTTGCAGTCTGTGTGCGCCCATGCAGCTCCCTGGATCCATGACTGCTTTTTGTGAGATGGGGTGGCAGGATGGGTGGGTGCATGCTTGCGCTCACACCCCGTAAAGGGGTACCCGTACAAGGGATGTGACCTCACAGGGCATGCCGTCCTTTGCAAGCCTCACCCTTTATTTTCGCTTGTTGGTTGGACACAGATAGCAGCAATGTCCAGATACTGCAACACTTGCTGGTTATACAAAAAGACCAGTATCACATGTAGCAACTGTCCATTCTCTTCACTGTTCAGTGTGTTTACTGATGTCTGTTACTCCCGGCAACTGCATGCCCTTATTTTATACTGCGGGAGCGATATGCTCTGCCCTCCAGTCTGACATGTCCAAAAGTCATGCTGCACTGAAGTTTCATATAGAAATAGCGTAATGCAACTTACTGACCATGTTACAGTACTGGATGGCAGGGGAATTTTACGGTATGGACTGATTGAGAAATAAAGTGTCGGAAGAACACTGCCCACGTTATGTCCCTGCAGACACCTGGGGTTTGCACAGGTATAAGGGACACACAAAGGATGGCAGGGTCCCCCTCCCCCATGTGCACAAGCAGTATAGGTGATATCAGATTTAAATGGAGCAGTCTTCCAAAATACCCATGTGGTATCATAAGGAGCCATCCAGTAATAACCTTATATAGTCTGAAAATGTCACAGGTCCAGGAATTGCAGTTACCGGGCTTCTGCTGTCTGAGGTCTCACAAGTCAGGGGCATTCAAGCATGTCTGAGGGAGTTTAAGAGGCTTTCTGCATTCTATTTGACAAAAGTAAACAGCAGTGTATACAAGTACTGATTGAATAAATTTGGAAAGTAACAGATAGTTTTCAGACTGTCCCTCCCAGCATGAGATACTGCAGGGACATGCTTGTATGCCCCTAGACATGCTTGGATGCCCTTGGCAAATGCTTAGCCTGCCTATAGCTAAGGCCGGCTATGGTGTCAGGAGTGTCACAACCCAGATGTATAAAGTGAATGGTGGGGCTCCTCCCTGTGGGTATTATTACTAGTATCAGGATTTAATGTATAAACTCCGTTTAAGGATTAAACTTTACAAATCAGGAAAATAAGAAAATGAAGTTCCTGCAATGTTCACAGTTCCTGTGTCTTAATACAAGTAACGCCTTACACGACTCCTTTACAGGTAGAGAGCTCCAACTGTTAAAAGAGGTTTGGAATTAGCCTACTGTAAAAGGAAGACTAACATAAATGTATATGTACTGTAATCTTTGGCTAATAGCTGAAATTTATTTTCTCTTTGTGCTTGGTAACTACTGTACTGTTTAATGCCAAGATTAAAAAAAATAAATAAATAACCAAGACAACAAAAAGCAATTTTCACTAAGATCTATATAGTGGCCATAATAATGTCACATCATATACATCTCAACCACAATTTTCTCAGTGAGACAGCCATTTCAAAAGCAGGTAAATCTGTTTATTCTCTCCCTTGTGTCTCTAAGCCATCCCTTCCAAATAGTTATTTTTTTGTTCACATTTAGACATGTTTGCTTCCAGAAGTAGAAAGAAATGCTCTGCTATTAAATTCTCTTGACATACACACATATAATGAAATACCCTAAAGTTGTGTTTCTTTCTTTTTAGTTGTATATTACAGCTAGAATAATTGCGTATAGCCCTCTGCAACTTTGTCTCATATTTGGAACTAAAGTGGAACAAATTTGAGTCATTTTCCAGCTCTTGGTATAAAAGGACTCAAAGCTTCTAATCACTGCCTGTGGGTTTGACTCAGCCATCCATAACGTGCAATATCCACTCATTTATTACTTTTCATTCAATTGACTTCAAATTACTTTGAACAGGCTTCCTTGCTACAAGTAAGAGATGTTGGCTGTATTATCATTACCTAAGACAGGAAAACAGAGATTTTCATTTTAATCCTTAGATTTCACACAAGTAATTTCTGATAATGGCCGTATCTGGGATAAATGGGTATACTGGACATTTTGGAAATATAATTTAGTGAAGTTTAGGGAAACTATTTTGAAGACATGTTATAAATATGGTATAAATGTGAAACAAACTTCTTTATCTGACAATTTCATAATGTAGAGATAACAATATTACACTCCCACAATCCTAGTGTGAATGTGTGCATGTGTTAGGGAATATAGATTGTAAGCTCCACTGGGGAAGGGACTGCTGTGAATTGCCAAATATTCCCTGTAATATCATTCCGATAACATGAGGGGGCTCTGAGCATATAAAAGTGGCATGACTGATAGGGCTATGTGTTGCATATCACCAGTTGTATAATCAATTAGGATTTGGTATACAGGTTGAGTATCCCATATCCAAATATTCCGAAATACGGAATATTCCGAAATACGGACTTTTTTGAGTGAGAGTGAGATAGTGAAACCTTTGTTTTCTGATGGCTCAATGTACACAAACTTTGTTTAATACACAAAGTTATTAAAAATATTGTATTAAATGACCTGCAGGCTGTGTGTATAAGGTGTATATGAAACATAAATGAATTGTGTGAATGTAGACACACTTTGTTTAATGCACAAAGTTATAAAATATATAGGCTAAAATGACCTTCAGGCTGTGTGTATAAGATGTATATAAAACATAAATGCATTCTGTGCTTAGATTTAGGTCCCATCACCATGATATCTCATTATGGTATGCAATTATTCCAAAATACGGAAAAATCCCATATCCAAAATACCTCTGGTCCCAAGCATTTTGGATAAGGGAGACTCAACCTGTATTAACAATTGGGAGCAGTACAGTGTAGCATTTTATCAATTGGGGCATTACTGTGTGTTATATTATGAACTGCAGACACTGCTGTAAGGCATATACACATATTAAAAGTCCTACCACAAGTAAGTGACACTCGTAAATCAGAGGGTGGCAGTCAATTCTGACAGGTGTCCTGTTTACACTAGATAGTTATTGGTAGATTATAATTATTTAATTGACAAGCTCATTGGTGGTGCATGTTGTCAATAGGATTGTTATGTTGATGTACACAGTAATCATGAGTAAAATTCAATACTTCATACATTTAATTCCAGTATCATTCTAAATGTACGTGTAAGAGCACCCTCCATTATATATATATATATATAAAGAGAGAGAGAGAGAGCTAGAGAGAGAGAGAAGTCACAGAGGGAGCACTCTCCAGGCTTTATAAATATGCAAGACATCATTTATTGTGATATACTTAACAAAGTAATTGGAAACATCATGTTACAGAGTAATTTCCTCATAACCATTTTAGATATGTCAAATATATTTATGATATTATAATTTGTTACACATAGCGTAAACTCTCATAGTAACCAGTGGGAAACTCATAACATTGGTTTCTGTGGCCTGAGCGAATTAACATCTCTACACTGTGGCCTTGGCCAGTTAGCATTTGAACAGACAATCCCAGCTCACATGGCCTGCTCACTACTATACAATAGCTTTCACACACTTCCTGTGAAAGGCACACCCACAGGTTGAATGTATTACCTGAACAGCTGAGAAAACAGAGCTCACTCACTCAGAATCAACCTAGCCTCCCAGAAGCATCGATCACTTGTCACCAGGACCAATCTCCTTACTAAGGCTAAGTATTGTCAGGCCCGGCGACAGGGGGGGTCAAAGGGGACACCCGTCCCGGGCCCCGTCATTGTTAAGGGCCCCAAGGTCCAGCAGTAGCAGCATGTCATCATAAATGTAAATAATTATATAACTCACAGCATTGCACCAGCAGCGGGCCACCCGTGTGGTTAAGACCTTTTTTTTCAGCGCCCCCCCCCCCCTCCCCGCATCGAGCCCTGTGGTCACCCCTCAGTGCACTGCCCCCAGCCCCAGGTCAGGAGCCAGCCTGAGCCACTCAGTCCCTGTGTCGTGTGCAGTGCACTGACGTTGCACCAGTCACACAGCAGGACGCTCATCCGGACTATCCCTCCTCTTCGAGTCACCACACGCCCACCTGTTTCTACTGTGTGAGGTTCCGGAGCGCCCGGGACAGTTCTGCGTGACTGCTGGCAGCTTGTCACTCAGAGCCTGGTTAATTAGCGGCAGCGGCGGCTGTGTGTTGCTGCTGGTAAGGCTATCCAACTTTAGCATGTTTAGGTATTTGGGTTTGGTTTGGGGCGGGCTTCGGGCAGGCACATTATGCATGCATCTGCATTCTGCACATATGGATGTATCTGCATGCATGCATGTCAGATGAGATCAGAGAAGAATGTCTGTGGTGCTGACTGGTCGTTCAGGCTCAGCTGCTGCGCAGCACAGACAGTACAGAATGCCTGGCCATTGTGGGTCTGGGAATCTTAATTTTGGAAAGGGATGATCCCATTATATAAGTATTGTATTGGGCAGGTGGGGTTGGAATCGGGTGACCGGTGGTCGGGATCCCGGTGGCCAGCATACCGATGTCAGGATCCCCACGAGTGGGAATAGGCCTGAGCCTCCTGCCAGCATTCTGTGTGCTATAATGTGAATTTCGGCTCATGCCGTGTGGTATAATGTGAATTTCGGCTCATTCTGTGTGGTATAATGTGAATTTCGGCTCATTCTGTGTGGTATAATGTGAATTTCAGCTCATTCTGTGTGCTATAATGTAAATTTCAGCTCATACCGTGTGATATTATGTGAATTTCGGCTCATACCGTGAGCTATAATGTGAATTTCGGCTCATACTGTGGTCTATAATGTGAATTTCGGCTCATACCGTGTGCTATAATGTGAATTTCGGCTCATACCGTGTGGTATAATGTGAATTTCGGCTCATACTGTGTGGTATTATGTGAATTTCGGCTCATACTGTGTGGTATAATGTGAATTTCGGCTCATACTGTGTGGTATAATGTGAAAGGGGCACCAATATTAGATAGTATAAGGGGTCCTAATATTGTGGTGCATAATGTGTATAAGGGGTATATGGTGTGCTAAACTACACTGAAGGATACGCCCCCTTTTGAGTGGTAATGCCCCCTTTTCCGGAGCATATTTGCAACCTTTACTTTTCCATACCCCCACTTCACAATTTCCACTTCGACCACTGTATATATATATATATAATTTATTTATTAGCAGATTATATAAATATATATAATCTGAGGGGGCCCCAGAGATATCACTGTACCGGGCCCCAAGATTTCTGTTGCCGGCCCTGAGTATTGTACACACATGGCTTAATGGCATATAATAGTTAATTTGGAAATACATATGGCTTAAGGTTAATGGTGCTTGTGCAATTATGTGATATTGTTATGCGTTTGTGATAATACTCTGTGAATCTGTAATGGTAATTGGAACATTAGACAACCTGTAGCATTAAATTTCTGGTATACGTTTTGTGGATGGTGATTTAGAATAGATTGTGCTGGTTTGTGAATAGCATATCTTGTTAATCATAGGGTTACTTGATTTATATGTGTTTTGTAGCAATGGGATTTGTGATTACATGGTGATCTTGTCTTGTGATGATTCCTATAATGTGGACAGCATGCAATGTTGGTCTTGGAAGGCTGGAATAAGTTAGCATAAAGGAGGATGTGTTTGTCTCAAAGGTACTGACCGGAATTGGTATATAATTACTTGCTACATTATATAGCATAGCAATATGCTCTGGTTATTGGGATACTGTGTTGGCTTGGAATTGTAAAATCAGCACATATGCATTCTGTTGTAGAGTATACATTCTGGAATATAGTGGAGTCTTTCAGAGATATGCCGTTTATAAAATGGCTGCTACCATGTGACTTTATGGCCTAACAAAGAATGCCATGTGCTTGCTGCTGGCATTACAATGGACCATGCAGTTACATGCTGTCCCCCCCCCCCCCCCTCACACACACATAACCAAAACTGACATTTCTTCAGATAGATATTTCTCCAATATCTATCAATAAATCTAGGGTTTGATATTATGGAATCTGTGATTTGCCGAGTGCTTGGAGTAATATTTCCCCAGTAATAACTAATACACACACATACATACACTTCTCACACTTCTTTCATACTATTTCTTTCTTATATAGTTTGAAACTGTGAAAATATTCTATGGTGACTTGCATTGTATTTGACCAATACTGTTTAATGATAAATGTGAATTCTATGAGTAGCAATTGTTGTTGGAATACATCCTTACTATTTACATTCTATATGACTGGCGTGCATTCTTCCATGAATAGAATATTCCTAATGATTTAAAGATATATGTCTAAGTGAAACCTCTGCGGGTTTGTTATTGAAGGGTACCCAATTAGTTATTAATTATTATAAATCACTAATAGGGTTAAAATTATTCATTTGCTTCAAAGATATGAAATATAATAATATAATACAAACAATGGGAACAGACAGAGAAAAGGAGGGGGAAAGAGCAAAACACTACCCCTTATCATTGGCACCCAACGGTACTGCTTTAGACTCAAAAGCAGATAACCCAAATTTTTTTGTTCTGTTTAACTATTGTTTGTATACAAAAGATACTTTATCTCTCTCTACACAAGATTTTTTTTCCAGCACTACCAAGATTCCTCAAGGCTAAGGATTCACACTGAAGACCAAGCAAGTATAGTTGTCATTTATATCTTCTGTTTGTTACAAAAAATCCAGTTATCAAATGTATTATAAACTGTAGCACTGTCCCTAGTTTATAAAGCAAAAATTTTGCTGTTAAAATCCAACCTGCAATATACCGGCAGACAACTTGTTCACAGCCAATACAGCCAGGAACTGTCACCATTGTTCTAATTGATGTGGCTGGCTTAAGAGCTAAGATTTGCATACCAATAGGTTTCCTTGAATACTAAAAAATTTTCTGTGGGACAGAGATACAATTTTTACAGTTAAAAGTCAAACTGCTTTAGTTTTGATTTTAACAGATGTATAGTTAATTTCAGCAAACCCATATATGACTTGTAATTTTTTTCCCCATGAATAGAATATTCCTAATGATTTAAAGATATACTGTATGTCTAGCAAATTGATATTGGAAAAAATTGCCGCGCTTGTATTTATTATGTCAGCAGCTCCATATAATAATAAACTATATAACAAAACGATAATTAGGAGCGCTTGTGTATATATATTATGTGTAGAACGCACATACCTGTTAAAAAAGAAAAGGGTTATTTTGAATGTTACAGCTCTTTTGTAATTAATTGGTAGAACGGAGATAATTAGCGGTATAATTAGCAGTGTATCCGGGTTGTTATGGACAGTCTCTATATGCGGGTAATACTTTCCCTACTGTCCCTAACTGTACCTCTTGCGGCTTGATCCAGCCTGTCCGGCCGCCGCAGTTGTAACAGGTCCCGTCTTTGCTGCTGCTCCGGCCGCTTCGGCTTGATTTCCCCGTGCGGCTTTTAACTACAAGTAGTTAAAGGGTTTGTTGAACCCGAAACGCGTTGGAGAAGTCACGGTGAAGGACGGAGGAGCCCTGCCAGTGCATGCAAACGCTGACACGCTCGGGAATTAAAAGCCGCACAGGGAAATCAAGCCGAAGCGGCCGGAGCAGCAGCAAAGACGGGACCTGTTACAACTGCGGCGGCCGGACAGGCTGGAACATCAAGCCGCAAGAGGTACAGTTAGGGACAGTAGGGAAAGTATTACCCGCATATAGAGACTGTCCATAACAACCCGGATACACTGCTAATTATACCGCTAATTATCTCCGTTCTACCAATTAATTACAAAAGAGCTGTAACATTCAAAATAACCCTTTTCTTTTTTAACAGGTATGTGCGTTCTACACATAATATATATACACAAGCGCTCCTAATTATCGTTTTGTTATACTGTATGTCTAGGTGGAACCTCTGCGGGTTTGTTATTGAAGGGTACACAATTAGTGATTAATTATTCTAAATCACTAAAAGGGGTAAAATTATACATTTGCTTCAAAGATATGAAATATATAAATATAATACAAACAATGGGAACAGACAGAGAAAAGGAGGGGGAAAGAGCAAAATACTACCCCATATCACATCACTCAAGCGCTTTCAGCCCACAATGGGCCTTCATCAGGAGTCACTAAACAGCAGCATCAGAGCACAGAGCAAAGATTCAGTCTCATAGTAGTCCAACAGCAAGGCTGGCCCTGCCTGACTGGCTCTATATATACCCCACACCAGTTGAAACTGGTGCCAAACACAAGCATATGACATCATCAACATAATGACAAATAACATCTAATAACATACAAACATCTAATATACAATGAATGCACAAGATCACCAAATGCTACATTGTAGGTCCATGGTAGCATGTTACTGTAGATCAAACTTTTTCGGGAAAGCATAACAACAGACCGTGGTCCTGCTGCCTCAGATTATACATATGAAATGAAGATTCCTTGAGCGAGGCTATTCAATATGTACAATAGAAAGATGTCTTGAAAAAGCAAGGTATAGGCACTCACATCCCAACAAGCGAAAATCAGCACACGGTAGTGCTAATCGCATGATCTTTGCCAGTACATATGATGTATCTTCTACCCGGGCACAGATGATTATACAACAAAATTGGTCTACTATAGTTGCCGACCTGGTTTTAAAGGACTGGGTCAGGAGCCACAAATGTGTGCTTACTGACGTGGTAAGAACTTACGACAATTATTAATGCGACCAACTCTGCAACCATCTGGAATCATCACATCCTGGCTGCCCAAAGCTAAAAATGGCTGCTATCGCTGTCCTGACTGTACAACATGCAAGCATTGGAAACGAATGTGTCTGACAAACCAGTGGCCAAACATTTTTCTGCTAATGGTCATGCAATATCAAGTCTAAAATGCATGTTGACTGACCATGTTCTGAAGTTACCACGCGGGGGAGATCGTGAGAAGATTTTGAGATGAGAGGTAAAATGGATCTACGAAATTGATACCATGGCACCTCGTGGTTTAAATGAATAAAACCCTTACAGTATTTTTTTGAAATAGGGCTGTTGGGGAGCGATAGAATGTGATTTTTATAAACTAATTTTTTTCTATTTGTCTGTACGTTTGTATTGTCTGTTTATATATTTTATTTTTAGTGTTGGTGTTGCTATGTCCATCTGCTCCGTTGATATAGCCCAAATGCTGTGCGTAGGAGGTTATAATATGCCCTTGACCATTATGTGCTATGGATGTAGGTTTAACATCTAGCTGGAACGCACTAGAGTGGTTACTTCCACGTTCCAGTAGCGGCTGTGATCCCTGTGTGTGATGATTCACGGGCGCTTGATGCTACTTCTGGGTTCTGGTCCCCGGCATGCGTTCCAAAGGCAGTGGAATGCACAGCGTTTCCGGGACTGTGGGACTATACTGCCATTTAGCCTAAATGGCTTTTTGTACATATTGTGGTATTGTATGTCTTTTAAAGGATATTTAAGCTATTTGGTATAGCTATACCATCATTAGTCCTTCTATATATATATATATATATATATATATATATCTATCAGGACCTAATGGTTCATTAATAGATTGTTGTGGGTGGAGCCTCTGATAACAGTTGGGCTATATAAGGGGCAAGAGGGGCAGATCACTAATGTGGGCTACATGAGGATGACTGATTATTGCTGCTGATCTTAACAAAGGTTCCACTGAGACCAAAACTTCGATATGATATTATGTTTGTTGCTGCTATGAAGTGCCTAAAATAAAATGATGTCTGACCTTATTGGTGAGTGCCTATACTTTATATATATACATACACATATATGCAGTGCATCCGGAAAGTATTCACAGCGCTTCACTTTTTCCACATTTTGTTATGTCACAGACGTATTCCAAAATGGAATATATTCATTTTCCTCCCTCAAAATTCTACACACAATACCCCATAATGACAACGTGAAAAAAGTTTTTTTGTGAATTTTACAAATGTATTAAAAATGAAAAAATTAGAAATCACATGTACATAAGTATTTACAGCCTTTGCCATGAAGTCCACTTGTGGTAAATTCAGTTGATTGGGCATGATTTGGAAAGGCACACACCTGTCTATATATGGTCCCGCACTTGACAGTGCACAAATCAAGCATGAAGTCAAAGGAATTGTCTGTAGACCTCTGAGACAGGATTGTCTCAAGGCACACATCTGGGGAAGGGTACAGAAAAATATCTGCTGCTTTGAAAGTCCCAATGAGCACAGTGGCCTCCATCATCTGTAAATGGAAGAAGTTCAGAACCACCAGGACTCTTCCTAGAGCTGGCCAGCCGTCTAAACTTAGCGATTGGGGGAGAAGGGCCCTAGTCAGGGAGGTGACCAAGAACCTGATGGTCACTCTGTCAGAGCTACAGCATTCCTCTGTGGAGAGAGGAGAACCTTCCAGAAGGACAACCATCTCTGTAGCAATCCACCAATCAGGCCTGTATAGTAGAGTGGCCAGACGGAAGCCACTCCTTAGCAAAAAGCATATGGCAGCCCACATGGAGTTTGCCAAAATGCACCTGAAGGACTCTCAGATCATGAGAAACAAAATTATCTGGTCTGATGAGACAAAGATTTAACTCTTTGGTGTGAATGCCAGGCGTCATGTTTGAAGGAAACCAGGCACCGCTCATCACCAGGCCAATACCGTCCCTACAGTGAAGAATGGTGGTGGCAGCATCATGCTGTGAGGATGTTTTTCAGTGGCAGGAACTGGGAGACTAGTCAGGATAGAGGGAAAGATGAATGCAGCAATGTACAGAGACATTCTGTATTAAAACCTGTACCAGAGCGCTCTTGACCTCAGACTGGGGCGTCGGTTCATCTTTCAGGAGGACAACCACCCTAAGCATACAACCAAGATATCAAAGGAGTGGCATCCGGACAACTCTGTGAATGTCCTTGAGTGGCCCAGCCAGAGCCCAGACTTGAATCCGATTGAACATCTCTGGAGAGATCTGAAAATGGCTGCGCACCAACGCTTGCCATCCAACCTGATGGAGCTTGAGAGGTGCTGCAAAGAGGAATGGGCGAAACTGCCCAAAGATAGGTGTGCCAAGCTTGTGGCATCATATTCAAAAAGACTTGAGGCTGTAATTGCTGCCAAAGGTGCATTAACAAAGTATTGAGCAAAGGCTGTGAATACTTAAGTACATGTGATTCTTAGTTTTTTATTTTTAACAAATTTGCAAAAATCTAAAAAAATTACTTATTTCACATTGTCATTATGGGGTACTGTGTGTAGAATTTTGAAGGAAAAAAAGAATTTATTCCATTTTGGAATAAGGCTGTAACATAATAAAATGTGGAAAAAGTGAAGCGCTGTGAATACTTTCTGGATGCACTGTATATATATATATATATATATATATATATATATATATATATATATATATATAATATATTTCAAAGAGAGAGAGAGGGAGAGAGAGAGAAAATGAGAGGGTGTTCTTAGCTTACATGTATATTTAGAATGATACTGGAATTAAATGTATGAAGTTTTGAATTTTACTCATGATTGCTGTGTACATCAACATAACAATCCTATTGACAACATCCACCACTAATGAGCTTGTCAATTAAATAATTATAATCTACCAATAACTATCCTAAAATGCATCAGTTTTATAGATTCTTTATTAAAATCGGTATTTCAATAATAATGTACAGATTTATTTGGCTTATTCATACAATATTGTTAGAATATACCCTAAAAGTGGATCCAACACAGATTTCCCAGAAACATAGTACTCTTGCAATGGAGAGACAGGGATCACAGTATTGTGTCTTTCCATATAAAACCCAATGTGTTTCGTCTCTTATGAGACTTCATCAGGGGTACAACTATAAACATAAAACAACTTATTGGTGTACAGTATATGGAGACAAGCTTATGTTTACAAATCTATCATAAAAATATAGACAATAATAACATCCATGATGGATCAACTGGATACAGATCTAAATGAAACAAAAATAATACGAGTAATCAAACAAAAAATAAAACCTGAAGATACAAAGGGCAAGGCAGATGTAAAAAAAAAAAAAAGCCAACATAAAGAAACTTGTAAGACATCTTATTTCCAACATACTGTATGTTTTTACAACATAGTTGTAATGTGTCATATACCTTTAAAGGTGCATAAAGTATAATTTCAGCAGAGGATAGGTGTCAAGAAAATGGTCCACTGTATGCATACCACACTGTAATAACATTGATCAAGGTGCAGGATAGGCTTTTTTTTAAATTTTAGATATATATATTTATTTATATGTGCATATATGTGTATATACTTATACTAAATTATCGTAAATCATGTTTAATGCTCTAATTAATGCTGACACCGTTACAGTGCTCAAACACATTACAACTATGTTGGCATGTCGTATTTGACCTTTCCACGTTACACATTATTAGTGTTGACATTACGACTATCAACTAATTAACTACATCCCAAGTAGCATTACCACTAAAATTGTCAATACAAAATGTGATGAAAGACCTACAGTATTTATGAGCATTACAGTACCTGTGTATATTTGTTTGTATTTTATTTAGATATCCCAAACTTGCGCAATAATTATTCTGGTACCAGAACTGGGAGAAAGCGTCTTCACTTCTGCTAAGTAAGCAGTAGTATTAGTAGTAGGCTTGTCACAAACACAATTTGTTTAAATGTACAGATATGCAAACATTTAGGCAGAACAAGAACATACTATTTTAGAGTTAGTCTTGATGATCAGATATTGGGATATTGCCTTAAATAGAAATTGTGGAAAGAGGTATACAGGTTGAGTATCCCTTATCCAAAATGCTTGGGACCAGAGGTATTTTGGATATCAGATTTGTATTACAATTTGGATTGTAGAATAAAAAAATTAGACTAGCTTTTTTAAAACTTATTTCAAATAATATAAGAACCATATTAAATATGATAGCACAGAACATACATACTTAACACATACAGTACTCTAGATAAAGAGATAAATTATAACCTGTTACTGGCAGGAGGCCTGGACTTTATTGCTATTTTATGGGCAGTAAAAGTGAGATGCTAACAAGCACTTTATAAGAAATGCTAAAAGAGAGTCGGATTCAAGATTAGGAACACCCATATTTTGTGGTTAAGTTATTAATATATTGTTATGAAAATGAATGCATTATTAATTTTGTACGGTGAGTTTTTCAAATAATAAGGCTCAAGCTCTCTAAGTGGTGTTTTACATCACAGCAGTCTGTCATTTATGGGGTTGACTGCCTATATAAAAAATAAAGTATGTTATATCATATTATCCAAGTTCTCAGAGAAACCTTGGAGCATCACATTATATGGACAGTTACATAATGTTGACCCTTACTGATTGATTGGAGGTTCTTCCTCTTATTGCATCTACCAGGGGCTACTACAAGAGAGGGGTGGATCAGTGTTCCTGGGCCCAGTACTGTCTAGGGGCTTGGGCCTATCAGGCAAATCCCCAAGTTGGTATGACCACTCCCTCTTCTATGGGTGGCTTCCATAGAGGATCTTGCTTGGTTTTTAGTTTGCTGCAAAGCATTTCTTTCCCCAGAAAACAACTCAATTTGTACATGTACATTTGCCTTTTAAATTAATCTGGTGTGCATTTTATATGGAGATCTATTCTGTTAAACCCCAAAGGATGAGCAACCAGATTACTGCCAGCATGTTCTGACTACAATTTCTGCCATGCCTAATAAAATCTGTTTTGATTTCAAGAGATTAATTATCATGCACCACAAATTTTGGCATGTATACAAACTATGATATCAGGTCACATGTTGTATATGCCTGGTTTTGTAGTGGGAGTAAAGGAAAACAGAACAATTAACTCAGTACTTGACTACTCTTCTAGAACAGCTGGGAGGCTCCCGAAAATCAGGTGAAGCTCTTGATCCCTCGGGAAAGTGGTCAAGTCTCCCCAGTCCGCCTGCACCCTGCCACCTAGCCGCCCACCTACTGTGTGAAGTGGGTGGACTGAGTGGCCGATGATGCGATTTATGATGAAGAGCATCATCGTAATCATGTGCCTGGCTGCACAGTGCCTATAATTTAGGCTTTGCATAGCAGGGGGGTGGGTCTATGATGACACGAACGGGCAACTACACCCCATTCATAGCCTTTCCCGCTGCAGCATGCCCCTTCCCCACCCCCTTATGAAGCCACGCCTCTGCATCATGCATTGCTGTGCCGACCTAGCTGTCCCTTACAAGAGGGCAAACATGAAGTAACTTTGCATCTTGGTAGAGCGATGTTACAGTGCACGTGGGGCAGATTTAAAATGTGTAGAGATTTAGATTTGGGAGAGGCATGTCCTAATTCAAATCTAAAAAAAAAGATGCCCAGTATTTGGGGACTGCATGCAAAAGCAGCCAATAAATAAATGTATTTGCACAATTTGTATTGCAACATGGGGCCTAATTTAGGTTTGTTAGCAAAGCAAAAAAGCACACAACTGGGTAAAACCATGTTGCACTGAAGACGGGGCAGATGTAACATGTGCAGAGAGAGTTAGATTTGGGTGGGTTATTTTGTTTCAATATAGGGTAACTGCTGGCTGATTTATTTTTACACTGCAATTTAGATTTCAGTTTGAACACACCCCAGCCAAATCTAACTCTCTTTGCACATATTGTAAAGGTAAAAAGTTACTTGCGTTACTCCCTCCTGGGAATTATGCCTTTAGTCACTTTTGGGCATAAATATACACATGCCTTCTTGACTCACAATTTGCTCTCTTACCCTACTATGGAAGGTAGTAGGATGTTTACATATCAGCATAGAAAAATACTATAGTGCAGGGTTTCTCAAACTCGGTCCTCAAGGCACAAAACCAGCCCAGATCTTTTTTTTTTTAACATAATTTTTATTCGTGGGATCACAAAAGCGAACAGAAACCAACAAATAGTGGTTATAGCATAGTACATTGCAAATACAGCTTAATAGTTGGTGACTATAAAGATGACCAAAAAAAGAACAAACAAAAACCAGTGATCCATTTTTGACCCATAGAGCGGGTAGTATAAAATAGAAAGAATGGCAGTCAGCAGAGAAGCTAGCCGACTGAGACTGAAAAGTAAAAGTAGAAAGAGGTCAAGAAGAAAGAAAGACAGAGGAAAGAGAGAGAGAGAGAGACACCAGCCCAGATCTTATAGATATCCATGTTTGTGTACAAATGGTATAATCAGACTAATTGAGGTAAAGTACTAATTAAGGGGGTAATTCAGAGTTGATCGCATCAGCAAATATGTTAGCAGTTGGGCAAAATCATGTGCACTGCAGGGGGGGGCAGATATAGCATGTGCAGAGAGAGTTAGATTTGGGTGGGGTGTGTTCAAACTGAAATCTAAATTGCAGTGTAAAAATAAAGCAGCCAGTATTTAACCTGCACAGAAACAAAATAACCCACCCAAATCTAACTCTCTCTGCAAATGTTGTATCTGTCCCACCTGTAGTGCACATTGGCCCTCATTCCGAGTTGTTCGCTCGCAAGCTGCTTTTAGCAGCTTTGCACACGCTAAGCCGCCGCCTACTGGGAGTGAATCTTAGCTTATCAAAATTGCGAACGAAAGATTAGCAAAATTGCGAATAGACACTTCTTAGCAGTTTCTGAGTAGCTCCACACTTACTCGGCAACTGCGATCAGTTCAGTTAGTTTCGTTCCTGGTTTGATGTCACAAACACACCCAGCGTTCGGCCAGACACTCCTCCGTTTCTCCAGCCACTCCCGCGTTTTTCCCAGAAACGGTAGCGTTTTTTCGCACACACCCATAAAACGGCCAGTTTCCGCCCAGAAACACCCACTTCCTGTCAATCACATTACGATCACCAGAACGAAGAAAAAACCTCGTAATGCCGTGAGTAAAATACCTAACTGCATAGCAAATTTACTTGGCGCAGTCGCACTGCGGACATTGCGCATGCGCATTAGCGACTAATCGCTCCGTTGCGACAAAAAAATAACGAGCGAACAACTCTGAATGACCACCATGGTTTTGCCCAACTGCTAACAAATTTGCTGCTGCGATCAACTCTGAATTACCCCCTAAGTCACCTGTGATAAAGCATTGTAGTACTGATGGTGTAATGGTTAGCACTGAGGTCATGGGTTCGATTCGATTCCCACCATGGCCCTAACTGTGTTGAGGTTGTATATTCTCCCCGTGCATGTGTGGGTTTCCCCCTGGTGCTCCGGTTTACTCCTACAATCCAAAAATATACTGGTAGGTTAATTGTCTCGCAACAAACTTAACCCTAGCAAGAATGTGTCTGTGTGTACATGTGATAGGGAATATAGATTGTAAGCTCCACTGGGGCAGGGACTGGAATATGTGTGCGCTACATAAATAACTGGTAATATATAATTAAATAATATCCTTAAAACCTGGACAGTTCTGTGTTGTGTCAACAGTTCAGTCTGGTGGTGTAATTGTCTGGGAAATGTTTTCATGGCATACATTAGGCCCTTAATACCAATTGCCACTGTCCACTTGAGTATTGTTGATGGCATCCCTTCATGACCTCAGTCTACCCACCTTCTAATGGCTAGTTCTAGCAGGAAAACGTACCATGTCACAAAATAGATGACATCTCAAGCTGGTTCCACAAACATAACAATGTTCATTGTACTCCAATAACAACAATAGCAATCTCAATGTAATAGAGCACATCTGGGATGTGGTGGGACAGTAGCATGAACACAGCCAACAAATCTGCAGCAACTGTGTCATAAGCGTTTCTATAATGGATGCAAGGTGCACACAGGCCCCTGGGTTTGGCGACCCACACAGCACACTCTGCACCCATATATTATATATTATACTTAGCCCACCAGAATCCAGCAAAGGTAGCCCTGCACTGCAGACACAAATCACTTTGAAAATGGTGACAGCAGACATTTCCGAGTGATTTGCACATGTGCACTGGAGATGTCCCTGGGAACAAGGCATGGACGCCATGGTGCTGGAGACCTGCGTGTGCGCAGTAGACTCTGGAATAATGTCAGAGTCTACTCCCTGCCTAGGCGGAGGGGCCCTGCAATGGAGGCTGCACACGGGCCCAATCTGCTCTTAAAATGCCCCTGAAGTGATTGATGCTATTATGTCAACATGGACCATAATCACTAAGGAAAGTTTCCAGCATTTTCCTATATCTATGCAAAAAAGAATTCAGACCTGGTCCTTGGGTACAAACCAGGTCCTACCTGGTACTAGAAAGGTCTAACTAATAAAGCAACTTTGAATAGCAAGAGGTGTGGCTGCAATGATGCATTTGTGGCACCACACCCATCATACACACATCCAACATGATTGCTTGCTTTAGGATTTTCCTGATTGGGTCTCTTAAAAAGTTGGCAAGCATGTTTTTATTTAATCCAGAAAAGCCCATTTATAATTACTTAACAGAATACAAATGCTGTAAAATTGTTACTGGACACATTTACATACATATATTACTCAAGCAATGTGCATAGCTCTTAAGAACTAAATATAATACAACAGCAACATTATTGAATTAAGACGTATAAGCTGTGAAGATGAGTCCACAAATAGCCACTCCAAAGCAGCTTCTTAGTGTTAACGATTATCATTGCGCCTTGTTTTACTGTAAGAGAATTTGCTCTTACTGTTCTCAGACTTAAGGGCTGTATTCACGGGCCGATTTGGGGAGAGATGTGTGCTGAGCGGTTCGCTCAGCACACATTTCTCCCCCCTGCTCAGCACAGCGCAATGTGTGCTGAGCGTGCAGGGGGAGTCGGGGGGCGCTTATTTCACCCAGCAGGTGAAGTGAGCGACCTGCTAGATTGGCCTGCATGCAGGCCAATCTAGCACCAGCGATAGCGATGCGCGGGCTGCGCATCGCTATCGCTGTGAGGGGTACACACGGAGTGATCGCTGCTTAAAATCTAAGCAATCTAGTCAGATTGCTTAGATTTTAAGCAGCGATCGCTCCGTGAGTACCCCCCCTATGCCTGCTTGCACACATGTTTTGCATTATAATTCTGAGGGATAATGATTTTGTATGTAGGTGCTGCCTGGAAGAAAACTAGACAGCTACTGCCTTAATTGTGAAAGGAGAACCTGGACATGATGTTTGCTAAATGAAAAAAATCCCAGCGACATTAATTATTTTATTCTGAGTGCATTGGAAACCTAATGTTTAACATTGCTTGTGACAGATTTCCAGTTGCAACAGTTTTGATTATCCAAGTAACATGGTGACACCTAAAAACCTTGAATGGCCCTAAACACTTAAAGATTATCTGTTCAATCTGGCTGATTGGAAAGAAAATCTGGCAATGTCTGGGAGCAAATGACAATCAACCATTTTCTCCCAAAATCAAGAAAATGGACAAAAACAGTTGTTCAGATAAATTGGTTTAAGGAAACAAACTTATCCAATTTGTCTGAAAGTCAACTCTCTCTGCACAAGTTACATCTGCCCTACCTGCAGTGCACATGGTTTTGGCCATAAGAGAAAGATTTTGCTTTTGCGATCCATCCTGAATCAAGCCCTTAATGTGGCGATCTTATAAAACTAAACTGTAAACAAAATTGTACTCTTTAACTTTCGCCCTTAACTCTCTATTAGACAAATCTGAAAACAAAAATTGAACTCTATAGCTGCACAATGGGGGTCATTCTGACGTGAACGCATGCTGCCGCTCTTCGCAGTGCAGCGATCAGGTCAGAAGTGCGCATGCACCAGCACTGCAGTGCGCCGGCGCATGGCTGACAGCCGACGGCTGTCGTTGCCTTGCGATCGCCTCTGCCTTATTGACAGGCAGAGGAGGTTGCTGGGCAGGAGGGGGCGGCATGGCGGCCGCAGTTTTGTGGGCGCGGTCCGGCCTACGCAGGCATGGACTGACCGCGCGCGGGGGGGGGGGGGGGGGGGAAGCGATGAGAGTAGCTCCCGGCCAGCAAGCAAAAACAGCGCTGGCCGGGAGCTACCCCTGAGGTGCAAAAGCATTGCCGCTGTGCGATGCTTTTATACTTCTGCGGGGGGGGGGGGGGGGCGTATGGGTTGGTTGCTACAGATAATTACAGTGATGGTAACACATTGTACTTGCAGTGAGAGAATACTATAGTATGCAATATGATAGTACTAGACTAAGAAAATTAAAAAACTAAATTCTATAATTATAACTAAAGGAAATTATCTGACATTAATTAGAATTTATATTACATTCTGTTTTTTGCCAGTTATTTAGTTATTATGTACTTTGCTAAACTGGAAACAAATTATCATGCATTTTATGACAAATGCCAATTTAGTGCAAATGCATAAGGCAATATGACTTTATCTAAGATTGACATTCAGTAAAGAAAGGAATGTTGAGTCATTTTCTTTTTCCCATTTGCTGATGATTTTAATGCTTGCTCTAATATCAGCATGGAACGTTTGCACTATGGGCCTAATTCAGAGATGTATGCAACCTCATTGGTTTACATGTATCTCTGA
Organism: Pseudophryne corroboree; assembly: GCF_028390025.1. Classification (NCBI taxonomy): domain Eukaryota; kingdom Metazoa; phylum Chordata; class Amphibia; order Anura; family Myobatrachidae; genus Pseudophryne; species Pseudophryne corroboree. The sequence continues at coordinate 383,203,864 of NC_086449.1, forward strand.
TGTTTATTGATCTACGCATGCCCAGAAGTCACACTGCACATGTGCAGATAAGGGGCTCACAGTGCCCCAAACACAGCAGTATGATTGCCATTCTGTTGACATTTAGAGGCAGTGAAGGGGAGGTGTCATGCAGCGTCCAGAAAATGGAAGGGGAGGGAGTGTCTGCCCTATTTACTGGGTGTGCTCAATGTGAAAAATAGAGCAACATTTTTTGCTGATCTTTCTGTTGCGAAAATATATGGTTTCAAGCAAGGTATATAATATATCCGACTCTCTGAATTAAATATCCTCTATAGATCAATGTTGATATATGTGGCTAATCTACACAACACTCAATGGAGTATGCATACAAATTTATTATGATTCTGTCAATTATCAGATTGAACTTGGATCCAACTAACGTGGAGTTTGTATGTGCTCTCTTCTGTTTAAAAACAAGGAAATATATATGCAAATTGGTTATCAAAATTACAGTTATACCTCTTCAAGGTTCATCTGCCCCCCCCCCCCAAAAAAAAAAATCAAACATATGAAAATCCCTTTGTGTGTGGAGTTTGTATGTGCCTACCCCTAAAGTAGGACTATTTATAATCAGCAAAACTAAATGGTAAATTAGTATGTTCCCACTTCCAATTTGTATCAAGAAAGTGATAAGTACATTGGTCCACAATGCCAATGTACACTGGAAATAGTGATAGTGACACAGAAAGTAAGATAAATCTAAAGTTAATTTTTTCAAACATAAATGAACAAACATGTATCACGATTTACAGTGAGACATAAGGTTGATGACATGATTATATGTACTGCCAATCCCTCTCACCAGAAACACACGTAATTTGGGGCAAAAGATATGTTTTACTAAGTGTAAAAACCAATTGTTATGCATATAAATAATAAAGGATTGCAAAACTCAGTGCAACTATCCACCAGCACACAGTATGTAATTATGTCTTTTGTCAGGAAGAAATGTAACACTTCCTTAGACTTTCTTTGGCCTGTACGCATAATCCCCTGCTGTATGTAGTAAACAGACCTCTTTACAAACAGATCTATGCCTGGTGGTTAAGGGTATACACTGGCCAGTTAATTACAGACTGGCCATTTATCATACTGCTTGAAAATACATTTTTCATAAAGAATATAAATGAATACGTAATACATAGACAAATGGCATTTTTATAAATGGTTGTACAGCACACTGCCAGTGATTGGAATGGCATTGTAAATCTGTTTTCATTCACTAACCTACAATTAAGCCATCTACAGTAAGTGCTAAGAGCTTAGACATATTTTTTTTTGTTTTACAGTGGCGTGTATTTTGCCTTTACTGGACTTAGCTCTGGTTATGTTTTAGACACTGACCAGTCATTACCAGGGTCCTCTATCACATATACAGTGCCTTATTGTGTTACATATAGACAGGATAACCGTTACATGCTTAATTATTATATATTTGTGACATTATACTGAATTCCCAGGACTATGGTGTATCTGGTACATTACCATGCATGCACTAACAGTATTTATCATACACAGTATATTTATATAGGGGCTCAGACCATGCACTTTCTAATGGTTAGTCAATCCTCTTGGGTGACTGGCAACAACCTCTATTGGTGACTTATATATAATGCATGCTTAATTACCTAATGACCTAGCACCAATAACCCCTAGTGGTGTAGGTATAGATCAAGCTCCCTACAGCATGGGACAGGTGCATAGCCACTTCCCCAGAGGCTAGCTACAGATGGAAAAACTGCACCTGCTGGTACAAGTGTTGGTTTTGCCCAAAATGGTGCACCAATGGTGACATGGCAAGAATCACTGCCATTGTTACAGTTATAGAAGCAGGCTTATTTATTTTGCTAAATAATTATTTTGTTTTTAATGATATCTTCTACCTACAGAAAGTTGGTACCGCGATGGGCACCAGATTCACTCTGAGCTAAGTGAACATCTTTATGGGGCAGTGGTAGAATAACCACATGTGGAGTAAACACCCCTACAGTGTGAACCTGCTGTCCTGGACCTGACATATAGAGATGTGCTATTCCTGTGCAGGGGAGATACAAAACTTTTACGGGAATTTTAGCTATATTTAAATAACAATATTTTAAATATTGAGTTTTCATTTTCCAGCAATAGAAAATCTATTAACTTTTTAGATGTGACCATCTATATTGAAGGGGGGAAATTTCACCCTAAAAATTTCTCGAAGCCAACATACTCTCTTAACTATATCCATGCGGATAGCTGTCACCACCCAAATTGATTGTACTCTATTTCACAAGGACAACTAAGGAGGGTGAAACATAATTGTACTAATAATGAGGTGCAGAGGCGGCACTGAATCCAGTGACACCCAGTATGGGGGGGGCACAGTAAATGCGCTGCAAAAAGGGGTGTGACCCTGCTGGAAACGGATGTGTTCTTGCACGAATGGGGCATGGCTTACCTACCCGGACCCCCGTTTCATCACTCTGGGGGTGCCAGAGATGCAGGCTGCCCCCAGGGACCATGAACTGGGAACACTACAAACTGGTGGTATAGCAATAGGTTTTTAGGTAAAGTGGTTACTTTAACTTATCTTTAATATCTTCTTTTATCTGTATATTTGCTGGGTTTGAATAATGTTTAAGTATTATATGATTAATGTCTTTTATGTCATTGTAGTGGCTACATAAATCTTTACCTCACTCTGCTGATTCAAGTATCAGCTGACAATCAGGGACCGGCAACTAAATCATAAGAAGCAGGCTGGCAGTTATGGGTGTGATGTTCCCGTTGCTATAGCTACTGAGATTTTCAAATCCCCCTTTGTATGACAGAGGATATCACATGACGACTACTTTACTCATCCATGGCAAACAAGGAGATTTGATTGCTATAAAGTGAGTCACATGACCAGAGTGAGATCCCGCAACCGGAGCTCTGGGAAACCCGATTGGAGTTTCTATAGAGACAGCTGCATGCAGGATTTGTATAGACTAGTAGTCTCGGTGCACAGGATCTTGGGACTTGTAGTTGTGATCTGTATAGTGATCCGCTACAACATCCAGGACTAAGAGTAAGAATGGGTATTTATGGACACTTAGGACCAAGTGTGGTATTCAAATAAAATTAGACCAGAAGTTGTGCGCTAATCGGATAATAGTAAATAAGAAATAGTACTTCCCTCACAAAACCTCTGTCCTAGGATATACCATGTATTTCAGACAAATTGGATCCATATGTGGGGAAAAAAATTCAAATATAGTGTAGTATGTTCAAAACAACACAATTTTAATACAATAAACTAACAATTGCCAATAAAACCAATGTACATATATTGCTGCAAACAAATGGTGGTAGATGGAAAATTACCAGAGGATGGTAAAATGGAGGCTTTAAATAGTGCCTTTAAACTCTGGTTTGCTGGTAAGTATTTCTGCAAAAACAAATACAGGTTGAGTATCCCTTATCCAAAATGCTTGGGACCAGAGGTATTTTGGATATGGGATTTTTCCGTATTTTGGAATAATTGCATACCATAATGAGATATCATGGTGATGGGACCCAAGTCTAAGCACAGAATGTATTTATGTTTCATATACACCTTATACACACAGCCTGAATGTCATTTTAGCCAATATTTTTTATAACTTTGTGCATTAAACAAAGTGTGTGTACATTCACACAATTCATTTATGTTTCTTATACACCTTATACACACAGCCTGAAGGTCATTTAATACAATATTTTTAATAACTTTCTGTATTAAACAAGGTTTGTGTACATTGAGCCACCAAAAAACAAAAGTTTCACTATCTCACTCTCCCTCAAAAAAGTCCGTATTTCGGAATATTCCGTATTTCGGATATTTGGATATGGGATACTCAACCTGTATCTTGAAATGAAGTGAAGGTGGAGGTTTACCAGATTTATATGAAGTGAGTGCCTTTAAGATGTTGCCCAGGGGAGATACCGGCTCCGGAACCTTTCTCCAAAGTTCACAACACTCCGTCCGTCTGGTAAATCTTCCTTCAGCAGTGGTTATCCTGTCATACAGTGCCGACGCGTTTCGGGATCTCTCCCTTCCTCAAGGCTGCATCATGCAGTGTTGTGAACTTTGGAGAAAGTGCCCCCAAAACAGCGGCCCAACGCCGCCAGACCACCCCCTCCCACCCACCGAATGCCTTTGCCTGTCAATTAGGCAGAGGCGATCGCTGGGCAGAGATACTAATCGCATCTCTGGCATGCACTGGCGCACTGCGGCACCGGCGCAGTTCAGACCTGATCACCCGCTGTGCGAAAACGCACAGCAAGGATCAGGTCTGAATTAGCCCCTATGTTTACTTTCCCTTTGTTTTTCTGAGCTACTCCTCATTAAGTGTCTGCTGTCATTAAGCTGTTTCATAATGAGGAGGAGTTGATATATGACTCGGAAATTGGATAATCACCTGAAGCCGGGATGTAACAAAATATTGTGTTATTTAAGGGCTGGTGGAGTGGTATTTCTTATTTTATGTGCATTTATCTGATTGGAGGAGTGTAGAACATATATAGAAATCTGCACCCTTTGCTGCTATTTGTGCGCACTGTTCACTTTTATATTGAGATAGTTGTTAGGGCCTCCATCCCTTCCACTCGCATTCACTACCAACACAGCAGCACCCAGACACACACACACTCTCTCTCAAGGGGGTTGTTAGAGGGGACAGGGCCATCTGCTAAGGGAGACATGGTCCCCATGTGTGACTGCATTTGCCCCCTGTACAGCTGCGAGAAGGAGGGGATGTTAGGATCAGTGGCGGTTCTTGCCACGGGCAAGCAGGACTTTTGCCCGGGGCGCCGCCTTCCGGAGGGCGCTGGCGCCATCCGGAGGGCGCCGCACCGTGGCAAGATCCGCCACTGCTGCCCGCTGTGTCCCCCGTCCGCCTCCGCTGCCCGCTGCCGTCCCCGTCCTCGGCGCCTCCTGTGAAGGGAACTAGACGCTATGCGTCTAGTTTCCCTTCGAGGAGAGTAACTGCTGAGCGGTGCGCGATGACGTCATCGCGCACCACACAGCAAAGGTCCTCTCCACGAAGGGAACTAGACGCATAGCGTCTAGTTTCTCTTCGTGGAGAGGACCTTTTGCTGTGCGGTGCGCGATGACGTCATCGCGCACCGCTCAGCATTCAAGCGGCGCTTTCAATGTACAGGGGGCGTGACTCACCACGCCCCCTGTATTAGGCCACACCCCTTTCCTGCCCGGGGCGCTCTGCGCCCTTGAACCGGCCCTGGTTAGGATGGGGGGAATGTGCACACTCAAGAGGAAGACTGTCCACATAGTTGTCGGCTACTGTGGGAGGGGCCATGCCATCACCAGATCATATTTATCCTCTCCCCTTCACATTCAGGGAGAGGGAGGACTGCAGCACATGCCCCTGGGCTCCCTGATTATCCCTGCTCTGGGGGTGTGCAAAGCAGAACCCCAGAGAAGGTCAGTGTGCCTACTTCAGGGCTTCGCCAGGAGGCGACTGCCTTCCATTGTCTCCTGTATTTACTCCCCTGTTTCTTGTGAAGGAGGCTCTCAGTCTGGGAATTGTGGCTACGCCCTTCCTCTGGCCCCTCGCTTTTTTCAAGAAGGGCATGCCCGAACACAAACTGAACCATGCTGGCTGCTTTATTTTTACACTGCAATTTAGATTTTAGTTTGAACACACCCCACTCTCTCTGCACATGTTACATCTGCCCCCACTGCAGTGCACATGGTTTTGCCCATTAGAGGAAAATGTTGGCTGCTTTATTTTTACACTGCAATTTAGATTTTAGTTTGAACACACCCCACTCTCTCTGCACATGTTACATATGCCCCCACTGCAGTGCACATGGTTTTGCCCATTAGAGGAAAATGTTGTTTTGCAATCAACCTTGAATTAAGCCCTTTGACCATACTCATATTTCCTGGTTGATGATAAACGGATTCTTATAAAAGTCCCTGCTGCAAAATGTCTACAATGTGTTTTTGGCATTATATCTGAAAAATGGCTTTATCCTGAAAACTGATCAATAGCATTCATCAAGGGATACATAAGGAAAGAGTCTGAACCTTTGGGTATCCACATTTTCTTTTTTTTGTATTAAAAGAGGATGTATTTTACATTCCTCTACTGGTGTCTTGACTGCTTTTAAAAATCCTGTCATTTTTTTTTCTCACTTGAAAGACATTTATAACCCAAACAACATGTACAGAACGTGCCATCTTTTAGAATGAATTACAGGCTTACGCATTAAGATCTTTTTTAATCTCTGTCTCTGCTTTATTACCTGCCAAGAGGACACTTTTCTACAATACCTATTATAGACATCTGTATCCAATTAGATCTATGTTCATCTTATAATAGGCTATGCCAACTTTTATGTAAAATGCTGTTAGCTGAATGGTTAAAACTTTTAGGAAACACCATACCGATCTATAAAATCTCTGTGACAAAGTAATCCATATCTCTAATGGATAATTCTTTATACTGTGAAAGCACCATGAAAATGATGTTATTGTAGAATCATTAACATTAAATAAGCCAGGTATCAGCAGAGTTCTTAAATACCTTTCTGACAGTTCTGGTAAAGGAACCAAACTTAGCAAATTTAGAGTTTAAAACCCCAAGACATCTGTATAGCTGGATTAGCCAAAGCATAATTTCATCTCTCTCCTACACGGAACATAAAATCTATGTGTTGGGGAACGGATATCTTGAGATGTAATAACAATGTCAGTGTTCATTTAGCGCAGCATCTGTTATACTAACTTTGATATTGCAAAGCATATTGACTGTGCTGGCTGCATCTTCATACATAATATGGAGCTTCTCATCCTTATGCCAAAATAATGTAATGTTTCTGCAATTACCCAGCTTACATTGGTAACTAATGATATATACCAGGAATAAGTAGATATTATTGAAAAGCAGAAGTCAAGATTATGATGTGTGAATGCTTTTTTCCCCTCAAGTGGAATATTATCTTCACCTTTTAAGAAACAGTACATAATTTTTTTTATATTATAATTTATTATATGAAAGTTTACAGCTGCTGCCCTACTTTCAGAGATTGACAATTTCATATAAAAACAGCTGCAACATGTTTTAAATAGTTTAAGATATTATCTGTTGTCATTTATCTATTTTGGTTATAAAGAAAAGTGCACTGCTGTTTCAAGTTCTATTCATTTCATGGAGATCAAACAGGGTTTTGTTTTTTTTAGTAACTTGCAGTCTTATTTGTGGTTTGCAAACCCACAAAAACAGATATACTTTTCCTTTTCCTTTGTGAAGTGTCTTCGGATTGGTAATGCGTACTGTTGTTAGACAGTCAAGCTGGGTACCACCCTGCCAGGCTTGTTTATTTTAGCACACATAAAGAATAAAGATAAAAAAACCCTTCAAGGGTCAGCATGAAATAATTCATAGTGAGAGGTTTCCCTCAGATGGGGAAGGGCAGCAATGTGATGCTGGAGACACGTGCCGGGAGTGTGACACTGATATGGAGAAGGTAATTGAAGCATCAGGCAACTGTCTGGATTTATGTATGGAATATATAGATGTTGTGGTGTTTAATTAGAATACATTTATATTTGAGATGAGTGGGTTCGGTTCGCCGAGAACCAAACCCCCCCGAACTCCACGTGTCAAATACGGGTCCGAGCCCGGCTCGGTTGTTCCCGCCTGACTCGGGATACCCGAACGAGGCAAAACGTCATCATCCCACTGTCGGATTCTCGCGAGATTCGAATTCCATATAAAGAGCTGCGCGTCGCCGCCATTTTCACTCGGGCATTGTAGAGGGTACAGAGAGGACATGGCTACATTCTCTCAGTGTCAGTTCTCAGTATTAGTGCTCAGTATCAGTGCTTATTGCTGCTCAGTAATACTAGTACAGTGTCTCTCTTGTGCTGCATCTTGCTGCTGTAGGGTGCTCTGGTAGTAGTGTCCTGTGACTGTGCATCGGTCATCATCATTCCAGTCACAGTGGTATCTGGGGGGTGACAATTCCAGAGTGCTTTTGTTCTGCTCAGTAATACTAGTACAGTGTCTTGTGCTGCATCTTGCTGCTGTAGGGTGCTGTGGTAGTAGTGTGCTGTGACTGTGCATCGGTCATCATCAATCCAGTCACAGTGGTATCTGGGGGGTGACAATTCCAGAGTGCTTTTGTGCTGCTCAGTAATACTAGTACAGTGTCTTGTGCTGCATCTTGCTGCTGTAGGGTGCTGTGGTAGTAGTGTGCTGTGACTGTGCATTGGTCATCATCATTCCAGTCACAGTGGTATCTGGCAGATATAACATGTGCAGAAAGAGTTAGATTTGGGTGGGTTATTTTGTTTCTGTGCAGGGTAAATACTGGCTGCTTTATTTTTACACTGCAAATTAGATTGCAGATTGAACACACCACACCCAAATTTAACTCTCTCTGCACATGTTAAATCTGCCTCCCCTGCAGTGCACATGGTTTTGCCCAACTGCTAACAAAATTCCTGCTGCGATCAACTTGGAATTACCCCCATTGTCTTGTGGTGCTCAGTAAAACTACATTACTAATTCTAGTACAGTGTCTTGTGCTAATCGTGCTGCTCAGTGTCAGTTCTCAGTAGTATCATCAGTGCTCCGTATCAGTGCTCAGTAATATCATCAGTGCTCAGTATCACTGCTCATTGTCTTGTGGTGCTCAGTAATACTGCATTACTAATACTAGTACAGTGTCTTGTGCTAATCGTGCTGCTCAGTATTAGTGCTCAGTAGTATCATCAGTGCTCAGTATCACTACTCATTGTCTTGTGGTGCTCAGTAATACTACATTACTAATACTAGTACAGTGTCTTGTGCTAATCGTGCTGCTCAGTATCAGTGCTCAGTAGTATCATTAGTGCTCAGTATCAGTGCTCATTGCCTTGTGGTGCTCAGTAATACTACATTACTAATACTAGTACAGTGTCTTGTGCTAATCGTGCTGCTCAGTGTCAGTTCTCAGTAGTATCATCAGTGCTCAGTATCAGTGCTCAGTAGTATCATCAGTGCTCAGTATCACTGCTCATTATCTTATGGTGCTCAGTAATACTACATTACTAATTCTAGTACAGTGTCTTGTGCTAATCGTGCTGCTCAGTATCAGTGCTCAGTAGTATCATCAGTGCTCAGTATCACTGCTCATTGTCTTGTGCTGCTCAGTAATACTACATTACTAATACTAGTGCAGTGTCTTGTGCTGCTCAGTGTCAGTTCTTCTTAGTAGTATCATCAGTGCTCAGTATCACTGCTCATTGTCTTGTGCTGCATCGTGGTGCTGAGTAATACTACATTACTAATACTAGTACAGTGTCTTGTGCTGCATCGTGCTGCTCAGTGTCTGCCATTTGATATAATTCCCGTGATACTGGCTTGTAATTCTAGTCATTTTGTCATTTTCTTCCAGTGATTTGGACCAATAAATACAGTAATACCATTGATTAGAACAAATAATTCCTGTGGTATTGAGGTGTTTGTGTTGCTTAGCTTAGCCATCCAGCGACCCCAGTGCACCTCTTTTTATCTTTTCTTTGCATCATGTGCTGTTTGGGGACTATTTTTTTAAAAGTGCCATCCTGTCTGGCACTTCCGTATATGTCCAGTGGTACTGCCATTTGATATAATTCCCGACATTAGTGCCATTTAATTCCAGTAATTTTGTCATTTTATTCCAGTGATTTGGACCAATAATACCATTGATTAGAACTAATAATTCCTGTGATGCTGGCTTTTAATTCTAGTGATTTTGTCATTTTCTTCCAGTGATTTGGACCAATAATTCCATTGATTATAACGAATAATTCCAGTGATATTGCCTTATAATTCACATGATACTGGAGTCTAATTCTAGATGGACCAGGTATTTGTGTTGCTTAGCTTAGCCATCCAGCGACCGCCATCCAGCGACCTTGGTGCACCTCTTTTTTTCTTTGCATCATGTACTGTTTGGGGACTATTTTTTTTAAGTGCCATCCTGTCTGACACTGCAGTGCCACTCCTAGATGGGCCAGGTGTTTATGGCGGCTACCTTGGTGCAAATTTTAGGACTAAAAATAATATTGTGAGGTGTGAGGTGTTCAGAATAGACTGGAAATGAGTGGAAATTATTGTTATTGAGGTTAATAATACTATAGGATCAAAATTACCCCCAAATTCTATGATTTTAGTTGTTTTTGTGTTTTTCCAAAAATCACCCGAATCCAAAACACATCCGAATCCAAAACCCGAAAGAGTGGTTTTGCCAAAACGCGTCCGAATCCAAAACACGACCGCGGACCCGAATCCAAAACCAAAACACAAAACACGAAAAATGCCCGCTGCACATCTCTAATTTATATGTCGTAAGTGGAAAAGTGGCATGAAGAGGAGGAACATATTCTCAACATAAAGTTGTCCTCAGTGGCAGCTAAAGGAGGACACACTAGGAGGAACATACAGTACAGGTGTGGCGGTGGGGCATTCTAATGAGACTACAGGTTCCATGCCATATCGCCACACCATTCACCACTGCTGGCAATCTTCAGTTAAGGGAAGAGAAGGTTTGTGGAGCACTCTGCCCCCTGGACACTGCAATGTAATACAGGGCACACTGCTCCTCCCACTAGTTATGTGTCTTGAGATATTGAGGGGTATGAAGAATGGAAGCAGTAGTCCGTCAAGGCAAGGACATATCCTAATGAGTATAGAGAGCCCTGAGGTGAGTAGCATTGGTTTAAACTGGGGACACTGTGTGGCATAATGTAAAATGGTGCACTGGGTGGGGAAATGCAAACGGAGAAATTTGTTGCATAATGTGAACTGAGGCACTGAGTGCCATGGGAACTAGGACATTGTTGCATAATGTGGACTGAGGCACTGAGTGGCATGGGAACTAGGACACTGTTGCATAATGTGGACTTAGGCACTGAGTGGCATGGGAACTAGAACACTGTTGCATAAAGTGGACTGAGGCACTAAGTGGCATGGGATCTAGGGCACTGTGTTGCATAATGTGAACTGAGGCACTAAGTGGCAAGGGAACTAGGACCATGTGTTGCATTCTGTGAACTGAGATACTGAGTGGCATGGGAACTAGGACACTGTTGCATAATGTGGACTGAAGCACTGAGTGGCATGGGAACTAGGGCACTCTGTTGAATAATGTGAACTGAGGCACTAAGTGGCATGGGAACTAGGACACTGTTGCATAATAGTGGCATGGGAACTAGAAACCTTTGTTGCATTCTGTGTACTGAGGCACTGAGTGGCATGAGAACTAGGACACTGTGTTGCATAATGTGGACTGGAGACACAGTGTGGTATAATTTGAATAGAGACACTGTGAATTAGGGCCATATGCCATATTGTGAACTAGGTCACTATAGTGTGATATAATCATGTAACCCGGGGCATTGTGTGGCATAATGTGAACTGGGACACTGGGTTAAATTTACTAAGATGGGAGTTCTATTTAAGATGGGATGTTGCCCATAGCAACCAATCAGATTCTACTTCTCATTTATCTAGCACCTTCTAGAAGATAATATCTGGAATCTGATTGTTTGCTATGGGCAACATCCCATCTTAAATAGAACTCCTATCTTAGTAAATTTACCCCACTGTGTTTTATAATGGGAACTGAGGGTATTGTGCTGCATACAGTAATATGAAAAAAGGGGCATTATATGGCATAATTTAAATTGGAGGCACTGTGGTATAATGTGATCATGGGCACTCTGGGGTATATTTACTTAAAGTCGATTTGGGTCAATGTTGATTGATATTTGGCCAATGTTGAGTTGAGTCTAAATCACACATTTACTAACACATTTATTTGCCATGCTTTTAAAAAAATGATGTCAAAAATCATCCGTTAGTAAATGTAGGATTTAGGGGTATATTTACTAAATATCGATCTGGGTCTATGTTTGTTCGATTTTGTATTTTAAGGTCTAAATCCCACATGTATTAATAGATGATTTTTTTTTTTTTTTTAAAGAATGTCAAAAAACAATTGTTAGTAAATGTGTGATTTGACAAAATTTATATAAAAATTGATCAACCTTCGAAACATTAGTAAATATACCCCCAATGTATCATAATATGAACTGGGGCACTGTGTCTCATAATGTAAAATGGTAGCAGTGTGTGGCATAATGTGAAATAGGAAGCCAACTGTTTGACATAAGGAGACATGGGGCACTGTTATAATTATAATACAATACATCCTTAAAAATCTGATGGTATGCATTGGTAATGTTAGCATCTTCTTCAGTGCCTGCTCTCAAGTTTGCATGCTGAAGGTACTACTGTACTCTCTTCATGGACTGGAGAGGCAATGAATTATGCAGTATCCTACATATTCAGTGTCGGACAGGGACATGAAGGGCCCACTGGAGAATGCAGTGGTATGGGCCCATGCTTAGGTGTGACCAGGCTGCAGTGAGTGTGTGGCCAGCGACCACAGAGATTTGGCTTTTACAGTGTTACAAGCCTCTAGCGGCACATCTGTGTTACTACACTCCAGCAGCTATTTTCCTGCATGTATTCCTGTGTTCAGCCTCAGCTGCTGTATAATTAGTAGTTTGCCTCTGTGTGTCTAGCTATCCAGCTGCATTGTATCTCCTCATCAGGAGGCTTGGTTTTCTGGCTGTTCTGATTGGGAGTGTCACCCTTTATATTCCCTTCTTGTTTCCTCTCCTGTGCTGGTTATAATTCCTGCTATGTGTGAGAACCTGTCAGTTCAGTGTGTTCCTGATCAGAACCAGTCCACCTAGAAATCAGGTTTTTGTGTGGACCTTTCACACAGATTATTACCTTTTGCTCTTTTATTGTTGACCATCTTGTGCATTGTTGCATTTATTTACATTAATACTCAGTCACTTATTCCACCCTGTGCATTGTTGCATTCACATACAGTTAATGTTTTAGTCACTGATTCCATCCTGTGCATTGTTGCACTTACATACACTCTGTTATAAACATCAGTTTGACAATTGGACAGTCAGTCTTGGTTGCATCTGGTGAGCACCTTACTCTTGCCCAGCCACCAATAGCTGCCTTGTCTATCCATAAGACATGGTGGCATCTGAGTACGGAGTGGACCTAATTCACAATGGAAAGACGGCTTCTAAAGGTGAAGCCTAGCTTAGCAGGAGGCTAATGGACTGCTGGGCAAGCGGAATGAGCGCCACTGGGTGCCACCTGGTAGCCCTTGTAACAGAGTAGGCTTTATAACATACAGAGTGCATAGTCCTGGCATGTTTATATATATATATATATATATATTAGAGATGAGCGCCTGAAATTTTTCGGGTTTTGTGTTTTGGTTTTGGGTTCGGTTCCGCGGCCGTGTTTTGGGTTCGAACGCGTTTTGGCAAAACCTCACCGAATTTTTTTGTCGGATTCGGGTGTGTTTTGGATTCGGGTGTTTTTTTCAAAAAACACTAAAAAACAGCTTAAATCATAGAATTTGGGGGTCATTTTGATCCCAAAGTATTATTAACCTCAAAAACCATAATTTACACTCATTTTCAGTCTATTCTGAATACCTCACACCTCACAATATTATTTTTAGTCCTAAAATTTGCACCGAGGTCGCTGTGTGAGTAAGATAAGCGACCCTAGTGGCCGACACAAACACCGGGCCCATCTAGGAGTGGCACTGCAGTGTCACGCAGGATGTCCCTTCCAAAAAACCCTCCCCAAACAGCACATGACGCAAAGAAAAAAAGAGGCGCAATGAGGTAGCTGTGTGAGTAAGATTAGCGACCCTAGTGGCCGACACAAACACCGGGCCCATCTAGGAGTGGCACTGCAGTGTCACGCAGGATGTCCCTTCCAAAAAACCCTCCCCAAACAGCACATGACGCAAAGAAAAAAAGAGGCGCAATGAGGTAGCTGTGTGAGTAAGATTAGCGACCCTAGTGGCCGACACAAACACCGGGCCCATCTAGGAGTGGCACTGCAGTGTCACGCAGGATGTCCCTTCCAAAAAACCCTCCCCAAACAGCACATGACGCAAAGAAAAAAAGAGGCGCAATGAGGTAGCTGACTGTGTGAGTAAGATTAGCGACCCTAGTGGCCGACACAAACACCGGGCCCATCTAGGAGTGGCACTGCAGTGTCACGCAGGATGTCCCTTCCAAAAAACCCTCCCCAATCAGCACATGATGCAAAGAAAAAGAAAAGAAAAAAGAGGTGCAAGATGGAATTGTCCTTGGGCCCTCCCACCCACCCTTATGTTGTATAAACAAAACAGGACATGCACACTTTAACCAACCCATCATTTCAGTGACAGGGTCTGCCACACGACTGTGACTGATATGACGGGTTGGTTTGGACCCCCCCCAAAAAAGAAGCAATTAATCTCTCCTTGCACAAACTGGCTCTACAGAGGCAAGATGTCCACCTCATCTTCACCCTCCGATATATCACCGTGTACATCCACCTCCTCACAGATTATCAATTCGTCCCCACTGGAATCCACCATCTCAGCTCCCTGTGTACTTTGTGGAGGCAATTGCTGCTGGTCAATGTCTCCGCGGAGGAATTGATTATAATTCATTTTAATGAACATCATCTTCTCCACATTTTCTGGATGTAACCTCGTACGCCGATTGCTGACAAGGTGAGCGGCGGCACTAAACACTCTTTCGGAGTACACACTTGTGGGAGGGCAACTTAGGTAGAATAAAGCCAGTTTGTGCAAGGGCCTCCAAATTGCCTCTTTTTCCTGCCAGTATAAGTACGGACTGTGTGACGTGCCTACTTGGATGCGGTCACTCATATAATCCTCCACCATTCTATCAATGTTGAGAGAATCATATGCAGTGACAGTAGACGACATGTCCGTAATCGTTGTCAGGTCCTTCAGTCCGGACCAGATGTCAGCATCAGCAGTCGCTCCAGACTGCCCTGCATCACCGCCAGCGGGTGGGCTCGGAATTCTGAGCCTTTTCCTCGCACCCCCAGTTGCGGGAGAATGTGAAGGAGGAGATGTTGACAGGTCGCGTTCCGCTTGACTTGACAATTTTGTCACCAGCAGGTCTTTCAACCCCAGCAGACCTGTGTCTGCCGGAAAGAGAGATCCAAGGTAGGCTTTAAATCTAGGATCGAGCACGGTGGCCAAAATGTAGTGCTCTGATTTCAACAGATTGACCACCCGTGAATCCTTGTTAAGCGAATTAAGGGCTGCATCCACAAGTCCCACATGCCTAGCGGAATCGCTCCCTTTTAGCTCCTTCTTCAATGCCTCCAGCTTCTTCTGCAAAAGCCTGATGAGGGGAATGACCTGACTCAGGCTGGCAGTGTCTGAACTGACTTCACGTGTGGCAAGTTCAAAGGGCATCAGAACCTTGCACAACGTTGAAATCATTCTCCACTGCACTTGAGACAGGTGCATTCCACCTACTATATAGTGCTCAATTGTATAGGCTTGAATGGCCTTTTGCTGCTCCTCCAACCTCTGAAGCATATAGAGGGTTGAATTCCACCTCGTTACCACTTCTTGCTTCAGATGATGGCAGGGCAGGTTCAGTAGTTTTTGGTGGTGCTCCAGTCTTCTGTACGTGGTGCCTGTACGCCGAAAGTGTCCCGCAATTTTTCTGGCCACCGACAGCATCTCTTGCACGCCCCTGTCGTTTTTTAAAAAATTCTGCACCACCAAATTCAAGGTATGTGCAAAACATGGGACGTGCTGGAATTTGCCCATATTTAATGCACACACAATATTGCTGGCGTTGTCCGATGCCACAAATCCACAGGAGAGTCCAATTGGGGTAAGCCATTCCGCGATGATCTTCCTCAGTTGCCGTAAGAGGTTTTCAGCTGTGTGCGTATTCTGGAAAGCGGTGATACAAAGCGTAGCCTGCCTAGGAAAGAGTTGGCGTTTGCGAGATGCTGCTACTGGTGCCGCCGCTGCTGTTCTTGCGGCGGGAGTCCATACATCTACCCAGTGGGCTGTCACAGTCATATAGTCCTGACCCTGCCCTGCTCCACTTGTCCACATGTCCGTGGTTAAGTGGACATTGGGTACAACTGCATTTTTTAGGACACTGGTGAGTCTTTTTCTGACGTCCGTGTACATTCTCGGTATCGCCTGCCTAGAGAAGTGGAACCTAGATGGTATTTGGTAACGGGGGCACACTGCCTCAATAAATTGTCTAGTTCCCTGTGAACTAACGGCGGATACCGGACGCACGTCTAACACCAACATAGTTGTCAAGGACTCAGTTATCCGCTTTGCAGTAGGATGACTGCTGTGATATTTCATCTTCCTCGCAAAGGACTGTTGAACAGTCAATTGCTTACTGGAAGTAGTACAAGTGGGCTTACGACTTCCCCTCTGGGATGACCATCGACTCCCAGCGGCAACAACAGCAGCGCCAGCAGCAGTAGGCGTTACACGCAAGGATGCATCGGAGGAATCCCAGGCAGGAGAGGACTCGTCAGAATTGCCAGTGACATGGCCTGCAGGACTATTGGCATTCCTGGGGAAGGAGGAAATTGACACTGAGGGAGTTGGTGGGGTGGTTTGCGTGAGCTTGGTTAC